>NC_088689.1:34602500-35852500 GCF_028017835.1 Emys orbicularis | reverse complement strand
CCGCATGAAAAACCCCCTAAGTAATGGTCTCAAGTTGCAGTGGGGGAGGTTTAGGTTGGATATTAGGAAAAACTTTTTCACTAGGAGGGTGGTGAAGCACTGGAATGAGTTACCTAGGGAGGTGGTGGAATCTCCTTCCTTAGAGTTTTTTAAGATCAGGCTTGACAAAGCCCTGGCTGGGATGATTTAGTTGGGGATTGGTCCTGCTTTGAGCAGGGGTTTGGACTAGATGACCTCCTGAAGTCTCTTCCAATCCTGATATTCTATGGTAAGCTTATTTCTACCAGCTTAGGTTAAAAACTTCCCCAAGGCACAAATCCTTTCCTTGTCCTTGGACGGTTTTGCTGCCACCACCAAGTGATCTAGACAAAAATTCAGGAAACGGACCACTTGGAGTCCCTATTTCCCCAAAATATTCCCCCAAGGCCCTTCACCCCTTTCCTGGGGAGGCTTGAGAATAATATACCAACCAATAGGTACCAAACCCTTTTGGTTTTTAGGACACTAAAAATCAATCAGGTTCTCAAAAGAAGAACTTTATTATAAAGAAAATAGTAAAAGAATCACACCACAGTTACAAAAAACAGGAATAAAACTACCTCTTAGCATAGGGAAAATTCACAAGCTAAACCAAAAAATAACGCATTTCCTTGCTTTACTTACAATTTTTGTAATCTTAGATGCTCATTTCAGGTATGTTTTTAGTAGGAGATGTTTTTTCCTGCCCTGGTCTCTCTCCCCGTCCAAAGAGGGAACAAACAAAGAGAGCATCAGCCCGCCCCCCCCCCCCCCCCCCCCCACGCCTTCCCACTCCCCTCCAGATTTGAAAGTATCTTCTTTTCCTCATTGGCCCTTTTGATCAGGTGCCAACTAGGTTATTTGAGCTTCTTACCCCTTACAGGTAAAGATTCAGTACAGCTACCCAGGAGGAATTTTATGCTACTCTTAGCTGTATGTTTGACACCCTGGAAAAGGGATTTATCATGTATCCTCTACTCTTGGACCTAGGATACCAGAATATAATGCTTTCTAAAATTCAGCATAAAAAATGTATTCATACAAACAATACTTTTCAGAGTCAATAATTATTTCAGGAGATCTACTTCCTCCTTATTGTAATTACAAAGAGATCTGGAATGCTTCAACCAGTGGTTGATCTGGGAATGCCTGGCTTTATTGCACATAGCGATTTTAAGATGGACATTAAAGCATCATTGTCACAGTGAAGCCAGGGAACTTTCCTGCATGTTCTCATAAATAGAGGCACTGGCATCCACATCTAGTGCCTTCTCAGAGGTGAGTCTAAGGCCTGGTCTACACTACGACTTTAATTCGGATTTAGCTGCTTTAATTCGAATTAACGCTTGACCTGTCCACACAACAAAGCCATTTAATTCGAATTAAAGAGCCCTTTAATTCGATTTCTGTACTCCTCCTCGACGAGAGGAGTAGCGTCAAAATCGGTATTGTTAATCCGAATTAAGGTTAGTGTGGCCGCAATTCGATGTTATTGGCAATTCAATGTTATTGGCTACCCACAATGCAATGCTCTGGAAATCGATGCTACTACGGTAGCTTGGACGCACACCACCGAATTAATGGTGCCTAGTGTGGCCGAATACATTCGAATTTATAAAATCGGTTTCCTAAATTCGAATTATATAAATTCGGATTAATCCCGTAGTGTAGATATACCCTAATAGTAGCTATTGCACTACTAGTAGGTGCAGACTTGGTCCCAGATGGAAGCAACCATGACAGTGTTATAGTTTGGGATGTTTCATTCAAGGGCCCTTTTTAACGTCTGTCCACATCTTGATGTTCCTGTCTTTGGAGGAACGGCTCTTTGAGCCAGTGGAGTTGATGTCACGATTGTTAAACATAGTTCTGTCTGAATAGATCAATGGGTACGAATTATGTTCTGATTAACATATTGTACTCAATCTTTGGGTGATATCCTGTGTTAAATCTGGCAATGCTTGTAGCTTTTGATGTTGGTCGTGCTACCCCAGTGGAGAAGCTACTAGAGGGACAGTGTCGGAAAAAAACGTGCGGGTTTTGCTTTTCATGACATACTGTCCATTTTATGGTGCAAAAGTAAAGGGGTAAGGAGCATCAGCACATTTAGAGTCAGCTCAGGAACACCATCCGGGCAGAAATGCTCCATATCAATATTTTGCAGCGTTGGAACTTTGCGTTCAAATCTCGGTTTATTTTGTCTTCTGGTACTGGTGTAGAAAGACCATATCAGTGAATTCAAAACTCTGGCACACGTTTCAGTAGATCTACTTCTGTGGGCATACACTTGCCTAGCATCCATACAATAAACTAGTCTATTGGGAAAACACCCAGCTTCTCTAAGGAATGATATAGATATCAAGGTGGAAAAAATATATTTTTTAAATCAAATTTTAAAATTTAAATTGGATTTTTTATTAAAACTAACCTAGTTATAATTAAATTTGAAATGACAACCTATGTTAAGGCCTGAATTTATTGTAATTTGTTAATCATTTGAATTAATTAAAAATTATTTTGTATATATTTGCTGCCAACCTTTAAAGAAAGTCAGACCACTGCACTGGTGGAAGTCACTAGCTAAGCACCTGGTACGAGGGATTGTTGAAGTGCTAAACCAGCTTTTTGACATCAGTAGCCTCATCTGCAGGTGCAAAGCGAATATTTTCTTTATTTTAGTTTATTCAACTAGTTCAGCTCGCTGACTAGTTCAGTAAAAGTTAAGAAACCATTTGGGTGTTGAAAAGGCAGGAAAGCTTGTTTTCCTCTTCCAGTCTCTGAATAAAAACCAGGCGTGAGAGAAGATCTACTAGTTCTAAAATTTTTGAAGGGCGCAGTGATCAGAAACTGTTAAATTCATTCACTACAGATTCTTTTGTTTAATAATTGTTAGTTTTAAATGCAAAACACATTTTTGATAAACATTTTTCTAATGTATCCAGCACATAAAGGTAGTTTCATTTAATTAATAAAAAATGAACTTTTTGTACATTTTAATTGAATTTTAATTTCTATCCAAATAGAGCTTAACAAAAAACACAAATAAAAATAGTAAATAAGAAATGCTTCATTTACCAGTTTCTAACCAAATAACCCCAATTTATTCAGATTCTTAATTTTTACTTTAATTGCTTAACTGCATAGATATAGCATGTCCTCTTGGTTAGCAAACAGAAACACTAAATTTAGTGCAAAAGCTCTATTTAGTTGCAAATCAATGTGTTGTGATGGTTATCAAGCTTTCTTTAGGAAAATAACTCAAATACAAATGCAAAACAAAATAAAAATCTATTTAAATCAAGGTTTCCGTGTTTGCCAATTGAAATCATGATTAAAATTAATCCACCCTAATAGATTTCTCCTTTTTTTTTTTTTTGTCATAACTCTTTCTTTAATAAGGATAAGCAGACATTCCATGGACTTGATTAAAACTCTCAAGTATTTTTTTTTTTTCCCCATAAAACTATACCACTTAAGCAAATCTCTGCTTTTTTCCCCTTCTGCTTTAAGGTCCTCAGGAAGGCAACAAAAAAAAATTGATATTCCATTTTAGTTTAGTGTACCTATCAGTATGTTAGGACTTGAGGCATAAAGACCCTGTCCTTTGAGAATAAGAGCCTTGTTGATTTGAGGCATAATTGCTGTCTGGGCTGAAAGAAAATTGGTCTTTGTTTCCAAGATGTGCCAAGCTGCCACTTGGCAAGATTGGTGGTTCACCATCTACAGTAACTCCTCACTTAGTTGTCCCAGTTAACGTTGTTTCGTTGTTACGTTACTGATCAATTAGGGAACGTGCTCTTTTAAAGTTGTGCAATGCTCCCTTCTAACGTTGTTTGGCAGCCGCCTGCTTTGTCTACTGCTTGCAGGAAGAGCAGCCCGTTGCAGCTAGCTTGTGGGGGCTTGGAACCAGGGTGGACCGGCAGCCCCCTATCAGCTCCCCGCTCCCCTAAGTTCCCTGTGCTGCAGCTGCCCAGCAGGCTATCAATTGTTGGCAGTTCAGCTGTCCCTCCCCCCCACTGCCAGGTGCTACTCCTGCCCAGGGCCGCCCGGAGGGGGGGGGCAAGTGGGGCAATTTGCCCCGGGCCCTGCAGGGGCCCCACACGAGTTTTTCGGGGCCCCCGGAGCGGGGTCCTTCACTCGCTCCGGGGGCCCCGGAAAACTCTCGTGGGGCCCGGGCCCCCGGAGCTTCTTCCGCTCCGGGTCTTCGGCGGCAATTCGGCGGCGGGGGGTCCTTCCGCTCCGGGACCCACCCCCAAAGTGCCCTGAAGACCTGCGGTGGGGGGTCCTCCCGCCCCGGGACTCGCCGCCGAAGCGCCGGGTCTTCGGCGGCAATTCGGCGGCGGGGACCCCCACCGCCGAAGACCCCAGACCCCCTGAATCCTCTGGGCGGCCCTGCTCCTTCCTTCTGCCTTGGAGCTGCTCCTAGATTCCTGCTTGCTGTGCAGGGGGGAAAGGGAGGGGGCTAATATCAGGGTGTCCCCCTCCCCCCTGCTCCTGCACCCTGCTTACCCCTTCTCCATATAGAGCAGGGGGGGACACAGACGGAGAGAGACAGAGAGCTTGGGGCAGCAGCTGCTGTCTCAACTTCCTGATCCACTTAAAAAGACAATGCACTTAAGAGTAGGTCAGCTTACTTAAAGGGGCAGTGTGCATCTCTCTCTCCCCCACACACAAGGTGTGTGTCTGTCTCTGTCTGCTATGCTGTCTCCCCTCCCTCCTGTTCGTGCTGCCTTGATGAGAGGCTACATTAACAACAATTGTTAACCCTTGAGGGCTCAGCCGAGTGCTAGTTCATCATTTAGGAGCAAGGCATTCCCTGGGAAATGTCCCTCCCTCTTCCACCCTCTAACCTCACCACCTCAACCAAGCTTCACAATCATCATAGCTGTGAATGGTATTAAATTGTTTGTTTAAAATTTATACTGTGTGTATATCTATATAATATATAGTTTTTTGTCTGATGAAAAAAATTTCCTTGGAACCTAACCCCCCCCCATTAACATTAATTCTTATGGGGAAATTGGATTCGCTTAACATTGTTTCGCTTAGTCGCATTTTTCAGGAACATAACTACAGTGTTATGCGAGGAGTTACTCTACTTGAAGTATATTTGTGCCTAAGTTGATACAGCGTTCAGAGTATCAACTATTACCATATAACTACTACTTCCTCGGTCTGGTCTCAATGTTACCTGTCTTGGTAAGGATTGGAGAGATTCCTGTACAAAGTGTGTGTTCCAGAGTGGAGATGATATAAGTAGAAGAGGAAACTTTTTCCTATCTGTTTTTCTATGTAGCCTCCCCCCTTCTGAAGCTCTGCCAAGCTGCATGTTAGTCATTTTTAGGCTAAGGGTTATGTTTCCGAATTTAAACAAAGTCCAGTCTTGTATTAGGAAAATATTTAAAAGCTTCTTTAAGAAATGGATCTGATAAAGCAGCTGTTGAGGTGATGCCTGAAGTCAAAACCTTGTCATCAGACTGAGTTGTCTGACAGCTACTTGCAAACATCCATTGTACAGGTACCATAGGGGAAAAAAATCTATTGTATGTAGTATAGAAACATTTGGAGTTGTAAAAGGCCGTATTTTTGCAGCATTTTTATAAAGGCAAAAATTAGGGCTGTCAAACAATTTAAAAATCATGGTTAATTGTGGTTTTAATCACACTGTTAATAGAATACCATTTATTTAAATATTTTTGCATGTTTTCTACATTTTCAAATATAGTGATTTCAATTACAACACAAAATACAAAGTGTACAGTGCTCACTTTATATTATTTTTATTACAAATATTTGCACTGTAAAATAAATAGAGAAAATAAATATTTTTCAGTTCACCTCATACAAGTACTGTAGTGCAATCTCTTTATTGTGAAAGTGCAACTTACAAATGTAGAATTATTTTTTTATATAACTGCACTCAAAAACAAAACAGTGTAAAACTTTAGAGCCTACTAGAGTCCACTTAGTCCTATTTCTTGTTCAGTCAATCACTAAGACAAACATATTTGTTTACGTTTATGGGAGGTCATGCTGCCTGCTTCCTATTTACAATGTCCCTGAAAGTAAGAACAGGCGTTCGCAAGGCACTGTTGTAGCCGGCATTGCAAGGTATTTACGTGCCAAATATGCTAAACAGTTGTATGCCCCTTCATGCTTCAGCCACCATTCCAGAGGACATGCTTCCCTGCTGATGATGGCTTCCGTTCAATAATGATCCAAAGCAGTATGTACTGACACACGTTCATTTTCATCATCTGAGTCAGATGCCATCAACAGAAGGTTGATAATCTCATATTGATACCTTCTTTACGTTTTGTCAAATCTGCAATGAAAGTATTCTTAAATTGAACATCATATGCTGGATTGTCATCCAAGACTGCCATAACATGAAATTTGTATGGCAGGATGTGGGTAAAACAATGGAGCAGGAGAAATACAATTTTCCCTGAAGGAGTTCAGTCACAAATTGTCCGAAGCATGAAGCAGCATATGAATGTTTAGCATATCTGGTACGTAAATACCTTGCAATGCCATAAAAGTGCTGTGCGAACGTCTGTTCTCACTTTCAGGAGAAATTGTAAATAAGCAGGCATCATTATCTCCCATAAATGTAAACTAACGCGTTTGTCTTAGCGATTGGCTGAGCAAGAAGTAGGACTAAGTGGACTTGTAGGCTCTAAAGTTTTATATTGGTTTGTTTTTGAGTGCAGTTATATTAAAAAAAAAATTCTACATTTGTTAGTTGCACTTGCACAATAGATAGATTGCACTACATTACTTGTATGAGGTGAATTGAAAAATATTTTATTTTACAGTTCAAATATTTGTAATAAAAAACATAAAGTGAGCACTGTACACTTTGTATTCTGTGTTGTAATTGAAAAGCATATATTTGGAAATGTAGAAAAACATCCAAAATGTAATAAATTTCAATTGATATTCTGTTATTGTTTAACAGCGCAATTAAAACTGTGATTAATTGGCAGACCTACAAAAAGTACTTTCAGGCCAAATGCTGCATGCCTCTTCAGAGTTGAGATGTTTCCTAAATTAACATGTTCAGCTTCATACTAGTTACTGAGACCAAAATGTTTGTGGACATATATATACATGCAAAAGACCTTTCTGAAAAAAATTATAGCTAGTTTTCTCTTATTGGAATGTGACTATTAATATGTACTACTTCTGTCTGAATCCGTATACTGTAAGTTAACAATCTACAATATAGTATGTTTGAACTGTATAATTCTGTAGGGAAAATATTGACCATGTTTTGACACGAATTTTGTTCTGAAAATACCAAAAATGAATAAGCCAGGATATTTTCTGAGGAAAAAAATGTATAGAGGACGCCTTCACCTCTCCTTCCCCCGACCTCCAACCAGGAAATTAGTTTGGAGGCAATTTTTCCCCTTGGCTAGTGCATTTAGTCTTTCCACTAATGGGTTTGGGGTAACTTTTTCCAGCCCCGATTTCCAGCAATGAAGATATTACCATAAGATGCATAAATGTTGAACTTGTGTCCT
Organism: Emys orbicularis; assembly: GCF_028017835.1. Classification (NCBI taxonomy): domain Eukaryota; kingdom Metazoa; phylum Chordata; order Testudines; family Emydidae; genus Emys; species Emys orbicularis. Next base: position 35,844,953 of record NC_088689.1, on the reverse strand, counting down.
CTGTGACTTAGAACTGATTTTATTTGCTTGACTTGAATTATTAACAGGCAGGAGCCAATTAATGTGAACACTAATGGTTTGGATTGTTTTTGAAGTTTGGTTTCTCTTTATTTAGGGAGTAACTATTCCCAGTCAGAGACGCTATGTGTATTACTATAGTTACCTGTTAAAGAATCACCTGGATTATAGACCAGTGGCACTGCTGTTTCATAAGATGATGTTTGAAACAATTCCAATGTTCAGTGGCGGAACTTGCAGTAAGTACCATTTACTCCATATTAATGGATCTTATCTGCTAAAATGTATAGGTATTTGAATTTGTGTATAGTTAACTTACGTAGCTCCTTGTGATTGAGGCAACATACTAATGCCATTACATAGCAGGGCCAACTTACCTTTTTAAGCAGTAGGATGTCTTAGCAGTATAAAGAACTTTGTTTAGAGTCTTGGAATCTGTTGGGTTCAAATCCTGGTAGGAAGGGGCTATGCACTCTTTCATCCTTGCAAGAGTTCCAGGTAGTCTGTGTGGGATTTGTTTTACACCACCTTACAAACAGGTGCTGTTTCATTAAACTTTAAATTGGGAAACATTTAAAGTTGTTGAGAAGTTAAAAATGCATTGTTTTGGTTCTACAAAAGTCAATTTAAAACACAGCAACATTACTGAAATAATACTTACTGATGAAAAATAAAGTTTTGGTTCTGTGAATGGTACATAGACTCTCAAATGCAATGAGATCCCCATGATTGTTGAACCAACTCATGACATTTTTCTTCTCGGTGGTCTCTAAAATATGTGATTCTATTGGATATGTTATGTCTATTTGCTTCTTTCTGAAGGAAGGGCTTATTTCAGAGGCTTATAAAGTAACATATCTAGCCAGATGTAAGTCTGTCTGATTTGCGAATAGGCTGTATATTGGAAAGCAACTCAAGTCACCTGACAATTTCTTCTTTAATGAAAATCTGTATTCACCTTTGTCTTTGAGACTGCAGTTCAAAGTAATGACTGCATGGTAGCATGCATTCATTTTCTATTAATGTACAAAAATGTTGCTTTCTATCATTTCGGTATTGGAATTACTGTAAAGGGCAGTATACTGAAACTAATGCCATTGCAATACACAACCTGAACATACATAGACTTAAAAAAGTAACCAAGTGCAGGTTTTTATAGCAATACCTAAAAACTAGCTTGATTTGCAGGAACAGGAAGGGAGGAGGCTGTCTGCAAACAAAAAAGAGAAACCACCAAAATGGTAAAGTGAAGATTGCACAGATATATTTTGCAAATATCTGTTCAGCAAAATTCAGGCCTCATCATACAAAAAGTTAATGTTAAGTTTTTAAATTATCCTTAGATGGCTTTCTACATTAGTAATCTGCATATAAGTTTAAACCTGTACTTTTTGATACGCTTCTCTATTACGTCTACTCCTGGTGAGTTAATGACTTAGACAAATGCATTGAAATACCACAATGTGTTTTCCTCACAAAAGTGTGATTTCTATGAGGTTTTAAATTGCATTTCAGGTAGCAAACCTGTAATTGACTACTTCTTGAATCTCTGTATGTTCGGTTTGTACCTGTTGTGATGGTATTAACTTCAACAGGCATAAAGAGCTAAATATTACCACCCCTTCCACGAGTTCTGAGGCCCCTGACTCAGCAGGATCAATGTGGTTTTTCTGCAGAAAGAGTGGTGGTGGCAGGATTTGAAGACCCTGTATGTGAGGGTTTGAGGGAGGAGATGCAGTTGCAAGTGTCATGCTATTCAGCCCTGTAGCTAGAGTGCTCTGGCTGTAGACTCTAAAATTCTGAGGCTGCAATAATAGATTCAAAGTTGCTTCACAGTCAAGTTCCCCAATCCCTTAGATGCCCAGTGAACAGCCTGGATTAGATATTAACGGATAGGATTTGACCTAAAGTGTGTTTCTTGTCTTAAAAGTGATTGTGATAAAGTTGCTGGATTTCATGTTTTTCTTTCAGTAATTTCTAGATCAAGTATGCTTAGTTTACAAGTAAAAAAGATTTTCTATCCCTGCAGACTTAACTTGAGTTAAAAGTTAAATTGCAAATGTTTTATGGATCGTTGCTAGCAGTAAAGTTTCTGTGGGCCGGATTAATTCAGATTTCATAGCCCTGTTGTCATTGTCAGTGTGTCTGTACATTTGTCGAGGTTCACATTTTTGACACAGTAATTGGAATTTAGTTAACAGTTCTGTTTACGTGTAAATCAGAATAGAATCCAGTTTATTCTGGCACAACTGTCTTGGCTCTGCAGTGCAAACAGGATTAAAAGGTAGAAAACTTACTTTTGTCATTAAAATAAGCAGACACTACTATATGTGTCTTGAATATACAAAGGGATCAAACTATTAAGAAGTTGCCATTTTTACATGGTCACTTCTTACCATAATTTTATTATAAATTAGAATGTAGAATAAACTTCTAAGCCTCTTACTGTGGTATCATAGGTTGAAATTCTGACATTACGAGAGTTACAGGATTCTACTAGGCAATGTTTCTATGCTTTAATGATTTGAAAGATCTTTCAGAAAAGTGGTGGTTTATTTTCTTGTTTACCATATCACAGTGGATAGTTCTAAATACATACTTTTAAAATCTGTTGTACATATTGTAAATGATAATTGTGAGTCTAACCCAGGTTTTGACAGTTAAAAGGTATTACCTGTGAAATAATACTCTTCTGTGTTTTACCATGCAGATCCTCAGTTTGTGGTATACCAACTAAAGGTAAAGATATTTACATCCCCTTCAGGACCCCCAAGACGAGAAGATAAATACATGTACTTTGAATTCCCTCAACCATTGCCGGTGTGCGGTGATATCAAAGTAGAATTCTTCCACAAACAGAACAAGATGTTGAAAAAGGTTTGTTCTCTCCATCGAGGGAAACATTGTAAAGGTGCAGTGCAAGTAGGAACTGGGTGCTTCTGTTGTAGGGCTTGGGTCTATTAGGAGTTCTTTTCAGTGGCGAGGGTAGCTGCAGAGTTGAAGCCTCTGACGTCTTGTTTGCCAAAATCCTGACTCCTGCCACAAAACTAATACTGGCTAGTTTGAGAACCCTTTTGAAAGAAGGATAGATAATGTGTGTGGAAGGTAGGTAAAAATTATGCTAGAGAGGTATGCATGCAATAGCATAGTTATGGGGATACCTAACTGAAAGAGGCAGTCCTGTTCTTTTTAAAAAAAAATGCCTGTACACTCTTATGTGGTGGATTAGCTTTCAGAGAAGCTATGGAGAAGCATCTAAAGTGCTAACAGGCATCTGAGATCTTAGTTTATGCTCATCAGGAGACAGAGGTAAAATAAGTTTGGGGTTTTTTTTTGGTTTGACCTGTATAGGGGAGGGAGTAGTTGAGGGCAAAAGGTAATGTTTAGATTAACTTGGAACACTTGCTTTTCACTCTTTTATAACCAATTCTGTATTTAATTGATAGCCATTATTACAGTGTCACAATACAGGGGCAAGATTTGCTGCCCAGAGGAGCTTAGATTCTGAGTTAAGACAAAGCATAAACAAGATAGTACTGGAGTAGTTTAGGAGACAAGAATGCAAGAGATTGTAAAGCAAGGAGATGCCATCATTTTATAGCCAAATGCATACATCTGATGTCTGTGAATAACGTGTATGCAATACATTGTGGTGGGATATAAAGGTTTTATCAGCTAAATTTGTGGATGACTAGATTACTGACAATTGGCAAAGTTACGAACAAATTATGCATGTCATTCCAAACAAGCGTTAACCTGTGTACTACTCCACCATGTATCCTGTATTCACTCTGTTACTGTTTTACAAATACACCTCTACCCCGATATAACGCTGTCCTCAGGAGCCAAAAAAATCTTACCGCATTATAGGTGAAACCGCGTTATATAAAACTTGCTTTGATCCGCCGGAGTGTGCAGCCCCCCCCCCCCCCCCCCCCCCCGGAGCACTGCTTTACCAGGTTATATCCAAATTCGTGTTATATTGGGTCGCGTTATATCGGGGTACAGGTGTGGTTGTGAATTTTAAACTTTTGTATTTAATTGGGACTATTTCTTATTTCTCACCTGTTAAACCAGGCACCTTAGTTCAGGAGAAGCTACACAGGGCTCAGAGAGCTATCAGAATTTTCTAGAAATGTTTAAAATTCCTTTTCTGAACATAAAAAGTAATGAATATAAGGCACACTGGTAGGTGTGGAGAAAGTAGCATCAAGGGGACTTCCAGTTGTATAGACTAGTCTAAGAAAGGTGGACATATGGGAAATAAAAAAGAAAACAGAGGTAAGAAGAACAGGAGTACTTGTGGCACCTTAGAGACTAACAAATTTATTAGAGCATAAGCTTTTGTGGGCTACAGTCCACTTCTTCGGATGCATAGAATGGAACATATATTGAGGAGATATATATACACACATACAGAGAGCATGAACAGGTGGGAGTTGTCTTACCAACTCTGAGAGGCCAATTAAGTGGGGGGAAAAAACTTTTGAAGTGATAATCAAGCTAGCCCAGTACAGACAGTTTGATAAGAAGTGTGAGAATACTTACAAGGGGAGATAGATTCAATGTTTGTAATGGCTCAGCCATTCCCAGTCCTTATTTAATCCTAAATTGATTGTATCTAGTTTGCATATCAATTCCAGCTCAGCAGTCTCTCGTTGGAGTCTGTTTTTGAAGTTTTTCTGTTGTAAGATAGCCACCCGCAGGTCTGTCATTGAATGACCAGACAGGTTAAAGTGTTCTCCCACTGGTTTTTGAGTATTATGATTCCTGATGTCAGATTTGTGTCCATTAATTCTTTTGCGTAGAGACTGTCCACTTCTTATCAAACTGTCTGTACTGGGCTAGCTTGATTATCACTTCAAAAGTTTTTTTTCCCCACTTACTTAATTGGCCTCTCAGAGTTGGTAAGACAACTCCCACCTGTTCATGCTCTCTGTATGTGTGTGTATATATATTTCCTCAATATATGTTCCATTCTATGCATCCGAAGAAGTGGGCTGTAGCCCACGAAAGCTTATGCTCTAATAAATTTGTTAGTCTCTAAGGTGCCACAAGTACTCCTGTTCTTTTAGCGGATACAGACTAACACGGCTGCTACTCTGAAAAGAGGTAAGAAGGAGCAGTATCCTTGTCTTACTAGATTTATCTTGTGGTTTCCTCTTAGAAGAGTCTTAAAGTATAAGGAAATGTATTTTAAATGTAAACTTTAATTTAAAAAATTCTCTTATAATATTATATGTACACAGTTCTCATGCCTGAATCTTAGCTCTTTAGCACAAGCTTGGAACTCTTGCTTTTTTTTTTTTTTTTTTTTAACCTTTGAGAGCAATTGGGTGAAAGTTTGAATGTAAGCCAGGCACCCTACTGGTCATTTCATGCCAGCTCCTCCCTGGTATAATTGCTGTCCTTCCAAACTGATGTGAATGTTTTTATATTGCCTCTGTTCAGCCAAGGTGCCCCCCACGAGGTCCAGCATGTCATCTGCTATTGCTTCAGGATTCTAGTGATTCTTGTTGGGTAACTTGTTAATCTTTTGTGCTTCCTTCCAGCACAGTCAATTATAATACTAAATTTGTAGGTTCCATGGCACTCTTATCAGTGCTTTTTTTCAGCACAGACCAAGAACCCTTTTCCGCCCTCCTCTGCAGCCTGGGGCACGGATCACTTGCAGGTTTAAACTAGTGCAAATGGTGAATTCTCTGTAAATTAAACTCTTTAAACCATAATTGGAGGACTTCAATAATTCAGCCAGAGGTTAGGGGTCTAGGAGTGTGTGGGTGAGGTTCTATGGTCTGCAAAGTGCAGGAGGTCAGACTAGAGGATCACAGTGGTCCCCTCTAACCTTAAAGTCTGAGTCTATGAGAACCAGGGAGGACAAAACTCTATGCCAAGAAATAAGACCCACTTCCCTGGTCAGACTGCTTCCTGCATCTGGCGGAAAACCTCTCCCCATTGCACTGCAAGGAGAAATCACCATGGTCTGCTCCCCGAAACTCTTGTCCCGCTTGTTGATTGCTCTACACCTTGTGTAGCCATTAACACCAGTGCAAAGTGGGTGTGAAGCACTACCATTCTTATTTTTGGTATTATTTCGTACCTGTGCGAAATAACACCCCCTGAACGCAGGAAGTTTCAGTGCTGTAAAGCGCCAGTGTAGACAGTGCACCAGCGCTGGGAGCCGCACCCCTCCTGGAGGTGGGTCTGCACTGAGACCACACAAGGCACATTAAAGTGCTGCCGCGGCAGTGCTTTAGTGCTGCCAGTGTAGACTAGCACTTAGGCCCTTAGATTCTGCCAAATTACAAACTTGCTGATAGCCTACCTATCCAAGAGGTTAAGGAGCAGCAGAATGAGTGAAGAAAGAAAACTTGAATATTAGTGGCAAAAAAATAGGTACAGATAGTTTTGGTATTCCATTGCTGTGTAGAAGACAAGAGTTTCTTCTCCTCTGTCATGAAGGCAACGAAGTGAGGCCCTGTAGGTCTTTTCCAAACTCTGAATTGCTTTGTATGCAGACTGCATCTGCTCAACCTCAGGGCTTGTCTACACTGGCACTTATGAACTCAATACTGCTTGTTAACTGCTAGTGTCCTGGATCCCCTCTAAGGCTTCAGGGAAGGGTATTGAGATAGCATTTTTTGCCTTGCTTGATAACCACCTTCTCTCCATGGTCAAGGGAAGTACACCTGTGCTTGTTCTGGATCTGTGGCATTTGATACTACTGATTACCAAATACTCCTGTCCCAGCTTCAAGAAACTGCAGTGTTAGCAGAAGACCCCTGAAACGGCTCATATCCTTCCTAACAAACCAAACTCTGTTAGTCATGGCAACACTTCCTTCACTTCCAGAGTTCTGTAACGCTCTGTAACATGGAGCCCCATAAGGCTCAGTAATCTTCCACTTATTATTCAAATCTCAGCAGTCCACTGAGAGCTGGTGAAACAACACAAGCTGAAGTGCCAGCAGTATGCAGACACCCAGCAGCGCAACTTGTATGTCAGATGTAGATAGCAAATTCCCAGTTTTCTCAGTACTTAGCTAAATTCAGCAGCTGGCTAAAGCAGAACCCAGGCAAGGTAAAGGAGATAGTAAGAGGGAAATGCTTTGAACAACTTGTAGCCTCTCTAGCATTCTCCATTATCAAGAGCATCAGCTCTGATTAGTAAATCAGTCCACAGCTTTTTATCTCTTCTGTGCTATTGGATGCCTAAATAGCATGATATAAATGCCCACTTTCATCCTTCATTGTCCACACTATTTGAAACAAAGCTGGCCACAGTAGTGAACACAAACTTTATTGTTGCAACCAATTCTATATATCTATATCTATCTTTATATAGATAGGTATAAAGCAAAAAACCTGAAAGGGCTCCAACAGGTACAAAAGTCAGCAACACAGGTTGCTGTTAACTCTTCATTGGTACTCTTCTTTGGGCACTGGCTTCCCATTAAAACAGAATGCAGTTCAAGCCTTCTGTTGCTGATATTCATAATCCTCCATGGGATTTGACCCTTACTAAATCATAGGTTACCTCTCTTCATGGCCATGATCTCCCATGAAACTATCATCCAGTTGGTGAGTGCAGGACACTGACCTTTAATAGGAGCTTGCACTTAGACTATGGAACTCCCAGAAGCAGTAACAGTGGCCATAAAACTGGCAGCTTTGAGAGAAATACAAAATTTGGAGATATACCCATCTCATAGAACTGGAAGGGACCCTGAAAGGTTATCGAGTCCAGCCCCCTGCCTTCACTAGCAGGACCAAGTACTGATTTTGCCCCAGATCCCTAAGTGGCCCCCTTAAGGATTGAACACTCAACCCTGGGTTTAGCAGGCCAGTGCTCAAACCACTGAGCTATCCTTCCCCCCTCCCCAAATTTGTGTCATCTTAGCCTTTCCTCAGTTTCTTTGCACACACATTTAATATTTATGAACACACACATGCATATGAATACACAAGACCCTGTAAAGCTAATTAAGATTGTTCTGTTCCTGCAGATAGAAAGGAAGAAAGATTAAATGCTCAAATACTAAAGAGATGGGATGGGGTTAGGGGGGAGACAAACAAAGGGAGAGAATAGAGAAGGAAGGCAAGCATCTTGCATTGCTTACAACCCCACTTGCCTTAAACTAAAAACCATGTAAAGTCTTGATCACTAGCAAGACCACTACCATTGCCTGCTTCAAGAATGCTTCCATCGGTTTTTGCAAAGTTGTTCTATAGTCTTTTAACCACAGATTTAGAAAGTATCCATCATTGCTTACATTTGGCCTCCAAAAAAAATTTCAGTTCAGACTGTCCATGCTTTAGACCTTGTTTTCAAGGTAGTGGAGGCCACTCTCCCTTCACCCAAGATGATTTTTTTTAATGATATCCCTTATTGGTCAACTGAAATTTTTTCCTGGTGTTTTGCCCCTGGTTTCTGTCTTCAAGTACAGTAGAATCTCAGAGTTACGAACACCAGAGTTATGAACTGACCAGTCAACCACACACCTCATTTGGAACCGGTAGTATGCAATCAGTCAGCAGCAGAGACCAAAAAAAAAAGCAAATACAGTACTGTTAAATGTACACTACTTTAAAAAAAAAAAAAAAAGAGAGCAGCATTTTTCTTCATAGTAAAGTTTCAAATCTTTATTAAGTCAGTGTTCAGTTGTAAACTTTTGAAAGAACCATAATGTTGTGTTCAGAGTTACGAACAATCTCAGTTCTTGAGGTGTTCATAACTCTGAGATTCTACTGTATATTGGCAGTAGGAAGCCTGCAAAAGGTGGGTCCGTTGCTTCCAGGTTTTAAATGGACCAATTAAGGAAGATAAGGTCACTGCTAGATGCTAAATGACTTCTTTGCATCAGTTTTCCTAGGGTGTTTGCGAGATACCTACCCCAGACCTGGTCTTGTTTATTTTTCAGGCATATATTTTTATTGGCCATCTTGAATTGCCTTACCTTTCTGGAAACATTGCCTTCTGTGCAGTTGAATAAATGGAAGTGGGTGACACTTAAAGTCCAGTAGGGGATTTGGCTCACATTCTACTGCAGTTGCTTTTGTAAGGGTTAAAATAAATCTTACTAATTAAGGTAGTTCTACCACTTTGTGCTAAGGTGCTAAAGCTTGAGAATCCTGAAAGGTATGGTCAAAGAAGCAGAAGTCCAAGGTGAGTAAATTTTCCTTATTTGAACACTGTACCTTACTAAAAATAAGTTTCACTTGCTCTGATAGACTTCAGTTAACTTTCTCCTTGATGTGTCTGAAGAGCATTTTCAGTAACTTGGAAGAGTTAATTTAGCTCCAGAACCGCTGAATATTGTCTACGTCAAGGACAACGTATTTTATGAAATGAAGATATTTTGTCAGTTTTCCTGTCAAGTTATGTAACTGTTAAATAGTCCCTTATAAAGAAGAGGGATTGCTAAATGACCCTAGCATTAAAAGTGGTGGAAACATACCACATAGCACTCTTAATCTTTTAAGAGTACTGTGTAGACACTGAATGTCAAAATTAAAATATTTTTACATATGCAATTCTAGAAAGAAGACTTTACATTTTTCTCTCTCAATTTGTACCTATTTTAAAAGCTCCAAGAACATGTACAGGATAAAAAGTTTAAAGAACATTGAAAACTAACAAGTCAAATGGACACCTTCCTTGAATAGCCCTACCATCCACACAGGCAAAGGATTAAAGATGTGATCAAATGGAGATGGCCATCAGTAGAGCCCATGCAAATCTGCGGATATCCGCTTTATACCCGCGGATATCCGCAGACCATTTTTCCAGATCGCAGCTTGGGTGCAGATACAAATTTTGTATCTGCACAGAGCTCTGCAGCACACATCTCAAGCTCCAGCTCAGCTCTCTGAATCGTGCAGCAGCAGCAATAGCCCACTGGGGATTCTGGGAGTTGTAGTCCCCTGCTTGCTTGGATGGAGGAGGTAAACTACAACTCCCAGAAGGGAATGCGACCGTGTGCTCCTGCGCAGTGAGCCAAGCGCAGCTGTGTGTTAGAGCAACTGCAGCTGTGTAGGGGTGTCTGAGCACCAATGGGAAGGTGGCGCTGCACACAAGGGCCCAGGATATAGTCTCTCTGCCTGGAGCAGGGAAGACGGTACAACAGGGGTGGTGGGCGGTCCCCGGGGAGAAGTGGGTGGTGCTTGAGGGTTTGGCACAGCCCTGCGTTATTGGTGTGAGGTGACCTGTGGAGCTGTTAGCAGAGCCTTGCAAATGCGCAAATATCTGTGGTTATTTGCATCCACGGACAATTTATGTGGATCATGTATCAAATGCAGATACAAATTTTTGTATCCGCACAGGGCTCTAGCCATCAGGGCATAGCATAAAGCCTGATCCAGTGGATTTGAGCTCAGAGCGACCAGGGGAGTGGACCTAGTTCCCAAGTTCCAAGAGTGACGTGCCCCCAGTTCAAACATCTTAATCTAGTGATTGTTCACCATCACCTCAGCTAATCTAAAATGTTGGCCATGTAGGAGAGTTTCTGTCCAGTATCCAAGACCCAGACAACACATGACTTTCAAGTTGTAGATTTCCATATGTAATTTCACCTGGAAGCTAAAGAAAATGAATGCAGCCTTTGGATGACAAATGATGTATACTTGTTTGATATTGTTGACTGAGTGGGGATCCATGTTCTGCAATATATTGAGTCTTCAAGGCTAACTCCACTTGCAGTGCATTCCAGTAATCCAGTTGGGAGATCCACAAAGGCATAGATGACATCAGTGAGGTACATTAATTAGAGGACAGTGATAATTCTCTAGCTAATTGTACATAAAAGCAATTTTGACGCTCATTGCCACCTGTCTCCCAGTTAGGGATCTGCAAATCCAACCTTGATTTCAAATTTCCTTGAAGGTGGGTATATCTCTCCATAATGACGAATATATACACATGCACGGGAGGTTGTGTTTATGCAGATGTATATGTAAAATAGTAATGAAACAGTTGCAGAGATGAAATACAAACCTAGTGAAAGATTCTTGCAGCATAAGGAATGCTGAATTGGTGAAGAGCCACCGCAGCTTCTGTGCTACCCTCAACCCTTCCAAATCATCAGCACTGTGGTGTGGTCTGGAAGGGTTGGGCATTTTTTTTTGGGGGGGGGGGGTTAGAAATGTATCTGATTCCATCATGTTATATGGGCACTACTAAAAATACATAGTTTCATTTGTTCAGAAGGAGCCCAATCCCAATTCTACTCATGTATAACACCATTCAATGCTTGACCATGGCTTTTTTGTGGACACACACCCCTCTCGCTCCCTTCCTCCCCCCATTTTGCCAGTTCATTCTTCAGGATAACTATTATGGGAAGGGCTGTAGAAATATTAAAAATTGCTCTGCATTTTGCTCTGGAGGTGGTAAAATCCGTTTTGAGTTTTATGTCAGAAGGGCGGGGGGGGATTCAAAAGGGAAGTAAATTTGTCATGGTGGGTTTCAGGGAGAGAAGCAATCTTAGAGAGAGTCTGGACCCAGACTTTAATGGCATTGAAGATCTGGTATTGGTTGGCCAGTATGGAGGAGAAAACCAGATGTGGACATTACATATATTAAGGGGTTATAAAGGTTAAGTTTAATAGTATCTTAACTTTCATCAGAGATTTAACCCAGTAAAGGATAGAACATCTTTATAGCTGCTTGCCTAGGAATGTATGTGAAAAAAACAGGCATCTGCAGTAGTATCCCACAACACCTGTAATTAAAATCAAGAGCATAAATTATCGGTACTTATTAGTTGTATGTTACATCAGTGAATGTATAAATCAGTCTGAGATTTGGATTAAATATTTACATCTGTTTGCTTGTGCATACTGGAACACTGCAGTGCAAGATAAAGTGGTTTATACTTTTTTGCAGGTAATAACTATTCCCTGCTTACTGTCAAAGGCAGATCATTTGGAATGCTTAAGAGAGAATGTTTCAACCTTGATTTGATCAGTAGATATGCCAGCAAATATAACTGGGCATCTCAATAAACATGTATATTACTTTCCTTTCTTTTCAGAAGGTCTGCAAATACTTTTTTCCAGGGGCTCACCTCCTGTTCTCTCTCTTTTTCCCCTTCTCCCCCTCCCTCCCCCCCACCATCTTAGCAAACACTTGCTTTTAGGTGATCTACACGAGGGAATAAAATTAATCCTTTTCAGATATTTTCCGTATTAAGTGTTCTTTCTTACCAAAACTTTTTTCATATAAAATTAAGAAAAGCAACACATTCTATTGAATGGAACACTAATTAAATTACAAATATTAAAACAGATGTCCTTCACTGACTATCAGTGCTACTGATCCAAGTAGCCTGGTAAGGATTGTCTGTTAGGAAGCAGCTACTGTATGTATCTGTGTACAAAATAAATTTTTGTTTTATATGCCTGGTAACTAATTTCTTGGCAGTTTTTGCTACTTGTACTAAGTTTTTAATCTCCCATTTTGTATATTTGGCCATTTAATTTATTGAAGCCTTTTTGGTTTATGAAAGACCCTTTTAAAAAAATAAAATTATTTGATTACCTGAGGAAAATCCATGTGGTGATTAATATAGATAAGATCTGTATGTTATGTAGGAAGACTAATGAAAATCTACTTCCTGACAGTTGATGTGCCAATGATGTAGTATTGTCTAGATTTTTATGCCTTTCATGGTTTGGTATTGTTAAACTCATCAATTTTTAAAAACCAGATGATGCTTGTATTCAAATAAGATAATATACCATCTGTAAATACTAAAGCAAGCTTGCTTTTCCCCACAGGACAAAATGTTTCACTTTTGGGTAAATACATTCTTCATAGGACTGGATGAAAATTCAGACAAAGTAGAAAATGGGAGTCTAGTTGGAGATCAGGAACTTGATGGTATTTTCAGCACAGAACGCTCAGATAATGACAAGGAATATCTAATCCTTACGTTAACAAAAAATGATCTAGATAAGGCAAATAAAGACAAAGCCAACAGATATTTCTCTCCAAACTTCAAGGTAAGTATTTTTTAAAGAGCATAGAATAAACAGAATTTTGAAGAGCTGCGTGTAGTTATTTAATATATACTGCATTATCAAAACATGTTTATCTAGGAACCATTTGTTACATAACTTTCTAGACTGAGGCAAGTAATATATCTGGATATGTCATTGCTTAAGTTTATCTGTTTAAGAATTCAGTAACTGATTCTGGAATTATTGCAAAAGAAGGTGGTAGATTTTTCAGGAGTTAAGATATCATTTTTTTTAATTGTAACTTTTGTCTTTAATTCTGAAGAGTTTCTTTGATCAATTTACACAGCATAAATTATGAATATGGTCATGGTCTGAAAAATTAAAACACTCAAACTTGACATATCTACTCTAGCAGCAAGTAGGAAACCTCAGGGATATAATAGTCTCTATGTTGCTTGTATTTCCTCTTCATGGGCTGACAAGTGGATCCACCAGCTCTACCCTAAATATTTGATGAGTTGAGTTCCTTGGTGTGCAGGATTGCATACTTTCTGCTTCCTGTCTCAGCATTTGTTCCATAATCTGATTCTGTTCATGTCACTCGGAAGCTTGTGTTTTAAGTCCTTGTCTCCATTAAAGAAATGTCTGGTTCCAAGAACCCTTTGGTACTCTTACTTGCTTATAAAACTTTTGTTCCCACACACACATTCTGCAAATGACCCACAAATGAAGGAATATGAAAATTATGGGGGATCACAGAACAATGTGACCAAATATTGTTTGGATTAACTTGCTTTTAGTAGTTTTCTGGAATCTATTGCTCTCGGAGCTGTTTGAAACCGAAGAGGTATTGCAACTGAAAAGGTTTAGAAGAGTGCTAAAGAATGATGGTGATATGGCTAACTGCAGTGATTCAGAATACAAATGATTGATGCATGTACAGAACCACTTGTGCTTAAACCAAGTCTAGTAAATTAATTCATTTCAGTTCCCAAGTGTAAACGTAACTGTAATTTTATTAATTAACACTGTTTACTTCAGTGTTCAACCTTGTTTTAAGTGAATAGACATGACTGAATCCTCATGGGGAGTGTATTTGTGGAAGAAGATGCCATTTCTATATATTATCTTTCTAGCCATAAGACTACTTTTAACTGAGGATGCTTCTGCTATTTGGAAACATCACTACAATATCCATCTGTTTTAACCAGTATTTAATACCCACTGATATATAAATTGTATAAAGATGGGTAAAGGGAAAAAGGATAATTGGTAGTGACTAATTAATAGTGCCACGAAGGGCACAATAGTGATTGTAATTGGGTGTTTCTTATTGCTTATGATTGTGGTGGGAACGCCTAACGGTCCCTTCCTAAGGTACTTGTTTATTGACATGGGTTCATGACTCTTACCATTTGTGCTACTGAAAAATTTGTAAGTGTTTTAGATTTGGGACTTGGAATTTTGTATGCCAAAAGTTTAATATCGAAGGTTGTATGTAGTTGGAGGTTTTTAAACAAATGTACATGGTAGAATGATTTTAAAGGACCTATGTGTTTTGGCAATCTCTAAAGCCAATACTGTCATCAAGATTACACTACAAACTTTTTTGCCATTATATCTATTTTGAATAGGGGTATGATTTGTGACTGACGTAGCCATGCTGGCAAAAAACCCCAGTGTAGGTGCAGATTTACCAGCAATACTGTGCTTTTGTTGGCTTAACTTATTTCACTAGGCAGAGCTAGAATAAGCTTTCTGGTGTAAACTGTGTCTACAGTAGGAGCACTTTACCAGTATAGCTATACTAGCAAAGCCTTCCAAGTTTAGGCTTGGCCTGTATTGTCTCAACTACTTTAAGAAAGAAAAGCTCAGACTATATTAACTTTTTGTTTTCTTCCTTTCCTAGGTGAAGCTATTTTTCACAAAAACAGAGGAGCCATCAAATCCAGAGGCTAGCAGTTCTGCTTCAGTAACACCGGACGTTAGTGACAATGAACCTGATCATTATAGATATTCTGACACCACTGACTCTGATCCAGAGAACGAACCTTTTGATGAAGATCAGCATACGCAGATTACAAAAGTCTGAATATTTTTTTTATCTGGGAAAAAACCCCACAAAGAGACAAACTTGAATAAACTGAAAAAGGACCTTTTCAAATGGCAATAGAACACTGTGTCAGATTACCAATTATAGGAACAATTCTTTCCTGACCAATCTTATTTTGCCCTATAAATCTACAGGGTTTGACACTTGTTGTCCAGTTGAAAAAGGTTACGTAGCTATGTTATGTATATACCTTTTTGTGTCAAAAGGACATTAAAATTTCAATTAGGAAATATAAAGATGGCACTTTCCCATTTTATTCCAGTTTTATAAAAGTGGAGACAGATCTGATGTGTATGCGTAGGAATTTTTCCTTTTGTGTCGGTCACCAACTGCAGTTGGGGGGGGGGGAAAGCTTTCTGATATACAGGTTCACATCCTGCCCCTTCCTTTGCACTTAAGTGGCAACAGATAAGTCCGCAGTTGGCTAAGAGAAGTTTCTAAAGGGTTGTACTACATTCTAATGCATGTATTCTGGATAGGGGAATGGAAAGAAATGCTCTGAAAGGAATATATTATGCTGGACCCTGGACTATGTACCGTATCCGGCTACTTACATGCACCTTTCTTTAGCATGCTGCAGTAATTAATCCTGGACGTTTGAGGAATCGGCCGCTGTCACTGCTTGTTGTTTGTGCATTTTATTTTTTTAAGCATAATGGTGCTAGAAAAGGCAGCTAGAGGGAGTGATTCCATATAGGGGTACAGGAATGAACCTTCCACAACATCTTAAAGACCCACAAATGAAGGGATATGAAAATAAGGGGGTCACAGATAAGAAACACAGCAACAATGACTTAACCATACAAATGTGGAGGCTATCAACCTAAAATGGGCTTGAAACAATTGTTCTAAAAAAGACAATGATTTATTAAATGTTTTTCTCAATTGTAATGGCTGCTCCATCTCCTGTGTAATCAAGGCCAGTGCTGGAAGTCGGATGCTATTAGTACATACATCAGTCAACATCTTACACTTATTTTATTAGTTTTTCAATCATATACCTGCTGTGAATGCTTCATGTGCTGCATTGCAAACTTTTTTTCTCATTAAATATAAAATATTTTATAACAGTGCACGAGAAACTTCAATTTGAGATTCTACAGGTTAGTGTTTATTTTGAAGATTTATGGATGCATTTATTCAATCAAACAGCTGTCAGCCCTTCCACCCCTTTGACCTTACACATTCTATTACATTCATTACAATGAGTTTTGCAGTTTTGCACACTTTTTTTTTAAATGTCATTAACTGTTAGGGAATTTTACTTGAATACTTAGTACCTACAATGTTTAAAAAGAGACATTACACATGGTATAAAGGAAACCAGTCTTGCAATAAATTCTCAACACTGCACAGATATAAAGATGTGTACTTTTTAAAAGTAGAACATGTCCCAAATATTCTATCTGTTGTTTGCTATTAAAAGAATTAGATATCCAAACTGGCAGTGTTGTATCATTCCTTCATAAGGATATAGCCAGAAATAGGGATTGAGCTTCACTTTTGAATATTATGGTGATTGACATGCCCAGACTGCAGATAATTTAACAGAGTACAGCTACTGTTGAATACAGATATGAAGAAATTTTTAAAAATTCGGTTCACTATGAAATACACCATGACCTTCAAACTTTTGGAATATCTACCCCAAAATTACACTTTATGGTGTAAAGTCCAATTTTAATTAACTTACTGATGCCGAAATTGTTCATTAGCTGTGTTCTTACCGAGTTAACAAATGAATCTGGCCTAGTACAACAGCATTAACCGAGAATATGAATTGTAAAAAGACAAGGCAGGACTTCACCTACATTTTGGTAAACAAAGGTGTAGCATGCTTTCTCAGTATTTATTGGTCAATTTTGCTCGTCAAATTCATGATCTAAACTTATAACAAAGCTATTATAGGATTTTCTGATTTATAAGTTAAATTAGATTTTAAGGTCTTAACAAAAATGCTGGTCCAGCACTCAGAATTCCCATTGTTAAATTGGCCAGCAGGCAATGGCTACTTGAAGACCAGACTTTATGCCTTGATACATGTTTTACCTTATGTCTGCTTTTAGCAATTGAAAGTCATGTTGGCTAATAAACAAAAATATTCATGCTTTAAAATACTTTGATTTTGACACTGTACTATGTCCCACTTTTGGGCTCATGATATCAAAATTAAATGTGTGGTTCCAGTATGTAACACTGATGGCCAGAATGGAAATAATGACATTATAATGGGCTTTTGCACTGTTGTTGTTTTTCCTTTGGAATGTGAAGGTCTGAATGAGGGTTTTGATTATGAATGTTTCAATGTTTTTGAGAAGCCTTGCTTACATTTTATGGTGTAGTCATTGGAAATGGAAAAATGGCATTATATATATATTATATATATATTATATATATATAAAATATATTATACATACTCTCCTATACTTTATTTCAGTTACCATCCCCATAGAACTTGACAAGAATTACTATGACTGAAAGGTTTTTGAGTCCTTATTAAAACTTTATTTATGACAGTATTCATAATTAGCTTGAAATGCGTTCGGTAGGTAATCTCTGAGTTTCTGGACTGTATACTTAAACTCTTGGATGTGCAGCAGCTTACATGTCTGAAATTACTTGAAGGCATCACTTTCATAAGAGCTTACTGTTAGGCCCTGTACCATCCGTAGTCATCTGTAGCCCCACTCGAAATGTTTTGCCACAGTTAATTTAAGGGCAGTTGTATAAATAGCATCAAGATTCTTTGCTGTGGCACAAATTGTAAACTAAAGTGGAGTTTACATACAGCATCAAACGTTTCAGCTTTAAAAAATAAAAATAGGGTGCCAGTGTGCAAGTTCCATGTTTAGTTATAGCAAATTTGTGCAATATGTTAACGATGCCTGTGGTTGCCACAAAGTGCCTCGTTTACCTTTAAATACTGTTAAAAATGTCATGCATGCAGATGGAAGGGGTAGAACTGTGTGCTAAAAGAGGCTTTAACTGCAGTTTGGCAGAGCTGCCTTTTACTCTGCCAGTTCACATTTTTCAGTCTGTTTTCATATTCATATATATATGGAGAGAGAGAGAGTGTATGTATGTGTATATATATAGAGAGAGAGAGAGAGTGTGTGTGTGTATGTATATATATATAGAGAGAGAGAGAGAGAGAGAATGAATATATGTACGTACACACACACACACACGCACGCACACGAAAATTGAGTCTGTCAAGCAGCCTTACTCTGATTCAGCCTCTTCAGATACTATTGTGCTGTGCAACAGTGGCTCTGTGTAATGCTATGCACTGAGGATACACAAAAACAACAAAATATGACATGTACAGGATAATGCCTCATACAAAACAGATGTCCGTTTGTTATTGTGTTTAACAACCCTTTATCTCTTAGTGTTAAAACTCCACTTAAAACTGATTAAAGTCTCATTCTTGTCACAGTGTGGGTGTTTTATTAAAGTATTTTGGGTGTAAACTGCTCAGATTATATTTTGCTATTAAGAAATGAAGAATCAAGTGTGATCGTGGGAGTAAGGGACATTTCTCTAAAAGGAGCTCCTTGTGTATCAAAACAGATTTCAGGAAAGCTGCATGTTAAAATGCTTTGGGATTGAGTCTTAACAAATTAATGTTGGAATAGGAAATGTGGGTTTTGCTTGCATTGGTTTTCAAAAACTAGAGAATAAATAAAAGAAGGTGGGCCTTTCATTTTGATGCTCTCCAACCTATGAAATATAAAACAGTACTCTGATTTCTTGAATTAAACCAAATTACTGGCTTTTGGGTCAATTTGTTTTATTATAGCAATACATATTTTTTTCTTTCAAATAACATTGAGCTTCCCATACAAACAAGCTAAACTTTTCAGGAAAATGTAATGCAGATCACTGAGATACAATGTAATTTTTTCTAACTTTAGACTGCCAATGGCTTAGTAAAGTTGGCAGGATGCTTTTTCCAGTGGGACTAGTATAATGTGTATATATATCCTAAAATAAGCTTGAATTTTTTTCATGCCTGCTGGTCTCTCTGAAATTAATTTTAAAATAGATTTTGTACATGTCTTAATGTAGAAATACTGTATCCTCTGTTACTTTTTCAGCTTGTCTTACCATTTGAGCCTTAAGGAAGAAAGAAGCTACTTGATTTGTGCTTAAATTCAATGAAGTTGTTAGATTCAGTGGCTCTGTAAAAGTGAAAAGAAAATGTTTTACTGTTTTGCATGTGGTGATGGTTTAGCAGGATTTTGAATTATGAAAATTACACATCTGACTACTTCATTTCTAAGTGCTCTATTCCTGCCTCCTTACTGAAGCTTTTTCATTGAAAAATGGCTTAACATATTAGATGTTTGACTGAGAAAGTCTTCAAAATGATTCCCATACTGCTTTGTGAATCAATTCACAATATGTATACTCAGTGCTATAGCCATTTCCATATAGTAATTGAAATGAAAAACATGTTGCTGCTTTAATATTGCTTGATTTCTCCAACTTGGGTGGAATCTTTCTCCTAGTTGATGTTTGACACAACCAAACAGAATTTGTTAATAACTGTTGCATTTCAGTAAACAATAAGACAAATATTAATTGTTTAGAGTTAATCATGTACATCTTTCTACCTGTATTCTTTATTTTTATGGTAATAGTTTTTACATTCTGGAAGCAAAAGTTTTTAAAAGGCTTAATTGTCTGGGGGCTGGAAGGTGGGGAGGAGGGCTATTTGGTATCAGAGTAATTGGAAACTTTTAGAAAGTCCATTCAGCACTCTGTTCAATGAGTGGCTTCTAAAAGAATATTAGAAAAGAATCTACATGAAGAGGTTCTGGTGTCAGGACAATTGTAATTATGTTTCTGTATTTGTTGTATGAGCTAGTGGTGTATAGTTTACTTCAGTGCAGAGTAGGATCCTTGTGAATCCCTATGCAGTTGTAGTAGTCTAATAATGGTCTGCTTCAATTGCTTATTTTTTATCTCCAATAGAGCTACAATATAATATTTCCAACTTGTACTTCGAGGCCTTCTGTTGGAATCCATTCTGGGTTTCATCTGTCTTTCAAATTGTATGCTACTTGCTCTTGAGACACAATTCCTCTGATATTTCTGTAGTTTACTTGTATCCATTTTGGGGGGGCGGGGGGTTGGTAATTGCTGTTGTTTTTTTTTCTCAGGTGAAATTTTTGGAATGTATTACCATTTAGCTCTGCATATGAGCTGTAATCCCCACTTTTTTCTTTAAGCTTTTGCCTACTGAAGCTAAATGCTATGTTGCTTTTCATGCCTTTCATTTTTTTTCAAGTGTGCAGCAGTGCTTACTAAAATGTCAGTTTCAGAGCATCCTGTTTATAATTCATGTATGTTTGTGCATGGTGGAGCATGGGCAGCAACAATGCAAACATTCTGCACAGTGTACTTTAATTCTGAGTTTCTATGTCCATTCTGTCTGTGACCTCTACTTAGCTGCTATCCCATGAAGGTTTTATCTTGGTTTTATGTGAATATTTTTTCCATGCAAAACTGTTCCAGAATACCAACTCAATTTATGTAGGCCACTTCAGCCATAAATGGGTAGATTCTAAAAAGCATTTTTAAAAATTGTGGCCATAAAATTGACAACATAAAAATGTCTTGATAAAAATGGTGGGATAGGCCATTCTAAAATAAGTGTATCGTAATCAAGACTATTTTCAAAGATGAGTATGTTTAAAAGTAGCATGCTAAGAGTTTCATGTTGGGTCTCGTAATACAATGTTTAGTATTGGGTGGGAGCCAACAGTAGAGAAGAGATTTGGTCAGGGTCCCAGAGGGAGCAAACAGAGATATGGAAGGATCTTTGTAAGGAAGGTATTTGTAGAGAAGAACACAAGCAACATTTTAAAAAGGCAGCCCAGAAGCCTGGGAAATGAAGCTGGGATTGAACCACAATCAGGTGGGAGAATGTATTTTTGCTTTTGTTCTTCACCCTTGGCTTAATTCCCTTGCTGTCTCATTATTGTGTGTGCATTATGCTAGGGCAAACTGCTTGAGAACCTCTCATCCATTCACCTATATAACTATATTTTTCTCTCAACCTTTTGTGCCAGCCAAGACAGTGGCTAAATGTATCCCTCCTTTTAGCAGGAGACAGAAAGGAAAAAGCTTTCAGTGGTTTTACTCCTCCCCCCAAATATAAAGTGATTGCTGATTCAGACTTGCAGTGCTGAAAGAATCCTACCTGAAAAATCTAATAAATCTTAGCTATCCTACTGGAAAGTAGGGGGGAAAGGCAATAGTTGAACCAACTCTTAAGGAAGGGAACTCTGTGCTTGCATAAAAGAATGCATAAATCTAATTGCCAAGCAAATTATCATTGGTCTATGCCAGCCCTGAGTGCCAAATCAGTACTGAAATAAAATATGTAGAACTGCCTAGAGAGAGTGTGAAACACCTGGATAAATTACCGCTGACTGGGGTAGAATAAGACACGCACACAAACCTAAATATCGAGTGAGAAAATTATTCATGGCGCCTAAGCATGCTAGGTACTTTACAGCCAAATATGGAGGTTCCAGCCCAGTGGAACTTCCCATTCATATTACACAAAAATTGTAGCTAATTACTATACCTCTATTTTGAACAAGCTATATGTAAAATAAGCATTTTTCCAAAACTATTTAATTGCCTTTTTTCCCTACAATTTTGCACACATAACACAGATGTGTGCATTGAAGAAAGAGCGAGGAAGAACAGCATGCCAAGGTAATGGTGTGATGTCCTGATCTGCATGGATTTAAATCTTGAAACTAGCATGGCATTAATAAAGCTTTACAATGAATGACAAAAATTTTCATTTACAAAAATAAATTAATGCAAAAGGTGTTAAAATAGCCCAGGAGTATGTTAATTGATATAGTAAACATCAAATGTTCAACGCTGGCTTTTAATTTTGTGCTTGAGCACCTGCAAAATTAGAAATAATGTGAGATTCTTGAAAATACTTAATTTTTTTTAACACTGAGTTCCCCTTCATTTTCCTGTCAGACACACCCCCATTCTTCCTTTTCTGTCCTTCATCTATAACCCTTACTTATTGTAATGGAAAATATCATGCAAAAGCAAAGCAGTTATTATAAAACTGAGTATTGGAATTATAGTCAATGTTCCCTTCTCCTTTTGGCATCTTTCCCTCTGTTATTTCTGTAGATGTTTGGATTTTTGGGGCATTCTCTCTTATCTGTTTCTAATGCTTTCTCTCCCCTCTTACACTTGCTACTTTTTTATAACTGCGAAGGGTAACTTTGTTTTCTGTCTCTTAGATTTTAAGTCTTCTATTTTTTAGATAATGCCTTCAGAATAAATCCTTTCTGCTCCTCCACTTTTTGGTAGCTTTTCCACTTTCCCTTTGAGGAATGACTTCAGGAGAATGTCAGGATTGTATGGGTTAAACAAATCCAAGCTGCATTTATACATGCCTGAGTTAATTTCTGGTGCACTATAAACAAGCTGATGTGCAGACAATATAATAGGAAATGGTGTACATGTGTACTGAATTTGTTCAGTGAGCTGAATGCTAACTTTGTTTGCTCTTAACACAAAATTATTTAACCTGGACTGTGTTTTTCAGCAGTACACTTTTCTTTGTGGATTATGCTGGTGTTATGGCACAAAGGAAAGATTTTTTCCATTTTTGACTGATTTTGTTCCTCTCAACTCTGGTGCACACTCTCACTGGTGAAAATGTGGTGGCTTCCCTTCTTTTCTTTCTGGGAAGATCCTCCTGCTGTAAGCCAAATTCTGCACTTGGTCATGTTCCATGTGATTCTCGTTAAATCTAGTGGAAGCCAGACATAAGAACGGCCATACTGGGTCAGGCCAATGGTCCATCTAGCCTTGTATCCTGTCTTCTGATAGTGGCCAGTGCCAGGTGCTTCAGAGGGAATGAAGAGAACAGGGCAATTTATTGAGTGATCCAGCTCTTGTCATCCAGTCCCAGCTTCTTGTAATCACACATCACAGGCCAAAATTTGGCCCTTAAAAATTCCAAGTCAAACAATGCAGGCTTTGCTCAAGAGCTCTGTTTAGTGCCTTGCCAAGTAATTCTTTTGAGCTACAGTAAGGGAATTTGCTTAAAGAAATTAGCAGAAGTCAGGATCATGTGGGGCTTGGAAGGTGAAGAGCCTCCCCTGGAAGGGCTGTGAACAAATAAAGAACTTTTAGTCAGTGAAGAGATTCAAGAAAGCAAGAGACTTGATCAGTGTCAAAAACACTGTTTCTTCCATAGATAAAACAGGAGGAGAGGGATGATTTTGAGAAGAAAATAAGCCAGGGAGGAAAGATACACCAATGGAAACAATATTGAAGTGCAGACAAGCATTTTTTGCAATGGGGGTAGTGAGGAAAAGGATGAGTTTGGTGACAGAGAAGACGTTACAGGACTTATGTGAAACTGTATATGGGGATGCAGATGACAATTGAGTCTTTAGGTGTGAAAAATCGACCCCTGAGCGCTCTCCCATCGACTCCTGTACTCCAGCTTGATGAGAAGCGCAGGCGGAGTCGATGGGGGAGCAGCAGCAGTCGATTCACCGCGGTGAAGACACCACCATAAGTTGATCTAAGTGTGTTGACTTCAGCTATGTTATTCACGTAGCTGAAGTTGCGTAACTTAGATTGATCTGCCCCCCAGTGTAGACCAGGCCATATAGGAAGTATGCAAGGGAGAGGGTTTAGAAGGACAGATGAGTTCAGTTTTGGCGAGACTGAGGTTGAGATGATGGAAAAGATCCAAGTAGAGTTGTTTGGGAGGCAGCTGGAGAAGCAGATAAAGGGAAGTGGTTATGGCTACAGGGGAAAACTTGGGAATTATTTGCATAAGGGTGGTAGTTGAAACTAAGGGAGTAGATGATGTTACAGAAGTTGTAATTGGAGAAGGAGGGGATTGAGGACAGAACTTGGAGATATGCCAAGAAAGGGGGGGGAGAGGATGAGGAGCCATTAGACAAAATGCTGAAGTGGTTAGTAAGAGGAGAGAACCAGCCAAGTACAGTCACAGGAGCCAAGAGGGAATTATACAAATTGTTATGAAGTATCACAAGATAACATGACATGTCACACTTCAAATAGTGATGTCTTAAGCTAAAAGACGGGGGTAGTTCCCAACTTGTTACTCCCTGTATCAAGTTATTTAAGAAATTGTTTTCTCCAACACTTAAGTGTTGAAAATAATACAGGATATACGTATGCTATAATTCGATTTATCTGCTGCAGCAATCGTTTTGTTAATTTTGCATGTTTACACTTCCACCTTGGGAGCTGAATGCTTGTGGAGATCTATTTCATATTTGTAATATTTGTAGAAGCTTTTATTTCTTTAACTGGGCTGGTAGAAGAAACAACTAAAGAAGTTTGGGCTAGTTTTCCTAATAAAGAATTAGATTTATGAAACAGTTACTAGTTTTCAGTCTGAGGCTTACAAATAAATATAACTTATCAACTTTTTAAAATCACGTGCTATTTTTGATGTTTATAGAAAGAGTACATTGTTATGAACTGATTTACTATTTTATACAAATATTAATTTATACTATTTATACCAATATAGATTAATTAGACTCAGATTTTAGTGATAACATGCTATAAATCATTTGTTTTTGTGTATTATAAATTGAAACAGAGAAGAATGATGTTAGCAGGTTGGTTATGTAGGAAAGCACTTGTGAGATGGGAATTTCAATGCTTGACTTATGTGTTTGTTACTAAAACTCTCAGGTAGCCTAATAATTTGATCTACTTCCTGTAACACCTAAACATGCTGGTCAGGTGTTATACAATTGCAAAGGGAGAGAAAGTTGGAAATCAGTTGATCTATTTATATTCCTTATCTTACACAACACATTATTAATGTAATTCTTCATTACCCACCTTATACCTACAATCTTTAACAATTCCCAATCTGAAGTTTGCTAGTAAAAGTAACCCATGGGGGAGAAGGTCAGGGAAGAACATAATGGATTGTAGTGTGGCTTTTGAGTTGCCAAAAGACACCCATCAGCACTGTGTTGGGGATGAGTGTGCCTGTGTTTAAATTTATTTGTTTGCATGTATATAATCAAACTGGAATGATTTCTTTAAATCATACACCCTTGACCACAGTGAAGCTTCTAAGCTGCCATCTGTCTTCTCCCATGTCTTCTCCATGCAAGTTGTTGTTGTTATGGCTAGAGGGTTTAAAAGCCCTTCTGGACAAGATACAACATAGTGATGGAAATACTTATCCATAATAAATTTGATAAACTACTTGTGACCTTCTCTTTGTAGAAAAAAAATTGAAGCACTCCTGGCAAAAGGACTTAGTGTGGCTAGGGAGAAGGGGATGGAATGGAAATAAAAGGGAGGTGTGGGGAAAATGAGATGGGGGTAACTGCAGATGAGATGGAAAGGGAGGAAGATACCAAATATATTGTGTAACATTTTAGAGGTGTTGAATAAAGGCTTGGAGATTTTATTTGGAAGGAACAGACTACTTCAGATCTTGGCTGAATGCAAGTCCAGTCTGTCTCAGCACTTGCAGAAAGAAGCAACGGGGGAAGTATTCTACAACTGAGAAGGGGGGGATGACCAAAATGTGGTTTGCTTTCAACAGGTTGGGGCGGGGAGGGGGCATTTTGTAACCCATTCTGAATGACAGCATTGGCAGAAAATCATCGTCCTGGTGTATTGAGTTGATCTGCACAAAACTAAGACTGATACTGCTCTGCTTGCATCATCATTGTCTGGATGTTCTTCACAGGGCTAGTCTTTTAAAGGTTTTCTGCTCATCTTTCCTACTAAAACAAATACTTTCTCCTGATCTCTTATGTGCAGCTGGAGAAGATGGTTAAATGCGTTTTCAGAAGCACAACCCTTACCATCTCCTTTTGAACACATTGTACTAGGACCGTCCTAATTCATCTGACCCTCTAAGGGCAGTCAGTAAATTGCAGGAAGTTTTGCATGTCTGTGGTTTGAAAAATGCTGAGTCTGAGTGTATTTTCCATTCTCTTCTCTTCTCTCCTCTCCCGTCTCCCCCCCCTCCCCCCAAATGTTTGATTACGGTCTTAATCTAGTTCTTTAAAATACAGATGGCTAAAAGTTTCTTTTTAAGATTATTTTGTAAGCACTTCAGATGCAAACATAGAGAGCAGATGGATTAGATTTTGTCCTAAGAAATGTTCCTTGATAAGACCAAACAGTAATAGGTGGAAAAGTTTCATTTTGGTCCAAAGTTTGTCAATAGGTGTGAAAACATAAAATAAACATTTAAAGTAGGTAGTTACATTAGAGTTCAAGCCGGCAATAGTCAATTAACTTCTTATGGATCAGTCTGAAGTAAACGGAAGATGGTGAAATGAGAGATGAAGGGAATGTTGGGATATAGAAAGGAGAATGAGGAAGGAGAGGAGCCTGAGAGTAGAAGGTGCTAGATGAGGAACCACTAGCCTGTAAATTGTGGATCTACAATGCAAGATCATAAAAGATTAGGATTGGAAGAGACCACAGGAGGTCATCTAGTCCAACCCCCTGCTCAAAGCAGGACCAACACCAACTAAATCATCCCAGCCAGGGCTTTGTTAAGCTGGGCCTTAAAAACCTCTAAGGAAGGAGATTCCACCACCTCCCTAGATAACCCATTCCAGTGCTTCACCACCCTCCTAGTGAAATAGTTCTTCCTAATATCCAACCTAGACCTCCCCCACTGCAACTTATGACCATTACTCCTTGTTCCGTCATCTGCCACCATTGAGAACAGCCTAGCTCCATCCTCTTTGGAACCCCCCTTCAGGTAGTTGAAGGTTGCTATCAAATCCCCCCTCACTCTTCTCTTCTGCAGACTAAATAAGCCCAGTTCCCTCAGCCTCTCCTCGTAAGTCATGTGCCCCAGCCCCCTAATCATTTTTGTTGCTCTCTATTGGACTCTCTCCAATTTGTCCACATCTTTTCTGTAGTGGGGGGTCCAAAACTGGACACAGATGTGGCCTCACCAGTGCCGAATGGAGGAGAATAATCACTTCTCTCGATCTGCTGGCAATGCTCCTACTAATGCAGCCCAATATGCCGTTAGCCTTCTTGGCAACGTGGGCACACTGTTGACTCTCATCCAACTTCTTGTCCACTGTAATCTCCAGGTCCTTTTCTGCAGAACGGCTGCTTAGCCAGTCGGTCCCCAGCCTGTAGCACTGCATGGGATTCTTCCCTCCGAAGTGCAGGACTCTGCACTTGTCCTTGTTGAAACTCATCAGATTTCTTTTGACCCAATCCTCCAATTTGTCTAGGTCACTCTGGACCCTATCCCTATCCTTGAGTGTATCTACCTCTCCCCCACAGCTTAGTGTCATCCATGAACTTGCTGAGGGTGCAATTCATCCCATCATCCAGATCATTAATGAAGGTGTTGAACAAAACCGGCCCCAGAACTGACCCCTGAAGCACTTTGCTTGATACCAGCTGCCAACTACACATTGAGCTGTTGATCCTACCCATTGAGCCCGACAATCTAGCCAGCTTTCTGTCCACCTTATAGTACAATCATCCAATCCATACTTTTTTTAACTTGCTGGCAGGTCTCCCACAGTATTCTTATCAAAAGCTTTGCTAAAGCCAAGGTATATCACATCAACCGCTTTCCCCATATCCACAGTGCCAGTTCTCATCATAGAAAGCAATGAGGTTAGTCAAGCATAATTTGCCCTTGGTGAATCCATGCTGACTGTTCCTGATCACCTTCCTCTCCTCCAAGTGCTTCAAAATGGATTCTTTGAGGAGCTGCTCCATGATTTTTCCGGGGACAGAGGTGTGGCTGATGGGTATGTAGTTTCCCGGATTCTCCTTCTTCCCTTTTTTTAAATATGGGCACTATATTTGCCTTTTTCCAATTGTCCGGGTCCTCCCCCGATCACCACAAATTTTCAAAGATAATGGCCAACGGCTATGCAATCATTTCAGCCAACTCCCTCAGCACCCTCAGATGCACTGCATCCAGCCCATGGACTTGTGGATGTCCTGCTTTTTTAAATAGTCCTTAACCTGTTCTGTCACCACTGAGTGCTGCTCAGCTCCTCCCCATACTGTGCTGCGGTGCAGCAGTTTGGGAGCTGACCTTGTCTATGAAGACTGAGGCAAAAAAAGCATTGAGTACTTCAGCTTTTTCCACAACATCTGTCACTAGATTGCCTCCCCCATTCAGTAAGGGTCCCACATTTTCCCTGACCAACTTCTTATTGCTAACATACCTGTAGAAACCCTTCTTGTTACCCTTCACATTCCTTGCTAGCTGCAACTCCAATTGTGCTTTGGCCTTCCTGATTACAACCCTGCATGCTCGAGCAATGTTTTTATACTCCTCCCTAGTCATCTGTCCAAATTTCCACTTCTTGTAAGCTTCCTCTTTGTGTTTAAGGTCACCGAAGATTTCTCTGTTAAGCCAAGCTGGTCGCCTGCCATATTTGCTATTCTTTCTGCACATCAGGATGGTTTGTTCCTGCACCCTCAAAAAGGCTTCTTTAAAATACAGCCAGCTTTCCTGGACTCCTTTCATATTTAGTCTCCCAGGGGATCTTGCCCGTCAGTTCCCTGAGGGAGTCAAAGTTTGCTTTTGTGAAGTCCAGGGTTTGTATTCTGCTACTCTCCTTTCTTCCTTTTGTCAGGATCCTGAACTCTACCACCTCATGATCACTGCCGCCCAGGTTGCCCCCCACTTCTACTTCCCCTACCAATCTTCCGTATAGATGACTATATCAGGGTCTTTTCTGCATGGAAATATCATCCAGTCCTAGAAGACACGGTGGCGGGCAGACTCCTAAAGTTGTTTTTAATCTGTTCTGAAGGTAGGTACTGGGTGTGATTTGCACTCTAAGATTCGGGGAGGATGTGGAAGTGTCCATAGTCTTAGTGAAACTTGTGTATGGTAAGAGCTATGAAGATTTACTCTCTTTAGACTGGATTACCTGGGTTATCCTCCTCATAGCAGAACAGACATAATTTAACAGATGGCTAATGGGACAACTCAGCATTGAGCTGTGAGTACAGATAGTTGTCCACATGAGCCTGTTGTGGTAGATCCTAGGCATATGGGTATCTGCATCTCCACCAGGCTGTAGATGTTCTGCCTGTCATCTAGCTGGTGTCCAGCACAATCTTTGGTATTTTATTAATGAAGTGCATTTGAAATTTGCACTCCTAGTGCTGAATTTAAAAATGTGAGTGCATAATCAATTTCTACCTTTGCGTATCTTAATTTTTCTTGTTACTAGCACCAAACAGCCTATTATGTAGTTTACATGAGAGTGTTTCTTGCCATTTTTGTCACTTCTTGTATTGCATATACCTGTAGTACATTTGTACTAACTAGCAGGATAGTCGCAGGTTCAAAGCTTGTCTTGCCACACCACCTTCACTGTGATGCCATCTATTCTGGCAAGCTAAGCAGTCCTGCTAATGCAGCATTTGGAGGGGAGCATTCCAATAAATCACATGAGTCAATGATGGTCAATCTCTTCTGTTTGAACCAGTACTCAATCTAATCCCAAAGTATGGTGCTAGAGTGTCCTCTTCTAATGATCAAGGACATGTTTCATGCTAGACAATTCACTGGAGGTAATTTAAAGTCTCCCCCCCCCCCCAATATTTTTGCAAGCATAGGGAGAATTAAACTTGGCAACCCAGCTGAATTACAACTTTCAGATAACCTACAACCCTCTGCAGTTTCAACTGCTTAAAGTATGTTTGGATCCTGTTCTGTTGCTGTACAGTTATACACCCACTGACTGCTTCATTTCACCACTAGATGAAATGATCCCGGCTTATATTACAGCTTAAACTGTAAAATATTTTGGGCTACTTTGAGATGAAAGGTCCTCCGTAAACACAGCATATTGTCTTTCTGTACTCATAAAGAGAGTTAATTTTTAAAAAGTTTACTCAAGCTTTTGCAAAGTTTTTTCTTGCATCATTTTCTTTATTGTAATCTTCTTTTCCTCCATGTTTATATTGCAGAATAGCTTCCTAGATTTTTAAGTCCAGAAGAGACCATTGCAATCATCTAGTCTGACTTTCTGCATAATGCAGGCCATAGAATTTCACCAAGTAATTCCTAAATCAGGTTCATTATGCTGTAACTCAACCACAGCTATCTTTTAAAGCGATTACAACCTACTTCATGCTAACAAACAGGAGCGGTTAACGGGAGTTTTGTGGGGGAGTTTAGAGGGAGAGTGTGAGGGAGGGCTAGATACACTTAACGTTCTTTAAACTTAAAGCCAAAAATGCCCCCTGATAAAAACTAAACCTCAACAAAGGAGCAAGCTGCAGGAGTAAAAAGAGAATGCAAGCAGAAGTCTAGCAACAGAGTGCGGGCTATCCAGTTTATTCCACCGAATGCAGCATGTGTGATTACCTACCCTATGGGCAGGTGCCATAGTGTGCATTTGGTGCAAGGAGCTCCTGGCCCTCTGAGACCATAAACAGGCTTTGGAGACAAGAGTGGCTGAACTGGAGGAGCTAAGAGAGACAGACTTTTGGGAATACAGTGGAATGGTCCCACCCCTGGTGTGACAGCCTCTGTGCTGTTGAGGAGGATGAAAGTCTCAGGGAAGGGCAGACAGCTAAAAAGTGATAAGTTTTTAAAGTGCTTATAAACAAATGCTAGAAGTCTAAATAATATGGGTGAACTATAGTGCCTTGTATTAAATGAGGATATTGATATAATAGGCATTACATAAACTTGGTGGAATGAGGATAATCAATGGGACACTAATACCAGGATACAAAATATATTGGAAGGACAGAAAGAGGTGGTGCTGGTGGGGGAGTGGCATTATATGTAAAAGGAAGCATAGAATCAAATGAAGTAAAAATATGAAATGAACCAAACTACCATAGATTCTCTATGGATAGTAATTCCATTCTCTAATAAGAAGACTCTAGCAGTAGGGATATCCTGACCAGGATGGTGATAGTGACTGAAATGATCAAGGAGATTAGAAAGGCTATAAAAATAAACTCAATAATGGGGGATTTCAACTATCCCCATATTGACTGGGTACATGTCACCTCAGGATGGGATGTAGAGAGTGTCATTTAAGGTGTCAAGAAACTGCTTCTTGAAGCAGCTAGTCCTGGAACCCACAAGAGCTGAGGCAATGCTTGATTTAGGCCTAAGTGGAGCACAGGATATGGTCCAAGAAGTGACTATAGCTGGACTGCTTGGTAATAGTGACCATAATATAATTAAGTTTAACATCCCTGTGGAGGGGAAAACACTGTAGCATTTAATTTCAGAAAGGGGGACTACACAAAAATGAGGATGCTAGTTAAACAGAAATTAAAAGGTACAGTACCAAAAGTGAAATGCCTGCAAGCTGCATGGAAAAATAATAGAGGCTCAATAATAGAGGCTCAACTTAAATGTATACTCCAAATTAAAAAACAGAGAGAACCAAAAAAGTGCCACTGTGGCTAAACAACAAAGTAAAAGAAGCAGGGAGACACACAAAGGCATCCTTTAAAAAGTGTAAGTTAAATCCTAGTGAGGAAAATAGAAAGAAGCATAAACTCTGGCAAATGAAGTGTAAAAATATAATTAGGAAGGCCAAAAAAGAATTTGAAGAACAGCTAGCCAAAGATTCAAAAAGTAATAGCAATTTTTTTAAGTATATCAAAAGTAGGAAGCCTGCTAAACAACTAGTAGGGCCACTGGATGTTCGAGATGCTAAAGGAGCACTCAAGGACGATTGGGCCATTGCAGAGAAACTAAATGAATTATTTGCAGTGGTCTTCATGGCTGAGGATGTGAGGGAGAATCCCAAACCTGAGCCATTCTTTTTAGGTGACAGATCTGAGGAACTGTCCCAGATAGAGATGTCCGTAGAGGAGGTTTTGGAACAAATTGATAAACTAAACAGTAATAAGTCACCAAGACCAGATGGTTTTCTCCTAAGAGTTCTGAAAGAACTTTAAGTCAGCTTCTGTACCAAATGACTGGAGGATAGCTAATGTGTGATGCCAATTTTTAAAAAAGACTCCAAAAGTGATCCTGGCAATTACAGACCGGTAAGCCTGACTTCAGTACCAGGCAAACTTGTTGAAACTATAGTAAAGAAGAAAATTCAGACACTTAGATTAACATAATTTGTTGGGGAAGAGTCACCATGGTTTTTTTAAAGGGAAATCATGCCCCACCAATCTACTAGAATTCTTTGATGGGGTCAACAAGCATGTGGACAAGGGGAATCCAGTGGATATAGCATACTTAGATTTTCAGAAAGCCTTTGACAAGGCCCCTCACCAAAGGCTCTTAAGCAAAGTAAGCTGTCATGGGATAAGAAGGAAGGTCATCTCATGGATCGGTAACTGGTTAAAAGATAGGAAACAAAAGTTAGGAATAAAAGATCAGTTTTCAGAATGGAGAGAGGTAAATAGTGGTGTCCCCCAGGTGTCTGTACTGGGAGCAGTCCTATTCAACATATTCATAAATGATCTGGAAAAGGGGGTAAACGGTGAGGTGGCAAAATTTGCAGAGGATACAAAACTACTCAAGATAGTTAAGTTCAAAACAGACTGTGAAGAGCGACAAAAGGATCTCTGAAAACTGGGTGACTTGGCAACAAAATGGCAGGTGAAATTCAATGTTGATAAATGCAAAGTAATGCATATTGGAAGACATAATCTGAACTATGCATATAAAATGATGGGATCTAAATTAGGGTTACCACTCGAGAAAGATCTTAGTCATTGTGGATAGTTTTCTGTGGATAGTTCACGGTGCAGCGGCAGTCAAAAAAGCGAAGAATGTTGGGAATCATTAAGAAAGGGATGGAAAATAAGACAGAAAATATCATATTGACTCTATATAAATCCATGGTATGCCCACATCTTGAATATTGCATGCAGATGTGGTTGCCCCATCTCAAAAAAGATATATCAGAATTGGAAAAGGTTCAGAAAAGGGCAACAAAAATGATTGCGGTGTGAGGAGAGATTAATAAGACTGACTTTTCAGCTTGGAAAAGAGTCAACTAAGGGGGTATATGATAGAGGTCTATAAAATCATGACTGGTGTGGAGAAAGTAAATAAGTGTTTACTTTTAACACAAAAACTAGGGGTCACAAAATGAAATTAATAGGCAGCAGGTTTAAAACAAACAAAAGAGGAAGTATTTTTTTCACACAATGCACAGTCAACCTGTTTGACTCCTTGCAAGAGGATATTGTGAAGGCCAAGACTATAACAGTGTTCAAAAAAGAACTAGATGAGTTCATGGAGGATACGTCCATCAATGGCTATTAGCCAGGATGGGGAGGGATGGTGTCCCTAGCCTCTGTTTGCCAGAAGCTGGGAATGGGTGACGGGATGGATCACTTGATGATTACCTGTTCTGTTCATTCCCTCTGGGGCACTTGGCATTGGCCACTGTCAGAAGCCAAGTACTTTTGCCAGTGTTTCCAGATGTTCACCGCAAAAGCAGGTGGAGAAAAGAATATGCAAGAACCAACAGATCTGTGCTGGAATTTTTATATTTTTATTCAGATTTTGTGCTTGATATTTGTTTTGCTGTCTTTATAATGTGAACTACAGCCAGTTTAAAAGTAAATGCAAAGGTACTTCAGTTTCTCTACCTCTAAAGTGTAATATTGAAATGTCTTTTCCCCAAGCTGTGCAGGAAAAATGAGCAAGAAAATAGTGGGACAGTGCTAGCGTGATACTTACATGAGAGCTATATCCATATCCAGTGTTTCCTTCCCTGTAAAATTAATCTTTCTAGCTACCAGCTGTTAATGCTTTGTGTACAAACAACTTATGCCCCTTTCGTTTTTCTAAGCTATAGGGTTTGCACATCCATGTTCTCCATAATTCTTTCATATTAACTTTTGTTTAAAAAATAAAATAAAAAAATCTCTCCTTCCTCAGTCCCTCTGAGTCTTACTCCAAATACAAATCTTTGTACAAATCAGCACATACTTCTATGTTGTCTGTGCTGTTGGGGGCGTTGTATGAGGAAGTTGAATATTTGCCATCACCTTGGCTTTTCCAAAGATTAGAATCTCTATTGCATATAGTCCATCTCCTTTATAGATTTCATTCTTATTTGTTTAGTAATTTGAGGACTTCGTTAAAAATTTCAAAAGCACGTAAGTCCCATTTTCTAGAGTAATATATGCAATTAGCAGCCCAGATGTTACAAAGTCAATGGGACTTAAGTTACTTGCTGTCTAAGTCACTTTTGAAAATGCAAATCAGGCTTCAGTAAGTTTTTGGTACTTTGGAAAATTTTACTCCTTTTGTGTATACACAAATTGCACAGATTTAACTAAAATCTGTTTTTAAATTGATTTTAATTAAGCTGCTGCCCTTGGTGGATACTTCTCAACTGACTTACATCAGTCAGATTGATTATGCTTAACTTGGCAAATTACTGCAGACTACAATACTGCATAGGCCAGCAATTAAATGGTATATGGGTTTCTGAAATTTTTTAGGTAACTTAAGAAACAAACCACCAAGAACAAAAAAAAAAGTCTATGTGAACAAAGGAACCTTTCCTGTCTCATATGACAATCCATTATCATCACCATAATACTATATATTGCAATGTGAAGAATTTCCTTGATTCCTGGCATGATGCTGTATAACTGTCTAAAAATCCAGGCCTCATTGAAGATATCAGTGCTAATTATTACACACACTCACAGCAGAATACAAGGCTTGGGCTCTAAATGGCTTGCAGCATCTGTTTTTAGAAGAAATGTCTTTACAGTTATCCCTCTGGGAAGCAATAACACTTTCCTCAGTATTGAGAAGGACATGGGGGTGGCACATAATATTGTTCCTATGAATTTCATGCAGCGATTAGTGTGTCTTATAATTTAGTTTGGCTGCAAAATAAAATAGGGACATTCATCATTGCAATTACACCAAGCAAACATGATTTTGTAAGCTTATAGGAGTGTCTGTCAGAAATTTTCTGGACAGGCCAACATCATTGCCTGAATTCCCATGGATGTTGCCTGTTTCTCAGAATGGAAAATGTTCTATTTTTGGCCTTGCCATTTTTTGGAAAAAAATTAAAGCACAGCAAGAGTTTTTGTGTAGACTTTACTAGTGTATTTGGAGGACTGAGACAGGCCTAACAAATGTAACCATTCCAAACTGATACATGAGAGTTATTAAAGTTCTACTGCATGTTCAAGGCTGAGAAAATAAATGCATTAATCAAGTGGGATGATCAAGGGAGCACTGGCATGAGGGTTTGTAGTGGAGGCAGATTTGGGTGTGTGAGAAAATTCCTTTTTTGACCAAAAAAGATGAAAACAAATGGATAAATGCATGAGCATGTGTCTCAAGACCTGAAGCATATACTATAAATCAAAGGAGAGCTTCATTCAGGAAAACAAGGAAGCCCCTAGTGAGCAAAGAAGCGATCAACCACCAAAATGACAAGCCCCGGGACTGATTTCAAGCTGGCAATTTACCTGTTAAATAGCCAGTTTCAGCCTGGAATCTGGCTCTCTGGGTTAGTAGCCAGAGGGGGAGCACAATGTGGTAAACTTTAGTTGTGTCCCATTAAGCTCATTTTTAACTAATAATGATTTGTTTAATATACACTGCTTAAAAAAACAAGAAGTCTGCCTTTTGCTGCCACATGGAAAATTAGGACAACAGCTAAGGATACAATTAACCCAGTGAACTTTCACTACCATTTTGATCAAATATCATATTAAACATGTATCTTCATTTGAGACACAAGGCTAGACCTTGACATCTAGTACAAATACAATTGTATCTTTGGAGTTTGGGCTGTAATATTTCCCTGTAAAGTGATTCACTCCAATTAATGTCAAGTCACCAAGAAGGAAGGCTTAAAAACTATGGTTAGGAAAACGGGAACTACTACCCTTCCCTTAAGCTAATGTTTTTTTTTTTTAATTTGATTTTTTTTTTTTTGGTGGATTTCTGTTCCTAAAAATGGTTCCAAGTTGATTATTTCACTAGGCAGCAAAGTGCTGGGAACACTTCTCTGCTCCTTCCTCCTGCATAGGGTGACCAGATGTTCTGATGTTCTAGGGACAGTCCTGATATTTGGGGCTTTTTCTTATATAGGCTCTTATTGCCCCCCACCCTCTGTCCCAATTTCCCACACTTGCTGTCTGGTCAGCCTACTCCTGCACCTAAACTCACTTTAACTCTGCCCTTTCTCCCATCAGGAGACCACCGTCCCAGTCAACAATGAAGCAATGAAGCAGACAGGGACTGGGGTGGGAGTGTGAGACATTGAGATCCCTTCAGTGCTGGTCTTCAAAACTGTTAGAGTTTTCATAATCACAGTTCTGAGGCACTATCGGTCAAATCCTGGCCCCATTTAAGTTAATGTCAAAGCTCCTATTGACTTCAGTGAACTAAGATTACACCGTCTAGAAGCTGAGGGTGAAAGCCTGGCTCTATTGACGTCAATGAGTTTGATAGTGACAGGATTTCACTGTGAGCATCCAGCCATTGCAATATTGACAGCCCAAGCAGCATGGGCAGCTAAAGACCAAAACTAGGAATCAAGACTCAGACTCTGTATGGCTGTAGAAAGGCCACCAGTCTGATTCCACTTATTTTATTTTTTAATCAAAAAGTGGGCATTAAAATCAAAACCAACAGTGAACAGATGGCCATTTCCTTGTAGAAAGTATTGCTGTTTTGTGTGTTGTCTCTGTCTTACCCTTTAATGAATAGTAAAGGCTTGTGTGATGGGTTAGACGACAGAAAACCCCTTGGGAACTGCCAACTGATGCGCTGAGACTACCTCTGAGCCCGCTTTCCCTGGCACCTTGGGACTTCAGTGCCCTGCTTGGTTCGAGCCAGACACGCTAGCGTGCTACAAACACAGACCCAGGTCTGAACAACATCCCTCAAAAGCTGCAGGCTAAACTGAAAACAACTTAAGAAGTGTTCCTGTCTCCAACACTCAGATACCCAGCTCCCAATGGGGTCCAAACCCCAAATAATTCTGTTTTACCCAGTATACAGGGTAAATTCATAAATTGTTTGCCCTCTATAACATTGATAGAGAGAGATGCACAGCTGTTTACCCCCTCCCCCCCGGTATTAATACATACTCTGGGTTAATTAATAAGTAAAAAGTGATTGTATTAAATAAAGTAGGATTTAAGTGGTTCCAAGGAATAACAGACAGAACAAAGTGAATTACCAAGCAAAATAAAACACGCAAGTCTAAACCTAATACAGTAAGAAAGTGATTACAGATGAAATCTCACCCTCAGAAATGTTCCAGTAAGTTTCTTTTACAGACTAGCTGCCTCCTAGTCTGGGTCCAGCAAGAACTCACACCCCTGTGGTTACTGTCCTTTGTTCCAGTTTCTTTCAGGTAGCCTCTCCACCCCCCAGAGGATATCCCCCAGCTGTGGACCATGAGGAGTCACATGGGCAAGTCACATGTCCATGCATGACTCAGAACTTTTACAGGTGGCAGCCATTGTTCACTTGCTACCTTGAATGTTCCTAGGTAGACTCCTTATGTGGATTGGAGTCTTCCAAGGTTCCATTGTCCGTTAAGTGTTTCTTGATTGGGCACTTAACTTGCAAATTCATTTATTAAGAAGCTGACCAAATGCCTTACTAAGGCTACTTAATATCAAACAAGTACACAGCCAATATTCAGAACTTTGAATACAAAAATGATACATGCATACAAATAGGATGAATATATTCAGTAGATCATAACCTTTACAAAGATATGTTACATGGCATATAATATTCCAGTTATGTCATATATACATTCATAAGCATATTTCCATAAAGGTGCAATGTCACAGCTTGTATGAGTCTCAGAGCCTGAGGCAGTTAACTTGGGCCCATGGGGCTATGGCTAAAAACAGTGATGTAGATGTTTGGGCTCATGCTCTGAGACCTTTCCCCCATGGCCAGGTTTCAGAGCCCTGGCTCCAGTCTGAGCCCAAACTAATATGCTGCTATTTTTAGCCTCGCAGCCCTGAGTCAATTGATGCAGGCTCTGAGACTCAGCGCTGAGGGTTTTTCTTTGCAGTGTAGATGCACCCAAGAAGGCCTTGTTTGTTCAAGCAAAGAACACCACCTTAACTCAATCAATTTAAAAAAAAAATTGATCCAGTTAAACTGGTGCACACTCTTAGGGCATGGCTACACTTGCAAACGTAGAGCGCTTTGAGTTAAACCAGCCTTCGTAGAGCGCAGTAGGGAAAGTGCTGCAGTCTGTCCACACTGACAGCTTCAAGCGCACTGGCATGGCCACATTTGCAACACTTGCAGCGGCATTGGGAGCGGTGCATTGTGGGCAGCTATCCCACAGAGCACCTCTTCCCATTCTGGTGCTGTGGCTTGTAGGAAGAGCGCGGGGAGTGCGGGGCATTCTGGGTCCTGTCCCAACACCCCGTGATGCATTGGTTTGCATCCCAGCAATCCCTCTGCTTCCGTCCACAATTGGCACCATCTTTCAACGTTTTTTGTATTGCGAGCTCTGTCTTCCCTTTTGGTCTGTGGGAATGGAGCCCGAACTGCTGAGGAATATGCTGACGAGTCTCACCAGCACGTCACGTTTGGCAGTTGAATTATTCCTTAAGATCCAAAGTGACAGTGAGGACTCCGACGATGATATCAACTCGAGTAACGCATATGACACGAGATTGCTTGTGGCATTCACGGTCATGCTCACCACCGTGGAACGGTGCTTTTGGGCTCAGGAAACAAGCACTGAGCAGTGGGATCACATCGCCATGAAAGACTGGGATGACGAGCAGTGGCTGCAGAACTTTCGGATGAGAAAAGCCACTTTCATGGGACTGTGTAATGAGCTCATCCCCACCCTGTGCTGCAAGGACACGAGATTGAGAGCTGCCCTGCCGGTGGAGAAGCAGGCGGCTAGTGCAATCTGGAAGCTGGCAACTCCAGACAGCTACCGATCAGTCGCTAACCTGTTTGGAGTGGGGAAGTCGACCGTTGGAATCGTGTTGATGCAAGTTTGCAGGGCCATTAATCGCATCCTGCTCAGAAGAACCATGACTCTGGGTAACATGCATGACATTGTGGCTGGCTTTGCACAAATGGGTTTCCCTAACTGCGGAGGAGAGATAGATGGGACGCATATTCCAAATCTGGCACCAGCCCACCTAGCCTCTGAATACGTTAATTGGAAGGGGTATTTCTCGATTGTTTTCCAAGAGCTTGTGGATCACCATGGGCATTTCATTGACATTAACACAGGCTGGCCCGGAAAGGTGCATGACAGACGCATCTTTTGGAACACTGGCCTGTTCAGGAAGCTGCGAGCCAGGACTTTTTTCCCAGACCAGAAGATCACTGTATGGGAAGTCGAAATGACCATTGTGATCCTTGGAGACCTTGCTTATCCTTTTAATGCCATGGCTCATGAAACCCTACACAGGGAGTCTTGACAGCAGCAAGGAGCAGTTCAACAACAGGCTGAGCCGGTGCAGAATGTCTGTGGAGTGTGCTTTTGGCCATTTAAAGGGCCGCTGGTGCTCTCTGTATGGGAAGTTGGACCTGGCCAATGACAGCATCCCCGCGGTTATATCCACGTGCTATACCCTCCATAACATTTGTGAAGGGAAGGGTGACAGATTCACTCAGGCACGGAATTTGGAGGTTCAACACCTGGAGGCTGAATTTGAACAGCCAGAGAGCAGGGCTATTAGAGGGGTCCAGCGTGGGGCTGCAAGGATTAGGGATGCCTTGAGGGAGCAATTTGAGGCTGAAAGCCACTAGTAATGTCTGGTGCCCTGCACGGGAGTGAAGTTCATTGGTTCCAATATTAGTAGGAATCTGTGTTTGCTATGTATGATACACTGACTTGCAGTGCCTGTTGCTTTCCTGGGCTAAGGTATCTTTTACTTTATACAATAATAAAGAATGTATTCAAAGCAAAAAAAAATCCATTTATTGAAAAGAAAATTCATTTATTGAAAAGAAACACAACTGCTTGGGAAACAGAAAGGGCAAGGGGGTGGGATGGGGAACGGTACAATCACAGATTTGCGTATGTCCTGTTATCATACTC
The DNA here is from genome assembly GCF_028017835.1 of Emys orbicularis. Taxonomy (NCBI): domain Eukaryota; kingdom Metazoa; phylum Chordata; order Testudines; family Emydidae; genus Emys; species Emys orbicularis. Next base: position 35,804,796 of record NC_088689.1, on the reverse strand, counting down.
GGCCTTTCTGTCTGGAGTGCTGTGCAGTGAGTGCTGCACTTCAGGATAGCTATACTGCATGGTGATGGGGGTTGAGTGCAGAGGGTAAGGGTCGTAGTTTTCAGGGCTGGGTGGTGAAGCTACAGGTATTGGAGACAGCTGGTGGCAATAAGAACCTGGATGTTGGGGAAAGTGCGTTGGAGGTGACATGGGGGCACAAGGGAAAGAGTTTTGGGACAAGGGCTGCAGGGGGGGGGGGGCGCAGTAGTGCTCTGCCTGCATGGCTACAAGTGCCTGGATTGAATCTGCTTGGCACTCCATGATGTTTATCAGCTGCTCCGTGCTTTGGTGCCAGCGATCCACATTCTGCTAGCAGACCCTCCTTTCACTCTCCCGCCACTCCTGAACTTTTTGATTTTCATTAAGGGACAGCATGTCCTCTTTGCTTCTATGTGGCCTCTTCCTGATTCTTTGCAGCCTCTTGGCCAGTGATAACATGGACGGCTGAGATCTCAAGGTTGCATCTGTAAAGGCAAAATGCAACACTTAACAGAGGCAGCATTGTTCATACCAGACAGAGCAATGATTCCCCCATACTTAAGGAGCATAATTTGCCCGTCCCAAAGTGAGCACACATAACCCATGGGAGCCCCAAAATGGTGAGTAAGCACAGGGTCAAGGGGGACTGATTCTTTCATGGCTGTACTGTCCTCTGGGTTTCTGTGCCTTGGGGAGAGCCAACAGCTGCAGGGGGGCCCTATACTGAGCATTGTCCCCACATTTTCCACAGGAGTTCGTCCTGGAAGATATCTCGCTGTTGAGGGTGACCTGGGAAGCAAGGGAGGGTCTTCTACTACAATGCGGCTTCCGCCCTGGTTCATATGCAGCTTGCCTATGTGCAGCAAAGGTCCCCCTGCCCCTCACGGCACAGTGGCGCGGACACGTTAGCCTGACTGGGACAAGGACCAAGCGCATTGCCCAAGTTCTGGATGAGACCTTTGAAGAGATCACTGAGGCTGATTACCGCGATGTGAGAGAGCACATCAATGCCCTATTCCGCATCTAGGCATGCATGCAGCCCTAAGCCTCCTCGCCTCAAGAGCCTGCACCAAATAACTTCCTTCCCCAAATAAAAGCCACTTACTGGGAACCTCCTCTGGTGTTTGTCCTTCCCCAAGCACCGGCCGCCGCAACTGGCTACCTTCCTCCTGGCTTGAGAACAGCTCCTGGCTGCATGCATCTAGGGATGCCGGGGTGTCTTCCTCCTCCTCAGCACCCTCATTCCCACTTTGTTCCTCCTCCTCCTCCTCCTGCCTTGTTGAACTGGGCTCTGAAGCGTCCATGGTGGTACTCAGAGTGGGGGTGGGGTCACCCCCAAGTATTGCATTCAGCTCTTCGTAAAAATGGCAGGTCGCAGGGGCAGCACCGGAGCGCTGTTTGCCTCGCGGGCTTTCCGATAGGCATTCCGCAGCTCCTTCACTTTAACACTGCACTGCACAGCATCCCGATCATGGCCCCTTTCCATCATGTCCCTTGATATCTGCCTGCAGGTATCGTAATTCCTATGGCTGGAGCGCAGCTGGGACTGGACAGCTTCCTCCCCCCAAACACTGATGAGGTACAGCACCTCGCCATTGCTCCATACTGGGGATCGCCTGGCGCGTGGAGGCATGGTCACCTGGAAAGATTTGCTGAGAGCACTCCATGCCTGACTGCGCAAACAGGAAGGGGATTTTCAAAATTCCCAGAGAATTTAAAGGGCGGGTCTGACGGTTGGTCACCTGAGGGCAGGGCAGTAGACCAGAGTGGCTAGAACAGGCATTGTGGGACACTTCTGGAGGCCGATTAGAGTGCATTAATAGACCAGGGTGTCTACACTGGTGCCGCGGCACTCCAGCGGGGGGCGCATCAAACATTATTCCACTCGCCGAGGTGGAGTACCAGGAGCGCTCTAGCCGCGGAGTCAGAGCGCTCTACGTGCCTTGCCAATATGGATGGGTCATGAGTTAGAGCGCATGGGGCAGCTTTAATGCTCTCTAACTCGCAAGTGTAGCCATGCCCTACGTGTAAACTCGCTTAAACAGGTTTAACCCTTGCCGGTAACTTAGACCTGAGCTAAATGAATATAGAGCAGGATTAAGGTGGCTTAAGTGTGTCTGCATTATGCTTTGCACAAGTTTAAGTAGATCTCTCTTTAATTCCAGTTTTTACTGGTGTACTTTTTAAAAATATAGACAGTGCCAAAGAGTCAGGAAATTCATTAGGAAAATATATTGTTTACCTTGTTTTTAAATGAAAATGCTAATTTGGGAATTATATAATTTTAAAAGTCTTGGATAAACAAGTCTGCAACTATTTTTTCAAATATATTCCAAAAATACTGTTTAAAATCTTTCTGAAATACTTTGAAGTACTAGTAAAGCAGGAAGTTAATTAGAGCGACTCTGATATCTTACAGCATGTTTTAACAGCTGCTTAAGAGCCAGTTCAAACAATAAGAACTAATGTGGTTTGGGACATGCTTGTGAAAGTCTGCGTTGTCCACACTGAAATGTCTATGCATGTTAGAGCAATAGCAGTTTGTTTTAACTGTAAAAAGAATTCAAACTAGCTTGTTTTCAAACCTATAATAGAGGAACTTTTAAGAAGGAAAGTGGCCAAATGTGAATATAATATTGACTACTGTATCCAATACCTGAATAAAACCCTTTAGCATTTAGCATTGTAGCTGCAATGCTACCATTAGTTCTGTTCTAAAGTCCTATTTTCAGTCACTGACTTTTTCAAATATTTTGTGGGCTAAAACTTCCCAAGTTCGATGACCGCACAGAAGTGACACTTCCTTGAAAAAATTTGAATGAAACCCAAATAGCTTTTAATTGCAGCTCAGCTTTAGTTTTCAGTTCTTCAGTAAGAAAATTATTCATATTCCTTTTTCCACTTGGAGAATATATATTAAAACATTAAAACTTCAAACCTGCATTGCTTTCAGTTGTTGGTCAGGTTCCTGATAATCATAGTAAGTCCATCTGAGTGAAGGGTTTTTAATGCAATCTAATACGATTGCAATTCTCTGTATCATGGAAAGAAGCACATGTTTGAGAACTTTTATCCTCCTTTGTTTTTATGTGATTAGGGTTGTTAGACTTTGAGAAAACCAAGCTCATTTTTATATTTTTGTTTTTGTTGAATAATGTACTGTTTTCAATAAATCTATAATCAAACTCTGCAGGTGTGTAGCTCTGCTTAGCGAACACAACATCACTACTCTTCAGCCATGGGTATCTTGCAAGGTTAATCCTGATTGATATTTTAGTGGGAGATGTGCAAGTGCAGCAAAGTCTAGGACACATGCACACTTTTTGGTGCAAAATAGTGCAACCAGGGCACAATTTCTTCTATGGAACCTTTTCTCGTTGGTCTCCCTGCCTACTCTTACTTATGTGTACTGTTTTAATTACATGAACCCAGTCAGGTTGAGATTTCAATTGTACAAAAAGTCTGTCCTTGTGCATTACAATAAAGCCTTTCATTATGGTTGCACAATACTGGGCAATGTGACAGTCTTTGTCATAACATAATGGAAAGGGACTGCACCTTTTCCTAGAACTGTGGCCGCTTATAAGTAGCGTTTTGTAGTACTTACATATACGTTGCTCTGGAAATCTTAACTCTGAATTTTCTAACTTGAGTTTAAAACATCATCAGCTTTAATAGCGTCCTAACATAGTCTCTGTATGATTATATCCAGTGTAAGCTAATAGGTGCCTAAATATTGACTAGAGAGCCTAATCTGAGGCAGCCAGGTTGAAGATTTTGGCCACAATTATATAAAAGTCTGACTAATTTATTAGATTTACAGTCCTTCTTCCAAGACAAGGAAAAAGCCTACTGCAGGCAAACATATTTCTTTTTTTCAATTGCTACATACTGAACTTAAGCTAAAGTAGTGATAAGCATTTCTTACACACTTGCAATCTATACACCATTTACAAAACCTTCAGCTTTGTTAGCATAGGATAAATATTCAAGTTGGCAGTCAGCTGAGGCCAGATTGTCAAGAGGCAGTTCCATTTTGTACGCAGCTGAACACTTTTGGATAGGAAGCGATGACTGGAGCTTAACTGTGGAATGGGGAAAATGTTGTGGAAGTATTTGGGCTTTTTAACTTCTAGGCAAATTGTGTACTTAACAATATACTGTATCAGTCCTCTGGCTTTTGGCTTTATATAGGCTGCAGTATACACTTTAGTGTCAGAAAAGAATCCAATACTAGAAGGCACATAATTCATGAATACTTTGGAGCAGATTTTTAGCTGGTGTGAACCAGCACAGCCCCATCAAAGTCGATGGAAACAATGCCAATTTATAGCAGCAGCAGAGCTGGTTTGTAGAAGTTTCCCATAAATACTACTGAAGAGATGCTACTGGGGAAGTGCATGTATAAATTTTGGGAGACAGAACAGTCTGACTAACTGTGTTAGCTAATGCACTAGATGTTTGTCATTAGTAATAAGTACTTTAATGAGATGGAAGACATGAGCATTGGAGGAAGTGAGCATTATATTTTTTCCAGTCTCTCTAACAAAATCCAGCTTCAATACCGGTACTTATTGCACACAACTCCATTTTTTAAAAACTTCTCTGCTTTATCCATTCAGGAGGCCAGATCAACATCCCTCATGCAACCCTTGGCCATCAGCCCATCTAACTTTTGCAATGAGTTTAGCAACATCTGCTTTGCCCATTAAAGTGATTTTCCTTTTACTGGCCTCGAGCCTGCGTGCTCACTGCAATTGATTAATAGCAATTTCCTTCCATACCTGCGAGTTCACTGAACTCCTGCTGGATTGTAATCTACTGGTCATCTTGAAATTTCTGGTGTGTGTGTGTGTGTGTGTGTGTGTGTGTGTACACACATGCACACACAGATGTATAATGACCTTGTTTCACTGCTGAAAATCATTTCAGCAATTGTTTTAGTCATATCTAAAGTTCCCATAAAATATTTGCAAGGCTATCTTCCAGCAGCATGGATGTAGCTTACTTTAAGCCACTTGATTTTAATTCTAGTACCAATTATGTCTTGAGTGACACGTGTCTTACATTCTTACTCTTCTTTCTCACTAAACTTTAACAGTTACATAGAAGCAAAATGAGTCACTTGGCAGTTATCATTGCCTCTAAGGAGCTTGTGCCCAATGAATAGAAAAGTCTTTTGAGGAACTCACAATTCACTCATAGGAAGTAACAGACAGAAGTTATTTTTAATACTGTAAATAATACACAAATTAAATTATGATGATGCCAGGACAGTGTTATGGTGTTAATTAAATTTTGCCAACAGGTGGGTAAGACCTATCAAGTTGGAAGATGCAGTAATAGAATTTTTATCCTTTGGCACTGCTGACCTTTTGTAAGGCCGCACAGTATCTCTCTAGTCCACTCTCTACAGGTGCCATTCTCAGAGAGAACGGATGGTTAATTTAGGGGAATGAAAAATCACAAGTATTCTTCACCATGTACTTTTCTTAAAAGAATCAAATCATCCCATTACACACCAGACTGCTGCAGATGTGACCCTGGTTTTTTCAGCTGTTAACACAGTGCTACGTGTGTGAAAATAATAGGTAGGTCAATGAAGTGACCAGCTCTTACAGCAAGGTGCTGATTGCCTGAAGTAGTTTGTCATTGCATTTTCTATATTTTGTATTGCATTATAAGTTCCTAAGGAAACATCTTCTATTTCTGTGGACATGAAAATCATACCTATCTGTTACAACTTATGATATTGTTCCCTATTCTCCAGGGGAGGCTGTTTAAAATCCATTCCTATAATGTTGATTTTAGATAATTGAAGTATACTTATGATGTAAGATTTTTGTTACGTATTTTCAGCAAAAATACCTCTCAACGTCATTTTATTGTCACTTGCATGCAGAAGTAGCAGGGTGTGAAATATATCCTATGTACTTAAGACTTTCCTATCTGGGACTCTGTGCCATGTCTTGGGGCACTCTAAGAATTAATAAAATAACACTCCTGCCCCGCAGACTTTCCCAGAAATAGCACAATACACTATAGAGCAATTGAGAAACATAAAATTGCAGAGCCTCATTTCTTGCTTCCAAAAAAAAAAAAAAAAAAAAAAAAAAGTCAGTGAGGAAAACATTGGACACACTTCCAACCTGCCTGGATTTGTTCTTTACAGATTATGAATCAAACACAATTTAACATTATAGCCCCAAAATAAACAGGAGCAATGGATCAATTAACTAAGGCTGCAGTGTACTGAAATGAGCTCACTCATTCTGTTTCAGTTCCGCTGCCAGTTCCCCCAGTAACTGGGATTTAAAAGATATCTCTCCCCTTTCCACAGCTTGCTAGAAGCCCCCAAGTGATAGCTCTATTGCTGAAGCCTCTTGCAGAGGTCCCTCTAATGTTCATCTTTCTTCCCTTTCCATGGTGCTCTGGACAAGCTATGTAGGTTACCTGCACTGCACTTTTCTTAATGAGCAAACAATTAATAAAACAGCTCATTTAATGCACTACCAGTGTCTGTGCACAATCACCAAAATGGCATCTCAGCAGAGGGATAGTCTAACAGTGGTTCTCAAACTGTGGGTCGGGACCCCAAAGTGGGTCATGACCCTGTTTAAATGGGGTCACCAGGGCTGGCGTAAGGTTTGCTGGGGGCTGGGCCCGAAGCTGAAGCCAGAGCCCCATTGCCTGGGGCCGAAGCCCAAGGGCTTCAGCCCTGAGTGACGGGGCTCAGGTTACAGGCCCCCCGCTTCAGGCTGAAGCCCTTGGGCTTTGGCTTGGCCCTCCCCCACCCAGAGCAATGGGGTTCAGGCTTTGGCTTTGATTCCCCTGCTCAGGGAGATGAGGCTCGGGCAGGCTCAGGCCTCGATCCCTCCTTCTGGGGTCATGTAGTAATTTTTGTTGTCAGAAGGGGGTCATGGTGCAATGAAGTTTGAGAATGCTTCACTATCAAGAAGAGAAGAGAAAAAAAAATAGGGCCTGATTCTCCATGGCCTGGCAGTCTTGGGTATTTACTATGGGGACCTATGAGTGTGAAATGCTACCAGTTCAGACTGGGTAAATGGCACAAGGTATAAGGAAGAGGAACAGCAGGCCCTTATTCTACTTTATGTAAATACATGAAGTAGGGTGGATTAACTGGTTCAGATTATATTAACATGTTATGAAATGAGGCCTGTTTCTGAACATCTGAACCGCTACCATCCACAAGGCTGCAAAAAATTATTTCCATCTTCCACAAGAATGAGAACTATATGCCCACTTTGAATCCTGCTTTTAGTGAGAATTAAGGGTGGGGTTGTAGCCACATGGTCTATAATTGTCTGAACTTTAAACCAAAACACAAATTTAGCTCAAATTTAACTTTTTTTTTTTTTTTTTTTTTTTTTTTAGGTTTGAAAGGTTTCAAGGTAATAACTTTATTCTAATTGTAACAGATATTACAACCATAGGCAATATCTTTGGGGACCATATTTTAAGTCTATGTATCACTGTGTGCCAGGGATTGTATGCAACCTCATGTGGGAGGGTTACCACAGCTCCTACAAGAACTAAAAACAGTGGTGGTGGGGGGAGGGTATGAAGGCACGTCACTGAGACTAATCCATGCTAGAGAGGTATTAACCTGCTGGAGTAGTGTGCATATACTGGTTCAAGCTGGGTTTTCCAGAGACTAGGAGATAAAGAAAGGGCATTTGGTATAAAAAGGTGAGCATGGACTGATGCAAGGCCATCTTTCTCATGCAAATTGACAGGACCTTCTGTCCAGTGTTCCCCAATCATTGAGGAAGTGTTGGAAAAACTTTGGCCTAGTAGGGCCCCATAAGACTGATGGGTGACTCCTGTTATGTTTAGTGTGTGTTTTATTGGTTTATTGTTTTCTCTGTAATGCTTTTACCTTAAGAATAAATGTGTTTGCTGAGAAGGAGCTATGTGGTAATTTGTAACTGCTGGCAATATACTGGTCATAGTCACTGGAGAGAAAGCAAAGTGCAGGTGCTGGCCTTATTAGGCAGTCTGGTTTGCTTGGGGATATTGCAGTGTAAGGCAGGGAGCTATACATCTTTAAAACCCTGGTAAGGCGGGACAGAGATGCGAGTCTTCACCCAAGAAAGGTTACGACTCGGAGCTGGACATTTATAGTGGGTACCCACAAGGAACAACAGAAGGGGAATACTAGTGCAGTTACCCCAAAACTGTGACACTAACTATTTGTGTTTCTTCACTTTCTGGTTTGGGCTGAGATGCTTGTAGTGCATTACATTCCTGCAGCACTGTGCAATTATTAACTAATTTGTAAAACACTCTGTGAAGTTACGTCAGTAGGTATTTCTCTCTCTCTCTCTCCCTATTTCTTACAGGAGGGGGCACAGTAAGTTTAATGACTTGCCCAAGGCCACACAGTGAGTTAGGAGGTAAAACTGGGGTTAGAATTCAGGAGCTCCTCATTCATTGCTCAGTCTGCTAGATCACTTTGTCTTGCTTAGTCTCTGAAGTGTGAGGACTGGCAAATAGCCATGCTTTACAATTAGTCAAACACTCAAAGGGCTAGGATCATCCCCACTTACTTTTGGAACAAGTCTCTAGTCAAGCAGAGTAGGTACTGGATATCTGTGCTTCCCACATTTCTGCACTGCTGTGAAGATGTGATTTCTGGCCCATCTCTGTCATGCTCTTAATGTTTCTGAACGCTCCCCATACTGTAAACTACTGGCCCTTTGTCCCATGACAGAGGAAACATTCTTTTTAAGTGACAGTTTTCGTCTAAACATTTAGCTCAATGTTGCACAACATTTGCAAGTCTTCTATATTGTATCACAATCAGTAGCAGTGGAGTCAGAGGGCCCATGTTCCCTGGAGGGACTGTTATTGCCCGAACACCAAAAAACCCGGGAATGCTGGGAGCTAGGCTGAAAACAACCCAGCCTTGTGGACAGAGCAGTGCCCAACATTTAATAAAGTTCCACTTGTTCAACTTAACCCGCGTTCAGCTTCACTCTTTGCAAATGAAACCAGAACATCTGCTACTGGGAATTTTAGTTCAAATGTGTTCAAATCAGCAATTTGTTCCTACTTTCAAACTATGATTGGCAAGTGACTCTATTTTGGAAGGAAAGATAAAAATGCTTCACAACATTTACATGTAAATAACATGTTGAATGTAAGTAAAGAGAAAATTAAATCCGGAAGGGCAAAACCATCCGGTGTCTGGCTAATCCTGCTGAAGACCCGTTGGTAGTTCTACAGCTACCATAATGGCCAGCCTTGAAGCCGAACAACAGGCCAGAGAAGAGGTCAACCAAATGCTACTCCTAGAAAATTATATGCCAGAATTTGACATCTATTACTGGTCTTAATGTCTTGGTCTGAAGTTAGAGCAGATACAGGGAAAGAAAATGAAGGGCAGAACTTTCACCACCACAGATACAAAGTGACCGTTACAATTGCTGTCCTGTGTCAGCAAACTTTAGAAATGTGTTGCTACAGCATTCTATTCTCTTTCATGCTATGTGCTGCCAAGTAATGCTATGAAATAAATGTATCCAGTCTCATCACTTCTGAAAGGTGGTGTTTTATGGTGGTATTCTTGATGGGCTGGAGTGCAATAAAAAAAGAATGGACAAAGTCATAACATGATATAAATAGAAAGATCAGGGAAAACTTTACAAATACAAAAAAAAAAAAAAAAAAAAAAATAGACAGCTGCTGGGAGTTGGTTTAGGACTGAGCAAAAATTCAATGGCCATCTCTACACTGGGGAAAAGTAGCATGTTTGAAAATCTGTTAACTAACACAGTTCACTGATGTTAAATGTGACTTAGCATCTGGTGTTGAAATGCTAAGGGCAAAATCATATTTAGCATGTTTAAGAATCCAGAGGTCTGATTCTTGCCACTGACTTTTGTCTGTGGTCATCCCAGGGAAAAGTCACAACCTGGCTGTGTTAATTTCCCTATCTGTAAAATGAGATAAAACCCACCTTTGTAAAGTCCTTTGAGATTCTCAGGTGACAAGTGCTAAATAAATACTAAACTTTACTATTATTAGTGCTGCAGGCAGCCAATTCTGAGTTTCTCTCAAATGCTTTCTATTGCCAAAGGACTGGCTTTCTGGGTGGGGTATATTTGTTTCTGGGGCCTGTCTCCAGTGGTCTGACTTGTTTCCTGGCACAAAGGAAAGTTTCTGCTTTAGTTTATTATATTTTTGCCTTTATACTTGGCAGAAGCTCAGGCTAGGAAAGAGAATTGGTTGTTTTGGTCCTTGTGGATAGCTGGGTCAGAGGAAATACCCAGTCTGTATTTATCAAGATTACTTTTGGATGATTGCTCCCGAACTTTTAATTTTGTTTCCAATGTGAAGATGCTGCAATGTTTGTTGAGGACATTTTGGTCATGAAGATCTGTCAGTTTTTTACCCATATTTGATGAAGGAAAGGAGTTAAACAGTCCAAAGACATTTTCAAAGAGACTTGCTATTTCATTCAAAATGCGTTTGATAATTTCCCTCTAAAACTAGTTGCTCTTGAGGGAACTTTGGGGAGGTAAACTCTTGTTATGGATTAAAAACTGGCTAATGGGTAGGAGATAAAAAATAGGAATGTAGACTGGCCAATATTCCAGCATGCAGAAGGAAGAGTGGAGTATGTACTATGTGCAGTGTTAATTGCAATATTAATTCACTAATCTGATAAAAAGGTGAATTATTTATTATTATGGTTAGGGTGCATTTTGGATAGCTTATTGAAGAGGCCTGCTCAATGCAAATCAATGGTTAACAAATGGCATAAGATACTACACCTCTATCTCGATATAACACTGTCCTCGGGAGCCAAAAAAATCTTACTGTGTTATAGGTGAAACTGCGTTATATCGAACTTGCTTTGATCCACCGGAGTGCGCATCCCCACCCCCCCGGAGTGCTGCTTTACCACGTTATATCCGAATTCGTGTTATATCAGGTTGCGTTATATCGGGGTAGAGGTGTGTATATATAATATAATCAGAGGCTATATTGAGAAGAAAAAAAACATGGAAAACATGTATGCCTTTTTATAAATCAGTGGTATTCTATTATCACCTTGAATACTCCATTCAGAATGAATTACATTGTCACTAGAAGAGATGGCAGAAATAGAGAAGGCCTACAGAAGGACAATGAAAAATATTGGAGGCATGGGGCATATATAAGGAAGCAGTGCTGCTGAGTTTGAGATGGGAATGAGAAACAGGTGTAATGAGGGTGGTATGAAAAATCTCTCTGAAATGCATAGAGGAGGTCATCTTGGATGCTCCTGTTTGCCTTTTCTTTCAGTTCAAATGCAAAAGGGAACTTAGAATTACAGGCTCCACATTTAAAATCAATCAAAGGAAATCCTCTTTAAACAGCTAAGTCTCTCTCTTCTGTTCCTGTTGCCACCAAACTCAGGGAATCATAAAGAGAGAACTCGTACCTTTTGGACTATAGGGCCACTGCAACCATGTGGGAAAAGTTCCAAAAGGAGATGGCAGTGATGGGTTCAGAGATCTGGATGGCTGGTCTTATATAGACAGTTTCAAATCCACTTACTCCCAGACTATACTGGCAGTGCTGGCTAACTAACTTTGTGGGGGCCTCCTCCCAACTTCCCTTTCTGTCTCTCTCTGTCTGTCTGTCTCTCTCTCTCTCTCTCTCTCACACACACACACACACACACACACACACACACACACACACACACACACACACACACACACACACACACACCATGCAAATTACAAAAGTTGCAGTTATGAAACTGTCTGTGCTTAGTGGTTCCATTAGGTTCCATTTTGCCTTTTGTAGATATGTATTTCACTGCCTCCAGTATAAGAATGGAGTGTATATATGCAGGTTTATAGTTATAGGAACTCGTAATTACAGGACAAAGGGAGCAAAAACACTCCTTCTCTGATAGGTCATAGAAGCCTTGAAAAATTGCCTGTACAGCATGGAAATTGACTGTACAGTGTGCTGAATTTAGCATATAATGAGAAGGAGGGGGGAAAAAACAGTCCATTAAGTTTGATTCTTCTGTCCTCTTGCTTTGTTTAGAGCCTTGCTACAGTGGTGATTGGCATTCTATAAACACTTACAATTTGACTGGGATTTCATTTACTGTTTCAGTTTAAGAATTGAAAATAGGAAAGAGTTAATTCAATCCATATTATTTCAATTTAGATTAATAATCTGGCAGTCTGTCTATAATCTGGCTCCAATAAATATCCGTTCATAAAGGTTTCTTGTGTTGTGGAAGTAGCTAACAGAATGCAAAGAGTACAAAAACATGTTGTAAAAGTTTAATGCCATTGTTCCTTGTCCGTTTTTAATGAGTATCTTGTAGTATGTGTTACTGATTTTTCCTTTCTACATCGTTAACATCCAAGCAAAACTGTTATTGTAGTAATTTAAGGGGAGAAAGGACCTCATTCTGCAAGTCATCTGTGTGCAACGCTCCTATTGACTCCAGCTGGAGTTCCACGCTCTGAAGGTTTTCAGGCCCAGGCTCCATAATGTCAGCATCAGGAGAATATTATAAATGTGTAGAATACTAATGTTCTAAAACTCAAATGTAATTGTATGGGTCGCTCTGAAAGACGTGTCAACAATCTACTGATCTTATGCTGGTTGGGACTTTTATCTGTGGGTAGAAAAGTTCTCATTTGAAGGCTATTTTCCCCACATGAGGTTACTGAGATATTAAGATAATTACTGTTAGGTCATTGCTCCACTACTTCCTGTTACAGACTTGTCATGAATATCATGTACTTCACCATGAAGAGAAATATATCTCAATATTACCCATACAGAGATCACAGCATATCAAAGTCTTATCTGAGTATATAATTTTGAGACAGAATATTGCTTTCAGTTGCATATTAAATAACAGTCTTCAAATATGTTAAGGGCCGTTATAAAGAGGACTGTGATCAATTGTTCTCCATATCCACTGAAGGTAGGATGGCAAGTAATCCATCTTAAGTTGCAGCAAGGGAGATTTAGGTTAGATATTAGGAAAAACTTTCTAACTATATGGATAGTTAATCTCTGGAATAGGCTTCCAAGGGAGATTGTGGAATCTCCACCATTGGAAGTTTTTAAGAACAGATTGGACAAACAACTGTCAGGGATGGTCTAGGTATATTTGGTTCTGCCTCTGCACAGGGGGCTGGACTACATGGCCTCTTGAGGTCCCTCCCAGCCCTACGTTTCCATAATTCTATGAAATGAGAAAACCTAATAAGTTTATATTTTTGTAAGCCCTGTGGCCTGAAGCTATAGAAGGATAGGGAAGCTCTCTGCTGGTGAGGGGGAAGACTAGCCACAGAGCTACTTCATCTGCATAAGCTATTTACCCAGAAATCCAGATGGACAGAAGTTCCAGAAGGGAAGGAGCTCTCTGCCTTCCCTCCTCCATGATATGTCAGTGAACAGGAAGACGTATAGCTACTGCAAGAGCATCATCTGCATGGGCTTTCCTACCTTATGGCAAGGTTTTTGCTCATGAGTCCCATAAATTACTGGTTCACATACCCTGAGGATCCTTCACTGTTGAGAGGACTTTGTGATGAGAGAAGACAGACTGAGGACTTCACGACAAGAGATGATTCAGAGGCAGCTCCTGGATGGGGTGCAATGCAGACAAGACACTTTGCTGATGCCATGGAGGATATCAGCAGACCCAAGCGAATGCTGGTGAGGCCTCTCCAACCCAAACATACAAGCTGAAATCACTGTAGTTGGATTAGGTGGAGGAGCCTCAAGACAGCACCAGATAGTGCTTCTCAAAGGGCCTGGACAGCCTGCTAGAGAGCACTTCAGGACTCTGGGACTGCGCTACCCACTGACGCCAAACTGTGAGTGGGGTTTAGCTGATGGGGAAGGGAGCAGTGATGTGGTAAAGGGACATTTGCCTATTGGATGTTTACGAGTGGGGTAGCAGGGAACCAATTAATAGAGTACTGCCAAAGTTTATCACTCATTTAGCTAAATTGTTGCTACATTCTCCCTAGCTGATTTTGTGTTCCCCTTTCCCCCTAATAAAGTTATCCTTGTTTCATACACAGACTCAGTGCTTGCAAATGGAAAAGTATTGCCTATGAAGGTTACCTAGGGGGAAGGCATTTAATGATTCCAGAAATTCTGGGATTGAGCTCCAGCTGGAGGTATTTTAGTTTTAAGAGGGTAACTATTTGAACCTGACCTTTTTTGCTCCTGACAACACCAGGCAGAAAGATTACATTATATAATATTTTGTAGTGAACCCTGTACTTCCCTTAGCTGTGAAAGTTTAGATAGCAGGACAAACATTCCACTACAAACTTAAGTAATCTTGAACTGTCCTCAATTTTTTTATAACACAGGAACAAATTTTGTCCCTATAGCATTAAATTTACATATTTGCTTATTTATTTGGAAGGATTTATTTCAAGGATGTGCTTGCAAAGTATATGGGTTAAACATGTCATTTAAAATAATAGATGCACATGAAGATATGGCAGGGACTAAAACCCTGATTCAGCAAGGTATTGAATCACATATCTAACCTTAAGCATGTGCTTAGTTACCTTACTAAACTGGGGTCTAAGTAGATAAGAGAGAGAAAGAATATAGACATGGAGCCATGCCTTAGTATCTACCATGAGGAGATACAGTCAGTTTTCTGGGATTTATGCAATTTCTTACTTATTTTGTTAAATAAAGTAATAGAATAATATAAGAAGTGAATAAGGCATTTAATTCACTCCCTGCAATGAGTGGGATTGTACCTATCAAGTAGTCATATATGCTTTGTTCAGCATGTCTTTTAAATATTTGAAGCAATAGAGCTCTACAAATTGCTCACGGTGGCATCTCCCTAGGAAATTATTCTTTATTCAAACCATTCTTACCAATTCAGTGTCTGAATTCTCCCTTATAGGATGTCATGTGACGACTTCTAGGTCACTGTGCCACCTGGTATCATAGAATCATAGAATATCAGGGTTGGAAGGGACCTCAGGAGGTCATCTAGTCCAACCCCCTGCTCAAATCAGGACCAATTCCCAACTAAATCATCCCAGCCAGGGCTTTGTCAAGCCTGACCTTAAAAACCCATTCCAGTGCTTCACCACCCTCCTAGTCAAAAAGGTTTTCCTGAGTAATTTCTCCCCAATGCTTTGTTTTGACACTTTTCAGATAGGGTATGGGCTTTTCTCATGCCACTTTCCATTCTGGACTCAAAACAGCCCAAAAGGGTTTGATAGAAAACTACTAAACAGAATATTGGCTACAAGGCCACCCATTTACCTTTACATACCAGACGTTTTTTAAATTCAGATGTGTTTGTATACAGTGTTTGAGTTTGGCTGTTAACATAGAAAGGAGCCAACCATCATGTCTAACTGTGAACTTCCCCAAAGTTTGGGGCTGCAGGGTTTTGGTTCAGGCACAAGTCTAATTACAACATGTTGTATGTCCCATTGCATACTAGTGTGTTTCTGGTTGTCCCTGCATTTTAGAAGTACTTTAAGTGCTGTCTGTGAGTTACTTTAATAAGGAAGCTGTTTATTAGCGCTATAAGTACTTGGCCAACTTGTGCATGTAGGTAGTGGCTTTGTCAGTTCTGACATGTGATAGGAACTATTTTCTTTTCTTTTTCTCAAAATGACTGTGTATTTTATGCATGAAGATGATGAATGTTTTCAGCAACCTGTGCACTTGAGATGATCAATTCGTGGGACAAAGGGACTTAATGAAGCACTTTCAAAGAGCTGTCCTTATGGTGTGAAAATGAGCTCCATGATTTTCCTTGAGCAATGTATACAAATATATTTATGCAAAATATATTTATCAAAATACTGTAAACACAGGGAGAAATTCACAACTGGCTTCTGTGGAATTACACAGCAGGGATACATTTGCAGTCTTCTGGTGTATGGCTTCTGATGATACAAACAATGAATTAGACATTGGGTAAGTGATGTAGCCACTTTATCATGGCAGCATCATCCCGAGATGCCAAATACATCCACATACTTTAAGATGATAGAGAGGGAAGTCCATAATAAGATGGCACTGTTTGTCCTTGAGCTTCACAGGGGCGGGACAGGGATCTCAAGAATTCCCAACAGTAAAGATGTAAGTTATACCCCCATGACCACAATGAATGAAGAAGGATCTTTCAGTTCATATGGGTGTTCTGAGGGGCATGTGACAACTGATCCTAAGAGACTAAGGGATGCAAATCTGAGTTGTCTATCTTCCAAGTAATGCATCATCAATCCAAAATATAGTCCTGTCACCCTGTGCCACCTGTTGCATTGTTCCTTAGATAGGTTGTGTGTGATGTGCTGTCTGAGACACAACTATTTCAGAAAAGGGGCATCTTATTTACCCAGCATTTTTGATGTGGCTTTGAGATGAAATTGTGAAGTAAGCTGTTTTGATAGTTGCCTGCTTGCAATAATGAAGCCAGGGCCCTGCCTTCATGCCTAACCACTGGAGGAGCAATGGCAGCCAGGGCTGGAAAGTTGGTGGCTGGAGTTGTTTAGGTTGCACCAGTGATGATATGAAGGGTAGAGTCTATCTGCCCTTGAATTGATCACTTGCAGTGATGCAGACTGAATACTGCTCATGTTTTCATGATTCCATGTACTAGACTAAAGTGACTGATCTATGGTATCCAAATCTAGCAAGAAAGACCTACTATTATTCTTGTATTTAAAATAGTGCATATTGGTAAATTACTCAGGTATTTTACCCTTAGAACTTTGTCCTAAGCGAGGAAAATTTGACCTCTTAATTAGACATAATTGTTTCATGGCATAATCTTGATGTCTTTTACACCAGGCAATAGTGAATTACTGTTTGAATACTGGGTCTTGTGACCTTACATGTTAGGTATTGCTAGGGTAAAACTGTTCTCCAACTGAAAGAAATCTTTTTACAGATGATTACCATTGATTTTTCCACCACACAGTCATCAAGGCAATATATCACACCAGCCATATGAACTTTTTGGGAAAACTTTCTACCATGCAGATGGAGGTAGAAAGAATATGCTTCTGTAACTCTCTTACTGTTAAACACTACATCCATCTGCATTTACTAGATTCTTCAAGAGTCTCATGATTTTGGACCTAGGCTCTTTTGAAGTCAATGGCAAAACTCCAATTGACTTCAATAGAACCAAGATTTTATCTCATGGATTTTAAGTCACCAGGCTACGTTTCCTCTGGGATTCCCAAGTAGGGTATATAGGTCAGTTTTCTCATTATTGTTGGATCAGTTCTAGTCTATTGATAACAGAATTCTTTCCGATGTGTAGTGAGAAGTCTTTAAATTTTTTTGATAAACTTAGGGCAATGTAAATCTGTGAAATAATACATTACTGTTGCTGAAATAACCATCTAAGGATTTTTACAGGGATTCCCCCATTCAGGGTTAATAGGTTAAAAAACTGAGCTACTCATTATCTAACCTATTTAAAAAGTTCATAAATTATGGAGGGTCTTTTCCCACCCAAGAATCAATGCTCCAAGATTGTTTTTCTAAAAATGAATAATTCAGTCTATGCACTCTAATTGTCCAGCATTAATGAGTAATCCTACCATAACAAAATCTGTATCCCACCCATAATGGAAGAAAAACAAATTAGATGAGGAAAAAGGGAGCAACAATAAGATGATAGAAAACTATTGCTGCCCAGGGCAATAAAAAAACATACTTTTTTCCCCTATCAATATTATTCTTCCAGGGTATCATAATTAATTTATCTGTTGTGTGACTCCTGCAATAGGCCACATCTTCAGTTGTGTTTCCTGTCCATGTTTTCAGGTTTGTCTTCAGTTGACTACTTCTGTGCTATTGGTAGAAGTTGGCATCACACCTAGTGTGATGTTTTGACTCAGACCTGGCCTTTGGAGGCAGGTGTTTCTGTAAGTTACTATGCTTTTCTTTTTGCTTTAGTACTCAAGCCCTGAAACGTGATATGGCCCAGAATGAGAATTGTATAAATGATCTACGCAGGTATCTAGTTCCAACTCATTCCTATAACTAATGGAGACAGAAAATGATTTCCCCTACCCCCGCCTACTCCTACTAATCACAACATTTCACAATATTTGCAATTTTTTTCTATGCCATTCCACTACCCCGGCATAACACATTTCTTGAGCATTTAACAAATAGCTAATTTCACATTCAAATGCCGACTTCTAAATCTGAACATGCTTCAATACAATTGATTTGTGTCAACAAAATTTTGAATAGCCTTTGAATTCCAAAATTGAAAAAATATCAAGATTGTTGCTCGAAAATGAAGTCAATGGACTTACCTAAATTTAGTGAGGAACAACATGCACTAGTACAGTGTCTCCATGCTGACTACATGATAAACGTAGCAGTGGAAAGACATTTCATTATAGTTCTAGATTCCTTTGGGTTAAATGCTTCGCATGTTCCTCTTTTGGGTTTGAAATCTAGATTTGATTTTGGTGGCTTGGACCTACCTTTAATATGAGTAATTAACTTGGCTTGGTTTAATAAAAAACGTATTTAATCCCCACTCTTGAATTTTGAATCTAATTTGCATATCTGGAGGTTTTTTGGCAACACTTTTTAAGCGATGGGAAAAGACTGTATTTGAAAGTTGCCTGTTTGAGCAAGTTCTAGAGAGTCTGCCTTTTGTTGGATCCCGAACTCCGTTCTTGGACGTAGCCTGAGCTGTATGGGACCTGTAACAAGGCAGGAAACCAGTTTTGCGGAATAGAACAAGAAAGACACTCTCCTCATTCCAGTTACACAAAGAGGAAGATGTGTGGGGAGTAAATGGAGGCAGAATAAGGACCGTGATATATTTTTTCCTTTAAAATGTACTGTATTACTTATTCTTATGCTTACTTATTTCTTTCTCTGCTCAAAATATGTTATAATCGATTAATAATAATAATAAATGCTATTCAAATGTATAATTCTTCCATATGCTGAAAGCCAGAGTTCTGCTGATATATGGATTAGCGTACAACCCATGGGTTGGGTGGTAAACCTACTCCACCGCTATATCAATCATCAATAATATTGGAATGTTTTCCTTTAATCTTGTTTAATTTAATCCTATGGTTGTAAAATGGATAAACCTTCCTTAAGTAGAATAATTATTTGAAATTTATACAGAGCAAGAGTAGGAATAGACATAATTCATGTTGGAAAGAGGCACAGATATCGATTCCTCATTCATTTCACTCTATCATCCGTGACAGACCCAGACCAGTGGGGTACAGGAGTCTGGTAGAGGGCAAATATACTGGTCACTGGATGAGTAGTTTTCTGTTCCCTGAGTGACCAGAGCAGGGTCTGCACTAGAGTAATCAGGCAGCTGCTAGAACCAGTTAAGGCAGGCAGGCTAATTAGGACACCTGGAGTCAATTAAGAAGAAGCTTCTAGAATCAATTAAGGCAGGCTAATCAGGGCACCTGGGTTTTAAAAAGGAGCTCACTTCAGTTTGTGGTGGGAGTGTGAGGAGCTGGGAGCAAGAGGCGCAAGGAGCTGAGAGTGAGAGGGTGTGCTGCTGGAGGACTGAGGAGCACAAGCGTTATCAGACACCAGGAGGAAGGTCCTGTGGTGAGAATAAGGAAGGTGTTTGGAGGAGGCCATGGGGAAGTAGCCCAGGGAGTTGTAGCTGTCATGCAGCTGTTACAGGAGGCACTATAGACAGCTGCAGTCCACAGGGCCCTGGGCTGGAACCCGGAGTAGAGGGCGGGCCTGGGTTCCCCCCAAACCTCCCAATTGACCTGGACTGTGGGTTCTCCCGGAGGGGAAGGTCTCTGGGCTGTTCCCCAACCCACATGGTGAATCTCTGAGGCAAGAAAATCCGCCAATAAGCGCAGGACCCACCAAGATAGAGGAGGAACTTTGTCACACATCTAATGGATCATATATGCAACTTCAATATGTGTTATTTCAGTTTCTTGTGGTCTCATGTGACTTGTTTCCTTGCTGGCTGGCTGCCAGTTTGTCCTATTAATTCAGTATATCATGCTTATTACCCAGTATTAGCAACTGCAAGTGTTAAAAATCATTAGTCAAGCCAAAAAATTGAGATTGGCTTTAAAATTATGAGATTTAAAAAAAAATGTTGAGTATTTATTTGCCTTTTGGCTTTTTGGGTCTTGCAGGCAGGATGGATAAAAAAACAATGATTTTTTTTTAAATACCAAGATCATATTTTTTATTTAAATTGTATTTTTGATTTACAGCTTTATTTTTTTTAAATAAACATTTAAACGGAGCTAGCGAACAGGAGCAGCTAACAGGGGAGTTTGGCGAGGGACTTCTCCAGGTGAAGGAGGAGCGATTGCGGGACCCTTGGGGTAAGTTTGTTGTCTGTAGTGTTTGTGTTTGTGGTGTGCTTGCTGCTTGACTGAAATATACCGTGTGGTCTGTTTGTTTAGGGGACCGTGTGCTGACTGTGTGTGTGCTGAGCCTAGCGGCCTGCTAGGCAAGGCTGAGAGCTAGGAGCTTCTTGAGGAGGCATCCAATCAACCCTTAACCAGAGGGTGGGGCTACTCAGGCAGAGCAGGGCTTTAAAAAGCCTGCTCCTAAGTGACCAGAACGGCTAACAGGGGAGTTTGGCAAGGGAGTTTACAGTGGGAGTGTGAGCAGGGGCTAGATACACCTAATATTATTTACACTTAGGCCTGGTCTACACTAGGCTTTTATGTCGAATTTAGCGCCGTTACATCGAATTAACCCTGCACCCGTCCACACCACGAAGCTATTTAGTTCGACATAGAGCTCTCTTAAATTCGACTTCTGTACTCCTCCCCAACGAGAGGAGTAGCGCTAAATTCGAAATGGCCATATCGAATTAGGCTAGGTGTGGATGGAAATTGACGGTAATAGCTCCGGGAGCTATCCCACAGTGCACCACTCTGTTGACGCTCTGGACAGCAGTCCGAGCTCGGATGCTCTGATCAGCCACACAGGAAAAGCCCCGGGAAAATTTGAATTCCTTTTCCTGTCTGGGCAGTTTGAATCTCATTCCCTGTTTGGACAGCGTGGCGAGCTCAGCAGCATTGGCAACGATGCAGAGCTCTCCAGCAGAGATGGCCGTGCAATCCCAGAATAGAAAGAGGGCCCCAGCATGGACTGATCGGGAAGTCTTGGATCTCATCGCTGTGTGGGGCGATGAGTCCGTGCTTTCAGAGCTGCACTTCAAAAGACGGAATGCAAAGATCTACGAGAAGATCTCTAAAGCCATGGCAGAGAGAGGATACAGCCGGGATGCAACGCAGTGCCGCGTGAAAATCAAGGAGCTGAGACAAGGCTACCAAAAAACCAAAGAGGCAAACGGACGCTCCGGATCCCATCCCCACACATCCCGTTTCTACGAGGCACTGCATTCCATCCTAGGTGCGTCCGCCACCACTACCCCACCACTGACCGTGGACTCTGAGGATGGGATATTGTCCGCGGCAGGTTCCTCGTCGGACATGTTAGCGGACGGGGAAGATGAAGAAGGAGATGAGGAGGACGAGGCAGTCGACAGCGCTGGCACCGCTGATTTCCCCGACAGCCAGGAGCTCTTCATCACCCTTACCGAGATCCCCTACCAACCGTCCCCATCCCTTACCCCGGAGACAGACTCAGGGGAAGGATCAAGCAGTAAGTGCTTTAAATATCTAAACATTTATTTTTACAAGAACTGAACTATTTATAATATTAACAATGGCTTTTTCCTAAAGTGCTTAAACATGTAAACAATTATCTGCAAAAAAACTGGAATATTTACAATAGTAACAAAGGGTTTTTCATGATTTGTCTGCCTTAGGTTCTTCACAATTTAGTCCCAAGTATTTAAAATTTTTTTTACAATGTCCGGTAAGTCATGATTATGCTGCCCAAGACGCTCCACTCTTTAGTCCCAGTGCACCTACGCGAAAATCCGGTCAATATGGCCGGGGATAGAGGCGAAATCCTCATAGGAGAACTCCTCGTAGGTCTCATGAAGGTACATTTCCAGCCTGTTCATCAGGTTCCTGGGTAGGGCGATCTTATTGGGACCTCCGTGGTAGGACACGTTACCGCGCCACGACACCATCAGGTACTCTGGTATCATTGCCCTGCAGAGCATGGTGGCAAACGGCCCTGGTTTCTGAAGGCTTTCTCGAAAAATCCTTTCCCTCTGGGACTCCGAGATCCTCAGCAGGGTGATGTCGCTCATGATGCCCTGCTTTGAATTAGGGAGGGGAATGTTAGTATTGGGACTGCTTTACAGCCACGCGGTGGAGGGAGAGGGGCAGCATACAGGGATCTTTCCCTGGGACAGCCGCGAGGGGGTGGGACAGGGGCATAGTTCATGCTGTCCTGATTGCTGGCAGCAGAGACTGGCATTGCTTTCAATGTGAAAGGAGGCCAGTGCTACTAGTACAGTTATAAGCAGCCAGAAGTCTACGGCTTACCATGATTGCACGCTACAGAAGTTCAGGTGTCCTGCCACGCTTCTCAGATAACTGCAAGACCACTGCAAGACCCCAGGCACTGAAGGCGAGGGCCGAAAATTCGACCTTGTTCTGAGTGCGCATGTGAGAGGTGCAGTGCATGGTCTTGTTCACAGAGAAAGACTAGGTTCTTTGTACACAACTTCATTTATCTGTCTCAGGAATTCACTCCATTTTTCCCATTCACACAGACACATCTGCGACTGTCTCCCAACCCAGCCTGTCAGCACACTCCCAGAGGCTAGCGCAGATTAGGAGGAGGAAGAAGAAGACACGGGAGGACATGTTCTCAGAACTAATGAGCTGCTCCCGAGCCCAGGCAGCCCAGCAGACACAGTGGAGGGAGAACTTGTCACAAATGCACTGAGCAGTCATGGAACGGGAGGAGAGGTGGCGTCAGGAGGACCAGCAGGCTACTGAAAAGCTGCTTGGACTAATGAGGAAGCAAACGGACACGCTCCGGCGCCTTGTGGATGTTCTGCAAGACCGGAGGCAGGAGGACAGAGCCCCGCTGCAGTCTATCTCTAACCGCCCTCCCCCGCCACCAAGTCCCACACCCCCCTCACCCAAAGTACAAAGAAGGAGGGGTGGCAAGGGCCGTTAAAACTCTCAGTCAACCCCTGCAGACTGCTCTAGCACTAGAAGGCTCTCATTCCCCAAAATTTTAAAAGTCCTTTCCTACACACCTCACAGAAGCCCCCGTGCAAGTTTCAACCCCCACGTTTCATGTGTGGTTCATAATAAAATATTCCTTTCTGTTAATTACTGTTTCCATGATTTTCTTTTGGAGGACAGTCTGTCTGAAGGAGGGGAAGGGGCTTGGTAATTGGACAGGACAGTCACCTTTACCAGGGTACAGAGGCGGGGTCAGGTCCAGCATCAGGACACATACCCAGTGCAGTGACTAGTGACCCTGGTCAATCTGGGAGGTGGTTTTCATGTTCGGGGGGGGGGGGAGTTGCTCTGTGACTTTGTGGCGGGGGAGGGCAGTTACAGATCTAATGCATCACAGAGCTGCGCAGCAGGGGAGATGTAACCCTCCTCCCCCTGACAGACAGTCACATAGCCGACACATACACGCTGTCCCGCCCAGGAGGGCTGGCAGGCTCTGTTGAAACAACCAGTCCACCACTGCGGAACCTGTCATTCCTGGAGTTTAGAAGCATCATTTGCATCACAACACTAAACCCGCACCCCACCACAGTCTGCGTCCCAGGTTTAAAACATTCCCGCGAAAACAGTAATAAAGACAACGGTGTTCATTAACAAAACAGAACAGATTTTATTTTTTGGGAAGGGGGTGAAGGGGGTATGTAACTGGAGAGGATAGTCAACGGTAACTGGGTAAAGAAATGGTGGCAAGTTCAGCTTCTGTGTCCACAAACTTAAAATTCACTGGTGACCCTGCTCAGTCTGGAAACTGTCTTTCAAAGCCTCCCGGATGCACAGTGCGTCCCGCTGGGCTCTTCTAATCTCCCGGCTGTCTGGCTGGGAGTAATCAGCAGCCAGGCGATTTGCCTCAACCTCCCACCCCTCCATAAAGGTCTCCCCCTTGCTCTCACAGAGATTGTGGAGCACACAGCAAGCTGCAATAACAATGGGGATATTGGTTTCACTGAGATCACAGCGAGTCAGTAAGCTTCTCCATCTCCCCTTGAGACGGCCAAAAGCACACTCCACCACCATTCTGCACTTGCTCAGCCGGTAGTTGAACAGTTCTTTTTCTGTGTCCAGGGCGCCAGTATAGGGCTTCATGAGCCAGGGCATTAGCGGGTATGCTGGGTCCCCGAGGATCACTGTAGGCATCTCCACATCCCCAAGAGTTATTTTGTGGTCCGGGAAGTAAATACCTTCCTGCAGCCGTCTAAACAGACCAGAGTTCCTGAACACGCGAGCGTCATGAACCTTGCCCGGCCATCCAACGTTGATGTTAGTAAAACGTCCCTTATGGTCCACCAGTGCTTGCAGCACCATTGAAAAGTAGCCCTTTCGGTTGATGTACTGGCTGGCCTGGTGGTCCGGTCCCAGGATAGGGATGTGAGTCCCATCTATAGCCCCACCGCAGTTTGGGAATCCCATCGCGGCGAAGCCATCTATGATGGCCTGCGCGTTTCCCAGGGTCACTACCTTTGACAGCAGTACCTTCACGATTGCCTTGGCTACTTGCATGACAACAACCCCCACGGTAGATTTGCCCACGCCAAACTGGTTCGCGACTGACCGGTAGCTGTCTGGCGTTGCAAGCTTCCAGAGGGCTATGGCCACTCGCTTCTGGACAGTCAGGGCTGCTCGCATCCGGGTGTCCTTGCGCTTCAGGGCAGGGGACAGCAACTCACAAAGTTCGAGGAAAGTCCCCTTCCGCATGCGAAAGTTTCGCAGCCACTGTGATTCATCCCAGACCTGAAGCACTATGCGGTCCCACCAGTCCGTGCTTGTTTCACGGGCCCAGAATCGCCGTTCCACAGTATCCACAAGACCCATTGCCACCGTGATGTCCTCGGCACTGGGTGTCGTGGTTTCAGACAGGCGTGTGCTACTCTCGGAGTTCAGGTCCTCATCCCGCTGCCGTAGCCTCCTCGCCTGATTTCTCTCTATCTGCCTCAGTGAAAGGTCGATGATGAGCTGCGATGCGTTGAGAACAGCCACAATTGCAGCGATGGTCGCAGCAGGATCCATGCTCGCAGTGCTGTGGCGTCCGCGCTGTCACTGACCAGAAAAGTGCGCGAACTGATTTCCCGCCGGCGCTTTCAGGGAGGGAGGGAGGGCTGTAGTGACGGACGGATGAGGACAGTTACCCAAAAGCACCCTCGACAAATTTTTTTACCCAGAAGGCAATGGCGGCTCGACCCAGAATTCCAATGGGCAGCGGGGACAGCGGGAACTGTGGGATAGCTGCCCACAGTGCACCGCTTCCAATGTCGACGCTTGCCCCGTTAGTGTGGACTGACAAAGTCGAATTACTGTCCTTAGTGTGGACACACACGTTCGACTTTGTAATATCGATTCCACATATTCGATTTAACTAAAATCGAACTACTCTCGTAGTGTAGACATACCCAGAGGTCAAAACACTGCTTGATAAAAACAAAGCACCATCAAGGGAACAAGCTTCGGGAGTAAAAAGAGAATGCAGGCAGAAGTCCAGCAACAGAGTGGGAGCTACCCAGTTTACTGCACCCAATGCAGCATGTATGATTACCTGCCCTAAGGGCTGGTGGCATATGAATGCATTTGGTGCAAGGAGCTCCTGGCCCTCAGAGACTGTGTATGGACTTTGGAGACCAGGGTGGCTGAGCTGTAGGAGCTAAGGGAGACAGAGAGGTACGTAGATGAGACTTTCCGGGACACAGTAGAATGGTCCCACCCCCGGTCTGACAGCCTCTGTGCTGTTGAGGATGAAAGCCTCAGGGAAGGAGAACATCCAACTGGAGCAGAGGGAAATGATCCCATATTTGGGACCCTCCTCCCATATGATGTTGTGGTATCCTCTCGCACTGAGGATACTTCTCCGGGGGAGGGAACTCCAGTTATTAGGAAGAGACAGGTATACATAATGGGTGATTCGATCATTAGAAACATAGATAGCTGGGTTTGCGATGATCAGGAGAACCACATGGTGACTTGCCTGCCTGGTGCGAAGGTTGCGGATGTCTCGAGACATCTAGATAGGCTTATGTGTAGTGCTGGGGAGGAGCCAGTGGTCATGGTACATGTAGGTACCAACAACATGGGGAAGGATAGGAGAGAGGTCCTGGAGGCTAAATTTAGGCTGCTAGGTAAGAGATTGAAGTCCAAGACCTCCATGGTAGCATTCTCTGAAATGCTTCCAGTTCCACGCGCAGGGCCAGTTAGACAGGCAGAACTGCAGGGTCTCAATGCGTGAATGAGACGATGGTGTAGGGAGGAGCGGTTTAGATTTATTAGGAACTGGGGAAGCTTTTGGAAGAGGGGGAGCCTATACAGGAAGGATGGGCTCCACCTAAACCAAAACGGAACCAAATTGCTGGTGCTTAAAATTGAAAAGGTTGTAGAACAGTTTTTAAACTAAGGGCAGGGGGAAAGCCGACAGATGCGGAGGACCATATGGTTTGGATATCCCTTAGGGGAGGATCTATAAATGGAGATTACCTATGTCCTAATAAGGAGGAGAGGATGGGAAATGATAAAATACAGGGAGGATCTGATGAGAAACAGTCAAATGAAAAAAAGTCCCATTCTATTACATCATGCAAAAATTACATACAGCCAAAAAATGACAAGTTTTTAAAATGCTTATATACCAATGCTATAAGTCTAAATAATAAGATGGGTGAACTAGAGTGTTTAGTATTAAATGAGGATATTGATATAATAGGCATCACAGAGACCTGGTGGAATGAGGATAATCAATGGGACACAGTAATACCAGGTACAAAATATATCAGAAGGTCAGAACAGGTCGTGCTGGTGGGGGAGTGGCACTATATGTGAAAGAAAGCATAGAATCAAATGAAGTAAAAATCTTAAATGAACTAAACTGTACTATAGAATCTCTGTGGATAGTAATTCCATGCTTGAAAAATAAGAATATAGCAGTAGGGCTATATTACAGACCTCCTGACCAGGACGGTGTTAGTGACTCTGAAATGCTCAGGGAGATTAGAGAGGCTATTAAAATAAAAAACTCAATTAAAAAAAACCTCAACTGTCCCCATATTGACTGGGTACATGTCACCTCAGGACAGGATGCTGAGATAAAGTTTCTTGACACCTTAAATGACTGCTTCTTGGAGCAGCTAGTCTTGGAACCCACAAGAGGAGAGGCAATTCTTGATTTAGTCCTAAGTGGAGCACAGGATCAGGTCCAAGAGGTGAATATAGCTGGAACGCTTGGTAATAGTGACCATAATATAATTAAATTTAACATCCCTGTGGTGGGGAAAACTCCACAGTGGCCCAACACTGTAGCATTTAATTTCAGAAAGGGGGACTACACAAAAATGAGGAGGTTAGTGAAACAGAAATTAAAAGGTACAGCGCAAAAAGTAAAATCCCTGCAAGCTGCGTGGAAATGTTTTAAAGACACCATAATAGAGGCTCAACTTAAATGTATACCCCAATTTAAAAAACATAGTAAGAGAACCAAAAAAGAGCCATCATGGTTAAACAACAATGTAAAAGAAGCAGTGAGAGGCAAAAAGGCATCCTTTAAAAAGTGGAAGATAAACTCTGGCAAATGAAGTGTAAAAATATAATTAGAAAGACCAAAAAAGAATTTGAAGAACAGCTAGCCAAAGACTCCAAAAGTAACAGCAATTTTTTCTTAAATACATCAGAAGCAGAAAGCCTGCCAAGCAACCAGTGGGGCCACTGGACGATTGAGATGCTAAAGGAGCACTCAAAGACGATAAGGTCCTTGCGGAGAAACTAAATGCTTTCTTTACTGTTGAGGATGTGAAAGAGTTTCCCCAACCTGAGCCATTCTTTTTGGGTGACAGATCTGAGGAACTGTCCCAAATTGAGGTGGCATTAGAGGAGGTTTTGGAACAAATTGATAAGTTAAATACCATCAGGTCTCTAGGACCTGATGGTACTCACCCAAGAGTTCTGAAGGAACTCAAATGTGAAATTGCAGGACTACTAACTGTCATCTGTAACCTATCATTTAAATCAGCTTCTGTACCAAATGACTGGAGGATAGCTAATGTGATGCCAATTTTTAAAAAGGGCTCCAGAGGTGACCCTGGCAACTACAAGCCTGTAAGCCTCACTTCAGTACTGGGCAAATTGGTAGAAACTATCATAAAGAACAAAATGGTCAGACACATAGATGAACATAATTTGTTGGGAAATAGTCAACATGGTTTTTGTAAAGGGAAATCGTGCCTCACCAATCTACTAGAATTCTCTGAGGGGGTGAACAAGCATGTGGACTAAGGAGATCCAGTGGATATAGTGTATTTAGATTTTCAGAAAGCCTTTGACAAGGTCCCTCACCAAAGGCTCTTAAGCAAAATAAGCAGTCATGGGATAAGAGGGAAGGTTCTCTCATGGATTGGTAACTGGTTAAAAGATAGGAAACAAAGGGTAGGAATAAATGGTCAGTTTTCAGAATGGAGAGAAGTAAATAGTGTGTCCCCCAGGGATCTGTACTGGGACCAGTCCTATTTAACATCTGGAAAACGGGTAAATAGTGAGGTGGCAAAATTTGCAGATGATACAAAACTACTCAAGATAGTTAAGTCCCAGGCAGATTGCGAAGAGCTACAAAAGGATCTCACAAAACGGGGTGACTGGGCAACAAAATGGCAGATGAAATGTAATGTTGATAAATGCAAAGTAATGCACCTTGGAAAACATAATCCTAACTGTACATATACAATGATGTATAAATTAGAGGTTACCACTCAAGAAAGAGATCTTGGAGTCATTGTGGATAGTTCTCTGAAATCATCCATTCAATGTGCAGCAGCAGTCAAAAAAGCAAACAGAATTTTGGGAATCATCAAGAAAGGGATAGATAATAAGACAGAAAATATATTGCCTCTATATAAATCCATGGTACGCACACACCTTGAATACTGCGTGCAGATGTGGTCGCTGCATCTCAAAAAAGATATATTGGAATTCGAAAAGGTTCAGAAAAGGGCAACAAAAATGATTAGCAAAAAGAATGAGGAGTACTTGTGGCACCAGTTTGCAAATTAATTCCAATTCTGCAGTTTCTCGTTAGAGCCTGTTTTTGAAGTTTTTTTGTTGGAGTATTGTGACT
Organism: Emys orbicularis; assembly: GCF_028017835.1. Classification (NCBI taxonomy): domain Eukaryota; kingdom Metazoa; phylum Chordata; order Testudines; family Emydidae; genus Emys; species Emys orbicularis. The sequence continues at coordinate 35,775,528 of NC_088689.1, read as the reverse complement.
TTGAGGTCTGTAATCGAGTGACCAGGGAGGTTGAAGTGTTCTCCGACTGGTTTTTGAATGTTATAATTCTTGACATCTGATTTGTGTCCATTTACTCTTTTGCGTAGAGACTGTCCGTTTTGGCCAATGTACATGGCAGAGGGGCATTGCTGGCACATGATGGCATCTCGCTGGTCACTCAATTACAGATCTCAAAGTCGCAATACTCCAACAAAAAAACTCCCACGGCAGGTGACTCTGAGGCGGGGGCAGGGCTTATCCTGGCTGGACCTCCTGAACAGCAAACTGGACACCATTAAATTAGGCTTGAATAAAGACTGGGAGTGGATTTCCCCATGCTAATTTTTTCCCCCTACAGTTACTCACACCTTCTTGTCAACTGTTGGAAATGGGCCATCCTGATTATCACTACAAAACTTTTTTTAATCCTGCTGATAATAGCCCACCTTAACTGATTACTCTCGTTATAGTTAGTATGGCAACACCCATTTTTCATGTGCTCTGTGTATATATATCTTCCTACTGTATTTTCCACTGCATGCATCTGACGAAGTGGGTTTTAGCCCACGAAAGCTTATGCTCAAATACATTTGTTAGTGTCTAAGGTGCCACAAGTACTCCTCGTTCTTTTTGCTGATACAGACCAACACAACTACCACTCTGAAAAATGATTAGAGGTATAGAATGGCTTCCGTATGAGGAGAGATTAATAAGACTAGGACTTTTCAGCTTGGAAAAGAGGCAACTAAGGGGTGATATGATAGAGGTCTATAAAATCATGAGTGGTATAGGGAAAGTAAATTAGGAAGTGTTATTTACTCCTTCTCATAATACAAGAACAAGGGGTCACCAAATGAAATTAATAGGTAGCAGGTTTAAAACAAGCACAAGAAAGTATTTTTTCATGCAATGTCAACCTCTGGAACTCCTTGCCAGAAGGTGTTGTGAAGGCCAATACTATAATGGGGTTCAAAAGGGAGCTAGATAGATTCATGGAAGATAGGTCCATCACTGGCTACTAGCCAGGATGGGCAGGAATGGTGTCCCTAGCCTCTGTTTGCCAGAAGCTGGGATTGGGTGACAGGGCATGGATCACTTGATGATAACCTGTCCGTTAATTCCCTTTGGGGGACCTGCCATTGGCCACTATCAGAGGACAGGATACTGGGCTTGATGGACCTTTCGTGTGATCCAGTATGGCCAGTCTTATGTTCTTATGTAAATTTGAAATTGACAACCTATGTTAAGGCTTAAAGTTTTATAATCCTATTAAAATAATTTAAATTAATTTAAAAATATTAAGCAGTACATTTGCTTTCAAGTTTTAAAGAAAGCCTCACCACTGAAGTGTGGAAGTCACTGGTTAAGCACATAGAACCAGAGTGTGTAGACATTGGTAGCCTTTTCTGTTAGTGCAGAGAGAATATTTTCTTCATTTTAATTTATTCACCTCATTCAGTTCATGACTAGTTCTTTCAAAGTTAAGAAAACAATTGGGATTTGAAAAAGCAAGAAATCTTGTTTTCCTCTTCCAATCTATGAATAAAAACTAGGCGCGAGAGGATGAGATCTACTGATTTTAAAATCTTGAAGGCCATGGTGACTAGGAACAATTACTTCAATTCAGCTACAGATAACACTTCCTATGTTTAATAAATCACTTAGTTTTAAAAACAAAACACATTTTGATAAACTTTTGATATATTTTTCTTATATATCCAACACATTTAAATTAGTTTTATTTAACTAATTATTTTTTTGAAATGCTGTTTTTTGCATCTAAAATTGAATTTTAATTTCCATCCAAATGGAGTTTGACACAAATCATAAATATAAAATTAATCACTATCTAGTAAATAAGAAATTCATCATTCACTATATTCTAACATAAATAAAAATGTAAAAATTAAGAATCTGAATAAATGTAAGTTAAGCTATATAATTACTTAAATAAATGTATATAGGTATAGTTTAGCTTCCTGATTAGCAGAAAGAAGCACTGAATCATTGTATATCTAGTTGTAAATCAACATGTTTTGATTGTAACCACCTAATGAGAATCAACCTTTCTTTAGGAAAATAACTCAAGTACAAATGCAATCAAAATTAAAAATGATGATTTAAATCAAGATTTCCTGCTTGCTGATTTAAATCATGATTAAAATCAGTAATTTAAATCACTTAAATTTAGATCAGTCAACCCTGCTTTAAGATTCACTCATATCATGTTTTCAAGCTTTTCTCTGCAACCAGAAGGGCTAGAAATGTACTTTTTAAAACAATGAAAATTGAACTTCTTACATAGCCAGTTGTTTCCAGAAGCTGGGACCTCAAGTAAAACATCAAATATCACAAGACTTGTGATAAAATAGTGAGAGTTGGCAACACCGGGTTACGAATTCTGGTGTGCCATGTACAATTTACTTGTATTCTTAGCACTTGGATACTAAGGAGATAGGCTTCTCTGAAAAACCTAAGACAAAGAAAGACAATGCGAGTTCATGGCCCTAAAATATTATAATTCAACTATACGATCCATATGAGGTAAATATTTCTTCTTGCTGGGTTCCGTTGAGGCAGGTAAAGAGAAGCAGAATTTGAGCAATATTCCCTTTGCATTTGCTATTAGGGTGAGATAGCACGTTGTGTTCTTCTCATGAGCCATTCTGCTGCACAGGTCAGCCAAAGGAAGGTCTGTTTTAGTTTTAAATGCCACTGCAGGTCATGCAATGTTTGAAAAGAAGTAATGAAAAAAAAAAAGAGCTTTTTGATTTTTGAGGTACTGCTAAGTGCCTTCTGTTTGATTAACTGGGGTGTATTACAGAGGGCTATATTAATGCTCTTTAATATGAACCCCAAAGTGTGGAAAGGGGGGGTTATATTTTCAGGACTAGTGAACATACTCACCTTTGTTGGAATGCCTTTGTTTGTTCCAGTTTCTTTTGTACACTCTTCCCTTTGGACATTGGAAACATATTTCCTGTCAGCTCTGGAATGGGCAGTCTTTTATAAACCAAGTGGTTACATTTATTCTCTCCCCCTCACCCCCCCCCCCTTTTTTTTTTTTTTTTAACAAGGTAGGAAAAGCAGTTCCACCAAAGCAGGAGAGAAGATAAGTGTGTGTACAGACCTCTGTCTCTCGACTGTTGACTTCAATGGGAGTTGGGGATATTCAGCATTACATAAGATTAATACAAAAATTCTTAGTGCTGATAGATAGAGATCAAAATGTATCAAACTTAGAACTTGCATTGTCTGGCTGCCCTTCCATCTCCACCTGAAAGCTTAGCTGATGTAATGCCTGTCCAGTAACATCTTGATGAATTGCTCTAATTTGGCCTTTGTGGAGGCATAGTTCCTGGCATCATAATTCATAACAGAACAAGAAGCACTGGCAGAGGTTTCAGTTGCTGTGGGAGATGTAAGAATTGCTTGTCTGGGCCCATCATTTGAAATGCGGGGAGGAATTTGGGAAAGCAACCAGATGAATGCTTAATGCTGGTTGTGACACTGAGCCAGAAAGGGTTAAGCAACCAGCAGGCTAAGTAACCCTAGATCAACCTTAAAAAAAATATTAGAGAAGTATTGAAATGGTGAACAGGGCCATTTCTTATAGATAGTTATCAAGGCCATGTTAGATAGGCCAGAGTGTTTAAAATGCAAACCTGTATAGTAGAGAATTATAAGTAAATACTAATTATAGTTGCCTGTTTACCTATATCTTCTTATATGTTAACAATGTGATTTTATTAGCTTGTAGATGGTAAACTTCAATTCCTGTTACTAGTCTGTTACTATATTCTAATAATTCAGAGAGCAAAAGGGAATATTAGCAATTAGATCAGTGGTGGGCAACCTGCGGCCCGTCAGGGTAATCTGCTGGCAGTCCGCGAGACAGTTTGTTTACATTGACCGTCTGCAGGCACTGCCGCCTGTAGCTCCCAGTTTCCGCAGTTCATCGTTCCCGGCCAATGGGAGCTGAACGGTCGCAGGTTGCCCACCACTGAATTAGATGAAATGTGGTGTAATAATATCATTGTCTTTATTTCTTTTTGAAGTTTGTGGTAAATTACCGATGACCTTTTGGATGGTTAATGGCCTTATGCTAATCAATGCAACTAATTACCTGTTTATACATAGGAAATAGGAATTGACTGTTTAAAGCAACAATGTACATTACCTAGTCTTTGTATTACCTGCTGTCAAGAGGATATCGCAGCCTGCCAAAGATCTATAAAAGAACTTTGGTGCCTGATCCTTTTTTCATCTCAAGTCTGCTTGCCTTATCAGGGGAGGTTTTGGGTCGCAAGACTGAGGTCTACAGCTCCAAGAATTTATACAGACTCTGCACATGGACTGCCTATTGGATTATAATTTATGGAATCAGTGGTGCGGGAACACTTCAAATAGTGGGGGTGCTGAAATCCAGCCCCCTTCCCCTGTTCGCTCCACCCCCTGGAGCTGGCAGCCAGGACCTGGGGGCAGGGGGCCGGCAGCCGGGGTGTGGGGACCCGGGGAGTGTAGGGGGCTGGCAGCCAGGACCTGGGCGCGGGGGGCCAACAGCGGAGCCCCGACTAAAACCTGGGGGTGTTGCAGCACCCCCTGCATCCCTAGTTCCCGTGCCTATGTATGGAATTGATTGTGAAAGAACTTTTTGCAACTCAGCAGCTCACCATCCGTACTATGAAATTGACCTAAGAACTTCATTCATATATGTATGTATAATGATATCTTAACAATAATCATTCTCTTTTCTTTTTAATAAATCTTAGATTAGTTAATAAGAATTGGCTGTAAGCGTGTATTTGGGTAAAGTCTGAAATATTTATTGACCTGGTGGGTAATGTGTCCAATCTCTTGGTATTGGTAGAATTTTATATACTGCGAATAAGATTTTAAATAATCCTCACCATATTTGACTTGGCTGTCTGGATGGGAGCCCAGGGCTGGATTGTTTAGGGGAGCTATATTTTAGCTTCTTGATAACTAATACAGTATTGTAGAAGCTGTTTTGTTGCTGGCTTGGTGAATCTAATTTTTGGAATAACCACCAGTTTTGGTGATTGTCTGCCCCATTCTTTGCAGTTTGCCCTGACTGAGCAATCTCAGTGAGGCCCCTCCAGACACCATGGTCACACTAGTCTATGCTTAAAATTTAGATTGAGCTAGCTGAGTTGCTCAGGGATGTGAAAAACTCACATCCTTGACTGCTGTAGTTAAACCAACCTAATCCCTAGTGTAGGCGTGGAATTCTTCCATTGACCCAGGGAGGTGGATTACCTATGTCAATGGAAAAACCCCTTCTGTCGATGTCGGAAGCGTCTATGTTATGATGCTACAGCAGTATAGCTTCAGTGCACCACTGTAGCACCCATAGTGTAGACATGCCCATGTCTTTCAAAACACTGGTAAAGGATCTTTATCCTATGCTTTGATCTAGTCAAATTCTTAAACAATTGAGTAATCTTATTGAAGTCATTTGGTGCCATGGTGGGATAGGTCTTGAAAAATCTGTTGTGGTTTGCTGAAATAGGGTGTCTAATCATTTTAACAAACTTTTAGCTCAAGAAAAAAAATTGGGATTAGTGAGAGATCCTATTTTTTTTAAATCCTAAATTTGGTGTAAGAAATAAGTTTATGATTTACAAACTCCCAAAGACAATCCCATTTTATTGCAAATACTGAAGATGGGAGATAGCAAGTACATGAAAGTTCACCTGGACTTAGTGAAAATGTTCTTAAAAAAATAGGAGACAATATGATCTAGTGGTTACAGTAAAGCGCTTGGACCCATAAGGATTTTAATTTAAATTCCAGCTGAATCATTCTCTAAGTGGAACTGGTTAAAAATTAGGATGGGGTGGGGGGATTTTTGCAACAAAATGTTTCCTTTTTATCAGAAAATTTAGAAACTTAGAAACATTTTGACTAGCTCACACTGGAGAAATCATTTGGTTTCCTTGTGCCTCCAGCAGTCAACTTAAAAAAAATTAGTAAAAAGGGGACCACTCTGAAATTGACATTAATTTCCATATGTACAGGGTATGGGCATTTGAGTTATAAAATATATTTCTACTAAAAGAATTTAAATGCACCCTTTGACACACATTTACATGTTGGACACTGGATTTATGCTTTTGGCATTATGTATACATTTGAAAGGGGTAGTACCTCTGATGCGGGAGCAGTCGTACTCCTAGGAGTAGCTCATCCACTTTGGTCCCCACTTGACACCCAGCTCTCACCTGTGGCTCCAAGTAGCTGTCAGCATGCAACAGCGGCCACACCCCGGAGACCGTCTCGACTGGCGGGCTAAACCAGGTGAGGGTAGCCGATGAGTATGAGACTCTCGGTGAGTCAGGGCCTATCTACCCATTGCATGCAAAGGCTGGATCCGGCTGACTGAGGCAACCTGGTTCAACCTGGTTTAATGGTCAGGAAGGCGGTGACAGCAAGCGTTGTGGAACGCTTAAGAGCACGACAAGACACGTAGGCGTCCTGGTCATCCACTGCACCCTGTCCTATCTCCAGCCGTCTCGACTTCTGTCCTGCCACTGGATACAGATAGGAACTGGGAAGAGAGAGTGAGGCTGACGTTGCGCAACTCTCCCTCACTTTAATCCAATTCACGTGCAAGTCTCGACATCATATATCATATCACATCATATCAAGTCCTGTGGCGATGGGCGAGCGACGAAGCAGCAGGTGTGGATACACTGGGAGCTGTAGCCGCAGACCTGCACATAGGCGGCTCAGGCATAATGGTCGTTCCTCACTGACCGAAGCAGCAGTGGAGCTCGGCATCTTCTTGAGCGACTGAGCAGCCCTATTCAGGATTGCACTGCTCACCTCTGTAGAACGAGGAGGGGGCTAGAAAAGGTGCCCTAAATATTGCCTGCTTCACCTTACCCTGGCCAGCATACCGTGGCTGGCAGGGATCCCATAAAAGCGGTCGAACAAAAACAAAAACAAAACTTAGAGTGACACCGATCACTATTGGCACATGGAATGTGCGCATGTTACTGGACAACATCACGGCAGACAGACCGGAGAGAAGAACAGCACTTGTCGCTAGAGAGCTCGCACGCTACAACATTGACATTGCAGCCCTTAGCGAAACTCGCCTTGCTAATGAAGGACAGCTGTCCGAGTCAGGCGGTGGCTATACATTCTTCTGGAGTGGCTGCAGCAGTGAGGAGCGTCGCGAATCTGGAGTTGGCTTCGCCATCAAGAATCATCTTGTTCGGAAACTTCCAGTTCCCCCAAGGGTATGAATGACCGGCTCATGACAATGCAGCTTCCGCTTCAAAAAGGAAAACAAGCTACTTTGATCAGCACATATGCTCCTACAATGACCAACCCAGAGGATGTGAAGGATAAATTCTACGAAGAACTAGATACTCTGCTATCGTCAGTGCACCGCACAGACAAGCTGATTCTGCTTGGCGATTTTAACGCAAGAGTCGGATGCGATGCCGCAGCCTGGGAAGGAGTCATCGGGAAAAATGGAGTGGGAAAGTGTAACAGCAATGGTCTGTTACTGCTGAAAACTTGTGCAGCACATGACCTTCTGATCAGCAATACGGTCTTCTGCCTTCCTACCCATAACAGGACTTCGTGGATGCATCCCCGTTCCAAGCACTGGCATTTGATCGATTATGTCATCATCAGGAGATGGGATAGACAAGATGTCAGGGTTACAAAAACTATGTGTGGTGCTGACTGTTGGACGGATCATAGGCTCATAGTATCCAAAATGAAGCTCCGTATCATGCCGAAGAGACGACCACAAGGCTGTAAGGCTTTCAAAAGGATCAACGTGTCGAAGCTGAAGAACAGCCGCATCACTGAAAATCTAGCGGAAGACCTAGAGAATGAGCTTGCTGATCTTCGTATTGAGGATGATGCTGAGAAAGACTGGGAGCGATTCCGCAACACTGTCCATACAGCTGCATCGAAGGTATTGGGGCCCTCCACATGCAGGCGGCAAGACTGGTTTGATGAAAATGATGCAGAAATCCAGGCCTTACTTGCTGAGAAGCACCGCCTGTATCGTGCATATCAAAACGATCCATCCTCAGCGGCAAAGAAGACCGCCTTTATCAACACTCGCAGAACAGTACAGAACCGACTGCGCAAAATGCGGGAATTGTGGCTGAGCGCCAAAGCAGATGAAATACAGGCATATGCGGACAGGAACGACTATAAGCAGTTTTATGAAGCCCTTAACACACTCTATGGTCCACAGTCTTCTGGGAGCTTTCCCCTCCTGAACTCTGATGGTACTGTGCTCCTTACAGAGAAGACGCAGATTCTCCAGAGATGGGCTGAACACTTTGAAGCAATTCTCAATCGCCCCTCAGTCATCAATGATGAGGCCATTGACAAGATGCCCCAGGTTGCAGTCAATGACTCCATGGATGCTTCACCAGAAGAGGACGAAGTGAAGAAAGCTATCAATCAGCTGTCAAGTGGCAAAGCCCCAGGGTCAGATGCCATACCAGCAAAGGTGTACAAAGTCGGTGGACCCGTGCTGCTACGGAAACTCACTGAGCTGTTTCAGTCCTTCTGGAAGTAGGGAACCATTCCACAAGAATTTAGAGACGCGTCCATCTTGCACCTCTATAAGAGGAAGGGCAATCGCCAGGTATGTGACAATCACCGTGGAATCTTGCTGCTTTCTACAGCGGGGAAAGTTCTTGCACGGGTTCTGTTGAACCGATTGATCACTCACCTGGAGAAGGGCTTACTGCCAGAATCACAGTGTGGCTTCCGCAAGGAACGTGGGACTATTGACATGATCTTCGCTGTGTGTCAGCTACAGGAGAAATGTCAAGAGCAGAATCGTGAACTCTACACAACTTTTGTGGACCTCACGAAAGCATTTGACTCTGTCAGTCGCCAGGGCCTGTGGAGGATCATGTCGAAATTTGGCTGTCCAGACAGATTTATACGAATGGTACGTCAATTTCATCACGGTATGATGGCTCGTGTCCTGGATGACGGTGAAACATCTGAGGCCTTCCCAGTCACCAACGGCGTCAAGCAAGGGTGTGTTTTAGCACCCACTTTGTTCAGCATGATATTCTCTGCCACTTTGACTGATGCCTTTCAACACTGCACTGAAGGAGTAGGTCTGAAGTATAGAACTGACGGGAAACTCTTTAATCTGAGGCGACTGCGTGCCATCACCAAGGTTAAGGAAACTGTACTTCGAGACTTTCTCTTTGCCGATGATTGTGCTCTGAATGCTAGTACAGAGCCAGAAATGCAAGCCAGTATGGACAAGTTTTCAACTGCATGCAACAACTTCGGTCTCACCATTAACATCAAGAAGACTGAGGTCATGCACCAGCCAGCTCCCCACGCTTCGTACTTAGAACCGTCCATCACTGTAAATGGACAGAGACTTCAGACAGTGGACCACTTCACGTACCTGGGCAGTACCCTTTCCCGAGCAGTGTCAATCGATGATGAAGTAAACTGCAGAATTGCTAAAGCCAGCTCTGCATTTGGCCGATTGCGCTCCAATGTTTGGGAACGTCGAGGGATCAGCCTACCAACGAAGCTGAAGGTCTACCGAGCAGTGGTGCTTCCAACTCTGCTGTACGCCTGCGAGACGTGGACTGTCTATCGGAGTCATGCACGAAGGCTCAATCACTTCCACATTTCCTGTCTGCGAAAGCTTCTAAAAATCAGATGGCAGGACAAAGTGCCCGATACTGATGTCCTTACTAGAGCCAGTCTGCCGTCAGTTTACACATTGCTGATGAGAGCCCAGACCAGGTGGGCCGGACATGTTGTGAGAATGTCAGATGAACGCATTCCTAAACAGCTTTTCTACAGAGAACTCACTCAGGGAAAGCGCTCCCATGGAGGACAAAAGAAGTGGTTCAAGGACACGCTGAAGACCTCTTTGAAGTCCTTCGAGATCAACACCGCCACATGGGAAACCTTCGCACTGAACCGTTCAGCATGGCACAGCCTCATTCACACAGGCAGTAATACCTCTGAGGCGAGGCGTATTGCTGAGGCTGAAAAAAAGCGTGAGCTGCGCAAGTCCAGAGCTGCTCGTACATCATCGACAGTGCCATTACATGTCTGCCCGACGTGTGACAGGATGTTCCACGCCCGAATCAGACTGATCAGTCATCTCCGGACGCACAGAGCCCGGTCATCGAAAGAATGAGTTGTTGAGGTCTTCATCGATAACGATGGACGAACATCATCACATTTGAAAGATTCTATGCCAGCAAATGCAATAGATCAGACATACTTCTTAATGTTTGGACTCCACTAGTTGCCTAGCTCAATTAATATGAGCTACTTGGAATATTTCACTTTACGGTACTGATCATTTCCTTCCTGTTTTGTAGTAGTGGCAAAGGGCACTTTTACATGTGAACGCCATTTATGTCTAAAAATGTCTGACCTTTTGTTATGACTATCACCGTGACAGAAAGGAGTGCGTGAGAAAAGGCATTTTTTTCTCTTTTTCCATTTGTTTCCTTGGTGACTTTGATAGCAGTTTGTCTTGTTGGTTTCGCTGTTTTGTTGATAGTTAGTTGCACTTCCTGTCTCATGCATGCTCTCCTTTAGGCCTGGCAGCATATGTATTTTTACCATTAATGCTGGCAGCAGAGTTGCTGCTGTTTCTGAGGTTGGGGGCAGAAATTATTTGTTCTTTTTGGCCTCTGCATGAAATTGGGGCATGACAGGAGACGAGAGAGTGATCTATTGCTCCATCACACCACTTCTTTGCCCCTCAGTGCGAGACTGAGCAATGGGAGCCAAGTGTTTGGGGTAAAAATGGGAGCTCCCTTCTTCACTCCCCAAACCTTTGCATCAAGCCAGGGAGCAACAGACACCTGGGATCCCTTCTCAGATCCCTCCATAGGGCTATGACCCAAAGGGAGCCCAGGAGCTAGTTCTGCATTCCATAAGATTCCTCTGCAAGTCTCAGACAGGAGTTGGGAGGTTAGGAGGCTTTACCGCAGTGTAGCTGCTGCTGAGGCTGGCAGAAGTTTGCTGAGAGGAGCAGGCCCAAACATGTTTATAGGAGTACCTCAGCTTGGCTCCCTCTTGCTTGTTGAAAGGACCCTCAAAGTTCCTGATCCTGCAAACACTTGGGTGTGTTTGACTTTACTTATGTGAGTAATCTCCTGGTACCTCACCAAACCACTTCTTCACTCCTCGTCTATGGCACTACTCCTGTGGAGAGAGTTAAGCACATGCATAAGAATTTGCAGGGCTGGGGCCTGGAGCATAAACAAGAAAGCAGAAAATTCTCTTATTTTAAAGAAATGGAATTTAAATTAGAATGTCAGGACATGCTTTTAAAAATAGACTCTATCAGAGGTTTGTTTTTTCCCCAAAAGGGTTAGTTTTAAAAGATTCAAGTTGTGTCCCTCTATTGAAGATGTTTGTGAACTTAACTCATTATTGCAAATTTGTCTTTTTATACATTTCTCTTCATTTAAATTTTAGTATTTTCAAAAGCATAATGAACAAATAAAAAAAAATGACTTTGCTGAAATATGGAAGTTGCTAAAATTGTGGAAAATTTGTTTGTAGCATCCTATGTTGGCAAATATAATTTAACTAGTGGAAATATTCTCCGAATTTAAGGAAAAAAGTGTTTTATGAGCACTAAGCATATCAGTGATAGTGTTTGTTGTAGCTTCTGAAAGTAATTCTAAACTCTCCTGGAAAGTTTTATGTTGGGAAATAATTTGTGTACTCAGGAAAAATGTATGAAAAAATATCACCGTTTTCTAAAGAGGACAGGAGGAGGCAGATTTTTCCTCCCTTCAGTGTAGCCCACATGCAAAGAGATGAAGGACTAAAGGACATTATGATGTCATGGATGTTCATACAGTTAAATGCTTTCATTTCTTTGTAGGCATATCTGCAGCTGCATTCTTTTTATAGTGCTTCATATGGGTCTGTCTTAATTAAATTTTTCATAATTGATCTGACCTGTATCGTTCTGTTAGCTTTAACAAAACTAATTCTGACAGGTTTTGAGATTGGGATTAAAAATATGTTCCAACTAGCAGAGGAACCATGAAGCAACTTGAATTCATACTAATGATAATGTACAATCTGTTTTGAACAGTCAAGTTCCTATGATTTACATGTAGCAAACCAGTCAAGGATGATGTGAATTTTGTCCCCAATGCCAGTTTTTACTTATCTTCCATAATCTACCATATGGTAGGCGGGGGCAAGAAATTGCACTAAAGATCACTCTGGCAACATTATTTCAAATTCTAGTCCTCATCCTGTAACCCTTACTTACAAGTGGGGGGTGGGATAGTTCAGTGGTTTGAGCATTTGCTTGCTAAACCCAGGGTTGTGAGTTCAATCCTTGAGGGGGCCACTTAGGGATCTGGGGCAAAATCAGTACTTGGTCCTGCTAGTGAAGGCAGGGGGCTGGACTAAATGACCTTTCAGGGTCCCTTCCAGTTCTATGAGATATATGTATGGAGATATATATATATATATATATTTTAAGTACTCCTCCTTCTTTTTGCTGATACAAACTAACACGGCTACCACTCTGAAATCAATGGGACTAGTTAGTTTCAGCAAGGTCAGCAGTCATGGCTCGAAGAGGTTTAAATTTATTCACTCATTATACCAATATTTATCTTTTGATAATCTGTTTTCTGTGGTTTTCTTATGTTCAAAGTAGCAGGAAGCAAAAGGCTAGAATTTTGAATGAAGTTCACTTTTTAAAACTGAACTTTGAGTTAAAAATGTTCTGTGTAATTTCTGTACAAAAGCAGCCAGAAACGTGGTGGATCTGACCTCCTGGGCATTCCCCACAAATGAGATGGAATCCCCTGGTGGCTTAAAGCCACCACAGAGGTTCTTTGTCACCCCCTCAGCGTAGCCAGGGAACGGGGCAGTGGCCAGAGCGTTGCTGCACCTTGGTGATCTCAGCTGCTGGAATGGCCTCTTGGGGTCATAGGCAGGTGGACACAATGTAGACGCTTCCTTACAGGTACAGGGAGCTGCAAAGGTGACTTAAAAGCTACCTTTGTCCCCTCCCCTCTCAGCTGCAGCTGAGGATCTGTAACAAGATGTATGTTTTGGCAGAACTATGTATTTCTTTTGATGGACAATCACTCTCCTCTTATATTGTGCAGAAGCAAAAGTTAATGTCAAAGCCAAGTTTTATTTCTTTAGTAATGAACTCCCATATGGGGAAAGTTGTTTTCCATTTCACAGTAGTGGCATATATTAGATTTAAAAACACTCACTTTTTAATGCATTTTTCCTAGTCTTTCTGTGCTATTTTATCAATGATCAAAGGAATTTATTGGTGAAATAATGGCTTTCTCCCAAACGATCTTTTCCATTGCTCGATTGTGGAGTGAAGTCAGAATGCTGACTTTGTGACCTATGGAAAGAGACTGTGATGTCATAAATAACCCACACTTATGACTTAATTGTAAAATGAAGCACACAAGGGGTTGAGTTGTGAATAGAGCTGGGTGAACTATATACACTGAACAAATGATTTGATGAATGGGGCCCTATTTCTATTCATGAATTAACTGTAAACAGGCATTTTAAAAATAAATTTGTTCATTGTCAGAAAGTATTTAAGAAATAGTTTATGAAAACCTCTGTGTTGCCTGGAAACTATTTGCCATAACTGTTGCTAGTTCACATAATATTTCTGCTCCCTGTTGTATGGCTCTAAAACCCATAAGGAGGCTTCAGGATGTCTGTGCAAGAACTTCTGGTGCAAATATTTGTGTGAATACATATTTACCGCACTTCCCCTGTCCAAAAACATTGTGAACAATATTCCTTGCACAGATGTTTACAAAGAGCCCCAGGAGCCCATGCCTCAGCCCATATTTGCTTGCCCTAAACTTCTCAGTATGCAGCTAAGTTGGCCAGACATGTGTGCTGCAGCCTTTCCTAGCAGATTGCTTTATGAGTCTATCAAAAACCTTGTACAAAATGTACTCCGGGTGCTTGGTATGTGATTTCCAAAGGCTCATAAGTCATTTCAGTCAACACCAAACTTCACCAGAACACTCCAAGGCACTTTTATTTCCATGCCAAATTTTAACTTTCAGTGCTTGAATGAGTGTGTAGAACTGTTTAAATAAAATACTGTAATACGTCCCAACTCTTTAAAGTGGGGATTTTTTTCACTTTCCTTATTATACTCCCAAACAGCTGACCCATTTTTGATTAATCTTAAAAAATGAATACAGAACATTTGGGCAGAGACCAAGGTGCAAAAATTTCAGCCTGAATAGTGAATATTTCAGAAAGTTATGAGCGACTAAAAACCAAGAGTTAGAATTTTAACCTACATGTAGTCTGTAGAATAGCATTTATGCTGACATGAAAAGTGCTACAGTGAAATAAGTACATAATCCAAGAAAGACAGAAATGAACCTATAATGATATACTATAAATAAGAGCAGAGGACAGCTGCATTATTTCCTAGCATATAGCCAATTAATAGGGGCAACATACTATAGATGAAGCAGTAACATAAGTTTGGAATAAAATATTATCATTCTTTCCATTTTTGGTTCAGAAAATATATATATTTACTTTTCCTTGCAGGAGTGTATACTGAAGGGTTACAAGTGATGCATGAGGAGTTTGGAGTAAATCATACTTGGACTATATTCAAAGGCTTTTCTGAGTACACTCTTTATGATTATTACTGCTTATGGACTCAAACTATGTATACAGCAGACGCCACTTCAGTAAACCAGCGTTAAATGCAACCCGGCAAAACAAACAGAAAAGCTCATCTGGTGTTTGGATTAACTTCTGAAATTCGAAGGCTGTCTCTCTCCGTTGTTTTTCCTTTGAAATCTTTAATAAACAGAAACAGAAATGATTTGTTTCATCTTCTGTGATGGTCATGCTCATTTTTTTAATCTTGCTTGATGCTATATGCACTAGTACAGTACTGTATCGTTTATCTTCTTGCACTGCTTGTGTGAAAGATCACTGGGGTCCACAAGTTCATGTTACAAAGACATTTCCACTGCTTTATATTCATATGCACATTAGATAGCTCTGCTCCAGAGTGGTGCTTCTCACATCCGTGCATGTTATAGTGCTCAGCACCTTTCAGAATCGGGCTCTTTATTATTTTCTTTCCCTTAAACAATATAGGAAGAACATTGTGCTGATTTTTTTCATTTCACTTTTTCTTTTCTGGAGCAAAATTCTGCTCTTGGATATTCATTGTGCATTTCTTATTTGATGTGCAGTTTTCTGTTGATACTCTCTACTTCCCACACAAATCCTCTGTTGGTATTAACAAGAATTCCACATGAGGAATGAGATGATAAAACAACTATCCACAATGTGCATCTTGGAGCTAAATTTTGCCCTTAATGGAAACGTTCATTTATAAAAGGTTACATTGTAGGTCCAGCAGCAATGTATCGTTTGTCTCTCTATGTATCATCCTCTCTTGCTGTCATTCATTCAGACTCTTCCTCAACCACCCTTCGGTGAATATCTTTTTTCTGTTTATTTCACACTGACTTTCAGCTTATTTGCTCTGATCATTAAAAAAGTGTGGGCAAAATCCTCAGCTGCTGTAAACTGACATAGCTACGCTGAAGTCAACAGGGCTATGCTGCTTTACACCAGCTGAAGATCTGCTGCTTATCTCACACCAGTATAAATCTGTATCTTTAGTCATTGGAAGATACCAACACATTATTTAGTTATGAGAGTGAGAATGAATTATAAAATCCAAGCAGCTATAATTGAGCTATTTGTACCTATTACTCTGGAGAAAGAAAGAGGAAAGAAGGAATGTGGTTCTGCCCACACCAGTCTTACACTGCCTTGGAGTTACTCCTGATTGGCACTGGTAAGCGAGAGGATGATCAGGCCTCAAGTGTTTGCTGGTATTATATATGCTTCCTCTATGAAAATTCTAACTTACCTACTGTAAGTTTAAAATAGCTTCCTGATTCATCAACTGCATGAAAAAATATCCTTACACCACACAGTGAGCAACACTAGACATTCTCTGTGTTCCCATTTCAGTTGCAGAACAATTGATCCTTCCCTAACGGAGCTGCTAGTTACATATGAATTCCTGCTTACTCAAGCTACTATATTAAGTTGTTTTAATTATTGATCATTCTGTGATGTTGACCTCTGATACATTTTAGCTGTACTGTAGGTCAAAAAGACTAAACATTCTGGTTTTGCTAGGAGAGGCCCCAGCCACGTATATATAGTTTGGAGAGAGGCGTGTGTGTGTGTATTTACCCAACCTAATAAAGCACTTTTTCCATGTAAGAACTAATCACACATGACAGATGTTAGTCATGTCATTTAATGCACTACTAGAAGGCACCCAGACTCTACAAATAATGCGGGTGCTATATGAAACATAGAATTGTAGGACTGGAAAAGACTTTCAGAGGTCTTCTATTCCAGTTCCCTGCACTCGAGGCAGGACCAAGTATTATCTAGACCACCCCTGACAGGTGTTCATCTAATCTGCTCTTAAAAATCTCCAATGATGGAGATTCTACAACCTCCTTAGGCAATTTATTCCAGTGTTTTAACCACCCTGACAGGAAGTATTTCCTAATGTTCACCCTAAACCACCCTGGCTGCAATTTAAGCCCATTGCTTCTTGTCCTATCTTCAGAGGTTAAGAACAATTTTTCTCCCTCCTCCTTGTAACAACCTTTTATGTACCTGAAGACTGTCATCATATCCCCTCTCAGTCTTCTCTTCTCCAGACAAAACAAAAACATTCTGAACAATATTCAATAACAATAACAGACAAAACAATTATAATGATGCTTTCCTTTCTTTCATAACATTGTTTGAAAATGCTTCCAATATCTCTTGAGAGTTAGCAACCTGTGACCATCTGCGATTGCTCTCGGATCCTTTTCTCCCAACCCAAATGAGGGCCATACTGTATTTAATGATGAGATTGAACATATGGCTGCTTAAAGGCTCAGGGCCACATCAATTCCTCCTCGTTAAAACCTGTGGGAAGAGTTTCCCCACAGATTGTCTCATCGTGGGATGTGATTTGTCCCTTCTGGAATATGACTCTCTGCTAACTTTCCCCCACACACCCTGGGAGATCAGCGGGGATCCTCACATATCCAGAAAGCTGGAAACATGAAATAACCTGGAATAGGCCCATGGCTGTCATATCGGCCATGAAATTCTAATTCTCTACCAGTCTGGGTGGGAATGCAAGGTACAACTGTATGTCTTGTACCCACTATCTAGTCCCATCTTAATACAAAAGCAGGACCCTCACACAAGGTGAACACACTTCAGTGAATGCTTTGGATCAACATGCCTCCTCATTGTGTAAGTCAGATGCATACAACTAGCCCATAGCATCGCTCCCTGATTATTTCTTGGCTGATAATTCACCTAGAACCTTTCTGGAGAAAGCTGAGCTAACAAAGGCCCAGTTAAATCATATAGTCAGGTCTCAGCTATACATTCAAAGTCAGGAGGCTTAAACCTGATTGCATCATTGAGGGTAGGAACTTTATCACAGCCTTTAAATACCAAAGGGCAGTAATATGGAAGAGTAAGAAGTACTAGTCATAACATTCGCTAGCCTCAAAACAAGGAGTAATTGTCTACAGCTGAAGACAAAACTCTAGCATGGATATTGTCCAAAAAGCTTTTCCCAGGAAAGGTAATCGAAATAATGGAGCTACTTTCTTACGGAACTTGTTATGGTACAAACACTACAGGTGTTCAAGGCAAAATTAGTTAGAATGGTTCCAAGTCCCCAGTGGGGATTCCTTCCCATGTAAGACAGGGAATGCAGATGATTGAGGAATAGCATTATGCAGCGATTGATAAAAATGTTTACTTCATTTTCCTCCTGAGTTTTGGGTTCAAATGAGCCAGTAATTCAAAACAAAACTAAGTTGAAACTGTGAAGTTTCACCTCATAACATTGTTGAAACTGAGAATTTGTATTTAACACAAAATCACAAACTAACCCATGTTTGTTAGTCTTTATGAACTGTTCAGGAAATAAAGTTTTCATGCTTCAATGCAAGTATTTCCTATGGCTTCATCCAGGAAATTCACCAATGTTATGATGATTTGCCCTTAAAATACGGTAGGTTAATAAGGTTGTATTCTTTTGTTTCCAAAATATTTAGGGCTATTCATCATGTATATTGCTCTGGAATGAGAGTTGCCAATTCCAGAAGGTTGAAGCAAAGCAAAGATGGGCCTGAACTGACATCCAGCCTGTGAAGATCCCAGAATTTTAGCAAAGCTCAAATCCAAACCTAGATCCAAGATTTGCACTTATCCCTGTTCTGTAATGGGCCCAACTAAAACCCCTGGAACTGTGAATGTTTGGATCTGAATTTTGTAGCTCTGGTCCTTCTCTAATCCAAATAATAGAAAGTACAGGCCTGAGCCCAATGCATTAAAGTCAATGGAAAGACTCTCAATGACTCCAAGGGGCTTTGGATCAGACCCTATTAGAGCTATGAGATAGAAATGGCAAGTGCAGCAGCGGGTTCAGTAGATCTTGTGATTTTAACCCCCTTGACCACAACCAGCATCTAATGCTCTGTTGTCTATACTACAAAGCTCAAAGAACATTTTAAAGGGATTTCAGACTTGAGAAGGGAAGTGAGAAATAGAGTCTGAGGGAAGTGGCTACAAGATAGTGTCCTGTGCCTCTAGGTCGCCATTTTAAATCCAACCCAGGGAAGCAGTAACCAAAAGCCATTACCATCCAATGGCCGTTTGATGCCTTGTATGTGGTGAATTGGACATTGCTGAACAATTCCTAGAGAACAAGTATCTACATCAGAAAATCCACCATCATAGAACTGGAAGGAACCTTGAGAGGTCATCTAGTCCAATCCCCTGCACTCAAGGCCGGACTAAGTATTATCTAGACCATCCCTGACAGGTGTTTGTCCAACCTGCTCTTAAAAATGCCCAATGATGGAGATTCCACCACCTCCCTAGGCAATTTATTCCAGTGCTTAACCACTCTGACAGTTAGGAAGTTTTTCCTAATGTCCAACCTAAACTGCCCTTGCTGCAATTTAAACCCATTGCTTCTTGTCCTATCCTCAGAGGTTAAGAAGAACAATTTTCTCCCTCCTCCTTGTAACAACCTTTTATGTACTTGAAAATGTTATCATATCCCCCCTCAGTCTTCTCTTCTCCAGACTAAACAAACCCAATTTTTTCAATCTTCTCTCATAGCTCATGTTTTCTAGACCTCTAATCATTTTTGTTGCTCTTCTCTGGACTTTCTCCAACTTGTCCACATCTTTCCTCAAATGTGCCCCCCAGAACTGGACACAATACTCCAGCTGAGGCCCAAGGAGTGCCTATTCCATATAGAATGGAGTGGACTATATTGTTTGTGTTGCTGTGCCACAGTCTGGAGAGCCCTAGTGACTGAGGGAGACTACCCAGAAGCAGACATGCAATGCAAGTCCAGGACAAAATTAAAAAAGAAATAAGCATGGTTGGGATTTTCCTGGGGCCTAAGGGAAAATGCTCCCACAGACTTTCTTTGGGAGTTGGGCACCAGTCTAAAATATCCATCGACACCAACCTATGCATTATTCAGAAAATCTTGAGCCAGATCCTAAATTGCAGCAGAGCTCTACTCAGCACAGCAAGAGGGTGAGAAAAGTGACTGAGCCATATTTGCATTCCCCCAATCCTTGAGGTCAGTTTGGTGACAAATGTCATTTAGAGCAGCCTCAGGACCTTAAATGCAGAACACTTTTACTATGCCCCATCCTGCCCTGTCATGCTCCTGACCCTCACAAAGGGTTTGGGGCAATGATGTAAAATGCCATGGCCACTTTCAGTCTGAGAATGAGTCAGAACTCAGACTATGTAATAATTTACTTCAAACTCAGATAAAAATCTGATTAAATAATACTATGGATAATAATGCCCATCTGGTTTGAAATCTCATTCTGATCATACAGAATAGAATCTATCTAGCACACCCCTCATGCTGCCTGCTATTGCAATTTAGTGCTTAACTGTGGGCCAGCTCCTGAGCTGTGAGCCACCCTGTTTGCACTGTTCTGGTAGTGCAAAGGGGCCAGAAAGTAGATGGATTTAATTTACTGGAGATTCTGCTACACGGAGGGATCTATTGCAGGCAGGGAGTGTTGGAGTGTGCTGTTGTCTGGCAAAACCCAACTGGCAAACATCCCTTTGATGGGGAGAGTGTGTGTGTGTTACCCCATACTCTGTACTAAAACACATCAGGACTGGGGTTGGGGCTGGCGTGGAATTTGCTACAGGATCAGGGATCCACACCTGGCTCCTTAGGGGTTCCCCCTTAAGTGAGGATCAAGCTCTGTTGGTGTGTCTGTGACTATGTTTTGTTTCTGGTCCCTCTTCAAGCCAGTAGAGAATAATCTGACAGTGTGAAAATCACCTAAACTTAAACCATTCACTTGTGTCTGCATCAAGTCCTGCAGTGGGCTTTGCTACCTTTGAGTATGTCTACAATGCAATCAGGCACCCGTGGCTGATCTGTGCCAGCTGACTTGGGCTTGATCCCCCCAATCCCCTCCAGCCTGAGCCCAAAAGTCTATACTGCAATTAAACAGCTCCTTAGCCTGAGCCCTGGTCAGTGGGTTTTTAACTGCAGTGTAGACGTGCCCTTTATGTGCATGGGCTTGTTCTGATTAAGTTCTTTGTGGAAAACCCACATTCTGCATGTACAGTGCTGCAGGACAATGAGAACAGTATTTGTGCCAAGAGCAATATATCTGGAGAGACAGGGGACCTGGTGGTTAAGAGCTTTGATAAAAGGCCTATGCTCTGTCATGTTGTGATTTGATGGTATTTAAACATAGTATTGGGGGCAACCACTGATGTAGAGCACTCTGCTTTTCTGCCTCCCTCAATTCCTGTGTAAAGTTGTCTAGCAGATTCTTTGGACATCATTGCCTTGAATGGCCAGCATTTTTTAACCCTAGGAAACAATAGAGTCAAAGCAGAAATACTATGTGCATGGTGGTCGTGGTAGCTTTGTAAATATGATATCCATATGTTCAATGGCAGCTTCAAGCCTATCGATCTGGATTTCTGTTGTACTGTTTCTAAAAGCCTGATGAAGTTTTCATACAGGAGGACCAGTGATTTTTCTATGGCTGAGAGTTCCAGCCTAGCATAACCATATAATTGCAACACGATCTTCTGTGCTAGAGTTACTGGGTCAAATCCTGCTCTCCTGGAGTACCTCTGGATTTATGCCTATGTATATAATTGCAGACTTTCTCCTGGACATGTTTTCACATGTACATACATGCAATAAAGTCAACAACGCTACAGTATCTTTTGTTGTAAAGGAGGTTTTTACTTTACACCCACACTACTAAATGTTTCTTTCTGTGGATACACAAGCTAGTCTGGCATTCAGCCTCTGTCACTTTTCAGATCCAAGAGAGCTTTTTTTTGTGGGTAACTATTGATTTTTGCCACTAGTCACACAAACTAGTTGTAAACTACTAATACATCCTAAACCCCCAAAGTTTTTCTGTAAAAAGAACCACTTAATTTGACTTGAGAAAGTGATGGATTTGCCAGTTAAACAAGCCCCAAAGCTACAGAACATTACATGCATGTTATACCAGTCGAAGGCAGAGAATGAGTAAAAAGTGCCATTTGAAAGAGGATAGGCTGATTCTGTGTCATTCACTGATTTAACCCAAATTGGGGATCTTGAACTAAGAGAGTCACCAAGCATGCTAAAATAAGCAGGAAAAATACAATAGCAGAAAGACGTTGGGATTAAAGTCTGGCTCAATTGAAGTCAATGGCAAAACTCCCACTGACCTCAATGGGGCCAGGATTTCACTCTTTGTATCTATTGTTGCAGCATCTCTGGACAGACACTGCTGCTGTGGAAGTTTGTTTCAGGAGACGCAAGCCCTGATCCTGCAAACTGCCATTCACGTACTGTGGGGAGTCCTATTGATGTCAGTGGAGTTTCATGGAGGTGTAGGAGTCTGGCTGTGGTGAGCTCATTGTTGGATGGGAAATGGATGCTAAAGGATACACGTAGCCTATTTCTTCAGTAAATTATTATTAAACAAACAAGAAAAAGAAAACCCCAAATGCTGCATTTTAAAATGTGTCTTATCGTATATTGGGATGTTTATGGACTGAAAGTTATGGCTGAAGGTTGGAATCCAGATGTTTCCTTTAGCAGCCAGAGCTTGACAAATCAATGCACATGTAAAGAATTTAACAGCCATATTCACTGACAATGTAGAAATCCAAGTCTTGGTATTATACCTTACACTGTATTTCATTCAAGGTGTTAGTAAAGAGAAGGTAAGTATAGTTCATTTTTATTTTTATAGTCATATCAGAACTAGTGCTTCATTTCTTGGGCTGGAGTACTTGTGGCACCTTACATACTAACAAATTTATTTGAGCATAAGCTTTCATGGGCTACAGCCCACTTCATCGGATGCATAGAATGGAACATATAGTGAGGCGATATATATACATACAGAGAACATGAAAAGGTGGGAGTTCCCCTACCAACTCTAAGAGGCTAATTAATTAAGATGAGCTATTATCAGCAGGAGAAAAAACACTTTTGTAGTGATAATCAAGATAGCCCATTTAAGACAGTTTGACAAGAAGGTGTGAGGATACTTACCAGGGGGAAATAGATTCAATGTGTGTAATGGTTCAGCCATTCCCAGTCTCTATTTAAGCCTAAATTGATAGTATCTAGTTTGCATATTAATTCAAGTTCAGCAGTTTCTCGTTGGAGTCTGTTTTTGAAGCTTTTCTATTCCAAAATTGCCACCTTTAAATCTGTTACTGAGTGGCCAGAGAGGTTGAAGTGTTCTCCTACTGGTTTTGAATGTTATGATTCCTGATGTCAGATTTGTGTCCATTTATTCTTTTGCGTAGAGCAAAAGTACTCCTGTTCTTTTTGAGGATACAGACTAACATGGCTGCGACTCTGAAACATTTCTTGGGCTGTAGCTCCAAGTCTCAGCTGTCTCATCTCAAAATGTGTTGCATTTTGTAGTTCCTTTTAGATTTCATTCAGCACTTCTGCTTCCATATAGAGATTAGTAATTGCTTAACATCCCTGCTAGTCAGAACCACAGAAAACAGATGACGTTACAGGAACACTTCATGCTGTAGTTTTTGCAATAATTTTGTAACATTTCTTTACTGCTGGTACATGCTGTGTAATTTTGGAGTACATTTCAGCCGGCTGCATGGAGAACTTGGGTCCTGTCTACGTTAAGAAAATTGGCACAACCTTGTGTAATTACATTGATCTGTTAATCTGGTTACATACAGAAATAAACTGCACCAGTATACGCCCTACTTGGCACTGGTGCAGCAGGCCTAATTAAAGATTTTCACTGGTATAACTACATCAATGTAGCTACACTAGCATGAATTTCCTTTGTGTGGATAGGACCTAGATATGTAGCTCTTATTTACAATAATTTTTGAATATCTAATTCCTTAAAGAACTGCATTTAAGATACCCTTTTAATAAGCACATTTTCTTTATGCTCTTATAGTTATGAAAACATACTTGAAAATGAGAGCGAGTGCATAGAAGACTGAATAGAAAATGTGAGTAGACATTGGATATGGATGAAGGAAAGGGGGAAACATTTTGGTATTGAAAAAGGCTGTGAAAACAAATTTATGACTTAATAGTACTGTTTTCCAAAATGCAAGGACATTTCTCCTACTTTGCTTTGAAATGTAAAATTGTAAAACAAACACAATTCAACCGTGGCTTACAACTTGTCAGTGCCTGTAGGAAAGTTCACAAAAAGTTACATAGTTCTAATCATGCAATAAAACACCGTATTGGAACAAAGGCTTTGGAAATGTCAAAGATTCCAGCAAAGAAGCCCATTGTTAATAGCGTTAATAGCACAGAAAAATACTAAATACCATTCCAAAGGTCCTGGGGACAAACTCACCCAAATTACCAATGAAACCGTGTTCTAACACCCTCTTTTTACCCTCAATATAAAAGTTGTCATGGAGCCCAGTCAGGCAAACCACCCACTGACTTTTTGCTGTATTAAAGACTCATTTGGTCAAATTAATCCTTGGTGTAATTCCACTGTCTTCGTTGTGTTTACATTAGGAGTGGATATGGGCAGTGTTTGCAAGATCACCCACTAATTTTTGAGGTGACAAAGAACTATATCAATTGTATCTACCTGTATTGAGTGAGGGAAGTACTGAGCTTCAGCCTGTAGTATGGCACACATGTCTTTGCTGGGCTTAACCCAGATCTATTACCCTATTTTAGCACAGGTGGAGTTTTAAAACATTTTCATTAGGGACATATTTTGCTTTTAGATAAAAGTTTATAACTCCCCATAAAGTCAGTGGAGGAAGCATGTCAAGATCAAAAAGATCTTCTCTGTCCAGAAACCCAAAAGGAATCCTAATCGTCCCATTCCCTAGTCTCTTCAGACAATAGGGTAGATCCTTATTTGCTTATTTGCTTCTGTTTGTTCCTTTCTGATGCACATGGCCTGATTCTCAATGTTTATAACTAATGGTTATAACTCCAAAGAGGTTACCACTGTTAAAAATGAAATTCGCCCATTAGTAAATAGTTACTTTGACTATGGTTCTAGATAGGGCAGAGGTAATAACCTGTCAGCCTGCTTCTGATATGGAGGCTGTAGCCAAGAACTTCAATGGGCTCCATTTACCATGAATAAATCATGGCTATCCTGTTTAGTTTTTTTCCCTGTTTGCCTCTGAACAATATACTTGACACTAAGATTATTTCTTTATTAAAATGCAGACTCAAAATAAAGCACTAAGAATCCACCCCCTCCCACAACCCAAAGGGAGCTTAGTAAAAGCACATCTTTTCTACTCTGCTTGCTTCTGTAATCTCTCTGCTGCCTGCCTAGAGCATTTTTATTTGACTGTTATCAGCATGGGACATGTCTAACAAAAAGATACTCTCACATTCACAGTGCTTTTATCAACAAAAGCCTAGTACACTGCAGGTTCACGGATGCTAAACTATTCATAAATGTCTCAGCAAAGAATATAGGCCTGTGGTTTCTTCATTTGCTTGAAAAGAATTGTTGCATGCTTTATTTTAATTTTTTTTAGTAGCATGTTTAGTTCTCCTGAATAGTGCTGAGTGCATCCTGGAAGATGAGCTTTGTCTCTATCCACAGGATAAAGAATGCACCAGTTGCCTCAATACCAGCCTCCCCGCACTGTTCCACCAATTTCTTTTACACCTGTTGTGGACAGATGACCTCTCAGGGGCAGAAGATAGCTTAATCTCTATGTTCATTTGCTCCTTGATTTCTCTGCTAGTTATAGTCCATTATGATGGACTATGATGGATTTATGAAGGACTGCTAAACAGAGATGGGGTCCACCTATCGAGGAAGGGGAAGATATATTTGGCTACGGACTGGCTAACCTAATGAGGAGGGCGTTAAATTAGGTTCGACGGGGGCAGTGACCAAAGCTTTAAACTAGGTTCGACGGGGGCAGGTGACCAAAGCCCACAGGAGAAGGGTCGGAATCTGAGGGGAGCATGGGCTGTTATAGCAGAAATAAGGGAGAGACAAGACTGAAATGGAGGGGGGGAAATCAAATCAGTATCTTTGATGTCTATATACTAATGCGAGAAGTATGGGGAATAAGCAGGAAGAACTTGAAATTCTAGTAAATAAACACAACAATGACATAGTTGGCATCACGGAGACTTGGTGGGATAATACTTGGTGGGATAAGACTGGAATATTGGTATAGAAGGGTACAACTTGCTCAGGAAGGACAGGCAGGGAAAAAAGGGAGGAGGTCTTGCCTTATATATTAAAAATGTATACACTTGGACTGAGGTTTAGATAGAAATAAGAGACAGACTTGTTGAAAGTCTCTGGGTAAGGATAAAAGGGGTAAAAAACAAGGGTGATGTCATGGGAGGGGTCTACTACAGACCACCAAACCAGGAAGAAGAGGTGGATGAGGTTTTTTTTAAACAGCTAACAAAATCCTCCAAAGCACAGGACTTGGTAGTGACGGGGGACATCAACTACCCAGACATCTGTTGGGAAAATAACATAGCAGGGCACAGGTTATCCAACAAGTTCTTGGAATGTATTGGAGACAGTTTTTTATTTCAGAAGGTGGACAAAGCTACTAGAAGGGAGGCTGTTCTAGGTTTGATTTTGACAAATAGGGAAGAACTGGTTGAGAATTTGAAAGTGGAAGGTAACTTGTGTGAAAGTGATCGTGAAATGGTAGAGTTCACGATTCTAAGGAATGGTAGGAGGGAGAACAGCACAATAAAGACAATGGATTTCAAGGCGACAGACTTTAGCAAACTCAGAGAGTTGGTAGGTAAAATCCCATGGGAAGCAAGTCTAAGGGGAAAAACAACTGAAGACAGTTGGCAGTTTTTCAAAGAGACATTATTAAGGGCACAAGAGCAAACTATCCCCCTGCATAGAAAAGATAGGAAGTATGGCAAGAGACCACCCTGGCTTAGCCAGGAGATCTTCAATGATCTAAAATTCAAAAAAGAGTCCTACAAAAAGCGGAAACTCAGTCAAACTACAAAGGATGAATATAAACAAATAACACAAGTATGTAGGGACAAAATTAGAAAAGCCAAGGCACAAAACGAGATCAAACTAGCTAGGGACATAAAAGGAAACAAGAAAACATTCTACAAATAGATTAGAAGCAAGAGGAAGAACAAGGACAGAGTAGGCCCATTACTCAACGAGGGGGAAAAGACAATAAGATAAAATGTGGAAATGGCAGAGGTGCTTAGTGACTTCTTTGTTTCGGTTTTCACCAAGAAAGTTGGTAGCGATGGGCCATCTAAAATAGTGAATGCCAGCGAAAATGAGGTGTCTAAAATAGGGAAAGAGCAAGTCAAAAATCACATAGACAAGTTAGATGTCTTCAAATCAGCAGGGCCTGATGAAATGCATCCTAGGATACTCAAGGAGCTGACTGAGGAGATATCTGAGCCATTAGCAATTATCTTTGAAAAGTCATGAAAGGAGGGAGACAGTCCAGAAGACTGGAAAAAGGCAAATATAGTGCCCATCTATAAAAAGCGAAATAAGGACAACCCAGGGGAATTAAAGACGAGTCACCTTAACTTCTGTACCCTGAAAGATAATGGAGCAAACAATTAAGCAATCAATTTGCAAACATCTAGATGATAATGAGATGATAAATAACAGTCAGAATGGATTTGTCAAGAACAAATCGTGTCAAACCAACCTGATAGCTTTCTTTGACAGGGTAACAAGCCTTGTGGGGAATCAACTTGAGATTCTTCCTTCCAAAAAACTCTTCCCACAGGTTTTAACCAGGAGGAATTGATATGGTCTTAAGCCTTTAAGCAGCCATATGTTCAATCTCGTCATTAAATACAGTATGGCCCTCATTTGGGTTGGGAGAAAAGGATCCGAGAGCAATCGCAGATGGTCACAGGTTGCTAACTCTCAAGAGATTTTGGTAGCATTTTCAAACAAGGTTATGAAAGAAAGGAAAGCATCATTATAAATTCAAATGTGGAAAAATGGCCATTGTTCTAATATATCCCTAATATTGCTTGGTTATCAATGCAGAGCTGAAGGGATTCAGTTTCAGATCGCCTCTGGATCTTCATCAAATTCACCCTCCTCCCTGGTATTAGCAGCTTTATTCTTCTACCTTAACCTCCAAAATATCTGGTTAATTGAATTAATGCCCCCCCCCCCCCCCAAGAAAAAGGCATAAAAGGCCCATAATTGGAAAGGAGCAATAAAAATGCCTCCATGCCTTCATCCAACCGCTGCTTTCCTGGGTAGAAATTCCTTTCCACTCTTTTTCATGACTGGACTCAAAGTCCAGAAAAACACATCTTTTCTTACCCTCACATAGTATGTCCTGTTTTTTTAACCTCGTTGCCCTCAGAATCCATTCTTGATATCTGAGAAAGACACTATAAATGGAGCTCTAGATTATCCAGCTGTAGCTCAATTTACTCACTGATACAATAGCATTTTGTGTAAATAATTAGGGTGCTCTTAAGGGTTCAGTTTTATTCCATACAAGCATGAGGGCTAAGAGCTTTGTACAGAGTGCCTGCCCCCTGCAGGTATGGAGTTGGTTCTCAAATTTCTTAACTTGAGTTCCCAGCAATAGGTCGAACTTCAGTGTTTTGCTGTGAGAGGAGTTTTCTTCAATGGATGCTAAATGTTTG
This sequence comes from Emys orbicularis, assembly GCF_028017835.1. NCBI lineage: Eukaryota > Metazoa > Chordata > Testudines > Emydidae > Emys > Emys orbicularis. The sequence goes on along the minus strand of NC_088689.1, from coordinate 35,747,252 downwards.
TGAACCCATTTCGCTGTGTCTTTGTTGCTTCTTCAGTACACCTGTGGGGAGCAATAAACTTGGAATATAGAGCTTGAGATAGGATGGCCTACAAAAAGCCATTGTTGCTTGAAATAGATTTCTTCTGGCCACTATTAATCCCAACATGCCTTTCACCCATCTGTTCTGGTAAGAAAATTTCGCACGTTACATGTGGCTTGCAGTCCTGGCAATTGCCACTCACCCAAATCAATGGAAGCTTGTGGTTTAAAGAAGTTTTCTGTTCCAGCCTTATTTTTACTTTAATTTGGCAAAATGATCACTGTTTGGATCTGTGATCTCTCCCACACAAGAAGATTGCTCTTCTGAACAAATGATATTTGACAAAATATCCAAGTTTTAGATTAAAACCAGTGGGCTCTGGGAGCAAACAGAAAACAGGGCCTTCGTGTATTCATTACAGCTGCAAACTTGGCAGCTTGTCCCAAGCAGCCCTGCAGCATAGGGTTTTGAATTCATTCTATGGGGTTTGGAGTTTAGCTGACGTGTGTTGCAGGTGTACTTTCCAGCATTTGGGTATTATTAATTATTATTATTATTTATTATTTGGTAACCAAATGCTGGAGTAAGAGAACACAACTTAACATCTAAACCCAGACAACAACAACATTTAGATCTCGCCCTGCGTGCATGTTTAGTCCTACCCAATTTGGGGTTGCGAGTGGTACATTGAACAGATCACATTACAGAAGTGCTCAAGCCCTTTTTATGTGGAGCCATCCCTCCCCACATCAAGCAGATACACATCTGTGAATATGGCTTTAACATTAGGATGCGGAGTAGAGTTGGGGCTTATGACTATTCATAGGATTTTTCTAGCCTGTGGCTTTCAAGAGTACGGGATCAGGTCCTTGTACAGAGATAAAATGGAATTGCTGTAGGCTCTGCAAAGAGGTGTTACCTTTGATGTCAAAATAATATTCCCTTGGCAAAGAGTCGTAGCAGCAAGTTTGAGAAAACTAACCAATCTTTTTTCTATATAAGGAGATATAAAACCTGAACCAGAAATTAATGAAGAGACATCTGTCTTCTCAGAGGGAGGGCCAGCTAAGCCTAAAATTTGTTAACTGAGAAATAAAATTTCAGCAACCTTCAATATCTTACTGTTTGAAGTGTCAAGGCTCTGATTTCCATTTCAATAGATCCTGTACTCACAAAATACTATGTACTGTATGCAGTTGCCTCACATTCCTTCCATTCTTTTTTCTGTGTGAGTCAGAGCACAGAGATTCTTGGAGAGACTGAAAAGAAAGAAAACTGTCTAATTTCCATGGGCACATAGAGTACCAGCATCTGGACAGAGTTATAGCGAGCAGAAATTATATGCAGTATTTAAACATGGGCATGTGAATTCTCTTTTTCTTGACCATATGAGGCAATCACTTCATTCTATAAGAGCAAAACATTAAAGTTCAACTTATTAAAAGGTGCTCCAGTGCAATTCTCATAAAAACTGACAGAAGAATAAAGACTGAGGCTGACAACTAAAACATGTAACCAGTTCTATCAATGTCACTACTACACAGAGTTAAATTTACTGTGCCTAGGGCAAGGGGTATGCTAAGATACTTATGCAAATGCCAAGATGTGCACATGATATCCGAAATTTCTGCACTAGCTGTAGGGATTGTAGTGAAAGATACAGAACATAATTTTGGTGACAAAATAAGAGAGATGGAAAACATTCTAAGTATGAGGATATTAGCCGGATGTAGTTTGTGAATGTTAAATAATCCCTCCCATGCCCAAGGTATTTCCAGAACAAATGCAGACTGAAGATTCTGTAGGCCTTATGCACTTAAGACTCTCCTTGATTTCACTGGGACTTCTGCCTGCATAGAAACGGCAAAACTGGGCCTAAAATGTGGATAAAGATACTACTGTATTAACATCAGTTAAACAAAAGAGAAGATGAATTCCTGTCTTCTGAAACACAGTGGATGTCAATATCTAATTCATCTGCATGTGGAAGAAAGATATATAGATCAAAAAACAGAATGCTTTCGGTGAGATATGGGAGCTTGTGATTAGCTTTAGAAGCTCTACTGTTACATAGCCATATGATAAGAAATAAGATCCTACCAATTATACACTCTTTGCTTTGTCTGGGGAAGGAAGGGTTAGGTTAAAGTATTCTATAAACCAAATAGTGGCAGTACAATGCACTGCCTTGTGGAGCCTCTAAATGTGAGGTTGGGTTCAGTCTTGCACTCCCACACTGGAAATGCTATGGGTAGGTATGTCAGTACAGAATCTGTTGCTGATGTAGGGATTTATTTCAGTGGCAGCTGTTTAATAGCTCTGCATCACTGCAGAAGTGGAAGGTGGTGAGACCTCACCTAGAATGCCTTTGACATCCCAACAAGTTCCTCGGGAAGGCTGGCCACCTTTCAAAATATCCTTTGACTCAGTTGTTCAGCAAATAGATGGATTTTTATTTTGGTTGGATTATCTTCCTTTTGGATTATACGGTTGTTCTCCATGGGCCTGGTCTCCTGTCCACTGAAGTTAATGGGATGCTTGCCATTGTCTTCAATAGGCTTTGGATTCAGCCCAGTGTAATTTATGTATTTCGTTAACCAATATTGACCTGTATAGTTTGTGTCACTGGGTAAAGTCTGTTGTGACTAGAATAGCCCACTGTTTCAAACTCCTCAATAATAATTGATCAAGAATTAGGATCAGCAGGCACCGGTGAGCTAACACATCCTGTCTACTCCAAACCTAACCATACCCCTTCTTCTTGAGAGGGCTTTTTTTTCCATTTCCAACTTCCTATAGTCCTGCAGGTCTATAAATGATTCACCTTCAGTTTTTGCCTTTGTTCATCACAGCACTTCTGTATTGCCTAGTTTAAAAAAATGCCTTGCAAGCTCTGGTAGCTTCAATCTAAATAGTTTGTATCTCTCAGAAAGCATCCCAAAGCCCCATGAGTCTAAAGCCCTCCTATTTTCATTGTTGGCACATGCGTTCATTAATCTCCAACGTCAATGTTCTCTTTCCTCAACTTTCCTCACTTATGCAACTGGTGTTGTTGCCTTTTTTCCAGGATATTCTTTAAGCTTCTTGTCACATTACTTGTTCTGGCATTCAGGAAATATAGTTTCAGTCCAGGATGTGTCCAAAAGGGATGTCTGATGCAGCCTTTGATAGGCTGAACTCAGGACCCCTCTAGAATTAAATGATATCTTCTGGATGTTCTAACCACAAGCCTCTTATATGTCAGTGAGCATGCCACATACAAAAGAGAATCTGGGATTTCATGACCATAAAACAAGAGTAATTGCTGATGAAAAACACATTTCCTTCAGTAAAGTACGGAAGAATCACATGGAAATAAGTCAAATGATTTTTATGAATTGGACCAGCTGAAATAAACTCAGGAAGACTTTTGTATACAATGTGTTCTTAGTGAAAACACACAGTTGGAACTTAGAGTAAGCTGTCAAAGTGAGAGCCTATATACAGGAGTCACATAAGCTCTGTTCCATTTATGCAGCTGATTGCTCTGTTTATAATAATTTGTAAATAAAAAAAGCTTTGCTAGTATTTTATTGGAAAAACATTAACTTTTTCAGCATGTGAAATTTAGTATAGGGACAAAGTTAACACAGGAATATCGGGCTAGATTTCTAGTTTCACTTCAGCTCTTTTGCACTGCTCCAGTGCTTTGAAGATTCCCACTGTGTTGTGGATTCCTCAGCTGGCATACAGCCACGCTCCTATGCTCTCCCTTCCCAGCCTCTGACAAAGGGGATATGACTGGGGTATGGCTAAGCCAACTAAGGATTCTACAACACAGTGGGAATCCTTAAGGAGCTGGTTAAACCAGCTGTAGAGATGCTTTGTACCGATGGAGTGGTGCAAAATAGCTGAACTGAAGCCAGGAATCTGGCTGGAATTGCTCCATGGGGCAGGTGATACAAGTTAGAGCAGCCCTCAGTTACTTTAATGTGTGGTGGAGTCTAGGCGTGCACGCACTGGCTTCAGGATCAAAGGATCACAAAGATGGATTAAAGGCATCTATACCCCACAATCGAGTTTTGCAATAAGCTCTCTTCAGCTGGATTGGCTGATCTATGCCATTATAAAGAACACTACATGACAGAGTGAAGTCAGATTGCAGTGACATGTGGCTTCGCTTAAATTAGGAAAGGTATGAATCACATTCAGGTATATTTGTGTTTGATTAGATTAGGCAAAGGGCAAGTTTCCTTGATATTATTTTCAATTTATTTAGAGATCTCTAAAAGGAGAGTTGCTCTCAGACAGCCTCAGCCCTGTCACTTGCATGGCAATGAGACTTTTAGTTGACAGGCAGTGTTTTCATTTTGGAAGCTGCTTCTGGCTCCTCTAGCTTTTTGAATGATGTTTTCTGTGCAGGGAAAGGGGAGATTTTCTGTAAGGATGGGCACCTCATTCCTGTATGTGATTGGTAAAAATTTCAAGTAAGATGCTGAAGAGCATTTATGTTGACACTGGAAGCCTGAGTAATCAAGCCTTGTGGATATTAAAATCTTCAAGCCCCCCCCGCTCCCTCCCCTAATCCTCAGGTTTGTTTTTCAGTGAACTGAAATTTGGTTTCCAAATGTTGTAGCACCTTTCAAAAGGGGGTATTCTCAGTTGTCGGCACTTCAGACCACATTGTTCCAAATCAATGTAAAACCATGTGTCATTTGTCATCCTATTTCCACAATTTCTTTTTTCTCTCTCTGAACTGTCATTGTAACAGCTTGTCACTATCCTTTTCATGAAATCTTTCCCACCGCCCCGACCAGAACTGAACTTAAAAACTGAACAATGTTTGTAGTCATGGGACACATCCCAGTGCCCTTAGGCTTTTACAGTTACAGCAACCGTATTAGGGTCCCAGGTCCATGACATTTTATTTTGTTATGTTTTATGTTGTACGTAATAATGTGCTTTAATTGAGTTTCTACTGTTATATCTAACCAGGTAAATCCAGATGTGTGCGCACACACACAATGCTATTTTATTTGCAGACATTCTAGTAGAATGCATGCTGAATACACTCACATTCTTCACTAGGCTACATTAATAGATTTTAAGGACAGAAGGTCCCATTAGATCATCTACTCTGGCCTCCTGTATAACACAGGCCAGAGAATCTCACCCAGTTTCTCATGTATTGAGCCCAATAACTTGTTTGACTAAAATATGCTTTCCAGAATGGCATCCAGTCTTGATTTGAAGACATCAAGAGATGGAGAATCCACTCTCATTCTTAAAAAATTTGTGCCTTATTTCTAACTTGAATTTTTCTGTTTTTAAATCCTAGCCATTGGTTCTTGCTATGCCTTTCTCTGCTAGATTGAACAGCTTTTTGATAGCTGGGATTTTCTCCCTGTGAAGGTACTTATACATTGTAATCAAGTCACCTCTTGATCTTTTTGATAAATTAAACAGATTGAGCCCCTTAAATCTCTCACTGGGAGATGCATTTTCTAGATCTTAAATTATTTTTGTGGCTCTTCCTTGCACCCTCTTCAGTTTTTGAATGTCCTTTTACAAATTTGGACACCAGAACTATATGCAGTATTGGTCTCGCCAAAGCCATATAGAGAGGTAAATATCACCTCCCTGATCCTATTCATTAAGGCCCTATTTATACATCCAAGAATCACATTACCCTTTCTTGCCCCTATGATTTTTAAATCCCTGTCAGAATCACTGTTTTCCAGGGTACAATTCCCCATTTTGTAAGTATGGCCTGCATTCTTTTTTCCTAGATATCTGACCTTATATTTGGCCATACCATAACACGTTTTGTTTGAATGGGCCCAGCTTATCAAGCAATCCAGATCGCTCTGTATGACTGCTCTGTCCTTAACATTATTTCCCCACAATGTCAGTCTGTCTCATCATCCTTTAATTTTATCAGCAAAGATTTTATTTTTACTTCCAGATCATTGATACAAATATTGAATAGTATCGGGCCTAGAACTGATCCCTGTGAAACCCCACTAGAAACATGTCCATTTAATGATGATCCATATTGACAACTACTTTTGGAGATCTGTCAGCTAGCCAGGTCTTGATCCATTTAATATGTGCTTTATTAATGTGGTATAGTGCTATTTTTAAAATCAGAATATTGTACAGTTCTAAGTCAAATGTCTTACAAAAATCTAAGGGCTTGTCTATATGAACAATTAGTTCCTAGCAAGCTGGGATGTGAACCTACTGCACGTCAGCCACTTCGTTAATGCGCTTTGATCTAGTCCCATTTCAAAGAGGATTAGATCAAAGCACATTGAGGCACTGTGAATGTGTGTCAGCAGAGTCCGCAGAGACAGTCCCTGGCAGGCTAGTGTGGGGTAGATACACACCCAGCTTGCTGCAAACTAAATGTTTGTATAGACAAGCCCTAAGTATGTTACATCTAGGCATTACCTTTATCAGCCAAATTTGTAATCTCATCAAATAATAAAGTTAGTTTTTTCTAAAAAGACCTATTTTCCATAAAACCACATTGACTGGCATTTAATTATATATCTATCCTTTAATTCTTTATTGATTTAATCAACAGGCCCAGCATATGCTATTCAAAGAGGTTATTTCGAATAGATGTTTATTGCTAATGGAAAGGAAAGTAGATCATTATCCTCGTGAACCACTAGCAAGGGCATTTAGTCAACAAAAATGACATACCATGACTAGGCTTAGGTTGTGTTTCCATTTATTTGTCATTTAAAATTTTATCAAATGATTTTGTTGGCTAAATTTAAGAGTTTTTGCATGATTTTCCATGACACACCGGTATTCTTCTGTAACCAGCTGTCTTGGAGGTAAAGTCACAGTTTTGGGGAACCCTGCTCTTATACTTAGATAACACACAAAATCATTCGCAAAATATATCTGCTATTTTATGACCCTGATCTTGTTAATCAGTTTTATCAGCAAAACATTTTCTCACAGAGAGGTGGTTAACATTTCTAGGAAACAGCTCATAAAACTTCTGGAAAGTATTGCTCAATTCTCCATCTTTAACATAGACATAGTGCAAATCATACAAAGAACACAGGAGATAAGAAACTAACTGCAAAGTCTTCCAAGAAAGTCAGCTGATGAAATGTGAGAACATAGTGGCAGAAGAATCTAACCATGGAATTCAAGATGTACAGTTCTGCAATAACCCTTTCTGTCCCTGCCCCAATGAAATGTGACACTGTAAATAGTGACACTGAAATTCACTGGAGTAGAAAATGTCTTTTGTTATTTCCTATTCTTATAATGTTGATTTTGTTGTGTTAATTTTTAAAACATTTACATGGTGAGGGCCAGATCATCAGCTGGTGTAAATCAGCATAACTCATTGAAGACCTATTCCAATTTACAGCAGGTGAGCATCTGGGCCAGAATATTTTATATGCTTCCTTGGCTCAGATTTGTCATGGATAAGTGGTTCTGTAGTCTGTTATTTGACAAGGGCAGACGTGAACATCTGTGGAGTTGAAAACTTATTATTTTATTATTATTATTTATTAGAAGTGTTCTGGTAGTGCTTATAAACCTTAGGCCATCATATTAAAATAAACAAGAACTTTTCCTGGGCCTAAAAAAGGGGTTGTGGAGTTGTACCTCAGTGAAATTTGACACAATCTTTTTAAAAAATTTTAACACCATTCATACTTTAAAAGTATTTGCTGTACAAAACTTATCCTCAGGGAAGATACCAGCTGTAGCAGTGGAAAAAAAATAGAACTACCACACTGAAAGAGCTGAACTGACTCATGAATTTAAGAAATTAGATAGGCCAAGCGGATGATAAGAAGATACACATTTTAGCCCAGTGTATATTACTAGTGTGAAGCACTCCTTATGTCTGTTGGAGTTAAACTTTTGTACAGAATATGCTAAACAGCTCCTGAAATTAATCTTTACAAAAATGGAGGAGTACAACTGTTGTCATCTGTGTCAATATTAATGTTGTGCCCTGTTTAGTACGTACACATGAATGTATATACGATATGCAAATGTGTGCAAAAAGACAACACTAAATTTCTCTTGCTAAGACAGGAAGGCAGCTCAAAGGTGTGGCCTAGGAATCCTGCCACTGAAGGGAAGGATTGTGCAGAGCCAATCAGTGCTACATGTTATACAACACGTTTTGCTCCTCTTCTCAGCAGGGGCAGTGCATGCACTGTAGGTATGTGGGGTGCATTCAATTGTCAGCTCTGCAAGTTTCTGAACACCTATGACAAATCTCTCCAGATCTCTGGCAGGAACCTGCCTCATGCCACAGTGTGGTGAGAAAGAGCTACCATGCTCCTTTGCCCTGTTTACACATCAGCTCACACTATGACAGGGCTTATTATCGCAAAGGTACATCCTGGAAATGTTAAACTTCTCATATACAATGAGAATCTTTTGGGCGTTTCGTTTGCTTCCTCACACCCGCAGTCCTGTATGAGAGAGACGTAGGGATGGATTTTCAGAGGTTCTCATCTCTTACTGCTCCCACTGAAATCCACTAGAGTTGTGGATGCTCAGCACTTCTGAAATGAGGCCAGAAGTGTCTGAAGTTGGCCACCCAATAACAGAAACACCCAAAATTAGTGGACACTTAAAAACGTTGGTTTATGTCTACATGCAAACAGTGTATCTATCAGCCCAAAGGTAACCTGGACACAGGAAATGAAGTGTGTCATTTTTCAGGGAGATGATGTTTTGGGGGCAGGAGAAGGCAGGTTGCAGACATGGGTTAGTCTGGAAATCAGCACTCTTTGGAAGATAGGTTGTAAGTTAAGTAAAGAAGTTGCTGCCAGATCTTCAATCATTTATATGAATACCATGCTAAGCACTTTAATGTGTTGCAATGGAAGGCTGAATTTGGTCCTGGTTATTTGATTCCCTCTATACATGGCAGCTGTAGCGTGGACCCTGTTTTACAACTGGGCAGAACTGTCCTGTGCAGTAACTGAAAGCAGAAGATTGCACTTTCTACTGCCGCTTCTGTTACTCTCTAAAGTCTCTGCTATGTCTTTTATGTAACTTTGTAGCATTGCAGATTTTTAAAATTTCAGTCTGGCTTCCAAATAAGAATTTACAAGCTTGGAAGCTGCAGCATAGAAGCTAAAGAAAGATTTCTTATTTAATCTTAGGTAAGTTTCACTCACTTATGGCCTCCCCCCCCCCCCCCCAAAATCAGCTTCATCTTCAGCAAATTTTGTTCTTTACCTTTTATTATAAAATTCAGCCCTCATACTGTATCTTTGAAAACATTTGTCTATACTAATAACAGAGATTCTCTTTTCAAATCTGCTAAGTCTGACACCCTCACTAATGTCAGTTCTAGCACATCTTCACAAATGAGGTCATATCTTAATGACATGCATTGCTACAAATGTAAATTATGACATCACAACCAAAGAGTCAGGATTCCAAAATTTAATTGTGAGGTATTATAGAAATATAGTCATTCTAATCACTAGAACAATTTTGAATTCTGAAGCAGCTAAATAAGAAATAGCTATTTCATTTATTGTGAAAATCAAAACAAATGGCAGTAAAATGCATTAGACACCGTCTGAAGTCAGTGACAAAATTCATATTCAATGAGAAAAAATTAGCTCCTCTATAAACAATCAACTAAAAAAAAATCCCTTATTCTCCTCTTTTTGCAATACTCATGTACTTTCCTCCGGAAATAAATAGCAGAATATTGATTGTGAGCTATAAACTAGACTTGATCTACATGCACACCATGGGCAACATGTGTATGGGCCCCATGGGTTTAATGTTGCTGTCTTTAGTCACAGGGAACTGGGTTGACACCCTGCAATTCAGCCTAAGTATGGGGGCAGCCTGTGGCAGTGCTGTCCAAGTATCAAGGCAGAAATCAGATTGTGACTCTGATCCCTGCTTCCTCCATGTGAGAGGTAACTTGCACCATCCTTCTTCCTTGCAAAGCTCACTTCGCTCCTCTGTTCTGGCTCAGCTGTAATAGCTGGGGCACTGAAGGAGGGGGATGGGGCAGAGCCCGCTACCTACTCTTGCTTCCCACTGGTGCAGATTGGGGAGTAGCAGCCCAATGACTGAGTTCCCTACCGCACCAGGTCTGGTAATGCAGGTAATCCACACAGGGGAGTAAAGGGGCTCCTTATTGCCTTACTCCCCTGCACACGTGCACAGCTAGGCTCAAACGAGAACCCATAAGTTCTACTAAGGCCTACTAAGTATACAGGGCTGCTTGTTGGACCCTATAGTTAATGGTACATTTTTGAAATTTGTACACTATTTCAATGGGTGTTCAAGTTTCATTTCCCCTGGAACAAAGGAGGAGAACAGCTGAAGGATCTTTGAGGTCTGGGCAAACATTGGAAGAACTGTGCTAACTCTTTCCTTTCTCACAGGCAGGTTGGTAAGGTAAAATACCCTTCTAATAACCCAACAGGTTCCAGGGGAACAGGTTTAGGACTATGTATTTTCAGATGAGTGGGATAAAGCCCCAAGATCCCCTGTATATTATCCTCTATGCTTTCTAGATCCAGAGTATACACAGGTATATTAGCTAAATGGAAAGACAAACAGGCATTAACAAATAGGGATATTCTCTGATTGACACAAAATATACTTGCCACGGGAGACATTTCAGAAAGGGAACGATCAAAGTGTTTTTTAAACAATACAGCATTGTAGATGTTTGTCTGGCTTTATTATATGTATTTCAAATAACAAAGTATGTACCTGATAACCACAACACTCCGTGTAGGTGAATCTGCAAGCATTGTACCTTAATAAAATTCATTGTTGCATGATGTATGTTATGGGATCCTCTGTATATGGTACAGTATTTTAACAGGAATGGAATATAAGGAAAGGGCAAATGCATTAACTAAGACTGACAGTTTTCAGTACAAGACTAATTTATGTGTTCAAAGTTGTTTACTTCAGAAGAAACTTATTGACAAAGGCCCAAATCCAGCAAAGCACTTAAGCACATGCTTATTTTTAAGCACGTGTCACATATGCTTGCCGGGTTGGGGCTGACAAACATGAAACCCACAAATCACTTCCGACAGTGTACAAAGAATTCAATCTTGATATGCATTAATATGAAAAGGAAGGAAGTTTAAATGTTATCACAGGGAAGAACAACAAAGACAATACCACACATAATATCCAAAAAAGCTTGACCAGAATCTGAGGATGAATCATCAAAAACATATATATTATCTTCATTCAGTATGAATAATATAACATTGACATCTTAAACACCACCAGAGATAATATCCAAGAAGCCCAATGAAGCAGAAAGAGAATATGAAAGTGATTCATTAGAAACCTCTACAATATCTCCATTCTGTGGTTTGGGTTTTTTTTTTTTTTTTTGGTAGCACCTGGATAACTAAAAACTGCATAATCTGAAAGTTAAACTAGATATAATTTGTCTTAGTTTAGGAGACTTTGCAGCACTGGGAAAATATGCATTTTTATCACAAAATTTAAATCTTCTATCTCCAAGTTTCTCTCATGACATTTTCTTTATCAACCAGAGATGCAAAGGTAATGATAAAAGTTGAACAGAGCTGATAAGAGTTGTATGAAATTGTGAAGAAGCAAAATGAAGGGCCTGAGAAAAGATTGAAAAAAATAAATAAAATAAAGCTGAAATATAATAGAATATGTAAAGGTGGTTCAAATTTCTGACCTGCTTTTTCCTAAGACTTAAGAAAAGTTATTAAAGGGCCAGTTTCTACTACCCTTGCTCAAATTGATTAGCACTGTACTATAGTCCCAGTCTTTTAAATGACTCCACACGAGCTGGCCTTTGTGCCGGTACAGCCTCCCGCCAGAGCCATTAGGCCTTTGCATGGCTACAGGCTCTGTGCAGACCTGAGGGCCTTAATGACTAATCCCTTCCATGGCAGTACTCATATGGTGACATGCTGCTGAATATGAACAAGGGCAGCAGAACCAGGGCCTAAATGAGTCAGGGCTGTCAACATTTTCTGGCAGGCCTAATATACCAACATTGCATGATTGAATAATGTTTCTCCAGAGTTTCTGTTTTAGGGTGGCCTCAAACAGTCGCTTTGTAAGAACTCTAGTAAGAGATTTTTCATTTTCACCATCATATAGCAAATTTATCTTACCATCCATTCTTCTGAAACATCAATTTTAATAGTTATTAAAGCTTGCTTTAGCTCAGATAAGTCTCTGTGCCTCCGTTCCCATTAGTAAAATGGGATAATAATATTTCCTTGTTTCACAGGGGCATTTGTGTTGATAAATATGTTAAAGCTTGTGAACGACTAATATAAAGAGCTATATAGGAGCTAGGTGTTGTTATAAGTGAGTATGACTGAAGGGCCTGAAATGGAGGTAATATTGCCTCAGGTAGGCTGTGATAAATCTTTAGCAAGGATGAAGCAGATAGGGGTTTTTTTCCACACCAAAACAGTAGCACTGCGAATAGCAAAAGCAAATGGGGGGGAGAGGTAGGAGACAGACCAATAAGCTCCACTTAGTGCTCTCCTCCTTTAGAAATCTTAGAAGTAAAATATTTGACTGTATCTAACTGTTTTTATATAATGATGAATTCTCTGAAAATAGTAGAAAAGGAATAAGGCATAAAAGCATTGTCTGGCAGAAGCTCACAACGAGTGCTCCAAACTCTTACAATATTTGGTGTTATTTTGAAATCCCCAGCTCCTAGAGTCATGTGATTACTTGAGAATCTCTACTTACATTTAAATCAGAGTAAGTTTCTGGCCCTCATGGTTGTATAGAGAAGCTTGAAAATGCGACCCCCTAATGGCTCAAAACCAAGAAGGCAAATAAAAAGGTACTTATTTTTTTAAAAAAATCTCATGGTTTTTTAGCCAATATTATAGACTTTTGGGTGGTGGGATGGGAGGGGGGGAAGGGAGTTAGCAATATTGACTGCCTAAATAATACTTTGCTATACACCAGCAGGATTTACCCATTTATAATCACACAGCTAATTGGGTGGCCCAATCATTGCTGACAAAAATAAAATGAAAATAATTGTGACACCAAAGATCTAAACATAGAGCTTTGAGGAGAGGAAGGTCAAAATCTCCTTCATTCTCTTCCTTGAAAGGCAGCAGTGCTTAATTTGTGTCACGGTTTGCCAGGATTGAGCCCTGGCCCCTCAAGACTTGGCAGTTCATTGAGCCCTGGGACCTCTGGGCTTGCTGTGTCAGTTATGAAAGTAAAAAAAAATTGCTTGCGCCATGGCACCTAAATGCTTGAGCCTCAGCACCTCTTTCATTACAAATTAAGCACTGAAGGGCAGGGCAAGGGCAGGCCATTACTAGAGCAGTTGCTTAAGGATTCCGGAAGGTTCATTTCAAGACCCAGCCAGGCAAATTCCTCTCACTACTGATCTGTCAGGTGAACCTGATAGCTAGGCATTGGTAGAGATAAATGACAGCATGCTATGCTGTGAACTGCCTCACAGAAGGATAAAAATCCATTTAACTTACAGCATGTGTAGAATTAACACAATTATCCCCTCTGGTGTTTTACTTCTAAAAGTGACATATGACATTCAAAGTGACAAAGTGACATTAAAAATTTAGCTTCTCAATCCCCCTCCCCTCACCCACTTAGCTGCTGCCTAATCCTGCAGCTACTTAAATTCGCAAGGTACCTAAATTTCTCCCAGTGGGCATGCCCAAAGCTGCCTAAATTCTGATACCACCAAACCGCTCTGAACCTAAATGCCTGTGGTATCTTCCAGCTAGGCATTCCCCTTCCTATCTTGCCTGATGCACTAGGTGTTCTCAGAGGCTGCCTAAAATGGAGGGTGGTACCATTCCTTTATGCTACTGGTTTGAACACTCACCTAGCATATAGGAAACAGACGTTTGAGTCCCTAGTATCAGGGGGTAGCCGTGTTAGACTGTATCCACAAAAACAACAAGGAGTCCGGTGGCACCTTAAAGACTAGCAGATTTATTTGGGCATAAGCTTTCATGGGTAAAAAACCTGCAACATTTGAAGAAGTGAGGTTTTTTACCCACGAAAGCTTATGCCCAAATAAATCTGTTAGTCTTTAAACTGCCACTGGACTCCTTGTGGTTTTTGTTTGAGTCCCTGCTCTGCCTGATTAAAGCAGTGACTTGAAGCCAGGTCTCCCACTTCCCAGATAAGTGCCCTAACCACTGGGCTATGTGGTATTCTGAGGTGAGGTCCTCTTAATCTCTTCTGTAGAAGCTGCTGTTTTGTGTACTTAAATATTCACTGGGCCAGCAAGAGAGAGTGAGTGGCTCTCTAGTCTAGCGTTTAGTGTGTTCACCTGGGATCCCATTCTTAGGCCTCTAGCTCTCAGCCTGCATTGTATAAGGAGTCTGTGTGCCTAACTCAGGTTCTGAGGATTGGACTGGACATCGAGATGCCTAAAGTTAGGCCTTGCAGTGCTGAACCTCATTCCCTTTGTGAATCTAGCCCTGCGTGATTTGAGTTAAAGGAAGGAATAAAAATTACAGCAGCTAAAACAGCCCTGGGTGTGAGGAAGGGTTGGCAACAGATGTCACTGCTGGGCTGGATTCAAGCTGTAGGTGGAGTTAATTGGCAGAAGGACACTAGGGTCTGGATCTACAAAAGGACTTAGGCATTGCAATACTCAGCATCACAGCATTGAACTATTAGGTGCTACAAAATCATAGGAACAACTCTGGTATCCACAAAGCCTGAGTAAGGCACCTGCACAATGAATGGAGAGAGGTAGGTGCCTTAGAATGGGATCCACAAAAGCCAGCATGCTAGGTGGGGTGTTGCCTAAACTAGCCAATGGGAGATGCCAATGAGAGGAGTGGATTATAAGCCCCACCCCTTCTCAGGCCTGGATGCCTAAGTCTGGGCTTTAGGGAGGTGCCTGTCTCTGTTGAGTGATCCACATACGGGAACCTGCTTCTTGACGTCAGGCTGCTTAGGCACCTACTTTGTTTTTTGCAGGAATGAATTAGGCTCCTGCCTCACTCCACACACAGTGTCCAGAGGAGTCAGTGCCCGTCTTATAACTTTTATCCCACTGGTTAGCACACTCTCCTAGGATGTGGAAGATCCATGTTCAGTTCCCCATGTCTCTGCTTGAGGGGGAGAAAGAGGATCCCTGTTCAAATCCTACCTCTTAGTAGTGTGCTCCAACCACGGAGCAAAGGGCTAGTCTGAGGGGGGGCTTCCTTACTCTCTCCTGTTAAAGCAGTTCCACTGTGGATAAATAATGAAAGAGTGATTAGAGCAGGGGGACCAATCCACCAGGCTACAGAGCAATTCATTCATTTGTTCTCTCTCTCTCTCTGGCCCAGTGACTAAGCCACCATGGAGAAATACTTAAATAGTCATTGGGACAGAGAGAACAAGCATGCAAATGACTCTGTAGCCTTGTGGTTAGGGTGCCTCCCTGGGAAGTGGGAGACCCAGGAGACAGTTCCTCTGCTCCCATTGCTCTTTTCTTAGTTAGCCACAGTGGAACATCTTCAACTGTAGAGACTGGGGAAGCCCCACACTACATTAGGCTCAGTGGTTAGGTGCCTAAATACCTTTTTTGGATTGGTGTGTAGATTTGAAGCTCCCAGGCTTGAGAAGGTGTACTGATTTGATAGGCTTGCTCTGGTAGTGGGCCATGTTAGATCTCATTTGCTTGGTAGACTAACATGACCTGGTGTAATTAAAGTTGTGTATAGTCAAACTTAGACTTATAAATACCAAGAGATCTTGTTGGGCACCCAAAAAACAGAGGCACCCAGAATTAATGGGTTCTTCTGAAAATTGAGGCCTATATCTTCATAGGGCATCCAGTGATCTTTGTCAACAGCAATCTCCTACCCTGTTCAGAGGCTACTGCTACTACATTGCATTTCAGGTACCTTCTGCCTCATAAGAAGGCTGCCATCCAGCCATCTGTACTGCACTGGCCTGTTGACAATAGCAGGATGACCTAAGATACACTAGCCAATTCATATCCCAAGGAGATCTGTGAGAGAAGGGCTATTGGCGTCATGTTCTAGAGTTCCAAGGGGGCTGGGTTTTAAAGAGACTCAGGCTTTGGTTTTGCCCGTTGAGATGCTAAGCATATTACTATAGCTATGACCAGGCTCTTTCTCATCTATGGCAGTGTGAATATAGAAATGATCCTTAAATCTGGCTTCAGTGAAAGGTAGCTCTGCAATGTTGTTAGTAGCTGAGGAGAAGTTCCAGTCTTGATTTTCCAAGCCTGTTGAATCTTAGAACTGGCCAGCTTTTGTTAAGCATCCTTTATGCCACTTGGTCTCCTGTTTGCTTAACTTATTAGTGGATTCCCTCTGTGACATTGCACTCCATATGCTTTATGAAAATATGCTTATGAATGTGAATATAATGTAACTGGAATATGCTTTATGCAAAAGATCTCTTGTAAGGTATCATTACAAAGCTTATAATCTACTGAGTGTGTTCATCCTATTTGTATGCATTTATCATTCTTGTAACTGAAGTATAACTCTGAGGTCCTATTGTAATTATGCAAAGTGTGGGCCATTAATGGTGGTTTAGAATCTTGATGGCTCCCATTGACTAGGACAATTGGTTGTAAATGGTTTATTTACCTGAAAGCCTTCCTGTGTACATGTGGGCCAGCCCGTGGGTAATGAAGAATGAGGTCTCAGGGGACATGTGACCATGTCACCTGATAATGAAATCCATCTTAAATCTGGTACTTTTCCATTCAGAAGGAGGGGTGGGGACCCAGAGCGACAAAATATTCCCACCTTGTGCCAAAGCTATAAAAGGGAGTGGAGCAGGCCAGAGAGGGCTTCCAGTCATGAGAAAACCCCTGCTTACCAGCTAAGATGGCTGCTGGAACAAACAAGGACTGTACCAGGGGAAAGGATTGGGGGGTCCAGACTAAGAAGGAGTCTAGTCTGTGAAAGAAGCTTATTGGAACATCTCTGAGGGTGAGATGTTACCTGTAATCAGTTTAATAGAATATCAGGGTTGGAAGGGACCTCAGGAGGTCATCTAGTCTGACCCGCTGCTTAAAGCAGGACCAATCCCCAACTAAATCATCCCAGCCAGGGCTTTGTCAAGCCTGACCTTAAAAACCTCTAAGGAAAGAGATTCCACCACCTCCCTAGGTAACCCAGTCCAGTGCTTCACCACCCTCCTAGTGAAAAAGTTTTTCCTACTATCCAACCCAAACCTCCCCCACTGCAGCTTGAGACCATTATTCCTTGTTCTGTCATCTGCTACCACTGAGAACAATCTAGATCCATCCTCTTTGGAACCCCCTTTCAGGTAGTTGAAAGCAGCTATCAAATTCCCCCTCATTCTTCTCTTCTGCAGACTAAACAATCCCAGTTCCCTCAGCCTCTCCTCATAAGTCATGTGCTCCATCCCCCTAATCATTTTTGTTGCCCTCCGCTGGACTCTTTCCAATTTTTCCACATCCTCCTTGTAGTGTGGGGCCCAAAACTGGACACAGTACTCCAGATGAGGCCTCACCAATGCCAAATAGAGGGGAATGATCACGTCCCTCAATCTGCTGGCAATGCCCCTACTTATACAAGTCTTAACGTGTTAGGCTTAGACTTGTGTGTTTTTTTCTTTATTTTGCTTGGTGATGTACTTTGTTTGGTCTGTTATTACTTGAAACTACTTAAATCCTACTTTTTATACTTAATAAACTCACTTTTGCTTATTAATGAACCCAGAGTAAGTGATTAATACTGGGGGAGCAAACAGCTGTGCATATCTCTCTGTGTTATAGAGGGCGAACAATTTGAGTTTACCCTCTATAAGCTTTATACAGGGTAAAACAGATTTATTTGGGGTTTGGATCACATTGGGAATTGGGTGTCTGGGTGCTGGAGAAGTAACCTGCTAACTGAAAAGAGCTTAAGTCTGCAGCTTTGGGGGCGTGGACCAGACCTGGGTCTGTGTTGCAGCAGGCTAGCATGTCTGGCTCAACAAGGCAGGGTTCTGGAGTCCCAAGCTGGCAGGGAAAATGGGCTCAGAGGTAATTCCAGCATGTCAGGTGACAGTCCCAAGGGGGTCTCTGTGACCGAACCCATCACAACCTCCATCTCCATCTCAAGGCTGGAGTCAACACGAGAATTTTTTTCACCATTCTGCTGGTGCCAGACAAACACAGTGGGTAAAAATGCCAGTGTAGGTGCCCTTGGAGTATGTGAGTATGTCTTGTGTGTTACTTCAGCTGAAACTCCTACCTGGAACCTCATAGTCAGCGCATGCAGCAACTAAAGCAACAGCTCACCTAAGTGAGCCAAGGTAATGAAGTTGTGCTAAACTTATCTTTGCTGGAAGTTGCTCTTTTCACATCAATATATGAAGAGAAGACATTGCAAGGGAGTGTTTTCTCTCAATATCCCCTGGATGTTTGAGGAACCTCACTTCCTCTTTGGGTTCTTAGTGCTGGGATGACTCAAGTCCTGTTTTTGTTCACTTCTCAACCAGGTACCATTTCCCCCCGCTGAAGATATTTTTTATTAACTCAAGTTACTACAAATATAAACAGGTATAGAGTTATAACTACAGGCTCAGCAATGATTATTTTGAACTTAGTTTCCATTGACAACAGGAAAGTACATTTCTGGAGAGACTTAACACTAACTTCATCCAGGAATATTCAAGGACATGAGAGAAACACAGTCAGATCTAAAGCTAGTGAAACTGTCAGTCGCACTAAAAACTGATGTCAATGTGGAAATGATTGTATCTTGTGAAAGTGTTCCTGCATTTACCTTACGTGTAGATAAGAATTTGATTAAAACATCTCTACCCAAAGGTTATGGAATCAGAAAATTAGGAAAAGTAACGTTAGCCATATAAAATTATATGTAAAGTTAACTTAAAACACATTTCTTCCCTCCTGATTTAAGTGTATGTTATGGGTCAGACTTTCAACTGAGCTCAGCAACCAACAGCTCCCATTTAGGAATGTAAATAATGGGCTAGACTTTCAGAAGAGCCCAGCTCCTGGGCAGGCACTGAAACAAAGTATCCTGAGTTTCAAAATGCTCTGCTTCCAGCATTGACTCAATGGAAGCTGCTAATTGTGGACACTCTTGAAAATCTGGCCACTTATTTTGTTGCTGAAATGGGAGCTGAGCACTTTTGACAAGCTGGCCCCAGGGTTTTCCAAGATTTCAAGCAAAAATAATGAAGTTTGCAAGTTAGTCCATCAGTTTATTCATGGTTAAGTAACACAGTATCAGCATTGTGAGAAAGAGCATTGGGCTGGATTCCGAACTGCCCTCAGCCCTACCCCAACATGTTCCCACAGCAGGGTGTGGCATCAGGCTGTTACAGTCTACCATGGGAACTGCTTTGTACCATAGGAATTCCCTGCTGGGGAGAGCTGCCTGGGTTTTGGACCATTTATACCACTTGAATTGCATAAAGAGCCTGGACTGAATTGCACAATCAGAACCACTGTCTCCGTTTTAACTTGCTATGATTGTTTTGGCTTTACTAATGCACTGGAATCATATTCCAAGGATCAGTGTGTAGAACCCCCATTTTGATCATTCTAGGCAGATGATCATTTTATGGAGAGCCACAAAACAAAGAAACCCTTTCTAACTGTAAGGGTAGTTAAGTATTGGATTAGGCTTCCAAAGGAGGTTGTGGAATCCCATCATTTGAGCTTTTTAAGAACAAGTTGGACAAATACCTGCCAGGGACATTTTAGGTTGACTTGGTCCTGCCTCATCTGGAATACGTGACCTCTTGAGGTCCCTTCCAGCCCTACATTTCTATGATTCTATAAATTTCTTAAGAAAAGGAGCAAAATTTCTATCTTGCCAGGACAAAATGAGATCATCGAGAAATTGTAGTGCCATAGCCAATAAATCAAATTATAATGGACAGTAACTAGCATTCATCCATATAATGTATTCTTTAAAACCAAATGGGATTCTGAAAGGTTGAAGATGCACTTCTGATTTAGACAATAAAACCAAGATCCCAATGCTGCAAAGACTTATGCATGTGTTGTCCTTTAAGAATGAGTAGTCCTGTTGAGTTAGATGGGATTTCTTGTGTTGAAAGTTATTCATGATGTAAATCTTTGCAAGATGGGGCCCAAATCCTCACTGTGAATGAGTGGGCAAATACATCAGCACTAAAAGGAAAATGGCTTTAAGAAAGCCAGACTACAACCCTGGATTGAGAAATCATCTGGGCTCCATAGAGATACAGTCATCTGATCAGGTGATTTGCAATGCAAGATTGGAGCCTAATATTTGGTCCATATAGAGAAATGAAAAAAGATGATCATTAAAACTTAATCCCACTGTATTTATACTCCAAAGAACTGGAATTAGATTAAACTATGAATGTTTCTCAAATCTGACCCATTTTCTGAATGACTTCAATAGACAACATTGAAAAATTCCAGTGAACTCTTAAAAAGAGAAATAATTTCAGTCCAAAAGTGTGTTTAAAAAAACAAACCTCTCCCTCCCCCACAAAAAACTGGTAGTTGACAGTTTTACAACAGAGATTAAAAGATAAGACACTGCCTATTATAAACATATAAAGGCAGCCACAGATCTGGTGATTAACACTATCTTATTCATAACTGCAATTATTTTATAACTGTTCTGGGTTCTGTTAACCACAAAAGTCTTTTGTCCAGTGAATTGTGTAAACCCACAGAAGGTTGTGGTCCTGGCTTCTGCTCCCCATCAAGCTGAGCAGCCGCCAGTTTGTCTCTACGTTTTAGGACCACTTTCACCCAGTTCTGTAAGTGAGATATGTGGACAACCATGAGTGGGTTGGAGAATTAATGGGGGGGGAAAGAATTGGATCTATGTTCCAGCATAATGAAATTTTGGAGGCTGAACCAAAGACTTCCCAGCTGAGCATATGTCCTTGTCTAGATGTCTGCAAAACACTCCTTAAAAACAAACGAACAAAATCCTTGGCATTATCCAAGTGTGGGACAATGAAATCTCTCCTCTGTTCTAATTCAACAATCCTCAGTTGCAGTTTGCTTTTGTAACAATCGGTGCTGTTTTAACTTTCTGCCTGACCAACAGATCGAAGACTTTGAAGTGTTCTCCCGCCATTTGATGAAAGTCCTAATTTTTGCATTTCACAATTTTTTACCAGTGTGTGAAGTGCAATTTTCATTGACTGTCACACGATTCTCTCCCCTCCCCCCCCCGGCCCCGCACACATACTGTTTCAGTAGCAGGGAACAACTTTTTTGTTCTGTTTGTACAGAGCCTAGCACAATGGTGTTCTGATTCATGACTGGTGCTCTTAAGCACAATGGTAATAAAAATAACAATTAATTGCATGGTTAAAATATTGACATTCCAACCATAACTTCATTCTGTTTGTCAGCTAGAAAAGCAAAAACTACACTGAGACGAGGCTTAATAGTTCAGGCCTAGGTGCACAAAACCTAAGTTGGAAAAGCCTTTTTTGGATTCTACCTTGTCTATGAATCTCTGGTCTAGTGGAGTGAAAGCCAATATTTTTTGTGGAATAAGATCCAAGCTGGGAGTGCAATTGTAATATGTTTGGTATATATGTGCAAATCCAGTGCAGGAATTTTCATAAAGGGAAATAGATTGGGGACATCAGGGCAGGAGATGCCTTCCATGTGTGGAGTCCTGTCTTGCAAAGGCTTCTTGTTTGGCCACCTGTGGTGAGGCAGACATGCGGAGAGGCAGAGCAGGAGGAGCTCCTCTTCTGAGGATCATCTGATCCCTTCCCCACTCTGGAAGCTACTCTAACCTTAGCCTGGTGTAATAGACATTGAATGGCCTGCTGCCATTCCAACGCCTGCAGGGAGGGTGCAGAATTTCCCAACGTCCAGTGGATTGTGCTGGAAGCTGGAGACAGGATTTGTGCTTTAGTAAAAGTGGCGAAAGGTTGAGTTTTTTTTTTTTTTAAAATCTCTTCTTTCCCCCTCCCCCAACCAATTTTTATATGCGGTAGGCATTTGTTTGCACAGCTTTATTCTCCTGAGATTATTGGGGCAGGAGGAAGCAGAGGATCAGTCTAGGCAATAAAGGAGAAGAAGGAATAGCTTAGAGATGATATTCGGTAGACATGGTATAGCCAAGGGACAATTCTGCCTTTGGAATTAGGAGTAGGCTCAGTGGGAGCCAAGCTTTGGGAGGGAAGGGATTATCTTCCAACACCACTTGCTGAAAGTTTGATCTGGGGAGAATTGAGCCCTAAAATTTCATATTCTAAATTAGCCAATCTGAATGGGTCATATTGTCTCTCACTTACACTTTAGCCATCCTACTGAAACCTGTCAATAGGGCTGCACTCAGAGTCCTCAAAATGCAGGAATTCATTGTCTTCTCAATGCTTCGCTCATCAGTGTCTCTTAAATGAATTAAGCCAAATGTAACATCATGTCAGAATCATCTTCAGTGCTAGACAAGAAAACTTGGGTCATGGTTTGGACAACAAGGATCAAATTTTGACCTAACACAAGATACTCACATTGTTTTATCCACTGCTGAAAGGCATTCAGATAGCATGGTGATGTGTGCAGTATAGAAACTGAGTAGACTAGTACAGAAAAGCTCTAGACCCACTGAAACCACATTAATGGTCCTAGGTGTTTTTAATGGAAGCTTTGTAGAGCTTTCTGCTGCAGTGCTCACAAACGCACACTTGACATCAGCCAGCAAGAGAGAGAAGTCAGAGTATCATGAAAGGGGGGCAGAGCATGCTTCCAAAATGGGTTGAATTGGAATGAAAAAAAGTGATATTCTTTCAAGTCCCAGCCCTAAAATAAACTCTGCCCATGTGAAAGTGAAATGCTGCTGCCTGGAGCTTAGCTTAGCTTCCCTGGGTGGGACTCAAATACTCCTGGGACTCCCCTCGGCTCCTGGAATTAGGATCGCCTTGACTAACAAAACTAAGTATCAGTATCTTCGAGAGGTAGGCAAGAAACAGTTTTCTTATTCCAGGAAACGTTTTGAGATTTTTTTGAAAACTTTTTTCCCGTTCTGAATTTGGTCAAAAACTGAAAATGTTCAAGAACCAACAGTCAAAAAAGAAATTTCAGTTCAAACAAACAAAATGTATCATTTCAATGTTTTGAAACACTTTTTTCATTTTGACCTTTTTATTTATTTATTTATTTATTTTACTATAATTTGCTTACATTTTAAAGCAAACCCATTTCCAAATTGCAGGAGGGGGACCCAGAATTTTTCATGTAGAAAATGTCAAAACAGAACATTTCAACCATTTAAAAAAATTCCAAACATTTTTTTAACCAAATATCTTGTGGAAACTGACCCTTTCTTGTGAACAGTTTCAGTTTTGACAAATTAGCATCTTCCAGGGGAAAAAATAGTTTTTTTGTCTAAAGATTCCCCAGCTACAGTGTCTAATAACTGCTACTGGCCAGTGACAGCAAAATGAGACACCACTCACTGAAAACTACAAATCTGCCACCCTCCTGCTGCTTTCATACATGAAGAATGAAATAATTAACAATGTTGACATTTAAATGATCATCACTGGGCATCTGAGTTAACCCTCAGCTGTGCTATGTATATATATGGCAGTTTACACCTCTTGAGTTATTGTTCCAGACTCAGGCAGTCACTTTGTTAACATCAAAAAATGTGATGCAAGTTTCTTCTCTAGAGACTTAATTTAAAAAAAAAAAAAAGAAAGTTGAGATTCTAGTAAAGAAGACAGCAATTTTAGGGACATACTGGCCCAATCTGAGCCAGGTTTTAAAATAAAAACAGTTACTAAAATTTCATTTGTAACGAGAGAAAGAGGCTAGTGCGATCTAAAAATGACATACAGTTACATTCAGAGCCAATTCACAGCACTGGGTATGGATAATGGGGCAGATTCTGTGCTTTGCTTTACTTTACTCACTTTGCTACAAATGTCTCGACTCAGCACAATGTTTAATTTCAGTATATTAGTATCCTACACTTAATGTAAATTGCCCGAGAAACAGCAGGAAAATGATATATCTTGTAGAATCTCTTTAATTTTTTATTTTTAAAAGAAAACATACAGAATCTGTAATAGAAAAATATATATACATGTGCATATAAATCAAGGGAAGCTTTTCACATCTGACAATGTCAGAATGATCTCTTTCAGTGACTGATGAAAAGTCACAATCCTTCCAGAGCCAGAGCCGGTACGATTTTCATGTTCAGAGAATGATGCTGCATCTGGGGAATTTAATCAGAGAGGTACCAATAGTTAAGCTAGTTGTAGACACACATTTTTGGGGAGGTCATTGGGGACCCAAAGGACTTTCTTTTCATGGAATCCTTAATCCTGAATATTAGGAATGGGTCCAAAGTCCCCATTCCTTTAGGAAGTTAGATCTGGATACAAACTTTCTGGCTTGAGCACTTGTTGGCTGGAAGACAATGTTTTACTAAAATACCTACCAACTATATTTCTGGCTTAGAGTTTTTACTTGGGTGTTCCTGGTTACCTTTAAATTAGTTATTGAATAATGGAATGACTGCACAGTCTGGGGTACCATTACTGGTATTAGCTATGGCTGAGCAGAGACCAAGTAAAGTTCATGTTACTTTTGAGATTTGTGTTGATCTTTCCTTCTGGGCTCAACGGAAACCCAGACCACACTCACTAAAGACAAACCATGATTTATTTAATCCACATGACTTTGCATTCTGCTGACGAGGTTTTCTCCATCTCAGGAACATATTCTGATATCTTCAAAGGGCACGTCATCTGCATGTAAAACCTTTGTATTCCTTTATTGTGTCTTTTTGATGTGAACCATTACCTGCTATGAAAAAGATAGCCTGGAAAACCCTTGGATGTGTGCTGTGGTTAGTAATACACAAAATATAGGAGTTCAGGATTGTTTATTTCCTAACCCTTTATGTTCAATTAATATTTTATATTTTCCTTTTTGTACCAACATGATCATTTTAAAGTATTTGCTATGTCTCAGTAACTGTAGAGCTGTGCAAAAATTTCAGGGATCTGCTTATTTACTTATGCAATCTCTGGAAGACACTTAGGGACAGATTTTTGAACATATTTAGGTGCCTAACGATGCAGATAAGAGCCAAGTGGCTTTTTTCAAAGCCACACAGTAATGGGAGCTAGACAGCTAAGCACGTTTGAAAATTCCATAAGGTACCTATCTGCATGTTTTGATGCCTAAATACCTTTAAAAATCTCACTCTTAGAGTGATGCATGTGGTAGAAATACCTAGGCAGATAAGGAAACCTGGAATCCCTGAGAGTGTGGTTTCCCCAGTAGTCTATTGGCGGCTTTGCAGTCACACTGTTTTATAGATAGCAGTGTAGCAGGGAGCAGCAGGATTGGAAAAGCTTTTGTGGCTGTCTCCCCACGAAGATTTAAGGAGGGAGGCAGCTTACTTTCTCCATGTGAGGAAGAAGGCTGAGGGAAGTGAGTCAAATGGCTGCTTTGTGAAGAGCTGATGGAGAGGAAGTAGGGGGGCAGGCTGTTAACCCTAAAGATCCTGGAGGGCAGAAGGTGTAGAATGCAAACAAGTGCTATGTTTTCCAGAAGGCAACTGAAGGCTAGTGGGGAGCTGGCCTGTTTTTATTTGGTTACTTTTAGAAGAGAAGGGCTGGTTGGAGGGAGACAGCAGCAAAACCATCCATTGAATTGGATTTGCTTTGTCATTTCTGTGCTCCAGGTTTAGAGCAAACCCAGATTTAGAGTGAACTTCCTTGTGAGTGAAAAGGGAATATGCTGAGAAGGTTTGCAGAAATTTGAGTGAATTTAAACTAGCAGATTTTGCAGAAGCTCTTCCCCTTCCTCCTCCTGCTATTTTGGGGGCCTAAGGGAACCGGCTCCCACAGCTCCTTGGAAGCAGCAGCTGGAATAAATGGCCAAGGAACATGTTTGGCAGCACTTATCAGGGAGCCTATTAGGAGAAGAACCCTTATGAACACCAATGTCTGTCTAACCTAAGTGCTGAGAGCCTCTGGGGGCCAGGCCTGGGTGTGGGAGAAGTAGTTACTAGGTCAGGAATCTGGTTAACATAGGATGGCAACCAACTGCGAAGCAGGCCCAGGAGAGCTTGCCTGTGGCTGGGACTTCCCACTCATGTACACAGAACATAGACCTGCACAGTGTTTGGGGGGAGTGAGTCAGCTGCAGGGGCCTTGTTCCAGCCATAGGAGAAGTGGCCCCTTTATTGCTGCAGATGGAAGGATGGCCAGGACCCACTGGTCTTTTGGTGGGCCACAGAACCATTTAGGAGGGAGGAATCTACCATGCACGGAGGCCAGGAGTGCCCCAGAAAGGGGCTACATGTAATTATCAGGGGCATTTTAAAAAATTTGGATAAGGGTATAACTAATGAGTCTCCCCGCCGAACACACAGAATGAGCACCATCAATGTAAACAGCCCCTAAAGCTGGCGTAACTGGCCCAGGGCAGATAACCCTGGCACTGGGATAATCTTCAGGTGCTGCTGAGGGGGCAGAGGGTCTCTTATGCTTATCATTGCTGGTGGGGTGTGGCCAGGCTACTTCTCCCCAAAACCTATGCCTGCCTATGTACCTCAAACTGCTGTAGCCCAGTGCAGCAGGAACTGGGAAGTGCATAGGTGAGCATTACACCACTTGTCAAATACACCCGACTTGCACTATGTGCAGACATGTCAGAACCTTGATCTGGCCCGTAGTTCATAACATTGCTCTGATTTTAACAGACCTGTCCTATCCTTTACATTCACATGACTTTCTCTTCTGCTTTTCAGATATACTTAGAATGGGCCATCTTAAGTGCATCTAGAAGCCACAGAGTGTACATGTGAAACATTGCAACAGAGTATGTGGAAGCCGTAGCTGATGTTTAAGGTGAGTCTGACATACACATTAGATAGTTATGACTGTACAGTTACAATTCTGCAAGAAAAATATTTTCAATAAATTGCCCTTTGGCTTCTATGAGTACAAAGTTTGAATACTTGTCCAACCTTATCTAACTTTCATTGTCTGGAAATCCGGGCCCTCATGTAAGATTTCCATCCCTTCCTGGTTTCATCTGGACCAAAACCAACAAGAACAGTCCCTCTTATGGGGCACCAGGAAATGCAGAGGCAAAAACAGTTGAGAGTTCCAGGTTTGGGGTTTGACTGGAATTTTGGGAAAAGGCTTAAATCATTTTTAATTTGATCTCAACCTGTTTTCACATTGCCAAGGATTTTATTACTTTCTTCTGTGGGATTTCTTCAATGCAGCCCCCAATGCTTGGAACCCCTCATTGAACCAATATGCTGTGACTCTACCTTTTCTTCTTTCAAGTCTCTCCTTAAAACACAGCTTTTCCAAAAGCTTATTAACTCTAATTTCTTCTCCCAGAAAAGTGTTGTGCTTGGTTCTCCACTGCTTTGCATCATGGGTGATTTAGATATGTACAAAGTAGGTACAAAAGTGGGTGAAGAATTCTCATCAATTAGCATTTTCAATTCAGGGGTAAATAACTGCACATTGTGTAAGTTAGTGGAGGGGGGGAGGAACAGGCTCTTTTGTTCATAACTGATATAATATTTTATAACTAATCAATAAAAATAATTATAATGAATTACCTTGGGGTCAAAGAGTGAGAAGTGCTATTTTCACTTTATAATAATCACTATTAACAAGATATAGAATCTATGTCTCAGTTCAATGTTCTAATCTAAACTATATGTAAGTAATCATTGGGCCAAGTCACTAGAACTTTTAATTCCTGATATACTCTAAGAATTATGGCAGCTGGCCATACCACTTTGACCTTTCAGTACTTGCAAACTGGCTGGCTATTCTGTCCCTCCCCCTCAGGCTGGCACAGCTGTAAACACACACATCATAATAGAACAATTGTAATATTCTATTTGTTTTCCAGTGAGAACCCCAGATCAGCACTGACTTTAGGTGGCATGAGGATCTAGCTTGATGTTGTGTGACTCCCACAAATAGCACGATTTCTGGATTTTGGAAGCATGCCCCTTTCATTTTACTGTAAAGTTTCCTTTATGCTCCTTATACATATCAGAGAAATATGGCCTACCACATATGGAAACAATTATTTACAAACCATCAATGTGACCTTCAGAGCCCTAGTTCCCTTGTGTGTGTAAGAGAAATATGCTGTTAGAGCAGCATAGATGAGAGCAGGGAATCAGTGCTGTGTGTGGCTCTTAGACTAGACCTAGGTTTGAGCCTAATAAAAAAAATCCCCAAATATTAGTCAATAGTGAAAGAAGCATTTCTGTATTTAATGATACTGCAACTTCTATTTCTCTCAGCTTCAAACCATTTTTGCTATCAAAGACTAAACTCTGCTAATGTAGCAAGCATCAGTGGCTTTTATATGATAGGATGGGAACCAGTGGCTTATACTCTTTTTCACTTGTGGTGGTGGTGTTGTACTTAGTTACTAATTTAAGCCTTTAAAATGATGTTCTCTTCTATGTCTTGTGTGTTTCAGAACATCATTAGATTATACACAGAGTAATCAAATGCCATTGTAATGAGCCAAAACAGCTCTTCTCCCAAATACACTGTACCTAACTTCACTATTCCTAAATAAGGATAAGGTACTAAAACAGTTTCATCTGTTTCCCAGGTGGAATTGTTGCCCTTCTAGGTTTGGCAGGCTCATTACACCAGGGAACCAAACCACTGATACTATAACATGTAGTGGGCTGAGTTAATCCCATATAGTTTTTTTTTAAACAGTTCCTGATGTTTATCCTGTAGAAGCAGAACTAACCAGTGCCAGAGATGCTTGGGGACAAAGTCTGCTTTGTTACATTGGTGTGAATCTGGAAAAACTCCATTGACTTCAATGTAGATACTGAAGATAGACACTGGTGTAACTGAGAGCAGAAGATAGCCCATAATGTACAAATCAGAAGAATATAAAAATCCTCAATGCAAAATTCTGCTACTGCAAAGAAGTGTCTGGCTTCCACCCTCACGTCTTCAGGATAAACAGAACTGGACTGTCAGTCTGTTTACTTTATCAAAAAGAAGTTTGAGAGAGAACTCAATTACAGTGTATATGTACCTTTATGGGGAGAAAATAGTGCTTCATCTAGCAGAGAGAGCTGTAATAAGAACCAATGGATGGAAGTTGAAGCCAGACAAATTCCATGGCCCATGTTAAGATGAAAAGGGGATCATCTAATCAAAAGTGACTATACAATACACGTAGAAATATATTTTTGCTGCATATTTTATTGTAAAAACTGCCATTTTACTAATATTTCACAAAATGGAAAATTTGGGGAGTAGGGTTGGGAGTTGGAGGAGCAAATCCTGTCAAATAGAATGGTAAAAGTTTGATTTAAATTTTGTGAAACACCAACTTTGAATTTCATCCAGCTCTGAAATTAACAACTGCACAGCTACAGAGGTATTGTGTGCAATGACTCTGACTTCCCAGGTTCTCTTGCAGATGCTCACATAATTTGAGCACAGTTTAGCTAGCTCATGACACTAAAACCCTGCTGCTCACTGATGCCTTTGAAAGTCAGTCTAAGGGTCAGAGATATAATGCTGTGAGATATAAGCAATCTGCTGATCCTGTCTGTCCATGACAATCATATGGGTGAACAAGTACAGGGAGGACATCTGAGGAAAAGGAAAAATGTCATTCCCACACAGCACTCATCAACTGCCAGCTGGTAAGGGCCCGATCAGAGCCCATCAAACCACATAGGAGACTTTCTATTGACTTTAGTGGGCTTTGGATCAGGCTCCTAATGAAAAAGCTGCACAGGTCCATTGATCACAAACCCTGTAACTGCCTGAAGAGCATGAGAGGCTGGGAGGGAGGGAGTGGAGAATGTAGACCAAAAGCCCATGACTACTGTGGCAACACATTTGTTGCTGCTGCACATATGCCCCAGGCCCTGTCTGGGTTGGAGAAAAGGATTCCGTTTCTTCATGTAAGTGATGTTTCCCCTCCCAAAATCCCTTTACTTGGGCATTACCCAGAGGACATGCATGAAACCTAATGGCACAAAATAGCCTTACATAAATAATGTGAGTAACGTATATTTATAGTATGTACAAACAGGGCCGCCCAGAGGATTAAGGGGGTCTGGGGCAAAGCAATTTCGGGGGCCCCTTCCATAAAAAAAGTTGCAATACTATAGAATACTATATTCTCGTGGGGGCCCCTGTGGGGCCCAGGGCGTGGGGCAAATTGCCCCTCTTGCCCCCCCCCCTTGGCAGCCCTGTGTACAAATAGAAAACTAGCTCTTGACATACTGATAACCAATACAGGTAGAAAAAAATCTTTAAGATTATGAAGACAATGGATTTTTGGTGCATAATTTAAAATCTCCCCTTTCCCTGTCTATCCCCCCTTTCCATCTGGATAGCATACTGGTGTGCTATTGTATAGTCTTACTCCTGACTGCTGGGTTGTTGGCATTTCATTTTCCAGGGGGCAGGGGGAAACACTGAAGCTATTTCCAGGATAAAGAATTAGAATTCTAGATACTAAATAAAGAAACAGTACATCAAATATAGGTCCTAGTTCCCTTCATTCATCTCAGTACGCAAACATACACTATATATAATGCATACATTCCCTATGCATGTTACAGATAATATACATGCCCCCACTGATATGGAAACCCTTTGATGTCATGGCCAAAATTAATAAGATATGTATAGTGTTTTCAGATGAAACATCCAAAATTACCTTAAAACAGCTGAAAAATGACCTAGTATCTAGACAGGAACTAGGATAACTAATAGGATTTCTTAGTGTAAATGAGTACCACCACTGGCTTTCACAGCTAGGTCCTATTCCCTCATTTTACCCTGTAGGCCCCAGAAACATTCTTGACTGAACAATTTTTAAACTTCTAGGACTTCTGAGTTGAGAGAAGTAGCTTACAAAAACAGCCAAAAAATAACTCTGTAGTTGCTTTGAAAAATCCTGCAATTGCCTTAAAAATGCTTTGCAAAGCCACAGGCGACCCATAGACCTAGCTGCACAGCAATCAGTGTGTCAGCTCCCGTTAGGAGTTTCATGGCTTTGGGTAGGTTTTGTTGCTCCCAGGTGTAAACAAATATGGTTTTGTGTATGTTAATTTCCTTTGTTTTTTAACCACAGCACATACATAGCGAAATGTGTAGCATCTGAAGACTCAGTAGTGTCTAAGAGGTGATCATCAGCATAACAACACTGCTCACGTGGTTTTGTTATAGCAGTCTGTGTAACCATCTGTCATCATACTGCTACTTGTAATAAAATCTGTTTAAAATAATAGAAGGGCCCCAGATACATTTTCTGTGCCCAATCTGGAGAGCTCTTGGGTCTCTCTGAGATCCTTCATCTGCTTGCAGTGCCAAGTGTTGTGCCTCCATTGTCCTAGCAGATACTGGGTTTAGTTTAAGTAACAGACATTATTCAGTCGTCTAGTGCTTTTTCAGTTTATATTGCTGGCTGTGACCCAAAGAGCCCTCACTTCTGCTGTGTAAATAACTATTGTATTAGTACCATTGTATAGTAATACTGTGGTAATTTAATTTCATAATAATTTTTTTTCAATTATGTGAGCCACCAAAAGTTTTTAAAGTAACAAATGTCGATACATTTCTACCCCGATATAACGCAACCCGATATAACACAAATTTGGATATAACGCGGTAAAGCAGCGCTCCGGGGGGGCGGGGGAGGGCTGCGCGCTCCGGCAGATCAAAGCATGTTCAATATAATGCGGTTTCACCTATAACGCGGTACGATTTTTTTGGCTCCCGAGGACAGCGTTATATTGGGGTAGAGGTGTATTTGTTCCTGACTTTATGCTGTGATAAACACGTTCTAATGTTTCTGAAAATATCAAATGCATTTCATTATGGGCAAAAAATGAAAAAAGCCTAATTTATCTAGTACATATCTCTCCTCAACTAGATATATACTCATTGCCTTTACCTTGTATAGGCACTGATCCTGAAATCCTTACTTACAAAATTAGTGCCATTGAATTCCTGGGACTGTTTGCATAATTAAGTACTACCCATAGGAGTAAGCATTGCAAGGATCAGACAGACCCTTAATGTCTACTCTGTGACACTTACCAACTCCTGTAGGTATTCTTAGACCTACAAAGTGTTTTGCTGTGGGTGCTATTTGTTAATTTCATTCAGCAGTGGGATGAAGTTATAGCTGGTAGATGCCCAGACTCTGAATATGCTCACTCCCATCCCACTCAACCACCGGCTCCAGAAATTTGGGGACTTAGGAGAGCTAATGAGGAATAGATCAGCAACCCTAAACCTTATCATGAGGTTAAATCTATACCTGAGATTGTAACTCATGGTGCCAGAAGACAAAGGTCAATGTGATAAAAGCACGGAGTAATATTTATCTAAAATATTTTACCAGACAGTCCGCTAAGGCAAACATCTTGTTTACAAAGGCAACCTAATGAGCTGAGGCATTTTTGCTGCCAGTTAGAGAGGGTTTTACAGAACCCATCAAATATGAATTTAACCTCTGATCTTTTGAACACAGGCCATGGAATCAGTTTTTCTATAAATCACTTATAATCAGCTCAGAGTATGTGTAAATCAGTTTTAGAGAGAGAGCGAGAGAGAAGTGCTGTTTGCAGATAACAGCACTATCTCATTCAAACTCTTGTGCTTAACCCTCTCTTCTCCCTCTCCATCATTTCATTTAATCAAAGTTCAAGGGAGAACATTTGAAAGAAGCCAGAAAAATCAGAGCTCAGAAGGGAAAAGTTATTCCCTAAAGATGGATTGTTATCAATAATTTTCAGCAATCACTTCACCCAGACCTTTCATGTTAATTCATACAGAAAAGAAAAATCGCCCGAGGAAATTCCTAGTTCAGTCTCATTTACACTTCTGTGGCTGTGAGTTAGGAGTTGAAAAACAAAAAGAGGATTATGCTGTTAATACGCTATATATTAGTCAAATATTCACTACCTTTTGTAATATAGAGCTTCTGCTTTCATTCACCAAATGGAAATAATAAAACTTGAGGGTGCATTTTAATGAGGTGTATAAATAGTAACTACCAATCTATTATGCCTGTAAGGCTGAAGTATATCTAATAAAAATATGCTAAAGCATGGATGAACCCTGCATCTTCTGCTAGTAATGGCCAATTGGGAATAAGAGTTACTTCTCTGTAGCAGATGTGTAGCTCAAAGTTCACCGTAAGTGCATTCACATATTGAGCACAGCATGTATTGTTCTGTAAGAAGACCGAGCTTGGCCCTTCAAGTGACTATGGAACAACTAATTTCGTTATTTTAAAAAAAGAAAAAAAGGGGGCGTGGGATAAAATTAACCCTCTCTGAGCATTCCTTGTGGGGATTTCTTTTTGTCCTCTTGGTATTTAAATGTGTACTATTTTCATCAGAAGAAAGTGTGTTGTGTGCATATGGCCATGCAAGAAAGCTGCATGGGTGTAATACACAGTATTGCTCTCCAGCTTTTGTGATAGATATAGACATTCATTTTAAACAGATGTCCCTTTCTAAAATTACTAGTTTTACTAGGCACAAACTTGGCTGGCTAAAATGGAGTCCTTTGAGTTGACAATAAATCAATGAATGCCACTTCGGGTTTTTGTCTGTAAACAATTAACACCAAAGAAATCCAGCTCTCTAGAACATACAGCATGCAACAGAATATAAAAAGTTCATTGGCTTTTTTCTCCCTTTGTGGAATAAGAGGGAACCACCAGTTGCAGAAGAACCAGGGAGGAATGGATGGATAAATCCTATAAGAAAGCTCCTTTCCCCAGTTGCTTTTAGATGATATTGAGTAGATGCCTCAGAGAAAACTCAGGGTTTGAATTTATACATAGTCCAAGTTTGTGACTATAAAGAAGCTTTGGTTGGTGGACCTTTGCATACAGTACTTACTCATTCAACTCCACGGTGCATGAGATTCATTTACAGGCCTGAAACACGAGGATGGACCAAAAGGGTGTTGAACATAACAGTATTCAAAAGTAAAAGCCAATGGTTCTGGAAAATCTACTCCTTGTCTTTTCAACCTCTTCTCTCTTCAACAATCTCTGTTACTTTGTGCACTTTATCAATCAATTAGAGCCATGCAAAAAATATACTCCACACCTAACATTCTTACGGAGAATAAAACACCCCCCCCCCCATGAACTATGCTTTATTTCTGTTACAGGAAAAATATAAAATATTCTGGGTGAAATGCCTGTTCTATTGAAGTCAATGACAAAACTCCTGTTGATATCAATGCGGCCAAGACTTCACCATCTGAGTGTTGCTAGTGTTGCTAATGTTTCTTTCTCACATGCCCTACAATATTGCTTAAGTAAAAGTTTCAATAAGGTTTATTTTCAATATAAAGAACAAAACTTTAGTGAAATTGGTCTTACAAACTTCAGTCTCAAAGACCTGCATAACTTGTAATGAATGAGTCATAGCAGTAGGGATTTAGGCCCACACACTCAAAGGTATTTTAGTCACTAAGTCCCCTTGCTTTCAGAGGGGGTTAAGCACCTAAATACCTTCGAGAATCTGAGCCTTAGAGCCTGACAGGACTATATTGTCATCCTATACTAGGAGGGCAATGCAGCAGTTGAGAGTATAGTGAAGTAGAGGATATATGGGAAAGGTGGCAAAAGAGCTCCAAAGGGGATTAGAAATACTCCCCAAGACAAGTCAAGGTTCTTAGCTTATGGGTAGTTTGTGTTTGGCCTTCCATGGGTGGTTGAGAGGATGCAAGGTGGACTACTGCCCTTTTCCCACTATGCACACTGACTAGAAAACATCCCACTGGGGAATGCATGCTCTGCTCTTGACTAGGCCTGCTGGCGGTGTTAAGTTAACCTTTTGAGAAGAAGGAAAGAGAGATGGAGCAACAGTTGGGCTACGATCTCATTCCTCCTCCATAGCCCCTGACTGAGTTTGCCTGGTATGGTAGGGAGTACACATGGGACCATTTCCAAAAGCAAATAAAATCACGGAAGGGTGGCATGCTCCCTCGGGAGGAATTCTGACTGAGTCAGCAGCAGGAATCCTTCCTGGGGCTCCTGTTGCAGCATGCCTCCAGCTTATCCCTCTGGTGCCAGCTGGGGCTAAAAAGCTATGAGCTGGTCTTTAATGCCTCCCAGTTTTTTAACAGTATGAATTGGGACTAAATTCCCTTTGCTTGATTTTACATTGTGGGTGAAATGGCTCAGAATTTGTCAAAATATCCTAACTTTGTATTTAAAAAATTGTGCCTAGTGCAATTCAGAAGGTTGGCTTAGCTCTAAATATGGACATCTTAGCAGGCAGAAGCAATTTCTTGAGTAGTCTAAGCATCAGAATCAAAAAGAAAAGATGAGTGGTGCCGGTATCCAAAGGAGAGCAGGCTATGACCCCATTCCCAGAAAAGGGCACATTTTGCTATTATTTGTATTACTGTAGCACCTAGGGTCCCATTGTACTAGGTGCTGTAGAAACAGAACAAAAAGACAGTCACTGAGAGCTCACATTCTTGTATGTGTGCACCAGGCCCATGAAGACATCCAGCCAAGAATAGTATTTGGCTCTAGAATTTCATCACTCAGTGATTTTTGTTTAAAGTCTTCAAGACAGGAAGGAGCAGTTTTGGGGGCTGACACTGCCATTTATTATGTGTGTGTGCATAGTCTCGTGTGGTGGGGCTCTAACCTGGTTGCGGCCCTTAGATGCGACAGCAATATACATGTTAAATACAACTACTACTACAACTACAAAATGGGCAATTAAAGCAGAGATTAGGGAGACAGGCTATACTAAGCTATATTCCTGGGTCTGCCATAGGCTTGTTGTGTAACTTTGTTAATATCTCTGCTTCCATTTCCCCATCTGCCAAAAGAGAATAATAGTACCTACCTCACAGGGATGCTGTGAGCTTTAATTTATTAATGCTTGGGGCATCCGCAGTTAAAAGGCCTGCTGGGAGCATTATTACTTAAGTATTAAGAGGTACATATTTAACTTTATTCAGAGTGTTAGTAGGTAATTCCTGAAGTGGGGGGTATTCCTAGAGCTACCCAGTGGGTTCCATATCAGAACAGTTTGAGTCAAGAAAATGTCAGCAGTAATAGCAAAACAGGTATCAGAGGGGTAGCCGTGTTAGTCTGGATCTGTAAAAAGCAACAGAGAGTCCTGTGGCACCTTTAAGACTAACAGATGTATTGGAGCATAAGCTTTCGTGGGTGAATACCCACTTCGTCAGACACATGTAATGGAAAACAGGAGAGCTTCAGAGCACCAGAGAATATAGATTTAGGCTAATACAGGTTTGCCAGCTGTATAAAAGGTTTAACAAAATGTACAATAGCTGTAGACAGTTTTTAATGTCTTATAAATAATATTGTGAGATTCTCTTTGTTGACCTTTTACATGTAAGAAAAGAGCCAGTTGGCTGTCAAGTACTTGTAATAAGTCACAGACAGTCAGGCCCACCCAGAGGATTCAGGGGGCCTGGGGCAAAGCGGGGGAGCTGCAGCGCTTGTACTCACCCGGCGGCGGTCCGGGTCTTTGGCGGCATTTCGGCGGCGGGGGCCCTTCAGTCGCTCCGTGTCTTCGGCAGCACTGAAGGACCCGCCGCTGAAATGCTGCTGAAGACCAGGAGCGACTGAAGTGCCCCCCACCGCCGAAGACCCAGACCGCCGCTGGGCCAGGGCTCGTGGGGCCTGGAGCAAATTGCCCCACTTCCCCCCCCCCCCCCCCCCCCTCTGGGCAGCCCTGCATACAGTCTCTTTCTGGTTGGCTTGGCTGAGGAGCTTCTTCTCCTTAGAGTATGGCCCTGCTCTGTAAAGGGTCTGGAAATGGTCTCATGAGTATCTTTATTTCCCTCAGTGACTATCAAAGTGAATTTCAGGATGTTGGGCCTGAGTCTCCATTTCTCCTTTATGCTGCTCCAGTAATGTAAAAGGGCTGAAACAATACCTCTAGTGTAGGCACTTCCTTGGAGCATGTGAAGCTAGCATCCTTGGCTCTACGCTAAACACCTTGTAACCACCAGAATAAGAGGCATATCAAGGCATGGCTGTGGGGAAAGGGGCATCTTAGGGGTGGCTACTGCAACAGCCCCTACAGACCAGTGCCAGTCCTTAGGCTGTATTAACTTATGCCAGGGGCGAGGCGGAACCCAGAATGGCCCCACAATATGAAGAGGGGCAAAGTAAATCCAGCTTCTACCTGCATTCCATTCCTTTGCTGACTGTAGCTTGGCTGGAATAGAGAATAAGGGCTCATTATGGGGTGTGATAGTCTGTGGGGTGTGCTCATGCATCATAATAAAGGTGTCATAACAAATCTAGATGTCCAACTCTGCCCTCAGTTATACTTGTGAAAAGTCCTTGTTTGTAGGTAGAAGCTGGCCCTGGAACTTACCGTACAAGTTTGTCAACCGTGTGAGAGCCAGAAAGGACTCCAGCTCACTCTCCCAGAGCTATTTGGGTCTGTAGTGCTAACTGGAGTAAAAAGAAGCAACAACGTACTTTTGTCACTAAAGTAAGCAGATATGATCCTGAATACACCATGAAGAGATCTACCGAGTAAGAAGGTGCCATTTTTATATAGCCCTTTTTCAGCATAGAGCTGCTCTCTAAGGATCTTACAAATCAACTAGATAAATTAATAATTTGACATAAAGCATTTTAAAATCAAACCAGTGAGACATAATAGCTCTCCAAGCTCATTAATATTTGGTATAAAATACTTTTGCCATGTATAAAACGAGAAGGGGGAAAAAAATTGCTAAATTAGTGTCAGAAGGATACTTTTTTTAAGTCTCTGTGGCCTCCTGAAATCTTATATCTGTTCATTATGAATCTGTTCCCCAAATGGCCAGCACATGTTGAATCTTGCTGTCCTCTGAGCTACAGGAAGAGGCCTCTGATGGGTTAACCACAGTAGAGCTAAAATCTTTTCAAGTCACTTGAGAAAAATTTTCTGCCCTACAGTGGATACTGTCATTGTCACTGAAGCAGCAGGCAATCTCTTCTGACTAATAAAGGGGTCTAGTCTCGTCTTTCTTTTCCCTGGCTGTTTTCATACATCTGTACTTCTATTCTAAACTGAATAAAATGTAGACTTTAGTGTAAACACTGCAGCAGAATCACATAACACAGATCTGAAGCAGCTCCTAAAATTGCAGCTGTAGAGCAGACATCTCGGCAGTACACTCTGCTCCTGCGTGCATTACTCCAACTGCAGTTGAGTGATGTCATCCCTTCTCTTAGCCCTCTCAATTATTGCTCGCTATTCTTGTTGTTTTCATAATGTCTGGAACGTTGTCTCTTACTCTAGTTAGAGCATTAGTTTTCTGCGAATTCCCACCACTTTCTGAGCAATTCACTGTACTGCTGATGCACTCCATTTATAGCCAGATTTGCTCCCTCTTCTTTAGACAGGGATTGGACTGCTTCCATTGCAAGGACAATGAAGGCAGAGCTTTCACCGGAGAGAGATGACTATTCCCCCTTTTCCTCTGCAGAAGGAAAAACAGCTCTTCTACTTTCCATGTTTCCCCACCACACTGAAGAATACCCAGAGCACGTTATAAACTCCGAGTGTAAACCTGTGTGGGAAAAAGACTCCAGTTTGCTGTAATGCAAAAGAACAATTTGTTCATACACCTGTGCAGAAAATAATTTATTTATAGGAGGCACGTTTTATGTAATTAATCTGTACACCTAGGGCAAACTTCAGAGGCGATGGATATGGCAATATGTGTTACACTCCCTGACATCGACCTGCACCCACTTACTAATGTGCAAGTAATGCCAGCTTGTAAGTAACATGTCAGTAAATGGGTGCAACTAGATGTCAGGGAGTGTACTGTTTGAGCAACATAAAGGTAAATTATTAAAACGTTCTCCACTGGCTACAGGGGGAGCCCTGTGGCATAGGAGAATCCTTGGCTGGCATACAGCTGGTATAGTCAGCCTGAAGGCAACTGGCTCCAGTGTAGGAAGTGTGTCGGGGGCATGGCCATGGAGAAGGGGCATGACTAGAACACCTCTGCATTCTGGCTATCTCTTGCAGTGGACTGTTGCCTTTGGGGCCATATCAGCAAAATCCAGTTTAGAACAGCCCTGTGGCTGCTCTCTAGGGAGTGGATTGACTCTCAACTGGCCCCAGACCAGCAAGAGGGAGGTGGACAATCCCTAACTTTTCTGTGTGTGGTGGATGGGGGAATTAATTTCATAGGGGCAGGCAGGTGGGTATTTGCGCTGCTCCCATCCTTGAGTGTTCTCCTTGGGAGAGTAGCTTTAAAGGGTAACAAGGCACAGGTGCCTTTCCAATGGCTGCTGTCCAATGGTGTGCAGATAATGAGTGCATCACTCAGATGCTCGGGCTATGCCTTATCCCCAGCCATTCACAACCAACTCTCCAAAGGAGACATTAAGCTACTGAAAATCATTTCCATGTGTAATTTCTGCTACCAGGGTCCTCAGCTATGGGTTATACTAGTGGAATTTGTGACATCCCAGGGCTGCATGAAGCCCAGTTTGGGACAAGTGGTAGCTGTTTCTCACGAGAAAGGACCATAGAAGTGCCCTAATGTGCATGGAATGAAATACTGTGTATTTGGCTCCTCCCACTGAGGAAAGAAGACAGAGCTGGGCAAATGCAAGGAAACTTGTACATGGTTATCCAGGAAATACACAGCAGGGGTCTGAAGCACAGTAGTTAGTCCTACCCTTTTCAATTAAAACTTAAAAACAAAACACAATTCATTGTTGTTATAGGACACACTAGCTCAGGGGTCGGCAACCTTTCAGAAGTGGTGTGCTGAGTCTTCATTTATTCACTCTAATTTAAGGTTTCGCGTGCCAGTCATACATTTTAATGTTTTTAGGAGGTCTCTTTCTATAAGTCTATAATATATAACTAAACTATTGTTGTATGTAAAGTAAATAAGATTTTTAAAATGTTTAAGAAGCGTCATTTAAAATTAAATTAAAATGCAGAGCCCCCCAGACCGGTGGCCAGGACCCGGGCAGTGTGAGTGCCACAGGCTGGTCAGTTTCATTTTCTGTTTCACTTCCTGGTTCCAACTCACTACCCAAGCCCTGTCAGGGTGGGGTTAGAAACACCATGGGGGAATATTTAAAGAAAACAAATGATTTTGACTAACAAAATACCCTGAAAATATTTCCATTCCTATTATGTTTTAGAACCCCCCCCTTTTTTGGGGGGGGGGGGGAATCAGGCTTATTTAACTTTTGCAAAACCCGGTGCTGCCAAGAGCAGGTATTAAAAAAATCCTGACTCAGGCCTCCCAAAGCTGAGAGATTGGCTTAAAAATCAAGAGATTAAAAATGTAATAAATTTGTGATTCTTTTTATTTGCCTTCTGGTTTTTGAGCCTGTAGGGTGCATGTTTCAAACCTTTCTCCCAAATCATGAGGACTGAAAATTTTCTTTAAAAAAAAAAAAAGAAAGCTGAGATTTGCACATAACAACATGACTCCAGGAACTGGGACTTTAAAGAAAGCGCTACATAGAAAATGGCAAAAGTTGGCAATACTGAAAACCTGAGTTTTGGACTTAAACTGCCACACAGTGTCCCAATAAAGAGGTAATAATTTTACAAGGCCAGTAGCTATTATGGTGACACATCACTAACCTGCTGGAAAAAGAACATCTGCAGGTCCATCTCTTTGTATCTGAACTGCTCAGTAATTGAAAGTCATTTGTTTTCTCCAACGATCTGAGACAGCTACACACATTATCCGCTCACTTCAGTAGTGGAATCAAGTGTTAAGGAAAAGTCATTGCCTATAGCAAAAATAATTGGCAGCTGTGTTCTGCCTCACATGCTGACCTTCAGCCTGCTGGCCTGGCTGCAGGACTGAGACATTTTATTTAGCTTGGAGACTGAGTAAAAAGGTCAAGAAAGTTTGGGAATTTAAATTAAATGTGCTAGACAGAAAATGACGAAGAACGATCCTCTCTCCTTCTTCCATCTTATTGTTTTCCCTTCCTAATCTGTCCCTTTCTCCTTTTTATTTGTGTCTCTCTTGGAGCTAAAAAAATGTGCTGGGAATAGGCTATGACCCAAGTGACCCATGCTTGCTTGGAGTAGAGGCCAGTAAAAGCTGACCTATTTATTGGCCAGAACCCTTTCCAGCTAGACTGGAAATTGAGGAGTACAGCCAGCTCTGTGCACTGGGCCCCTAGGTGTCCAACATTTCAGCACTCTGGAGCAGGTTGTGTGAAGCACTACCAGGGCAATGCTGTAAGGCAGCTCACAAGGGGGCTAGAACCCCATGGCTAAAACACAGCCACAGCGTATATACATTCCCTAAAAAAAGGAAGGTAAGAAACAAGATGGCGTTTGTTTACAGTAGAAACTCGGAGTTACAAAGACCTTGGGAATAGAGGTTGTTTGTAACTCTGAAATGTTCATAACTCTGAACAAAACATTATGGTTCTTTCAAAAGTTAACAACTGAACATTTACTTAATACAGCATTGAAACTTCATTATGCAGAAGAAAAAATGTTCTTTTCACTTTATTTTTTAAGTAGTTTACGTTTAACACAATATTATACGGTATTAGCTATTTTTCTCCCTCTCTGCTGCTGCCTGATTGCATACTTTTGGTTCCAAATGAGGTGTGTGGTTGACTGGTCAGTTTGTAACTCTGGTGTTCGTAACTCTGAGGTTCTACTGTACTTTCCTCTTTAAGTACATCTGTCTGCCCTTACTTAGGCATAAAGTAAGATATCATAACTGTCAAAGGGTGTTACAACAGCAGGAATATTGTATATACACAGCCTTGCTTGATCTCTCTTCTGGGGAACATTCAAAAGATGTGTTTGTTTTGGCTTGCGGGTTCCTTAATGCTTCCATACATCACATTTTAAAATCAAGCTCAAATTGCAAAATGGGTGCCATGTGTACTTTTTTTGCAACATTCTTTAAATGTCTTTTGCCTATTTTGGGCAAAATTCTGGCACCTTTACTCATGCTGAATTGCGCTTAATCACACAGGTAGTCCCAGTGGGCTGCAGAATTTGGCCCTTAAAGATTGATGCATTTTGCTTTTAAAGATTTTGAAATGCACAATCTATATCAATACAGTTTTGAGCAAAAGATTGAGATAAGAAAGGAAGGGCTTTTCAGCTGAAGAGCAGGTGATGCAGGAGGTGC
Source organism: Emys orbicularis (assembly GCF_028017835.1). NCBI lineage: Eukaryota > Metazoa > Chordata > Testudines > Emydidae > Emys > Emys orbicularis. Next base: position 35,705,084 of record NC_088689.1, on the reverse strand, counting down.
CATCCAATTCGACAGGAACTGTGTTCTAAAAAAGATAATTTCAAGTTGAGCTGTGGTTTACCACAATGTTCTCGTGATCAGCTGAGCGGTCAGATGTCAGGGGTGACTGAAAAAAAGTTCATTTTCCCACAGTAGAGACACACTCACACAAACCCCGTGCATAAAGGAGGAAATCACTTTTACATTTCAGATCTTGGCTGCAGAAAAGCTTAGAATTTTTTTCTCACCCTTGTGACTTATACCTCAACAGACCTGTTGAAAAACGCTGTTTTTAATTTCATTGGCGTAACCCTTTCTCTCATTCTATTATTTTATAACCATATACAGCCTTTTAGTACGTTCATTCTGTGCACACTCCCATAGAGCAGTAAGGCACAAGAGCTTTAAATGCTCTCCTTACTGCCACAAAGCTGGGCTCAGAGAAAAAGAAAGGTCCCACAGAACTCAGAGATATTCACTTTCTTGTCACTTAATGATCTGTGCTCCCTAGACATTTAACACTCCTCAATGGGTCAATCATTTGGCTTTTGACTGACCTACGCTGTATCTCAGTGGAAACAGGACAGCATTAAAAGGCTTAGCATGAGGTGTGGAACTCAAAGGGTTAAAGCGTCATCTGTGATGGCAGAAATAGCTCTTACCACTAATTCTTCCTGTGCTGGGGTGGGTAAGTAGTTTTAATACACTTCAGTTCTCTTTTATGATTAAATAGACTTCATTTCTAACTTAGTGAGATCACTGAACAGTGTATCAAATGGGACGTTGTTAACTCTCTCTCTTTACATTTTTAGATGATAAATATAGTTCAAAAAATTCAGAAATGAAGTCAAGACCAAAAAAGCACATCATTTGAAGGTTTCACTGAAATATTTTACAAAAGGCATAAGACAGACCTCACCAATCCTCCTATAAAGAGCCATGCCGAGAGCTCCACTTTCCTGATCCATTTTCCTGAAAATTGACACTGACGTCTTGTTTTTAGTGCTGTGCATTTTTCATAACACCCCAGTCTCAGGAAGCTTCAGGCATGTTTCAAAATGGTGCAGTTGTATCATCTCTGATCCATGTTGTTTTGGCTGAAACTGTAACCCAAATGATAGAATTAACAAAATGATACTGAGTCTGTGCAGTAGCATATACAGCACAGCAGCAGAAGGTGACATCATTGATATTTCAGGATTTCAACTCTGCAGTGCAAAGCAGCTTACAAACTGCACATCAGAGTCAGAACCTGGATTAAAGACAAAAACAGCCCTCACTTCTCATAAATATCTTTTCAGTGGCTCAAAATATTCAGAGTGCAACAGCTCAGAAATATCCCTTCTTCCCTTAGAGATCATTTGAATTGCCAAACCCTATCCCAATTGCCAAACCCAATCTCAAACTCTTAATAACATGTTATGAGCCTCACAGCTCATTATTTCACTTCAAAGTCATTTAGCATAAGTTAAATCCTGAAAAAAAAATGTTGCTCAGTGATGTGATGCTTAAGAATAATTGCACAGTTCATGCTATGTCGATTCAGCTACTATTTCTGCATTTTTCAAACAGGAACTTGTCAGTCACAATGATTTGCAATTTTGGTGCAACTGTTCAGAAATGTGTGTGTGTCTTCAAACTGTTGCTCTATCATTGTATAACAGAAGTATGGAGGTATAATTTCTCTCTCTCTCTCTCTCTCAGCTGATGCAGCAGATCCACACACTGGAAAAAGACAGACTTAACAGTTTGGCCCACTGAACTGACATTTGTGGTTTTCATCACAGAATTGTCTTTCTACAGGGAATCAAACCCATAGAATCACTGAAATGCAGCTCTAAAACTGATCTTGTGCAATTAGGAATAATGAGGGCAGAGAATTTTTGCTCATTAATGAGGAAAGGCATTAGTGAAGAAAGATGGGGGAGGAAAATCAGGGGGTTGAATGCCCTCCAGGATGTTTTAGGTCTTCACCACAGGGCTTCTTGTAACGTATATGATATGTAACTAGCACCATTAGAATAAATGGGAGAGTACAATTATGGAGAGATTTTGTAAAGCAACTAGAATACATATGGAAACAGTTAATAGAAAAGGCAACTAGACAAAGAGTAGAGACGTTCTTCAATAAAATCCAAAGTTATTCCATTCTAGGGAATACAGAGGCTGATATAGTTGACATAGGGACTGGTCCTAAGAGGTGCTGAACACCCTCTTCTCCTAATATTGGGCCCCAGATGTTTGATCCAAGCAATATTTAATTTCAATCCAACTCTAGGAAGCTAAAGGGAACATAGACTGGGAAGCAAGCATGTTTAGAATTATAGAATCATAGAATATCAGAGTTGGAAGGGACCTCAGGAGGTCATCTAATCCGACCCCCTGCTCGAAGCAGGACTAATCCCCAACTAAATCATCCCAGCCAGGGATTTGTCAAGCCTGACCTTAAAAACATCTAAGGAAGGAGATTCCACCACCTCCCTAGGTAACCCATTCCAGTGCTCCACCTAGTAAAAAAGTTTTTCCTAATATCCAACCTAAACTTCCCCCACTGCAACTTGAAACCATTGCTCCTTGTACTGTCATCTGCCACCACTGAGAACAGCCTAGCTCCATCCTCTTTGGAACCCCCCTTAAGGTAGTTGGAGCTGCTATCAAATACCCCCTCACTCTTCTGAAGAATAAATAATCCCAGTCCCCCCAGCCTCTCCTCATAAATCATGTGCTCCAGCCCCCTAATCATTTTTGTTGCCCTCTGCTGGACTCTTTCCAATTTTTTCAACATCCTTGTATTGTGAGGCCCAAAATTGGACACAGTACTCCAGATGAGGCCTCACCAATGCTGAATAGAGGGGAATGAGCATGTCCCTCAATCTGCTGGCAATGCTCCTACTTATACAGCCCCAAATGCTGTTAGCCTTTCTTGGCAACAAGGGCACACTGTTGACTCATATCCAGCTTCTCGTCCACTGTAACCCCTAGGTCCTTTTCTGCAGAACTGCTGCCTAGCCACTCGGTCCCTAGTCTGTAGCAGTGCATGGGATTCTTCCGGCCTAAGTGTAGGATTCTGCACTTGTCCTTGTTGAACCTCATCAGATTTCTTTTGGCCCAATCCTCTAATTTGTCTAGGTCCCTCTGTATCCTATCCCTATCCTCCAGAGTATCTGCCACTCCTCCCAGTTTAGTGTCATCTGCAAACTTGCTGCGGGTACAATCCATGCCATCGTCCAGATCATTAATGAAGATATTGAACAAAATCGGCCCCAGGATTGACCCTTGGGGCACGCCTCTTGATACCGGCTGCCAACTAGACATGGAGCCATTGATCACTACCCGTTGAGCCCGATGATATAGCCAGCTTTCTATCCACATTCTATCCACCATTCATCCAGCCCATACTTCTTTAACTTGCTGGCAAGAATACTGTGGGAGACCGTATCAAAAGCTTTACTAAAGTCAAGGAATAACACGTCCACTGCTTTCCCCTCATCCACAGAGCCAGTTATCTCATCATAGAAGGCAATTAGGTTAGTCAGGCAAGACTTGCCCTTTGTGAATCCATGCTGACTGTTCCTGATCACTTTCCTCTCCTCAAAGTGCTTCAAAATTGATTCCTTGAGGACCTGCTCCATGATTTTTCTAGGGACTGAGGGGAGGCTGACTGGCCTGTAGTTCCCTGGATCCTCCTCCTTCCCTAGCCAGAGACTGTTCTTCCTTTGTAGGGTTTTGTTGTTGTTTCTTTTTTAAAATAGCTTAGATTCAATCTGGCTAAGAAGGAAATGAATCTGATTGGCAGGGTGGGACAGGTAAAGGAATGCCCAAAGGCTGTGTCTGCCCCTCAGCTGAAGTATATGTCCAGCTTTTACAATAATGAGTCCCATTGGATCCACTGCTGCTCCTTGATTCAAATAGTAGTAGAGGTACATAGTACCTGTCGTCATTTTTGTCTAATGCAGGTACTGTAAAAGTCACTTTCACCTTGGTCACCTTTCACTTGTCTGCTGTAAGGTGAGCTAGAAGCTCCAACAGGCACAGAGTGTGGCTACATGCCTCCTGAGTGGGTGAGCTGCTGTGAACCAAAACCAGCTATGTTCAAGTCTCCCAGCCCAGGGCAATTAGAAATACCTACCAGCTATGTGAGAGATATTTCAGACAGACAGACAAGGCCAGGTCAAAGCAATCCAGATCTCTAGGCATACCTCACATGGAAACCTGTGTGGTACTGCTCCAGCACTGTGGCCTCACACTGCACTATGGCCCTGCCTCTGCTTGGGTTGGAGGTGACAGGTCCCCCTTGTGACATTTTACTCCATATGCTTTATGAAAATATGCCTATGGTATGGATATGACATAATGGCAATATGCTTTATGCAAGATGGCTCATGTAAGATATCATTGGAAAGGTTATGATTTACTGAATGTGATTATCCAATCTGTATGCCTGTACCATTTCTGTATCTGAAGTTAGGAATATTAACTACTTATCTGTATTTCAAATGTGTTACTTTGGGTGTCACCCCCAACTAGTCCTTTAGGTACAACAGTGGAAAATCCAGACAGGGCTAATGGCCCATTAGCAAAAACAATGGACTGTGAAAGAGGTTGGTCTTCCTGCGGACGTTCCAGACAGCCTATGAGTAATGGCTGTCCCAGCCCGGCAGAGACATGGGTCTGCATCACCTGGTACTGGCCCCACCTTTTGGAATGCCAGTGTTCTTCCACTGGGAGACAAAGGGTTCCTGCCTTACACAAGAGCTATATAAGGCAGGGGAGTGACATCATCGTGGTTCTCCTCTGCCTCCCCGCCCAAAGGGACACTGGGAAACACCTGGGAGCAAGAACTGAACTGAGGGGAGACGGGTTGAACCCAGGCTGGGAGGGCATCCAGTCTGAGAGTGGAAATACCTGGAGTCTCAAGCTGCAGGCCAGTGCAGCTGCCTTTCAAGACTTTCTGTAATCGACCTGTGACAATATTTAGGGTGAGAAAGTACTATTTGTAACCAATTTCTTTAGTGAAACAAGCTTAGTTTGCGTGTTTTGTTTTATTTGCTTAGTAATCTGCTTTGTTCTGTTTGCTACCCCTTTAACCACTTAAAATTCACCTTTTGTAGTTGTTAAATTTATTTCTTGTTTATAATATAACCCCATTTGTGCAATTCATAGTTGGGAGTTGGGGGTAAAGAGGCTGTGCATACCTTCCTCCACATTGAGGGAGGAGGCGGATTTCATAATATACCTTTGGGTCTGCACTCCAAGGGAGGTGGTCACCTGAGTGCTGGGGCAAGTCCCTTAAACTGAGGCTTCCCAGAGCTAATCTCAGTGTCTGTGTTGTGCTGCAGTTGGCTGTGGCCCTGCCTGTGTGTGTGTTGGAGGAGGCTTAATAGCCTGGCTCAGCAAGACAGGTAAAAAAAGGTGCCCTGGATGGCAGAACAGGCGAGCTCAGTGGTATCTCAGCACATCAGGTGGCACCTTAAGGGGTCCAACCTGTCACACTCTCCACAAGAGCTGCCAGCTGAAACAAGTAAGAGATTCTTCAGAGGAAGGTACAAGAAGCTCTGCAGAAGGCATTTATAGAATAATTTGCCCTCAGGGAAGTTTTTTTCTACCGCACATTAATTGGAGTCTTAAACCCTGAAGCCCGAGTGTTTATATCTCTTCCAAAACTCTTGTATTTTCAGTCCTTACTATTGTAACTCTGGATGTTATTGTTATCCGTATAAATGTCTGACGCTTTCTGGGGAGTCTCCGTCATGGGCTGTGCTCATGGGAGCTGCCCTGCCACTCCTGTTTGGGTAGGCTAAGGACTCCCTTTTCTTCACAACATTGCTCCCTGCCTTCCTTTGGGGTGGGGTCTAGCCTAGAAAACCTCACCCACCTGACACAGGGTTCTATGTTTGGGAGACTTCTGCTGACACTACTCCATGATGGAGTGGCATCAGCAAGGATCTTTCCCACAGAGTCCTCTGTGGTGCTGTTTGTTGGGGTATCCTCAGAGAGCAACCGGTCTCGGAGTTAACAGCCCAATAACCACTGGTGTACATAACTGTATTGGTTCTAAACCAACATTATTGAATTGGTGCAACCCCCTAGTGTGGACACAGTTTGATAGACAAGTGCTTAGATCAGTGTAGCTTGTTTAGCTCAGTAAATGGGTTTAGAAATATAGTTCAATTCTAGGAAATACTGTATGTAGACAAGTCCTGAGATAGACGGTGCAGTTCATGCCACTCAGACTCATTGCTCTAGGCTGTCCTCAGACTCAGGAAGACACCACTGACTCAATCACTGGGCTAGGCCTGGGGACACTGGAAAGAAGGCCTGAGGCAGGAGGAAAATAAATGGGTGGGCCCTGAGAGGGATAGATGAGACAGTTGGAGATACGGGCAGGTCCTTTTGATCTGTGATCATCTCTGGGGTGTTTGTGTAATAAGGCATATTTAAGCTTTGCCATGTCACTGTGCTGATCTCAGCAGAATAGGCAGAGCTTTCCTTTGCATAAACTGAGTACTATTGTAGCAAAATTAACATTAACCAAATTCCTATGTCTCTGTCTGGTTGATATCTTAGTTTATGGATCCATAGCCCTCCAGGGAGCATAACAAATCCACATAATGTTTCTGAGTGCTACACTTTGCACTGGGTCACTGACTCAGCTGACGGATGTGTAAATACACTTGTAACCAAGCAGTCCACTAGTGACTACACAGATGTAGATGCCGAAGAGTGCAAGTTATTTCAGATAAGGTTGACATTAAGTTGAACTGAACATTTTCTCCCCAGAACTGCCTCTTTTTGACTGTGATTAGTATTTAGTGCTGTCTGCTCAAACCACATCCCCTTCTTGGGGGAGTTGGGAGGATCTGCCAGCTCACACTAAGTAGACATGCAGATCTGTCCTTTTGGAGCTGCAGGTCTTCAAGTGGGTGTAGAAGAAGCTGTGAGCTCTTTAAACACATAATTAAAGCCACATTTTGGAGACAGGCATTGTGGCTCTGATGAAATCCTATAGGCCCAAATTATTAAGCTTCATTTTAAACTTTAAAAAAACAACACATCTAAATTCTTTGTTTATTTGAATGAGATTTTGGACAAGCACAGCAATCTGCTAACAATGCCCACATCAAATGCCAGAGCCAGGGACAGCACAAGCAGCACTACTGCAGACATCCCTCACACACAACCAGTGTGGCACAGCAGAGAGCTGGAGAGGAACCTCCTAGGAGGAAGAGTGCTGCGCAGTCTCCCAGGAGCTCAAGCCCATGAAAGAACTAGTTGTGATGGTGAAAAGTTCCTTATTAGGAATGGGCGTAAGCATGAAAGGCCTTTCATGCTTACGTGGGATACAGCAATTTACAATAAAATTGCCATCCGATGGGAACAATTTCTGGTTGCTTTTGACCCGAGCTAGAATCAAACTGGTGATTTGCCATGCAGGTGACTGATCCCTGATTACATGGGGGTGGAGATAGGCACATACATGGGGGTACAGAAGGCCCTCTCTGTATGTGTATCCTGGTGAAGAGATGCTCTGCCAATTAATTTACCTTGGCACTGTCCCTTTAAGAACTGTCCTATTTGTTGTATATCACTTTTATTCAAACTGTCTATCAGCAGGGCTGGCTCCAGGCACCAGCTAAGGAAGCAGGTGCTTGGGGCGGCCAATACAAAGGGGCGGCACTCCGTCCGCTATTGGGGCAGTGGGTCCCTCAGTCCCTTTCTTCCTCTTTGAGCTGCCACCGAAGTGCCGCCAAAGAGGAAGAGAGGGAGTGAAGGACCCGCCGCCAAACTGCCGCCGAAGAATGGAGCGGCGTGATTGAGCTGCCGCCGATCGGCTTTCTCCCCCCCCCCCCCCCCCCGCCGCTTGGGGCGGCAGAAAACTGGAGCCGGTCCTATCTATCAGTTCATCCTATAACCCCTTTGATGCTGGGCAGTGGCCACTATGCTCCCCTTTGCCCAGAATGAAATGAGCACCAGCATACCCTAACTTGCTGTCAAGAAGACTACAGTGATTTGGGCCTTCTGAGGGAATGGTGCAGAGGGAGTTCTCTACAATGTGATTAAAAAGAATCAGGTTAATCAGTTGCCGCTCCTCTCTGAATTTGTGGGAACCTGGTATAACCCATACCTGCTTGGTGTGGTGCTTTTACCTCATGCAGCAGAGGCTCGTGCATTTAGCTCCAGGGGTTCCATGTTCGATCCTGCCAGCCAACAACTGGGGTCTGTCGGTGTTACATTGGCATGTTCACAGCAGCAAGCAATTGACTTTTCAGCTCTAGCACTGATTTTATATATACATATATATATATATATATATATATATATATAGTGCTAGATCCTATAGGCTAGGCCATAGAGAGGTGTTGACACTGATTTTGTGTTTGGTTCTGAGATCACTGGTGGAACTTGGCTGACTTCAGCAGCGCTATACCAGATTTGCATTGGTGTGAATGAGATCAGAATAAGGTTCCTTATTTTGACAAGGTCATATGTCCTGCCTGCTGAAAGTAAATGCCCTCATAGCAGCTGACCAGTATGGAAGGGGGTTGTGGGAGAAGACAGAGAAAAATTAAGTGTGAACGACGGATATTAAAGGAAGGAGCACACTTTCCAGTGCGTGGGCCATTAAGTGCTGTCTCCAAAAATACCTCTTCTGCTTTCCTGGCAAAACTAAGGCCTTTTCCTCCTCCTGGTTAGCACAGCATGATGGATGCACACAGAAGTCCCTGGGTACTTTGTGTGCAAGTTCCTCTCTCTAATTTTGTTTCTTTTTAAAGTGGTGAAATTATTTTCTTTCAACCAGGCTTATAGAACAGGAGTTAGAGTTCTCACAAAGAAAAATATGATTTGTCTCCTTTTTGCTTTTATTTTATCATCACAGGCATACTTGAGACCTGTAGTTTAAAGTCTGGTCTTTTTTCCCCTTCTCCCCTGCTCTCCTCCTTGCCAGTTTTTGCTTCTTCCCCCTCCGCACCCCTCTCCCCGATCCCTGAACATTTCTTATGGATGAGCAGATTTATGGTGACATGTTGATGCAACGCTGATACAAAATTTATAAACATTACTCTAAAGACCTAAGGTGTGTTTTTTATACCCATCTGAAAACATTATGATTTATTTAGCCTTTAATAGAAAAATTGTGCAGCCTATAAATTTCAGAAATGCTACCTGTCCACTAACAGCGACTCAACTCAGTCTGGGATTTGGTCTTAGTTTTTTTTAAGTAAAGTGAAAAAGCATGCACAAGACCATGTTACTGAAATTTTACAAGCAGACAATGAGTGTAATGCAGGGATGGGCAAAGTTTTTGGCCTGAGGGCCACATCTGGGTATGGAAATTGTATGGCGGGCCATGAATGTTCACAAAATTAACAATTCAGAGATATTCAAATTTTTTTTTAAAGATACATTTTAGTGGAAATAAACATTAAACCTTACTTACTATTATAAATATACATACAAATGTACATACATAACATATTACAATAATTAAACCAAACTTACCCCCTTTCCACACCCTCTTTGATTAATGTGAACAATGCAGCTGGCACTCCCTGGCCAACTACTCTTTGATTTATCCTCAACAATGGAAAATTAACACTACTAAAACAGCAGAGTCACCTAAGCCAACAAGTAGCAGGCATGTGAGTTTGCACGTTCCAGGCTCTCATGGCGCGTGAGGCACATTTGGGTTGTGCAGCCGCAGTAACATGCATGCCCTCACGCAGGTCCTGAACACAGGGGAGCACTGGAGCGGGGCAAGCCCCCGGCCCCACTCCTCGGGGGCCAGATTAAAAGGTCTGAGGGGCTGGACGCGGTCTGTGGGCTGTAGTTTGCCCACCCCTGGTGTAGTTAGTGGGGATTGTAAGATGTAGGAATTAACTCTAAGATCTACCAGATGATATGATCTTCAACAAATTTACATGGTGTATATGGACTAGGAGCAGACTGATTGAGTTCATGCCTTAGTGCTAAGTTACAATCACATGCCACTCCCCAGTGAAAACTCCTAACCACCCTCCTCTCCAAATCCTCCCCCCCCATCATGGCCTCAAACCATTCACCTCTACAAGGAAGATGTCTGACCCCACTCCTGGCAGGCAGCCAAACTTCTTTCCTTCTACTCTAGCCAGTGCAGGTAGACACCCACCCCATTGTCCCCATCTGTCTATGTACAGTACTTACGTGGCACCATCATCTAGTATCTGAGCAACTCACAAACACCAGAGAGTTTATGCCGAGAGAGTATTATTCCCAATTAAGCAGTGGGTGCTGAGGTACAGATAGATTAAGTGACTTATCTCAGGTCACACAGCTAGTCTGAGGTAGAACCAGCAGCTGAACCCACATCTCCTGGTTTCCCAGCCTGTGCCCTGACGCCGAGCCATCTTTCTCACGCCTTAAATGCTGTTCTTGAGAGCTCCGTGTGAGTGTTGGTTGTGCTGCTCTTCCTATGTGGGGAGACTGGTAGAGATTGTTGTCATTGGGTTGGGGGTGCTGATACTTCAAAGAGGAAGTGGCTATTCACTGTCAAAGTAGGTGGCTGTAGCCAAGAGGAGGATGGGGAATTCTCAGAGGGAACATAAGCTTGTCTGCTTTGTAGCCTGTACTTTTGCCTGTCTTATCAGCTGGTCACAAGTTTTTATTTACAACTCAGACTAGGAACCTTTCAGCATCCACAGGATCCTGAACAGGATGCCCTGATACTGGTGCACACAGTGATCAGAAAGAAATAAGTGGAGTATAATCCTGCAGCAGGCAGGAAGGGGTTAAAGAGTTGCTATGGGCTTGAGTGGTCCTGCCCCACCACACCTGCAGGCATGTCAGGACTGGAGGAAGAGTTCAAAGGGGGGAGATGCCCAACCCACAGTGGGTAGCTCTGGGAGGACAGTAAATTTCTGATCATTCCAGCTCATGAGGGAGGGTATGGAGAGAGGGTAGAGTCTGCTGCCATGCCTATGAACTGTCTGAGCTCCCTCAGAGGAAGGTGAACTGCACTATAAACAACTACCACCAGGTGCTCCCTGATGATTGATGAGAGAATGTTAAGCTGGAATGTGGCTTGCCCCTGGCTCCCTGGAAGGAAAAGTGAATGGTGGCTTCTTTAAGACTTTTTGTTGTTGTTACCTCTCAACTCTGGAAAAGGTAAACCCCCAAGAAACTCAGCTGGAGAGCTGGATTTCTGATCTTGGGCTGATAATGCTAACTGCCCGAACCTGGATCGCTGTAGCCTGAGTAAGTCCATGGCCCTGCCATGACCTGAGGGGGTGCTACAGAGGGACTAGGCCCTTGACATACTTACCCACGCTCTATCTGTGATGCCAAAAAGAGACACTACTCAGAGTAGATTGTGAAGATGTTCATAATGTGATCATCCTCCTAACAATGTCAATATTTAAATCAGCACCATTGGGTTCCAGAGTCAACATGCTGTGAGGTTAAATGGGTCAGTACACTCGTCTCTGAGCTATCATTTCAGGGTGTCTGCAGACTTGGCAGACATCACTTCTTCTGAAGGTTTTCTTTGCAAGCATAAGGAGCTTTAAAGTGAAAGGTTATGTTCTGGAGCACAAAATGGCAGACTCCAGGAAAAAGTACCTGCCCATCAGGCAAGTGTGACGTCACCCAATCCAGCTCCTGAGCTCACACAGCTATCTAACCAAATGGTATGCTAGGCCCACTCTGAATGCCATGATCTTGTGCTAACAATACTGAGTAATATCTATTTCTTAAGTCTCTAAGTCCTATGGAGTTTCTGCATTGGAGGTATATGTTGGGGGGGGAAGGGGGGAAGATGCAAAGGCTGCATCTTAACTGCTGCATTTAGTGAGGAAGGGTAGCCTTGAGGTACCATACTGGGAGCCAGGAGTTACAGGTTATACCTGATTTACCTGTCTCATAAACTGAAGGTTATGCCTAACCAGGCAAAAGTGCAGGAAATTTATCTGACTAGTCTCTTCAGCACCCTTGAAAGATCCTGCCACTCTCCTTTCAACTACAGCTAGTGGCCTCTGAAGTATCAGCACCAAGTACTGGCCTTCCTGTGGGGAAGTCAATCTCTTTGTGACTCGTTTTTTCTCCTCTGTAGAGTGAGGATAATAATGATGTGAGACTAGAGTACAAAATATTGAGGATTCAAATCCTCTAGAATGTCTGTCATGTCCCTCTCAGCTACAGACAATCTAGGGAGCAAAGAAAAAAGAAAAACCCTTCAGAAAGGTTTCCAATTTCCCCTAAACTTAATGGTTAAATTGCTCAAAGGAGACTGAGTCTTGGTGTTTGGTTTATTTGAGAGACAATGTGGGTGAGATAATATCTTTTATGGGACCTTTTCTCTCAAGGAATAATGAGTTAAAATATTTAAAAGATATATTAAATATTTTGCCCATTTTCCCATTCCCGTGGCTTTATTTTTTGTAAAAAAAAAAAAGATGGATTTATTCTAGTTCTAGAGTGGGCATTTGTCAATTTGTAAGCTAACTGGTGAACAGTCATGAGATTGCAGGTCAGAACATGGGACCAGTCATGACGGAAGGTCAGACTAGCTCATTAGAATAATCCCTTCTGGCCTTAAAAAAAATCTGTCTTTTATATTATCAGATGTTTTGAGGTCTAATAATGACCATAGTCATTGGATTGCTGGAAGGATGGGGTCATACTCATTTCCTCTTATCTGTCTTTGGCTTGTGGTATTCTAGTCTGTCTCTGATACAAGACATTGCTACCACAATTAGCAATCTTAATCTTAATTATTTGATTTGGGGAAGCTTTTAGATTTACTCTTTATAGTTGAGATTTTCAAAATACTTGGTCTCACTCTCACAAAGGAAAAACCACAGTAGTTGCAGTCAGAGCTGTATTATCTTCTCAGTTTCTGGTTTCCAGGATTTTGTACAAAATGTTCTGCATTTAACAGTTTCAGATTTGGCTTTAGTTGCAGTTTCAATGAGATGGCTCCTTTCCAATCAAAAATAAGTGAAAAAGCAAATGTTAGCCTGTCTCTTCAAATCCATCCTCACTTGGACAAAGGGTCCCATTTGCACCAGGAAACACTTCCCTTTTTGCTAAGAAATGTGCCTATCATAGCAAAATTTTCCACAAAAATGAGCCTGTTTTACAGTTCTTAACAACATGCAAAAATGTTGAATTTCAGGATTTTCAATTTTATTTAAAAGATTTTATTGAAAAGCCACTCATACCTTTGAGTCACTGAAGTCAACAGGAGTTGTGAATGGTTGTATGACATCAGAATTTGGTTTTTAGCTTCTTAAAAATGTATTTACTAAATGATAGCCATCTGCTCCTCTCCATTGCACAGAGGGGATGGAAGCAGACATCATCAGAAAGGGGCTAAGGGTTACAAAGAGGGGAAAGACAACTATGTGGTAGTATCCTTCCCCTATAGTATAGCCACACTTACTCTTTGTGGTCTCTACACAATAGCTGCATTGTTGTGGGTACATTGCAAGAGACAAGGTAGAGGTGTCTAAGCAACATGTGACTTTACATGGTATTTTCCCTACAGGCAGCAGTAAAACTTACCATGTAAGAAGGCATGGTCAACCAATGGCTATGTAGCAGAGACAAGAAATGAGAAGTCAGTGCAGTCAGTGTAGGCTCTGGAGAGGAGGGAAGTGCAGACAGGTCCAGCTGTCTGAATTGCCCCTGATGTTCCTGCCAATCTCAGCCTTCGATCAGAAGTACCTCTCATGATGCCTGGCTGTTCTGCTTTGGCACTGGCCCTGTCTCCCAAAGAGGCCAAAACAATGACTCAGAAAGGGAAGAGCAGTTCTGTGGCTCTGTGCTTCCTCAGTTTTACATGTGCAGAGGAGTACAAGATTCAAAGACATGCTGTATATTCAAAATTCATGTTCAGGACTGTTTTCAGGTTGTGGTTGTTTTCAATATGCCTGTAACAGTACATGTTGGTGGCTCTTGGTAAGAGCTACCATCTTACTGCAATGTGGTATGATCATGTAATTTGAGACACCACTAAGCAGATGCTGCAACACAGACTACTTGAACAGCCTGAGTGGTAACATAGGTCACAGTCCTGCGAAGACCTGTACGCGTGAGTAGATTCACTGACGTCTACACACATATAAAGTTAAGCATGTATATAAATCTCTGCATGATTGAGGTCTTACTTTGATTTACACATTGTGATAAAAGCTACCTGAGCTTTAGGATCTTAGATGGGCCAAAGACTTTAAATTTCATTAACTAAACTGACTAGAATGAACACTACCGTTAATGACAATTATCTATAGCTGGGGTCGGCAACCTTTCAGAAGTTGGCAACCTTACAGAAGTGATGTGCCAAGTCTTCATTTATTCACTCTAATTTAAGGTTTTGCGTGCCAGTAATACATTTTAACGTTTTTAGAAGGTCTCTTTCTATAAGTCTATGATATATAACTAAACTATTGTTGTATGTAAAGTAAACAATGTTTTTAAAATGTTTAAGAAGCTTCATTTAAAATTAAATTAAAATGCAGAGCCCCCTGGACTGGTGGCCAGGACCTCGGCAGTGTGAGTGCCACTGAAAATCAGTTCAAGTGCCGCCTTTGGCATGCGTGCCATATGTTGCCTACCCCTGATCTATAGATACAATTACTTTGTTTCTTTTTGTTTATACATAATAATAAAAAATACCTTTCCCCACCAAAATAGACTTTCCCCCCAATCCTAAACTATGACAACTACACTTTATCAAGTCCCGGAAGTATGTGGCCTTGTCATACAACACACCAGAAGTATGCAGTTATCAGATTTCAACCCAGCCCTCGTCATGCGTCATTGCTTACTTGGCAACTCCACACAATACTGTTGTCTGAGGATATTTCTGTTCTCAGCACTTTCTCTGTTGCTTAATTTCTAAGAACAGCTTTATACAGCAACCGTCTTCTTTCAACAGTGCAAAATTTTTGCTTGCCAGCTACATGTACACGTACAGCTGATCCTAGTCAGAAATGACTGCTGACTCTCACAAGAATTCTACGGCAAACAATTTTATAACGGAAGGGAAAATACCTAAATTATTTTATGGTGATACAATGTAAATATAGCTCTCTCTCTATTTCTTCTAAGCAGCAGGGCCTTGATTTTGGTGTTTTAATTTCCTTATTGGAGATTTAATGACACAACTGGTTCTAAATATATAAATGTAGGCAGTTTACTCAATCAAATTTTGAGTAACTGCATTCACTCCATAACATTCTTCACAAAGATTCCTTTAAAAAGGGGCTTGCATAAAGCAAAATTGAAAGGACAGCATAGTTGAGTGAGAACAAGCTTACTGGTACATGAGGCATCCTGCATTCTTTGCTCACCCAAGCTCCTTATAAATTCAACTGGAGATCTGGGTGCTCAAGGAACTCAGAGTGGGGCACTTACTTTTCCTGCATTCCCTTTACTACTACGAAAGATGTGCTTTCTAATTAGGGCATTTCCCCTTGCAGGCCAGTTTCTCTTTCTGCTTGAATCTGCAGTGAAGTCATTATCTTGTGTTTATGACTCCATGGTCTGTTGCAGAGGAAACTATTGACAGGTCACAAATTCAGCATTATGTGGCTTCAATACAGGATGAAAAAGGAGATGGGCTGTGAGGGAGAAAAGCCCTCGTTAAAACAAATGGCTTTGGTAATTAAAGTTGATATGACAAATTATGTTTAAAAAAAAGTGAAGGGTGAATGGATTTATATTCCTTCTTGAGATAGTGATTTTCTTCCCCAGTTAAAACCATCCAATTCAAAATCTCTCAGCTTTTAAAGAAATTGGACTTCAAATAAGCCATTCATATATTTCAATCAAAGTCAATTTTAACAACCATGTTATATTGCTCTTGATTTCTGGTGATATCATAGTCTAATGGAGAAAATAAATTCTAAGGAATTCCTGTTCTGAAGAGAGAATGTACCCTGACTGAATCGCAGAACAGTATTTCCAGGCTGGTTTCATTGCCCTGCAGGGCATAGTTGCTTGTCACAGTATTTGCCCCATGAGAAGGACAAAAGAACTGGAAGGGTGTAAATTACAGAAATGTGAATCACAGCTCTGAGAGACTTTGCTCCAGGCAAGTCTGCAGAAAGACACCCCATTAAGTTTGTGAATTCTCAGAAGTCAATACGAGGAGCATGGATGAATGAAGTAAGAATACTGATTTTTGTGTGTCTTTTTCTGATTCACTGAATCCATGGCTGTTGAATTGCAGCTCTTATTTTGACAGGAGGCAGCTGTTTAAGTTGAAAGTCTACCACTAACTCCAACAGACAGAATGTGAAGCCTGGCTGCATGGTACATAAGAGACAGCAGGACAGATTCTGATATGAGTAACATGAGTGTAAATCGTGAGTAATTTAATTGATTTTGATATTCTCCATTGCATTTAGTGAAGTTAATCTGGATTTACACTGAGGTATCAGAATAAGGATCTCAATGATGTACTATTTTTCAACAGACACAATACATTGGTAAAACTCTTCCTATTTTTTCCAAGACTTCTTTCTCCCTTCAGAAATATCAAAGGTAAAAAATACTGCTCAATTATTATAATTTGTCATCCTCTGCCCCTGAGCAGGACTTGTGAGGAGACAGTTTATTAATAAAGCTTCTTCAATGCTGCATCACAAAGGTTCATTTCAACTAAGACTGTGCTTACTAGCCAGTGTGTATTAAATCAAGCAACAACTAAATCCATTTCTCACTTGAATACATTTATTTCAAACGTGATCAGTGTTTTGCAGCTCCTCTGATTATTTTTTTTTAAGTTCTTGTTTGGAATTGGAAGTATTGTGTCCATGCATTGCTCCTCTAAGAGTGACATGGGCACATTTATAACACTTTCCACTATTCCTGGCAACGGGTTTCATGAGACAGTTCCACAGCTTGGTCTCAATGGTCTTTTAAACAACATGGACCATTTGATGTCTGGCTTCCTTTGTGATTTGTACAGCGCTGCACATGTACAGGTTTTTGTTTGTTTAAATAGATATACCTAATAGAAAGAATTTGACATTAAAAGCAGAAGTGCTATGAAGCATACTTAGGTACTTCATAAAACCTAAAGTTTAAGAAAATGTTTGTTTAGTGTAACTTAAAATGTAACATTAATAATGGACACTGTTGTGAGTATTAGATTTTGGCTTCGTCAGAGCTTTCAGATACCCCCAAAAGATGCAGGGTTTTATTAAGAAAAAGCAGTCTGAGTGGTAGTAACTTCTTGGACACATGGCTAATATGTGAGATATGTAATATCTGAGGGCAGATCTACACTTAAAACACAGCAGCGGCACAGCTGTGCCAGTGCTGGTGTAGTGCTTCAGTGTAGACACTACTACGCTGATGGGAGAGCTTCTCCCGTCGGTGTAGTTAATCCACCTCCCTGAGAGGCAGTAGCTAGGTCAACGGGAGAAGACCTCCTGTCGACATAGCACTGTCTACACCTGGGTTTAGGTCGGTATAACAGTGTCACTCAGAGATGTGAAGTTTTCACACCCCTGAGCAACGTCATTATACCGATGTAAGTTTATAGTATAGGCTTGGCTTGAGAGTATGCAGTGCAATTGTAGTGGTGTCGGGCCCAGGATATTTGAGAGACAAGATGGGTGAGGTAATAACAGTAAGAAGAGTGGCCTCTTAGAATATATACTAACTATTTATATATAGATGTGCAGTCTCCACCCACCAACTGTCCTATGACTGCAGAGGTGTTAAAAGGCCACTCTATCTTGAATGGTCCCTTACAATATGCTAAACAATCTATTCCACCTTGCCGTGACACTGGGAGTGCCTTTCCTAGACTTGGAGAAGAGCTCTATGTGGCTCAAAAGCTTGTCTGTATCACCAACAGAAGATGGTGCAATAAACGATATTACCTCACCCACCTTGTCTGCTCTGAGAGTGACATTTTTTTCCTGGCTGCAAACCAGAAGAATACCTAATACTTCCAAATTGCTAAATATGACTTATGCGCCGCTGTAAGGTATGCAGTGTAGCCGCTCTTTGTTGGCAGACCACTCCCAAACCACTCCCACCGAGGGGTGGTAGCTTTGTCAGCAGGACAGTGTCTCCCGCTGACAAAGTGCTGTCCACACTGGTGTTTTTCATCGGTAAAACTTTTGTCGGTCAGGGCTGTGGTTTTTTTCACACCCTTGACGGATAAAAGTTTTACCGACGCAAGTATAGTGTAGACATAGCCTTAGTGGAGGGGCTAATTAAACTAAAATTTTAAAATAGGTGTCTAAATTCAGTAGGGAATGTCTGTTGTTTTAATGTAGATTTAATATATGGGCCAAAGGTGTTAACATGACCCTATCACTGTCCAGCATTAAACAGTGCTAAACAAAGTGTGGGGTTTGGCATACAGAGACCTCAGCCTGCTTATCACCATGGAAAAGGCACCACTGATACATTATTTTAATCTTTTATTAAAGAAGGAAAAATATTTGGAAAATAAAACATTGAATAAGGCTTTCATTTTAACAGCATCCCTTGTTCTCTTTTCGTTTAGCTGGAGAAAGTTTTGGAAGGAAAAACACCCTTATTTGACAGTCTCTTAGATGGTAATAAACTATCATGAGAAAAAGTTAGTTGCTGCTGCTTTTGTAAAGCCCAATCCTATTTCATCCCAGCTGGTGGTTGGGATTCAGCTGTAGCTGGTAGAGGTGGAGATGTCATCTGGGTCCATTTCTCTGGCTCAGTCTAGTCAAGACACCTTTTAGGCTTTCATTATCCTGATCCTGGGTCCCAGGAGATGGTGGGGATAGCAGCCATGATGGCAAAGTTTCTCCAGTAGTCTCCAACTGTACTTTCATATTTTTGCCCCCCCCTCGTCTCTTTTTTTCTTCTTTGTTTTTAAGGACCCCAAAAGGGAGTGGTGGGTGGAATCTCCCATCTCCTCCTTATTTTGTCCACCAGTTATATTGTACTCTGTGTTGTAATTTAAATCAAAGTGTATATTATTTTTTATTACAAATATTTTCACTGTAAAAATGAAAAATAGTGGGCCGTAGTTTGCCCACCTCTGCTCTAAAATGTTACATTGTTTTATTTTTGAATGCAGGTTTTTTTGTACATAATTCTACATTTGTAAGTTCAACTTTCATGATAAAGAGATTGCACTACAGTATTAGGTGAATTGAAAAATACAATTTCTTTCGTATTTTTACAGTTCAAAAACTTGTAATCAAAAATAAATATAAAGTGAGCACAGTACACTTTGTATTCTGTGTTGTAATTGAAATCAATATATTTGAAAATATAGAAAACATCCAAAAATATTTAAATGGAATTCTATTATTGTTTAAACATGTGATTAATCGCATGATTTTTTTAAATCATGTGATTAATCACACACTAATTTGACAGCCCTAGTTTTAATGTTTTTAGTGTAGCTACTGTAACTCTGAACCTGGAAAGCCATCACCAGTTTTATTCCTGTTATTGTACAGTTATGTAATTATGCTCATGTGAAGTCCTTTTATACACTTTTTCTTTGCATTTGTTATCCACTAAAGCAATGGCAAATTCTTCTATAGTTGATTCTCCTGTACCTTTTCTATAGTCGCTAGAGTGCACTCTGTTTAAGAGGCGAAGGATCAATTTCTCTTCAGGCAGCAAAGGGTCAAAGAACTGAGGCATGATGCATTATTCGCTGAACCACTAATCTGGCAAATATTGAACTATTTTAAGTGCATCTATTTTCTGATCCAGTAATGGGGTGGGTGTGTTAGTTAAATTCACTGACGTTAACTTAGTGTTACAACTTAGTGTTACAGCCCAGATGCAAAAGTACATATTAGAAAATACTATGAGATAACAAATCTAGTGACATGAGATATATACATTTGTATGTCCACCTGTATTCTTTCTAGCACTCTCTTCTTTCTTCCTTTCACAGGTACAGGCTGTTTATTTCTGGTTGCACCACTTTTAGGATAGGCAGCACATTTTATTGGTACTTCATCTCTAGAAGCAAAGAAATAAATCCTTCTCTGAGCTTGCAGAAAGCTGTCAGTAACATCTTCTGAATTTAAAGCCAGCGTTACTTGACTAGTAATAAATAAAGATAAATATACCACCTAAGAAATACAAAAAACAGATTACCCCAGAGCACAGATTATGATCTAATTAAGTAAATAATGTTACCAGTCATCTTGCACTGGATATTGGATTTTCTATTACATTTGGGCCCAACCCTGTGCTGCACAAGTGTGGTAGTGAGGGGAGAGGGAGCCACTGTTTGCTTGCATGGTAGGACTGCAACGTAAGACAGTGTGGGGGACAGGGACGGGAACAGTGATGGGGATGTGCAGGCAGTAACTACCCTGGCTGGCACACTATAGCCCCACAGACGTGATCTTTTGCCTTGGAAACACAGTCAGACCCTTGACTAGCCCAGTGGGTAATGCAGCTGGCTCTAGGCAGTGAGTACATTCTGCTTCTTTTTAGAAGAGCAGTAAGATGTGGCCCACCCCACGTTCTCCAGAGCCCCAATGATCAATTCCACTCTGCACCAGAAGGACCTATCAAATGTATGTTGGATGGTTGGGGGCAGTGCTGGGTGAAAGAACTTTGGGGCCCTATGCAGTATGGCAACTGGAGCTATGTGTGTTCCCCCAGTGGGGTGTGGAATGTCAGGTCCTGCCCCTGGGGGGTGTTGGAGAGTGAGCCTCCTCCATGTTCACCCCACAGCAACTTCTCTCCTGCAGGGCTGGCCTGGATCCCAATCTAACGTGTTGGCTCTTGCCACAGCATGCAGGCAGGACCATCCCCCTGTGATGCCCCACCCCCTTCTTGGTGCTGGATGGTTTGTAGTTGTTGTAGGGTGTGTGTGTTCCCTCCCTCCCCTGATGGTAGTAGGGTCCCTCTGAGATGTGGGAGAGGGGGCCTGGTTCACATTGGTTAATCTGGGGGACATACTAGGTGGTGATATTATTCTACTCTGTCACCTCCATGACTTCAGAGAGTAAGGACAGGATTTTATTCTGAATATGTACTATATAGCTCCTGAAGAACTTCTTGATGTAGGCCAAGATTTTCAAACATGGGTGTCTAAAGTTAGGCTCCCAAGTCAGCTTAGGCACTTAAATAAATGGCCTGATTTTTCAAAAATACTGAGCACCCAGGAGTCTTGCTGCCTTCACTGGGGGCTGCTGGGTACTCAGTACCTCTGGGGAAAAAAGGACACTTATTTAGATACCTAACTATGGATTTAGCAGGCCAGCTTTTGGCAACCACATCTGAAAAGTGTACTTGTAACTGTTACAGCCACTTGTTATACTGGTTCTGTGTGCTGGGTTCCCACTGAGAGAGATGCTGGAACAATTTCTATAGTGGGGGTGCTGAGAGCCATTGAACCAAACTGTAAACCCTGTTTATAATGGAAACCATGTCATGCCAGGAGTTGCTGCAGCACCCCCAGTTCCAGCACCTATGCCGATGGGTCTCATTGAGAGTTTTGGGCAAAGATCAAGAGCTGACAATAGTGTGTATTCCTAGGGTAAAATTTTCAGACATACCTAGGGGCCTTTTTAAAGGTACTGCATTGCCCAGTATGACATTTCAAAAGCATCTTTTACCCTTTCAGCTTGTAATACCAGATGAAATCAATGGGCAAAAAGATAGTGGAATCAGGCCATCAGAAGAGTTTCCTTTATAGTAGAACAGCAAAATACGTACCAGGGTCCTCAACATTTATTTCCATTCAAACAGATATAAGCAATTTTTGATGTTTTTTTCTAATGTAAAATGTAGGCTATAAATTTCACCATAGAACTAAAACTATATGTAGACCGCTTTATAAATTAGTCTTTAAAGCCTCGACAATACATATGGCAGAATCTATGCACCCGTCAAAATTGGAATGAGTAAATCCATCGCCCCCACACACCAGGAGAGGTTTGATGTGAAGAGTCATTTGTCCTGGACAACTGGGGATGGCTTTTGTAACCTGCAAAAGAAAAATATATGGGAAGAAGGATAAGCAAATATTTATTACTCTGCATGCTGTATCTGATTCTGGCAATAAGGGCCAAAATATCACATAAAATGTTGACATTTTGATTTTGCTCATGAAAATACTTTATAGCCAAACTATAAGATCACCTTATTCTCATAAGTAGTGCCACTGACCACTTGGCCCTTAGGAAGCACTTAGCTATGACCTTAGATCATTCACATACACCTCCCCACATTATTATAATATTAATGATTTATGGTTATGCTTATTATGTGCTATGGGGTTTCCAAATAATCAAGAGGGATGGTCCTGGCTCAGAGGAGCTCAAAGGACAGAGACAATTAGACACAAATTAGGGTTATGACAGTGAGCAATTTACATAGATGTCAACCTGATTCACTGTTAGTAAGTGCAGCTGAAATGGGTCTACAAGAGGGATTTAAATATGGACAGGCTAGAGGCCTTGTGAATGATCCAGGGAGGTTGTATCATGCATGAAAAAGACAAATAATTGATTGTGAGAAACAAACTACATTTTCTCTTCAACTACAAAAATTGACCATTCCTTTGTAAAGCGCTTTGAGATCTACAAGTGAAACACAAGAGATAAGGATTGTTATGATTTGTAGACTAATGGGTAAATATGCTAAAGATTATTCTGTAATATGACTCCGAAATGCATGAACATTCACTTAATTTTTTTAAAGTAAGAGATTCTTATAGGCCTCTCTTAAAAAAAGAAAGAAAGAAAGAAAGAAAGTAAACTGTATATTTCAAAACCCATAAACAATTCCGCCCTAGTTAGGCTGAATCCTTGCATGCTAGTTTCCTACCTGCAGCAAATTTTCATGTCCCCTTACTAACACCACTACAAATAGAAATTTGTAACCAAGACATCCTCTGGACTTTTGTGTCCTGGGCATGAGCAGGTACTGCTATAATTCCATACAAACCCTTTATTTAGAAAATGCCAATGTACTTTCAGCCAAATAAATACTATACTTAGGAGGGTGTGTATATGTGTGTGTGCATGTGTGTCTGTGGTCTTCAAAGATAGAACTGCACTAAGTATCAAGAATACAAATATCTCACTCTTCAAAGAATTGTAAAATCAATTCAAGAGAAAAGGAAGACTTTTTGGATCTGCGATAGAATGTACAGACTAATTTTCTGAAAACTGCAAAGAGAATACTAGGCAATTAGTTAGATGTGTGCATAATTTGAGGCCGAGCATGTTATTTTTAAATAAACAAGGAAGAAAAGTTTTAATAAAAAAAACTATTTAAAGTTACTTTGCTTCATTGACTTCCCAGTTTTTCATTGTCCTTTTTAATTCAATAGGAAATACACATACTGGGCCAGGCTCACTGGTTTGTTCTGGCTGCTTTCCCCTGCTCCAGCAATGCAAAGCAGCCATAAGCCTCACATAACTGGTCAGTTAAGCTCAGTTTACAGCTGCTTCACCTTACCAAATCAGTGCAAAGCAGCTGGAGTGTGACAGTGAGTTTTGTATCTGTAATCTTCTATATTTTTAAAAAAATGATTTGTTCATAGCTCTAAAAGAACACAAAAGAATTAAAGCATCTTTTTTGCTATCTGTATAGCATGTCAAAGAGTCTAGTCACATTTCTAATACCTTTGGTATGAACGAATGTTTGTGGTATAAGCCATTTCAGCACCGGGGCTGATGTAGGCTTCTTTACACACTGCCAACCCAGAACCTACCAATTTGACATAAATGGGCAAAATACTCTATGTCAGAGACGTGCATGAATCTGCCTTTAACTCCCCATGTGTATCCGAGATAAAAAATTGGTTCCATAGTTGTGCTTTGACCTGGGCAAGTCAGGATGGACCTGAGAACTTTGTAAATAGTGAGGAGTCATGAGCATGTAACCTAGGGTGGAATGTGGCTCACATGTGTTTCTAACTTGTTCATTGTGTGTTCTTTTTTGGGAAAAGGCTGCTCTATGGAATTCCCAAGGTACTTATTTTAGCATCTATAGGCCTGTTTACAGAAACACAGAGTAATATAAACAAACAGAGCAGAGTCCGGCACAAACACTGATGCAAATGGCAATAACTGTTTACATGTTTATACATATGGAATTTGTCCAGTCTCTTGAAAAGGCTAGAACCACA
Source organism: Emys orbicularis (assembly GCF_028017835.1). Classification (NCBI taxonomy): domain Eukaryota; kingdom Metazoa; phylum Chordata; order Testudines; family Emydidae; genus Emys; species Emys orbicularis. Next base: position 35,681,005 of record NC_088689.1, on the reverse strand, counting down.
GATCTATGTCAACAGTTCAAACATTCTGTCTAGCATTTAACAAACTTCCAGCACAGATAAAAGAAAACCACTGAATTATTAAAAGGGCATCTTCATCTCACTTTCTCATGTCCAACTAGTTGACTTTTTCTGTCTCAGAAACCTTAAACATGCTTATGTACAATCTTTCTTCATCTGCATCATAAAGTGTTGTGCATTTTTATGGTACTGAGCAATAAATAATAATATACATGAGGATTTCCATGGCACTTTCAACTTTTTTACTTCCCTCATCTGCATTGGACTAAACTCTTTTCTAACTGAGGAGAGTTGGATGCAAACTCCCTCTGGAGTATACAAAACCATCCCTGAGGTAAGCAGAGGTGTCACTTATAAATGACAGCAGCTTCAAACAACCATGAAGTTGTACTGTACATAATGTAAACCACAGAATGCTATTCTGGCAACAGGTGAAAAATGGGATACCAGACAAGGATGCTGTTGGGAAAACACACAGATCTCATAGGACACATTTTTCTTAACATCAGTTACAGATGAAGATACTACTTATTACTTGTGATGCTGCATTATTTTATATTTTCTTATCACAAAGACTGGCAAACATAAAAAACTTTACACTTTTTATTTTTGTAAAAATGTATATAATATGACAGATTAACAAAGAATTAATACCAGCATTTGTATCATAAATGTAAAAATGATGCACAACTGAAGTGTCGCACATTGGAAAATACTGGGGATGAAGTAGTGGTGGAGGGGAATGCCATGAGTACAGATAGATTCCGTCCTCCCCCTATTTTCTGACTATGAAAATTTTTGTTTCAATTTTTCACTGAAATTTATTTTTCATCACAATTTTCTGATCAACGCTATCCATGAGAGAGATGGCACATTCCTTCATAAGGATCCATCTGATATTTGCATGTCTGAAACAGCAATGTAATTCTAATTTAAGAATGACACTTCTATATACACTTTCTGGCAAAATTAGAGAGCAATAGTTTTGCATATTAAATGGAATGCATCAGTGACAAAAAACTGAATAAGTTTTACATTATATAGATCTCTCTATCACACTGTATATGTTTTACTATAATTTATAATACTTCAAAATAATGTTAACATATGGCATTGCTTTTACCTGTTTTATAGAATTTGCTCTCAATTCCCATCACCCACATTCCTTCTCTTTTTGTTTGCGCTCTCCTCAATCATCATAATTTGTAAAATTGTGATATTACAATCCTGCACAGGATTCTAAATGTTCAATGTCTTGTGATAGTCAGTGAATGTTCTTTTTTGTCTATACAGTGCTCTCTCTCTCTGTAGTGTTTCATTACCTTTACATATTTTTTATTATAAAACTGGTCTGGGGGGGAATGATCATTTGCAGTATAGGCACATGGACACAAAGTATTGGTAATAGTTATTTACTGTGAAAATGACTGTGAAGTCTGTAGGCCTGAGTCAAAGCCCATTGAAATCTATGGGAATCTTTCAATGGGATTTAGATCAAGCCCTATAATAGTATTTGTCTCCTACATGTGTAGGACAGTGAAATACTTACGGAGGAGTGATTGATTGGATGGATCAGAGATAATAGGGGGTGGCTGTAAGGAAAGCTGGGTTGAGGTGCTAATGTGTGCTGCATACAGGAGTACTAATCTCTCTTCCTGTGTTCTGGTTGGAGAGGTGGCACTATTTAAGGATGGTGTGGAGCCAACTGATTGTTATGTGCGTCAGCTTCTTTGGTGCCCAGGCAGCCTGTACTATCCTTAAATGGTACCTGCAGCCTGCTTTTCTCCTGGCGCTCCTCATGGCATGGGTTGGGAGGAGCGATGAGAGCAGCAGTAGGAGGAGAGAGTGATTTTTCACATTCCATGTCTCTCAGCATAATATGAAGCAGCCTGACATTTGTTTTAAATGTGAGAATTTTGACTGAAATCCCTTGCCAGACTCTAGTAATCCACCTTTAATGATGACCCACAGCTGAGAACTGGTGATGTGGTAAATTGGTGAATTCTCAGTAGGGCTTTCCTCTGCATTAGTATGAGTTATTCTCCTTTCATGGGCTGTGGTTCAAACAAACCATGGTGTACAGTACACTACAAATCACTTACAGAATATGGGCCATGCAGCAGCTTTAGCTTTGTAATAATGGAAGGAATCTGCTTTTATGAAACTGTTTTAAGCCACAACATCCTATAGCCAGTTGATTTCACTCCATTCCATCCCTTAACCCCTCCCCCCCCAACCTACGAAAAACAAGCCCATATAAAAGCAGCCTCTCTGGATGGCAAAGAATACAGTAGATAATGAATCATGCACTGTATTATAGTGACATCTGCTACTGCCAGTGTAGTTAGGGATCTGTAAGACTGTTAAAAAACCCCATATTGATGGGCGAACTTGGCTGAAAAAATTTGCTTTGCCCTGAACCGTAATGTAAGGCCAGATTGTTGCTTTTAAAGCCACAGCTGCTCAAGGGGTATGCAGAGGGGCACTGGAGTCTCTGCAGGCAGAGAGGCAGAATGTTCCCAGGGATGCTGGGGACTGCACACAAGGTGCTGTGTGTTGTACTCCCATAATAATAATCACCAAGCTAAGCTATTCCTTTCTCTGGTCTGCACAGTGCATCTTTCCTTCCTAGTGTTTGTATTTCAGATGCACAGCATACCAGGACAGCAACAGTCTTTAGCTTTTTGCCTTGTTCAGTGCTGAGCATATTGCCAGGATTAAGTAAATAAAAAGTACAGGAGTACTTGTGGCACCTTAGAGACTAACAAATAAAAAGTCTGTGCCCAGACCACCAGTCAGCGCAGAAAGCCTGCCTCACCTGTACCTTTTTGGGTTGCCTCCACCAATCAATGCATCAACATTTTCTCCCTTAGTCCAGGCTCCGGCAATGCAAGGTGTGGGATTTAAGGAATGTGAAGATAGGGTGGGCTCACCCAGTCTCTTCTCTCTAGTCCCTGCTTTATGTATCCCATGAGTGGCTAGAATCTGTCACCATCTTGAGAAAGAAAATTACGATTTTGTGCTCATATATGTAATACTTTCAATTCAGAACGGTGGCCTGGGGCCCTACCTGGGAGGTATTATAAAATCCTTCTTGTTGCCATTATTAATAGGATGGCATCTACCCAAATGGGCTGAGTCAGGTTTGTTTGCTGTCCCCTGAGAGCAAAGATGGGAGCTGGACTCCTAGGAACCACTCTTGTTCCCACAGAATCTCTCCTTTCTCTGTTCAGTCCTTCCTCGTTTTCAGTCCCTCCCTCAGAAACTGTGCATTACAATAACCAATCCTCTCGTGGGAGAGGGCTAGGCATGGCTTCTTACATTATCAAGACGGGTCACTCACACACAGCTGGATGTCTGATAGGTATATTATTCAGGAAAAATGACTTGCTTGCAATCTCTTTAATATATAGCCCAGTACAGCAGATTATGGACAGCGTGGCAGCCTTAATTCTTTATTGCCTGAGGTTTAGAAGGCAGATCCTTAATAAATGTCCAGTGTATGTTTTTGTCATGTGCTCTAGAATATATCTGAATTGCCCTTCTCATTCCCCAGAGCAGTACACTGCAAATCAAATGAGACACTTCTATGAACTTTCATCTCTGCTGCCTACAGTCTCAGAGCCCAAGCATATTCTTGAACCTAGGTTTCCTAAATTGCAGCTCACTGTATCACCCCACACCAATAAGATGGCTCCATGCTTGTCATTCTACTGGAGCATTTCTACATATAGTAGTTTCTGTTGGCATTATAGAACTGTTTCTAAAGCTTTGTGTACTCTTATCAATATCTTCTTACAAAAAGTAGATTAATGAACCTGCTCAGTCTTTCACTAGCCAAATATTAAACTAAAATAAGCTGAACTGTTATTTTCATGAGCAGGTTCGGTTAACTGTCATTGAGGAAAGAGGAGCAAGAAAGAGATATCGTTAATTATATATTTATAACCCACACGATGGGGTCCAATCTGTTGGAAGTCCACTCTAGGTAGAGATATTAGATGCAGATTTTCCACTATCCCTATAGAGTGCCTGCAACAATCTTCACCATCTGTCACTATACTGTATTCATCACATTGGGGACTCATGACTGACAGTCCTGGTACTATATATTGTTTTTAATTAAAAATTAATAAAAATGTAAACTTCAACAAATACCATAAGGCAAAACAAACCAAGGAAAGTTTCTAAATGTGTATTACGGTACTTCTGTCATTTAACTATTAGAACATGATTAAAAACATCATTGCAGAAGTGAATGCTTTGGTAAAAAAATCATTTAATACGTTTCTCACTAAAGCCCCAATTCTACCTGTATGTGCAGAACTACAACTCCCTTTGATTTCAGTGTCTCGGCATACCACCATGCCCATGTATGAAAGGCTAGAAATTGTAGGGTCCAATTCTGCCCTTACATACACAGGTTACTCCAGTTAATTCTAGTGGAAATTCTAGTACATGGAGAGAAGAGTAGGCATCTTAGTTTCCTCTATAATGAAAACACAAGGAAGAAGACATAACTATTCACTGAGATGCAGTAGAGTATATTCAAGGGAGCAGTTTAAAAAAAAAAATCCCATGCATAGCCAATACTCTCAGCTTTTAAAAAGGTTCCAATAGCACAAATGTTTAAATGATGTCAGTGATACCACAAAATATCTTTGGGGGAAAATTTCAAAGGCACAAAGGGCAGGTAGGTGTCCAATTCCGATTCCGTATAGACTATAGTTAGTACCCATAGGCATCTAAACATCCGTTTACTTCTCCCAAGGCTTCACTGTAGAAGACAAGAGGAAATCCCTTCAAAAGATGAGATGCGGTGCATGATGGGAGATGTGCCACAAAAAGCGTTAACTAAAAAATGACTTAATCAGTCTTCACATAAACGTACTATAACATTTAAGAGTTCAGATGGCAAAGCTTGCAAAACAGGAAATGTCTGTAATGTTGAAACACCAAATAGGGTATAGCTGCAGAGCACTGGTTCAATCATTGCCCAGTTTCCTCCACTGATAATATCATAGCTATGTAGCTTCTCCTCAGTATCCCAGTAATAGAAACCCATAAACCTCTTGACCCAATCCTATATAATATACCAATTGTTAAAAAAATAACTCAACAGAATTTTGGGGGAGTTTAAAATTGGCAACCTTGCAGGGAAAATCCAATTTAAAATGAACATGTCAATGGGAGAATCCAGATGATGCCAACACTTAAACAAAATGTTTTTAAAATTTCATTTAGTCAGTGTCTATTAATTTCAAGGTACTTGGAATTCATGGGGGGCGGGGAGGGTTTATTTTTGGTAATGTATTTTATGCCAGGAAAACTTGACTAATGGTATTAGTGTGTTAAACAACATAGTAAAAGACCATGATGGTTTTTTTTACCATGCTTCACATTTTCACACCTTGTTCTAACACATTTCCATTGTACGTAACAAGATTGAATGTCCGTATTGTATGAAATCATTACTTTTCAAAGCAGCTGATAGCAGTTATTCAGCACTGTAAATGCTAATGCAGGAGTGGCAGCATGGACTTAAAATAAATGAAATCAAGCCAGAAGAGAAGGGAGAGGGGATAAAGAAGATAAGAACTGTGTTGGAAGTTGATGACAGAAACAGACAGAGGAGGAACGTGGGAAAAAAAGTAGCCAGAGGAAGGAGGGAGGGAAGGAAAAATAAGACTGGAGAACTTGAAAAAGAAAATAATCCAGAGAGAGACAAATAAAAGAAAAACAAAGAACAACAGAGGTTTGGGAGAGAACAGGGTAGAAATGAGGAAAATAATGCTGGAGATTAAGGAGAAAAAAAGTGGAAAATGCAATTTTCCCCTCCATCATTCCTTGACTGTCTAGACTCTCTTGGATCAAAAATGTGTTTTGGTTGATCCAGGTTACCTTGGAATACAATTGTAAACTCCAGTCTATTAGTGAAATCCTGGCCCCACTGAAATCAATGGGATCTTTGCTCTTTGACTTCAGTGTGACCAGAACTTCACCCCTTATGTTTTTTTATTTGCCACTGACAACAGAAGGTCACATATACTAGCTCAGTAATTAACAGGAAGAGAAATGAATACTCTGCAGAAAATAATTCTCATTGGACATGTCTTAACTAAGCAAATAGAAAAAGGGGGAGGGGAGAGAAAATGTACATAGTAATCACGCCTATGTAGAATGGTATGGGGTCAAATTAAGGATCAAAGTTGGATGACCAAATCATGGGCTTACTGGGGACAAAAGACCAACAATATTAAGTAATATAGTCAACAGTATTAACATGCCCTTAACGCAAAAAGAATATAAAAGTAAAATATCTAAACAATTAAAAAAGTAAAGAATATCTCACTATTGGGTAACTTTTTTCCCCATTGCAACCAATTAGGAGGCATTTAAAAAAGCACTAACAAGCTCAATTATTCATAGACACCGAAAAGAATATGATGATGGGTATGGGCTGCATTTATAATGCATCCATCCAACACTGTGTTACCTAAACACCTTATGGCATAGAATACCTCCAGTATTTTCCAGTCTGGACCAACTACAAAAGAAAACCCCATCCTTTTGTGTTTTACATTATTAGCAGGTTAGAAATGCACCTTCCTTTCAGGAGGCAACTCTTTGAGGGGAATTTGCAGCAAATTATAATCCATCATCTAATATTAAACACGAGAAATAATTTAGTCTATCGGTGTACTATATATCCTGCCAGAGATCACGTTTCTATTCAGGTCAGTAGACAATTTATTTCTAAGTTTTTATAATTGGTCAATGTTATCGAGCATAAACAATGGAGGAAGGGCTAGTAGGGGAACAGTCTTTGTATGTTGCTCATTCAATCTTTCATTTTCCCTTTCAGAATTTTTTTTAATTGTTTCCAATTTGTAAATGATGAGAGAACGGTGAGCAGTCAACCTTAAATATGTCTTTGCATTGATCAAATGAGACAAGGTGATCATGTTTGAATCTGTATATTTTAATCAAAACAGTGTATTTGAGGTCCATATTTGTAAGCCACCCCATTCTGCATGTAACAATGGGGAGTCAATACTGGACATTTCTGGCCTTTTTAAAAAGATACTGCCCAGAAAGTAGTCATCAAAGCCATCCTCTAGCCATATTGCCTAGGCCAGTGGTTCCCAAACTTGTTCCGCCGCTTGTGCAGGGAAAGCCCCTGGCGGGCCAGGCCGGTTTGTGTACCTGCCGCGTCCGCAGGTTCGGCCTATCGCGGCTCCCAGTGGCTGCGGTTCGCTGCTCCAGGCCAATGGGAGTTGCTGGAAGCGGTGCAGGCTGAGCTGGAGTTGCTGGAAGCTGGGAGCCACAATTGGCTGAACCTGCAGACGCGGCAGGTACACAAACCATCCTGGCCCGCCAGGGGCTTTCCCTGCTGAAGCGGCGGAACAAGTTTGGGAACCACTGGCGTAGGCTATTCTCCCCGCCCCCGCACCCATCATATAAAGCAACTCTATCAAAGAGACATCCTGGGTAGGGAAGTCTTTGATTCTAGATGCTAATATAGTCTTATCATAATTAAACCATGGGATACAGAAGTGCAGTTGTGCTGCTAAGTAGTATCAGTCAAAGTTTGGAAGCACTAATCCCTCATCCTCTATGGGTAATTGTAATGTCTTCATTTTAATCCTGGATTGTATTTGGCCCATATGAAAGACATAACTGCTGTATTTAATTAACAAGCAGGACAAATCCTGCCTAAAAGAGTCAGGGGGAAGACCCATACATCTTTCTATTTCCTTTTGCTTCAGTGCCAACAGCTTATCATAATTTAAAATAAAGATAATTTTAAGGGAATTAGTGAGTTCTGTACTCAGGTATTTCATTTGGGTAGTGCTTATTTGTATGGGGCCCTCCTTCTGATATAGGTATGGAGTTTTATCAAGATAATAGCTCAGTTTTATGCCAACATTATTTTCAAGTCAGAGAGTTCTCTACATTCTCCTAGTATGTTAAAGTCTCATGATAATTCTTCCTGTGGAATGGCTGTTGAAATAAATGAGTTTGTTTGGTACTGGTCCTGTTTATATCTTCTCTGAAACTTATCTTGAGTATTTCAGTTGCCAAGGTCAAAAACATGCCTGAAAGTGGGTATGCTTGATATAGTCCTTTAGTTTTAATGACATACCTTTTGTTTTATAGAAGATTAAAACGCTTGTCACATCCAGAAAATCCAACCCACTGAGCCTTTTTTCATTTTTTTAAAAAAAAATCTGTGTCACTCTGCAGCATTTACAAGAACAAAACAGGTATTTAAAAAAAAATTTGATACCAGAAACACTAGACTCCAATTTCAGCCTAAGAATGCAAACTTAACTATTCTAGAAAGCTAAAAGAGAAGTCGTGAGAATATCAGAGTTATTGTTATATCTATTAAATTTACAGGGAAACAATACAAAAATTATTGAACTGTATAAAATGAGAAAGGGAATGGCTGAAATCATTGGTGATCGGAGAGAAGGCTGTGGCTAGTGAGTGAAACCATCTGTCACTGGATGTTGAGAGGGGAGTGGGTAGAGCTGTAAATTGTTTAGGGACTTGGTATCTTAGAATCTAGCAACTTCTAAAAAATGGGCAGAGCATCCAATAGCATTTATGTTGCGCTTTAATTTTGTAATTACTGAAAAATGGATAAATTCCAGGACATAGTAAAGATAATGGCAAAATACAGTATTTTAGAAAGATGAAAAAAAGAACCATTATGCAAAATAAGGTCCATTATTATAAAGTAATTGTTATTGTTTCATTCTATTTAAAATATTTAGCAATGTGTATGGATTTACCAAAAAAAAAAAAAAAAGTCTGACCATCAGGGAAAACTCATTTTGCAAGGGCTCACAAGGTATAAATTATCTTGGAGAATGTACTTTGTTAATTCTATTCAGTACCATGAAATTAACTGCCTTTTTAAAGTCCTTTACTTAATATACATTCTCATGGTGAAATAAACCAGAATTATACCATATACAATACATATGGATCTATACCACCAACAGCCCCATGATAAAACTCCATCATATAGCAGTTAAATTGAATATTACAATTAAGAGCACTGTGATGTATGAACACAATTAAATGAAGTTTGCAAAATATGCTCCAATAGGATTCTATTGTAATAATGCAATGGAAGATGGATTTATTTTGTTGAGCTCCACAGCTGGTTTTGTTTTGTGAGCTCTTCCTTGATCCAGTCACCATGTCTCCACCTGCCTCTCTTTAAAGCACACCTAATCTAAATAGCCCCCCAAACCGTACCCCTCCACTCGAAGTGTGAACTAGATAGACATCAGATAATGTAGAAGAGAAGAATCTAAATAAAATTAGATTATTAAAATGTTATCTAATTTATTATACTTATCTAAAATAAATTATTAATTATATTAAGGATTATAGCGGACAAGCAACTCAACGTGAGCTCCCAGTGTGATGCTGTGGGGAAAAGGCTAATGAGGATGTCTAAACAGGAGAGGAGGACATAGGAGTATGGAGATGATTTTACCTTTGTATACAGCATTTGTGAGACCGATACTGGAATACTGTACCCAGTTCTTGTGTCTACATTTTAAAAAAGATGTTGAAAAACTGGAGAGAGTGAAGAAAAGAGCCACAAAAAATGATTCCAGGGCTGGAGAAAATGCCTTACAGAGAGAGACTTAAAGAGCTTAATCTTTATCAAAAACAAGACTGAAAGGGAACAATTAAAATCTATGAGTATCTTCACGGGGAGAAAATACCAGGCAGTAGAAAGCTATTTAATCTAGCAGAGAAAGGCTGAACAAGAACCAATGGCTGGACATTAAAGCCAGACAAATTCAAATGAGAAATAAGGCATAAATTTTAACTGTGAGGGTGACTAACCATTGGACAAAACTACCAAGAGAAGTGGTAGATTCTCCATGTCTTGATGTTTTCAAATCAAGACTGGATGCCTTTCTGGAGTTAGTCAAACAGAAGTTACTGGACTCAATGCAGGGGCAAAGGAGTGAAACTGAATGGCCCATGAGAGTCCTGTGGCACCCTATAGACTAACAGATGTATTGGAGCATGAGCTTTCGTGGGTGAATACCCACTTCTTCGGATGCATGTAGTGGAAATTTCCAGAGGCAGGTATAAATATGCAAGCAAGAGTGAGTCAGGCTAGAGATAATGAGGTTAGTTCAATCAGGGAGGATGAAGCCCTCTTCTAGCAATTGAGGTGTGAACACCAAGGGAGGAGAAACTGCTTTTGTAGTTGGCTAGCCATTCACAGTCTTTGTTTAATCCTGATCTGATGGTGTCAAATTTGCAGATGAACTGAAGCTCAGCAGTTTCTCTTTGAAGTCTGGTCCTGAAGTTTTTTTGTTGCAGGATGGCTACCTTTAAATCTGCTATTGTGTGTCCAGGGAGGTTGAAGTGTTCTCCTACAGGTTTTTGTATATTGCCATTCCTAATATCTGATTTGTGTCCATTTATCCTTTTACGTAGGGACTGTCCAGTTTGGCCGATGTACATAGCAGAGGGGCACTGCTGGCATACGATGGCGTATATTACATTGGTGGACGTGCAGATGAATGAACCGGTGATGGTGTGGCTGATCTGGTTAGGTCCTGTGATGGTGTCGCTGGTGTAGATATGTGGGCAGAGTTGGCATCGAGGTTTGTTGCATTGATTGGTTCCTGAGTTAGAGTTACTATGGTGCGGTGTGTAGTTACTGGTGAGAATATGCTTCAGGTTGGCGGGTTGTCTGTGGGTGAGGACTGGCCTGCCACCCAAGGCCTGTGAAAGTGAGGGATCGTTGTCCAGGATGGATTGTAGATCACTGATGATACGTTGGAGAGGTTTTAGGTGGGGACTGCATGTGATGACCTGTGGGGTTCTGTTGGTTTCTTTCTTGGGCTTGTCTTGCAGTAGGAGGCTTCTGGGTACACGTCTGGCTCTGTTGATCTGTTTCCTTATTTCCTCATGCGGGTATCGTAGTTTTGAGAATGCTTGGTGAATGGCCCATGTTATACAAGAGGTCAGACTAGATGCTCTAATAGTCCCTTCTGTCTTAAAAATCTATGAATCTATTAACAACATGTGTGCTAAAGTCAGTCCTCAACCCCTGTTTTTAGCGCCTTTGTCCAGGCACTATCTCTTCTGGTCTTGATTCTGTAGTGGGATTCATATGAGCAGGATCCAGAAGCCTGCACAGCGCTTACTGCACAATCAAGGTCTCTCTGCACTCTCTGGGACAGGGATCCTGCTTCTGACTTAAAGCATGTAGCATGCTATTGGCATGTTGGGTGTTATTGTAATAGGAATTATCAACTATAAGAATAAACATGGTGTTATCTTGTAATTAAATTACTTAGCTGCCATAATGAAGGCACTATGGGAATTAATAAAATAATATTAAATTATTACTAATCAGAGAACTACATGAGTATTTTCAGTGTAAATGGTTTTTCAGGAATTTGAATCCATATAACAAAGATTTGTCCTAGGGTTTGAATATCCTGAATGTTTTTATTTAAAAAATATTGAGAGATTTTTATTAACACAAAAAAGCAAACAAAAAGGAATAAAACACATGTTTCTAAATAAAAGTAACAAATGATTTTCAAGTAAAATATGAGACTATGTTAAGTTCCTAGTTACACAATTTATTTTTAAAAATATTGTGAACTGGGAGCTGACTTGGAAAATATGTATATGTATATATAGCTTATAGCAAATGAAAAGACTTTACCAACTAGGCCAGATTCTTAAACTTGGTTGTAAGCCAATGTAACATGAACAGAATTTACAACCAGTACTTTACAGTCACTTTTGCAGATTTCATAAAAAATAAAAACCTTTGAAGTGACTGACTACTTTAAGTAAACATTTTGCATGAATGTCCATGTTTAATTTGCCAATGTAATTTAACTTAAGAGGTTCTGAGTAAACATTGACATATATTTCAGTGCTTTAGGAAATTACTAACCATTTCCTTTGATTTTTTTGAGACATTTAAAATATCCAAATTTTGCTGTGATTTCCCCATAGGTAACTTACTTTAAGATTAATTTTCATGTACTGGCAAACAGAACTGGGCCAAATACACTGAGAACAATTAGTGTCTCTGACCATGGGAGTATTTGCTTCTCAGCAGTAGGTTGGGAATTTTGCTAATACTATCACCTATTCACCAACACCTGGAAAAGGCAGGTTGAGTTACTATATTAAATAATACAGCAAAAATCTCGTTGAAAGACATGGGTCCATGAGAAAAGGGCTGTTGAATTATTTCCTTGCTGTACTCCTTACAACATGCCCTACTTTCAGGTATAGTGAAACCTGGGTAACTTTATTCTTTGTACAAAAGGGATAAAAAATGCTAAAAATGTTCAATAGTTCACCCCCCACACACAGCTAGTGAAAATTATTTTGCTGTATTCTTTATGTAGAAGTTTAACTATGGATGAATGCATTATGGATACTGATTATCCTTCATAATCAGATTTTCACCTACTTATTCTCTGTAAACCTGTGGATAGTTGATAATACACTTAGCTTTAAGTGTCCTGCATACCTTGGATATAGTATACAGGTAAAATGGCACTGCCTATATATCCATATAGTAGCTTTCATCCAGACTGATTGATTGTAAAGCATTCTACAAATTGATTGTACAGATATACAAGAGCTCAATATTATTACACCGTTTTCTTCAGAGTAAGCTGTAATATGATGACCTCTCTATTACTCACACATCATTCTTTTTTGATAGATAATTACCTGAGAGTATCTCCACTTCTGGCACTTGATGCTAGTTGGTTTAGGCAGACCTGGCATAATATTTTCCAGATGATCCAGGATTATCGGCTGCACCTTTTCCTTATCCCATTCTAGATGTGCAATTCCAAATGGTACACTGGTGTGCACAACAACAGATGGCCCAAATTCAGAAGACTCTGTGTGGGTGACATAGAAGGAAAGACAACTGCTTTCAAAAATAACCCCAAAACTTTCACTGAATCAACTGAACTAAGGATTGCTTACACTGCTCCTAAATTTAAAAACTTAGTTGTGGAAATTGATAGTGGATGTCATGGACGTCAGTCTGCCTTAAATGAAACTAAACAGAATACCTTACAGGTACCAGCCACCATCCTTACTACTAAAAGTTACTCAATATATCTTTAGGAGAGACTTAGACACTTAAGGCTACATTTTCAAAGTGGCTTCAGTTGTTCCCTCAAGTTATTGGATGCACACTCTTGTTCACCCAAGGTTTTTTGTGACGCCCCCCTCCCCCAAGATTTTGTGCCTTTATTGAGCAGATATACGTAGGTAAGGTACCATTTATGATGTAGATATCCATTTACTACAGAGGGAATTGAAACAGAGGTCTTTAAGTTAAGCGGACCATGTACTAAATCAGGACAGCAATACTAACAACTTCACTAGTTAGTGCAGAATGTTCTTCTTTATTAGGGTTTAACACCATGACTTAGTTTGATAGATATACAGTTTGAGCCTGGGTTCTCATCTCTGCAGAGATGTCAAGTTATTTGCTGCTCGTTCTGAATTATGCACAAATGTGTATCAGAAAATGAAAATGAAAAATGTATTCGAGTAAATAAGAAGTTGGATGTTTTGTCCTACAGGAGAATGTGAAGCTCGTGGGGAACCTATCACATTGCCTAGTGGATGTAATTTGGGACTGGCTAATTTCCAGGGATTTGATCGGGCCCCTTAGGGATTGCTGTTGTGGGGAGGAAGGAGGACGTAAGCCCATTGGGAGGGAGGAGTGGGTCAGGAATCCTACATGCAGTGAATCTTGACTGAGTCCAACTCCCCTGCCCAGTAATACCCCTCTCCCTTGCAAGACTACTCATTGAGATCAGCTTTCCCCTGATGCTGGGTCTAATTCTATTTCAGCCTAAGAAATAATAGGAGGGAGGCAGCAAGTGTCTACAATAGAGGTTGATGGTGGGGACTGTAATAACCTGCTGCAGTCCTGCTCCCTTGACAGATACCAGCCTGTTGAGATCTGGGTCTCACAGGTGCATTCCCCCAGGTGCAGAACCATGTCTGACATTGCTCTTGGCTACAGTCTGCCTAGTCCACAGAATCAGTGTCACAGACCTCCTGAGGCCCCCAGTTGCTTGGACACATCCCTTCAGAGTCCCCATGGCTGGAGAGTTCTGGTTCCCCTAGTTACAGCCTTCAGGGTCCATGTGGCAGTAAAGCAAGGAAACATAGGCTTAGCAAATGAATTTTTACACACACACACACACACACACACACATTACTCTTGAAAAGCACAAGAGCATTACAGATCTACGTAAAACAAAACAAATCTCTTGAATGCACTGCCCCTCCCCCAATCTACTCCCCCTCCCCCCCTTTTGTGAATCCCTGGGTTTGGTTCCAATCCACAGAGGCAGTGCTGCCCCTGAGCTGCGGGCCCTGGGGTCCCTGCCTCAGAGGTGGGCTGCTTGGTGGGCTGCCCCAGAGCCATAGACCCTGGAAGCTATGGGATCCCCAGCTCAGAGGCCATCTGGCAGGCAGGCTGCCATGAAGCCATGCGGACAAACTAGAAGGAAATCAGATAGGATTCTTTCAGAACAAAGATATATTCCTTAACTGTCACAGTGACTTCCTTGTATGGAGCATATTTGTGGGAGGACAGCCCTTTTCATAAGCCTTTAAAAGCAGAAGCTGGGAAGCTAGAGGAGGATTTATTGTATAGCGGGAACGAAAAGGGATGGAACTGTGCTATAAAGGAGAGCATGCCACATTTTGGGGACGTGGGAAGCAAGTTGCCTGAGAAGCATACGCACCCTCAGCACAGCATAGTAAATATACTCACCTTAGGTGCTAAGAGTTAAGTGGCATGGGCTTTGAGGCAGCCTACTTCCAGCGATCTATGTGTTTACACTGGCCACCAAATACAAAGAATAAATCATGATGCTTCCCAGGCAGAAAAGGAGAACAGTAAAAAGGGAAAGGGTCCTATTAGCTAAAGTGAGAAAGACTCAGCATGTCACCATATCACAAAGCAATGAGGAACAGCAATCAAGAGATGTGTTATTGTTGGGAACAGCAGAACTTCCTGTAATTTTGGCTGAAACAAACAAAATTTTGGCTTAAACAGCTATGAACTTAAAACAGTGGTTATTGGATGAAGGGCATTTTTTAAAATTAAGGGTTATTCTTGGATGCTAAAGTTCAAAAACACAAACAGAGCAAATCAGAGTCTTAAAAAATGGCCAAGATCTTGGCCAACTTCATTGTAGTACTGTAAACACAGTAGTGTGGTAGAGCATGTTAGCTCACAAAAGTAAAATTATACTATCAGATAAGTTTGTCTGTTACAGCTCTTCCAGCATGTGTTGGATTTAGTGCTGCTTTTTTGCTCAAGTTAACTTTAGCTGATTGCAATCACACAATTCATTTTTCATTATGAAATTTTAAATTTGCCTATGTTCTAGCTCCACTCTGCTGCCAAAATATAAACAAGTGCCAACCATTTGGCATGACCCCACTTTTCTTCTGTATGACTATTCTAATGTTCTGGAGGGCAGGTCATAGTAAAATGTAAAACACACTGGCCTACTGTAGCTCAAGGGGATTGTGATTATCTGTCATCAACCAGGACTCCTCCTATTGCTGCTTTCATCCTTTTAGAACTCTCTGAAACACAGCAGCAAATGCCAAGTGTAATTTAAACAAATAACATCCAAAACTGACACAGACAAGCAGTCACATCCAAAACTGACACAGACAAGTAGCCACACCCATGACAGCTAGAATATGAAAGTATGAGTCAAGAGGGGGAAGCACTTCCTCTTTCAGATCTGAACTGTTGAAGAACTGCATGGTGTACAACCACAAGTGATGTGATGTACTACCAAGTGTTCTAAGAGCCTGAGGATCATAACTAATTTGCTTACATGTTTATATAAATATATATGAATTCTGTCAATTTATATTCACCCCCGGTGCATTTAAAAACACAGCCTACAAACCTTAAAATTGACTTTTTTTTTCTTTTTAGTCCATCTTTTTCATTCTCTCATAACATGTTACTTTCCTTTTCTCATACAACTCTCTCTCTCTTCCTTTCATGATGTTCTCTTTCCTCTTCCTGTTTCTACCATGGACTATTTTCTTCTCTGGTTTGTCTTCCTCTCCCTTCATTTCACCCGTTGCCCTTTTCCCCTTCCCATGTCCAGCAGTGGGTAGTGAGTCAGAGAAAGGGGGACTGGGAAGGAGCTGCTGTTACTTGGCAAAGGATGGAGAGGTGTAGGAGCTGCTGGCAAGTGAAGGGAAAGGGAAGTGCTGCTTGTGGCTGGGTGGGAGAGAAGTGCCATGGCCTTCCAGGGAAGCACACAGCCTGCACCTGCTGTTCAATGTGCACAGAGACTGGGGGAGATGTCACTCATCTGGGCTGCATGTGTGATTGTGCAAAATTCCTTTCTGTCAGCAGGCATTTCATTTCAACAGCAGCTCCTTTACTGTTATGAACTGCTAACCAAGGGTGTGAAACTCCATCTTGCGATGGGATGTGTCCGCTGCAGGTTTAGTTTTATTATAACCTATCTTTCCTCTTATACATCTTGCAATGCAAATTAATATATGTCATGTCCCAAGACATAAAGAGAAAACAAACACAGAAATTGCAAATATGTCTACCAACGAAATCAGAACCAATATAAAAGTTCAAGGAGTGGCAGAGGGTTTTCTATAAAAATTAATCATAGACACATGTAGGTTTAAGTACATACAAGAAATAAGCCTTCATAAACAACAGAAAATTGTTCATGGCACACAGCAATCATATTTCAGGTTGCTCCAAAAGAACAACCTCTGGAGCAATATGAGACTTGAATTATCACGATAAGATAGTAAGAATCAGAAAATTAATTTTAAGGTAAATATAAATTTCAGACCAAAACCTGATTTTTTGTTTGTTTTGGTTTTATTAAATTATCATTGGAATAATCCAATTGATCTTCATAGTTTTGACTGACCATATACTTGGCATCCAAAAATTATTTGCATAGTTGAAGTGCTGGAATAAAGAAAATACTTACATTCTCTTTGCTTTAATAATAATAATGATACAAAAAGCAGATGTAGTTAGTGGGATAAAGCACTCCTGCCTGGGAATTAATCTCTTATAAAATGCATGTTCTTAACAAGCAGTATCACCTCTTTCTTGTCTGGATTGAGTCTCAGCCAGCTCACTTCCATCCATCCCAACCCCTGTCCCATCTATAAAATGGCATATTAGACTGAGCCATCCAATTCAGATGAAAAGACTTAGAAGTGTGTGCCATCCACATGCTGATGGCAGCACAACACAGCCCATTGCACTTACATCTCACTATCTCCCCCAGTGGCTTTTTACATACATGTTGAACAGAAGTGGCATTAGCATACAGCCTTGTAGAATCAGACAAGAGAACCTTCGGGGCACCCCTTGGATTCTCCTGTCCTGAAAAAACAGAACGAATAAAATGTGAACTAGTCTGCCCAAGCCCAGGTCCACACCTGAGCCACCAAAAGCTCATGATCAATGATACTGTAAACTGCTGATAAGTCTAAAGAAATTGCCATGGACATGGAGAAGGAAAGAGTGAAGAGGAGAAAGTCACAGCAGGAAAATGAGAGAAAGTGGCAGCAGACCCAAATGGTGCAGATCCTGGTTGACCTAAGGTCCAAAAATTCTGGACTCCCCACTCTCTGCAGTCCTTAGAGAACTCCATGGTAGCAACTCTCTATGTCCCCCAACGTACTATGTGGCATCACGGGCCACATCCTTACCCTTACCATTCCATGCCAGAGGACAGCAAGGAAAACCACAGCTGGTGTATGTGTAGCCGCAATGGACTACATTTGTACACTGAAATGGGCAGAAATGTTTAGTGCCTTTCCAATTTTAACTTTTAATCTATATTAAAAGTTTCTATTGCATTGCCTAGCTTTTTGCACACTGATTTTCTGCACTGTTTTTGTCACTCAGTAAATTTCTATATTTTTGAAAATAAAATATATTTACTATTTCACAAAATATATTGCAGGCATCATAGCCGTACTCAAAGAATCCAGTGCTTATAAATGTACAGCACTACAGAACTCATAGGTTCAGGAAAAGTCTCATATTTATAAATAGTCAGCAAGCACTACACAGTTCCTAACAACTCTCAAAGCTCTAGGCCCCCAGAAAACACTCCAACACAGAGCACTACTGTGGCTGTGGGGTGCTCTTTCAAAGCCTCTCTCAACCACATAACTCCATGCCGAGCTCTTGTAACGGCCCTTGTGCCTGGCTGTACAGTGTCAGCAGACAGCTGCTCCACCTCCACCCTGGCGGCAGCTTTGCCCCCTTTACCTCACAGATATTATGCAGGACACAAGAGGCAGCTATAACTATTGGGATATTTTTCTCACTAAGATCCAATCCGGTGAGTAAACACCACCAGCGTCCCTTCAATCTACCAAAATCACACTCTGCTGTCATTCTGCACGTGCAGAGCTGGTAGTTGACTCTTTACTTTGGGCTGAGCTAGGGGGACAAGGGATAGGCTGGGTCCCCCAGAATCATTACTGACATTTCAATATTGCCAGTGGTAATCCACCGGTTGGGAAAGAAACCAGGTCTGCAAATACAGGAGAATCGTGCATCCTGTATTTGCAATGTTCATGAGAATAGTGCAGAGCTCTTTGGGCTCGATACTTCTGTCAGAGATGGCAGATGTCGAAAAGTGTCATGTGGGCTTGTGGGATTTAAAAAAACATGAAAATTATGGGATAGGGATGGCATTATGGTATGGAGAAAGCTGCATTCTGGGAACTTGACCCTTAACTTCCAGAGATCCCTGAGTGACTCACTTCTACCCCATAACACACTGCAAAAATTCCCCAAAGGCATTTCCCTGGACAGCCATGCATAGCACACTGGGATACCTACTCTTGGTGGGCCACACTTTGCATCGACACAAGAACTCCTGGTGAGTACATGCAGTGCTGATGCAAACAGCCAAGCATGCATGCGCCTGAGCACTATACAAACTTTGTTGGCTGTGCGCCGAGGTAACTTGTGTTGACCAAAGTTTGTAGTGCAGACATGGTCTTAGAGTGAGTGGCAGGGTAAGTGTCTATTTGCATTAATGAAAAAGTTTCTCTCAAAGAAGTTCACAGATACTACTTGAGATTCTTGGGGCTGGTCCACACTAAGCCCCCAGTTCGAACTAAGATACGCAACTTCAGCTACGTGAATAACGTAGCTGAAGTCGAAGTATCTTAGTTCGAACTTAAAGGTACTTACCGCGGGTCCACACGCGGCAGGCAGGCTCCCCCGTCGACTCCGCCTACTCCTCTCACGGAGCAGGATTACCGGCGTCGACGGCGAGCACTTCCGGGATCGATTTATCGCGTCTAGACAAGACGCGATAAATCAATCCCAGAAGATCGATTGCTTGCCGCTGAACCAGCGGGTAAGTATAGACGTACCCTTGGTCACATCTGGATTCTTGTATCATGTCAGCACCCAGTCATCTGTCTGGTTAATGCTTGTAATCTTTTCTCTCAGATGTGGACCAGGCCACCGTCAAGCTAGTGCAGAATTATGGCTGCCAGTTAGATGAGAAGTACTACTGTTTGACAGCATATTAACCCTGTAGTAGAACCTCAGAGTTATGAAGACCTCGGGAATGGAGGTTGTTCATAAGTTTGACATGTTCATAACTCTGAACAAAATGTTATGGTTCTTTCAAAAGTTTACAACTGAACTGACTTAATACAGCTTTGAAACTTTACTATGCAGAAGAAAAATGCTGCTTTTAACCATCTTAATTTAAATGAAAGAAGCACAGAAAATGTCCTTACCTTGTTAAATCTTTTTTTTAAACTTTCCCTTTTTTTAGTAGTTTACGTTTAACACAGTACTGTGCTTTACAATATTTGCTTTTTTTGCCCGATTGCATACTTTTGGTTATAAATGAGATGTGTGGTTGACCAGTCAGTTTGTAACTCTGGTGTTCATAACTTTGAGGTCCTACTATATTTCTAAAGTTGACAGTAGCTTCCAGTTTGCTCTCTATTGCAATTCAAGGTGTTGATTTTGATCTAGAATGTTTGATATGACTTGGGACCCAGGTAACTAAAAGACCACCTTTTCCCCTGAGCTTGAGCTGAGGTTAGCCATATAGCTTTTGCTCCCAGTGACCAGACTCAAAATGTCTGGGGGACTAGGGACAGGGTTTTGTCAATGGCTTTTCCTCTTGATTTGACAGAGCCTCCATTTGTCAACCTTTGGAGTTTGCCTGTTTTCTTAGGGCTCAGTTATGGCTTAATACCACCCCCCACAAAGCTCCTGGGTGCGCTACACCCATTTCACCAACATTTAGGAGGATGCAGCATGCTCCCCTCTGCACATCAACTAGCTATGCTGGCCAGTAAGGAGTCAGGGCCTAGCATGTCCTCCTCACTTTGGGGTTGATCATGCATGTTGAGACACAAGCAGTGCACTGTCCCTGCACCAGAGGCACAAAGGGGAAAGACTCCTTTTGCTTTCCCCATCAGCACAGTAGCCATTCACAAGCTGACTTTTGCTTGGGGCGGGGGGAACTATTAGAAGATTTTTTTTTTTTTAAAGTGGAAGAATATTTTTGTTACTTTGGGTTTTGTTGTTGCATGTATCATATCTTTACAAGTTCTTGCACATGCATACAGAGAGGGGGCTTAACTGAAAGATCACTAAATATTTTAATGAAATAAATATTCCTAACCTGCTGTGACTTGTTGCTGTGCTTAGTAGCAAGAGATTTTGAGATCGGAGCTGGTTCTTTAAAATCTCTCATCTCCTCTATAGCATGTACATACCAAACTTCAGAAAACAGTCAGTTGAGTTTTTAATTCCTCCTCCATACTACTCAGTTTGGAGATTTTCCAGAGTCCATTGAGTCAGAGTAAAGTAGTTTTGAAATATGCAAACTGTAAGGATCCAGTTTAGCCTCAAGCCTTTACTCCACAGAAGTACTGGCCAAGAGAATAGTTCTTAAGAGATTTTCCCAAAAGCTCCAGAGGGTGGTGGGGAGGAATAGCTCAGCCACCACACCTAACTACCTTAACGCTGTTGCAAGGGGGTATGAGTGACAGCTCAGTTGTCATGGAAGTAATACTTGCAGTTACCTCTCTCAATTTGCTTAGATCAGACTAGAGCACCTAATCCAAGGAGCAGTGCTTCTTGTCATGGGACTTTCTTTTTTTTTTGGTGGTGATGTGATGCAAACAACCAACCAACACACACAGCACTGTGAGAGAACATAGAAAAGTCAGTTAAAGAACTTAGTAATGGCCAGTAATCTAAGGGACAGCATATTTAGACAAGTAGAAATAGAATGAAAGCATGAGTCTGCTCACAATTCCCCTCTCCATCCCTGAATCTGTGTGTTTAATGAATCCAAACAATGGACTCAATAATGGTGAAAGTCATAGGTAAATTGGTGGATGAGAGTTGGTTACAACTATGACTACTTTAGTGGGTGAGCAGCTGCTTTGACTGTTAGCGCATGTTGCCAGAATTCTTAGCATTCAGCGCTCAGATATTATTCTGGCAGGTGCACACCCGCCTAAGAGACTTTTCTGCACCTGGATTTTCTTTCAGGTTTCCAGGATTGCAGCAAACAAGGAAGTCCCATTTGCCATCATGACTAGAGATAGGAGAACAAAACATGCTCCAAATGCTTTGCAGATATCAGGAAGTAAAGTCTGGAGCTGGTTTTACTAGTTATAGGGTATGCCTACACAGCAGTGTAAGTCCTAGCTCAAGCTCAAACTCAAGCTCAAGCCCAAATGCTACTTCCATCTCCATAGAAATCTGCCTGACTCGGGCCAGTAAGCCCTCAAGATCCGGGCCCTAAGACCTGGCAAAAGGGTGGCTTTGAGCCTGAGTCCCACTGGGACTCGCATCCAAACTACATAATTTTGCAGTGTGGGTGCAGATCAGGCCCATGTCTCCGGACTTGTGTCCTGAGAGTTCACCAACTTTATCCCACAATCCCATGGGCCAGTGTTCCTTGGACTTTCTATCCCAAGACTAGCCAATTGACTCCCAGGAAATGAAAGCAAACTTTCCTGTTTCAAATACAGCTGCTTGATGTTAAACCCTTCCATTTTACTCTGGCTGTTGAACTGCCAACAGAGTGAACTGTCTCCTGAATTAACAGCCACCAGCAAGATGAAGTCCTTTGCCAAGTGCACTGCTACCTGGTCATGGCACCCCACTGAGACTCTGTTAAGTTTCTGATGCCAGGCAAGCAAGACATTCAACTTCAGTAAAAGAAATGTACCAAGAAATAGCAGACAAGCTGGCAGTGTTGGGGATTAAGCAGACCAGGGACCAGTGCAGGGAGCAGATGAAGCCGCTCAAGAGTGACAACCGGAAATCCAGGGATAAGAACTGCACCTCTGGGAACTCGCTGTCATCCTGCCTCTTTTATGAAGACTTTGACTGGGTGCTGGGCACTGTGCCAAGCACTGAGTCCCCAGCAGTTCACGACAGCCTGGTCAGCTGGGACGGGTGATCTTCTGATCCCCGAATCTAGTATAGGATCAGAAGGGAGCCAGCAGCCGCTGGATGAAGCTAGTGAAGTAACTCTGGTGCTCACACCCGTCCCCAGGGAGCTGCCAGAGCAGCTGAAGTGTATCTTAGGTCCATACTTGGAGGAGCGGTTTGAGTACTCCCTGGAGGAGCAGCCCGCCATGGAACTGGCAGCAGAAACAGAAGAGGCAGAAGTAGCCCGGAGCCTGGTAAGTGTTTGGTTCCATGTCTATTGTTGGTAATATACGAATGGGAAGGATTTCAGGTTTCTGACCCAATACAATTTTTGTTACAAGTTGTGGGTCGCAGGGTGCATCCACTAATGGCAGAATGCACGTGAGCACCTTGGCATTACCCCACCTACACCACGTGGAATTCCAAATGGAGACTGGGAAGTGCAGCATCACAATTAAGTACTTAACATCAAATTGTTACTAGATACTCCCACACTCTTACAAAAATGTGCTGGGGGTGTTGAAAGTAAAAATCCTATGTTGCCTTCCCATTTAGTATGCTACACCGGTCAAATTAGCCATGCCAGTGTCTGTGAACAGTACACTGTGCCAGGGAGGGAGAGGGTAAAATGGAAATATAGTGCATCCCTCTCTTCCATTAGTCTATGCAAGTCAATAATGTGGGTGCACAAAGCATCCCTGATTTTTGTTGCCCATAAGCACCTATAACAGGTACACTTTCTGGCTGAATGTACCTGTGCATGGGTGACAAATTCACTGTCCAAAATACAGGATTTTTAATGCAGTCCAGAAATATACCAGGGAAATGGGAGGGGTGCAGTTCTTTGAGAATCCATATTATCATGCATGTTTGCATGTAGCCCATTGGTAGATGTGTTCCATAGCAGGCTGTTTCATAAGCCATAGGGAGGTAGTAATCCACATGGATGCTAATGCAGCATCCTGTTGATTGCACCCATGAATTTTGACCTAATCACAGGTGCTGATAACTGCAAACTATTTAGGAACAGTAGAGAGGAAGTCAAATTTCAGGAAACGTAATATTTTCTGGGTCCTCCTCTATAGGACAGCAGCTCACTCCACTCATAGATATATTGCTTAGTCACCATAAGCTTGGAAACCTATGAGGTATACGCAGCTGGTTTGCCACCAGTAGCTTGGAACAGAATGTCCCTTTGCCATTCAGGAACCTCCAGCATCGTTATGTCCTCCAGAATGTGGAAAGCTTGTAAGGATTGTAGTAAACCACGGCACCCCTCTCCTCAAGGCCACTATCATCTGCAATTTTTAAACATACGGCACTGTACATTTCACCTTAACATTCCGAATGCAGACCTTTCACTCTGATTAATTCTGTGTCCACAGAGCATCTGGGAACTTAAATGTTCTTCTGAGAATACAGCAAAGGTGAGTTTTACAAAGTATCAGTTTTGGCCTTGCGATTCCAGAGGCACGTTTGTCTGAGGATGCGCTGATCCTTTTTGAAATACTGAGACAACAATGTACTGTTTGATAGCTGTTTTCAGGCCCTCCCACCTCTGTAGCCCAGCCACAGTACAGTAGAAACCCGGGATTTCAAACTGTCATGGTCAAAGAGGAAATGTGTCAGTGACGAGCTTATAAAGGACATCCTGGTCAGAGCCAACAAGCAGGTACAATACCAAAGGGAAAAATTCATGGCAAGTGGGAAGGCACAGACAGGCTGCAGAACATAAGGAGAGAATTGCAGCATGAGAGGAGAGACTTGCAGTGCAGTTTCTGGAGAAGCAATGTCGCTTGAGGGAGGAAAACTAACTGCAGCAGAAAGGTTTGTTTGAGAGGCTTCTTGGGCTAATGGCCATGAAAGTTCAGGCTCAGGTTCCAACTGCACCATGTCCCAAGTCCCATTCATAGTAGTAAGTCCTGCAGACCAGGAATGCATTGGACAATAATATGGCTGGGTGGCCTATGGAATGGGACTGAACCCTAGTTGCACAGGACAAATGTACTCCCTGCAGTCCTCTAGTCCTCCACTTCCATGCAGCAGTGCCATGTGTGTGCTAACCACACTAGAAAGGGAAAGGAGAACAGGAGGAAAGGGGACAGGCAGAAGTAGGGAATTTATTTCTTTGCACTGATTTCATCATTTTGCACTGTTCAACATTTGCATTATGCACTTCATTTTATGACTGGTTTTGGTGTTTTAATAAATGGCAGCTGGCTTGCCTGACAATTCTGAACTATTGTGGTTTTTTTGTAATATAGCCATGTTAACAAATAGAGGCTTTTATTTCCTTAAGGAAGTTTATTACCATCACGGCATCACATCATATAATGAGTGGATTTTGAAGAAGGCACAACTAGAAAGTTGTATCCAAATACAATTTCTCAATACATCTTTTCAGATCAGTCCATAATGAAAAGCCACAGTTCCTGTCTCACACAACCACTGTTCCTACCCTCACTTTGCATAAGGAGTCTTCTCATCATTAAATAGAAATTCATGACACTCACATCCCCCATCCCATTGTTAGAGTACAGCGACAGTACTTTATTTACAGTTAACATTGCTTTACAAATACATGCATAAATAAACTATTCCCCCTCTTCCATTGGTCCATGTAAGCCCATAATGTGGGTGCACAAAGCATCTCTGATTTCTGTTGCTCATGTGCACCTGTGACAGGTGCACTTTCTGGCTGAGTGCACCTGTTCAGCAATTCATTGCTGTCACAGGTCCACTCAGGCAAATGGCTCACCTTTGATTACAAAGATTGTGACGAGCACAGCAGCAAGCCACAATAATGCTGACAGCAGATGACACTGGAATCCAAACGAGTCTGGGTGACAGCACTTGAGTCAGCACTCTGGTCACTGCAACTCTAATTAATTACTCCAGAGCAGACCTCATTAAGAAGAGCTGTGCCTAACTGATGGGCTGAGGAGAACTTAAGAGGCTAATTAGGCCTTTAGGCAGGTGATACAAAAGGCACAGGAAGGAAGTGGGAAAGGGGGAAGCAGAAAGAGACAGGGAGAAAGAGATTTCTCTTTCCTGCTTGCCTCAGGAGCTGAAGGCTCCCTAGGACTGTAGGAGTGAGGCAAGATAGAGTATAAGGGTGGTGGAAACTAATACTGTAAATCAATTGCACAGGGTGTTTTACCAGCAAAAAGGTCTCTGAGCTGTTTGTGGACTTGAGCAGAGGCAGGAGCAAGTGGGTCCTGCCACAGTCTGAAATCCTGCTGGTGCTGTTTACCATCTGCCAAACGCACATTCAACCACCATCCTACACCTACTGAAAGTGTAATTAAACACACAGTTTTATAGCCTAAGGCAAAAGGGAGTATGTAGGGTCCTCTAGAGAATAACAGTGGAGAGTAACTCTATTTATGACAATGTCATTTGGTGGGAATAGCATTCTGGTCTGTCCAGGAAGGTAGACAGACTCCTTATTGGTGCAAACCCAGGCATCCTGAACTTTTCCTATGCAGCCCACATTGGCATCCACAAATCAGCCTCTGTGGTTGACAAGAGCCTGCAAAACAATGAAGTACTACCTTTTGCAGTTTATGTACTCACCTGCTCCCTGAGAAGGGCAAACTATGGGCACATGAGTCCTATCGATGGCCCTGGCACAGTTTGGAAACCCTATTCTCTCAAACCAGCAGTTACTGCAGGGACATTGTTTGAGCCAACTGCCTGTGGGTAAATCACATGCCTGATTGCCTCAAAAAGTTCTGCCACGACAGCCCCCACAGATGACTTTCCAACACCAAACTGTTCAATAACAGACCTGTAGCAGGCTGAGGTAGCCAGCTTCCAGATGGTTATAGCAACCTGCTTCTTGGCAGGGATGGCAGCCCTCATGCATGTGCATTGATGGTGGAGGGTTGGAGCAAGCTGCTTGCAAATCTCCAGAAATGCAGCTTTCTTCATGCAAAAGTTCTGAAGCCATTGCTGGTCTTCCCAGCTCTGCATGGCTATGTGATCCCACCAGTCTGTGCTTGTGGTCCTGCTCTAGAAGCACCAATCTACACTACATAGATCAGCAACTACACTGAGCATTGTGAGCAGCATCAGCCAGCTTGAGTCTGCCATGTCTGTATCGTTGTTGTCCTCTTCCAAAAGTGCCTTCGGTAGATCAGAAAATGCCACTGAAATGTCCACCAGCTGCTCTGCCCATTTCCTAACACAGGCGTGAAATTGCAAGCAAGGCAAGTTCTTCAAATGGTAACTCCTCCATGTTTCAGACTGCTGTTGCCAGGAGCATGTAGCCCCAAAAGACCGCTCAGCAGGAAGTGCTGGCAGGCTGCAACAAGTTCCTGTAAAGTGCCATTGGATGAACAGTCAAGTTTTCCCATAGAGCACCAAGGACTAGAGCTGCTACAGCTGGGGAGGATGCTAGGAAGCCTGGGAAAGTCTGGTTTGGCTCAGCTTTGCATAGTGCAGTATAGATGCATGAGCGTGGGTGTGAGACATGGGTCCAGAAATTCTAAACCCAGGGTTAATATTCAGTGTGGATGCTCAAACCTGGGCTTATAAATACCGTGCTTGTGGGCTCGAGTCCCACAGAGCTGGATTTACACTGCTGTGTAGACATATCCATAGCTATTTAACCCACATAAGAAGGCCTCAGTCTCCTGACCTTCTTTTAGGTAATTTAGCTGTGACTAGTGCAAGGGAAGTAACTTCTTCCTGCATTTTTTTCTTGATGTTTCAGCCTCCTTTGACTTCAGGATCTACAGCAAATATACTTTTTTAAAGGTGGATTCTGTCCTTTAGCCTCTGGGCATCTTTATCAAGCTCCTGACACTGGTAACTCCTCTCAAACCCACTGGCTCAATGCCAATAATTCAGTTTAACATCTGGCTCTTCAGATCACAAGGGACAAGTGAGAAATGATCCTTGAAAAATATTGGACCTATTGACAGACATCTGTGTTAACAAGAATTCACTAAAAGGCATGTCTGAAACAGGTGTTTTTCTCCAGATGACCAATGTCTTTATTTTCAATAACACCACCATATACTGCAAAGGCAGAAAACTAACTTAATATAAGTTCATACACTGAGTTTCTTATGAATTATGAAGGACATAGTCATAAATTGAGTTGTTTTTCTTGTTTACCATGTCACAAAATATTGACAAAAGGCAATACTTGATTATAGGTGAAAAATTCAGAGATTAAATCCATCCCTTTGAGGATTCATTTTACTTTCAGGTATACAGAAAAGAATAATATATTATGTTGTGTTTGGAGTATTATCTCAATGGATTCTTTTCCAAAACCTGTAAAGAAGCAGAAAAGGAAAGTGGACTTTTCATATATTTATATCTTGCAAAACACACAATTTGGCAGGGAAGAGAATCAGGAAAGGAGATTATGAGATTCTGAATGGGAGAGCTTCATGAAATGTGCTTATTTGTATTTGACTTGGATAGCATTCACTTTCATTAATTTTGTGGTTTAAAGCACTTAAGCAAATTATTATTGTTCACTCCTTTTTAATGCCCTTCAGAAATTCCTGACTTTTCTATAAGCCTTTCTTCTAGGAAACTCAGTTTTATTCACTCAAGTTTGACAGGTATATTTTAAACTTTTAGCTCAAAAGAATCTTAATTAAAGATACAATACCATATCCATGATGAAGCAATTCATCAAGTCTCTAGCACCAGAGTCTTAGCTGAAAAATTACTTCTGTGTTTAAATAGTGAAAAAAATCTGGAAAAATATTTTGGGCTCTTTGTGTCAGTTCTGTTCTCTTTGCTTTGCGCTACTGAACAGGCACAAAGTGAATAGATTCTGGCTGGAGCTGGTCAGCAGAGAATTCCCTTTGTGCAGGGGAAATCTTTGCAGGGGTGTGGATGGCAAAGGCAGATGCTGTGGCAGCCACCCCCTAACCTTTGGTGAAGGGGACGGAATGAGGCATGCTAAGATCAGGAAGCGGTTGTATCAGAGCAGAGCTTCACTACACCTATCTTCCACTGGCATAAGTTAGAGCAGGCTCTTAACTGCTCCAACTTCTGTAAGGGCTAACTGGCACATGATTAGGGAGCTGCAACTGGCTCAATATTGCCTCCACCCAGCATCCTAGCAGAGCTTGGACACAGTGGAGAATTAAGTTCTTTCATTTTTCAATTTGTTTTAGTGCTGTATTCTGACAACTCTTCATGTTGAGTAATACTTTACTCTTCAAGTACTGTTACTGATTTCAGTGAGGCTACTTACAGAATAAGGTACTACTCAAACCGAGGAAAAGGTGTCAGGATATAGCCCTTAAGGTTTTAAAGAAACTTTGGTATAATATAGCACACAATATTAACAGCTTAAAAACTCCTATTAGTCAATTATATAGCTGTGCAAGGCTCATTATAAAATAATGAAATCTCAGCTAAATGAAGACACTTCTAAAGTTCCACTAAAGAGGAGGCAAAAAGTGAGGTTTTATTTGCTTAGTCATCTCCACTAGTTTGAAAGGGGGAAGGAGACTTTGAATGGATCAAACTGAACCACACAGGCTCTCATGCAGAGCATACAGTGGTTCATTTGTTCATAAGTATTTTCTCTCTTGTAGATTGTAAAAGCTTCTGTTATCTTTAAAAATAAAACAAAGAATATTGGTCCAGAAATTCTATCAAGTCAGGCTGTGTAATCATTCAATTTAGAAGAAAATTTAGAGCTTTCAACATAGCAGCAATCTGTGATCAGTGTGGTGATGTTTGTTACCAGATGTGCCCGAAAACTTCTGTGTAATTGATGTAAACAATGAGACGCTTCTGGCAAACTGTATCGTTAGCTCAGCTAAAAAGCTGAGTTCAGGAATATTCAAAGTTTAGTGCTCCATTGGCAGATGGTAAATAATCTGACTACGTTACAACGTTGCTTGGCACAGGGTCAGTCTCTATATATTTTGTGACCTGAGAATTTACCTCTGATTCTGGGATGCCTGGCATCCCTCAGTCTTGGGATCAGTGAAGCTGAAAACTATACCTTTATGAAGAGAAGGAAGAAATAGAAAATGGTAGATTTAAAAAACAGCAGCAGGTTCAGAAGACAAAGGCCTAAAAACAGTGAGATATTCTAGTTTGTGAGCTGTTTTAATTATACAAGAGACTATTTGGTGAACATCTTGCATCCCTTTCCTCTCTGTTCTGAATCTTGATCAGGTTAGTGCTGAGTTTCCATACAAAAGAATAAGGAACATCTGTACTCTTTAGTCCTGTGTAAGACAAGGTCAGGATTTGGCCCTGTGTGAAGGACCCTATGGTTGTTTCAAACAGCTCTTGAAATGAGTATTGGGCAGTCCTCACAGAGAAGAGGCCAAAGTTTCTGAAAAAATAAAATAAAAGCCAGCTGTATTTGTCCAAAGATAATTATACACCCTGAGAGAATGTTATGTGCTTGGCCTGAACTGGTGATCACTATTCAGTTCCTATGCTAAAAAGATCCGACACCGACAAAACATTACCACATTAACACCCTTGTTCTGCCTCTACAGAGGCGCCAAGGACTGAATGTACAGAAAATGAACATCCTCACTCTTAGAAGTGGTTGCGCTGGCTCCTGACTGAAGCACATTTGTGGGGAGTGTGAGAAAACTTGTACAACAGCCTGTGTTTGCTGTATCTGCTTTGTGGTTTAGAGAGAAGACTCAGTAACTTTCAACAAAACAAAAGCCACTGTGAACTCTGAAACAACTAATAGCCACACCCTAGCTTCTGGCTTTAGCAAAACAGGAGAAATTACTTCCATGTAATCACTAAAGGTGTCCAACAATACGGAAGTCCAGAAAAATAGTCCCACTGGTTCTAACACTGGTTCAGCTGAATAATACTACAACTAGAAGGAACAACACTGCAGCCTGGGAAGTGAGGCCCATTTTCACCACTTGTTTGGTTATACAGTACCTGCTTCCCAGCAGGTTTAGTAAATCAGTGGCAAAAACTGTTCTGGTCACCAGAGTACTGTCTATATTGGGAATCCCACCATTATTAACAGGGGTTGCTGGGAATTTTTTGGTAAGTCTCTCTCTCACATCAGTAGCCAAAGGGACTTATAAACCTCAGTTTGCAACTCAATTTGCAAATGGAACATATTTATTTATAAGGCTGCCATAAGAACAGTGTCATCTTTCACAGAGGAAAATCTACCAAGTTTTTTCCCCCTCATGTTCCTGGGAAGTGGAGGATATCAGTATCACAAAACCTGGAATTAGAAGAGAGAGATTTAAAAAGGAAAGATATTGTTTCCTGGTGTGTAGATTTGGATTGCAGTTAATGTGAGGCATGGGGGACTTTCTTACATTATCCAAAAAAATCCAATTTGATTGTGAAGAGTTGGGGGCGGGATTTTGCTTTCTGTTAGGCAAAATAAGCTATTAAAACTAGGCAGGCAACTGACAAACGAGAGCATAAATGCCGCTCTGCACCAATAGCAGCAGAGAATCTGGGGCTAAAGGGGAATGGCCTCACTTGTTCCTGAAACCTTGTGGATAAGGCTGAGCTGCCTCACTATTTGCAGGAAGGGAAGAACAGTCCAATTCCTCAGACTAGAAGAGAGGTCAGGATCTAGATTTAATAAAATGACATCTGAACTAAAAATAACTAATAAAATTCTAGACCCTAGAAAGAAACAGAAAAAATACATAGAATTTCCTCCAAAATGTCAGTGTTAATGGAATCTATTTTATTGGTTGGTAAAAGAACAGACTGATCTTGAATGTCTCTTAAACATTCCCATGGTTTGCAGAGGTTCTTTTATTCTGCATGGTATCACTGTAATGTATGTACTATGTCTTAGAAGAACTCATGTAAGGGGAGTATGAGCAGTATTAGATTTTTGATCTAGTATTTCTTTATTCTCATGGATAGTTTCTGATTGGTTTCATAATAAGCAGGAGACTAGGCATGAGATTATCAAGGAAATCCACATGTAATAAGCTGTAGACTCTTCCATGAGACAAAGCTTTAGCTGTTGCCTATTCCTAAAACTGCTCCATCAGTACTGAGGGATAAAGGAGTCTTCCCTTTACAATGTAAAAAGGATACTTAAGAATTATGCTGAGCCTGAAAACATGAAAATGTGTCTTCTCTTGCTTTTAAATTATATAATGGCATAGCCAAGGATAAGAGAAAAAATAAGAGAATAAATAAGAGAAGGGAACTTGCTACCTTTTTGTATGTCATCTGTGTTTATTCCTATAGAATGTCAAGATTCTGCAGTCTTACAAATATGATTTTTGGAATAATTTTGCTGAAGAATTCCCACTGTCCCTTATAAATATTGATGGGATTTTTTAAAACAGCCTAGTGTCTAACTCTTTAATATGCATACATACTATGCAGAGAAGTTAATATACAATAGAAGTAGGATCTTTTCATGATGCAATGTTCAAGAACACTACATCTGCAGATGCAAGCCTCATTAAAAAACAGTGGGTCAGCTCCTCAGCTGGTGTATATAGGTGTGACTCCATTGAGGTTACTGCCTGAGCATACTCCATGTAGATACTGGGAATGGCGCAATCAATGAATAATCTTTACTATTGATTTTTCTGTTTTATAATATAAATCAGGAAGGTGAGACAGCTGAAGTAACTGATACTGTGGTTGTTCAGGAGCTAGAATCCTCAGATGAGAGTGAGGATATATAACAGTTGCATTTTAAAACCCCGTACAGATTTTACAAATGCAGGGCTTGGTACAGCCCTGCAGGCGCCACAGGATTTAGTTTGCGACCTCTGAGTCCCTAGGGCCTTTATGGTGGAGGCTGCCCATGGAAACCACAGAATCAGTGCACCACCTGGATGCCATGGCCTACCCACTCCCTGTCTGACTCAGCCCATTGTGGGTTGTGCTTGCCATCTTCTGACCCACCAGAGTAGGAGTTGGAGTCAGCTTGTGTTGATGTATCCTCCATCAGAGCAGACTTGCTATTACTAGGCCACAGGGTTCCTCTAGGCCAACACTGAAAACTGCACAGAATAATTTACCATCACAGAAATCCAGAGCCTTTCATTTTGCTCCTGAATCAGAGTATTCAAACTGTATCAGTTAGTCTCTATTTACACAGCCAAGTTCTGCCCTCACCTATGCACTTGCACAACCAACTGATGCCAACAAAGTTGCATGGCTGTGAGATCAAGTTTGGTCTATAGTGGCTGTGTGTAGTAGATTCATAGGGAATGTTTTCCTTGAGGGCAATGGTTGGAATTTCTCTCTCAATGACATACTATAAGTGTGATGGGACCGACTCTGCTCCCTCCTCTTTGTTAGCAGATCCCCCTACCCTTTAGGAATAGGGATTTGGGGAACCAAAGCAAGAGCAGCTCTCCTTTGCAGAGAGGGAATACACTAGCCATTGAGTTTATTACAACCTCTGGGCCACTATAGCAGCTTCAGAGCTGCTCCAGTGGAGAATTCCTTCCCCACTTGTCCCCTGTGAAGATCCCCAGCACACAGTGAAGTCAAGGGTTAGCTATGCAGATCCCTTTGCAGGATCAAGTCTTATAATGTAACTCAGAGTGGGGACTCTTGAGCAGCACCTCTCAGGATATCAAGGTGCAGTTATAAGGATACTGTACATTATTTTATACAGCTAGTGGGTCTCCTAGCAATGATACACTTTAATGGCTTGCAACTTCTGTACAGTAAATACAACATAAAATATTTGTTTACCTGATCAATAGAGAGTGGTAAGCAATGCCTATGTGAAAGCACAGTAATGCGGTAAATGAACATCATATTCCTTAAAATGAACAAAATTACTATTCCTGTATTATTTCTTGGCTTACCTCTCATCTGCCAATCTCAGACAACTTTGATAACAAACTGCATCCTATCATGATTTTAGTAACAGTAAATTGTTCACTTTTATTTGTAAATCTCACCAGTAAAAAGTCAAACCACCACTATAAAGTGCTATTTATTTCTTGTTCCTTATCTTCTGTCATTTGCTTAATGAGCCAAAGTGATAATTACCAAGTCTTGTGTAAACAACAAAAAAAGTTGGTACTTCTGTAAAGAGCAATAGAATTTAACAGCTATAAATAATCTTGTCTTTGTGCAGACAGTATATGCATATATCTATTTTAGAAACATCTATTACTTTGAAAAATAACTGAGCTTTCCATAACAGAAGGCTGTAGTGCTCTTCAAGGCTGCAGTTCTATGTTGTTTGCCAATAAGTTTTCATCAGCAGTGTAAAACCCAGATAATATAAATTCTTTGCTTACCTTATTATGTATACATTATCGTACATAAAAGTAGTGGGGCACTGTTCCCCCCACTATGTTTTGTTTGTATCTTAATATTTGCCACCTTCTGTGTGTGTGTGTGCATAAGCAACTATTTCTTTCTTAAACACAATGTACACCTATCAAGGGTGCAATAAGAGAAAAATGAAAGTGTAAACTATTTATATATATACTAAAACAAATCAAAGAAAACTTTGTAAAACAGTGTTTCAGTTACTATACCGCTAATATAAGTAAGCTACACATTGAATGCTACGTGTGTGTGTGTGTGTATAATTATACATGTTCCCGTAACATTAGGAGTTGTGTATAAAGAAACGAGAATCTCTCCTTGACAGTTTATGTGCGCTATTCAGATGTTTATATTTTTATTTATTAAAATATCCTTAATAAACATAGCAAGGGCATGTCTTTCAAACCTCCCATGCTATGCACGAGCTCCCACCATCAGAAATATTTATCTTTCCTTGCTAACATGCATTATTCTCCCACCCCACTACTAGTTTTCTTGGAACAAAGTTGAAATGTCTAAAATTCAAGTTAACAAGGAACAGAGTACAAAAGAGAGGGCTGGCTGGCTGTTTATATGTTGTAACGAGGCCTTGTGGGAGGCAGTTCATCTGCAATTGCTGGTCCTCAACTTGTTCAAACCCTGCAACTGCTAGGCAGTTCATTCCTCTTGAGAAATTGCACTTTCCTAGAGAATTTATCATCATGATATTTTGGAGCCTACACTACTAGGTGGGAAGTGTGTGTCATCTTGAATATATACATTTTCATAATCTTTAGTAACATAAGTGTCCAAAACACTTGCTACACAGCTCGTTAATTGTGCCATCAATAAACAGCACCATCAGTCAGTATGCCTGGGGCAGTACGAGTCACTGGCTAAAACAAAACCTGAAAAAGACGCCAGGTGATTTTGGTCAAAAAAGTGAAATACTTAGAAACGATGGCCCAAACTACATCATCACCCTCAGTTTGGGGAAATGCACCCTCTGATCATCAAGGTGATGCAACAGTAACAAGAAATGCCTGTGATCATCCCCAGTGGCCAAGTGGGGACCTGGCCACATCAATACAGAAGTTTCTCATCTCCAAGCCTGACTACCACAATTAGCTACTGTAAATGTGAGGATGGAAGAGAAAAGCAGGAAGTTTGAGCATGTAACAGCAGCACAGCAAGACTTAAGCATATCACTTTGTAACTTGTTATGTTACACTGGCTCCTTGTTCATTACTGGATTCAGGTCAAGGTCCAGATGGTGATCTTTAATGACCTCACATGAGCTGCCCCTGGGATATCTCAGGAATGGCCTCTCTCTCTGAGACCTACTTGACAGCTGTATTATTTGGGGATGCTGGAGTTAGAAAACAGGGTGAAAACTATATAAGCAGGAGGCAAGCCTTTCCAGGCAGCTGGCCCATAGCTGTACCCTTACACCAGTAAGTAGAACAACCTCAGGTTTTCTTGCTGCCTGAGGGAAATATGAGATCATCTCATTGCCACAGCTTTCCCACAATAATAATGTTAAATAATGGCTTGCCTTACTTCCTAAAGATGGTAACTAATATAATAATAGTTTTAAAATTCCATGTATTTGGCATAATACAAGTAAAAATGAATTCAGTCTTTCCAATATGATTGCTTTATATAATTTTGCTGATGTTTGGGAAACTCTAGTGATGGGCACACCTGAGTACTTTCATAGATAGATGCTGATCAGTGCATATACAAAGTATGAATTTAAACTCAATCAGTCCAGACTGAACAAGATAGATTAAAAAGAAATATTTCTAGGTTCATCGCTTGCATATAAAACCATGCTTCAGTTCAGTTAATTAATACTACCTTGTATTTATATAGAGCCTGATTCTGAAAATCCTTATTCGCTCATGTTGTTCAGTAGTTCACAGCACATTTTAGCACAAATCTCCATGTGTTTTGCAAAAATGGATAGATTATTATTCCCATTTCACAGATGAAGTAACAGAAGTTAACTGACTTGTCAAGGTCACAGTGAGCCAGTGGCAGAGCTGGTAAGAGAAATTCAGATCTCCTTATTCCTAGCCCCATGCTTAATCCACTAGACTATGGATGTCCCAGTTAGATTTTTGAAATAGTTGTGTAGTTGGGATGTTCTAAGAAACGCCACCAAATATAAGTGCAAGAGATTTAACCAAGGTAGTTAGAACCTCACTTCACTACAATTTAGTGATAACAAATTTATGCCAATTTTTATTTTCCAAGAATTTCAGCAATATAGGATTCACATTCTGCCCTCCCCACCAATAAAAAAACAAAACAAAAACCAAACCCAGCACTCCCCTTCCCCCCCCCCCCCCCCAAAAAGATTAATGGTTCACAAAAAATTCACATTAGAAAGTTGCCCATAGTTACTTTTAACATGATCCAAGAGTTGTAGTTTTCCCATGGGATTCTTGCTAACGATGGTTAATAAGTACAGTATAATATCTGTTTTTATGACCATCTTCAACAAAGAGATGAGAAGTGTAAGCCTCACAGAATGCTTGCTAAGCTCTTAAGCAGCACTCTGCAAAGTAGTCTGGTGAAGTAATACTGTACATACTGTAATATCAAAGATTTTCCATGATGAAAAAATAAACTAGTTAACACTGAATTAGACTGATCAGGCTTGATTATATAATTCATTAACAGTTCCAAGCATTCTCAATGGAAAGATCAAGAGTTGTAAAATAATAGATGATGGTAGATAAACTGGCATGGTCCTGCCATGCGGGCAGGGGACTGGACTCGATGACCTCTCGAGGTCCCTTCCAGTCCTAGAATCTATGAATCTATGAATTAATGTTTAAATAATAGAATGAAGACTATTTCTTGGAATAGTAACATTTTGATGTTTTAAATCCTCTGACACTGTTTTCATAAACTCAGTAATACAAACCATGTGCTGGGTGATAATTTTCTGAAAACTTCCCTGGTTTCATAGTGCATTTTTATTACAGGCCAAATGTGACATTAAATTTTATCCCCTGTGGCTTGGAGTTAAATACTTGTTCTGTTCAGAATAGCAACACTCAATTAAACAGCATTTTTCATGATCTACACCCTCTATTGTTACTGTGTTTAAGGGAAATAATAGGAGCACTGACCTATATTGCGCTTCTTATTATCGATGGAGATGAAGCGTATGCAGGGATTATTGGTGATGTACTGTGCAGCCCAGGGGACATCAATCCATGTGCCAGCTTCATAAAAGAGTCCCAGAGCGTAACGAGAGGAGTAGCTCACAGATTCCAGTTGCTGCTTTTGACTTTCCTTAATTACTGTGGAAAAAAAATTAGACAATCACTTTTCTCTCAGAGCACTAAACTTGTGAATATGATAGCTAAGCTGATTATTTTTTTCCTAAAACAGGACTGGGATGCTCAAAGTCTGTTTATCATTTAATATTAAAAGCTTCTTATTACTTTCTGCGTGATTTATCCAAACATTTTAGAGGTACGGTATTAAGTGCATCCTAGATACACTCACTTTTTGTTAGTGGTTTATATCCTATTTATCCAGTAGCAGACACTGATTTAAAGCTTTTATGAGAGGAGCCTGATTGTGGAGCCCTTAGTCCTGGTGTACTCAGTGGGACTGCTCATGTGAGAAAATTAAAGTAGCCAATACACTATTGGTTATGTGATTGCCTAAACAAAATGGTTGTGCATATTAACAAACTCTTTATCTAGCAACCCTTGAAACTTTGAAAAAAATAGTGATTTAGGTCCTGATTCTGCAGTCTATCCCATTTCAACAAAGCAATTAAGTTTACGATTAATTGTAGGGATTGGCTTACATCCTACTGATATCAGTGTTAATTATTACTGACTTCAATGGGATTTAAAGCATACACTTAAAATTAAGCATGTGCTTACGTGCTTTACTGAATTAGGCTTTAGGGCTCAGTCTTAAAGGGGGTAGATGAAAAGTGCACTGAACCACTGATAGAGCAACTGAGCATGGTGCTTTGTTATTTATGACCCATAAGGTGAAATAAACTGGGAAGAATGGCTATTGCCAGGTCATGGGCCAGCAAGAACACTGGGTCCAGCACCCAGCATGAAGCACTGATCTTCACTGGCTGAGGAAGATTATGTTTCAGGGGAACAGTGGGAAGCATTTTTGTCAGTGCTTGGTGCTCATGGCTGCCAATGTTTTATCTCTTCCAAGGGCATAAGAACATAAGAACGGCTGTACTGGGTCAGACCAAAGGTCCATCGAGCCCAGTATCTACCGACAGTGGCCAATGCCAGGTGTCCCAGAGGGAGTGAACCTAACAGGTAATGATCAAGTGATCTCTCTCCTGCCATCCATCTCCACCCTCTGATAAACAGAGGCTAGGGACACCAAAGCACACTCAAGTACCACAATTCATGGTGAGCAATAGGAAGCACTGCAAACCCTAAAACAAAGGAATTGCTCTTAATCCATCTAGATCAGTGTCTTCTGTCCTTGTCCTATTTTAACTCTTTATTATAATCTTGAGCTCTATTCAAGCATACAAATGATAAACAACTTGATGAGCAAGGGAGAATAAAGTGAAACAACTGAAATAGTTTTTTACTATTTAGCAGTAAGTGTACTTTGTGCAAAAGTCAAGATTTAAGCTACCACCAAGAAAAATATCTGAAGGAATTGAAAATAAAATGTAATTCTTTTAGCTGCGTGTATTTTAAGCTTATTTAGAAGCTTTTAGACCAATTCTAAATCAAATTTTCCTGTTACCAACTCTTCTCTTTTTTCATCTTTATTAATTTTGATTGATTTTCATAATTTTGTAATCTTTATAAAATGGAGAAAATTTTTGTAGCAGCAGATAACAAACTTCAAAAATTACTGTTTCATCTGAGCAAACAGCAACAGTTACACTATTTTCTGCGACAAAGGCAGGGTACAGATTTTTGTACCACTAAAGTACATGGTCAACAAGGTCTTTGAGACCTGAAGTTAGTAGATAATAAAGATGAAGTACAATTATAGGATATCAGAAGTCTCCTGTCATATGTGAAGTTTCTCCTTCCATTATCATGTTTTACAGACTCAATATCATAAAAGAGACAAGAAACAAGTCTAGGAGAGACAAAAGACCAACTCTCAAAACACCTAGCTTTATACTGAATTACATCAAAAGCAAAATGATTAGCAATTTTTATTAAGGAATTATTAGGCATACTGAATACTTGTATCCAAGTATAGTTCTTATAGTAACAGGAGTACTTGTGGCACCTTAGAGACTAACAAATTTATTAGAGCATAAGCTTTCGTGGGCTACAACCCACTTCTTCGGATGCATAGAAGTGGGTTGTAGCCCACGAAAGCTTATGCTCTAATAAATTTGTTAGTCTCTAAGGTGCCACAAGTACTCCTGTTATTTTTGCGGATACAGACTAACACGGCTGCTTCTCTGAAAACAGTTCTTATAGTATAACACATACCTAAGCAGCAGCATAGCAACTGGATAATTAGTGACATTTCAGCAAGAGGGAATAGATTGATTTTATTCTGTTCTTGTTAGTGTCATACTCCTACCAAAGCAATCTTCCTCCTGTAGTAATTAACATACATCAAATGGAAAAATGATGATGTGGCTGGCCCTGCCACTTGTGAGTAATGGTGCTGTCCCAAATTCCTAGCAATAAAAAATTTATAACACACCAGACCATCACATATTCTCTCTCTATGAACTGACACTTTATTGGGATGAGGAAACAACTGTAGGATCCAGGATTATAAATCAGGATTTGTGAATCTGGTGATTTCATTCAGGAACTCTTGAATCAGGCAATGTCTGTCAGGAGCTGAAATCCAATAATGTCAGGACAGAATTTCAGAAGCTGATGCACATTCTAAACTTGCTCAGCTTGGTTGATCACTTCTCCCATCTATGTGCAACAATTCCCAATGTGTACAATTCTTACTAAATAAACCCGAAACCTGCAAATTATGCACACTACCAGTCCATGTTACCATGTGTTTCCATTACTGTTACCCTCATCTTTTTCTCCCTCTTGCCTGTCCACTCTGTAATTAGGTTATAACTCTTTGGGGCAAGGGCTATCTTTTAGAACTTTATATGTTTGTATAGCACCAAACCCACTGGGACCTTGGATACTGACTGGAACCTTGTGGTGCTACCATTATACAAATAATAATAATAATAATTAATAAATAATATAGTAGTAGTAAGTCTGGGAATTTTTAAGATAGTTGTGTCAAGTACCTTTTCTTTCTAGGCTCAAAAGATAAAGGTAGGCAAAGCAGACATCAATATAAGATATCATCTTTTCTCTAAAGAGACAGCTGGGAGTTATCCCAACAAACCACTATGCTTAAAACCACTGCAATTTGTGTGGTGTCTGTAGGGTAAGCAGCTTGTACAAACCTGCTTGCAATAAGTATCAATGTTTTCAGAAACCATTGTTACCAGAACAATTTCTAGTAGCTGTTCATGCAGCACCTGGTTGGAACAAAGATAGAGCAGCTTCTGCTAAATGCTCACTCCAGAGCAAAAAGAGATTGCACTTGTCCAGCATTACCATTGTTGTTAGTCTTTACAATGAAAGAGATACCCCTACTCAAGCACCCTCAGGACCCAGAGCTGGGATCCAGGCAGTGTCTACCCTCCCAATACCACCCTGTGGCCTTGGGGAAAGAAACAGTGAGGAGGAGCCAGTCAGAGACCAAAGCTGGCAGGAGCAGCTGCAGAATCAGCTTGTACAGGGACCAACAGATGCTGCTGATGTCCTCAGAGTATTTTCTACATTTTTTTTACTGGACATTTTCTGACCAGTGTAGATTCGATGTTAGCTCCAACCCTCTTCCTCCCACTCCCTTCCAATCTATTCACCTCAGACACATTTCACAGCTTCCCTTCTTATTCCTCCTTCCTCCCCTTCCACTTCTCACCTGCTTTGGCCCTCTCGTTGCTCTCCCTTCCTTTATCTTTCCATTTAGCTAATCCTCTCCTAACAAAAACAAGCTCACGGAACTAACATGACATTTGCTACCATCACATTGTTCACTCTGCTTGTGTATTCTATCACTCCTCAGGGCAGGGATTGTCTACCACTCTGGGAGTAGTCTACACTTGCAATCAGGAGTGTTATTCCCAGCTCGCATTGACATACGTATGATAGCTCTCACTGAATTAGCGCATGAAAAATTGCAGTGGATCCAAGCAACGGCGAGCAGCGGCATGGGCTAGCTGTACTGAGTACATAGCCACGGGCTTGGACTCAGCATAGCTAACTTATGCCACCATTGCCTGTGCTACCCTGGCTATGCTACTATTTTTAGTATGTTAGCTCAATGAAGCTAGCGTGAGTATGTCTACAAGAGCTGGGAATCTCATCCCGCTCCCAACTGCATGTGAAGCCATTCTCTCTCTTTGTACTGAGCTTAACACAACAGGGCTCCATTCTTGGCTGGTCCCTAGGCAGTAATATAAAAAAAACCCTATGAATAATAATGTTATGAGCCCTGTGGCCTGACGCCCTAGACTGTACAATGGTTACTACTGACGCCTGTTGGTGAAACAGGACTTCGGCTCACAGCTGCTTGAGAACTCCAGATGTGAGCTCTCTGCTGGCATCTGCTGGTGACCAGGGGAAATGACTGAATGGGCTGGGCCTCATTTGCATTTTGGTTAAGCAACAGTTTGGGGTATTCTGGTTAAGTTTTGAGCCTGAGGGCAATAAAATGCTATTGACTCTGTTGGGAAATGAAAAAAAAACCCTGACTGACACTAACTGTGCCTGTGACCACCATGACCGACACTACAATCAGGCACAGTTGATTATGGGACCCTGAACCCCTGTAAACAGTGACTAGGAAGGGAAAAACAACGAGGAGTCCTTATGGCACCTTAGAGATTAACAAATTTATTTGGGCATAAGCTTTCGTGGGCTAGAACCCACTTCATCAGATGCATGAAGTGGAAAATACAGGAGCAGGTATAAATACATGAAAGGATGGGAGTTGCCTTACTAAGTGTGAGGTCAGTCTAAGGAGAGAATTCACTTAACAGCAGGATACCAAGGGAGGAAAGATAACTTTTGAAGTGGTAAGTGTCTCTGATTTTCTGCTGGGAGTTTTTCTCTGACAGGAAGAATTTTGTGAAGGGTTCTGGATACCTCTGAGCACTCTCTAAAGAACTGAGTTGGAACAGCTACAAAATAGTGAAAGGCACAGAGTTGAGATGGCTTTAAGATGATACATGAGCTGAAACTGCAGAAATATCAGCAGCCTATCCAATGGACTCTGGTGTGGACCTCCCTAGCCAGCAACTGAAGCTGAAATCACTTTAGCTGGGTGAGGCATCAGCCCAGAGCAGTCCAGGCAGCACTGACCTGCCAGAATCCTGGGATATCTCTGGCCCAGAACAACAAACTGTGAGTGGGGAACTAGGAAGGAGGAAAGTGGCTAGAATGCATTAGCTATTCAGAAATGCAGGTGGAAGTCTGAGGCTGGAACTACTGTGAAGACACCCTAAGGCTGGGAGTCTTAACACACAGAATTTGTTAATTTATTAATTGCTGGTTTTCCCATGACTATTCTTTGTATCCCCTCCACACCCAGGATCAGTGGTGTAGTTAGCCTGATAACTGTGATACTCTCATAAGGGAAGTTTCTTCCTTAGCCCTGGATGTGAGAGGTTGGCAGATGTCCTGAAGCATAAGGGTATAGGTTCTTCCCAATTGTTTTAATCCTATCTAACACAACTGTGGATGTCCTCAATATCCATATAAATGTTCAATCCTATTTTGAATCCTACTGATGTGGTGGCAATGTGTTCTAACTGTGCATTGTTGAAAAATATTTCCTTTTATCATTTTTAAATTTGTTGCCTTTCAGTTTAATTGAATGTCTTCTTTTTCTTGTATTATGATAAAGGGTAAATGAGTCCAATTCACCTTCTTTGTGCCATTCATTATTTGTATCTCTGTTATCCTCACTCTAATTTTTAAATCTAAATTCTTAAATTGCCATCAGAGGTGCTAAACTATAAACCTTCCATATAAGGGCTTGTGGCAAGCAAAGAAAAAAATTCACAAATTAGATACCTTCCTTGTAAAACCAACTTTGTATAACAGGCAGGAATCTATATTGCAGCAAAGTTACTTTACAAAGCTTTTCATAGCTTACAATAAAGTACGCAAGTGCAGTCACGTTAAGTGATACATAGTTGTCTTGAAACACCCAAAGACAAACCTACGTACCATATGTTAAGATAATGGTATGGTGCGAAATACACAGAAAAAGTACATTCAGAGTTAGGGCTTTTACTCTGTATTTAACTTATCCAATTTAACATAGCTATTGCAAGGATCTCATAAGAGTGTCTGTTTTTATGTCTCATAGAGTATGTTCTTTTATATTGAGGACAACAGATTGAACTAAGGACAGGGTAAGCTTTGAATTTCCTTACTTATATTGGTTTAAATCAGAACCGGATTGTTGTTTTAATGTTGTTTCTGAACCATAACATAACTAATAATTTTCACATTCTAACAAAATGGTTAAGATGATTTTAATAACATTTTGAAAAAAAAAACACACCCTTGCTTTCAGACCATGACCTTGTACAGGGTACAAGATTCAGCTTCTAGAGATTTTTTTAAAAGCAACTTTTATTAAGTCCTGGAAATCAAGATTTGCAATGGAAAATACTACAAGACCTTAACTACAGCAACACTAGTGGATGCCATTATAATCAATATACTCTACTAATTAAATTACATCTAAGCAAGGAAGTATGTGCACTCCATTTGTTTCTTCATCAGACCCTGACAGAGGACTGGTTTATTACTTATTTATAACATTCAATAAATACATGGGCTTTTTATTTGCTGTTCCAATGCTGTAACGTTCATCTCATTCCCTCTGTGGCGTTGGGGGTGGGGGACAAGAATCTAGGGATCCCACCAGGGCCAAAAGAAAGCAGGAAAGCCAAGTGTCCAGCTGTCAGTCGAGGATCTCAGGAGTGAGCCCAGTTGCCATCTTAGAAATCAGGGAAGCAAAAAGGGAGGCCAAGAGTCAGTCTGGAAGTTTAGCTTCTGTCCAAAGAGACAGGAGGCCAGAATCCCAGCCACAGGCTATAGAGATTACCTGGAACCTCAGCTGCCCATAAGCAGGAGCCAGGAAGCTGTGCAGCTCAGCCGTCAGCCCGGCACAGAGTTCAGGGGCTGTGGCAGGATGGCTTAGGATTTGCAATTTTGAGTGTGTGGAGAAGTAAAGAGTTCCCTCTGAAATTGTATGTGGAGCCCATCTGCTATACTGTTCTGTAGCACATTTTTAAAAGAGACACAGAGAAGGGATACACTCTGCCTGTCTGAGGGGCCAGCAACAGAAATATTACTTGAACACAAGAGGTTCAAGGGATCTTAGCTGTTCTTCAGTCTGATTGGGACTAAGAACATTGCTGAGAACAACTTCACTTTCCAGAAAGGATTGAGCAGACAGCACGTCTGTTGTGGATACTACAGTGTTGCATAAGAATATTCAGCTAAGTAACAGTGAAATAAAAAAAATGCTAATGGTGTACTAGGCAGTTAGAAGAAAGGAGTGGAATGGTGCAAAGGCTAGACTAGAAATCTCCAAAATGACAGGATGGGTAA
The DNA here is from genome assembly GCF_028017835.1 of Emys orbicularis. Lineage (NCBI taxonomy): Eukaryota > Metazoa > Chordata > Testudines > Emydidae > Emys > Emys orbicularis. The sequence goes on along the minus strand of NC_088689.1, from coordinate 35,636,554 downwards.
AAGACACAAGACCCCCATACAGACCGTCCTACTATCATAAATTTCTGCCACAGTGTAATATGAGCCTCCTTATACACCATTTTGTAAATCTACAAGTATTGGTCAGGGCTAGGGGAAGTAAGAGAAGACCATGTTTAGAAAGCAAGGAAAAAAGGTGCTGAGATAAAATAGTACTTTTTGTGGAAAGTTTTGTGGCCCCTAATTTTGCGCTTGTAAAAATTGTGTGAATTCCTGTCTGCATAGCAAATCTGCACACAATCTACCCAGTCTGTGTGTGCAAATGCAGTTCTTTGCATGTATAGAAAAATATATGGGCAAATTTGTGTGTAGATGTTGATCTGAGGTCATTTGAAAATTTGTCCCTTTCCAGGGGTGAGTGGGAAAGTATTACAGTTTTGTTTGACTATCATGTGTGAGAGTCAGATGTTTTCCAAGTTGTTGGGCATAATATCTCTAGCGCTGACTTTAATGGAATTGAAAATATCAGAATACACTGGATAATAGCTCTGTGGAAATATATCAGATATGTAAATATTATAGTTTGTGTTATAATTACAGTGACAATTGCTGTACAGTAACTCCTCACTTAACGTTGTAGTTATGTTCCTGAAAAATGCAACTTTAAGTGAAACGACGTTAAACGAATCCAATTTTTCCATAAGATTTAATGTAAATGCGGGGGGTTAGGTTCCAAGGAAATTTTTTGGGGGCAGACAAAAGGCATTATATACTGTACAGTACTGTACTGTACTGTGGTGGGGAGGTGGCTTCTCTCCGGCTGGCTTTGAAGGGGAAAGCGCCGCTTCTCTCCGGCCGCTGGCTGCACGGCTGCCCCTGCTCCTCCTGAGTCCTCCGGCCTGTGCTCACAGGGCCGCATTCCGAAAGGGGCTTTAGAGCTGCAGGCTAGGGCCCCGGGCCCCCCTTAGCCCAGGGCCCTGCAGCCCCTAAAGCCCCTGCGGCCCGGGTGGCGGGGGGGGGGGCAGCTTCCTCGCTCGCTCCCTCCCTCCCAGAAAGTCCTAAGCGCCGCCAAACAGCTGTTTGGTGGCGGGGGAAGTGCTGGGAGGGAGGGAGGAAGGGAGGGGGAGGAGGCAGAGAAGAGGAACTTGTGCAATGCTCCCTTGTAAAGTCAGCCAAATGACATTATAAGGGAGCATTGCACAACTTTAAACGAGTATGTTCCCTAATGGAGCACCGACGTAACTTCGAAACGTTAAGCAGGAGGACGGTAAATGAGGAGTTACTGTATAATCTTGAAAATCTTTTCTATAAACCATGATAATTTAGAATCTAAAAGCCATTTACTATTTACCTACTAAAAGAACAAATAAATTGCAGCACTGTTTTAAGATGAGTCACAGCCGGCAAGGCACATTAGAGACAAGAAGGGGTTCTTCAAATACATCAGAAAAACAAGAAAAATCAAGGATGATGTGGGTCCACTGCTCAATGGAGAAGGTGAACTGGTAACGGAAGATGATAGGAAAGCAGAGCTGCTCAATGCTTACTTTGCTTCAGTCTTCTCACAAAAAATAACGCGTGACCAGACGACTAGCAAAGTTACCACAGAAATAAAGGGGAAGGGATGCAGATTGGGATAAGTAAAGAACATGTCAGAGATCTTCTGACCAATTTGAATGAACTCAAATCAGCGGGACTGGATACTATTCACCTGAGGGCACTGATGGAATTAGCTGAAGAAATCTCAGAGTTTCCAGAAGACTGAAGAGGGCTAATGTAGTGCTCAGCTTTAAAAGGGGGGAAAAGGAGAAGCAGTGGGCCGTGCCTGCGGACGGTTAACGTAAACAAAATGTCTCGTGGCCCGCCAGCGGATTGCCCTGATGGGCCGAGTGCTGAAGGTTGCCAACCCCTGGTTTAGACACAACAAATCCCTGCATCTTGGCAGAGGATTAGACTAGATCAGGGGTTCTCAACCTTTTTTCTTTCTGAGACCTCCTCCCCCACAAAATGCTATAAAAACTCCATGGCCCACTTGTGCCACAACTGTTTTTCTGGTTTCAGAGTAGCAGCCGTGTTAGTCTGTATCCGCAAAAGGAACAGGAGTACTTGTGGCACCTTAGAGACTAACAAATTTATTTGAGCATAAGCTTTCATGGGCTACAGCCCACTTCATCGGACGCATAGAATGGAACATATAGTGAGGAGATATATATATACATACAGAGAACATGAAAAGGTGGGAGTTGCCCAACCAACTCTAAGAGGCTAATTAATTAAGATGAACTGTTGTCAGCAGGAGAAAAAAACTTTTGTAGTGATAATCAAGATAGCTCATTTAAGACAGTTTTTCTGCATATCCAGTAGATTAAAAGTTGTATTAAATGGATAGTTATACAGTTAAACACACACACACAAAATATATAAAAAAAGGACAATATAGATACAAATATAAAAAACCTGATTTTTTTTTTTACTCAGTGTGAAACTTGTTGCTGGTGCTGATCAACAATTCTGTCAAGATATGGGGGTACGTTTGACAAGCACATGTGCATGTCATGGTCAGTGTTCATCCTGGTTCAGCACTTTGTTTTCAGTGATGTCATGGCTGAAAATCCGGCTTCGCATAAGTAGGTGGTACTAAAGGGGATCAAAACTTTCAGTGCTGCAGAAGAAGCAGTGATGTATTCATTTGAACACTCACACCCAAATGTCTCCAGCTGAACCTGATTCCGAGGGATCTGTCTGATGAATGTCAATGAGCTCTTCTAACAGTTTTGATGGGAAATTGGGTGGACATTTAGCTTCAATTTTCTCACTAAAGGGGTTTGTAGTCCACATGTGTGTAGCAGCTTGTTCTGTTGAGAGTTTGGGAAAATAACTATTAAATTTGTTAAGCAGACCACACAGATGCGCTGCTAGCTGAGGTTTAATTAAGTCAATGTTTCATTCCTGAATGAAAGAATGTAAGAGCTCAAATATATCAGTAGTGCCCCCACAGAACTTTCCAGAGCTGTAGTTTTCTTTTGAATGCCACAATTCTTTCATGCTGGGCAATAAAATTAGTGTTCCCACTTTGCACAGTTTTATTCACCTTATTCATTTACCTGAATATGTCTGTGAGTTTTGTCATCATCTTTCAGCACTTCGGCAAGTTCAGGTTTCTTATCAGCTAAGAAAGTACGTAACTCTTCCTTGAGATGAAATGTATGGGCAAGCATTCTGCCTCGAGATAGCCATCTCACCTTTGTATGCATGAACAAGAAATGGTGCTCTGCACCAACTTCCTCACAAGGTGCAGCAAAACACCTGGAGTTTGTTGCTCTGGATTTAATAAAATTAACAAATGTTACCGCTGTGTTCAGAATACTGTAAAGACCTGGTTCAATATCTTTTGCAGCAAGCGCCTCTTGGTGTAAAAAGCAGTGCGTCCAAATAGTGCGAGGTGCAACAGCTTTTATTTTTTGCACACCAGAATGCTTTCCAGTCATTGCTGCAGCTCCAGCAGTGCAGACCCCGATGCAATTAGTCCAGCTGATTTCTTCTGAAATCCTAAAATGATCTAACAGTTTGAAAATGTCATGACTTTGTTGTTGTCTTGAGCTCTCTGAAAAACAAAAACTCTTCCTTTATTTCCTTATTCCACAAATACCAAACTTAGGCAAGTAAATGGGACATTTTCAAAATGTCTGTGGATTCATCTAGTTGTATAGCAAAATCATTGTCATGCAGTCGATCAATACACTCTGAAACTATGTCTTCTGACATAGAAGTGATCCGTCGTGTGACAGTGTCATTTGATATCAGTATTTTTGTCAGTACCTTGGCCTTCTCCTCTCCAAACACTTCCTTTGTTATTTCAATAGCACACGCCATTATAAAGTCTCAGCAATGGTATGCAATTTTTTTGTTTTAGCAATTTTCTGTGCCACTATGTAGGATGAACTCAAAAACTTTTTATCGGCAGTAGTTGTGGATTTCATTACTGCTTTAGTACCAAGCAGTTCCTTGGCCTTTCACTCAAAAAAATAAATGGTGCTTATCCTTATAGATTTCATGCTTGTAATTGAATGTCTCTGTAATTTGGAGGGTTTCAAACGTTCATTGGACAGTACTTGTGCACAAATTACACACTGCATTTGAGGTATATCTCCACTTCCAGAACAAATAAGGCCAAAATTCAAATAGCTGTCTTCATATTTCCAAAATTTTGACAGGTTAATAAGGGCTTTGTTCCTTACTCACATCACCTTCTTGGTGTTCTTCAGCCCTTACGGTGGTTGAACTTGAAGGAAGTTTGGTATCATTGCTCTGTGGGCTTTGTTGTTTTGAAGCTGATGGTCAAATTAAAAAGTTATCCATCTCTGATATTTATTGTTTACGCTTACAACAATTTCCCCTGTGCTGTGTAACTTGTTCTGCACCCACTGAAATAGTTCCTTTATATCCAGTAAGCTATGGAGCTATGTAACCTGCAAGGCTGGTGTTAGACTCACTGGGACCAGGGCAGAAACCAGGAGTGAGCCCTCGTATGCAAGGTTTCTGGGGGGCAGAGCCAGGGCTGGGATGGAAGGCATTGAGACTGACAGACACGTTGAGTCTAAGTTATAGTTCAAAATGACAATTTTGAGTAGTGATATAGTGTTAGGATACTGGGTTATTTTTTTTTTATATCTAGGGGGTTTTGTTATGAAAATATCACTCTTCTCAATTTGTATCTGTTTCTACTGGATGCTTTGCACTCAATGACTATCTGATTTAATTCTGATGGGAGTGCTGTTAGATACTGGCCTTGCTTGGGACCCTTGGTGCTGCTTTGGCAGTGCCAAAACTACCCCAATGGAACAGCAGCGGATTCTCCTAGCATGGGGTGAAAGCCTAGATGGTACTATGCCAGTTCTAAGCCACCCTTCCTTGCTGATGTTGCATAAGTATGTTGGAGACATGGCCAGAGTGTGCTCTGGTGGTCGCTGGTCAGCATAGCAGCCCCAGAGGCTGTTACAAGTAGATGAAGTTAGAGCATCCCGAGGGCTGCTCTAATTTATATCTGGGATGAGCCAATCCCTGACAGCCCCAGTGATCCCCCAAGCTGCAATCAGCAGAATTCTGATGCAGCTGAGGATTTGCCCGTGATTTCTAATGTGGCTTCTTTAGTATGTCTGTATTAATTCCTACCTCAAACTATTCAGAAAAGAAACTGAAACTGTTATCTCTTAGAAGGCTCAGTTGGAAACTGAGCAAAGCTGTTTGGAGATTAATTTATTCTGAAGGAGGAAATGGGACAGCATGGGCCACCCCGAGCCAGAGAACAATCTGATGTCCTTTTGTCAAATAACAGAGCAGCGTTTCCTAATTTTTTGACTCCTCGGCTCCTCCTTCAGGAAAATGAAACCAATCATGCTCATCTTTGATCCCACCACGTTAGCAGGGCAGCGGGAGGAAACTTGCACTGCCACTGTTCTGTGCTGCCCTCCCCCAGCTAGTCCTTCACAACTAACCCCTGAGGGGCATTTGGGAAATGCTGTTATAGACCTGGGTTTAGGAAAATGTGTCCAGTTTTTAACTGATTTTAATGTGATGTTGCATGTCCTGCACTTGGATGGGCTAATCAGGAATGTAAAAAGTAATTGATGTGCCTTGGTGCCAATTAGAGTTCCCAAACACTGGGACATCCCATTAAGGAGCACAGGTTTGAACGAATGAGAACTCATATGTAACGTTTTATTTCTGAAGCTGTATACTTTCCTGATGCTTATTCAGCCAACAAAACATGCAGATTTTTTGTTTTTCTTCAACAGATTGGTTTAAGAAGATTTTATTTGCAGTGTCTGACTTAACTGTACAGTGGCAATGAATCTAAACTAGTCAATTAGACACAAATTGCCTGGCCTAGCGGCAATATTTTTAAGCTGCTGCTGATTGCTATTTTAATTTCAAAAGGAAACTCTGTGGTTAAACGGTAACATAGGTATTTTTAGCATGAGGATCATGTTAACAGATTTGAACAAAACAGAACCAGTGGTATATGCAGCTCTGCTTAGTACTTGGACATGCCATATATAGTCTTACATTTCCTCACCAAATGCTACTGTACCTTTATTTGGGACATCAGTTATTCAAAATGGCACATTATTGCGACATCCATACAATGAAGTCAGCTTGGATGACAACAATTTCTTCCTTTGTGAGTTTTTACAGGCATTTTATGTTTCTCTACAGAACAATTAAAAGCTAGTTTTTAAGAGGCCACCAGTTTGGTGGTCATAAAGGACAGACTCTTCAGGCAACAACCCATTTGTTAATCATTAAAGTTTTTTAAGCTGACGCTGCGAAATGATGCTGGCCTCCTGCCACTGCACTGACCATTTCAAGCTGCAGACTGTTTTACTGTTTCTCTACTTGCGTAGGTGGTAGCAAAGGTTATGAGAAAGACATCATTTGCTAGTTATATTTCCTTATCAAATGTCTTCAGGGTTTGAAAGGCAGCACTGTAGTTAAATGTAGCTGCATTAACGTTTCCAAAGTAATGGCCATTTAAAATATTATATGCCCTAATATAGGCATATTTTTAATATGCAGAGTTTCCATTTGGGTAATATATTTAAGACTGCAACATAACATTTAGATACAGGATGACAATTTACTATTAGTGAGTGCAATTTCTAAATCACTGCAGCCCAGAATGGTTTGCTATAAACTTTATTACCTAAAGATTGCGATACGTGAAAAATTTGAAAAAGGCGTATTTATTAAGTTATATACTCAAATAGGGGGAAAAGATATTTAAAAGAATGCCAATACAATGAGTTTTATGATGTTCCTAGTGGGTTTTGAAAGGTACTAGGTTTGTATACACATTCCATGCATCCTATTGACAAATTTAATACACGTTCACTCTGTTATTATAAGACACTCCAGTACTTTTTCATAAAAGAATGTACATTACCTGGCTACAACATAACATGATCTGCTATAATCAATCTTTACTGTAAAGGAGATGAAACTGCTACACTTTTAAAACTGTTTTGTTTCTGTTTGGCAGAAAGGGAAACCTTACTCTGAAAACTCTGCAGACTGAAAATATGCCATACTGCCTCCTCCTGGAGGAAGGGCAGGTGATAGTGTGGAAGAGATCGGAAGATGGTCTGTCAATCCCATAGGCTGGAAATCCATGGGGAACTATGGCCTGAATCTAATGGATCTTTGCCTTACACAGAAAGTGCTCCCCATACCGTTTCCCAACACTGGCAATATAGTTAGCTCAGTTCCTATGCTGCTAGTAGCCCTTCTGGTGGCTTTTATACAATTCTGTCCCATCCGATGGAGGATGAAGCTATAGAGCAAGTTAATGTTGACCCTGCTAATAGAAACGTAAGCAGCTGTTTCCCACTAAGTGACAATGGGTTTCTGTTGGAGCATGTGCCCCTGAGACTCCACTCTCTAGGCCAGGTCCTCCCCCAGCCCCAAATTCAGCTGGAGCTCTGCTCACATTTTTTGTTGTTGTTGTTACAGAGAGGCAGCTGGGAGCTATGAGAGTGGGGAAGCATACTGCCTTTTTCTCCCATTCTCTGCCCCACCCCAATTGTAAAGCTAACAAAGAATTGCTGCTCCCTGTCACACCATACAGGGAAATATATAGCACTTACTTTCTCCAATAATGAGATGAATATGTCTTCAGCTTTTCTGTCTTTTTAAAGAAATAACATATTTGGAGATTTGTTTTGGTTTGAATTTCACAAACACCTACAAAATTTCAAAACAGTATTTTAGAGTTGCATTCTGTGTGATGCAAAGTTGAGAGACACCATTCCAGTCTCTTCAGTCTGGGTATATAGCCAATATTTAATCTTTGTAGGGCTATTGTCTACACTTATATTAGATACAGAAATCTGGTACTCATTTAGGTGAGAACAATCGTGTCCTTGGCTAACTTGAAAGTGTTTTTTAGCAGCCATGCAATATAATGTTATACCCTGATTTCAAATTTGGTTTATGTCTCATTAAAAAAAGCCTTTAAGAGTTTCTTTTTTAAAGATTTTCATAAAAAGTCTGCTCATTCACAAAATTGTACCCTTCCCTTGTGTATATCCTAAATCCTTTAATCCATTCTATAATGTTAAAATGTCTAATAACAATTTTTTTCTTTAATAAAAACTGAATATACTTCACAATATTTGGCTTTAATATATGCTGCATAAATCAGCATGTAGCCTAATGCTGTTCAGTGGAAATTATTTTAATTCTTGGCATGTTATTGAGGAACTGAAACAAGGACTTTAGGTATTAGATTTCATATTTAAAGGCAGGGTTTTATTTAAAGACTTAACTCCCTTTTGTTAAATCTTAATAAAAATATGGCCGGATGATATTTGAATTAACATTGTACTATTTAGTAAGGTTAATTGGTATCTGTATATTTTAAATGAATCTAAACCAGCTTGGTCATAGTGTTTGAGAGTCATATTGTGTTCTATAGGTGCTGAAAACCCAGAAGGAATAGAACCACGCTATGACTGGCACACTCACTGTGGATTACTGCTTTATGGGTGAAATTCAGTCCAGTGCAAAGGGCTCTGAGACAGAGCTGGAGTCGGCACCACCATGTTGCGCGACGGACACTTGACAAAATTACCGTATTTAGTGACGAACATTGGGGGGGTTATGTCATTCAGTTGTTCAACGTTTTTTGAAAAATTACCACAGACCTCAAAATTTTTACTATGGACACGTTGCTGACCCCTGCACAAAGGAGGAGATCCTTGGGTCATGTCAACTGTCCATAGTTCCATTAGTCAATGGAGCTATAATTGTTAAGAGCTGAGGATCTGTGCCAGAGCCTTCTACACCATTTTAGGTACACTATATTTTGTGTGTGTTAGGTACACTGTAAAGTACCATACTCTGAATGAGAATTTTCCTGTAGTTTAGCACATCTGCAGGTTTATGCTCTTTTTGGAAATCACTATCGTTCAAAATTAAGTAAATCTTAGTTTAAAATGGGAGTTCACAGAGAAGCAGGCCCATTGGATCAATGGAATCTGAAGTTTATAAATCTGAAGAAGCAGGCTATATGATCCACTTTGCAAGGGCCACTGCAAACATTTCCTTCCGGTTGCATCATCATCTACACAGGGGAGGAAAAAAACATGGAGGGGTGATTTAACATGGTAGTTTCCATTAGATTTTCTGGGTTGTGGGAGGCTTGTTTCCTTGCAGAGCAGACAGGAGTAGGACTCACCAATCCCGCTGATTCCTCAGATCTAAAGGGGTTTTCAGTAGCTCTCAGGCCATCCATGGAGGGTAGGGAAATACACAGAGCCCCAAGAAACTGGCTAACTAATCAATGCTAGGTAAAAGGCCAGCTGAGGATACTTCATATATAATTTTGTAAATGACAGGGAACATACAAGACTTGCTTTTCATAACTCTGATTACTTTGTACGGTTATTATCTTACTGTAGGCACAGCTTGTAATGACACCTGTAGTTAAGGTTGCCTTACACTTTCCATCATAAAACCCTGTTTTCACTTGTTTATAATTTATAACCTTAGTTCCCATTGAAATAAATGGGAGCTGCAAGTGCTCAGCACCTTTGAAAGCCAGACCACTTCTCTTGGGGTACGTCTTCACTACCCGCCGTATTGGCGGGTAGCAATCAATTTATCTGGGATCGATATATCGTGTCTCGTTAAGATGCGATATATCGATCCCCGAACGCGCTCACCGTCGACTCCGGAACTCCACCAGAGCGAGCGGCGGTAGCGCAGTTGACGGGGGAGCCGCAGCCGTCGATCCCGCGCCGTCTGGACCCCAGGTAATTCGATCCAAGATACTTCGACTTCAGCTACGCTATTCGCGTAGCTGAAGTTGCGTATCTTGGATCGATCCCCCTCTCCCCCACAGTGTAGACCAGCCCTTGGTGCCTAAATGTGGACTTAAGAGCCTAACTGTAGGCATTTAGGTTTGGAAATGTTGATTAATAATAATAATGTCACCTTTTCCCTCCATGGACATATTAATTACTCCCAATTCATACTATGCACTTTTTGTATCAACTTGGGCCACTTTTATTTCCTATCTCAGAGTGGACAGCTCTAGGTCTGAGTCTTTTCACCGTTCATGCTAAAATGTGAAAGCACATTACTTATATAATCTTAATTATAAAATGCTTAGCAAATTACTTTTACATCTACTGTAGCGTGACTCAAGCTGAACAACAAAATGAGGTTTTTTCAGGCATGACGTGACGCCAGTAGAAATGGCCCTGAGAGCCTTTCAAAGCTATAAATAGAAAAATGTTGGCTTATCGGGCACTTTTTTGTCTCTGATAAGATATTACTGATAATCCTGACTTATGAGTTGCAAATCCTCACTGGTTGTTGTGATCGAGGCACCTGAAGGTACAGTGTAGAAGATGGGCCACTTGGAGGCCTGCCCATAGGTTCTCTCTTCAGAATAAGATCTTCCAAAGCTTTTTTTTATTGTTAACAACAACTTGGTATATTGCACGTCATACTACAGTGCTAGTAACATATGCCCGTATCATGGGGAACCTTGCCTAGAATTCCATCCTGTGGCAGAACAGGTGCACCTGCCTCAGTTTCCCTTTCTTCTGGTCCCCAGTAACTCCATCCAGGCTTTCTCTTGACTCAGTAATACCCCTCCCCCCTTGGGGACAGTTTATTACAAAAACATAATTAAAACAAGCCATAACAAAAGTACCCAAACATAGTCTATTTCTTACCACCAGTGTATCTAGTCCTTAAAGTCCCACATGCTCTAATCTGTTGACATAGCACATACCATGCTCCAGGGCCTGCCGCCACACATGGGCTTTTCTTCAGCCCGCACCTGTCCTTTTACCAAGACAACCACCCCAGCTCTTCCAGCTGGAGTGCAATCCCATTCCTGCCAGCAGGCACCCTCCCTACCCCCGCCACCACAGCTTCTCTGCTGGGAGTTCATCTTCATCAGAGGAGCATTCCTCACTCTCCCTGGCTCTCAGCCCTCTGGATCTAGTTATCCAGCATGGAGATGTCAGAGGGCAAGTCCCTCCACTGCTCCCCTGCTTTCAGCCCTCTCTGGCCCTTAGCTCTCTGGCTTTGAAGGCAGCAGGCAACTCCCTTTGGTGCTCTTTGGCCTTCAGCCCTCTGGCCCTGACTCTCTGGCTTGCAGTGATCAGCCAGCAAACCCCTCTAGCTGCTCTTGCCTTCAGTCTTCACCGAGGAACCACCTACAGCTTCCTTCAGGGACCTCCTCTAGTCTTCTTGCCTCTGGCACTTCTGACCTGCCAATATCTCATTCCCAGGCAGCTGTCATCTGCCCTTTTCCTGACTAACCCAGGGAGCTCTCGCTTCCCTTTTTTTGACTGACTCCAACTCACCAAGTATGTCATTTATATGGCCCAATTAGGAAGCTGCTGATGAGTCACAGGTTCACTGGCTTCTTCCCTCTTAAAGGGCCAGTGCTACCCTGTGACACCATGGAATTATAACCTTCAGATTGAGCTGTAACTAGCACTATAAAAATGTCAGATTAAACAAATAACTACTGTAGAGAGAACATATGCAAATCAGGAGGGGATGGATGGATCGATCACAGAAAATGTCTTTTTATAGGACTCACAGGATATAGACAGAAGAGAAGAAAATAAGGGGTATGGATGACAATATAAATACCACAAAGGTACAAAGAACTTATTTATCACCTCTTTAGAGTTTCTTATGTTTCTCAGTATTTTCCATTCAGCCAGCCATGCGACTAAATTCAGGACTCACTGGATTCTGTTCCTAGCACAGTCCCTGGGATAGCAGATCCACTTAAATAGTTCATCAAATGGGGTAAAGCACCGATATATGAAATTACTTATAAAACTATGGCCTCCTAGGCTGTACAGGCATGAATGATCTTGGACAACAATGGTTCAGATAGCTCTGCTTCTGAAATAGCAGAAAAAAAGTCCCAACCATTATAGCTCTGTGCTGTGCTTTACACAACATTTGTGAGAACAAGCAGGAAAGCCTTACTGATGGATGAGAGGCTGAAGTGCAGAGACTTGCTCGGAGTTTCAACCAGCCAACAAGGCATCCTATAGAAAACACAAACACCCAGGGGAATGCTGTCGGGGTGTTTATTGTTCATATTTTGAGTCTCCTGCCTGAACATGTTAGCTTTTGGAGTGTGTCTTGGGATGCAGTCATTGCAAGCATTGTCTAGTGTCTGTGGGTGGTTGAAGTTTAACATTCCTTATGTGCTTTTTGTAAAACTCTATCAATTATTTCAGCTTTGTCCACAGGAGTTTGTGATACATCTATTATGAGTCATCATCACATTTATTGTAAATGGTTTTATTATGTAAGGACAGTAAAAAACAATGATAAAGTTTTAAATGAAACTACTGGAAAATAATATCTTTGTATCTGGAAATGCATATAGCTAACCAATCTTCTTAAGTAACCAACACAAACCTTTTAATTTTTGCAACAGAGCAAACAAAACTCAAAATGCAACAGTAAGATATTTCAAATAGAACAATTTAGGATGGGGCAGGTGCATTAAATTAAAGGCAAGTATCCATCTTTCCTCTGGATCTTCTTGCCTGCGTGGGTTCTTGGGTGTTGCAAGGCTCAAAAGAGCTAAGACTCCCAGATGCAAATGTTCTTGCATCTCAGCCTGGATCTGAGAGATGAATAGGAACCACTGGGAGCAGTGCTGCGGGGATGCATAAGTTATGAGTTGCTGCTGGTCCCAATAGCTAGTGTTGTGCAGGAGCTGAAGGACATGGCTAGGTCCCAAATTATGGGAATGCAGAGTCTGCTGGCATAACAGGAACATGTTTAGCAAGAGGGCATTCTGGCTCAGGATAGCATCAATGAATTGCCTCTGCATCTCTCTATCTTTTTCCATACTCCCCTTTGAATGGTGATGCTGTCCTTGGCCACAACTATGCTTTCCCTGGCCACTGTGACACTGTCCTTAGCCACTGTCACTATCTCCTGGGAGAGCTGCATTTCTTTATCCCTTGGGTCTTCATGTACAGCCTCCACCTCTCAGCCAGTCTGGTTCTCCTCTGTGACTCTGCCATGAGTTCTGCAAACATCTTATCATGAGTCTCCCTTTTTCTCCTGCCCTCACGTTGGCCAGCCTGTCAGAAGTATATAGAGGCCATGTCCTTGATGGTCTGGCTGTTGCAGGTACTGTGGGAGTAGGGGGAAAATGTTGTTTGTTTGTTCATATCCCAGATAGTATGTGGTTTTTTTTTTTTTTTTAGTATGTATAGGTATACTTTACCTCCCTGTTTCTGACAGTGCGAAGCATCAGATGCTTCAGAGACAATGAACAGAACAGGGCAATGTTGAGTGATCCATCCCCTGTAGTCCAGTCCCAGTTTTTGGCAGTTGGAGATTAGGAATACCTGGAGCAAGAGGTTGCATTCCTAATCATTTTGGCTAACAGCTATTGATGGACCTATCCTCCATGAATTTCTCTAACTCTTTTTTGAACCTAGTTGTACTTTTGGCTTTCACAACATCCCATGGCAACGAGTTCCCAGGTTGACTGTGTGTTGTGTGAAGAACTGCCTTATATTTGTTTTAAACCTACTGCCTATTAACTTCACTGGGTGAAGAACCTAGTTCTTGTGTTATGTGAAAGGGATAAATAATGCTTTCTTATTCACTTCCTCCATACCATTCATGATTTTATAGACCCCTATCATATCACCTCTTACTTGTCTCTCTTCTAAATTGAACAGTCCCAGGCTTTTTAATCTCTCCTCGTATGAAAGCTGTTTCATATCCCTAATCATTTTTGTTGCCCTTCTCTGTACATTTTCCAATTCTAATATATCTTTTCTGAGATGAGGTGACCAGAACTGCTTGCAGTATTCAAGTTGTGGGCATACTAAGGATAGTGGCATTATGATATTTTCTGTCTTATTCTCTGTCCCTTTTCTAATGGTTCCTAACATTCTATTAGCTTTTTTGACTGCCGCTGCATGTTCAGTGGATGTTTTCAGGAAACTACCCATAATGACTCCAAGATCTTTCTTGAGTGGTAACAGCTAATTTTGACCCCATCATTTTGTATGTATAGCTGGATTATTTTGCATTTATCAACATTGAATTTCATCTGCCATTTTGTCACCCAGTCATCCAGTTTAGTGAGATCCCTTTGTAACTTTTCATAGTCAGCTTTGGACTTAACTATCTTGAGTAATTTTGTATTGTCTGCAAGTGTTGTCACCTCACTGTTCACCCCCTTTTCCAGGTCATTTATAAATATGCTGAACAGCATAGGTCCCAGTACAGATTCTTGGGGGACCCTGCTATTTACCTCTCTCCATTGTGAAAACTGACCATTTATTCCTACCCTTTATTCCTACCTTTCCTATCTTTTAACCAATTACCGATCCATGACAGGACTGTTCCTCTTATTCCATGACTCCTTACTTTGCTTAAGAGCCTCTGGTGAGTGACCTTGTCAAAAGTACAAGTACACTATTGACTGGATCACCCTTGTCCACATACTTGTTGATTCCCTCAAAGGATTCTAATGAGTTGGTGAAACATGATTTCCCTTTACAAAAGCCATGTTGACTCTTCCCCAACATCTTGTGTTTATATATATGTGCCTGAATACTTTGATCTTTACTATAGTTTCAATCAATTTACCTGGTGCTGAACTTAGGCTTACTGAGATGTATTTGCCAGGATTGCCTCTGAAGCCTTTTTTCAAAATAGGTGTTACATTAAGTATCCTCCAGTCATCTGGTACAGAGGCTGATTTAAGCAATAAGTTATGAAATTGCAGAACTGCTAACTGTGGTATATATCTGAATTCCCGCAGAACTCTTGGGTGAATACCATCTGGTCCTGGTGACTTATTATTATTAAATTTATCAATTTGTTCCAAAAGCTCCTCTATTGACACCTGAATCTGAGACATTTCCTCAAATCCGATGAAGTGGGCTGTAGCCCAAGAAAGCTTATGTTCAAATAAATTTGTTAGTCTCTAAGGTGCCACAAGTACTCCTGTTCTTTTTTCCTCAGATCTGCCACCTAAAAAGAATGACTCAGATGTGGGGATCTCCCCCATAAGCTCTGCAGTGAAACCTGATGCTAAGAATTCATTTAGCTTCTCTGCAATGGCCGTGTCTTCCTTGAGTGCTCCTTTAGCACCTTTATCATCCAGTGGCTCCACTGACTGTTTGGCAGGCTTCCTGCTTCTGAAGTATTTTTTTTAAAATTGCTGTTAATTTTTGTGTCCTTATGTAGTTGTTCTTTGAATTCTTTCTTGGCCTGCCTTATTATACTTTTACACTTGACTTGCCATAGTTTATGCTCCTTTCTAGTTTCTTCACTAGGATTTGACTTCCAGTTTTTTAAAGGATGTTTTATTTTTTTTCTTTAACCAACTCTTTTACTCTGTTGTTTAGCCATGGAGGCATTTTTTTTGGTCTTCTTATGGCTGGTTTTTTATATTTGGGGTATACATTTAGTTTGAGCCTCTATTATGGTGTTTTAAAATAGCCTCCATGCAGTTTGCAGGCATTTCACCCTTGTGACTGTTCCTTTTAATTTCCATTTAACTAGCCGCCTCATTTTTGTGCAGTTCCCATTTTTGAAATTAAATGCTACTATGGTGTGTTCCTTTGGCATTTTTCTCCTTACAACGATGTTACATTTAATTAGATTATGGTCACTATTGCAGAGTTGTTAATCTATATTCACTTCTTGGACCTGATCCTGTGCCCCATTTAGGACTAAATCAAGCAGTATTGTGTGTGGTCTTGACTGGCATGGAATGTACACGTATACCTCATGTAAACTACGAAAACTAATCAAATTTCGTTTCCTGTAAGCACTGTCTCAATAACGGTTGAATTTTGCACAGATGAATGCTTTCATTATTAGAATCTGCTGGGGAGGGGTGAGGTGGGGCACTGACTGTGACTGCGCCATGTTAGTAGTGCCATTTTGAAATAGCAAAAAGGGAGGCGGGAGCTCCTAGCTCACATCCACCTTCAATCATAATAGATAATAAATTATGAACATAGGTACTTACATGTCGAAGTTCTCTCCAGAGGATCTGACTCTTTGGTCCTGGCCTGGGTTTCTGGCTGGGAGTCAGGCTCAGCCGATATAGAGTAGGAATAGGGGTCTACTGTATCAGGGCAGGACTGGGGCTGGCTTTGCAGCTTGGTTGTGGTCAGGTTCCTGAGTCCCAAAAAGATTCTGTCTCTTGTGGGACAGCTCCTTTCCAGCATCCTCCTGATCATCCTCGGATGGGTCTAGCTGATCTTCAGTGGGCGAGAGACTATAGGCAGCAGGCTTCGACACTGTCTGGGATGGGTTGTACTGTAATTGTGCAGAATCATGTCCAGTTAATCAAAAAAATGGAAAGGCCCCATGTCCCCTACCAGCTTGTTTCCTTTTATCCCTCATTTCAATGTACTTTCTCCTGAGCTGCTTGCTCTTTATCTCGCACTGGTCAGCATCCTGGTGATGACCCCTTGGCAAAGTCCACTAAAGGGTCCTTATTCCTGTGGCTTGCCACAAGACCTTCTTGTACCAACACTTCTCCCCAGATGGCGATGAGATCCAGGGTTTTGACATGGCTCCATATAGCAGCAGAAGGTATGTTGGGGGGCTTCTGGATTGCAATTGTTGTTGTACCGCCAGAATAATGATAGACTGGGATCCAGGAGCAAATGGGCAAGACCTGGTTCTGTGCCACCTTTTAAACAGGGAGAAGAGCTATCCTGGAAACTTGATACCAGAGCAAGGAGGGCATAAACTAAATGGACAGGTCAGTAACAGTCAACCTGCAGAGCACTGTGAGATAGCTGTCGGAAGTATGCAAATAGTGGGGCACAGCAATTGTGTGCACATGAGCCAACGACCAAACTAATTCAATTGAAAGCAAACCTAGTCGACTTTGCAACAAGATTCCAGAGTTCCTGATAAATGCAGTGTTAGTGCACGGTAATGAGTGTATGCAAATGTTATCAAACAAGATTAATTTGATTTAATCTGGTTTAAGACCCCTGTGTAGACAAGCCCCTAGTGGCCAAGAGGGCAGTCCTTGGGAAATGAAATCTGTCCCTCCCACACACACACTTTGATTGGTAAAGCAAGCTATCCAGTATAGGTCTATGTGATGGGGCGTCTGCCCCACACTGGTGGAGAAAGGGTTAAAAGCAGCCCTCAGGAGGCTGTGCAGAAGACAGCCAATCAGAGAGGGGCTGCAATCAGCAGCCAATCAGAGCAGAGCAAGCCCATATATAAAGAGAGCTGCAGGACAGAGGTGGCAGTTCTCTCTTGGGAGCTAAGGGAGAAAGGACTGGGTCCCTGAAGGGCTGAGGGAACCACCAGCACCCTGGACAGAGCAGTGCTGGGCTGGGTCAGGGGAGCAAGAGGGAGTCCAGCCTGACTGGCTGGAAGACTGAAGCCCTGACACAGGAGCAGAGAAGGTGCTAGGAAACAGATGGCAGGGGTTGAAGGAGATGCAGCGCATGGCTAGCACCTAGAGGGTCCCTTGGTCAGGACTCGGAGTCCCCTTGCCCCTCATCCCCACTTGCCACTGAAGGGAGTGGCCAGTGAAGGGCTGCAGTTTGCCGTTGAGGCAAGTGGCTAGAACCTTGGGCTGCAGTTGGCCATGGAGGTGAGTGGCTGGACAGAGGACTGCTGTTCCCCCGGAAGTGGGGGAGACCAGAATGGGGCATGGCTGGAGGGCTGTGTCCTGAAAGGATGCCATGATCCTTGAGTTGACGTGGGTCCGGAGCAGAAGTGACGGTGGTGAGATACCACTGGAGGGTGCCCTGTGAAAAGACTGAGCTAATTCCCAGAACAACCAGCAGGAGGCGCCACGGTGGTGAGCTGAAACCATTACAGTCTGATGGAATAACTGGCATTAGGCAAGGGAAATATCTGGGATCAGATGGAAGTATTAAATGACATTTTATTTTGGAGCCTTTATCTGACTTTATTGCCTAAGTATTCATTTTTATTCTGTTTGTAACTGGCACAAGCTAGTTCTTTCTGATGCCAACATTTGCTATGAAACAATGTGAAACAATGTTAAGCGAATCCAATTTCCCCATAAGAATGAATGTAAATGGGGGGGGGGTTAGGTTCCAGGGAAATTTTTTTTGCCATATAGTACAGATAGTAGATAATGTTTTCACCTCTCTTAGCCAGAAGGCCGAGTTGGGAGGTGTCCCTGTCTTATCCCACACAGGCATAGCCCACTGGCACTGGAGACAATGAGGCAGGCAAGGAGGCTGAAGGTGCTGTAGGCTAGGAGAAGCACATTGCGCAGCGGCAGCTTCCCCTACTCTGCAAGCACCAGGCGCAGGGGGCTCAACCCTCAGCCCGCCAATTCCACCCCTTCCCTCAAGCCCCCACCCTTAATCCGCCTCTTCTTCCCCCTTCCCTCCTCCCCCTTTACTCTGCACGCCGCGTCCTCACTCCTCTCCCCTCCCTCCCTTGCCTCCTGCCCACGGCAATCAGCTGGCTTGTGACATTCAGGGGGCAGGAGGGAGGAGTGAGGACTCGGCGCGCAGGCTCCCCCCCTCCTTCCCCCCCGCCCGCGGCAATCAGCTGGGGAGGGAGGAGGAGCCTGCGCGCCGAGTCCTTGTTCCTCCCCCCTCCCTCCTGAATGCCGCAGGCCAGCTGATTGCCACGGGCAGCAGGCGGGGGGAGGAGGGGGAAGGCGCTGATTCGCGGGGTCTGCAGGTGGGAGGTGCTGGGGGGGGGCATAGGAAGCTGGTAGGGGGGCTGCCAGCTGTGGACAAAGCAGGCAGCCAAACGACGTTATAGCGAAGCATTGCACAACTTTAAATGGAGCATGTTCTTTAATTGAGCAGGATTGAAACAACGTTAAGCGAGAGGACATTAAGTGGGGAGTTACTGTAGGTGTTTTTATTAAAGAGGTCACAGGTACGGTCAACAACTCCTAGAACATTAAAGCAGAGGACCTAGTCAGGGAGAGGTTTCCACCTTCCTTTGTTCATGTAGTAAAACAGCTGTAAATTATATCTATATTTTAGTCATGAGGTGAAATCATGTTAAATGGATGCTGGTTCACTGCATAATAATAGAAATATTAGTAGGTTGCTTTAGCCATCTAAGAAGAATACGTCATTTTTTTCTTAACGTTTTGGGTAGAATTAAATTGCATGGTACAATGATGTACATAAAGAGCTTTGTTTCACTGTTCCTCTAGTTTAGTTTTGACTGAGTCTGACTCTACATTGTCTCACTCTTAGAGACCACTTTTTCTAAATCTCTTATGCTGCAGTAAACCTGGCTCTATTTATTAGCACCGAAGAGAAGACTAATACATTGCTTGGCATGATGATCCCCCATATACTTCCTTGGATGCTAATTTTGTTGAATTGGACTGAGAGAGAACACTGACACTGTTACAGTTAATCACTCAGCATATGACAAGTCACAGCTGAAGTCATAAAGACTGTGTGAACTATTTACTGAAAAACGTGAACCATATTGAGTTTATGGTTTTTACAATACCCTTAGTAGATATGGCAACTACTTACTACAAAATATTTAGGTCACATACTTACAGGGCTAGTTGTATAGCTATAACTACATAACTATGAATATGGTTTTAGTGTGTAGTGTTGTTAATATACAAAGAATAACTCGCTCTGCAGTGGGGAAGGAAGCTAGCATGACAAGCTTTCACTGCCTGTACCAGGGGGAGGTGGGACCAGGAGAAAAGAGAGAAGCAGAGTGGTGCCAACCCCAGTAGAGTCAAACAGGAGTGATACGAACTCCAAGGTTGGACACTGGCTGGCTAGCCCTGTCATAAAGACACAAGGGGCAAGAGAGGGAGCTGAGCCTCAAGCAATTGGCTTCCCAGTTTGACAAATTTTGTCAGGCAAGATGGCCTTATGATCTGTCAGATTATCTGAGACCCCCATGAGATAGAGATTATATATCATCACATAACATACCATACTTTCCAACACATACAAAGAAGAATATACAACAAACCTTACTTTAAATGTGAAAGCAAAGTCAAATTTTGATAATAAGAAAGCTATCTGTGATAAGTGAGGGAACGGCACTGACAACATGTAATTGCAATATTGACATGTTAGCAAATATCTGTGAGAAGTCAGGGCAGAGAGAAGCACAGGACCAGATGCTGTTAGCAACTGTGGCAGAAAAATAAAGATCAGTACCCACGACATTGTCCTAGTGCTCCCAGAATGAAGGTCCTGTGATCAGCATGTTCAGTATTTACACCTTAATGGTAGGCAAGAAGTTACTCACCTTGTGCAGTAATGATGTGTGTCCCTGTGGGTACTCCACTGTAGGTGCGCTTGCGTCCCCGCGCTGCTGAACGGAGAACTTCGGTAGCAGTGTCAGATAGAGCCTGCACATGTGCTGTCTCTCCTCGTGCTGCGCCATGAGGCTAGCCAGCACAGGGACTCTGGTATGTCTGATGTACGGAAGTCCCTGACATGGTGGGATTCTGCTGGTACCGATCGTCCCAGCGTCAGTGCCAGGGAGAATGGGGATCTTGCCCATACCAGTCACTCTGGTGCTGGATAAGGCATCGGTGACAGTACTGATACAGACTTGCATAGCAGCAGCACCTAAGTGGAGTGCTTAATCCTGTCTCTTGGTGTTGATGACTTGGTGCCCATCTCCATCGGGCCCGTGGGCATGTCAGCGATACCGGCTGCTCTGGGTCTCCATGAGCCATGGATGTCGGACCTAGATTGTCTCTGTGCCAAAGATACCAAGTGATATGGAGACTGCTTATGGCTATCTTGGGGCTCACTATGAGGACTTCACGCTCTCTTCTTAGATGACTTGTGAGAGGAGTCAGCAATTGGTTTCTTCCCCAAGGCCCTCTATATCTAAGGACTGTGGATTGAAGACTCATGTCTACCAGGTGACTGGTGGCGCAGGTCCTGGGAGGATCTCAGAGCTGCCTCTATGAAGATGATCTTCTGTTGGAGCTCTCTGTCCTTACGAGATCCACACTTTTGTTGGATGCGGCCTGCCCCAAGGCAGCAAGTGCAGTGGGAGTGCTTGTCTGCAATTGGGATTGCCTCCTTGCAAGTGAAGCACTCCCTGAGCCCCGGCGAACTGGACATACCTCTTTGGGGGGGAGGGTCCCCAATGAGGAAGAAGAAGCAGGAAAAAAGAAATTTTTTTTTCTAGGAGAAAGAAAAAAGGGATAAAGAATAAACTACAACTACACTAAGTTAAGAGGACAACTAAGTATCTAACTATGAATAGAGTGATGATCCTAATGGACTGCGAGGAGCTCTGTCTCTGGCTAGGGGCGGTTGAGAAGGAACTGAGGGGGTTAGCCAGCGCGTGCTGGCTAGCCTTGTGGCACAGCACGAGGAGAGACAGTGCATGTGTGGGCCTAATGGACACTGCTACCGAAGTTCTCCTATCAGTAGCACAGGGACGCAAGCACACCTAGAAAGGAACATCAGTAGGGACACTACTCAAAGATCATTTATATTTCCTCACTCTATTTGCAAAAGTTCATTCAATCAGAAGAAAATACATAAAAAATTTGCTTGAACTTTAAGCAATCTGCCTTATCTTTTACTGCACAGTATTGCTTTGGACTTCATTGTTCCTTATTGCAGGAGCAAAAATACTCCTACACGTTGCTCCGTATGTCACAATACTGCTGCAGAAGTGAATAACCATAATTAATACTACATTTCTGAAAATTTGGGATGGGAGAGAAGAGCAAGAACTGAAGGGAAACTGGCATGGTTTTTCATGCTTGATTCTGAACTTTCATTTCATGGAAAAATTAACAGTTCATCAATATATTTTAACTTGTTAGTGCATATTGAGGCACTGAGAAAAGTTTCACATGCTTTTAATCCTGCCAATAAATAATGAAGAATGTCTCAATGTTTTTTTTTTTTTTTAAAGTTACAAGAGAGTCTATCAATAACATTCAACCAAACCCACAAAGCTTGAGGTAAATGTTGAAATATTAAAAGGGTCAGAAGGTACAGAAGTAAGGACAATGCAGACTGAATGCTGACACTCCATGCTTCACTCATACCTTCGTGTTGAGAATTAGGCCCTGCACCATACTACATATGGTATGTGAGATTACCCATACCTGCATGTTTTATCTTTAACTTCACTGCTTTTATGTTAAATCAGACCCTTAATGTTTGTTTTAACCTATTTACCTAGTTTTGCTCTCACCACTGGGGAAAAAGGACTATGGTGAGTTCTACCCACAGACCAAGATTTGGGTTTATAACCAAATACAATAGAACCTCAGTTATGATCACCTCGGGAATGGAGATTGTTCGTAACTCTGAAATGTTCATACCTCTGAACAAAATGTTATGGCTGTTCTTTTGAAAGTTTACAACGGAACATTGACTTAATACAGCTTTGAAACTTTACTATGCAGAAGAAAAATGCTTCTTTTAACCATCTTAATTTAAATGAAACAAGAACAGAAACAATTTCCTTACCTTGTCAACTTTTTTTTTAAACTTTCCCTTTATTTTTTAGTAGTTTTTACATTTAACACAGTACTGTAGAGTATTTCATGGAAGATTAAGGTTGGATCTAGTCCAGCCCCCTGCTCAAAGCAGGACCAACCCCAACTAAATCATCCCAGCCAGGGCTCTGTCAAGCCAGGCCTTAAAAACCTCTAAGGATGGAGATTCCACCACCTCCCTAGGTAACCCATTCCAGTGCTTCACCATCTTCCTAATATCTAACCTAGACCTCCCGCACTGCAACTTGAGACCACTGCTCCTTGTTCTGTCATCTCCCACCACTGAGAACAGCCTAGCTCCATCCTCTTTGGAACCCCCCTTCAGGTAGTTGAAGGCCCCCCTCACTCTTCTCTTCTGCACAATAAATAAGCCCAGTTTCCGCAGCCTCTCCTTGTAAGTCATGTGCCCCAGCCCCCTAATCATTTTCGTTACCCTCCACTGGACTCTCACCAATTTGTCCACATCCTTTCTGTAGTGGAGGCCTCCAAATTGGACACAATACTCCAGCTATGGCCTCACCAGTGCCAAAGAGAGGGGAATAATCACTTCCCTCAATCTGCTGGCAATGCTCCTACTAATGCAGCCCAACATGCCGTTAGCCTTCTTGCCATCAAGGGCACACTGAATTATACAGTAACTCCTCACTTAGTCGTCCCGGTTAACGTTGTTTCGTTGTTACATTGCTGATCAATTAGAGAACATGTTCATTTAAAGTTGTGCAATGCTCCCTTCTAACGTCGTTTGGACAAAGCAGGTGGCTGCCACTGCTTGCAGGAAGAGCAGCCCGTTGCAGCTAGCTGGTGGGGGGCTTGGAACCAGGGTAGACCAGCAGCCCCCCTATCAGCTCCCCGCTCCCCTAAGTTCCCTGTGCAGCAGCTGCCCAGCAGGCTATCAATTGCCGGCAGTTCAGCTGTCCCTCCCCCCACTGCAGTGTGCTGCTCCTGCCCTCTGCCTTGGAGCTGCTCCCTGAGACTCCTGCTGAAAGCCGATACAGTTAATGTCTTTCAGAAGGACAAAAGAGATGTCATAGAGAACTGTTTCACTTATATCTCTGTCACAAGGTCCCTGGTCCCTGTGAGCAGAGCTGGGCCCAGCTCCCCTGAGTCAGAGCAAGAGAGCCCAATCCAGTAAATTAAAGGGAGCTGGGCTAAAATTGGGAAGCTGCCAGGAGTAGGGGGTCCAGATAACTCTTCTGATGCCTGAGACAAAGGAGTGAGTTAAAAGACTGTTTTTCTGTTTCTTTACTTGCCTGTTTTAAGAAAATATGCTGCCTTAGAGGAGACTGGGCCTGGCAGTGTGTGCTTGGAAGGGGGGGGGGGGAAGCCTTGCCCTATGACAATCCCACCAAAGAAAGAGCATCAGAAGCTGCACTTAACTTTGTAGATAAGTCTAGCAACATGCTAAGTAATGAGGAAACAATGGAAGTTTCAAAAGATAGACAGGAAGAGAGTAAGATAGAAAGTGTGAAATAACTACAGTCAGAAAGCGCAGACAGTATAAAGTAAAGAGGTTCAGAATTTCTCACCTGATTCCAGCAGGAAACAACCAACCGCCAGTTTGAATCAACAAGAGCTAGGCATTATCTTTATATGCACCATTTTAGCATAGCAGAGAGAATTGCCCCTGAACCCAAAGGAGCTTTGCAAGCCTTTAATTCCCAAAGAAGCCAGTCTGGAACCTGGTGATATTTATGACCAGACTTTGAGGGAGGACAGACCCCAAAATTAAGAAAGAACAGGAGCCGACTTCCTCCCTCTGTCTTCAGGCCATTTATACAATTTTGGAATCCTGATGACTAGTATACACAGATTGCCAGCTCTGAAGTGTAAGCACTACCCAGGCACTTCAATAAAATGCCAGTTAGCCTTAAAACTTAGGTATATTACCTAACTTCTAGCTAAAAAATAAATGCCTGCTTCTAACACACTCACACAAAATCTGGAACTTGATCTCACCTCTATAAATGGCTGCAGAGGGAGAGAGAGACAAGAACATTCACACAGTTATTGTGGAGAGCAAATGCTTAGGAATGGAAAGTAAGAAAACAAACCCCCTAAGTTATCTGGATTTCCCAGTTTTTATTTGATCTTTGGGATAGGATCTCTTTATTTTTGTACACTAACCAGACAGTGTCAAGTACATTGGGACTAAATAAATAACGAATAACAATAATTAGTGACAGTAACTCCAAGCTTCTTAACTAATAAAACAGACTTTACCTACTTTACTTAAATCTCTGAATTCTCCTCTTCAAAAATTATAACCACTATTAGAATTGATTTATTAATACTGATTTCATTATATTGTATAATGTAAGTTATAGGATGCATTTTGGCTGATTTCTTGCATTTCAGTGCTTGTAACAACTTATCAGCACTGACGTGTATTGTTTCACTCTTTTAAAAATTCACTTTATTAACATTAAATGTGTATAGAAATTGAACATCCTAAACCCAATAATAAAACAGTATAATAATGTTACCTAATGAAAGCATACATTCCTTTACTTTCTGAAACTAGTATCTTCCTCTCAAATTATAATAAAAGAACAAATAATACATAACAATTTATATATCCACTATAATAAACAGAAGAAATGCCTATCTTTGGGGCAATAAACAACAGTATAGTATTGTTGTACAATAGTAAAATATTTGGTAGAAAGCACACCACAAAATATTGCTTCAGTAGACAATACATGATAAACCCAGTGTTGGTGTACGAAGTAGAAGAAATAATAATGTGAGCAGACTGATACAGGTGGGCGCTGCAAGTAACAAAGTCCCTCCTGCCTCCTACCTTTCCTCTGCAGATTGACCACATATTCGCAGCCTAAACTTTGGATGCTGCTGCGGGTTTGTTATGGAGGAGGGTTTTGGTGGGAAAAGAGGGAGATTCTGAAAAGGATGCTCACTGTTCTGTAACCCTACTTTCAGATTGTGTCCCAGAGTTTCATTACAGTAAAGGATTTGGCAGGAAGAGAGAAAACAGTATGTATTAGTCTGTGACCCTTTCACTGTTTTCCTCGCACCCCCGTCTCTTCATTCTCAGCCACTTTCTCTCCCTACCTTCATTTTAGCTCTTATCCTTCCACCTCCCCCACCCATGTCCTCTCACTAATGTACACCATCCTCACATTCATCAGTTCACCCCCTACCCATTAACTGTCCACGCTGCCAACACAACATTACGCCCCTCAAGTCAGAACTCCTCAAGTTCCTTTGACCTCCTCCCATCAGCGGTCCCATGAAGCTCAACCCTCTCCCCTCACCTGACCTTTCCAAGATCAGAACCTGCTCCCTCCCTTGGCTCACAATATCTCCTTTTACCCACACAGACTCAGAACCCAGTGTTTCCTGCCCAACCTTTCCTCATTTCAGTATTGAGCATGTTCATAAGTTAGGTACTGAGTCTCAGGAGGAGTTTAAGATATTGCACCTTCAGATAATTACCGTCACATTTTTCTAACACTTCGATGTCTGTCTAGTTGATGAGCTGGTGTAGTGAGGCAGCTAGATTTCCAAATGCATAAAAGACACCAGCAAAATTACATCTGGAATTATTTGCAGATATCAGAAATGAGGCTGAGTTGAAGCTGTTCTAAAATTCAGGGTCTAAATGTTTAGTTTAATAGAAAATGTTAAAATAATTTTTTCCATCCATTTCAGACTGCTGCCTAAACAATGCCAGGTGCAGGATCCACTATGGGCACGTCAAACTTAGAGTCAATAGGCCAAATTCAGACCTGGCATAAGCTTGTGCAACTATACTGAATTCACCGGAGTTGCACCTGCTTATACCAGGCCTGAATTAGGCATAGGGACATACCTCCTCTGCTTCGCTGCTGTTGAGGAGTGGGTAGTGTTACTCAATCTTCAACTAGTTCTTAGGATTGTGAAAGCAGAAGTTATAGGAGGGAAAGGGAGGAAGCACTGACCTATGGGCCAGAGGCTTCACAGATAGGGGCAAGAAACCCTGAAGTGATCAGTTATGGAATAACCTATGCATAGGAGAAGTTTCTGGTAATCCATTCACTTGGAAACTGGCTTATGCCTGATGTATTTATCCTTCAAACTCTTGTTCCTTCCACCCCTGCTCTGAGGTAATTATCCATATATGCCCAATCCTACTATGCTCTTATCCTTTATTTCGTACTGCATTTTCCCCATGAAATGTAACATAATTGGTGTGGAGGAAAAGGTAGCATTTTTTAAAATTAAAAATGTTCACATATTCCTTGACATATCAAAACCCACCACCCCACAGAGAAAAGAATTAATGCCCTTTAAAAAAATATGAAGGGAAAATTACAATAAAATATTAACATATAGATTGTATATTACTTATTCAGGATCAGGTTAAAGCTTCTGCTTGCTGACTGGGGAGCCCTCCTCTTCACCCTTGAAAGGGTGACCAAATTTTTAAATACCTATCTTTGTTTTGGTGCTCTCTTGTGTATGTACATTCTTTGGTATGAAAGCTTTTCCATTATAAAGAGAGTCCATATTTACTTTTCCAGAGGAGGAGAGGGAAATGTGCAAGACAAAGCCGAGCTGCTAACAATAAAAAAAAAAAATTAATTTGTCAGTCTGTTTAGAAGTGTAGGTGCTTTACTGTAGCATTAAGTAAGCAGATCGGGGACCTCTAGGAAGCCCAGTATTTTGTCATAAGATAATTTTTTAATAATTTCCTCCCCAAACTATCTAATTCCTGGACACACAACTACATATGACTTTGGGTTTCATGGCCTGGGTTTTATTTCCATCCAAACTTTACATTAGTAGTGATGGGATTTTTTATATTATTTTTATTTTGATGACACTAAGGGTTTCCTCTCCATATAGCTCATTAGTAAAGATAACGGCAAAAGTGTGTTAGATAGTGAAAACGAGCTATCCAGCTCACTACAGTTTCCATATGAATAGCTTTGAATTCAGTAACAGTATTAACATAGGCAATAGCAATAATTCTGGCCCAAAATAAGCAATATGAAAATGTTTCCATTAAAGCTTTTAAATTTTATTAGAATTCAAATAATATTGAAAGTTGGTTATTTAAACTTTTTGATATGTGTGATGTGGGTGTAAAAACCCCACATTGGGCCGGAAGGGGTTAGTAAGTGCCTGTATCAATCAGCCCCTCCCAACTACACCTGCAGTAGGCCTCAAGCTGTTAAAAGGTCTGAAGCTGGCTCAGTTTGGGGCTCACTGGGAAGGACAGCAGATTTCTGTCTCACTGAGCTGGAGGCAGATAATCTCCCTGAAGGAAGGTAGGCCAGCAACAGAGAGCCCAAAGCAGTTGTGAAGGAAAGCTGGAGGAAGTGGGTCTGCCCAGGTTTCTTTGTGCTGGTGGAGAGGCCTGTAGGGAGCAGGAAGACTCCTGCAAGGTCAGGGACTGCCCTGGTAGGGCAGTAAAGAAATTCTCCTGCAGCAGAAGCAGCTGGGTGGCAGAAAGTGCTAAGAGGCTTCCCAGTGAACCTGGGGAAGAGGCCAAGGGAGAGAGATGCCAATGGACAGTGAGGCCAGGAGGAGACCAGGAAAATGCCAAGACTGGAGTAGGTAGGAAGTGGTCTGTACAGACAAGGCTTCGCTGCTTATTAATGGGTCCCTGCACTGGAACCCAAAGGAGAGGGAAGTTTTGGGTTCCCAGTGAGTAAGGTGGTGTTGAAACCCCACTGAAACAAGGGGTAAAGACTACTGACTCCAGAGTTGGGCTGAAGACCCAGTGTGAGGCACTGGAACATGATTTGCTGGACTCTTGGTTTACCCTGGAAGTTATGGGACTATGTGACCCTGTCAGAGGTCCAAGTCACAAGGACAAGTGGACCACCCGCAGGACTAAACAGCTGTTTGATAGAGGTGACTGAGGGGAAGGCCCTCCAATGCTCTGTGTAGTCATGAGAGGGTGGTTGGGGTGAGTCACTCTTACAATATACTACATATTATCCTGTTTTGTTTGTTTGGGGAATCATTACATATCAATTTATAGAAGTATTTCTTCATTGATTAGATGCCTTCCTCTTCTATGTATTGCCTAATTAATACCCAAAGATTTCTGAGGCCTGGTTGTGTTTCACAAGGAACATATTTTCTTTCTGCTATTGTTGTAGTACTCTTTTTGTTATAGTCTTGTTTCAATATGCAGTACTGAAAAAAACTATTTACAAGGATGAAAAAAAAATGTGATCCAGACTTTGGATACAGGGTTGCATTGAACACTCCTATTCATACTCACACATCTTTCTGAAACATTCTTTTCACATGTAATATCCCATAATGCCTTTTTAAAATAACACATAGTTCACCTGTGTTACTGTTAACTGTTTAATTTGATTTCCAACTAAAAATGAAACAATCATAAAAATTTTACTTACCCTTCTAGAAAGAAAAATGAAACTTTATGGAACTCTGTTATAATCTCTAGTGTCCAGTGATAAAATCTATCTACTTTGTAATGTATAATTTAAGAGAGTTTAGGGTGTGTAGTTTCAAGAACACAAATAAATAAATAAATAAATTTGCATAATATTGAAATGTTATAATTTATTGATGAGGCACACTATTAAATAATAGAGGTGATGCTCTCAGCAGTTAGAAAGCTAATGTATAATTTACAAGTCCAGACTTGGGTGAAAATTCATCCTCACAATGTACTGTACATACTATTAAAAAAAAAAACAGCTTTGTTTTTATTTGAGAAGCCTTTAAGGGCTTTGAAATCTGATTCAAATCTCTTTTATAGTTAGCTTTCTTTTACTCTCTATCTGGCTAAAATTGTCCTCTGTATTACATATTGTTTATACTTACAAAAAGCTTGAAGTAGGAAGACTTCACAACTAGTTCACTGGGCAAACAGATAATTTTTGGGCAGGGAGAAGTGAAAATGTCATTTGACAAACATTTTTGTTCACACACAGAACTAGGTAAGTTTTTCAGAGCAATATTTTCAATGGCTGAAACATGCAAGAAAAAATGCTGTAATCAATTAGAATATAGCTAGATTTCCTTTTTGAAGTGGTTGAATTAGGCACAGTCTCAATACTCAAAGGTATTTTCCCTTAGCTGCCTCAAGAAGCACAGAGGTGAGAACTGTAACTGACAGTCTATAAAATATATAAGAAAACTAATACTTTTATTTTCCCATTGAGCATCTTTGAATTATGTGCATGCTGCTGCCACTGAAAGAGAAGAAAAATTACCCCTCCACTGACTTTACAGTTATTTTAGATTTACACAAGGTAATATAATCTGATCATAATAACAGATAACATAATCTGATCCAGAGTGGTGAGGGGAGAGGGGTCAATTTGGGACTGACAATGGACTGCAGAGGAGAGAACATGTGGGGGTGGTGGAATATGGACAGATGAGAGTGAAGAAATAAGGGGACAGAGACAACAGTAGGGGAGCAAGAGACATTAGGCAGTAAAGAGTAAGGAAGGAATTAGGAACAGGATACAGAATGATAATTTTTAAAAGAAAGAGTGGAAGGAAAAGAGATGGTTTTTCAGAGACACAGACACTAAAGGATGAGACAAAGGAGAGAGACTTCTTAGAGATACCCTAGACAGAAAAGAAAATGGAATACAAATGATAACAGATATGGGGCTAAAATGAGATGGTGAGAAAAGGAAGAAAGAAACAGAATAATTTAGAGATGCCAAAAGAGAGATTTATCTTCCTATACTTTTGTGCATTTCCATGGCAGACATCCCATTTCTCTGTAAGCCATGGGGAGGTGATGGGATGAATTATTTTGTCATGGCAGTATTGCTGGGTATCTAGATGCTGTGGTTAAATAATTAGGGCTAGCCTAGATCATATTTTAATATCTCCAGAGTGGCCATTGTTGCCTGTGTGACTACAGCTTTGTGTAGAATTATTTTGTCTCAAAATTTTGTCACCTTCTCTGTCCTCGTTTTCTACATGTTTTAGGGCAAATGCCAAATTGAGGGTCTGCTTATTTTCTTCAAGCCTAGACTTATTCCAGGCAGGGATACAGGTTCTTCCTTCTACTGTGGCTTCATGCTATATTATAAAGCATTAAAATGGAAATGGGGGATGAAGCAAATTTTTTCGGCATTTTGGTGTAGTAAATAGTCTTCTTTGGACACTGTTAACATATCCCCAGCTTTTAAAGATGCTTCCAAAGAGCAATTGTTTTATAACTGGAATATATCAGATTGCACCAAATAGGAGCAGGTATTTTAGAAAGGTTCTCAGACAAGGATGCCACAGCCCCGTTACAAGAGCATAGCTTCCACCCAACTTCTGCAAGTGACTCTGTTTAAACACCAAGCTCTGTTTCCAATATACTCCATATAACCCTAAGAAATGAAGTGCTGTATTAAGCACTCCATCAAGTGCACTTAACATAAGCTTGTTTGGCAAACAGTCCTGCCCTCCTTCTTTTAAACAGTTACTGCTGACTGCAATTCTTATGAGAGAAAATAAATTCATTTCCCAGCCTCTGACTGCCCAATCATGCATGTGCATCTTTTGTATAAAAGGTTAATTGCTAAATACAAGTGTCGCTCATTTCATACTGAAAATATTGAAGTCGGAAGTTTTCTATGGTCATATACATTTTGTCTGTTTTCCTTGTTACTCATCTTTGAATGGAGATTTGGCTTTTTTCCCTGCATCTTGCTAGTTTTTCACATTGTGATGACTCAGACCACAGTCGACTAGGGGGGAGAGAAACTAGGCTGGGAATCAAACCCATCTTTCACATGGTGAAATTCATGCCAATGCACACGGCCAGGACAAAGACTATGCAGCACTTTAGTCATAGGCCGTGTAGTGGCCCTCTAACACAGGGGAGGGTTTCACCCACAGTGTGCTAACCACAAGGTCACAAGTCCAGCCTGGGTTACTCAACTGATTGACACTTGCTATGGCCTTTAAAATGTAGGGTTACAGTGGTGGTAATTGTCTTAACTTCTGCAAAGTGCTGGGTTCCTGTGGTGGAACTGTGGGTATTCTAGAGAAACACAAACTATGCGTAACAGACATCTCACTTTAGTATCATGTTAAGATATTAAAGGACTCTGCTTATATACAATATCTGGTATTAATAAATTAAAGTGGCAGAGTAGGAAGTGTGAATGAAACTATTGCAGAAATTCTGCAGGTTTTAGGAAATCCCCAGCAGATTTTACCAAAATTCCCTGACAATTTCCATTGTAACTGAACATGTGAAAATCTTGAGAATTACCTTTCTCCTGAGAGCATAAAATTAAGCAAACTTTTATTGGAAACTGCAGAACCAAGGCCAAGAAGCAGAATTCTCAACCACCTAGAGCAATTTGTTGTTGTTCACTGTACTGAACAGTGACAGCAGTGGCATCATCACCACTACTCTGTGCTCCTTTGGCTAAGGACAATAAGGAGTTTTCAAAAGTACATTAGGAACAAAAGAAATCCTCATAATGGCATAGTCCCACTATTACTGAGATGGTAAAACTTAATGATGATGCAGAAAAGGCACTAGTGTTTAATAAATATTTCTGGTCTGCATTTATGTGACAATTAGGGTGCAGACACCCAGGAGAGAATAGGGGCCTGAACTCCAAAGAATAAGCAATTGAATCAACTGATTGTATACAATATTATTATTGTACTATAAAATACTGTTGTATTGAGTAAGGTCTTTTACAAGACACACTGGTGATTAATATCATTGTGATATGTATGTATGAACACTATAAGAGCAACTATGGATTACTGATAGTATGCTTTAAAGACAAAGGGAGAAAACAGGTTTTCTCCCAGACAGGAAAGAAGGTTCTGATCCATACTTTTGAATCTATTAGTAATGAAGGAGGATGTTAAACATTATCTATGAGCAGGGCCGGCTCCAGGCACCAGCTTAACAAGCAGGTGCTTGGGGCGGCCAAGGGAGAGGGGCGGCACCAGCGGCAATTCGGGGGCGGCAGGTCCCTCACTCCCTCTAGGAGCGAAGGACCTGCCGCTGAACTGCCGCCGCCGATCGCGGCTTTTTTTTTTTTTCCCAATTGCCGCCGGCGATTGCGGCTTGTTTTTTTTTTTGTTGTTTTTTTTTGTTGGTTTTTTTTTTTTTGGCTTGGGGCGGCAGAAATGCTGGAGCCGGCCCTGTCTATGAGGTATGAATATTTTAAAATCAGCAGGCCAAGATAACATTGAATGAAAGAACAGGTTTGGTTGATAAAGATAACTGCAGATGCAATATACCGTATATACTCGTTCATTAGCCTGTTCATTTATAAGCCGACCCCCCCCCAAAATGGATAGGTAAAAATAGCAAAAACTGTATGATCCTTTCATAAGCCAACCCTATATTTCAGGGGTTGGAAAACTTTGGCTCCTGGCCCATCAGGGTAAGCCGTTGGCAGGTTGGGACATTTTGTTTACTTGGAGCGTCTGCAGGCATGGAGCCCCTCAGCTCCCTGTGGCTACGGGAACGGCAAACCGCAGCCACAGGGAGCCGCGGGGCTCCGTGCCTGCAGACACTCCAGGTAAACAAAACGACAATGTATTAGATATTCAATTCAATGACTCCATAGAGTTTAAAATATCAAATTATGGTGTAGACCTGTTTATAAGCCAACCCCCACTCTTTGATGCGTCACTTTTTTACCAAAAATATTCGGCTTATGAACGAGTATATACGGTAGTTTCTTTTCTAAGGCAGCCCCACACAATATTCTGATTAAAAAATTAAACACTATGCAATATCAACGAAGGGATTAAGAACTGGCTAGATAGCCTATAGGGAATCCTCATCAAATGTGGGTGCTTCTAGTAAGGCTCTGAGGGATCAGTACTAGGTGCATACTAGAATGTTTTATCAATTATCTGGTAGTAAGTATAAAATCACTGCAGATAAAATTTGCAGATGACATGAAGATGGGAGTGGTAAATAATCATGAGGACAGGGCAGCCACATAGACAAATCTGGTGTGCTTCTTAAGCTGTGTCCATTCAAACAATGCATTTTTAACATAGCCAAATGCAAAATTATACATCTAGGAACAAGGAATGCAGGTTATACCTTCAGAATAAGGGACTATATCCTCGAAAGCACTGACTCTGCAAAGAATTTAGGGATCATAGTGGACAAGCAATTGAACATGAGTACCCAGTGTAGGGTTACCATATTTAAAAAATAAAAAAAGAGGACACTCCACGGGGCCCTGGCCCCGCCCCTTCCCCAAAGTCCCGCCCTAACGCCGCCCCCTCCCCTGAGCGCCCCGCATTCCCCCTCCTCCCTCCCAGCCACACGAAAAGGGCTGCCCGAGCGCTACCAGCTTCACGGTTTGCCGGGCAACCCCCAGACCCTGCGCCCCCGGCCGGCGCTTCCCCAGTGCAGCTGGAGCCCGGGAGGGGAAGCACCCAGCCGGGGGCGCAGGGTCTGGAGGCTGCCCGGCAAACCGTGAAGCCGGTAGCGCGCGGGCTTCTGGCAGCCCCCATGCCTCCGGACCCTGCGCCCCCGGCCGGGCACTTCCCCTCCCGGGCTCCGGCGGCTGCTGTGCTCCCTGAACTCCTGGGCTCTGTAAGAGCCGAGCTGCCCGAGCGCTATCAGCTTCGGGCAGCCCCCATGCCTCTGGACCCTGCGCCCCCGGAGCCCGGGAGGGGAAGTGCCCGGCCGGCGGCTCAGGATCCGGAGGCATGGGGGCTGCCCGAAGCCGGTAGCGCTCGGGCAGCTCGGCTCTTAAACAGAGCAGAAGAGTCAAGGTAGGGAGCACAGCAGCCGCGGGAGGGGAAGTGCCCGGCCGGCGGTATTTTTCCCGGACATGTTCGGCTTTTTGGCAATTCCCCCTGGACAGGGGTTTGATTACCAAAAAGCCGGACATGTCCGGGAAAAACCGGACGTATGGTAACCCTAACCCAGTGAGAGATGTGGCAAAAAAGGCTAATGTGATCCTTTGAAGAATGAATAAATAAGGGGAGTGGTGAGTAGAAGGGAGGTGATTTAACCTCTGCATGCAGCGTTGGTGAGACTGATGCTGGATACAGTTCTAGTTTCCACATTTTAAAAAAGGATGTTGGAGACGGTGCATATAAAAGTTACAAAACTGATTTGAAAACTGGAGAAAATGCCTTACAGAGAGAAGAGACTTAGCTCTATGTATTTAGCTTATCCAAGAGTTAGAGGTGGCTTAACTACGATATGGGTAGAACATGCTGGGTACTAAAGGGCTCTTCAATCTTGTAGAGAAAGGCATAACAAGAATCAATAGCTGGAAACTGAAGTCAGACAAATTCAAATTGGAAATAAGGCATACATTTTTAATAGTGAAGATAATTAACAGTTGGAAAAGCCTACCAAGGGAAGTCTTCACATTAAAACTGGATGCCCTTCTGGAAGATCTGCTTTAGGCAAACAGAAACTATGCTGTAGTCAGACACAAGTTATCAGCTCAATACAGGGATAACTACATGGAATTTAATGGCCTATGATATGTAGGAGGTCAGATTAGATTTTAGAGCTTGTCAACATGATCATTTAGTTTGTGGCAAGCTCCTGTTTCAAAAGTGGGGTAGTTCAAAGCACACTAAAGAACTGTTAGCACGTGTCAGCAGGGTCTACACGGATACTTAGTGCATGGCAGGCTAGAACAGGGTAGATTTATACACCAGCTTGCCATGAATTAAATGTTAGTGTGGACAAGCCCTAATGGTCCTGTCTTGCCTTAAACTTCATGATTGCTGCACATTTTACTAACCAATTTCAGAATAAATACTCTGATACCACTGTGCAGTCTAAAGATTTCAGTGATAGCTGAAAAAGAACATCTGTGGTCCCTGTTTATCTAGATGTTCCTTTTCTGCTTATCTAGGGAAGAAAGAAACTCATGGGAGGTTTATTCATACCTTTTCCTTCCTTCCATAAGGATTATTTTATTAGGTTGAGGTTATGAACACCCACTTTAGGTACACTGGCTAAAATATACCCTGTGTGTGTTTTTTTTGTTTTTGTTTTTTGCAAGCAGCGGGAATCCATATCTAATGAATTTGGGCCAGAGGCGATGCAGAGGTGTCTTGCTGCACTGACTCTTGAGCACACTAAAGCTGCTTTAAGGGTGCACCATGAGAAACAAGCTCTGTGGATCAGGAGTGGTTAGGCCAATCTCTATAGTTCCTACTGCGTTAGTTGAGTGTGAGTTACACAGAGCAAGTCTGCCTTTTGTTTTCCCCGTGTGCTGGGTCATACAGCCCTCTGTCCTGCGTTTTGCAGGCAAAATACAATATATATCTGAAAAACTAATGTTTTCTTGCATCATAATGTTCTTGACTGAAGGAGGACTCTGGCTATTCATGCTGAGTGTGACTTGACATCAGAAAAAAGACTAAACTGTATCAATGATTGGCAGCAAGCCCCCATAAATAAAGCTCCTGCCTAGGACAGTAACAAGCAGGTGCCCAGTTTGAAGATAGCAACTGTCTGGATGGTTTTATTGGATAATCCATTTTAAGGGACAGCTGTTTCAAGAAGGCCTCTCATTTTGGCAACACAGCCATGTGACAAAGGGGTCATAAAAACAAGAGAAAAACAGAAGAATTAGTATCAATTACAGAAGAATTAAAAAAGTATCCCAAATTGATTTGCAGCTGGTAAGAAGAAAATAAAACAGAATATGGAAGCTGTTTCTTGGTGTCAACCCAGGCTGTGAAGAGACAAAGTGACCATAAACTGGCCTCTGTTTGCTGTGAGCTTCCCCCTGCACCTCCAGTGGGCTTTGCTGTGGCCAACTCAGCCTGAAAGTAGTGTTCCCTCCCTTCCAACCGAAACTATTTGCATGGTGGTTCTCCTAGCTTGTGGCCAAGTTTACATGGATGACAGGCTCAAGGGACTATAAAAACACACAGAGATGGCATCATTTGCATTTGAAACACAGGATGTCTGGATTTGTTCAGAGGGACATGCCCATTCATGAAATGATGATAGCACTGCCACCTGGTGCACTAGAGTGGAACAGCAGTGAAAAGAATGAGAAGAGTGTTTCTACAGCTTCTATTATATTGTATGAATAGTGAGCCAGAAACAGTCCTGAAAGACAAACCACTTTTAAAACTACTTTATATGAATATAGTATTTCCAAATCCAACCATTCAAAAATCATGAGTCAGGTCTCCAAAAATCATGACTTATAAAAAGAACCCAAATTTTTTTTTCCTCCTAGTTTTTGAGCCTTCACAGTTTCATGTTTTAAAGCTTCTCTCTACAACCACCCAGCCTACAAACTTCATTTTTAAAAATGAAAAGTAAGATTCTCTGATAATCATAACTCAAGGAACTAGAGCTTTAAGAAAACACCAAATATTGTGAGACTTGCAGTAAACTGTGAAATGACCACTCTGTAGGTGCAACCCTATTACATATACTGTACACATGTATACAAAACCTGTATATATCTCGTAGACTAGCTACTTAAAGTGCACCACTGACATTTCAAAATCTCTTACAAGGTCTCAGATAAGTTTCTTTTGATACTCTTCATGGTTTTCATCAATGAGGCTGTCTGACAGACCTAAGTCCCTCAGAAAAAGAATGTGAGGAAAAACTGATCCAGAACTTATGATACAGAATTAGAGCAAACATCTCTACACCAACAGAATTAAATTCATACTGTAAAGGGTAGAATTACATTTTCAATTAGGTGCATGGCTCAGCGGTGGCACTATAAAGTAAGGACTATCAATCATCTTTCATCAACAGTGGAAATCCCACTGATGACAACAGAAAGTTTGTTTGAAGTTGGGGAATAAAACATGGTCCAAGCAAACCTGTGGATAGTGGAGTTATTGTTCCATTCAGCATCACTCAGATGGAAAGATGATGATAAGGATTTCTAGGATAACAGTTAATTCACCCCTTTGATTACTTTCCCCTTTGTGCACACAGTTATCTGGACTGAATTGTATAACTACCAATGTATGCCTGAATTATTTGAAGACTTGGTTGTTAAGATGGTAACTTTAGATTTCATAGTTAACACTACCTTGAGGTGAATAGCTCAGTCACAGCGGGAAGGGTAACTTTGAACCATAATGACTAGACACTTAGTGCAGAATGAATGTTTCAAAAATTATCTGTATCTGCACGGGGAGCTTGATACTTCTGCTCTATTACTAATTTATGTTAACAGGACAGCTGTGCTGGTAATTAATACCATAATCAGCAGCTAAAGGAGGTTTGGGAGATTGTATACAATACACATAGCTGGGATAGTTATGCATTTCTACTGAAATGAACTCCCAGTAACAGTAAAAACCTCTTAAGGAAATAAAAACCCAATGCAACCTGGTTGTAACCTTGGACCACCCTGCCTTTTTTACCCAAGACCCCTAAAGGCTACACAGATCCCTTCCTTAAACAAGTTTTTCAAACAAGATGTCAAAAAGAAAAATATAATCTTAGGGTGTGCACCAAGTTTCCACCAATCTGCATTGGCTACTGAGAAGCAGAAGAGCCGTTTTATACACAAGAAAAGGAAATACAAAGTAATTTCCTTGCGAACATTCAGTTTTTCATGAAAGCACACCTAGAATTCTAATACTGAGTAATGCACTAGAGAACTCCCAAGGCCAGACGCACACATTCCAATTTCTTGCCGAAAGGAGTTCCAGCTTTCTGTCAATCTTCATCAAAAGCACTGTTGAGAAAGGAAGCCTTTCTTATTGAAGTTGCAACACTAGGCTTTAAATTGTCTGTCCTACATCAGAGTAATTAATCAAATAGCATAGAAACTCATCTAGCTAACTAGGAGGCCAACCCCCCAAAAAACTCGCCAAAGAAAAAAGGCCAATAAATGAAGCACAAACAGGTCACAAAGCTTAACAGATGTTCTACCTTCTACCAGCTCTCGCATAAACCTGCTTCCACACTAAAATTTAATTTCCTACCTCTACTGCAACGGAAAAACACCATCTGCACCATATGTAACCAACAGAGTTGTTTGCGTGTCACCATACATATTAGCTTATGGGTTATATTCCTATCTTTTCCCTTCTGTTAGATTATAAACCCTCCAGCACATGGACTGTCTCTGTACTCCATGTGCTACAAACACAGAAAAATGGGACCCCAAACTCCACTGGGGCCTTTGGTGTTACCATAATATAAATATTTAATAGTAATAATAATGATACTTTAAATACTGAAACTAAAATTGAAATTGTGTAACAATTTAAAATGCACATTTCACTATCAACTGAGTCCTAAGTTAAACATTTGATGTTGGCCTTTTAAAATTCACCCCTCTTGTTTACAAAAGTGAGTAGAACACTTTTTTTTTCTTTTCATAAATAAAAGCTGTTTTAGTTGCTCAGCTGAAGAATAGTGTACTTGTGTAACTTAAAGCTAATTTATTTTTCAAAATTTAAGAAAATGCTTTTATGCTGAGACTTTCTATGATCAAGTCTCAGCCTGGAGCACATTTTTACAGTTGAGTAATAAACCTCTTAAAACATAGTTTATAATGGAAATACTGTCAGAGCCTTAATTAAAGTAGGCGCCACTACAGTACAGCCATTACACAACAAATGGATTTTGCAAAGAACACTGGGCATCCTCTGAATTAAATGCTTCTTTTACCACTGGATTCCCATCATTGCATCCCATCATTCCAAACAAAAATAGTGAATAAGGTTCCCCGAATCAGATCATTTGTTTATTCCACTGTGTGACCCATGGCACAGTAGACGGAGATGAAGAAAAAGAGATTAAACTGTGGCTAACATCAATGAAAGCAATTTTAAACCATGAACGCAAACTGCTACTTTTACAAAACATGGGTATGGAAACTTTAATGTCCACACAAAGCAAAAGGAACCTTAGAACGGAACCTGCAGCTCAAAGAGAGCTATCTAAGCAGCAACTTTGGATCATCTACAAAGTATTGATTATTTAAATATATGTATTAAAAAAATCAGACCAGTTCAAACATGTATAACTATCATCCTCTATCAGACCCATAGAAGATACAAACTTTTCATACTGCTACAACTAAAAACTATTCTTCAGATCAACTTGGGGGTGCGGGGGTCGGTGTTTTTGGAGCAGAGGGTCCTGAGCAGGGCCGGCTCCAGGGTTTTTGCCACCCCAAGCGGGGGGAAAAAAAAAAAAGCCGCGATCACTATCGCGATCTGCGGCGGCAATTCGGCGGAAGGTCCTTCACTCCAAGTGGGAGTGAGGGACCGTCCGCCGAATTGCCGCCGAATAGCTGGAAGTGCCGCCCCTCTGCAGAGTGGCTGCCCCAAGCACCTACTTGGCAAGCTGGTGCCTGGAACCGGTCCTGGTCCTGAGTTGTACCTTCAATGCCACATGGGCAGGCATGCTTTAGGAAGTGACCATACTGTCATTTTCTGATTCTCAGTATATAATGTAGTTCTCCACGAAGCAGAAGTAATCATCACAGTTGATTCCCTTGTTGTCAGCCTCAGCAAACAGGCCGAGGATTGAATGGGCCATGAAGATTACTGTAAGGACACAGAGCAGGCCCTTTTAGACAAGGGTTTCTGGACAGCACAGAGAACCTTGTATTCCTACTGTCTGAATTATACCTATTCTTTGGTTTCTGTAAAGTGTTTAAAAAGCGGGCCTAATTTTACAGTATGTTAAAGCCACCAGTTCATTTTTGGAAATCACTTCATAATGTAATATCCTTTCTTCCCACTGACTAGTCAAGTAAATAACGAGACTAGCATTTTCAGTCACACTCCGCTATTTCAAAAGGCGAACATCCAAAAATAAAACACTGCATACTTTATACCTTCCACTATGCTGCTGCCAATCACAATAGCATGCAAAATGGTTCACAATTCCTGATACCTGCTCAACTCAACACTTTGGGAGATCACCTTCAGTATAGGAAAGAGTAGCCTACATGAAAGATGTCATTTCATTTTTCCAGACACTCATATGAATAAGTGTGCACATCCTATCCTTGTAGGTTACACAGCATCTGTTTCCACTCTATTAGAGAGACAAGGTGCATGAGGTAATATCTTTTATAGGACCAACTTCTGTGGGTGAGAGAGACAAGCTTTCGAGCCACACAGAACTCTTAGTGTTGCTTACTTAAGTAATATTTAAAGCCCCAAGACGTTATCTGCTTAGGCACCACATAAAGTGAAAAGTATTATTGCTGAATTCTACAATCTTTTCTCCAGCAAAACAGAAATATGAAATGATGCACATCTTTTATTACTTTATATTATGTAAGTAAGAGGTTAATGCAAAATTAAGTATTGGCAATTAAACAAGTTATAAGACCAATGTACAAGAGTTGGCCGGGCCTCGACCCGCTCCGGGCGGCGGGGAGCCACACCGACTCACTACCCTTGAGGCTGGGGCACTTGGTCCGGCGGCACGATCTTCCCTGGCAGCCCTTGCAGTCCTGAAAGGTACAGTAGGCCCGGCCCTGGCTCAGGGCGGGCACCAACGTTATCCGGGCTCAGACCCTCAGTTAGGGCTGAGCAACGGTCAGCAAAGTATATAAGCTCAGGCCCTAGGTCAGGGCTGAGCAACAGTAACACAGTATGTAAGCTCAGGCCCTAGGTCAGGGCTGAGCAACAGCAACACAGTACATAAGCTCAGGCCCCGGGTCAGGGCTGAGCAACAGTAATACAGTATATAGAGTGTTTAAGCCCAGGCCCTAGGTCAGGGCGGGGCAGCAAATGGTGAGGCAGAGCTCAGGCCCTCAGGCAGGGCTGAACAACAGTAATAGGCCTGAGCCTCAACAGGCCTGGGAGAGGGGGACGCAGGCCCTCCCACTCCACTGCGTCCCAGCCCGGGGCCCTAGCAGCGGCAGAAGACCCGCTGCTTCGTCAGTGAGGATCCTGGCCGCAACACACTGACATCGGCTCTGGCAGTGCTGCAGCCAGACTGGGGTCGGCTGCCCCCGGGCTACTTCCAGACTCCCCCTCTGGGCCTACCTGGGTGCTGGCGTCGGCTTCGGGGGGATCCTGGACCATGGGTTCGTCCGGCCAGGGATCGTTTGGCAAGTCTGGGAGCTCCTCCGGATAGTAGGCGCCGGGCAGGCTCGGCGGTTCCTCGGGGTAGCGGGCGCAGGGCAGGCCCGGCGGCTCCTCGGGGTAGCGGGCGCAGAGCTTTGCCTCAGCGTTTGTTGCCCTGCCCTGACCTAGGGCCTGGGCTTAAATACTTTATTACTGTGGCTCAGCCCTGCCTGAGGGCCCGAGCTCTGCCTCAGCGTTTGTTGCCCCGCCCTGACCTAGGGCCTGGGCTTAAACACTCTATATACTGTGTTACTGCTGCTCAGCCCTGACCTAGGGCCTGAGCATATGTACTGTGTTGCTGTTGCTCAGCCCTGACCTAGGGCCTGAGCTTACATATACTGTGTTACTGTTGCTCAGCCCTGACCTAGGGCCTGAGCTTATATACTTTGCTGACCGTTGCTCAGCCCTAACTGAGGGTCTGAGCCCGGATAACATTGGTGCCCGCCCTGAGCCAGGGCCGGGCCTACTGTACCTTTCAGGACTTCAAGGGCTGCCAGGGAAGATCGTGCCGCCGGACCAAGTGCCCCAGCCTCAAGGGTAGTGAGTCGGTGTGGCTCCCCCCCCGCCCGGAGCGGGTCGAGCCCCGGCCAACTCTTGTACAACCAAGTACACAAGAGCTCAACAATTCCAACATTTAAGGTTTTTCCACTAAAATTAACAGCCAGGCTATACACCTTATGTTTTCATGAGACACAGCAATATAAACAATACCTTAAAGTTTATATTTAATAAGAAAAACAGGAATAGAATGTAGTATATGAAGTGATCCCTATATAGTATTGTTGGAGCAATCTGGAATTTCCTGGCTTTAGTGTTTGGTATTTTACGTTTATCACTAGAGAACACTATTTTTTTCCATTTATTCATATATACATACAATTTGCAATGCCCAAGCTGCTAAGATATGAGATTTAGTAAGCTCCTACTCTAAATCTAAAGGTTTTTTCCCTATTTGGGTGAGCCTATTCCAGACATAGCATCTGTAAAGACTATTACTCAGCCAAAAGTATAATGTGCTCAGAACTTTGTCTGAAAAACTCAGATATTTAGTAAACTAAATCATGATGGCCTAGTTCTCATTCCATTTTCCTTGCCTACTGACAGATTCATGAATCACTCTATTAAAAGTTTAAATCTTGTTTCTTGAAATAGTGTTAGGTGCTGTAGGTGAAATCCTGGGTCCATTGAAATCAGTGGCAAAACTCTCACTGGCTTCGGGGGGAGGGGGGATGGAATTCAGGATTTCATTTAGTAGTTCAAAGTGTTAGTTATAATCTAAATAGGCTATATGGTTTAGGATTTGTCTACTTTAGGGGAAACTTCTTTTTGTTATCCATGATTGATTTGTTCAAACCTAGAGAATAAGGTGATAAGTAATAACCAACATAGATTTGTCAAGAACAAATCATGTCTATTTCTAGTCTATTCTATCTAAATTCTTATACAGTGCTCCTCACTGTAGTATTTGAGCGCCTTTCAGTAGTGCATTAAGCAATGTGACTATACATCTGTAGCATGTTTTTCTTTTGTTTCTGCATCCTCTCCCCAGGGACGGACGCATATGCAGTGGAGAGTCGTGTTTTGGTGGGGTTTTTTGTTTTGTTTTAAAATAAATATACCTGTTCCCTTTACTAACGAACACATAGCAAGGTGAAAGAAATGTCTTGCAATTGGAGAGAAAAGTGGTGTGGTATGTGATGACCCTTAGCTCTTGCATGAGTTCATTTCACAATCTGATGGCACCCACAGAAAGTTCTGTCTCTCACACAGATGAGCTTTCCTCTTATTGTGCCAGAGGAGCGTGGGTTGAGATTGGTTGACAACTAATCTAATCTCCTTCTTTGACAGGGTAA
The DNA here is from genome assembly GCF_028017835.1 of Emys orbicularis. NCBI lineage: Eukaryota > Metazoa > Chordata > Testudines > Emydidae > Emys > Emys orbicularis. The sequence goes on along the minus strand of NC_088689.1, from coordinate 35,593,207 downwards.
CTGTGGATAAGAGGGGAAGAAGTAGACATGGTATATCTGGACTTTAATAAGGCTTTTGATGCCGTGCCACATGGTATTCTCATAAGCAAACTAGGGCAATAGAGTCTAGTAATTTCATCCATAAGGTAGATGTATAACTTGTTGAAAGACCATTTTCAAAGAGTAGTTATCAAGGGTTTGGTGTCAAACTTGAAGGACTTATCAAGTGGGGTCCTGAAGAGTCTGTTCTAGGTCTGGTACTATTCAATATTTTCATTAACTACATGGATGATGGAGTGGAGAGTACGCTTACAAAATTTGCAGATGATACCAAGCTTGGAAGGGCTGCAAGCACTTTGGAGGACAGGATTAGAATTCAAAATGATCTTGATAAATTGGAGAATTGGACTGAAATCAACAAGATGAAATTCAATTAAAAAAAATCAAATGCCCAAATACAAAATGGGGAATAACTGGCTAGGCAGTACTACTGCTGAAAAGGATCTGGGGATTATAGTGGATCACAACTTGAATATGAGCCAACAGTGTTCAGTACCGAAAAATGCTAATATCATTCTGTGGTGTGTTAATAGGAGTGTTGTAAGTGTTGTAAGACACTGGAGGTAATTGTCCCGCTTTACTCAGCACTGGTGAGGCCTCAGCTGGAGTACTGTGTCCAGTCCTGGGTGCCATGCTTTAGGAAAGATGTGGACAAATTGGATAGAGTCCAGAGAAGAGCAACAAGAATGATAAGGGGTTTGGAAAACATGACCTATGAGGAAAGACTGAAAGAATTTGTCATGTTTATCATACAGGAGAGCTGAAGGGGGATATAAGTCTTCATTGTCCTCTTTATAACAACCTTGACATATTTGATCAATTGTTCTCCACATCCACCGAGGACAGGACAAGAAGTTAGTTTGCAGCAAGGGGAAATTCAGATTAGATGTTAGGAAAAACTTTCTAACCATAGGGATAGTTAAGTACTGCAACAGGTTACCTAGGGAGGTCGTGGAATCCCCGTCATTTTAAGAACAGGTTAAACAAACACCTGTTAGAGATGATCTGGATATACTTAATCCTGCCTCAGCATGAGGAGGGGTATGGGTGTGTGAACTACACGATCTCTTGAGGTCCCTTCCAGCCCTACAATTCTATGGTTCTATGATGCCACAGATCAGCTAACATTTATTGGCATTCCCAGGATATACACACTATGGATTGGAAATAAAGTAAAAATCCATGCAGCTGATGTTCTCTTAAAATCTGTTTTCTTACTTTCTACCCACAATGTGACAACAGACCATCATTCTTATTTATTAAGTTTGGCTGGGATGGTACAGGGAGACTGTTTGTGCCACCTGCTGGGGGCAGGCTAATATATATAATTTAAATATAATATATATGTAATATGCATTGTAATATATTTAATGTAGTTAATTCATGCTATTAACACAGGTTACATGGTAACAGGCATGTAAAGGAGTCAAAGGTAGATTTTTGAAAGATGTATCATAAAATGTTTAAATAAATCTCTTTAAAAAGTTATTGTCATGCTTGACATTTTAAAGATGGCTCCTTCGTCCACCCACTATATAGTATGTTTGTTTCATTTTCATAGGTCCTCTATTATAAAAAGAAATACATTAGCATTTTTCATAACAAGGGCTGCAAATCCCCTAAAAGCCCACCTGATGTCTGGAATAAAACACAAATCCAAAGTACTGGGTTTACTGACATAGATAAGAGCATACATGACATCAAAAATACAGGCTTCACTTTCTCTCTGACAACTCCATTTTCGTGAGTAAAATGAGATGTAGATTGAAATTGATGAGAAACATGCATTTAAAGTTACATTTTACCTTGTAGCTTCATTAGAATGGAAATAGTTGGGGAGCGTTTACACTACTCCAGCATTACAACCTGTTTGTAATCTCAACAAACTCCTGGGTTTGGTTCATCAGAGGTGATTTTAGATTTTTTTGCACCTTCATTTTGGAAAACTAAAAAAATCCCTCTGATACAGACACACACGTTTTTTGAGGAGGGTCCAAATATTGGATCATCAACTATGAGAGTATCTTTCTAACTCTCCAAGATTTCCTGATAACGAATTCTTTGTGTATGGTTGCTCAAAAAGAATGTCTTCAATGAGAGGAAAAAAGTTTAACTGAACTGAAAAATTGTCAGTTCAACAGAAAATTGTATAAAAGAGAAATGGGCAAATTCATTTGTAAAACTATTCATTTAAAAAAAAAAAAAGGAATGGAGGGTGTGAATATTTGGCTGTTTTCGCAGATCTCCTGCAGAAAAAAAAAAAGGTGTAAAATATGTTTAGTTGTATATTTCAGTGTCCTTAAAATATATTGTTTTAAGATGAGTAATACCATTTTTTTACAATTTGTAATAAAACTTTAATTTTTCATTTTCTGAAAGTAAATTAAATGTTTTGTAAAGTTTTAAAATCAGCATTCTCCCACTTTTTTTTTTTTAAATGGTGATAGGGAGATCTGTTCGTTAAATATTGAACAGCCAATTCTCATACTACAAAAGTTGCTCATATAATTACATTAAATTTTGTATTGCAACATTTTGGACAGGAAGACATTCTTTTAATTTGGTAATATCGTAACTTTATAAGAATGAGTTAGAGCTCCTTTAAAATGAACATGAAAGAACAATGCCCACACAAGAGCACATTAGCGGCCAAACAAACAATAAATAACTGAATGAGATCAGATTGATAGTACAGCAAATACTTGTTTAATATTCTTTAAAGTTCAAAGGTCCCATTTATTTTTAACATACAGAAAACATACATCCTGTGCCAGTCATACTTTTAAGCTTTCAGAGGAATAGCCTGACAGAGTGCAACTGCAATAAATGTCTATCTCTAAGATGTCTCTTGCATATTTCTGCATCTGGGCTTTAAGACTCATACAGCTCTTAGATCATATGATAATTCCCACTCTTTGCTCATTCATACTGGGATTCCCATAAGCTACAAACTTCCTTTTAACATAAAAACTATTAAGGTTAAAGAGCTGAACTAAAAACAAAACATGCAAGTCATTTCTCCCGCAAGATACATTTGAACCTCAAAGTAAAATCAGAAGCATTAATTCACTGCAATGTCCTCTTTTTCACAGTAATTTCTCCTCATTTGGGTAAGCACAGTAGGAACTGAGAAAAATTCTAACTCTTCTGTGGCGGGATCACATTGCAGTTGGTAAGTTTCCACAACTCTTGTAATATAGTTATGGTTTAAGAATTTTGATCGCACCAAATTTTAGCTACACTAGTTCTCAGTAAATTAGAAGTCCCAACTCAAGTAATTCCCCACTGGGGGGAGGGGGGAAAAAAAAGGATGATTCATAACATGATTCACAGATTCCCAGGCAAGAAGGGACTGCAGTGATCATCTAGTCTGACCTCCTGTAAAACACAGGCCATAGAACTTCCCCAAAATAATTCCCAGAGCAGATCTTGTAGAAAAATACCCAAACTTGATTTCAATATTGTCAGTGATGGAGAATCCACCATGACCCTAGGTAAATTGTTCAAATGGTTAATTATTCTCTCTGTTAAAATTTATGCCTTATTTCCAGTCTGAATTTGTCTAGCTTTAACCTCCAGCCATTGGATTGTGTTATACCATTCACTGCTAGACGGAAGAGCCCATTGTCGAATGTGTTCCCCAGGTAGGTTTTTACAGACTGTAATCCAATTACCCCTTCACCTTCTCTTTGTTAAGCTAAATAAATTCAGGTCCTTCAGTATATCGCTATAAGGTAGTGGTGCCCAAACTGTTGTACCCACCCTTACCAGTAATAGAATCCATCCGCCCCCTTCCCCCCTCCATTACTGCCCAGGCTTTCTCAGCAGAAGTGCTTCGGTTGAAGGCAGAGCTGGGGGCAGAACTGTGGTTGGGGGAGGAGCAGGGGCTGGAGGTGGAGCTGGCCCTGGGGGCGGAGAGGGAATGAGGGCAGAGCTGCAGCTGGGGCCAGAGCTGGCTGGGGGCAGAGTGGGGCTCGGTGTCGCTCCCTCCCCACTCCCCGTGGGGGCTGTCCTGGACCACACCACATGTCCTGCCTGCCCACAATGTTCCTCCACAAAGCAGTTTGAAGACCATTGCTATAAGGCATGATTTTCTAATCTTTTAATCATTCTTCTCTGAATCTTCTCCAATTTATCAACATCCTTCTTGAATTGGGGACACCAGAACTGGAGACAGGATTCCAGCAGTGGTCACATTATTGCCAAATACAGAGGTTATTTAACCTTTTTACTACTACTCACGGATTCCTATATGCATCGCAGGACTGCATTAGTCCTTTTGGCCACAGCATCACACTGGGAGGTCCTGAACCCTGTGCCTACAAACCAGCTCTGGGACCATCACCGTCCTGTTTCTGGCAGCCTGGTTGCAAAGGAACTTCTCTGCCAGGAAATGGTACCCTGGAAACATCCCCAGAGGGTAGGGGTTCAACAGTTAGCATAGCCTAAACTGAAAAGTTGATGATGAACTTTTAAGAGGATTCCCTGCTGGTTGCCAGAGGAAGATTTCTCAGCCGAGGCACTTATACTACATTCACATTTGTGGTATCTAAGAATGATGTACAAAGCATCATTCTTCTCATGGTCCCATCTCACACCATTTGACTCCCTCCTTTCTGTGTAATTGCTGGTCCTGTAAATCACTCTTTTTGGGGGTAGGGTGCATTTAGAAGTGGGGGATTGCTAAACAGGCTGCTTCTCCCCAAACTTGCCAAGGAAGAGAAAGGTCCAGGCATAGTGTCCCCTTCATTTGCAGAACCCAAGGGGATGGGAAAGAAAAGGGATGAAGCAAAAGCTAATGTAGGGTCCAATCCTGCAACTTTTACTCATACTACCTTGCATCGGATGACTCACATGTATGCCTGGGAATAGTGCGTTTCTTTTCTGTGCTTCCAGAAATATCAAGATTAGAAATACTTTCTAATATACAATATAATCATCAAAACACTTGAGCATGTTCTTAATGAAAAAGGCTACAAAGCATGCAGCAACACCTATAAATCTGAGCTCTTAAGGATTACAATTATGGTTACCAGTTCTTAGATGAAATGTATAAATTCCCAAAGGAGAAAACAGAAACTAGTTAATTTTATAAATTATCCACTAAAAACAATTTTACTACTTTTAAAGTGCTGAAAATTCTCTAGGGCAACCAATAAAATAGAAAAGAGTCAATATACTGCCACTATTAAGACATATGGCTTGGACACATCCCCTGTTTCCCTGGACTATGGTATCCTAGTGATGGCTGCCTCCTTATCACAAACTGTCTATTAGCCTGTTTCCTTTTTAGACATCATCTTATTCAGTCATTGAGCTTTAATTTAGCAACTCTTCTTGCAATATTAGAGAACTGGCTGTAAAAGTAGTGTCTACACTTCTTTATTTGGGTAAGCCTGTGCCAGTACTACCCCCTCCCCAAACCCTTTTAGGACTCATTAGTTTCTGCAGCAAGAATCCTAGTTTGGTAGACCTGCTAAAGCTCATCTGAATGGGTCTTCCCTATGACAAGTCCCAGGCTCACCAGAGGGAGAAGCTGCCTATGTAGCAGAGCTGCTACCCTCAATGAGGTCTTGTGGCAATGAGTTCCACACCTTATTTAGGTTCTATGTTAAAATATTTTTATCAGTTATGTTTTTGTCTTTCAATACAACTGAATGCCCAATTTTTCTTTTACTATGAGAAAAAGTAACTAGGGCCTGGTCTACACTATGACTTTAATTCGGATTTAGCAGCGTTAAATCGAATTAACCCTGCACCCGTCCACACAACGGAGCCATTTATTTCGAAATAAAGGGCTCTTAAAATCGATTTCTGTACACCTCCCCGACGAGCGGAGTAGCCCAAAATCGATATTGTCATTTCGAATTAGGGTTAGTGTGGCCGCAATTCGATGGTATTGGCCTCCCAGAGTGCACCATTGTGACCGCTCTGGACAGCAATCTGAACTCGCATGCACTGGCCAGGTAAACAGGAAAAGCCCCAGGAAAATTTGAATTTCATTTCCTGTTTGCCCAGCGTGGAGAGCACAGGTGACCACAGATAGCTCAGCTCATCAGCACAGGTAACCATGCAGGCCTATAATCGAAAAAGAGCACCAGCACGGACCGTACGGGAGGTACTGGATCTGATCGCTGTATGGGGAGAGGATTCAGTGCTAGCAGAACTTTGTTCGAAAAGACGAAATGCCAAAACTTTTGAAAAAATCTCCAAGGGCATGATGGAGAGAGGCCACAATAGGGACTCAGATCAGTGCCGTGTGAAAGTCAAGGAGCTCAGACAAGCCTATCAAAAAACAAAGGAGGCAAACGGTCGCTCCGGGTCAGAGCCGCGGACATGCCGCTTCTACGCCAAGCTGCATGCAATTCTAGGGGGGGCCGCCACCACTACCCCACCTGTGACCGTGGATTCCGGGTCGGGGATAGTCTCATCAGCTACACCTGATGATTCTGCGGAAGGGGAAGAGGAGGAGGAGGAGGACGAGCTTGCAGAGAGCACCCAGCACTCCGTTCTCCCCAACAGCCAGGATCTTTTTCTCAGCCTGACTGAAGTACCCTCCCAACCCTCCCAAGCCAGTATCCATGACCCCATGGAAGGGACCTCAGGTGAGTTTACCTTTTAAAATATAAAACTTGTTTTAAAAGCAAGCGTTTTTTAATGATTACTTTGCCCTGAGGACTTGGGATGCATTCGCGGCCAGTACAGCTACTGGAAAAGTCTGTTAACGTGTCTGGGGATGGAGCGGAAATCCTCCAGGGACATCTCCATGAAGCTCTCCTGGAGGTACTCCAAAAGCCTTGCCACAAGTTTTCTGGGCAGTGCAGCCTTATTCCATCCTCCATGGTAGGACACTTGACCACGCCATGCTTGCAGCAAGTAATCTGGTATCATTGCCTGACAAAGCCTGGCAGCGTATGGTCCCGGTGTTTGCTGGCATTCAAGCAACATCCGTTCTTTATCTTGCTGTGTAATCCTCAGGAGAGTGATATCGCTCATGGTAACCTGGTTGAAATACGGAACTTAATTAAGGGGACAGAGGTGGCCGTTCCTACTGGGCTGTTTGCCTGTGGCTGAAAAGAAATCCTTCCCTGCAGTTAGCCAAGCGCAGGGGGGGGAATTGGCCCTGAGCTTTTCGCGTTTGGCTAGCAGGGATCTTCCCTGATACCAGCCACGCGGTGGGGGGAGGGGTACAGCGATCATCCCAGAGAATTCACGGCGGGAGGGGGGGCGGGGGGGTTAGTTTGGTTTCTGCAGGGATCTTCCCTGATACCTGCCACGCGGTGGGGGGAGGGATAAAGCGATCATCCCAGAGAATTGGATGGGGGGGGGGGTTAGTTTGTTTTTTGCTGCTGAAGGTGAACAGGAAAACCGCAGCAGTCAACGGGCTTTGCTTGGTATGTGGGAAAGGAGGGCGCAGAAGCCGAAAGACAATGGCTTACCATGGCTGCATGCAAGCTGAATTCTGTTGCCCGGACCTGCGTCTGTGATCTCTAACACCAAAGCCACAGGCACTCAATATTAAGATGGAAAATGCGACCTTGTACTGAAATCACATGTGCTATGTAATGTGAATAGTGTTTTTCACCATGAAAGAGTATAAGCATTGTTCTGTAAAATGTATCATTTTAAAAACTTCTCTCCTTTTTTTCAACCCTCCCTCCAGCAGCTGCAAATTTTTCAAGCCTCCCTCCTCCGTCCCGAAGGCTATCTCAGATAAGGCGGCATAGAAAGAGGACGCGAGACGACATGTTCACGGAAATAATGGAATGCACCCGCAATGAAAGAGCTCATTTGAATGAGTGGAAGGACACTGTATCTAAATTTAGGAAAGATGCCAGTGAACGTGAGGTCATGAGGGACGCTCGAGATGAGATGCGGCAGGCTGCAACGCTGGGGCTGCTGCGTGAGCAAACGGACATGCTCCGGCGTCTGGTGGAGCTTCAGGAACGGCAGCAGGATGACAGAGTGCCGCTGCAGCCGCTGTATAACCTCCCTCCCCCGTCACCATGTTCCATATCCTCCTCACCCAGACGTGTACGAACGCGGGGGGGGGGGGAGGCTCCCAGTGGACAGCCCAACCAAAAGGCTGTCATTATATTGAATTTGTTCAGTGGCCTTTTACTTCCCTCCTATCCTCCTCCCAAACCTCACCCAGATTACCTTGTTGGTTCTCTCCCTATGTTTATAATCACTTAATAAAGAATACATTATTTTTAAACGATAGTGACTTTATTTCCTTTGAAAGAAAGCTGGGGGAACGGGGAGGGTGGGTTCCTTACAGAGAATGAATGAGTCAATAAAGGGGGCGGGTTTTCATGATGGAGAAACAAACAGAAATTTCACACTGTAGCCTGGCCAGTCATGAAACTGGTTTTCAAAGCTTCTCTGATGCACAGCGCTTCCTGGTGTGCTCTTCTAATCGCCCTGGTGTCTGGCTGCGCGTAATCAGCAGCCAGGCGATTTGCCTCAGCCTCCCACCCTGCCATAAAGGTCTCCCCCTTACTTTCACAGAGATTGTGGAGCACACAGCAAGCAGAAATAACAATGGGGAGATTTCTTTGGCTGAGGTCAGAGCGAGTCAGTAGTGATCACCAGCGACCTTTTAAACGGCCAAATGCACATTCTACCACCATTCTGCACTTGCTCAGCCTGTAGTTAAACAGCTCCTGACTCCTGTCCAGGCTGCCTGTGTATGGCTTCATGAGCCATAGCATTAAGGGGTAGGCTGGGTCCCCAAGAATAACTATTGGCATTTCAACATCCCCAACAGTTATTTTCTGGTCCGGGAAGTAAGTCCCTTGCTGCAGCCCTTTAAACAGAGTAGTGTTCCTGAAGACGCGAGCATCATGAACCCTTCCCGGCCAGCCCATGTTGATGTTGGTGAAACGTCCCTTGCGATCCACAAGTGCTTGCAGCACCACTGAAAAGTACCCCTTGCGGTTTATGTACTGGTGCTCAGTACATAAACTGAGTGCTCCGGTGCCAAGATAGGGATGTGGGTTCCATCTATCGCCCCACCACAGTTAGGGAATCCCATTGCAGCAAAGCCATCCACTATGACCTGCACATTTCCCAGAGTCACTAGCTTTCGTAGCAGCACCTCAGTGATTGCTTTGGCTACTTGCATCACAGCAGCCCCCACAGTAGATTTGCCCACTCCAAATTGATTCCCGACTGACCGGTAGCTGTCTGGCGTTGCAAGCTTCCACAGGGCTATTGCCACTCGCTTCTCAACTGTGAGGGCTGCTCTCATCTTGGTATTCTGGCGCTTCAGGGCAGGGGAAAGCAAGTCACAAAGTTCCAAGAAAGTGCCCTTATGCATGCGAAAGTTTCGCAGCCACTGGGAATCGTCCCACACCTGCAACACTATGCGGTCCCACCAGTCTGTGCTTGTTTCCCGGGCCCAGAATCGGCGTTCCACGGCTATAACCTGCCCCATTAACAGCATGATCTCCAAAGCACCGAGTCCCGCGGTTCGATAGAATTCCATGTCCATATCCTCATCACTCTCGCCGCCGCGCTGCCGTAGCCTGCTCCTCGCCGCCTGGTTTTGCAGGTTCTTGTTCAGCATAAACTGTACGATAAGGCGCGAGGTATTTACAATGTTCATGACTGCTGTCTTGAGCTGAGCGGGCTCCATGCTTGCCGTGGTATGGCGTCTGCACTGTTCACCCAGGAAAAAGGCGCGAAACGGTTGTCTGCCGTTGCTTCCTGGAGAGGGGGGGAGGATATACCCAGAACCACCCGCAACAATGTTTTTGGCCCCATCAGGCATTGGGATCTCAACCCAGAATTCCAATGGGCGGAGGAGACTGCGGGAACTATGGGATAGCTATGGGATAGCTACCCACAGTGCAACGCTCCAGAAATCGATGCTAGCCCCGGTACATGGACGCACACCGCCGAATTAATGTGCTTAGTGTGGTTGCATACATTCGACTTTATACAATCTGTTTTCCAAATTCGAATTATATAAATTCGGATTAATCCCGTAGTGTAGACATACCCTAGGAGCAGCTGATTAACTCTGTCTCTACCAAATCCCCTCTTATTTGACCGCTTTCTAAGCAAAGCAGTTTGATTTTTTTCCCAGTTTCTCGTAAAGAGGGGAATATTTAAGTTAGCCTGTAAAAAATATACGAGTGACAAACCAGACTGAAAAATCTGTGTGTTTAATAAAATATTCAGTTTTGAGGGTCTGTTTTAAATTGTACTGGCTTTACATTTCGCTGAACAGTTGACAGTCTGGACACAATTTTAATAATTTTGTCATTTTTACATTTAGGAGGCTAGAAAAAGAATTCTTTGTTTCCTATGTACTTATGTTAACTTATAGCCAAAGGAAGACTTATTTCTGGCAAATGAACAGGCAGATAGCTCTTAAAGCAGACTAATTCTTTGTGATTTCTGAAACAAGGGTTTTGTAATGGCTCAATTTAAGACACCTATTTTGTGGTTTCCACAGAACAGACACTGAACAGGACTGTACAAGTTAAAAAACTGACTATGAACTAGGAAGCTGATTCAGGTTACTTGAAATACCCCCACAGGCTTCTTCAAACAGTGCTTTGCCTACAGTTGATGCTATTTTAACTAACAGAAAATGAAGTTTAAGGGTTCTATTCCCATGTGTCATGGCTGTACCTCAACTTCTGGTATAGTTTAAACAAAAAATACATTCATTTTAATCCGGTGAAACTGGCAGTGTTTTATATGAAAGATCATATGCATCACAGGCAGCTTTTGAGTTGGTAAGGAGGTGCACACTTATAACCCAGGGGACAGTCAAAAGGTTTTTTTTACTTGCCCAAACAAGTACAATATATTTCAAGGTTGCATGAACGAATCTGATCCTAATCTATATAGTGTGGTTTGTTCTTTCTGAACTGAGATTATCCCCTCTCTGTCCTGACGAGATCTGATCACTGAATTGTTCACCCAGTTCTAATGGATTCTCTCCAAAATCTCAGGCTCTCTACTGAAAATTAGCCATGTTAGAACTTGCTGTAATCAAATTTAATTTCCATTCTAACTTGGATTCATACTCACCAACTCAAGTAAAATAACAATAAAACTAAAAACCCAACCCCAAACTGAAATCACTAGCTAATATTACCTGCACAGTGCTGAGTCAAATTCTTCCCTTTGTTCGCCCCGTGCTACCCCAACTGGGGTCACTAGGGTTGCTCCAGTGTAATGGAAGGTGGATTTTAGATAAGATTTTACCTAGATATTTTGATCTGGGTTGCAATATCCAATATCTAATTTACCTGCATTATAGAAAATCAACTCAAAGGCATTTTAACAAAAACAGCTCCTTTTATTTGAAGGCAAAAACATGTAAAGCCACAGTCACAAAAAAAGATATAAACAGGCCACATATTAAACAAGGGAAGAAATCACCTCAAATGAGTTCTGGGATTTGGGATCAGCACAGTCCAACTCTTCACTATAAAATGTTCCACATAATCCTACTTCATTTAAAAAAAAATTAGAAAAAAAAAAAGTGTTCCAACTGATCTTGATTTCTGATGTGATTAGAGCCTAGGTTGCTTTAATCGTCCCTTCACAAGGTTAAACTCTTCCTGATAACTCTCTATTTTATATCCTGGAGACATTTCCCATTATGCCCTGCTCTTAATGGTGTCCTTTAATCCTTCCTGGACAACATTCACCTGCTTTTTTCCTCTCAGCAGAATCACTGAAAAGGTGAAAGATAGAGTAGAATCGATTGAAGCAGACTAGAAACACAATGGCTAACATTTTCATAGATAAGGAAATGGGAGAAGAAATGATGGTTGTATAAGATGGCCAGTCAGAAACCTATAAGAAGTAATGAACTATTATGAGCTCTCAGGATAGGATTCCAATTAAAAAATTTAGTTATGAATCCAAAATTCTAACACTGTGTAATTAGTGGATAAACCCCGAATATGACAAACATGTAGGCAAGCGTTGGGAAATTCACCATTAACTGGATTATTCTGGACATAGATTTTTAAACTTATAATTTTTAGTTAATTTTTCCAAATACATCAAAATCGAAAGGCAAGAGTGTGAGAAGAATGGCGGACATGTTGTGATCGGCACAGTCTTAACGACAGCTGAAGAACAAGTGATCCAGGTGACATCAAAATACAAGATTCATCATAATGCACAAAGTAAAGTAAGAGGGTTAGGACAAGGGGAGGGGAAGTGACATATCTATCTATCTTCTGGGTCTATGTTAATCATAGACCTCTAAAACATCAGCCCAAATTGCTTTGAATTTTTCAGGCATTCCCTTTCTGTGGAATGCTGGTCATTCATTAGCTGCGAGATCAGCCATGTCACTGAGCCAAGCATCAATATTTGGTGGTATTAATGGATGGCTCAAGGTAACAAATATTTTGTACTCTAGAAGGGGTTTTTAGAGTCTCCTGAAGTATGGACAAAGTAACCGGGTTCAACCACATTCATTCAGTACACTCCCCGCTCAGTCTTTGGGGTTCAGGCCTGGCACTTGAGAAACAGCACAGTCTGCTCTGCTAATCAGCTGACTCACAGTACTTTCTGTGGAAGGCAGAGCTATAGGAGAAACACAGGGTTCCCTCTTAAAAAACAGTTTTTTCTATCCTGCAATCATTGCTACTAATGCTCTGTTTGCCTGGCTGCCAACAGCATAAACAGCAAACCTCAGGAGGCAAAAGCTTCATGGAGCACCTTTCTACCCACACAGTGGGGAAGTTTATCATTCTCATTAAGGGGGCTCAAGGAATGTCCAAAATGGCTAGGATGATACTAGCAAAGCCCTTTTGTGTGCTGATATGATGTATCTCAATAGCCTTCCTCTATTTTTCTGTGGCTCCTGGCGTCAGTCATCTGATATAAACATTATGCTTTGATGACACAAATGTACCACAACTATAAACGATCATAAAAATGAGCATATGGCTGAGAAACTACAAACTAGAAATTTAATTTTGCACTTGTTTCCAGCCTCTTGCTGAAGACCATACAGTGTGTGTTTCTTAATTCTGAACATACTTAAAGAGTTAATAATATCATCAACCACAAGCTTTTAAAGTCTTGGGTAAGGTTCATAATCCCAATAAAACTGATGAATCATGACTTGCAGTCTCAGCAGGGGAAATTACTGCCATCAAAATCACTTCCAATGGCTAAGTTGCATGGAAGAATAATTATGCATGTTTACTGTTAGCCATCAGTCAAGATCCTGAAGGTATGAAATATTAAATCGAACTGAAAGTGTATGGATTGGCAGTATTCCCTACCTTAGAAAATACAAACATATCCACATCTAAAGATTTGTTTCTGTCAGTAGTTTACTAATGAGAATCCAAGGGGAGGTATCCACTCTTCTGCACAAAGAATCAATAAAAGAAACACTTGAATAATATTAAACTGAGAATTAAAACTTTCATTTTATAATGACTTGGTCTTGAGAAATCCCTGCTATCCGCAGGAAAATACAGACTCCTTTATTTCGAGCATATGATTAACAGCTGACTTTCTTATCGGCTTTTATGAAAAGACATTTTTAGCTGTCCCATGTGAGTTGCTAACATCTGCACCGATGAACAAATTGTAAGAAGTGCATCTCAAAGGATTACAACTATCAGATATTTTTTCAAAAGATAAGTTGTATATTTTAAGTTGATGTGCTGATAGTTTTTGAAGTATAGTCCAATGTAAACTTCTAAAGATAATGAATATTTAATTACTGTGCAGCTGATTAAAAAAAAGTTCAAAATTAAGGACTGTTAGACTATATATATATATATATATAGCCACTTAATAGTAAACTGCCTGTGTTGTACGTATGGAGTACCATTTTGCTTTGTTACAAAATTTCTTACTCTGTTCTTGAATACAGACAGGTTGTGAAACCTGCATACACATCGAGAGCCACCTTTGAGGGCACTGGAAGACCTCCGTGGTGGTAATGGTTTGAAGCTAGCATCTGTGCCACCCGTACCCAGTCCTCCTCCATGACAAATATTCCATCCTTCTATCCCATTCCCACTGCCAGATTTCAAAATTCTTTCCCTTCACCTTGAGTTCCTGAATTTTGTTGCTTGCAACAGAGGGATGCTGAATAGAAACCTGATTTTTTGAAGCATAAGTAGAGAGAACTTAACAGACAGTACCATCATCCCCAGCAGCACTGGGGAGCCAAGTGCTCACCCAGTGCTGCATCAAGCAAGCAAATGCAGATTATTCCAAGGACTTTGGGGATCTTCACAGATCTCAACCTGTCCCTCTTTTATTTCCTCAAAGGGTGCTGTATTACCCACTTCTTTTTCACACAGGGCCTATTGGACAGGGACTACTTAGGATTTGGCTGACAATTGTGGGAGAGGCCTGCACTATAAGGTTGGCCTTATTTTGCAGTAGCACCTACAGGCTTCAATAAGGTTGAGACCTCGTTGTGCTAGGCACCGTAAAGACATAGTAAATGATGTCATAAAAGTTCTTCTGTACTTTGCTTTCTGCTCATGTGTATTTAAAGTAGTTTTAAATAACTACTGCAGACATCTTTGATTAATGGGCTCTACTTCAAGTCTACCTCTGCCCTTATTTTCTTGGTCAGTCCCTGCCCCACCTTAAAATATGCTTTTAAAGAGTGAAAAATGACTAAACTTCCAACAACCTGCTTTTTCCACTATGACCATGATAAACAACCTCTGAATGGTGTCTTCAGTTTTCAAGAATTTTCTATAAAACATTGTATGTTTGATTGGCATGTCAATTACGGTATATTCACTGATGAAAAAAATCACTAATACACAGTTAAAGATTGCCCAGTGGTATCTCATACCCTTCCAGAAGGTCGAGTTCAGCAAAACTCAAACCTCTGAAAACCATTAACTACATAGTTATGGCACATCTCAACAATGACCTCTGCCCCATTGGAGCTGGCAATAGCCACTGATAATTAGCTGCATGCCCGCTGCATTCATTGTCTTACGTGTAGCTGTACTGACTGGTGGAGGGATTAGGTGGAGAAGCTTGGCGCAGTTGTGATATGAGGCAACCTGGAGGGCCCCGCCCCTTGGGAAGGGGTTTCAGCCCCTCTCCCTGCCCTTTCCCCATGTATGATTATGTGTATCTTCAGAGATCCAATGTGTCTCATTTCTGTACTGAGTTCTGTAGATTGTCAGTAGGGGTGAATGGCAGGGTCTTGTCATGTGGATTGTCACGTGGGAGATGAGAAGTTTGTGGGTTTAATGAAGGGTAAACAAAAATATAATATTACGTGGAATCTTGTGGGGTAATGTGATAGAGTTGTAAAATTTAGCAAGCATTGGCTTGTTTCTGTGGAGTAGGCTCAGTGTTTGAGTGTATAGCAGGATCATTACATTTCTCTCCACAAAAGTTATTGGCATTGTCAATGGCTTATTTTGTAGCGGAGGTTTTCTATTTTTATGCATTACAGTATTTTTAAACTTAGCCACATTAGACTAAATTTCTAACATGAGAAAAGATCCAAAACCCTCCTAGACTAGAGCTCTATAGTGATGTGCTTTAACCCCAGCGCTACATCGGCTGGCTCTCGATGAAATGCAGAGCAATCCACAGCAAAACACAACATAAATGATGTCTATTGTGCATAATCCTGCCCATTTCTCTCTCCTTTTTCCAGATCTTTCTGACAAGCAACGTGAATGTTAGAATGTTAGACCAAATAATGCCTGGATCTTATTTCAAATGAAGATGGCAACTGTATCTTCTCTACCAATATATCCCTCCTGTATCTAAAGTGCCAAAGAACCGAGCTGGGGGCTACATGGTTAATTTTCCTGACAGACTATAAAATCACTAAGCTGAGAACAGTGAAAGCCGTTGATCAGAGAGATAACCTTTGAAAGCATTACTCCTTTCAGGAATATGGTTGTTAGTTAAACATGAACATCTGGGAAACCATTCTGAATTCATTGTGCATAAACCTGCTGACCTGTACACAGAGCTCCATTTTATTACAAACAGACTAAACATAATATGGGGAAAAAACATTTTTTTAAAAGTACTCTTATTTGCTACGCTATTCATGACAAAATTCAGCAAAATCCTTGGATATCTGTACCAATTCTGTTTAAGTCTTGCATGAGCCTCTCTGTTGTTTTAGTTTCAAATGCAATTTTGACAAAAGTAAGTTTTTATAGAAAATATGTTTATTCCACTAGATACACTATTTATCCTGCCCCCAGAAATAGAATTTTAAATTCAGACATTAAGGCCTCATGGGCTTCTGTGTTCCCACACAGACATAAAGGGAACTCTCATTCTTTAACTTTTGCCAACTGTGGCAAGAGAACAAAGCTTTTAGATAATATGGGAACCTCAAGAATTGGTATAACAAACATGGAAAAGTGTTAATCTGTAACAGAGCTCTTGTACCTCCCATTGCTATGAGAAAGTTTGTTTTACTGCCCGTCGTCTTTTTTTTTTTTTTTCCTTTTCTTTTTTTCCTTGTGGCGGTGGAGGTGTAATAGAGATGTGTAGCCCTACTATGTCCTTGAAGTTAGTGGTACCTTCACACATGTATTTCACTGATCCAGGAGATATTGTAATGGCAAACTGTATCGTGATATTAGGGTCTCCATTTTGGTAAGATTTAGTTTGTAGCCTAATTGGCCAAAGTTGTCAATTGTAGTTAAATGTTTGAAGACTACCTGTTTAACTTATGTAACAGAAACCACAGAGCAAAAAGTGCCATTTTGGCCTACCTGGAGACTTTTAAACATTGGCTAGTTCCTAATTGCCTCTGCCAAGAATCTACTCTAATGTCAAATAATAACTAGGACGAAGAGCACCTTACTCTTGGATTCCACAGGACTTGAAAAAGTGAGAGGAAACCTCAGCATGGTTTGTGGAATCACGTGGCATGTCTTTATCCAGGAATCAAAATGTTCATCTGGCCCAAAGATAGCTATGATCGGGACAAAAACAGGCCACTCTACACAAAGGACTTCTCAAAATATACAGAGGTGATCTGTAGGGAGGTGATCAGCATATTCAAAATGTTTTGCAAATTACCAATGACTTGCAGTTTAGGATAAAGTTGGTTTGGTTTAAGTTAATGAGTTTTAGAAGGAATTCATTTAGTATGGAGACAAAGATGTGTATCAGAATTTTGTGTCATTTGATCAGGGAAACTGCCCTGTAGGAAGCAAAGATTTATAAACTTTTCCAGGGTCTAGAAATGACTATATTTTTCTTCATCCTTGGACTTCCTTAAAAATATCAAATGTCTTGATAAAAGTTTTAGAGAAATTAAGGTCCTAGGTACCACACTTTCCAATTGGTTGCTCAATTTCCTCTTCAGTGATAAATCCCTTAATCTTCAGTGAATCCACAACTATCAGCAGTTTGATATTTGCTAAATATTCTTTAATTAAATATTTATAATTTATAGGGATTCTGATCAACTATGGATCATTTGTACACGTCAATGCAGAATTTCTTGAATTCACTTAATCTTTTAGTCTAAGAACCTGAGACTCCATGGAAGTATTTGATTTAAAAAATAAACCTCTTGTTGTTATAAAGTTGCTACACATTCTTATTTTTATAACAGTTTTTGTAATATTTCATATATACAGTAGGTTATTTGGGATTTTACTGTGACTAAGGTATTAAAAGATTCCCTGATTTTAGTAAGTAGCCTGAGTTTTGGTGGATGTGTTTTGGTTTTGGTAGAGGTTATGGCAATCAATTTACAGTTGTGCTACATTTTTTGCTACTTTCATCTGGGTTGCTAAAATGGGTTTTTTCTTATTCTCTGCATAGGAGTTTGTCTTTTCAGAACAGTTATAAGACTGCACCAATAGATACCTCTGTCGAGGTCCTCTTAACAGTGCAGGTATTTCTTAGTCAGAAGTGGGAGGTGATTATCAAATCTCTAAGGTGATTATCTTAGCAAGTGATTATTAAATCTCTAAGGTTAGTCGCTGTTGGGACAGCATAGAATCATAGTGTTTAAGGCCAGAAGAGACCAGCAGTTCATCTAATCTGATCTTCTGTACATCACAGGCCATTAAACAACACCCAGCCATCCTCATATCATGCCAACAACCAGAATTAGACCAAAGTATTACAGCTCTTGGGAGACTAAACTAGTAAATAGGTGAAAGGCTGAGAACAGGAGTGACCAAGGTGCACCATTGCTCGAGGCCCCTGAAACAACAAGAACTGATTAAGTGAGAGATACACAGATGGTCCTAGCAAGTGACCTCCACCTCATGCTGCAGAGGAAGGTAAAAACCCACACAGTCACTACCAATCTGACCTGAGGGAAAATTCCTTCCTGACCCCAAATGTGGAGATCAGTTAGAATGTGAGCAAGATGCACTTGACAGAGAATTCCCAAGACCATCAGCACAATCCAACAAGGCAATAATGTTTATTGAGGTGGAGGAAGAACTAGGTAGGGCAATCATCAAGAAGCAGTCAATTCAGCATTTGATTTAATTTACTATTGTAATAAGACCTGAAGTCGAAATGCCTGTCACAGAAGTGGAGGTATGACTCGTCAGACTAACCCTCCTCTAAAATAACTTTGGTTTAGGGCTTTTGTTTACTTGTGTCAAGGGGGTGTAATCTTTTATACTAGTAAAGTTATTGAAATACCCGACCCATATTTTATTCTGTATGAGATTTCCAATTGTCTGCGCTATATCAGAGTGTTTCACACTACCTTCTT
Organism: Emys orbicularis; assembly: GCF_028017835.1. Lineage (NCBI taxonomy): Eukaryota > Metazoa > Chordata > Testudines > Emydidae > Emys > Emys orbicularis. The sequence continues at coordinate 35,574,462 of NC_088689.1, read as the reverse complement.
TTGTGAAGCGCAGCGTATAAACGTTAGCCAGCGTAATAAGGGTTTCATTTGTACATAGTTCTCCCTGCATAGCAACCCATCTTTCTGTAAGGCAAGAATGCATTTCTTAATGTTTCTAATCGAGGAGTCTGATTCAAATGCACGTCATAAATCACAACTTCATTCTTGGGAAATGAGGCATCATACCCAGTCTCATTTTTAATTTTTTTTGTTCTGGCTACAAAATGCAGCAGAGATTTTCAAAACTACCTAGGGAGTTTAGACACAAACTTCCATAATGCACAAGGTGTCTAAATCCCCTAGATCACTTTGAAAATCTCAGCCACATTTATTCAGTCAGATCACAAACAAAACCAAAAACAGTCTTTAAACTGTAATTTATTAATTTCCCCCCCCAAAGGAAACCATCTTTTTATTTCCCCCTCTACAAAAGATTTATTTATACTCTTCACATTCTCAAGCAGCGATGAATGGAGTTATTTCCTTACTTAGAAAATTCATGTCTTCACTTTTGGCTCCTCATCAACTTGTCCTGGAAAAAGAACTGGCAACTGTGTTCTTCAGGGTCTCTGGTGGCTCTTGATGCTTGCAAAGGGCACTATTAGGGTGAAATTTTGGCCCCAATAAAATAAATGGGAGTTTTGCCATTAACTTAAAATAGGTCAGGATTTCACCCTTAGTCCTTAAAATTGTGGAGCCCAACATAAATGCCCTTGTTGCTGCTGAATCTGTGGCAGTTCTGTTTTAACTGTAAATTTCAACTTCCATTTGCACCTTTTCAAGGACCCATTTTTTGAAAAACCATGACCAGATACTTGTCCCCTCCACTCTCGGGTAAGCCCCTGCTTTTCCAGATCTGCAACCTTTTTCAGTTAGTTTTATAACTGGAGTTTCTTCTGCTGCCCACTTCTCATTTCTTCTGTTCATTCTTGAGGTCAGAGATTATGTGCTGCAATTCCTCTTTTTCTGCAGACAGTTCCTCAATCTTGTCACTCATTTTCTGAACCCACTCTTCAATCACCTCAAACCACAAACTCATGGTTATTCCAGCAATGACCTTTCTCACCAATGTGATCTTTACAGCCTCTCTCGCCAATGATGCAGCACATAGTCTCTCTTCTTTTTTTAAAAATTGTTTTGGCCAAAACCAATGGCATCTACCCACATTTCAGATAAAGGAGTAATTTCATAATTTAGTGGTGCATTTCTTCAGTAAAGTACGTGCTATAAAGGATATGGAAGTGGTAAATTGGAAGCAGAAGCTCAAAATCCCTTCTCACATGCACGCACACCTTATTCCTCCATTGGTTTTACATGACACTCTTTTTTCTTTTAATTCTAAGGGTTTAGAAGAGCAGTAACATAGCAGTTTATGTTACTATTCCAAAGCAAATCATTCTCATTAAAAAATTTCTGTAATGAACCTGAAGAAACAACTCTTGGGACAACAATATTAACATTTTCTTAGATTTGGCCAATTTATGGCATAGTTGCCATTAACAATCTTAATCTTAACAACAAAAAAATAGCCAAAGGTTCCAAACAGTAGTGAGTAAAACATTCAAGATTCCCTATGGGAATAAGGGTATGGGACTAACTTGCAGTTTTGATCAATTTCACTCAAATTGGACTATATTCAGACAAGACCTAATTTGGATTTTTACTTCACTACATGCTTCTTCATTTTCCTCTACGTTAAAGCTATTCAACGGAAGCCCTTTCTCCTGACGCTTGTTTAAAAATGCAAGGACATAAGGAATAATTGTTTCCTCTGGAATAATATTCTACCATGGATACCAGCAGCAAAACAGTATGTCTTTCAAAGATGTTGCCATGAGATGTCAATTGCACTTTAAAAAGAGCTGAATGAACAGCTATTCTGTATTTAGGCACCTCACTTCTAATTATAAGTACAAACTACTATTACTGTTCCTCTTTGAACATGTTATGTTCTGAACCTATGAAAACTGATATGAGCAGATTTTGATTACTGTCCCTTTTCTCAGAATATTCTTAAGAAATTTAGAGAAACCCTACAAGCTGCAGATGGTTAACAATATTACTGCAAAAGAAAAGGGAGAACTGAGATAATAGGGCTCAGAGAAAATGTGCAAGGCTGTATATGCTAAATCATACAGCTACTTTTTTTTTTTTTTTTTTTTAAGAAAAAAGAGAAGCACATGTAAGGAAGAACTTCAATTCAAAGTCTAAATTGGAGTTGGACACAACATCCAAACTTTCTGATAGCTATCTATTCTTCAAGGATGTGACTTAGCAAAACAAAGGCTTTTGTCTTCGCTTAGAAATTCTACAAAGTATCTATTATGTATGGTTCAAAGACCATATTGCACAGAAAGTAGCCAGTTCTACTCTGAGGTATAAGGCTAAAATTCCATGGACTGTAGTTGGGAGCCATGGAAAACTTGGTCCATGGTATTGACTAATCATATACGTGGAAAAAAACACACAAAGAATGTAAGCATGACCTGTCATAATAAATCATAAAAGATCAAGAATTGAGTAAATGACATGCATTTTAAAAAAATTGAGTAGGTATTTATACATTAGTCCCTCAAGTAAATGGAATTTATTTTTTCCTATCAGTTTCCCTAATGTGAGTTTTGTGATTGATTTCAACGGGAACAGATCAGGCCATAAGTCTCACCATGTCTGCTGAGAGACTGCAAGTATTAAATCCACTCTACAGAGGAGTACATACAGAGATCTTAAGTGACTTGCCCAAGATCAAACATGTTGGAATTTTCATGATACATAGGGGGTTTTTTGGTATCGCTATTTAAGTATGAAAATAGAGAATTTTCTGACACACAGGGTGTATGCCTTCACTACTGATTATCAACATAACTGATAGTGTATGATTTGCACTGCAATCAGCATGGACAATGTTAGCAAAATGCATGTATTGATCTCAGAGAAGACTTTGCAACCATATTTGAAATGTTTGTATTAAACAATTCCTTCTTTTGGCCATACACATAAATTCTGGAGATGGCCCGGGGTGGGAGTTGTGGGACCCTAGAATCAAAACAGGATTTAAAAGTAGTTTTAGAAGTACGATGGGATTAGATGAATTGCTTGGATACAGTCAGGCCAGGAGGCTGCAGGAAATTCTTAGACACTTATGAGGTTGAGCAGAAAACAGCACATTTTATTTCAGTATCTCACTCTAGATCAGTATTTCAGTATCTCTCTCTAGACCAGATTCAGATACCCTTTCTCATGGTAGGTAGCACTTTACTTCCCAAGTAGTCCCAATGAGGCTACTGATAGAGTACAATAATATTCTGCATAAGGGAAGCCATGAGTAATTATTTTCTAGCACAAAGACACAGAATTTCAGGTGAAAAAATAATTTTAAAATATCTTATTTAAAATTGTTTGTCATCTGAGTGAACAAAAACATATGGACCATACAGAAAGTGAGGCCCCAAATCCATGTCTACTTTCATTCTTACGAGTGCATATGTGCAAGTGAACTTTTTTTGCATGTGCCTATACAAACACCTATACAATCACATGCACGCACAAACTGGAGACCTGAGGGGACTTTATTCCAACTGTTGAGTTTGAGTCAGGTCCGAAAAAAAAGCCGACCCTCTTGACCTTGGGTTGGGTCAGATCATCTCTGATCACCACCTCCTACTTGTGGGGTTTGAGCAGCAGTGGCACCTCTCGCGCAGCGAAGCAAGACCAGCTGGCTGGAGCAGGAAATGCAGCTGCCACCACATGGGCAGAAAGCGGCCAGAGGTGGATTGCAGGCATAAAAAACAGGAAATCCCCACCAGACCTAGTGCCAAGGATGAGATGGGGGCAATGATACAGGTTCAGGGGAAAATGTTAAGTCTGGACCGGGTCTGAAAAAGACTTGGGTTCAGGTTGGATGTGCCCAGGTCAAGTTTGGGATGGGCCTTTAAAATTAGGCCCGAGTAGTCCTCTACAGACAAGTGGTTGGTATGTGTGGAAGCGTAGGTACACAAGTCAGCACCTGTTTATAAATTACAGACATTTTATTGTGAAAAGTTTTAAATAAAGTTTTATGCTGCTAGAAGAAATGCTTGCTCCTCCCATTCTTGGTATATTTCATGAGAGAATATACTGAGAAGCATAAGGGGAGTGATAATCTAAATGCATGCGTAGACTGAGTTGTGAAAAAAAATGGTTTATATTGTTAAATAATAAAATAATTTCTCTAGCAATGTTCAGAGTAACTGCACAGCACGTCATGCTCACATTTATTATACAAACCATTTTCCTCTCCAACTTCCTGAGTTTAACAGTGGTGAATTGGTGTAAAATACTCATTTGGGATTGGTCCTTCTGTTTGCTTTTTTTAAGTTGGCTGGCCCTTTTAAGGGCTTAGGAGGTGCCTATTCCTTGGCACTGTATACCTTTGTATACTAAAAACAACCCATGTGAGTTAATACCAATTTCATTTAACTTGGATGGAAAAATTCCACAACTTTACATTTAAATTAAAAATTTAACTAATGTGAAGCATAATCTTCCTCAGAATTACTACTAAACTTTTTTATAAAATAGTTTGTAAAACATGCTGCTGACATGTGACAATAGTCGTCACTTTAATGCCAGTTGAGTAACAAATCAGCTTTCCTTTAAATGAAACCATATTTTCTTTCCTTATTTTCTACTTTAAAAAAATGCTTTGATAACGAGGGAAAGAGACTAATGTGGAGGATGTAAAAGAAAGCTAAAATGTCTCAGTTCTCTGTCATGACTTTATTTGGTGGTCTGGAATGCACCAGCCGAGAAGTGCCAGTAATTCTTTCAATAAGGATGTGTAATTTCCAGTACTGGGCATGTGGTGATCTCTTCTCTGAGCAAACACTGGAGATTCCCTGGCCTCGGGTGGATTTTTTGTGTGTGTGCAGGCTATATACCTATATATCACCCCTACAATTCCTTGCATTTCACAACTCTACCTTCTGTTAGATCTGCCTCTGCAGTGCCCAACTCAAAAGACAAGTTTAAAAATCAGTTAAAAAAAAAAAGTCACTTTTTCCCCCCATAAATCAAAGCCCTTATACAATATAATCTAATTTTGTCATGCATTGTTTGAACAGCACAGCTACTGCAGCAAAGGAAAAGTTATATTAAGAAAGTGAGTTAGTTGGTGTCGGTGAGAGAAGCTGAGGAGCCAGCAAGCCTGCATTGGAATGATAAACTGGTTCACTGTGTATTGTAGGCAATACTGAAAGGGGTATATTACTATCGTACTTCAGTTCACATTATAAGTCTAAAATAAAACAAATTATATATAGCCTCACAGATTTTGTAAGAACAAATATATTTAACATTGTGAAGTACTTTTGAGATCTAGTGATGGAAAGCACTATATCAGAGTTAGGTATTCTTCACAGTCATGGTATACTACTTAATACTTCTCTGTTACCTAGCACTGTACAAACGGAGAGGTGGACATGATTCTGAGAGGTGAAGAGTATTAGAATCAGAAATTTTAGTCCATTCATAATCAAGTCCTACCAATTTATTCTCATAGCATACCTGTGTTGTAGGTATGATTCCCCATTTTTAACAACTGAGAAGCTGAGGCAAAAAGGTTAAGTGCCTTCCCTAAAGCCACAGAAGATTATGTGAGAACCACAATTACAACTCAGGAGTTTCTTGCTCCCAGCGCTATGCTCAGATGACACCACTTGCTGTTAACATAAAAGACATATAAAACCAAAAATCCTTTCCCCAGAGTATTTCTTTATTCTTTAACTGATAGCATGCAAAAAGTTTTGTATCGAATGATGATCCCAATGAGCAGTACTTCTTGTAGTGTGGGCTCCCAAGATCCGTATCCCCACAGTTCAATGGCACTCTCGAATTAACCCAGAGATGTAAATAGCAATGTGAAGTGAGTATACTAGCAGAGAATTCACTGTTGTGTGCCCCCATCTCAAATATCTATATGTCCAAGGTAAAATATAGCCATTAACAGAAAGCACAGATTGAATGATCTATTTTAAGGAGAAAAAATAGACTTAACTCATGAAGTTAGTGAATGATTTCATATTGCCTCAACAATATCACATATTGGGGATCTCTCTCCTATCATCCTTGTATTTATTCTTCATTTTGTAACGCCTCTCTCTTTCTGTGACCTCTCTCCAACCAGATTTTTCCAAAGAGATTAGGTATGCAACTGTTTATGCACATCGCATATACAAGTGTCACTGTGCATATTAATCAGGTAATCACACTCAAGTAGCCATCTGTGTACAAAATTATCCAATTTTCATAGGCAATTTGAATAACAGTGTGTGCAAATTAGGCCTGAAACTGTACACACACTTTGGGCATTTAATTGTGTGCCTAGACTGAAAATCTGGTTCTCGGTGTCTCTCTATACTTGGAATCAGGAGAGCCACAAATACTGCACTGGAACAGAGGTCCGGGAGGAGTCAGAGCATTACAGACATAGAAATTCTTAAAACTTATACTTTGCTGCTGACCTGCTAATAGATGGGAGTATGAGAGGAACCAGACAGAATGGAAACAAACATCACCTCCTGTCAATACGCTGTAACAAATGTTGCTGCTCAAAAGACAAAGTTACTCTTTGGTATGTTCTTCCTGAGGGTACATGTGGTAGCTGCTCACTACAGTAGAAGTTCAGAGTTCCGAACACCTCAGGAATGGGAGTTGTTCATAACTCTGAACAAAACATTATGGTTGTTCTTTCAAAAGTTTACAACTGAACAGTCATTGACTTAATACAGCTTTGAAACTTTACTATGCAGAAGAAAAATGCTGCTTTTAACCATCTTAATTTAAATGAAACAAGTACAGAAACAGTTTCCTTAGCTTGTCAAATTTTGTTAAACTCCCCGCCTCCGCTTTTTTTAAAATAGCTTATGTTTGACACAGTACTGTACTGTATTGGCTCTTTTTTTTTTTTGGTCATTTCTGCTGCCTGACTGTGTACTTCCTGTTCCAAATGAGGTATGTGGTTGACTGGTCAGTTCGTAACTTTGGTGTTTGTAACTCTAAGGTTCTACTGTCCATAAAATGAAATCATAAGCAGCAAAAACCCGACCTCATGAAATGATGATCAGCAGCCTGCTTACCTGCTTTAAAAACCCCATATGCTTCCATGGGTGTATGCTGCACAGAGTAAAGGAAAGCATAGGCACCTGCTACAACTCAGCCTCAGAAATCTCAAAGCTAATCCACATACTACAATATCTGATACATGGCATGGCATGGCGCCACACCAAATTACAACAAAATATTGGTATCATCCCAATGACCCTCAAAAGCAAAACAACAGCACTTATGATCTGCTGACGCATGGGGGTAAATGAGAGAAAAACCCAAATTACCATGTATCTTGTACTTTGTAGCCATGTGCATCTTAGGGATATATATTTAACCTGAGAGAGGATTTGGGAGGAATTTTTAAATGGTTTTGATATGTGGCCTGGGTAAGTGTTACATGCTTGTTACATAGTTTCCAATGTCCTAGCATGCTATAACATGTGCAGGCACATGCATAAGAGCTGAGTGCTATTCATCATCCCAACAAGATAGCCATAAATTGTGGAGCTTGCAAAAGAGTTTTCTCAGCCATGCTCTCTGTAGTTTGCTACAACATGGTTTCCACACAAAACAGATGGTCTGCGTAGTATCAATTTACTATGCTTCCATTTTATGAATCTTATGGCACACTTCTGCTCCTCCCAAGCTACTTTCTGTGAAAAGGGAATATGTGACCAAAAGGAAGGGTGCTGTGATCATCAATCTCAAAAGGGAGAGTCAAGAAAAAACTGCGGTTCAACAGAATAAAGAGGTGAAAATCCTTAGGACCCCCAGTGCTTAAAGTGATTTCTGTAAAATAATGTCTCTATCATTGTCTAACCTGTTCTTAATACTCTCCAATGATAAGAATTCCACAACCTCCCTTGGAAGCCTATTCCAGAGCTTAACTATAAGGATAGTTAGAAGGTTTTCCTACTATCTAACCTAAATCTCCCTTGCTGTGGATTAAGCCGATTAGTTCTTGTCCTACCTCCAGTGAATCCCTTACTCCTAATAGCAACCAAATAACTTATTTTCTTATGCGTGACCTGATTGTGTTCCTGTTGATTTCTATGGGAATTCGGCCGTTCATTTCAGTCAGAACAGGATCAGGTCATTGATGCTGTCAATACTTCTGTTTTTTAAAGTCTTTCCTTAAATATCAATTCTTCTGATCACTTAATTCTGTTCTTTGAATACCTTCCTGTTTGTTCTTTGAATACCTTCCTGTTTGTTAATCTTTACCGATTTGGTTTTAGTTCTCATTCAGAGTACAAGTATGTTAAAAGTTAGGAATAAAACAATGTTCAAAAATATGAACAAGTAATTTAGCTTCTTCTACATTAAACCAAACCTCACTCTGGCATCTTTACAATAATTATAGGTATTTCTTCTAGCTGATAAGAGCTAAAGTTCTCCTAATCAACATGCAAGTTATTGAGGCAGAGTCAACTCATTTGTAAAACATTAATATTTGGAACCAAGGGTGTCACTCTTCTTCTTATAATGAAGCATCCAAAAAAAGTAATATGCCCGGTGCATCCCAACTCCCGTATGACAACCTTACTCTGGGATATGACATCTCTGTAAATTGCAGTGACATTTTATGCTGCCATATCCCCTTGCAAACTCATGTCAAATCTGCTTTCCATTATCTTGATTAATTTTAAACATTTTAATATAAAAAGCCATGGATAGTGCAGCACGTTTGCAAATACTGAAGGTCTCTAGCTTCCTGTTTTAGCCTTAGTGTCTGTCTAGCTATGTAATTTCTTATGTGCCCACGTATCACCATACCATCTGGTAGCACTGGAACAGGTGTGCAGAGCGTATCCTCAGACCCATTCTTTATGAGAGAGTTATTCCTGTATTTTAATAAGATTAACATCCCACATACTCTTGGAAGTTATGATACTGAGTGAAACCCGGACCCTACTAAAGTCAATGGGAGTTTTGCATTTGACATCAATAGAGCCAGGATTTCACTGTAGATCTAAAGCAAATGTTGCCTTCTTTCTTTACCCCAAATTCCCTTTCTTAGTTTACACAATTATTCTCGGGAAGTGGATAGTGATGGAAGATGAGCTTTACAAGGACAAACTTCAGTTACAGCAGTGTGTATAGTTAACCTCTTTTTAATGATGGATATAAAATTTTAACCAAGAACTGTTTGAGTTAAAGGTCCAGTTTAACATATACATGCCATACAAAATAAAATGTTTGACCCTTTTCTGATATTGCTGGTAAAATCTTTAAAAGTAATTGATCAGTGTTTGTGAATCTGGATCAGAATTTTAAAGCAAGTTTTCAAATGTATCCTTTTAAAAGCAATAGAATTAATGTGATTTCACCATAGGAATGTAGTTAAGCTTACATTTTATTTCAGCCTAAGTCTAAAAAAAAACAACATAAAAAAAATCCCACAACTCATCCTATGGTCAACTGCATATACTTCAGTTGTGTGGGGAAAAACATCTTTTTCAAGGAAGTTTTACAATTCTTCAGCAAAAAGGTATAATATAAAATGAGTAAAGACAAATTTTATCAATGGGGGACGGGGTGTAGGAAGGAGGCTAAAATGTAGATTATTGGTATTTCTGAGGTCAGACATTAAGGTACTTCTGCATCCAGAGGCTGAAAGGTCAAGTTTAGCACCATGATCTAGAAGTTACTGTAAAACAAACACCCATCACTGCTTCCAAGCCTTCTAGGCTATCTGGAAAGCATATTGCTCACTAAACATTTGTCCCAAGAGGGAGCAAATTTCAGAATTATTCAGCTTCTTTACGTTTTTTGGGAAGGTACACATGTTAAATCCAATGTTAAGCCTCTCTAAGGCCCATCTCCATCAATCAAAACCTGATGTATAGAAAAAGATTGTTTGTTTTTGGAAGGGAAAGGGGGAACAGACTGCTGGGATAATGGAAATGTATCTGTTTAGTAGTGAGATGAGCAAAATTGAAAGCATTTATTTGGTATGCTTTGCTCTACTGAGGCTAATATTTCTATGTTTAAATACTATATTTGAATACAGATATTGTCTGCCAATAAATCATCTTCTACATCACCTGAAAAAATGGGACCCAAGCTTAGCAGGCCTGAACACAGTTCTCTGTTCCAACAGGGCCCCTCTTTGCTACTCCAACAGCACAAAGGGGCTTTAAAAACAGAGGGATCTGGCCAGCTGGGAGTTATCCTGCATCAAGGGCATCCCCAGGTCATGGAGAAACTCTGTTCCACCAACCTTCACAGCACTTAATGTAGAGTGTGTGGCTGGAGCATGTCTATGCTTCAGCAATTCTGGGTTGCCAAAATGGCCCCAAGCAAGATGTGCTTGTCTACACAGAAAAGTTGTACCATGTTAATGCCAGATGTGATTTTTAAACTGATTTAGTTAAACTGGTACAAAAATCTGTGTGGACTTGTTTTGGTAGTTTATTATGTAGTATCATTAAATAAATATATTGTTATGTACTTCTGTTAGAAAAGGCAAGTGAAAGAAATATGCCTTGCACTTGGGGTGGCAAGTGGTGAGGTTTGTGATGGTCTATAGTTCCTGGGGGAGTTCATTCCACAGTCTCGGACCACACCTGGAGAAGGTTCTGTCTCCTGCACTGATGAACTTCACTCCTATCATTGAGAGTTCCTTCATGCCAAAGGAGCTTAGTTGTTAACCACGGTCTTTGTCCTGGCGCTTTAGATGGTCTTTTGGGTATCCTGGACCCAGGTGCCGGAGTGCTTTGACGATAACGACTATCTTGAACTTAGTTCAAAATTGTATGGGAGGCCAGTGTAGACAGCAGAGGATAGGTGTGATGTGGTCATGGCAGCCTGTGTTGCTCAGGAGATGTGCTGCTGCAGCATTTTATGCTAGGTAGAGATACCTGAATGCAGAAAATTTCTTGCTCAGGTACATCGCATTGCAACAATCCAGCTGAGAGGTGATGAAGGCATGAATAACTGAGGACAGGTCTTCGTCCAACAGGATGGGATGAAGTCTTCTAGCCAACCGGAGATGGCAGAAAGCATTACTTGCGGCCATTGCAATGTGAGAGCTCAGCATCAGTGAGGAATCCAGAAGTACTCCTAGAGGGAGGAATCCAAGAGTATGGACTGAATTAGCTAATTGTGGACATGAACCTTCAAGCAAAGGAGACTGCACCATGGCTGCAAACAGCTCAAAATACTTTCCTCTGCCCACCAGCATCACCTTGGGTTTCCTCAGATTCAGCCAGCTATACTTCATCCATGATCTGATCTCATCCAAACACTGGGCCATCTGGGTGGGAGTGGTGTGGTCTGTAGGTAATGAAGGACAGGTAGAGCTCTGTGTGGCACTTGACTCCATCTTGGTTGACCAGTTCAGCTAGTGGTTGCATGTAGATGCTGAAAAGGACCAGAGAGAGAATCGATCCCTTTGAAACCCCCACAAATAAGCCTCTAGTCTTGTACTTCTCCATATAGCCAAATATGTACATGTGAGACACTATTATATTTTCCAGCTTTGTGTTTTACTTGTAATGTTTCAGTCTGGCTAAAAACTCTGAGAACTATCAAGACAGGGACTCTGTTTTTCAGCTGACAAGGGTAGGCAGTATTTGGAATTAGGTCAAAATACAAACTGGACCCAATTTCCTGCATGTATCCTATTTTATTCTCCTGATATTTTGTATACACATACACTCACACAGCTGGCTTGATCCTCTAGCCCTTACTCATATGAAAAGTCCCATTGAAGTCAATGTGACTACTCATATGACTTTGACAGGACTTCTCACATGCTTAATTAATAGCTATAGGAGCAGGTCCAAAATAAGCATACTAGGTAGCAGACATAAAAAAAAAAAAAGATCCAGAAGGGTCAAACACAGTCTGCCAGCCAAATATATCCTACTTGTTGTATGTATGTGTCCTGTATGATTATGTTCCAAATGTTCAGAATTTAAATTATTAAACACAACAAGCAGTAACTTTCTAGCTCTCATGGTGGTGAAGCAAACCAAATGTGAAACAAAGGTAAACCCCTCCCAGAGAGCCTGAAACAATGACTCTGAGTTGTGAACTCCACTGCCCCCTATTAACCTAATCTGCATGTCAGTTTTAAAATTCATCTAAATGTCAACATTAAGTACTTCACTGCTGACCATCTTAGCAAATAGAACAGGGAAGAGGGTGGAAATTAGGAGTTGCTACAGCAAAGGAAATGCAGAGGGAAGAACAAAGGTGACACACACAAAGACAAGGAGAGGGAGAGAAACAGAGAAAGAAGGTTGGGAAGTAAAAGAAACAAAGGGCAGAAATACCAGTGTTCCTAAAGGAAAAGCCTGTTATCCCACTGAGCAATGCTGAATATGACAATTAGGTACTCAGCAGATAATAAAGAATATAACTAACCTTTTAATTATTACCAAGAGCCACATTCTCTTAATCCTGATCTTCGTGCAAAACTCCCTTTGACATCATTAGGGGTCTTGCTCTGAACTGAGAGATATCTATATTTATACCCTGGCCCACCAACCACACTTAAAATTGGAATTTGGCCCTCTCTGAATGTTTGTCACCCCTATTAGAGTCTAAAAGTGGTTCTGGTGACATCAGTTCAAGTGGTTTATTCTCAAAACATCAAACATTTATTACCAGAATGCTTCTATCTGAAATATTCATTTACACTTCATGTTTTGAAAATGCCATATTGATATCAAAAATTTGTCACATTAAAGCTAATAACCTTTAAATGTTTGCATGTAGTTTTAAAAAAGCACAAACGGTATTATATCATAACACTCAATGCTTGACAACCAGCTGAAACTACAGTATTGTCCCTGCCTACAGTACACTTTTCAGTCATGTTATGTAATGTGAGTGAACCTGATTCTTAATTTAAGTTTGGACAAGCCCTGCTGTGCCTTCCTGGAATATGATCAAATATAAACATTCTATCTTTCTATAAAAATATATGCAATAATGTTAGACAGACTTGGGGACTGGTGAAAAGACATGACCTTTGCTCTTATGATTTATATTGCCATGTCTCCTTGCTGAATTATACTAATTATATTCATATAGCACGTGAAAAATCAATATGTAAGGTGAAATAAAAATTAAAAAAAATCTATTAATAGATTACTCAATTCAAAAGTGTAACTTCTGACTTGGAGCAAAATGACTCCTTTAATATTTTAACAAATGAAACTTACCCTAATTTGTTGCATTAATCATTTACTAAATGTTTAAGATTTACAATGTAAAAATTGCTTATTCTCTAAAACAGACTTGAAAAACAAAAGCTTATCTATCAAATTTGTAAATACAAAAAATAAGAGGAGTTGCTTGATAATCCCACTCACAAATGTATACTCATACCTATAATTCTTCAAAAAATATTGATTTCAATAGTGATTCCAGCTGCTTACCATCTCTAAAATATTCATTAAATAATGTATGTTTTGTAGAGTTGAATCCTTTAATTTACAATTCCTGTTGATTTTTATTTTTATTTTTCTGCACTTATGAGAGACCTTGTAAAATCAGAAAAGTGCCAATTATTTTCCTTATACTGTTCTGCAGAATTTCAGGAATTGCTAATGAAAGATACAAAGCCCAAATACAACCACAGGCTACAGTTAAAATCTATGCACAAACCTACTTGAAATTGTTTAGGCCTACAGATTTAGCTGTCACAAAGATTATTTAACCACTGCCACCTACTGTTCTTTTAAAGATGTTGCAACAAACTAAACAGAATTTCCTAATGTGCCACAAGTCAATTCCGGTACTGAATTCAGAATACTTCCAGGTTCAGAAAGCTTCTAACCCTTCAACTGCCAAAGGCTTTTCAGTGAGAAAAATATGAGTCTATTTTTAGTCACTTTTTTGGTAACTCCACTCTAGCTGAAAGGAAACACTGTATTCATAGAATTTATTTGTGAATACCAGCTAAAGCAAAGACACTGAAGGATAATTTCAAGAGAAATCAGTATAATTGGTTACTTAAGAACTTCTTTTCCATTCACACTATTAAAAATATAATAGAGATCAACATCTTATGGGATCCATTAGTGTTGATTATTCCTTTTTCCTCAGCTACTACAACAAAACAAATACAGAAGTTCAGTTACATACCCTTCCATACCCTCTCCTTCTGGACTCTTCAAGGAAGAAAAGATGACAAAATGCCTCACTCAAAGGACACAGATAAATAGAAATAGTGCCAATTGTCTAGAACAGGGGTAGGCAACCTATGGCACACGTGCCGAAGGCGGCACACAAGCTGATTTTCAGTGGCACTCACACTGCCCGGGTCTTGGTCACCGGTCCAGGGGGCTCTGCATTTTAATTTAATTTTAAATGAAGCTTCTTAAACATTTTTAAAACCTTATTTACTTTACATACAACAATTGTTTAGTTATATATTATAGACAGAGAGAGACCTTCTAAAAACGTTTAAATGTATTACTGACACGCGAAACCTTAAATTAGAGTGAATAATTGAAGACTCGGCACACCACTTCTGAAAGGTTGCCGACCCCTGGTCTAGAATGACCTTTGAAGCAGGCCCCAAAAGAGGAGCAACTCTGGAGCAGACAGCCGTAACACCAACCATCACAAATAATAGTTCTGGAATGGAAGCCAAGAAGCAGCTAATTTATGGCCATCTCCTTCCTTTGCCCCCCCAAATGCACACAAAGGGGTCTAAATTCTCACTTTAGTCTATCCCTGGAATTGTTATTAAATATCAACTGAGAGGGCAGAGGCCAGAAAGAGAGAATATGTCCCAGTGTAATAGAGGTCTTACAGCTCTTTAGCATGGTTCATTAGTTCACTTTGTTAAGCTTCAAGTTTTTCAGATGAAAACCTTTGCCCAGGCAAATTAAACTTTTTTTTTCAAATGTCTCTCACTGTTGTATAGTCTGATGTTTTAGTCTGAAAATTTGGTAAGTAAATGTACATTGTTTTAAAACAAAGAGCTTCAAGCTGGCCAACTGACAGACACCTCACTTCCGTTGGGGGAGAGGGGAAATAAACAAATGGGTCAGCCCATAAAAGAGAAGTTCCTGGCCCTTTTCTAATTGATAAGCCTGATTTTATTAATCTGTCAAACTTGCAAATTAAACTCTAAAATTATCTCTAAGGAAACAGGTCAACATTTCCAAGCCTAAAGTTAGGCTTCTTAATTGATATTTAGGCACTTAAATTAAGGCTGATTAACAGAAGTCCTGAGCATCCACAAACCCTAACAAAGTTACTGGGAGCAGCAGGTGTTAGTCGTGTTGAATAAAACCTGGCCACTTTTATTCAGGTACCTAAACATAGATGTTGGAGCCTCAGAGAAACAACTCTGAAAATGTTGGGTCAAATTTTCCAATTAATCTGTTTTTAAAAAAACATGCTATACATCTCTACCTCGATATAACGCTGTCCTCGGAAGCCAAAAAATCTTACCACGATAGGTGAAACCGCGTTATATTGAACTTGCTTTGATCCACCGGAGTGCGCAGCCCCGCCCTCCCGGAGCACTGCTTTACCGCGTTATATCCGAATTTGTGTTATATTGGGTCACGTTATATCGAGATAGAGGTGTATATGTTTAGTGGTTTTCAGTCAGAAATAATATGGAATAAGGAATTAAAGTACAATATTCAGGCAGTTAGCTATTCTAAGCTGGGGAAAAAGTACAGTAAGAACAGAGAATTTCCATATTAAAGGAGACAGAAGGAACAAGTCAGATTAGTGCTGAAAGGAATGACTTGTCAGATACATCTTATTAGCAATATGCTGCCTTCAAGATCAATGAACACTTTAATAGCTTCTTAACTTTTGATGTAAACACTGGCACACACTAACCGATCTAAACCTCCAAGGTCTCTAGCACCACTTTCATTTCACAATCCTCACCTACAGGTTTGTACAAACAATATCTTATCAAAAGCCATTCAGTAGGGTGATAGCCACAAACATGTTTAAACACAGTTGGGTCTAGCATAATTTACACAGTTGGCATGGATAGGAATTCTTGCAGCAATGCTAGAGACTCACTGTTTGTGAGCAAAGGTTTTCAGAACAAAATCCTGGTTCATTCTGGTCAAGAAAGGAAAACCATTGCTAGCACAGTGCGGGGAGGACCTAACTGAGGACCTCTAGGCCAGAGTGACAGCAGAGAGGGAGAACACAGCACCTGGTGAAAGGCCAGCAGCTGGGCAGTCAGTCTAGAGCCATATATATTTTAATTTCATTAAGAGTTTGTCAAAAGATGGATGATGATACATCAGAAGGCAAAGGAATGTATTGCTGAAAGTGGGGGCTAACAGCATGATTAGGGCTCTCTGTGGATTTGAGGATAGGTGACTTATTTCCCTTTAATGCCACACCTCCCCTTCCCTCATTGCAGTTATCACACATTTCTTCTTTAAGTAGTTCTATATTTATCATGGTAACAACGTTACAATGCCACTGAGCCTTCTCTTTGTCTCTTTGCTTCAGTTTCTGACTTGTGGTGTATCAAAGTCCTGAGATGTGAGCAATTAAACTAAGGGCATCTCAAGCCTTAGTTCTAAACCATTCCTTTTCTTCAAAACATCCTGCCTCGCACTTACACAATTATACAACTTAAATCCACTAAAACAAGCCTCACTGAAACCAGTTAATACTTGGGTACATACACCACCAGCATAGCCCTAAATATCTCAGCAACACACTAGGTTCATCCTAAGCTCTTCTCTTGCAATTCACAACTATGATTTCACTTCCTCTGTTACCTCTTCCACAACCACTGCTGACACACACATGCCCCCACTCTGCGCAAAACATGCAATCTCAGTTCTAATAACAGATACTTAGACTGCAATGTCTTTGGGGCAGCGACTGTCTTTTGTTCTGTTTGTACATCACTTAGCACAATGGGGTACTGATCCTGGACCAGAGCTCCTAGGCACTGCATTACTAGAAATAATAAATACACCTCTATCCTGATGTAACGCGACCCGATATAACACAAATTCAGATATAATGCGGTAAAGCAGCGCTCCGGGGGGGCGGGGCTGCGCGCTCCAGCAGATCAAAGCAAGTTCAATATAATGCGGTTTCACCTATAATGCGGTAAGATTTTTTGGCTCCCAAGGACAGTGTTATATCGGGGCAGAGGTGTATCGATTGTTGAAAAAAACAAAACATACTGGAAAATTCATTTGTACTATTAAGAATTATTGAACCAAATGCGGAGACTAAGTTCAGAGAACTGTGAAATAGGGATTTTAGTCCTGTTTTAAATACAACACAACCTTGACCATGAAGTCACCAGACATACCCATAACTTAAAATCCAAATGGAACTTCCAGTCACACAACTGATTAAGAAGTTTACTCTCAAAGGCACTAAATGCTTTTAGATGCCCAACTCCCATTGTAAGTCAATGGGAGTTGCGAACCTACCTCCCATTTGTGCCTTTGAAAATCTCCCTTAAATTCAGCATCCCTATACATTCTCTTCACCCATCTGTATATAAAACACTAGAAAGACTAACAGTAGAACAATGAAGAATATGAATGTTACAAGTCCTAGGAGAATACATGAGATAGGAAATGAGCAATGTTGGTTTAAATTAGCTATTAGTGAGGAATTACCTATTGGCTTAACACTGGGTTAGGTTGGCAATGAAACAAGTTTAACTTGTAAGTCAACACAGAGCTCTAAAAAGGAGCAAGGAAAAGGGGAAGACAAAACCACTTACAGAGTTCCCTCTAATAAAGTTAATCCTGCAAAGATAAAGAGGATTAAGCCATGTCTACACTAGGAGTGCATT
Source organism: Emys orbicularis (assembly GCF_028017835.1). Classification (NCBI taxonomy): domain Eukaryota; kingdom Metazoa; phylum Chordata; order Testudines; family Emydidae; genus Emys; species Emys orbicularis. The sequence goes on along the minus strand of NC_088689.1, from coordinate 35,556,599 downwards.
AGAATTGGAGTGCAGTGGAATACCAGAACAGCACTCCTACTATGGACGCAGCTATTCTGGCAAAGCTGTTTTGTTCAAGTATAGCAAAACCACCCCCCACAAGTGAAACAAGTTATACCCATAAAAGCACAGCTTTGCTGGTACAGGTGAAGCTGTACTGTAGGCTTCTTCCACCACAGCTATGTCAGTCAGGGATCACACCTTATCACACCCTACACCTTGCTGTGCCAGAAGACATCCTAATGTAGTCCTGGCTTTAGAGACCAATGATAAGAACAACAAAAAACCACTTGAAGCTCAGCCAGACAGAAGTCTCAATACTTTAGGAGCAAGTGAAATGGTCTGCTAAGGTAAAGTAGATTCCACTTATCAAGTTCTGACAAAATTGTGTTCCTGGTTAGTGATCACTCTCCAAACCTAGAGATGGTAATCCTTTCAAAATAGGGTTGAGGTGCATGGCTTTATACATAAATAGGGATCTTCAGTGTCCTACGGTGTCTATCTGATATGCTTTATGAGCACTGATATTGTTTTTTTTCAGATTTTTTTCTCTTCTTTTTTAAACATAAACAGATATTACACTTCAATGACAAAGACAAAATAATGTCTCTTGCTACCCCATCCCACCCCAAAAAAACAAAAACAAAAAAACCCACCTCATTCGTACAGTTGTGCAGGGAAAAATGAGTAATTCAGCACAATGCCGCCACACATACCACCACAGCTGAACTAATGGTCATGGCCGGTGAACCAGTAGGTGGCCTCAAAAGAGACTGCTAACCTTGAGTGAGGTGGGCCTCCATTCACTTCTGCCTCTCTCAAGGACACCTATAGCTGCACATTTACTGCTGCTGCAGTATAAGCATTGCAAGAGCAAACCAGCTGGCAGCTTCAGTTGATGGTGCTAGATTTTACTTTTCTTCAGCTACTCAGGCAGATTTGGTGCAGCCATAGCTGCCCTGACATTGGTTTGGCTCAACTAATTGCTGCAAGGACAAGTACAAAGTGCCTTCTTCTGCTGATTAGACAGAAAACCAAGGTCACGCTGAGCTCATTAAACATATTGTTGAAACCACCCCAAACACACATTCACTTGTACTCAAAAGCTGTGAATTGGACATTTACAACTCATCCAACTAAGAGACATGAGTCTAGTGTCCTATCCAGTTAGACGAGTCTACATAAACGACTTGTGTGTTAGTACAGAAAATGGACTTTGATTCTTTATTTTTATATTCTTTTACCAGATATTCTGTCCATGTAAAATTGAACACCAACTCAATTTACTTTGAAAAATCATTTCAACTATAACCAGTAGATAGCAGTTATCGCTTATATGCTACTTAATGCCCATGAACCCTGGTTCATCACCCAGCACTCTTCAAACCCAATGTTAAACCAGTATTGGATTGCATGCCTAGTCCTGATAAATATATACTAGCGATGTTCATGTTTATCTTACACCCCCTTTCTGCTCCCCTTATTTTTCTCTCCACCTGAGATATTCCTTCAGTTAAAAAAAAAAAAAACTTGACTTATTGTGAAAACACTGTTTCCAAATACAGCCAGCAGTTTGACAGCAGAACTGTTTTTGGCCATATATCAGTTCAAGCACTACAGATGACTGACAATCTTCACACACACTTTCCACAACTCTTTCTTCTTAATTACGCAGAAAATACCATGACTTGGAGCATTCTCTTGGGAATTTTGGCCTCCCAACCCATTTACTCCAAATTTTTGATATCTCACCTTTTCTTTCTCTCTAGTCAAAGAGTCACTTTATTGTATTTCTCTATAGTGATATTATTATATAGACAAAGTCCTTCTTCCTCTCACTGATCTACTCCAAATTATTAAAATATCACTGTACTCTTTTCAGTAAACTCCTAAAGTCCATGGCTAGGTTAGTGATTAGTCTTAGCCAGGTTTTTTGTTGTTGTTTTAACTACCATCAGTATACCTTTGTATTAAAAAAAAACACATTCAAACCTAAATATTCAAACAAAACAACTGTATTTAATAAAACAAGAGATCTACAAGTGGGCTACAAAAATTATTAGAAGTATGATGTTTATGTTGACAATAGGAAGTGATCTCTTCCAAATAAGGAGAGTTAAGGAGAATGGGATTGTTTAGTATGGTAAAGGGGAATTATGTATGGTAAGAGGAATTATGAGAAAGTATATAAAGTCATGAATGGCAGAGAAGGGCACTGAGATGGGGTACACAGACCCCACACTGACCAGAAAGGGTTAATAATGAGAGCCTGTGAGCCCAATCAGCCCCACCCCATTACACCTGTGTAAGGCATCAAGCCTGGAGGGAGGAGATACAGAGGAAAGGCTCAGCTCAGTAAAATGTGACTGGCAGAGGGAATGCACTTCTTGAGTTAGGCTTGTGAAGGCAGGCCTGGCTAAGATCAATGCCTCTTTGGGGCAGCTAGGCCTGGTCTTGGACCTTTTGAACATCATAACTAGTTTGGTTCCCCTTTTTGGGGATCTGAAGAAGAGACTAATGAGATAGGACTAGTAAAAAGCAGACCAGGGATACAGCAGAGGATCTGAGCAAACAGACCTTATTTGCTTCATACAGGATCCCTGAGCTGGAACCCAAAGTAGAGGGTGGGCCTGAGTTCCCTAATGACACACCCTACGGTGTGGTGTGAAGTTGCTGGAGCCAAGGGCTGTAAGGCCCACAAATCCCAAAGTTGTGCTAAAGTTCTGGTTCAATGCAGCCAGACTATTGGTGTGTTGGACTTGGTTTACTCTAGAAGGGGTAGGATTAAAAGTGACCTGTCCGGAGTGCCAAGTCAAAGGAAGAGGCATTCTGTTACAGTATTGGAGTGGCTGTTGGCAGGGGGTACCAAATAAGAGGCTTTTATGCCACCTGGCTACGAGGGACACTCCTATGGTGAGTAGACTCTTCCATAGTCACTAAGGCACTATTCGTCCCATAGCAAAGGAATGGCACTTGGAATTAGACTGGAATGAAAATCTTTTCCTTTACCTCCAGTCATCAGACAACGACTCTGCTTTTGTTATTCTAGACATGGTGCTTATACTTGAGATTTTGTCCTTCACTCTTTCCTTATCTTCCTCTCCTCTTTGTTCATTAGCTTCTGTTATTGTGGATAAGCTTTATGTAGGACTATGAAAACAGTCAGACTAGAGCTCATGCTAATATTCTCTGACAGGATATTCCACAGTAGAGCTGAGCAAATAGTTGATTTATTTCGGTTTGGTGGCCAAACCAAAAAATAGTTGTTGGCTTCAAACCTAAACTGACTTTTTTTGTTCTGTTTACTTACTGAAACAGGTTTTGGGGGTTTTGAAAACGTTGAATTGATTTGACTTTCTCATTTAGAAATGCATGTTTTTAAATGATCAGTTTCAACATTTCTGAAATTCTTGTTTTCAGTTTTTTTTCCCCAGCCAAAGCTATTCATTGAATTCAACACATGAAACCAGCAAAAGGTTTCAGTGTATAGAAAAATGCATTTTTTCCCCCCCAGGAAATTTACTATTTGCCAAAAATTTCTGCCCTGCTGTATTCCACAGCCTAACAGTAGCTGCACCCTTTGCTCCTACTGTTTCACCCTGGAGACAGGTAGCTTATGTCTCTGATATTCACTGTTCTGTAGGCAGTGAAAGGAGAGGGAGACTCTAAGGTAGCCTGGTCCTCATCATCTATGTGCATTAAAGATCAGCATAGAATAGTGAACAGGGAGTCAACTGAGGACTTAGAATATTTGGGCAATATTCCCTCAGTGGCTAGTCCTGGTCAATCAATAGGCCACCATTGGTTGTAATTTCAAGCCTCTGAGGGTATGTCTACACTGCAATTAAACACCCACGGCTAGCCGGTGTCAGCTGTCTTGGGCTTGCAGGATCCCAGAGCCTGAATGTCTACCCTGCAATGAAACAGCCCTATAGCCCTAGCCTGAGTCAGCTGACATGGGCCATCTGCAGTTGTTTAATTGCAGCATAAATTTTTCCTGAAACTGCAGATGTTACTAAAATTGTATTCATTGCTCTCCCCAACAAGCTTCTCAATTAGTTAGAAGGCCTGCTCATTTACTCCTGTAACCAGAGGCCTTGAAGGAGGCAGTAAGCCAGGAAACAGCCACTTGAGGGACTGCTGAGGGACTATTTATATTTTGGGATCTAATAATCTCCCCTTCCCCCCAGGCCAAACAAAAAATTCTATTTACTACAGATCTGGCCCAGTTTTTACTATGAATATAAAAATTACAGATCAGAATTCTCATTTTCCAAAAAAACCAGATTTTTCTCTTCTGAAAATTGGATTTCAGTTCAGATTGTTTTATACAGGCAATATCTTATGTTTACTGGACAATGCACACCTACTTGATTTACAGCATCCACAAAATATTTCCTCCTTTCTGCAAATGAGAACTGGTCACAAACTCAGAGGTTCTTTGCTATAGCATACTATAAATTATTATTCTGTGTTTAAATACTTATTGAAGGAAGACTTACTGTTCACAATGTCACCTTGAAGTTGAAGAATCTGTGGAACAGGTATTGTGAGAACAACTATGTCAAACTGTTCTGGGGATCCTGTTTTCTTGCAGACCTCCCATTTCCCCCCTCTGAGGTAGATCTGTGTTACATGGTGTTCATAGAAGACATCTGCACCTGCTTCAAAAAAGAATAGTTTAATACATACAATTCTGTATCAGACAGTAGAGAACATGCATAATATCAGAATAACTTCCATTAGTAATCAAAACTAAGGTCCTGATCCTGCAAACAGTTAAGCATGTGCTTAACTTTAAGCACCTAATCTGTCCCATTTCCATCAGTGGAACTACTCACATGATTAAAATACATGCCTAAGTGTTAGCAGGACTGGGGCATAAAGACTTAATGAATTATAATCACAATAATAGATTTGCAACATCAACAGTTGAAAAAATACAAAAGTGTTGTTAATATTAATAACTATCTTAACATGGAGAGGTAGAATAAACACTAAATACTGTAACAAAACACTCAAATTCCACTGCTTTTCAAAGAAGAACAGCAATGCTGCTATGACAGTTTATCTGTCACTTGGTTATCTGCTCCTTAGTCTTTTGTAAACAATTCTAAATATAGTACAGCTTTATATCACAGGTACATGTTGTGTAACGGTTAATAAATCTTTCTTTTCAGCACCATGCTTCCCAGTCAGTTGATAGATTCCCAGATCATCAAATGAACACTGTTTAAACCAATACTATATATTAGTTTAAAAATGCCAAATTCTGGTCAGATGCAGTTAGTCAAGATTTATGTGACTCAAATTTCCCCCAAACCTCTATTCACTCAAGGTATGATCCTAGTCCCGCAGAATTAAATGGCAAAATTATCCTTATCCTAAAGGATCTGGACTATATATGATAAAGCAGAGAGTGCAAATATAACTTTGGCCTCTGATCCTGCAAACACCTAAATATATGCATAAATGTACACATGCCAGCAGTCCCATTGATGTTAACAGGATTGCTCACTCAGCTGAAGTTACTTGTGTGCAAATGCTTACAAGACTAGGACCTTGGTTTTTACATTTTTTCAAATTAGACATGTTACCCATTTAAACAACTTCAAGATGTCAGCATGAAACATTTTTATGAAAAAGACTAGATTCTTTTTCAGCTTCAAATAGACTGTATCAAGCCATATCGATTCAAAATGATAGTGTTCCATGACAGATTTATAGATTCTAAGGGCAGAAGGGACAACTGTGATAATCTAGTCTGCATAACCCAGGCCACAGAACTCCCTCCAAATAAGCCCTGTTTGAACTAGACCACATCTTTTAGAAAAAACATGCAATTTTGAAGTCAAAATTGGATCAGTGATAAGAGAATCCACCAAAACCTTGGACACTGTTCCAATGGTTAGTTACCTTCGCTACTTTGTTTCCCATCTGAATTTGTCTAGCTTCAACTTCTAGCTGCTGGCTCTTGTTATAAATAACCCATTGTCAAATACTTGTTCCCCATGTAGGTCCTTATACAGATCAAGTCACCCCTTAATCTTCACTTAGTTAAGCTAAACAGATTGAGTTCCTGGAGTCCATCTCTGAGGCATGCTTTCTAATCCATCATGCGAGGTCTCACATGAACAAATCCTACACTCAGGCCTTGGCTACACTTGCAGATGTACAGCGCTGTGAGTTAAACCTGACTTCGTGCAGCTGAGTAGGGAAAGCACTGCAGTCTGTCCACACTGACAGCTGCCCAGCACACTGTCGTGGCCACATTTGCAGCAATTGCAGCGCTATTGGGAGCGGTGCATTATGGGCAGCTATCCCACAGAGCACCTCTTCCCATTCTGGCACCGTGGGTTGTGGGAAGGGGGCGTGGGTGCGGGGCATTCTGGGTCTTGTCCCAATGCCCCGTGATGCATCGCTTCACATCCCAGAAATCCCTTTGTTTCCATCCACCTTTGGCACCATCTTTCAACGGTTTCTGTGCAGCGCGATCTGTCTGCGGGAAATGGAGTCCGAACTGCTGAGGCGTATGCTGACGAGTCTCGCCAGCACGTCACGTTTGGCTGTCGAACTATTCCTTAAGATCCAAAGTGACAGTGAGAGTGAGGGTGAGGAGTCCGACGATGCTATCGAGCCGCGTAACGCGTACGACACGAAATTCCTTGTGGCATTCACGGACATGCTCAGCACCATGGAAGGCCGCTTTTGGGCTTGGGAAACAAGCACCGAGTGGGGGGATCACATCGTCATGGAAGTCTGGGATGACGAGCAGTGGCTGCAGAACTTTCGGATGAGAAAAGCCACTTTCATGGGACTGTGTGAGGAGCTTGCCCCCACCCTGCGGCGCAAGGACCTGAGATTGAGAGCTGCCCTGCCAGTGGAGAAGCGGGTGGCTATTGCAATCTGGAAGCTGGCAACTCCAGACAGCTACCGGTCGGTCGCAAACCAGTTTGGAGTGGGAAAGTCGACCGTTGAAATCGTGTTGATGCAAGTTTGCAAGGCCATTAATCGCATCCTACTCAGAAGAACCGTGACTCTGGGTAACGTACAGGAAATAGTGTATGGCTTTGCACAAATGGGGTTCCCTAACTGTGGAGGGGTGATAGATGGGACGCACATTCCTATTCTGGCACCACCCCACCTAGGATCCGAGTATTTCTCTATGGTTCTCCAGGCGCTTGTGGATCACCGTGGGCGTTTCATTGACACTAACACAGGCTGGCCCGGAAAGGTGCATGACGCACGCATCTTTCGGAACACTTGGCTGTTCAGGAAGATGCAGGCCGGGACTTTTTTCCCAGAGCAGAAGATCACGGTAGGGGAAGTTGAAATGCCCATTGTGATCCTTGGAGATCCTGCTTACCCGTTAATGCCGTGGCTCATGAAACCCTACACAGGGAGCCCTGACAGCAGCAAGGAACGGTTCAACTACAGGCTGAGCCGGTGCCGAATGACTGTGGAGTGTGCTTTTGGCCGTTTAAAGGGCTGCTGGCGATCTCTGTATGGGAAGCTGGACTTGGCCGAAAACAGCATCCCCGCGGTTATATCCGCGTGCTGTGCCCTCCATAATATTTGTGAAGGGAAGGGTGAAAGCTTCACTCAGGCATGGACCTCCGAGGTTCAACACCTGGAGGCTGAATTTGCACAGCCAGAGAGCAGGGCTATTACAGGGGCTCAGCGCGGGGCTGCAAGGATTAGGGATGCCTTGAGGGAGCAATTTGAGGCTGAAAACCAGCAGTGATATCTGGTGCCCTGCACGGGAGTGAAGTGCAGTAGTTCCAATCTTTAGGAATCAGTGTTTGCTAAGCAGACAAGCAGACTTGCAGTGTCTGTTTATTTCCTGGGCTAAGGAGTCTTTTACTTTATGCAATAATAAAGAATGTTTTCAAAGCCAAAGAATCCATTTATTGAAAAGAAAAAAAAATTATTTATTAAAAAGAAACAAGGGGCTGGAGTGGGGAACAGTACAATCACAGATTCGCGTATGTCCTGTCTGGTGTATTGTGCAGTGAGTGCTGCACTTCAGGACAGCTATACTGCATGGTGATGGGGGTAGAGTGCAAAGGGTAAGGGTCGTGGTTTTCAGGGCTGGGTGGTGAAGATACTGGTGTTGGAGGCAGCGGGTGGCGTGAAGAACACGGAAGTTGGGGAAAGTGGGTTGGAGGTGACAGTGGGGCACAACGGAAAGAGTTTTGGGACAAGGGCTGTGGGGGGGGTGGCGTTTGCGGTACTGCTCCTCTTTCTGCATGGCTACCAGCTCCTGGATAGCGTCTGCTTGGCGCTCCAGGATGCTTATGAGCCTATCAGTGTGCGGTGCTTTGCCGCCGGTGCGCTGCGTTTTCCTGGCAGATCCTGCTTTCTCTCTCCCTCCAGTCCTGTGCTTTCTCATTCACTTTAATAGATTGCCGCATCACTTCTTGCAGCATGTCTTCTTTGCTTTTTCGCGGTCTCTTCCTGAGTCTTTGCAGTCTCTGAGCAGGTGATAAGAGGGACGGCTGAGGTCTCAAGGTTGATGCAGCTATATAGGGAAAACGCAACATTTAACAGAGGCAGCATTGTTTATACCAGACAGAGTAATGATTCCCCCCGCACTTAAGGAGTAGAAAACACATAGGGTCTACACAATAGCATAATTTTCCCATCTGAAACAGAGCACACATATCCCACGGGAGCCTCAAAATGGTGAGTAAGGGGGACTGATTGTTTCAGGGCTGCACTGTCCTCTGGGTTTCTGTGCCTTGGGGAGAGCCAACAGCTTCAGGGGGCACCTCCACTGAACACTGTCCCAACATTTTCCACAGGAGTTCGTCCTGGACGATATCTCGCTGCTGAGGGTGACCTGGGAAGCAAGGGAGGGTCTTCTACTGCAATGCGGCTTCCGCCCTGGCCCATATGCAGCTTGCCTGTGTGCAGCAATGGTCCCCCCGACCCTCGCGGCACAGTGGCGCGGACACGTTAGCCTGGCTGGGACAAGGACCACGGTGGCTCTCCCAATAAACCTGCGCAAGCGCATTGCACACGTTCTGGATGAGACATTCGAGATTACCGAGGCCGATTACCGCGATGTGATAAACCACATCAATGCACTATTCCGCATCTAGGCATGCATGCCTAACCCTCCTCTCCCAAAGAGCCCGCACCGAAAAAATTCCTTCCCGAAAAAAAAACCCGCTTACCGGGAACCTGCTCTCCTGTTTGTCCTCCACCAAGTACTGGCTGCTGCGACTGGCTACCTTCCTCCTGGCTCGAGAAGAGCTCCTGGCTGCATGGCTCCAGGGATTCCGGGGTGTCTCCATCTGGCCCACCACCATCACTCCCGTTTTCCTCCTCCTCCTCCTCCCCCCCCCCCCCCCACCGGCTCTGAAGTGTCCATGGTGGTGCTCGGAGTGGAGGTGGGATTAACCCCAAGTATCGCATCCAGCTCTTTGTAGAATTGGCAGGTCGTGGGGGGAGCACCCGAGCGGCCGTTTGCGTCGCGGGCTTTGCGGTAGGCACTCCGCAGCTCCTTCACTTTAATCCTGCACTGCAGGGCGTCCCGGTCATGGCCTCTTTCCATCATGTCCTTTGATACCTTCCCGAAGGTATCGTAATTCCTGCGGCTCGAGCGCAGCTGGGACTGTACAGCTTCCTCCCCCCAAACACTGATGAGGTCCAGCAACTCGCCATTGCTCCATGCTGGGGCTCGCTTGGCGCGTGGAGACATGGTCACCTGGAAAGATTCGCTGATAGCACTCCACACCACGCCGGGCTGAGCAAACAGGAAGGGGATTTTTAAAATTCCCGGGGAATGTAAAGGGTCGGTCACATGGTTGGTTACCTGAGGCCAGGGCAGTAGAGTTTGAACTGATGACCAGAGTGGCTAGAACAGGCATTGTGGGATACTGCTGAATAATTCTGGAGGCCATTCACAGCGCATTGGGCAGCCACACTGGCGCCGCAGCGGCAGCGCTGCACTCGCTATTCCTCTCGGAGAGGTGGAGTACATGCAGCGCTGCAACCACGGAGATACAGCGCTGCAAATGCCTTGCCAGTGTGGACGGGGAGTGAGTTACCGCGCTGGGGGAGCCTTTACAGCACTGTAACTCGCAAGTGTAGCCAAGGCCTCAGCTACCAAGCTTCCTTGGCCAAAGGGCATAGGAGCAGTGCAGTGTCACTGCATTCAGACCCTTTTCTAGAGGGTATACTGAGCCTGGCTACAAAGGAAAACTTCCTATCGCTTTCAAGTGACAATAGTTTCAAGAGGTGGGTGGGAGCCTGAGCCACTCCTTGTTGATCAAAGGAAGGATCATTATCAGAGAGTTGTTAATTGCAAAAGATGTCTAAAGACTACCTGACTCTGTTAAATAATGCTTGACAATTGAAGAGATTCCCTGAGGTGTCACAAAATTGTGAGATCCTTCTTCCATCACCATTCCTTCCACAGGGGCAGTCAATGGCTTCAACACACCATGGGCCAAAAGGTCCTCGTAGAAGCTAAAAATCAAACAAAATATACATGCTAACTATCTGCAAGAACAGTAATAGCAGCATTAATTGTTAACCATAGCAATTAAAGACTGGCATAACACAAAAATTATATAACCTTTGTCTTCTATAACATACTTAACTGGAGTTTGAAGCTGAACTATATATGTTTAGTATTAATGTATTCCTAATAATTACATAAATAAAAATGACCTTCTGTTTACTTTTTCACTACGTCATAAGGATTGGTCTCTTACAAGGGAAAGACAATATACCCACCTAGCTCTCCCCATTGCAATCCTGTTGGAAAGTTCACATCGGCTGGAAATTCTGACTTACTATGGCAGGAAGATAAATGATGGTGTCTGGAGCTAGAAGTATTTAACTGACTGACCACTTTTCTTCTCTTGTGAAAGTTCTAGATGATGTCAGAGCTGGGCTTTGAGTATCTTCTAACAGGTGCAACTTTGCTTCCTCTGGTATTTACAAAAGATATCCTATACAGTTTATCATCAATTATCATTACATTGTCGTCCCACTAATCCAGTTCCTAAGGATTTATTGTAATATTCCAAACCAATGAGTAGCTTCAAACAGTCACCCCTATTTTAAAAAAGTTATTGCATGTTTCCTCCCCCTCTCCAAAATATTACCCTAGCCCAATGAAAACTTTTTTTTAGCTGTAAAGGCATCATATCTTTAAAGTCTGATATTTCACAGTTCCATAAGTCAAGAAATAAGTTTCCCGCCACTGGAAATCAATGAAGGTTTGATTTCCAACTGGACCCAGCCTCTATCTGCCTTAGGCTAGGTCTACACTACCCGCCTGAATCGGCGGGTAGAAATCGACCTCTCGGGGATCGATTTATCGCGTCCCATCGGGACGCGACAATCGATCCCCGAATCGACGCTCTTACTCCACCAGCGAAGGTGGGAGTAAGCGCCGTCGACGGGAAGCCGCAGAGGTCGATTTTGCCACCGTCCCTACAGCGGGGTAAGTCGGCTGCGATACGTCAAATTCAGCTACGCTAGTCGCGTAGCTGAATTTGCGTATCTTAAATCGACCCCCCCCCCCCCCGTAGTGAAGACGTAGCCTTAGTTTTCCACAGCATCTATCATTGTAATATCTAAGTACTTCCCAGGTACGTCAGGTCTGCATGGCAAGGTTCCTAGTAGACTGAGACTTCTGTTCTTCGCCCTGCCTGGTAGTCAGCTCTGTTTTGGGATAGACATTTGTGTGTGGTTTTCCCCTTTCACCTCTCACCCCTAAATATGGCATGGTGGAAGATCTTGTTAAAGAGGCTTTGCAGTGTGTGCTAAAAGCAGTCAAACTCTGGATTAGCCTGACCTCTTCTGGAAGCTTGCTCCACAGCTGAACCCCTCTTTTTGCAAATGATTTGCATCTGGCTGTGACATGCTTGCTTTGCCCTGAGCTTTCTGAGCTGCATTTTTTCCAGTAGTTAAGGAAGTCTTGGACAGAGAACCTGGACCTTGAACCATTGACAGCAAGAAAGATCAAACCCAAGGCCTTGAATTGGTAATGGAAGCAGATGAGGAGTTAGCAGAGGTAGCACAGCAGAGAGGTGATGTACTCATGGCAGTCTGGCCCACTAACAATGCAAACACTACAGTATTTTATCCAGGCTGGAGTCTCTGCACCGTTGCTATCTTCAGATACAGTGAGTTACATTAGCCTGGATGGATCTCTGTGGCCAGACCCTCACCTGGGAGGACAGAGTGAAAAGGCATTTTTCACAATTTATATCTTTGAGACTTAGGCGAGGTGCCAAGTCAAGCAGGTCCCCAAGATAATCAATAAGATGAATACCTCCAAATGAGAGAGAAACATAGCTTGTCTAATATATTTAAGTTATCATTTGGAAAGCGGTGTAAAACCATGTTAATGAGACACCTGACATGATGGGTTTTTTTTTTTTAAAAGATGGGAAGTAACATTTTATAAAACCTGCAATAGCTTATTCACTGAAAAATTCTGCTAGTTTGATGGCACAGTACACTCTATAACTCTGAGGTTTTGTTTTTAATTTTCAGTACCCTAGAACAGTGGTCTCCAAACTTTTTTGATCGTGTACCCCATCAGTAAAAAAAACTTGAGTACGCACCCCCCTGCTCCCGGCCAAACTATCGAAGCAAAAAAAAAAAAAAGCCGCTCGGACTCCCGGCCGAACTGCCAAAGGGGGGGGGGGGGGAAGCAGCGCTGCTCCTGCGCACCCTGAAGGATCCTCTTGCACACCCCATTTTGGAGACCACTGCCCTAGAAGGAAAACTGGACAAATTCCAAACATTTTTCTTGATTTCCCCCCCGCACACACACACACTTTAATGCCTCTGATTCCAATTAGGATACAGACAGTGTGTAAAGTAACTGAAGGCAGAATTTGGCTTAGAACCCTGTAACCCGAGCCAAACTCAATGGGAGACGTGTCAGATCCAGATCTGGTTGGAAAACAAATCCACCTGCTCGGTTCAGCTCTTCTCCTCCTCGCTCCTGCTGGCCACCTCTACCTCCCTGTGCATGCACTGCGTGTGCTGTGGAGTGAGTGTGCAGGAGTGGCAGAGCCTCTCACTCTGCAGCCAGCACACAGCAGGGCTGATGAATGCAGCTGCCACCACACCAACCCCAGGGCCAAAAGTCAGCAGTGGTGATTGAGGTTTGAGAGGCAGGGTCGATTAGGCTTGGGTTTGGGTCAGGGCCTAAAATTTAGGGCCTAAAATTTAGGCCCAAGCAAACCTCTAATTTGGTCCTCTGTATTCTATTGTCATCCAAAACTATTCCCTTAATTGTACTACTTAGATAGGCCCAGTTCTGTCACCCTTGTGCAAACCAAGTGGTACCTCATTCCTTGAGTACTTTCACTGAGATTGGTGGAACTACTGGCAGACTAGTAAATTACCACTCAGCATGAGTAAGAATGGAAGAAGTTTGCTGTGCATTCCAGGAGTTCAGTATAGCAGGCAAAAGGACACGCTTCATGAAAATTAACTGCTTTCTTACTACAGTTTTGCATCTTTGTCTAGTGAGGACACTGCTGAGGAGCACATGCAGTTTGATAACACTGGTCTACAATTTTTGAGAAGTCGTCTGCTTCAGAGATAAAATGTGCTATTTATTATGTATTTTGATGTGCTGAATTCAAATATGACAATTAAAACAACTGATTGGCTACTGTTTCTAAGATATTTAAGTTTTTACATTTTATGTCTATGTATATTGTGTAGATAGTAGAGTTTTAATCATAAATTGTAAACCTAGGTCTTTTCATGTGTTTATGGTTGCTTTACGTGATAATATTTCACCTGTCCTCTTTATGTAACACTTTAAAAATCAGCAAAAGGGTTATATAAATAAAATTTATTATGAAACAAAAGGCAAAAAACTATTCTGTACATAGTTTAGTCCTATTCAGTGTCTACTCGGCGCTTCTTGGCTTGTCTCTTGTATTCATTAAATGGAGCATCTCTTGTCACTGTCCAGCAATAGTCTGCAAGCATTGATGGGCTCCATTTGCCCTGATAGCGTTTCTCCATTGTTGCAATATTCTGGTGAAATCGCTCGCCGTGCTCGTCGCTCACTGCTCCGCAGTTCGGTGGAAAAAAATCTAGATGAGAGTGCAAAAAATGTATCTTTAGTGACATGTTGCAACCAAGGCTTTTGTATGCCTTGAGGAGGTTTTCCACCAACAACCTGTAGTTGTCTGCCTTGTTGTTTCCGAGAAAATGTATTGCCACTAACTGGAAGGCTTTCCATGCCATCTTTTCCTTGCCACGCAGTGCATGGTCAAATGCATCATCTCGAAGAAGTTCACGAATCTGAGGACCAACAAAGACACCTTCCTTTATCTTAGCTTCACTTAACCTTGGAAATTTTCCACAGAGGTACTTGAAAGCTGCTTGTGTTTTGTCAATGGCCTTGACAAAGTTCTTCATCAGACCCAGCTTGATGTGTAAGGGTGGTAACAAAGTCTTCCTTGATTCAACAAGTGGTGGATGCTGAACACTTTCCCTCCCAGGCTCCAATGACTGTCGGAGTGGCCACTCTTTCTTGATGTAGTGGGAATCTCTTGCATGACTATCCCATTCGCAGAGAAAACAGCAGTACTTTGTGTATCCAGTCTGCAGACCAAGCAAGAGAGCAACAACCTTCAAATCACCTGCCACTGCCACTGATGTTGGTCATAGTTTATGCACCTCAAAGCTGCCACTGATGTTGGTCATAGTTTATGCACCTCAAAAGATGTTTCATGTTGTCATAAGTTTCCTTCATATGGACTGCATGACCAACTGGAATTGATGGCAAAACATTGCCATTATGCAGTAAAACAGCTTTAAGACTCATCTTCGATGAATCAATGAACAGTCTCCACTCATCTGGATCGTGAACGATGTTGAGGGCTGCCATCACACCATCGATGTTGTTGCAGGCTACAAGATCACCTTCCATGAAGAAGAATGGGACAAGATCCTTTTGACGGTCACGGAACATGGAAACCCTAACATCATCTGCCAGGAGATTCCACTGCTGTAGTCTGGAGCCCAACAGCTCTGCCTTACTCTTGGGTAGTTCCAAATCCCTGACAAGGTCATTCAGTTCACCTTGTGTTATGAAGTGTGGTTCAGAGGAGGAGAATGGGAGAAAATGTGGGTCCTGTGACATTGATGGTTCAGGACCAGAAGTTTCATCCTCTGACTCAAGTGAGAATGATTTTGGTGCATCAGGAACCGGCAGTCCTTCTCCGTGGGGTACTGGGCGTATAGCTGATGGAATGTTTGGATAATGCACAGTCCACTTTTTCTTCTTTGACACACCTTTCCCAACTGGAGGCACCATGCAAAAGTAACAGTTGCTGGTATGATCTGTTGGCTCTCTCCAAATCATTGGCACTGCAAAAGGCATAGATTTCTTTTTCCTGTTCAACCACTGGCGAAGATTTGTTGCAGCATATGTGTGGGGCCCACCTCTTGTCCTGATCTCCAATTTTGCAGCCAAAATAAAGGTGATAGGCTTTCTTAACCATAGTGGTTATACTGCGCTTTTGTGATGCAAAAGTCACTTCACCACAAACATAGCAGAAGTTATCTGCACTGTTCACACAAGTACGAGGCATCTCTGCTCACTTTGGCTAAACAGAAATGTGTCCCTTTGCAAAATCAAACACTGACAAATAAGAGAGCACGACACTGTATGATTTCTAGAGCTGATATAGGGCAATTTGTTCAGCAGAGTGATGTAAGCTTGGTTATGATTGCATCATCCATGACTTCTAGGAATAACATGATGCAATTCATATCATGTATGATGCAATACCAGCTTCAGATTGCATCATTCATTGTTTTGCCTAAAAAGCAAGTACTGTCCAAACCCAGTCATAGATTTATTCATAGATCCAGTCAAAGATGTATTTTAGTCATTTCTGGTTTAAATTGAGATCCCTTCCCTTTATAACTCACTTATCCTCCGCCATTCCCAAGTCAAGGGTCGTATATACTGACCCAATAGCATATCTTGAAAACTAGAGCCAATCAACAATTTTAAACATCATTTTCGTTCTCAGTGACCCAGAATTAGTAAAGTTTGACTACATTTATTTCAGAAGCATTTTGGCTGTAGAGCAGTGTTATTTGTTACTTACCCAAGGCCAAACTACAACAGCCTTTAACATAAGCGGTCCTATTAACGTCAACTACACCTCTACCCTGATATAACGCTGTCCTCGGGAGCCAAAAAATCTTACCGCGTTCTAGGTGAAACCACGTTATATCGAACTTGCTTTGATCCGCAGGGGGTGCGCAGCCACGCCACGCCACGCCCCCCAGAGCACTGCTTTACCGCGTTATATCCAAATTAGTTTTATATCGGGTCGCGTTATATCGGGGTAGAGGTGTATGTGCATGAATAAGACAATCACAATACAGTCCTGGTCCTTATAGTTTGTTGGATCCATTTAAGAAATTTGTGCCTCTAACACACATGCTTTCATTTGATGACATTTTGATACTTAAAAACTAGCATGGGCTGTTCACATCAAACAAGTGCTACTATATCTAACTCAATATCTATGCCACATACTTGTAAATCTGCTAATTTTAAAATGTCAGTCTCATTATTTTAATTTGAGTCCGATCTTCATTCCACTTACCTACAAAATGCACTAAAAATGATGGCTAAAACTGTCTCTTAAATTCAATAGTACAATTACTTTAACAGTAATATTAAAATCATATCAAATATAAAAGGTACACTGTCAATTTATGTGCAGCATGAAATTTAAATATTGTGAATTCAATTTTTTTAAACCAATATATATATCTATATCAGGGGTCAGCAACCTTTCAGAAGTGGTGTGCCCAATCTTCATTTATTCACTCTAATTTAAGGTTTCGCGTGCCAGTCATACATTTTAACATTTTTATAAGGTCTCTCTAAGTCTATATTATATAACTAAACTACTGTTGTATGTAAAGTAAATAAGGTTTTTAAAACGTTTAAGAAGCTTCATTTAAAATTAAATTAAAATGCAGAGCCCCCCGGACCAGTGGCCAGGACCCGGGCAGCGTGAGTGCCACTGAAAATCAGCTTGCGTGCTGCCTTTGGCACGCGTGCCATAGGTTGCCTACCCCGATCTATATATTTCCACTTCTAAACAAAGATTCCTCTTGAACAACTGTTTTAAGACAAATAAACCCTCCTCTCAGATGTCTGAAATCTCAAGAGCAAAGACCCTAAAAATGAAACTTACTAAAACACAAACAAAACTGACCTCATAGATTCTTTTTATTGTCCAAGCTGAGAAAACTGCCGAAAATAAACAAATCCCATAAACATGAGGAGTCTTGTCATTTCTTCACTTTAGTAACAGGTTGTTGTTAGTAACATATGTAAGAAAACTCTATAATAACCACCCTTTGACAGCTGAAAATTATTTTTAAAGGATCACTTTGTCATCACCCTGTCCATTTGTATCCTAAACTGGGTAGTGCAACATGAATGATTAAAAAAATAGCGCTGGCCTGTTCCTTTTCCTAATCCTTTTACAACTACAACAGCTTTTCATTCACCTTCTCACCTTTGATGCTTTTGGGCATAGGCGGGTCGAAGCGTTATGTACTGTGCTCCCAGATCCGCTGTACAGCGAGGGTTATGCGGGCTCCTGCTTGTAGTCATTCTTCCTCCTGGGAACACGGAAATGTGACTAAAAGACGGCTAGGCTCTCCCACATATACTGTCCCCGGACAAAGTTAGCGCCTAACATGTGGGGGTTACAAAAATGACTTTCCATCGGGATGTTTGTTTGTCTGATTCTGGCGCCCGAGGGCGGTCAGCGCCTCGGTTCTCGAGTCCTCCAGGCGAAGCCACCAGAGCCCTCGGCTGGCCTCCTTCCTGCACAGCTGTTCGCTCTCGCCCCGGCACATGCTGGCGCCCCAGCCCCGCTCAGTAGCCCGGGGAGGAGAGTCCCTCTATCCGCTCCTGTGGTCAGGCCCTGCTGGCAGCGTTGCTCCCCGTCACGTCCGGAAGGCTGTGCTGTGCAGTGTCTCCATGGGGCACTGCCCACGTCCCCCCTACGGCATGCAAACACCAGGGCCGTGCGCTTACCCGGGGCTGATGCCTGGCTCCGAGCCGGGGTGCCATCCCCAGACCCCGTGCTTGTGCGCCCGTGCCCGGGGCTGACCCCTGCTGCCCGCGCTCCCCGGCCGGTCCCCGTGCGTGGGCTGGGGCGGGGGGTGTTGTAAGTCCCGGCAGAGGCCGCTGTGCCCGCGGCAGGGCCTCACCTGCTCCTCGGGCTTTGTCCCACAGCACGATGCGCAGCGGGCGCTGGGGCAGCTCTCTCCGCAGCAGCGCAGCGCACAGGCTGCCGGTCGGCCCGGCGCCCACGATCAGCACCCGCGCCATGGCGGCGGCGATTGGCCTACACGAAAGAACACGGAGCTGTGACTAGGAGACCGGCTCTCCCACAGAGCCTGTCCCCGGACACCGTCAGTGAGCCTCCGCTCGGGCGGCGGCCCCGGGCTCCTCCCGCTGCTGCTGCGGGCCCAACCAGCGCCTTGCCCGGCGGAGCCTCCCCCAGCCCCGCTCGCCTGCAGGGGGAGCAGCCGGGCCGCTGGCCCGCAGTGACAGCCCGGCACCGGGCGCCCCCTGTCGCAGCCGACCCCCAGAGCGCCGCGCAGTAGGGCCGCCTCTCCTGGCTGCCGGGGCTCAGGTGGGGGACGAGCTTTCACAATGGGGGGGGGGGGGGTGCTGCTGCTTTGTATCCATGGGAGAGCTCTGTCTGTCACGTGCGCACACGAGAGACAGGGACACGCACAAATCACATATGTCTCGCGCACGCGGCCGTACATAAACAAATCCCTTCCCAGCACGATCCGTACACACTCCACATACATATCTTCCTCCCCCCGCTCCACTCCCTGTACAGGAGTCAAACGACAGCTCAGGTAATTGAATGCCCAATCCTGCAAGTGACTCTGCATGAAGAAACTCCCCATGCAGGGATGGGCCCACCCATGTGGGGTCACTTGCAGGACTGGGATCTAACTGGGTACTCCCAACAGCAATCTATAAGTTTCAACATTTAAATGAAATTCAGAATTTAGAGCTACACAAGGTCAGATATTTAATTTGTTCCTTAGAAGAAGGCCACCAATAATTATTATACTAAAATTCTTTTGAATTGCATAAACTCAGGAAAGTACTGTCTCCATTTATATATATATTTCAATGAACCCTTTTAATTGCCTTAAAATATTTCTCCTCAAATTAATTTCTATACTATTAAAATGATGTTAAAAGGTTGTTAAAGTCGAATGATTAAGCACAGTAATGTTAGGAAATGCAAGTGTACTATAGAATATCATACAATTGTTTCATACAACCTTGTAAGTCACATCTTGTGACATATAGTGAGGCCTTAGTCTTGCAAAGCACTTCAGCAAGTGTTTAACCTTTAGTGTACATACAGTCTAATTGATTTCAGTGGAACTAATCACATGATTGAGATTATGCACATGCTGAAATGCTTTGCTGGATTAGGGCCTGATGGAGATGGGGTTAACTGTGTTTACTTGAGTGCTTAACTGTGCAACCTTAAATGTTGTTATATATAAAAAAATAAATTAGCTTTTTTCTTTTCCCCAGAAAAAAGTCAAAAGTCAGACCTCATGAGAGCATCCAGTCTCATACGTCTTACTAGGGGAGCTTGTCTGAATATTTGTGCACTGCAAGGTACACACAGACTGCTTGATGTGCCTGACAAGATATGCCACAAATGAGGTGGGCTGCTATGAGCTCCACCTCATTCAATACACAGCAGATGGAAATTTGTATCTTGCACACAATATTTACTTGATCCTGGACAGATGCATTTTTTTCTTAGGCATGTAGAATAACTTTCCATTTTATTATGATCAATCCTTTATATTAGAGACATGTAAGTAAATATCCGTATCTGTTTTGCAAGGCTGAATTCTTAAAAGATGAACAGGGATGAGGCAGGGCTTGACGAACAGCATAAAAGAAGCACTGAGAGTAAGTCCTACAATACAGCCAATCTTTGCTTTCAGCACTGCAGCTATACATAAATAATCCTACAAATTGAACTGCAGATTTACAATGTACACTGTTCCATCACATATAACTCAGTCAAATCAAAACCAGTTTTCACCAGAGCATTTAAGGTCCTTTTCCTCAACAAGGACCCTTTCCCAGCCAAATTTCAACTTCCTACCCCCACTGCTAAAGCTGTGTAAATTTTTAATTAAAATTCTATTTGAATTAGTAACATCAAGCGCAACATTATACTTTCTCATGCTGTTTCCATTTATAATACTTGTCATTTGTATATTATGTGTACTTATTATTATGTCATCTGATTGTGCTGTACACAGTACATTGGTAAGTAATGTTATTTAGCCTACAAATATTAAATGAAGACTTATTGTAATTACAGTCTTATACAATCTGGCATGGCTTCTTAGGATATGATATATTGAGTTGTATCTTCATGAGTGTTACGTGCCAAGCTTCCCTTCAAGAAGCCCAATATAAAGATCATTATTTAGGGATTCCTCAGAACCACTGTAAGCCTCATGGATTTAAGAGGTTGTAGTTGCCTTTATTAGCTTAACCTAACACTCTCTATAGCAGGGGTGGGCAAACTTTTTGGCCCGAGGGCCACATCTGGGTGGAGAAATTGCATGCAGGGCCATGAATGTAGGGCTGGGGCAGGGGGTTGGGGTGCGGTGTGCAGGAAGGGGCTCAGAGCAAGGGGTTGGGGCGCGGGGTGTGGCAGGGGGCTCAGGGCAGGGGGTTGGCTGCAGGCAGGGTGCGGCAAGGGGCTCAGAGCAGGAAGTTGGGGTTTAGGAGGGGTGCAGGCTCCAGCCCGGCACCGCTTACCTGGAGTGGCTCTAGAGTGGCAGCAGCGCCCACCAGGCCCAGGTCAGGCTCCCTGCCTGCCATGGCTCTGTGCCGCTTCCGGAAGCGGCCGTGTGACAGTGCTGCCCGTAGGAGCCAGCTGAGGTCACTCAATTAGGGTGAACTGCAAACAGAACGGGGCAGACAAACCCCAAAAACTGGTGTATATTCCAATACTTAGATTTACCAAGCCAGCACAAAACAGCTTCTCTAGTACCTCACTGGTTACTTAGTAGTCCAAACAACGCAGTTCCCTTAAAGTACCCAGCCTCAGGCCTCCATCCAGACACACCTGTCAGATATGATGACGATGATTGAAAATCTTATCTCATCATATAAAAGAAAAGGTTCTTCCAATCCCAAAGGATCAGCCACACACCCAGGTTCAATTATAACTTAGATCTTACCCAAAATATACGCTTATAGCCAATTCTTATTAACTAAACTAAAATTTATTAAAAAAAGAAAAGAGAGAGAATGTTGGTTAAAAGATCAATATACATACAGACTTGAATTCAATTCTTGAGGTTCAGATGCATAGCAGAGGTGAGCTTGTAGTTGCCAAAAGTCCTTTTAGAAATAGTCCATAGGTTATAGTCCAATGTCCATATTCAGGGTGGCTCCAGTCAATGACTGGGGATCTCAATCCTTGTGGCTTAAGGTTTCCCCCTCTTGAAACCCAAAGCAGATCTGAGATGAAGTAGGATCATGTCCCAGGGTTCTTATACATTTCCAGCAGCCTTTCAGCCTGAGAAAACAATAGGCCTAACTCTCCTTCTTCCAAACATCCTGGCAATTAGCACAGGGTAATTTATCCATTAAACAGTTCAGATACAGGTTACCACAACCTTCAAAGAGACATATAGACTAATACTATTTCACTTAAGTGTCATTATAAATCTTAATATTCCTTTTTTGATCTTTGAATTAAAACTATAGCAATAGACAAGACTTGTTTGCTTACATCACAAGCCCTGAGCA
Source organism: Emys orbicularis (assembly GCF_028017835.1). Classification (NCBI taxonomy): domain Eukaryota; kingdom Metazoa; phylum Chordata; order Testudines; family Emydidae; genus Emys; species Emys orbicularis. The sequence goes on along the minus strand of NC_088689.1, from coordinate 35,534,725 downwards.
AACATCTACCCTTTTACCTCTAACAATGCAGACTTACATTTCAAAGCTCTATTCATTTACATATCTTCCTAACCAGTTTCTACAGTTCAGCCATAGGTCAGGTCAGTCTGTGAGTTAATTAACTCTTTCTGGCCCCGTCACCTTTCAATGAGATATTATATTATACTCGTAACGTCACAGGCCGGCACCACGTCCCTGTGGCCCGGGGGGGGGGGGGGGATGGAGCTGAGGGTTCCACGTGCTGCCCTCACCTGTGGGTACCTCCCCCGAAGCTCCCATTGGCCGGGAACATGAAACCGCGGCCAATGGGAGCTGCGGGGGGCGGTGCCTGCAGGCGAGGGCAGCGCGTGGAGTCCTCTTGCTCCCCCCCTTTTCCCCAGGGGCCGCAGGGACATGGTGCCGGCCGCTTCTGGGAGCGGCGCGGGGCCCGCGGCACCATGGGGGTGGCAATCCCGCGGGCCGGATCCAAAGCCCTGACGGGCAGGATCCGGCCCATGGGCCGTAGTTTGCCCTTCCCTGCTCTATAGGAATAAGAGTGATTACTAAATACGACTAAATATAAACACTGAAGTATGCAGAAAGCCTTCCCCCGACTACAACAGGCTATGCAGTATTATATATACATACGTGCAGCTAGTTTTGGTACAGAAGTCTGAATCTGATATCAGATACATGACCACAGACTCCCCAATTACCACAAAACTCATGCTGATATCTGACCATACCCATCTAGGTTAATAATAATCTTGCGGTGTCTTCCATTCAATTTTGTTATACAAGTAAAATCAGGGGCCTCATTCATGGATAGTAGTGACTTTATTATCCATTGAATTTGCTGTTAACAGCGTATAACAGAGAACTGGGTTTCTGCCAGTCAAGACAAGGCTCCCTAATGATGGTGAGACCGGAGTGACTGATGTTGAACACTGTGAATCTAGTCTCTGCATTCTATCTTATCTACACCTGCTCACTGTGCCGGGGTGAAGGGGCCCAGTTTAAGCTCCATTAATTTTGCACAATGATGTAACTTGCACACTAGTATCCTAACCACTGTGTACTCACTACTGTTCCTGACAATTATCTCCACAAATGTATCATCTTATGAGTGCTTCAGATTGTGCCTCAGCCATGTTTTAGATGCCCTCCTTTTAGTGTTAGCAGGCAATAGCTATGTTTTTAAATATCAATTAGCAGTGTGCACACCTTTAAAACATGCTGGTTAATCATGGTCAACTCTAGGTCCCCCACCTGCTGTGTAGACAGGACCAAAAATGAGAATGTATAGCTATTTGCAACAGCAAAATGATATTATTTATTACAAACTGTAACCACTGAAATATCCAGGTGTGCACAATTTACAATACACTCTTGCTTCAGAATGCTTGAACAGTCGACAACATAACCCCTACAGTAAATGCCCCAGTCACAGTGATGGGTGCTATCAGTGCATGCAATGGTTGGGGATCTGCTCTCCTATTCACTTCTGAAAAAAAAATGGTGAAAGCATGTAGTGCATTCTGCCTTTTTTTTCCTCTCTCTCTCTCTCTCTCTCTCTCTCTCTCTCTCTCTCTCTCTCTCCTTTATAGCCATCTGAGCCATCATGTTTCAGGCTTATTCCATTTTGAATATAACACTCACAATGTAATTTGTAGTTTTCTACATGGCTGAGCTAACATCTAAATGACAGCAAAGGTCTGAATAATCCCCCCCAAAACATTAATTTTAACTCCCAGTTGGGACAGTATAAATGGTAAAGTTGTTATAGGCGGTGCTGGTAGTGCTGTCTATATTTAAGGTTGCCTGATGCTTCCTATTATACAGCTCTGTTTTCGGTTACTTATACCATTGTCAAATTGTAACTGCGCTGAAATTTGCCATGCCAGGTGCAGGGTTGCAGCAAAAATCATTTGGTTGTTTCCAAAAATGAGATTTGGAGAGGAAATATGTTGTTTTTGCCCATGATAAAAAAATTCTTACAACCTTTTAATTGAGGAACTCTTGTTCCTCCATGCTTTGGAGCAGAGACTTGAATTTTGGCAGAGAGATTGCCCTGGTTTCATGAATTTGCCTTTTGCTGTTTGAGGGGGTGGCGGGGAGGGGAGAGGAGAGGAGAATAAAAGGCCCAAACTTGGCAATTTATAAGCCTTTGAAAAATCTGTTTTCATGTGGTCAGTAGAGATTTGTTAGAATTTGGCAGCTAAATTCCCTGAAGATTCCCCCTGCACTGAACATGCTTCATCTTTAGGCTTTAAGAGCTGAGCAGGACTTTCCGGGGGGAAGGGAGGGGTCCTTCTCTTGGTCACTAGAGGTTGTGTAGTGCTGGGCACTGGAACTCAGAGTCTCACTTGGGCTTTCTCTCAGTGCTCCCTACTGGCACCCAGGCAGTGTGAAAGAGGGAGGAAACAGCCTGACTCGAGTCAAATGCAGAGAAGACAGGAACCAGAGCAGGGGGAGTAGGAAAGAAATGGAGGACTAAGACTAGGTGGGCAAAGGGACTGAGTAAAGGAGCCAGGCAGGAGACTGGGAGTGGCCATGGAGGGAAGACTGCAACATGGATGGGGAGCCCCAATGCGAGACTAAGACTGCCTCAGCAAGAAGAATGGGACTAGGATGGGGAGCATGAGGGGTGGGAACTGGGACTGGCTAGGTGAGGCAACTGGTATAAGAAGCTGGAGGGAGGTGGAAAACAGATTGAATGAGGATCCTGTATGTAGGGAGGCAATGGGAGATTTGATTGGCTGGGCAAGCAGACTGAGTCAAGGAGCCTGGGAGAGGACTGGGACTGTGAGGGGGGATAGGGGAAGAATGGGACTCAGATGGGGAGCCCTGAGGGGGAAGACTAGGATTGGCTGGACAAAGAGACAGGAACTGAGATGAGAGGCTGGGGTGGCAGGAAAGACTGGGATGAGGAGCTGGAAGCGGAAACTGAGACTGGGGAAAAGAACAGGTTGGAGGGATGGAGAAGAAAGTGTCAGGTTTGGGGGAAATGAGCAGAAAGGTCTGTGCCCACGAGAGTATACTCCATTCCAGAGCAAAGAATGGAACCCATGATTCCTAAGTCTCAGCATTCCTTTGCTGTCTGCAAATAGTTGTGAAACCCACAAGCAAAGTGTGTGTCTCATCCCTCTCTAGTGCTGGTCCATGTAGAGTATGACTACCTATTATTGCAATCAGTTACTCATTAGCTCTAGTGACAGAGATCTGTGCAGTGAATCTAAAGGTTCCAACCCTGTTTATGAAGAATGTGGGTGTCAAAATGATTCCACCTGATGCAATTTCTGTTTTTTCTGTTTCCGTTTTTAAAAACCTAGGAAATTACACACAAAACAGCCATGTTAAGAAATGCTAGAATTAAGGTACCCATGCAAACTTAATTAAGTCCCCTTGTGCATATGCATTGTGATATAATTGTTAATTGCATTATCACATATTTTTCCACAGGACCCCTGCCTCATTCAATGCCCAGGATGAACCAGCTCTGAGGATGAATCAAGGTATGTAGTGAGGGAGGCGTTGTCTGTACAACCTTGCCTCATTTGTTGCAGAAGTTGGAAAGTGTATAGTAAATGAGGCAGAGAACTACAGGAATTTTGAATGTCCAACTTCAGACACTGGAGCCTAGTGTCTGAAGTGCTAAGCATTCACAGTTGCAAATGAGGTTCTTTGAACATATAAAGTACTATGAAAAATCAGGCCCTAGCCATCTCAAATTGGGCACCCAAATTAATGGTCACTTTTGACCTTTATTTCCTCTATGCTTTAGTTGCCCATTTGCAAAATAGGGATAAGACCACTGCCAAGCTGTCTGGAGTGGCTCATGACCATGAGTGTTAAACTCAGGGCAGACTGCTACAAACCAGAATACAACCCCCAAATTGGCTGTGTGCTCTGTAAATAGATTTCACCAACCAAGTATCAAATGTGAACTCCTCAAGCACTATAACAGCCTTAACATGGAGTCACAGAGAGTCCCCTTGGGCACTCCGGTCTATCTTGCTATCCAGGCAAGCCTGCCTTTGTGATAGATTGTCCCTTATACCAAAAATCACAACAATATTTAGGTTACTCCCAGTTCCAAAGGGCCAGTCACTTACCCCAGGTCAGTTGCACCTTAGATCTTTCACTAAAGACAAAGTTTATATAGGATTGGCTATAAGCGAAAACAAATGTATTAACTAGGAAAAGGAAATAAGTTATTTACAAGGTTAAAGCGGGTAAACATACACACACAAATGAGTTATAGTTGGTAACAGAAGCTGCTGTATTATGCAAGCTCTGTATGCCCTTTAGGACTAAGCAGCTTTGGGATCCCTTGCTTAAGCTTAAGAAATATTGACCTCTCCAAATTCCAAGCAGCATAATGATAGAATTCCTTCTGGTCAGGGATGTTTATCCCCTTCCCCCAGCGTTCAAACTTCAATGGGACAGTGTGACGGTGCTGCCCGTGGGAACCAGCTGAGGTTACTTAATTAGGGTGAACTGCAAACCAAACGGGGCAGACAAACCCCAAAAGCTGGTGGATATTCCAATACTTAGATTTACCAAGCCAGCACAAAACAGCTTCTCTAGTACCTCACTGGTTACTTAGAAGTCCAAACAACGCAGTTCCCTTAAAGTACCCAGCCTCAGGCCTCCATCCAGACACACCTGTCAGATATGATGATGATGATTGAAAATCTTATCTCATCATATAAAAGAAAAGGTTCTTCCAATCCCAAAGGATCAGCCACACACCCAGGTTCAATTATAACTTAGATTTTACCCAAAATACACGCTTATAGCCAATTCTTATTAACTAAACTAAAATTTATTAAAAAGGAAAAGAGAGAGAATGTTGGTTAAAAGATTAATATACATACAGACTTGAATTCAATTTTTGAGGTTCAGATGCATAGCAGAGGTGAGCTTGTAGTTGCCAAAAGTTCTTTTAAATATAGTCCATAGGTTATAGTCCAATGTCCATATTCAGGGTGGCTCCAGTCAATGACTGGGGATCTCAATCCTTGTGGCTTAAGGTTTCCCCCTCTTGAAACCCAGAGCAGATCTGAGATGAAGTAGGATCATGTTTTAGGGTTCTTATACATTTCCGCAGCCTTTTGGCCTGAAAAAACAATAGGCTTAACTCTCCTTCCAAACATCCTGGCAATTAGCACAGGGTAATTTATCCATTAAACAGTTCAGATACAGGTTACCACAACCTTCGAAGAGACATATAGACAATAATACTATTTCACTCAAGTATTATCATAAATGTTAATATTTCTTTATAGCAATAGACAAGACTTGTTTGCTTACATCACAAGACCTGAGCAAACATTTACCCTTGAGATCTTTAACAATGCAGACTTGCATTTTAAAGCTCTATTTATTTACATATCTTCCTAACCAGTCCTTAATGTTTACCCATGTGTCAAGTCAGTCTGAGTTAATTAACTCTTTCTGGCCCTGTCACCTTCCAATGAAATATTATATTACAATCATAACGTCACAGACAGTTCAAACCGTGGTGGGTTTTTGCATGTCCCCTTTTCATGAGTGTGGGGGAGCAATCAACAGTCTTTTGTTCACTGATGTTCCACAATGGTTCATCTGGTGTCTATAGGCCTTCTTTTGTTGGGCAGGAGATGACACCTCTTGTAATAAACTAGTATTTCACTCTTGGTAAAACTTCTTTCCTGACTGTGAGAGTTTCCAGTTTCATAGCAAACGCTTTCATAGTTAAAGCAATCACTTTATAACATTGGATACAGATGTTATAAGTGATATTGATACATGCAGCAACTCTCAAGCATTTCATAACGTCTAAACACATCTCTATAAATCTAATACCTATTTTAACAAAACTAACACATAGGTAAGCCAGACTGATTTTCAGCTATGTCATTGTTCAGTGAGACCTATGGGCCTTGGCATGAACTGGCACCTAAACTGCCAGCATCACAACCACCACCTCACTTCACAAGGATGTTGTGAAAATAAATGTATTAGTGTTTGTGAAGCACTCTGACAGTATGCTGTTGAACCTCATAGAAGCACCCAGGAGGAAATTAATAATTCTGTATTAAAAGCAAGGTTTGAACAGTATGCAGTAAATAAGGCCTGGGGCCACACACTGAACAATGAGGATAAAACAAAATATTGAAGAATACCATCCATCCTATGCTGGATGAAGCAGAATCTGAATGAGGCAGGGGGTCTGTGATTTTCCACTATTTCCCCCCCCCCCTTTTTTTTTCAACCCATTTTTTTGTGTTCTTATGTACAGCAGAGTAAGAAAAACACTCAATTGTATCTAAGGGTATGTCTACACCCAGCCGCTAGTTCGGCGGCTGGGAATCGAAGTTCTGGGTTCGACTTATCGCGTCTTGTCTGGACGCGATAAGTCGAACCAGGAAGTGATCGCCGTCGACTGCGGTACTCCAGCTAGACGAGAGGAGTACCGCGGCGTCGACGGGGGAACCGCGGCGTCGACGGGGGAGCCTGCCTGCCACGTGTGGACCGAGGTAAGTTCGAACTAAGGTACTTCGAACTTCAGCTACGTTATTCACTTAAGAAAAGACCGTCTTTCTGTCCTTCCCCATATTCTTTCAGGAAGGACTTTCAAGCTATACCACATATTGCAACATAGCTCCTAAACAGCCAGCAGCATTTTAAACTCTGAACCCTCTAACTCTTGTAAATCTTTTAAATACTAGCATAAGAAACAGGCAAAGGGGATTTATTTTATTTTCCTCTTTCACTGGAGGCAAAAAAAGAGAGAGAACAAACACTGAACAAGGGGGGAGGGGAGCATACCCTCCCCCATCACACACTTTTCCTTGCTGTGCATTTAGATTAAAACAAAATATGAAGTGCTTCATCACAAAGAATTCTGCACTTTGAATACAGTATTAATGACATTTTCTAGAGAATAATGTCAGTACCTTCTGCAAGCATCAACCTATGACTAGCATTTCAGATTCTCCACATCTGACTCACTCCATAGACAAGGGTCCCCACCATGCCAGTTCTGTATCTTCACCTTTAATTTTCTCATTCCCCCCCCCACCCCATATTTCTCCTCCTTACTGACTAGCTTTTTTCCAGTCTCATCTGAAACCTGTAACTCTGAATGTCTCTCTTCCTTTACTGTTTTAATTATTTGACTCTACAAAGTATTGCAGTCTTCCTTTTTTTTTTCTTTCTTTCTTTTTTTTTTTTTTTATAGCAACTACAGAGTTATGGCTTTCTTCCAGTCCAGAGGCTGGGCACATGCCTCTTTTGCTATTTGTACATGGCACCTTGTATGGCAATGTCTAGGTTTTAATCAAGAGTGAGCAAAACACCACTGTAATGTGTGACCAGGCATAGGCCAGCAGATAGGAAACCCAAGGCCAAGTCTAAGGTTAGATATCAGTTTTTCTATATGATGTTTTATTAGGAAATGACAGTCAACGGTTATGCCAACTGTTGCAGAAATTGGGAAGTGGGTTAGAAATAACAACCACCACAAAAAAAGTCACTGTGTGGCAAGGTGGAAAATTTCCTGCAGTTCATGCTGTTAACTTTCACTGTTTTCAATGTCCTTGCTGTAATAGTATTATTCAGTAGGCATTCTAAAGAGCCTTTATGAACATATATTTCAATGTTTTATTTGATAACCTGTATCTCATAGGACCAAATTCTGGCCTCAGTTGAGGATCATGCACCTCAGAAGATAAGAGTAGGAGACATAGGATATACTGAATTTTCAGAAGTAACCATTTATTTTGGGTGTGTCAGCTTCTGGGTACCAATCTGAGGCACCTAGGGTCAGATCCCCAAGGTATTTAGGCTCCTAAAGTCATAATGCTCTAAATGTCCACAGCTATGAAGACTCTAAAGGTTAGATTTATTAAGCTAGTTAACGGCAGGTTGAATAGATTTTTCTCTTCTGACTGCAACATACCATTTATTACAGGGGTTATAGGAGTCTGGTAAGAGGATGGAATATGAGGTATTAGGCTACTAAATACTTTTGAGGATTTGGACTTTAAAGCCTGATTTTTTCAGAGATGCCAAGAACTTGAAGCTCCCGTGGGTTACTTTTGAGAAGTTTGTAATCTTTATCTGGTTCCAAGATTTTGAGCATTGTTAAAGTAGTGGGTATTTTTAGTATACTTGTTCTATTCTTTGTCTTTCTTTTAGTTCATCCTTCTTCTAGGGACGAGACAACCCATTACCTCAAAACTATTCCATTCCCTGCCCAGCTGCCTATAACTCCTTTAATAAATGGTTTGTCGAATTCAGAATAGAAAAATCTGTTCAACCTGCTGTTAACTAGCTTAATAAATGTAACCTTTTGAGTCTTTATATCTGTGGGCATTATACCAAAACATGTATTTTGAAAATATACGTAGTGTGGTCACCATATTTATCATTTTCCTTTACAGTGTTTCCAAAACTTCTGTAAACTGAACCCTTAGGAAAATGAAATCAGTTGCATCCCCTGCAATCCCACCATGAATTCTTAATGGCTTGTCCACCTTAATGTATACATCTTCCACATTGTCCTGTCTGCTTCGGCATATACTAAAGTTTGGGAAATTTCAATCATTTGTCTATGATAACATCCAGGGCCGGCTCCAGGCACCAGCCGAGCAAGCTGGTGCTTGGGGGCGGCAGATTGAATGAGGCAGCATTCCGCCCAATCCTACGGCAGCACGGCCGCTTTTTTTTTTTTTCCCCCCTCTCCGGCCGCCCTGTAGGGGGCGGCGGCGCGGAGGACGGGAACGCCCTGCAGCAAGCCCGGCAGGGCAGTCCTCGTCCTTCCCTCCCCGCCGACCGGAGCGGAGCCCTCTCGGCAGGCGGCGCAGCGCAGCGGGAGGGGCCGCGTGGCAGCGCCCTGCTGTAGCCCTGGCCGCCCCCCTTCTCTCTCTCTCCCGCCCGCTCCCTCCCTCTTCCCCCCCGCCCTCCCCCGCTAGCCGGTTCCCCTGCACCCGCGCTCCGGCCGCGCCGCAGGGTTTTTTTTTTTTTTTTGCTTGGGGCGGCCAAAAAGCCAGAGCCGGCCCTGATAACATCTACAATGTACTGGACACCTTCCAAAAGAGACAGCCCTTGTTCCAAACATCTCACAGTGCACTGTGCTGTTTTTAAATGAATTGTGTGATTCTTAATGCAACGATTTACATCATATCTAGTGGTGAATTAAAGCTCACTGTGGACCATATCCAGTCCAACCAAAGGGCCCTGCACTACAAATCATGCCACATCTGGCTCCCTGTCCTGCCAGTTCTACTTCTTGTTTCTAAGGTCATGTCTACACTACCATTTATGTTGGCAATACTTATGTCACTCAGGGGTGTGAAAAACACACCCCTGAGCAATATAAATTTAGCTGGCATAAGTGGTGGTGTGGACAGCATTATGTTGTCAGGAGAGCTTCTCCCACTGACATAGCAACCACCGCTTGTTGGGGGTAGTTTAATTATGTAGACAGGAGAGCTCTCTCCCGTCAGCATCGAGCTGCTACATGAGAGATCTTACAGTGCACAGCTGCATCGGTACAGATCTCTAGTGTCGACATAACTCAGTCCCTTGTAGACTGCAACACTCTAGTATTTCTAGTGTTTGCTGCTGGCAAAATCCTACCTATCATACTATAAAAAGTGATCAGGCTAAAATGGGGGGCTATTCAAACCCCATACATTTTCAGTAGAAAATGTTTTTATCAGTTGGAAACTGAGCTCATTACTAAGTTTGAGGCAAATTATAGAGATCTAGATTATTTTCTCAACCGGGGTAGATAATGGCTTTACTTCTGAATATAGTTATCTGATTTTAGAAAAATGTAAAGGCTTCTTATATACCTCCATTAACTAGCTGAAATTCTCATATTCAAGAAAACTCAAGCTTGAGATGGCAACAGGCCAGTAACACTTCTATTTGTAACAGAGGTGGTAACCATTGTAAAGGTATTTTCTCACATCTCCAGTTCAGACATTCCATGCATTACAATGACTGGGGCTCAATGTAGTTTAAAGTGATTCCTTTTCTGTTTTGAATCCCATTTTACAGTTGTCTTCTGGAAGACTTTTCAGGCCCCATAGAAGTTAATTTTGCAATGAGTTGAGTAGTGTTCTATTGCTAGATTTACCTTTTCCTTTATGAATCATAACTTTTCATGTCACTGAATTGTTTGTTTTGTTTTGGGAGTGGTTTATTTTACCAAAGAGTTTGGTGTATGATTAGTAAATGTGCTATACCTACTATTCATCAGTATAATTTATAGAGAAGCATGATTGGTTCTCCTGGGACTGGTGGATTTTCCTTGGTGAGCTGTTCTAGTTAAAATCAAGTAGAAGTGGGTCAGCTGGAAAAAGTGGTTCTGGGTTTAGAGGTAGGCATCTAAAGCAGTCAGAAAGCTATGAGTACAAGTGAAATCTCAGAAAAAAATAAGACTGGTATTTAGAGTTCCTGTTGGTGTTTTTACAGAAGGTGAGTTTATTAAATGTGAATACAGACATCAATGAGAGTTTGGAAACAAAAGATTTACAGTTAGAAGGAAAATCTCTCTATGTTCAGCTGGTAAGTCAATCACCAAGGCTGCTTGGAAAGAGTGCCTTCAGAAAGAACTACATGAGATATGAGTTAGGCCCTTTATTTTCATTTTTTTTAATTTTCCAGGAATTTATTGGGTTTAATTGAAATATTTTTAAAAATGGGAGGGTATCAGTAAAAATGAAAAGGAAGTCAACAAGTGAGGGAGGGGTCCCCATACTCACAGGGAGTGAGGGGGAGGGATGCCTGGTACTCTCAGAGGGTACTCACCATGTGTCAGTTGAGGAAGCCTTCCACTCCCTGCAGTGGTGGGTAGTCTCGGCTGCTGGAACCTGGCTCCGCACCCATCTTGCTCCCTGCACATTGTGGGGAAGTAAACTGGGCTGCACTGAAGGGTCAGGAGGTCAGTGGAAGGCTGCAACCCATGTGTACTGGTCCCCCTGCTGGGCAGAGCTCCCTTCTGATCCTAGCTCTTTAGTGTGGCCCTGTCCACTTGCCCTATGAAAGATTTCCAGGTCCCTCAAAAGCCAAAATTCAGGTGAAAATCAATAAAAACATGCATACTGGCTTTTTAAAAAACCTGGGAATTTTTCAGGAGCAATCAGTAAATATTGATAATGAAGGACCTCAGATATGAGACAGCTCTTGGCAACAAGAGCTCTGTAACCACTCCAGGGTGGAGTCTATTGGTAAAGTGTGCACCAAGGAGCAGAAGACCTAGGGAAACCCCTGTATGAAGGGGTGGTAGGACACTAGTTAAGTAGCAAGAAACCCATGGGCCCAATACTGAGCTCTTTAAATCACAACTACTGCCAGTTTTCCAGCTAGAGCATTTAGACGTTAGTGAAGGCACCCAAGATAGTAATACATTTTGTGATCGCTGGGATAGCTCCCTTACCCTTACAAGTGCCATAAATTCTTTAGTGACCATAAATACTCAGAATCTCAATTTCAAATTTAATCCAAAAGGACACTGCCCTTAACACTGTGCCAAGATGTTGGTTCGATACTGCCACCAAATGAAGAGTGTCAGCTGAATTGCTACTACCATTTGCTGTAGCACCTTGATGTTCCTTTGAGGTCTGCCATCCAAATACTGATACATCTTCAACCTGTTTAAAGCATAAAAGCTGATAAAATTGTAGTGTACAATGGTATGGCTGCTGCATACTCTAAGGCTGCATTATGGTAGGTATCTTGTTCACTAATGTATATTAATTTTCAGTACTTTATTCCTATCTAGGGGTTTTCTTAATATTTGAGTTCTCTCATCTCATTAGTTCTCTTATTACGATGTATGTGCATATGGATATGATGGGGGTGATATACACAATAGAGAAGCAATCCCTTCCTTGGTGTTTTCCTACTCCCTACTCACTTTCTTCAGTGCAGGGATCCCCAATTCTTGAATATATTTTTCTCAGTGTGCTTTTCTGGGACTGGCCCTGTTAACTGCGGCATAGCCAAATAGCTGCACCTCTGAAGTGCCCATTTTGTAACTGACTGAAGCTTGTTGCATCTGTCTCACGCACACACACACACACACAACACACACATTTGAGAAATATCTGTTGTACTTCCACTGTTGTATTGATGTAGATGGAATATATGGGCCAAAGGTGTTAACATAATCCAGTCACTGTCCAACATTAAACAAGTTTCGGGATTAGGAATACAGAGACCTCGGCCTGCTTAGTACCATGGTAAACACATGCTTAAAAGGTCTAAAAGATTTTTTTAATTAAAGATAAAGAAATGAAGGAAAATTAGTTAAAGCATTTGAAACGTAAAGTATTAAGTAATGCTTTCATTTTAACAACATCCCTCGTTCCTTTTTCCTTTAGCTGTAGAGTTTTTAGTAGGAACCTCCCCCCCCCCCCTTGTTTGACAGTCTTAGATGGTATCAAAGATGGTCATAAGTGTCTTTTTGGGGAAAGAGAAGTTACTTGAGGTGGGCTAGAGCTACTGTTAGTCAGATCCCATTTCATCCAGGTGATGTTTTGGATTCAGCTGGAGCCAGTAGAGGTGGTAATGTCACCTAGGTCCCTTTCTCTGGTCAGAACATCTCTCAGGATCAGGATGATGAAGGCCCAGGGTCCCAGGGGATGGGGTGGTGGCAGCCACAATGGTGAAACTTGCTCCAGTAGCCTATTTTTCTCCTTAGAGTCTTCCTTTAAGGATCCATGAAGGGAATGGCGGGTGGGAAAGTCTATCCCTTCTTTATTTTGGCCACCAATTAGGACTAGTTTCTGACACTCATGGAGGATCGGTGTGGTCCCAAAGGACTGGAGAAGGGCAAACATAGTACCGTTCAACAAGAACAAAGGACCTGGAGAATTATAGATCAATCAGCCTAACTTCGATACCTGGAAAGATACTGGAACAAATTATGAAACAATCAGTTTGTAAGCACCTGGAGGATAATAGGGTTATAAGGATTTATCAAGAACAAATAATGCCAAACCAACTTAATTTCCTTCTTTGACAGCGATATTAGCCTAATGGATAGGAAAAAGCTATAGATGTGATGTATCTTGATTTTATAAGGCTTTTGACACATTCCCACATGATATTCTCATAAGCAAACTAAGGAAATGTGGTCTAGATGAAATTACTATTAGGTGGATGCACAATTGGTTGAAAGACTGCACTCAGGGTAGTTACTAATGGTTTACTGTCAAACTGGGGGGGACGACATGTATCTAGTGAGTATCTGCAAAGGTCTGTCCTGGGTCTGGTACTGTTCAATATTTTCATTAACAACTCAGATAATGGAGTGGAGAGTACGCTTATAAAATTTGCAGATGATACCAAGCTGGCACTTTGGAGGACAGGGTTAGAATTCAAAATGACATTGATAAATGGAAGAATGGGTCAGAAATCAACAAGATTAAATTCAATAAAAACAAGTGGAAAGTACTAAATGCTGGAAGGAAAAACATCAAACGCACAACTACAAAATGGGGAACAACTGGCTAAAGCTGAAAACGATCTGGAGGCTATAGTGGACCATAAATTGAATCAGTCAATAATATTATGCAGTTGTGAAAAAGGCTAATATCATTCAGGGGGTGTATTAACAGGAGTTAAGACAGGAGGTAATTATTCTGCTCTCCTTGGCATTTGTGAGGCCTCAGCTGGAATACTGTGTCCAGTTCTGGGTGCCACACTTTAAGACAGGTGTGGACAAATTGGAGAGGGTCCAGAGGGGAAGAACAAAAATAGGGCAGGTTTTCGAAACCTTTTATCCTGAGGAAAGGCTAAAAAAACGTGGGTGAGTTATGGTCAGTCTGCCATATTATTCTGTCCTAAAATGTTGGCATTCAGAATAAATTATCAATCTGGATGGCATTGCCACATTGAAAGAAATAATCCTCCCTTAATCGTGCTTGTGCAGTGGCATGAAAATATCTTAAGTGAACAGCAAACTAATAGGGCAGTACCACTAGTTTCTTTTCTCTCGCTCTCCTCTCTCTACATAAGGTGCCACTTAGCTTGCATGTTAGTACTGTATGCCAGTCCACACCCAGGATACATCAGAATCAGGGCTGGCTCCAGGCACCAGCTAAAAAAGCAGGTGCTTGGGGCGGCCAATACTAAGGGGCGGCACTCCGGCCGCTATTGGGGCAGCACGTCTGGGTCTTCGGCGGCAATTTGGCGGCGGGTCCCTCAGTCCCTCTCGGAGCGAAGGACCAGCCGCCAAATTGCTGCCAAAGAGTGGAGCGGCACGATCGCGCTGCCGCGGCTTTTTTTTTTTTTTTTTGCTGCTTGGGGCAGCAGAAAACCTGGAGCCGGCCCTGATCAGAATATAGTAAATTAAATGTCCCTTTTTTGTCTTTGTACCATACTGCTGTAAGGGAGTGGCAGAGTACCTTTTTTATTTTTTATACTCTCTGCTTGTGACTAGCATGTCTGTTTAGAGAGACCACAAATTCACCATCAGAAGGAGTCCAGAGGAGAGTAGCAAGAATCATAAAAGGTTTAGAAAACCTGACCTGTAAGGAAAGGTTAAAAAAACTGGGCATGTTTAGTTTTGCAAAAAGAATACCAAGGTGGGACCGGATAAGAGTCTTCCAATATGCAAAGGCTATCATAAAGAGGATAAAGAACAGGAGTACTTGTGGCACGTTAAATAAATGTGTTAGTCTCTAAGGTGCCACAAGTACTCCTGTTCTTTTTGCGGATACAGACTAACACGGCTGCTACTCTGAGACCTGCCATAAAGAGGATAGTGATCAGTTGTTCTCCATCTCCACTGAAGGTAGGACAAGAAATAATGAGGTTAAGCTGCAGCAAGGGAGCTAGATGTAGGTTAGATATTAGGAAAAACTTGCCAACTAAGGGTAGTTAACCTCCCTTGGAAGCCTATACCAGAGCTTGTGGAATTCTCATCACTGGAGGTTTTTAAGAACAGGTTGGACAAACACCTGTCAGGAATGGTCTAGGTTTACTTGGTCCTGCCTCAGTGCTGGGGGCAGGACTAGATGATTTCCCGCGGTCCCTTCCAGCCCTAGGTTTCTGTGATTTTTTTTTTTTAATTCATATTTTGGTGCTAAAGTTGGTTTTAATAGCAAGGGGGCTGTGTCCCAAGAGAAGAGATGCACCTTGTGGGCTTGGGGTCCACAACAGTGTCCTGCACTGGTGTCCACCTTGGCAGCAGTAGGGAAGAGGAAGGGGACACAACACCCCCCACCCCCCAGTCACCCTGGCAACCCTCCTCCAATGGGAAGAGGAGAGACAACTGAAGTCATCAGCTGCCAGTTAGAGGGCACAAGACAGCCACGCAGCACTGCAAGCAGTTTCTGACCCTGGGCACAGCCCCGGATGCCTGGGAAAGCAGGAGGGAGGCTACGAATAGCCCTGCTTTCCTCCACATGGCAAGACTAGCCTGGGAGCGAAGCAGAGGGAAGGTCTCCCTGTAGCCGGCCAGCACAGCACTGCCAGTCCCAGTAACTGACCTATCTGTAACCTCAGCCAGCAGAAAAGCCTCAGGAGGGTACAATCTGCTTCTCCTGCCCCCACCTGCCAGCAACAGAAGGAGACAGCCTTGCTTGCCTGCCACCATCTGCAGCCTGTTTGCCCTGCAGCCAGCCCATACCGGATCTGGGATTTTGGATCCTGAGACCTGACCTGCTTGTATCTGAACCTGCGGGTTCCAAGCTTTAAAGACTGTCTGCACCGTTCCAGAAGAGTGTGGATGTTTTAGTTCCTCTCCAGTAATCCCCAGGAAGGACCTGCATGCCTGCACCAGTCTTCTGAGTGCTCAGCCAGAAAGGGAACCTGAGTGAGTATCCTGTATTACAGCTAGATAGGTAGTTAAGGTTTAATCTTATACCATTAAGGCACATTCTATCTGTGAAAGGGTTTTAATCTCCCTAGATCATCAAGATCTGCACTACCAATTCCCAGTATAATAAAGTGTGTTTCTAAGAGCATCTCCTTACAGGCCTGCAGCATCCCTCCACATGTACGACACGGGTACCTGAAATGTGGGGGACTGAAGGAGGAGACACTTTTGGTAGGAACATTAGGGAGTGTGTGGTCAGATGCCCTAGTGTACTTGCCAGCATAGCCATTAGTAATTAAAGAGCATTATTAATATCTCTAATCATTTCAATCATTTAATATTTTTATTGATTGTATATTTGTCTTTAATCAAATTGTAACATATAGTTTATAGGTTTCAGAGTGGTAGCCATGTTAGTCTGTATCAGCAAAAACAGCAAGGAGTCTTTGTGGCACCTTAGAGACTAACACATTTATTTGGGCATAAGCTTTCGTGGGCTCAAACCCACTTTATCGGATGCATGGAGTGGAAAACACAGTAGAGAGGTATAAATACACAGCATATGAAAAGATGGGAGTTGCCTTACCAAGTGGGGGGGTCAGTGCTAATGGGCCAATTCAATTAAGGTGGAAGTGGGCTATTCTCAACAGTTGACAAGGTACACTGGCCTCATTAACACTACAAAAGTGATTTCCACCCCTTCTTGTCAACTGTTGAGAATAGCCCACTTCCACCTTAATTGAATTGGCTTGTTAGCACTCTGTACTGTACCTCTCTACTGTATTTTCCACTCCATGCATCTGATGAAGTGGGTTTTAGCCCATGAAAGCTTATGCCCAAATAAATTTGTTAGTCTCTAAGGTGCCACAAAGACTCCTAGTTGTTTATACAGTTTATAGTAATTGTTTTTAACTTGTTTGTATGAGTTTGGATTATTTTTTAGTTCAAGCGCGGTAGCCCCCTGGTTTAGGGTTTCTCTACGCTAGAGGTTCTGTCGGTATAACTTATGTCTCTCAGAGGTGTAAATAAGCCACCCTCCGGAGTGACGTATGTTATACTGACCTAAGACAGTCTCCTGCCAACATAGCTGCCACCGCTCACAGAGGTGGTTTTATTATGCTGACAGGAGAGCTCTCTCCCATCGTCATGGAGCGTCTTCACCAGATGCGCTACAGCGGCGTAGCTGCATTGGCGCAGCTGTGCCATTGTAGTGCTTCTGGTATAGACTAACCCTAAGTGTGTTTAACACCTTCTTGTCTCACTGAAGGCCCAGCTAAGTAGCTCTATTCTTTAAGCACACCAGTACAAGGAGAGGGCACCGTGAAACGAGCCCAAGCAACAGCAATGTTGGAACTGTCCATAAACTGTGCGTGACCTCTCTCCTGTTAACATATCATACAATTACTCAGCCAGCGCTGAAAGGTGGATTGCATAAAAAAGCAGGAGTGCTGGATATTATCAGGGCGGCCAACTTGCATGTTTCCTTAACAGGTTTAGTCAGGATAACCCCAGGTCACAGTGGTGATCTGGGGTTATCCTATCTGAGAGGTGAGCTGAGGGAGGACCTGGAGAGGGCCACAAAATTGCCATGCATGCTTTGTCCTTCTCAGGATCACTGCTACTCTGGGCACACTGGCCTGGTCATCTAAAGGTCTATAGGGAAAACTGCTACCATATCTCAGTTTACTGCCTTGAGGACTTTTGGCATGCCATAGTGAGGAGGGCACCTGATTATATCATCTAGCCCACGGGCAGAACCACTCAACTCCACACTGTGGGCATTCTATCAGAAAGCACTGAAGGAAAGTGGGCTAAGAGTTGTGGATGTCACCCATGTTCCCCTGAGGGCTCACAGGTTGCACCCACTTACCCATGTCTGAAAAATGTAGCCTGAGTGGCTTGGCCAAGGTCACACAGGATGTCTATAGTAGAGCCAGTAACAAATCTACATGTACTGAATCCTAGCCCAGTGCCTTAAACATGAGACCTGTCTTCCTTAAAGTCTACAAAACTTACACCAAAACTCCGTATTTTAGTACTTAGACTTTTATTAATGACAACTGTGAGGTTAGACAGATCTATTAATGTTGTTGCATGTGCTGTAATCTTCAAAGAAAAGGATATTTCAAGCATAATATTCATATGCTGTCACAGTGTCTGTATGTATTTTATAATGAATGGTCCCAAAGCTCCTTCCAGCACTTCACTGCTCTGGAGAAATAGATTTTTGACTCTAGAAGTATGTTTGCAGTTAAAGATACAGACTAAAAGACCTAATTATTGATTTCCCCCAACTAATATGTTTTGGCCAGCATTCTTGTTTCTACTCCATTTTGTGGGAAACCCATTTAACTCCTAGCTATATCTTCTTTTATTAAAGATTTTCAAAAGCATTCGTGAATGGAACACTTCTTTTGTAGTAAGTTACTGCTTTCTCCTATAATAAATGGAGACTCTAACAAAGATAGTGTTCTTGACAAATAAGCTAACTGGAAGCCAATGTAATTAGGGCATGTTAAAATATCAAGCATCTCACTAAAGAAAATCCTGTTAAAACATTCATAAATATTTGCAGAAGGGTGAAATAGAATTTAGTAGAACCTGTTGGAGCCAGCATTCTGACTTCAGCTAGATTTTTAAAGAGTGGCAGATAACCTACATGTGTAACAGTCTGATGGAGGAGTTATCTCTCTTTCTTTCTCTCCCTGCCTCCCTGGCCACAGTTAAAATACTAGGAAGATCTGGCTAGTGAGAGACACAAAGTGCAGTAAACCATGCTAGTTGCGGGTGAAGTCTAGTCTCCCTGGTGCCATATACGGTCACTGTTCCTTCTCCTCTGACATCCCACAACCTGACATTGTTTTAGCACTGTGTCCATCACAGGTGCTCTGAATCCTGTCTTTGAATCCCTCCAAAGGAGCTGTCCTCCTCCTGTATCTACATGAAGCTGGTAACCTGTGCTTTTTAGGTGGTAGGTCTAGTACCGGGAAAAATAATTTAGAGATGGGCAGTTCACAAAACAATAGAATGTGTGTGTGGTACTTGTTCTGATCAACACACCCTTTGTAGGGTGTGTTAATCCAGGATAATATGGTGTGATTTATGCTTACATCTATATTTATAGATAATGTATTATAAATTATTGTAGTAAATTCTTGAATCACTTTCACTATGATCATGAGCACTATAGAAAAGCCTAAGATAGACAAAGCAACTCTTTTAACCAATGTCTTTTCCCTTTTTTTTTTTTTTTAGTAAATAGACTTGGCAGAAATTTTTTTTAAGTGATTTTGACAGGTAATGTCAACATTTATTTTACAGGATTTTTAATTTTTTATCAATTTAAATTTTGCACAGTTTCACAATTATGGGGTTTATGCATTTTTTTCAGTTTTTAATTATTTAAATTTTCACAGTTGAAAACTATGGGTGGGAGTCAGACAATACTTAATGACAGCAGATGTTGAGATTCAAATGTTAAAACTTTATAACAATTAAAACACAAATTGTCAACATCACATGTCAGAACATGGAAATTAAATATCCTTAAATCACCCCTAATAAGTTCTCAAACAGCAGTTTTTCTTGCCTATGTATAGATTTCTTTTATCAATGGAAATATTTTGTCTGTTTTTATGTCTATGGTGAAATTAATGTTTATCGACAGTTACCAATACAAATGTAATCCTTCCAAGCCTAGATATAAAGCACTTCTTTTGTTTGGGCTCTTACCGTGTATATTGAATTATTTGGAATCAGATAGAGACAAAAAGGACGACAAACTGCTGGGTAGATTTGTTTAGCTGTATTAACAGAAATATTTGTGCATACAGTATACTGATGCCTGCAAAATTTCCTGACAAAATGCCTGACAAAAATGAGCACATACTCTTCCATACTATCATAACAGTACTGTCTAGAGAGGGGAAGAGGCAGGTGAGATTGACCTTTAAGGGAGCTGTTCTGTCACTTAATGCCAGTGGAAAACGTACACCTACTCTTCTGTGCATTGATGGGAGACAGACCACTTTATGATCTGATTAGTGCAAGAGAAATGTAGCACAGACACACTCTAACTACAAAAAGGTGGCATATCCCTTTCTCTGCTGTTGGATTGTGTGCAGCGGTAAGTAGGCCATCCTGGCACATCAGGCTGCACTGGATGCTGTTATTCACTCCAATATTTAGCATTGTTCAACATCACAAACCAAGTCCTGTTTGACTTGCTCACATTAGTGGCACCATTGGCTTCAATGGGACTACTGCAAGTGTAAGCGTTTGCAGGACTGGAACTCCTAATGGCTAGGCTATGTAGCAAACTGAGTAAACTCCTAGATTTATTTACTAATAAAAATACGTGTCCACAAAATTGTAATACATAACCTGTAAGAAAATTAGCAGGTGTCTAACTGTCTTATTAGAGTGGTCTACAAAGACATTTAAATCTTTCATCCAACAGATATTGTTGAGAGTGATATAAACTGGACATTAGGAAGTTTAGACTTGAAATTAGACGAAGGTTTCTAACCATTAGTGGAGTGAAGTGCTGGAACAGCCTTCCAAGGGGAGTAGTGGGGGCAAAAGACATATCTGGCTTCAAGACTAAGCTTGATAAGTTTATGGAGGGGATGGTATGATGGGATAGCCTAATTTTGGCAATTAATTGATCTTTGATTATTAGCAGGTAAATATGCCCAATGGTCTGTGATGGGACGTTAGATGGGGTGGGATCTGAGTTACTACAGAGAATTCTTTCCTGGGTGCTGGCTGGTGAGTCTTGCCCACATGCTCAGGGTTTAATTGATCACCATATTTGGGGTCGGGAAGGAATTTTCCTCCAGGGCAGATTGGCAGAGGCCCTGGAGGTTTTTCGCCTTCCCCTGCAGCGTGGGGCACGGGTCACTTGCTGGAGGATTCTCTGCACCTTGAGGTCTTTAAACCATGATTTGAGGACTTCAATAACTCAGACATAGGTTAGGGGTTTGTTACAGGAGTGGGTGGGTGAGCTTCTGTGGCCTGCTTTGTGCAGGAGGTCAGACTAGATGATCATAATGGTCCCTTCTGACCTTAAAGTCTATGAGTCTATCTTCCTTGCATCTGATTTTTTCCCCCCTGCCAAATACCACAGTGTTTAGTCCAAAGAGGCCTCTCTCAGGTCAGTATTACTTAAGCAATAGATTGGAAACACAGGGCACTTTCTGGGTTTAATGACCAGATAGAAGGAATTTGACTTGAGATATGTTATACAATGAAAATAGAAATTAAAAATCAGGCATATGTCAATTTATTTTAATACACTTTGCAATTTCAGATGATATGTGCAGGGCACTGATAGAGAATTATTGTCCTTACATTAGCTACTAGTATTTCTGGAACTCTTTTCCACTTAGCTTAACATAGAGATTAGCACTTGATCATGCAGCCCTTGTATATGGATGGGAAGGCTTTAAATCAGCTTGATATCAACTGTAAGGAAATGCTGGACTCAGTTATTGCTGTTAGACACGGGGGACAAACCAAAACCTGGTGATCCAAAGCCATCAAATGCTGGATACGTTTTGATCCAGCTCTAGTTGCTTTCCAGCTCAAGCCCATCTCTAGTTGTTGTTGTAGACCATGTATTAACAATGTATAGTGCAAGTGTTATCTACCCTTTGCTTCTGGATCTGCTGAGTCTTGAACTATGTGAGTGATGTTGCTGTTTGTTTGAGGTTAGTGTCTTAGCAATTAATGACCAGTATAATAACCATGCAGAAAGCAGGACTTTATAATATTTTTCCTAGAGTATAACAATGCAGAATAAACATGAATAATAGTAAGCTACATTAAGTCATAACTGGTACGGTTTGTGTAAGTTACCCTTGATTCTGATGGCACTAACACAGTACACATTTTTTTTTCTAAGTGACCCAAGATGTGGCTGGCTGTAGTTGTGACATGTTTGATCCATGGAACTGTATCAGCACAAGGACTTGTTGGCGATAACGCACCTTTTAATCCTGAAACATTTATGAATATTGTAAGTACAGTGTCCAAGGGTGGGGGGAAATCTCTGTAAAACAATGAAATGTACATTGCTAGTAGTTAAATATGTACGTCTGTGGATTAAACGTTCAGAGCCTACAATAGATAATGCCCCACAATTCAGTATTCCTTGATGATCCCACTAGAAACTCCTTCCAATTAAAATCCTGAGTGCATACATGGCCTAGGAAAGCCTTTAAAAATTGAAAACCTGTTGGCAGTCTAAGACCAAAGCCTTTGATTTTTCTTCCTACAGAGTGAGATCATCACCTACTGGGGATACCCCAGTGAAGAGTATGATGTTGTGACAGTGGATGGCTATATACTTAGTGTTAACAGAATACCCCATGGAAAAGTACATGCTGACAACACAGGTAAAATTGATGTCCATATTAAACAGGACACTTGCTGTATCCTTATGATTAGGTCAGGAAGGACTTTAACCTAGAATATAGACATATGTTCAAGAGGCTTACAGGGGTCCCAGAAAATCCCATGAGTTTGGTTTTATGGAGTTTTCATCTAATAAAGGGAGATTTATGGAGAAGGCCCTTCCCTGTAGTGCCCTGAAAGAGTTTTCCTCCCACAGCCTACTCTACCCCACAGCTCTGCACCACTCCTAACCCCCATGATCCCCAACTGGCAGCACTGGTCCTGCAGAAGCCATACTGCTATTGGCAGAGTCCTTCTGTGGCTGTGTAGTAGGTCGCACAGAGAACAAAGTTATGTTCTAGTTCTGCTAGAGCTTCTGTAATGGAGCTTCTACAGGGCACTGACAGTGGGGGATGAGTGTTACTGAATAGTCCCAACACCACCCCTGCGCTTGTACCCTAGGGGAGCCACTGGATCTCAGCCTTCCCCATGATACTAGGAGCAGAGAGGGGTGGTCTGGGCCCTTGTTAGAGAAGTGCTTATTTCATGCTTTTTTTGTTCGTCAGTCTTAAAATGGGTAACCGGTCTCTCACTTAGTCATCTGTTTTATCTGTATGATCCCATGGCGTAAACTAAGGCATGTACAACAAATAACTGAATGTTAAACTACTTGTCTCATTTACTATGGTTAGGTTTCTAATCTCTTGCATAAATTCAGTATTGAAACACCGAAAGTATGTGATCACATGTTTCTTTCAAATTTATAAACCAAAACTTTTTTGTTATGGGGAAAATCAATATTTATATTGCCATTTGACTCTAGGTGGGCTGTATGGTTGTCTAATGGGAACTCTTTTGGAATAAGAGATTCCTCTCAACTGTTGTTTTTTTGAAGACAAATAACCAAATGCAGTGGCTCAAAAAAATTAATATGAAAATGGTCAAGAGGAGAAAAATCTTTATATGTAATGTTTGAATCTTATGCTAAACTAAGCCTATCCACTCTGCATCTGCAAGCAACCTTGCAGGGGTTAAGCACTGTCCTTGCAAAGTGTACAAATGCACAGGTAGTCTGTTTTCCCCCTGCTAATCCCTAGAATAGCTAAACAGTGCTAACTGTCTGTATAAAAATGGGAAGAAAATTCTGCAGCGAAGTGCAGTTTAAAAGTCACGAGAGGACAGTGAAGTGTGTATGAGGAACTGAGACTAAAGATGCAGGTGAGAATCTCAGCATAGTGAGAGGACAAGGGAAGGAGTACTGAGTGGGGCGGGAAGTGAGGAGAGAGGAAGTGGGAGGGAAGAGGAAAAATACAAGCAAAATAATGGGGAATGGAGAGATGATGGGGAGGGAGTAAACAAAATTGACAGAGAAACTGAAGGTGGGAGAGGTGAAAGGTTAGTATAAACCATGTTGGGCATGAAAAAGAAGCCAGGATGACTAGAGTGCCACTGCTGCAATCCAGATGTTGAGATCTAAATCAGTTGCCCTGCAGACAGCAACATTATTGCTTATCCAGAAGAATCACCAGCCACAAACCTAAAACAGAGACCACAAGTCTGGAGGAGTTTTTTGTTTTGTTTTTGCTTTGCCTTTCAGCATGTGCTTAAGGGAAAATCTTTAGAGCCTGGGAAGTGTCATTGTGCAGGGCTAATGGAAAAGGGTATGGCGCACAGCTAAGATGATCAAGAGATGCAAAGCATTCTTAGTAGGTGTCTGTTGCGTTAGTGTAAAGTGATTATTTAATACTGCTGTACATTTATTTGTCATGTGTGACAGACCCAGACCAGTGGGGTACAGGAGTCTGGTAGAGGGCAAATATACTGGTCACTGGATGAGTAGTTTTCTGTTCCCTGAGTGACCAGACCTATTGGGATTCAGGAAGTGGGCGGGCGAAGCCCGCCCACTGCTAAAGGATCCCCCCCAGCCTCAGGGGGGGTCCACAGGACCTGGAGACCAAAAAATTACGGGGGACAACTAATAAAAGAACAGGGACAGGAGTGAGGTCAAAGGGTCAAACGAAGCGAACCAGACGGGGACACCGAGCAGAGAACCCCGGACAGTGCCCACTGCTCCTCGAAGGCGTCAAGGGAGCTAGTGGACGCCGCCCAGAGGAACTCTGCCCGGATACGTGAAAGAACGGAGGACCTGAAATACGCCCCACAGTCAGAGGAAACTCCATCGGCCAACCTCCTCACTCTGGGTTTATAGATGGCCAGTTTCGCTAGGGCCAGAAGGAGGTTGACCAGGAGGTCACGCGACTTTGTGGGGCGACGGATAGGGAGTGCATAAATAAAAAGGTGAGGAGAAAAGTGCAACCAAAATCTTAACAAAATATCCGTGAGGAGCCGGAATAGGGGCTGCAGCCTGGCGCACTCCAGGTAAACATGCGCCAGGGTCTCCCTCACGCCGCAAAAGGGGCAGGTGTCTGGGATAGGGGTAAACCGCGCCAAGTACACGCCCGTGCTCATGGCTCCGTGAAGGAGCCGCCAACTGATGTCCCCGGTGGGCTTCGGGATCAGAGCAGAATAAAGGCTGGCCCACCGGGGCTCCTCACCCTCCAGAGGTGGCAGAAGGTCCCGCCACTTCGTATCGGGGCGGGATGCGAGGGTGAGGACATGAAGAACATGGAGCACGAGCGTGTATAGATGTTTCCTTGGCGCGGTCCGGAACAGAACCGGCTGCAGATGGTGCAGCTGGCTCATGGCGAATGGACGGGGAGGGGGCTGGTTGGGTCCACGGGGCAGGGGCCCGATGAAAAAGTCTGGAGGGCTCGGAGTGGAGGGTTGGCGGGGCGTGCCCTCTCGCAGGACCCGGTCGAGATAGTCCCGAGCAGCGGGCGGCAAAGCGGCCCTCACCTCCTGAAGTACGCGCCGGGGAGTACGAGGTCTGGAGAGCCCCATGCGCTGAGCGAGCGTCAGGGGATCCAGCCAGTCTCCCCGGTCATAGTCCAGGAGATCTCCAACTTTGGTGACTTCTGCTAGGACCAACCTCTGGCGCACCATGGGAGACTCCGCCACCTGCACACGAAGCTGGGGGTTGTATAGCAGGGTCTCCGCGAGGAGATCTGCCCCCACGGTGGCTGCCACGGACCTGGTCACTGAAAACAGTTTCCAGGTCCGGAGGAGGTCCTGGTAGAAGACCGGCAGCTCAGAGAGGCCTCGCGGAAGACCTCTCGGATGGAGACAAAGGAGCTGCCGGTCATATCGGAGCCCTCGGAAGCGGCGCAGGAAGGAGTGCGCCAATACGCTCCATGCCGGACTACCTGCACCATAAAGGAGCCTCTGCAGGGCCTGGAGGCGGAAGACGTGGACCTGAGCGTGCAGACACTTCAGGCCCTGCCCTCCCTCCTCCAGGGGTAGATGGAGAACCCCTGCAGAGACCCAGTGCAGTCCTGACCAAAAGAACTCCAGAATCAACGTCCGGAGGGTGGTCAGGAAGCCCGGGGCCGGGACCAGGGTGTTGAGCCGGTACCAGAGCATGGACAGGACTAGTTGATTGAGCACCAGTGCTCTCCCTCGAAGGGAGAGACACCGGAGCAGTCCTGTCCATTTCCGGAGCCGGTCCGACACCCTGCCTTCTAAATCTAGCCAGTTCTCCGGCGAAGACGGATGCGTGGCAGAAAGGTAAACGCCGAGATAGAGCAGCGGACCCGCGCTTCACCGGATGGCCTGAAGCGCGGGTGGGAGGGAGCTCGCCTGCCACCCGTCCCCTACCACCAGGCCAGAGCTCTTGACCCAGTTGACCCGGGCGGAGGAGGCCGCCGAATAGATGGTCTGGCAAGCCTCCACCCGCACCAAGTCGCCCGGGTCCTGGACCACGAGCAGCACGTCGTCAGCATACGCCGACAGGACCAGCCGCAGCTCCGGCTCCCGCAGCACCAACCCTGCCAACTTCCTACGGAGGAGACAGAGGAAGGGCTCGATCACCAGAGCATACAGCTGGTCCGAGAGGGGGCACCCTTGACGTACTCCTCGCCCGAAGCTGACCGGTTCGGTCAGGGTCCAGTTGAGCCTGATCAAACACTCTGCGGAGGCGTACAGCACCTGGAGAAAACCCACAAACTGGGGCCCGAAGCCAAACGCTCGCAGAGTGCCCAGGAGATACCCGTGGTCCACCCTGTCGAACGCCTTCTCCTGATCCAGGGACAGGAGGGCGAACGACAGACCATCCCTACACCCGAGTTCCAAGAGGTCCCGGACCAGATACAAGTTGTCGAAGATGGTGCGGCCCGGGACGGTGTAGGTCTGGTCTGGGTGGATCACGTCCGCCAGCACGGACCCTAGCCGCAGCGAGATGGCCTTCGCTACGATTTTATAGTCCGTGCTGAGGAGCGAGATGGGACGCCAATTCCGTAAATCGCGGAGGTCCCCCTTCGGCAATAAGGCGAGCACGGCTCGCCTGCACGAAAGAGGGAGGACCCCGCCCTGCAAGGACTCGGCCCAGACGGTGACAAGGTCCGGGCCGAGGACGTCCCAAAACACGCGGTAGAACTCCACGGTCAGCCCGTCCATGCCCGGAGATTTATTGGTGGGCATGCGGCGGAGGGCTTCCGAGAACTCGGCCAGAGTGAGAGGCAGCTCCAGCCGGTCTCGGTCGCCCGCGCTGACCGTCGGGAGTTCATCCCAGAGCATTCTGCAAGTGTTAGGATCGGTCGGATCCGGGGAGAAAAGGCCTGCGTAGAAGGCCCTGGCCCTCCCGCACATTTCCGCCGGATCCGTGAGGGGGGTGCCGTCCTCTGCTAGAAGGCAGGTGACGTGCTTCTTGGCCCCCCTCTTTTTCTCCAGGGTGTAGAAGAAGCGGGAGCCGCGATCCATCTCCCGAAGGAGGCGGATGCGGGATCGAACAAAGGCACCTCGGGCCCGATGGTCCTCGAGGGTCCGGAGCGCTTCCCGCTTCTCCCGGCATGCTCCGCAGAGGGATGGATCACCGGGGCTGGCGGCCAGACGCCTCTCCAGCTCTAAGACCTCCCGTTCCAACTGCCCTATCGCCGCATCCCTCCGTCGGCTGGCGCCTCGGGTGTAGTCACGGCAGAAGAGCCGGGCGCGCACCTTCCCCAGGTCCCACCACCGCCGCGCCGAGGGAAAGGCACGCCGCTGCCCTCGCCAGGCCAGCCAGAACTCCCGGAAGGACGCCACGAAGCCCACATCCTCCAACAAGCTATTATTAAAGTGCCAATAGGCCGGCCCCGGCCTCTCCGCGCAGAGAGAGGCTGTCACAGTGGCTAGATGGTGATCTGAAAAAGGGGCCGGCCGGACGCTGGAGGAGTGGGCCCGGGAAAGATGGAAGCGTGACATATAGATGCGGTCCAACCGGGAGTGGTACGACCGATGGACCTCCACCCGGACAAAAGTGAATGTCGAAACGTCATCCGGGTGGTGGTCGCGCCAGATGTCCACCAGGGAGTGATGTTCGACGATCTCCCGGAGGACATCCGCGGCGGCCGGGTGCTGCTCGGTCCCCGAGCGGTCCCATTCCTCAAGGGTGGCGTTAAAGTCCCCGCCCAGGACCAGGCACTCGCGAGGATCCAAGGTGCCGAGGAAGGCGGACGCCTGCTGATAAAAACACAACCTCTCCGGGCCCAATGTCGGGGCGTAAACGTTGACGAGATTAACCACAAGCCCCTCCATGCGGACCCGGAGGTGCACCAGGCGGCCTGGCACAGCCTCGGCGACCCCCAGCACCTCGGGCCGTAGGTCGGGGGAGAACAGGGTCGCCACTCCAGCCGTACGAACTGTGAGGTGGCTAAAATAGACCCTGTCCCCCCACTCCAGCCGCCAGCTAGCTTCAGCGGCCGGATCCGTATGGGTCTCCTGCAGGAAAATCACAGAAGGAAGGAGAGCACCTGGCTCCTGCGGAGACCCATCCTACAGCCCCGGGTGTTTAATGTTGCAAAGATGATCGGTGCCATAAGGAGGGCTGGGGGGGATCCTCGCCGGCAGAGACGCTCACGGCCTCCGTCGGGCCACGCAACAATCCATGACCTACCCCGTGGGCGATTAAGGAGTCACGGAAGAGGCGGACCCGTTGGTAGGCCGCAGTGGCCTGCCTCCCGGTCCTCTTACCCTCCCCCATGAGGGCCCTCGCGGCCCGGAGGATCTGATGAAAATCCCCCCATCGCTGGAGTGCAAGCTGTACCTTGTTGCGGGAGCCACGGACGTCCTCAAGGAACTCCCGTAGCTCCTCTCTCAGCGTATGGGGGGGTGGGGTCACTGATCTATGGCTTTCCCCCAGTGGGGCCCCTGTCACAGCCCCGTGGCCCACCGAGACGGGCAAGCAGGGGGCAGACCCTCGACGTGGCGTCCGATGGGCCGACGCCACGTGGCCCGCCTCAGATCCTGGCTCAATGGGGGGTGGCGGAGGAAAAATAGCAGCCCCTGGTGGGTCGGGACAGGGAAAAACAAAGGCTGCTCCTTGGGGGTCATCCTCTGGGATATAGAAGGAGACAGCCCCAGGGGTGGCAAAAGCATCACGGGAAGTGGAGGGGACAGGGACGGGGTCAGTGTCAGGGGTAGGGCTGGAATCAGGAATAGGGACAGGGGAAGGGGCGATATTGGGATCGGGGGTCCCAACAGCCAGCCCACTGGGTGGGGTAACACCCCGCAAATGGGCTCAGGGATTTGGGGGGAGGGAGGTGGGCCCTCGGCGATGCCGGGCTCGTGCTCCAAGGCAGATGGTAAGGCCACGGCATCCGTAGGTGGAGAATCGATGATGGGGCCCCCACCCGGAAAGGAGGTCGGCTGCCCCTCAGCCATGAGGGAGTCCCCTGGCGACTCGGGTCCCGGTTGCATGGCACTGGCCGTCGCCTCAAGAGGCTCGGCAGCCGCTAGCGGGGTGCCATCTGCAGCCGGGCTGGTGGAAGAGTCCAGGGGCTCCTCGGAGGCGGGAGCGGAAGCAGTGGGTAAGGGGACGGAACATGGGGAAAGGGGGGCCGAGGCGAGGTCGCTCAGATCGAGGCCCGCTGGCAGAGGGTCGTCCTCCCCCTGGGTAACCGGGGTCAGACCCAGGGCCTCGATCTCCTCATAAATGGAGGGGAGATCGCCGTCCACCACCCCAGGGCTCTCCCCGCCAGCACCCGAAGCGACGCTCGCCTTGGTGCTTGCAGGGGTTTCAGATTGTAAGGGGGAGAGAAGGGCTCCATCAGGGGCTTTCATAGGAAAGGACTCTGGAGGAGGCGCAGTGCTATCCTCTGATGTTGCCACGTCTTCCCCAGCCGGCAATGGTGGACGAAATCCACCCGGGGTCAAAGCGGAAGGCTCAGCATCGGTGCCCCCCTTCCTGGTCTTCCGGGGGGCTACCGCATCAGATGGGAGGAGCGGAGCTCGAGCCTTCCGCTTGCCCCGCTTCCCCTGTACTAAGGACCAGCCCTCCATGGCATCATCTGGGGGCTGGCTAACAGGTGTTGGGTCAGGGAGCAAGGGCGAAGGCTTAGGGACTCGGGGAGGTAATGGTGGGGTAGCATGTAGGAGGGAGGATTCTCCCTGGGGCATGCCCTCTTCTATGCCCGGCGGTATCCCTACCTCACCCTCCTCCACAGGCCCCACCAGATCGCAGGAGGCAGAGGCGGGGCCCTCCCGCTCGTCTAGGCGCACTGGGGGAGATACCCCTTGGGCCCGAGTGGGAGCATTGGTGGGCCGGAAAGGAGGAGGGGCGGCTTCGGGCGCCGGGCAGCTAGGGGCGCCGGCGATGACGGGGCCGGCGCCCTGCCGGGGCTCGGGGGTCCCGGATGTCCCTCCGTGCCAGGCCAAGGGGCAGTCCCTCCGGACGTGTCCCATCGCCCGGCAGAGGTAGCACCGGGCCTCCCCCGTTGAATAATGCACCCGGTAGCGGGCCCCCTGGTAGGGGACCAAGAAGGACCCCTCGAGCGCCTCACCGTCATGTGCCGCCGGCGGCAGTTGTAACTGTACCTGCCGGTGGAATGAGAGGACATGACGGAGGGCGGGGTCTTTGCAGCCCAATGGGAGAGGGCTGACCACAGAGATCGGCCTTCCCAGGGTAGAGAGGGCGGGTAACAGGGCGGCATTTGGAAGGAAGGGAGGGACAGAAGTCAGGACCAGTCGGGCGCCCAGGTCTTCTAGCGGCTCCAGGGGGACGTACACGCCCCCCACCGCCAGGCCCTTCTCCACTGCCTCCTGGGCTGCGGCCTCCGATGCTAGGAAGAAGACGACCTTTCCGTACATGTTGGAGGCTGCCACAATGGCCGTGGGCCCCACCACCCTCGCCAACGCCCGCACGTAGGTCTCCACTTGGGGCGAGGCGGGTACCAGGAGGCAACGGACGCCGTGCTTCCTTGTCAAGGTGAGGAAGGGGCCCCGGCCGCTATAGATGGTAGCAGAGGCGGTGGATGGGGGAGATGACATAGCGGCAGGTGGGGGGGCCGCCGCCACCTGGTCGTATGCCCTGGGGGCCAGGGGAGGGACACCCACAGAGCTGGTGGAGGGAACAACAGGGAGGGACGCCGTGGCCGGTTGCGGGGCCGTGGCAGTGGGGGCACCCCCTGCCATGGAGGGCCTGGTTTTTTTAGCGGGGCCTTTACCCTTCTTTGTGCCCTGGCCCTTCCTGCTGGCTGGGGGGACTCCCCCAGAGTCAGAGGGGGCGAGGGACGTGGCAGCAGCGGAGGTCACCTTGTTACCCGCCGCTGCCGGTGTTCCAGCAGGGGTGGTAGCAGGTGGCTCGGCAGCGGCGGTTGAGGTAGAGGCTAGGGGGGACGATGGTGGGGCGGGTGGAGGAGGGGCAGCAGGGTCTGCCCGAGGGGTCCCACTCGCCTCGTCCCCTGCCATAATGAGGACGGGGGAGAACAAACACTGGAGGGGGGGTAGGGAAGGGGGAAGCAGGTCAACCACTCCTCCCCGCTAGGCTGCAGGCAGGGGAGGAGGGCACCAAAAAAGGGGGTGGGCTGGATGGGGGGGCTATCAAGGGCTAGGGGTCAGTCACTGATTCGGAGAGGGTTTCCGGCTCCTCTAGTCGCACCAAGGAAGGGGGGATATAACAGCATAGGGGGGTGCAGTGAAACAGGGTCAAACTAAAATGGGGAGGGGCACAAGCGCATGGGAGGGGACATGGGCACACGAGGGGAGGGGCTAATCAGGGCAAGGGGACACAGGGAGAAGGGAACAACCAGGCTGGGAATGGGGCAGGGGAACCACGGGGCTAGCTTCAGAGGCTGGGGCGGGTCAAACAAAGAAAGGCTGCAGAGGGAAAGGGCAGGGCAGGCAAACAAACTGGAGCTAGCGAGGGGCTGGGGCAAGGGAGAGGGGCAAAAGGCTGCAAGGGGCAAATGGGTAGGTAGCAGGGGTAAAGCTGGGGGCTTGCTACAGGGGGGAGAGGGTCAGTCCAAAGGAGGGGGGGCACGTGCACCCACGTGCGCTTGTAACAAAAAGGAAAGGCAGTTTAGGCTGGCTGCTGTATCAGGCCCAATGGTGGCAACAGGGCGTGGCAAGCCTAGGTGAGCAGCTGAGTCCCAGAGGCAGGAGCTTGAGGCAGATGGTGAGTAGCCGGTGGGGGTGGTGGAGGGGGCAATGATGATGGTGGTGGTGGGGATCGGGGGGGGACACAGATGGACCAGGGGGCAGGCTCCACGCCACACCCCCTGTGTCTCCACAAACACAGTCTAGATTCCCACCACAAGAGCACAGTTCAAAAGTTACTCAGTCCGGGAGGGCCCCCTCCATGGTGGTCTGTAGAATTCCTACACGCTCCCCCACTGGCAGATGGTCCTCTTCTTCTCCTCAGGGCTCCAGCAGCTCCCCAGCAGCAAACGCAGCAGCTCCAGGCGGCAGTCTGGTGGCCAGCAGGAAGGACCCTTCTCAGGTGGAGGTGGTGGTGGCATCCCCAGCAGCAGGAGCAATGGCTGGGGTCTCTCCCTCCCCTCCTCTGGGGAGTGGGCCAGCAGGCCCCCCCCAAGGGGCTGTAGCTGTAGCAGCAGCAACAAAGGGTGTGGGTGGGTCTAGCAGCCAGCCAGCAAGCAGGTAGCAGAGAAAGAGAAGGAGCAGCCCCCTACCTCTCTCCCTCCCTCCAGGCCAGAGGGCTACAGGAGAGTGATCTATTAGTCCCAGGTCAGACAGGGTTTCTGTTCCCTGAGTGACCAGAGCAGGGGCTGCACTAGAGTAATCAGGAACCTGCTAGAACCAGTTAAGGCAGGCAGGCTAATTAGGACACCTGGAGCCAATTAAGAAGAAGCTGCTAGAATCAATTAAGGCAGGCTAATCAGGGCACCTGGGTTTTAAAAAGGAGCTCACTTCACTTTGTGGTGTGAGTGTGAGGAGCTGGGAGCAAGAGGCGCAAGGGGCTGAGAGTGAGAGGGTGTGCTGCTGGAGGACTGAGGAGCACAAGCGTTATCAGACACCAGGAGGAAGGTCCCGTGGTGAGAATAAGGAAGGTGTTTGGAGGAGGCCATGGGGAAGTAGCCTAGGGAGTTGTAGCTGTCATGCAGCTGTTACAGGAGGCACTATAGACAGCTGCAGTCCACAGGGTCCTGGGCTGGAACCCAGAGTAGAGGGCGGGCCAGGGTTCCCCCCAAACCTCCCAATTGACCTGGACTGTAGGTTCTTCCAGAGGGGAAGGTCTCTGGGCTGTTCCCCAACCCACATGGTGAATCTCTGAGGCAAGAAAATCCGCCAATAAACGCAGGACCCACCAAGATAGAGGAGGAACTTTGTCACACGTGTTATTGATTATAATAGGGCATCTAGAGCAATGGCGGAACATCGCTTTATATTTTAAAATCTAAATAAATGAATGTTAGCAATGCATATTTATTTTTGAGGATTTTGTTGCTTTTTCCATTGTATGCTGAGTGATGGCATGGCTAAATGAATCCATCAGGGGGAGCTTTTGGATTGAAAATGAGGTTGTTATTGAGGTGATAATCAGCAATGACGAGGGGATGAGGAAGAAGTACAGAAAGTCTATGATGGGTTTCAACAATCTATCAGTCATATAAAAGCTTCATAACAGTGTCTGAATTCAGTGCAAGTTTTGGTTATTGTTGTAGTTGAACACTTGCCTTTGTAATGTAAAAACCCATCATGACTGGGTGCCTGGGATGGGCCACACTCAGAATGCCACGCTTAGGGCAGATACCAAGAAATGGGGCAGACAATCCTCCAAACACTAGTGATTTATTCTGTAATTATATTCACCAAGCCAGTAACAAAGAACTTCTGTATCACCACACTGGTTAACAAGAAGTCAAACACAGTCCCCTTTAGGCATTCCAGCCCTTGGTTCCCATCCATACAAATTGGTCTAATAGAGTGAGGTGTTACTGAAAACACATTTCACCATATGTGAGGTTCTTCTATTCCCAAGGGATCAGACACTTATCCCAGGTCAATCTGTATCTCAGATCTTACCCGAAAACCACACTGTCAGCCAATCCTTAGTAAACTAACTTCTTTTCTTTTAACAACAAGTCTTTAGAGTTAAATTGATTAATATGTCGTATACATATAAATGATTGCCAAGTGTTTATGTCAGGTTTGTAGTAGTGATGGAATAGTCTGCTAATTTGTAAAAAGCCTCTCTGGAATCACCCAAATAGATTGGGAGTCATTAGTCCTTGTTCAAAGCTTCCTTGATAGAAATCCAGTCTGGAGAAATGAAGCAGGAAATGAAGACAGAATGGAGATGTTCCAACTGCAATTTATATCCTCTGCCATGTGCATGGAAGTTCACTATCCCAAATAAAGCCCAATGCCCCTTTGTATGGAAAGTTACTGGCCCAAGATGGAGTCCAGGGTCACACGAGCATATCACATGTCCTTGCATGGTTTGCCATCAGCTTCTTGCTGTCTGAGGCATCTGCAGGAAGACCTTCTGGGTGGGATGAGTTTCTTCAATGGCCCATTGTGAGCGCTGAGTGTCCTTAATGAGCCATCAACACCAGTGATGAAAGTAGATTTTTAACTCTTACCAGTATGGCATCTTTGCTTCCCCCCGACTCCAACCCTCCCTCACAAAAAATGTTCCATGACTAGAGCCCTGCATGGATACAAATTTATATCCACAGATAGAAATTGGTATCTGTTGAACTACAGGGCTCTTCCAGCAGCAATAAATGTCTTGATAGTACGGCGTACCTGACCACACTGGTTTACTTGCACCACTGATCAACACATAGTTGGCTAGCCCTGAACTAAATTTATCTAGAGGGGGTGACACCGAGGAATACAACACATGTTTAAGATACAAGTACATCGCCAATATTCATAATTTCAGATACAAAGATTATACATGCATATGAACAGGATTATCATACATTGTAACTTTTCCACTGATATTTTACATACTTTGTACAAGATTTATTGCAACTCTGTAACAGTGGTGACTTTATTAGTGTAACTAGTCAGTTGTATACAGCATCACACCCATCTCTTCAGATAATCAGCAGATAATGGTCCTCTCCTCAGGGCCTAGATTCAAAAGGCTTGATTTATACTAATGTTTGAACCTTAACGCTTTTTGTCCCAAAAGTCCATTCTTGTTTTGCACATTCTTCAATATAGTCCTTTGATCATCCAGTTCTTGCATCACATCTTCCTCCTAGAGAGGTTACATATATTCCCAGACCACAATAATACATAAACGTTAATACAATGGACCCCAAAGATACTAAAAGGTAATTCAATAAGATTTTTTTCAAGGATTGTGCAGGAAATTGCTATATCTGTCACACTGGCAATAGAAAAACCAGGGGGAGGGTGAGGTAATATCTTTTATTGGACCAACTTCTATTGGTGAGAGAGACAAGCTTTCGAGCTACCCAGAGCTTTTCTTCAGGTCTGGGAAGTGTACTTAGAGTGTCACCACTAAATACAGGATAAAACAGATAGTTTAGCGTAAGTAGGTAGCACATATTCCAAGTGGCTACTTCACCTTGAGTAGTCCATTAGAATATGTAGTAATTACTTATGCTAAACTATCTGTTCAATCTGGTATTTAGCAGTGACACTCTAAGTACACTTCCCAGACCTGAGGAAGAGCTCTGGGTAGCTCAAAAGCTTGTCTCTCTCACCAATAGAAGTTGGTCCAATAAAAGATATTACCTCGCTCTCCTTGTCTCTCTAATATACTGGAACCAACATGGCTACAACAACACTGTGTCTGGGAACAACAGAGTATTTTTTAAAAAGGTTTTAAATCTGGTTTTTGGCTTGTCTGATGACTGATGGTTCACTGTATTTTTAATTTTGTATAAAACTTCTCTCCTTCCATCAATTTCATTTTTGCATACTTAATTTTGAATAACTGCATTAATTTGCAAAGAAATCATTTAACTAGTGTCCATTGTAAATATACTTCCTCACTGTTTAGATCTCAGATCTTTAGTTTTAGATAACTATGTTAAGGACTTGAGCTATGTTGTCTATTTTAACTACTTTGTTGGAGTTCCATGGGGTGGTTAAATGTTTCCATAAACTGTTGCAATGGTGTTAGGGAGGGGGAAGAAGGAGAGGTGGGCAACTTATAGGTTCAAAGGCAGGAAGGTGAGTGGTGCTGGTCCCAGTTTGGTCAAGACCCTAGTGAAGGCAAAAAACCCTCTTAGGTAGCATCATCCCCTTCAAGCAGTTCAAATCTCTGTGTTCTCTGGCACCACTTCCTGTGCAGTAAAACACATTTCCTTGCTGGGCTTGAGCTGCCAGTTGTTTTCAGGAGGGGACAGGGAAGGCTCCTATACCTGCCAGGGTACTCTGGACACCGGGTCCCCAGGTCAACTTATCACAACATAGATCAAACTGGAATTACTGCTAATTATGGTGTCCATGGTTGTAAGTGCAGTGAAAGGGATTCATGTCGGGGCTTTTTAAGGAAAAAGGTCTGAACTGCAGTGGTATAAGGTGCTATGGCACTGACTTCATGATACTTTAAAAAAACAGTTAATATTATAGCAATGGTTCCCAAACTTTTTTCCCCAAGGAACTCTTTGGCATCTTACTAAGTGTCCTGTACCCCTTTCATTTCTTGTACTACCGGAACGCCCCCTCCAGTGTGACCCGGCATGCATAGTGCGTCAGAGGTCACACTTTGCAGAGGATGCCATTTTGAGAACAAAATAGCATCTTCCACATGGCAAAAGAGCCGGAACGCTGTTCCAGTGTGTGCTGGTTCTGGCTCCAGGGACCGACCCCAGCAGAGCCCACGGCAGACCCGCAGAAGTCTGGGGACCCCACTTTGGGAATCACAGTATTGTAGCAATGATTAGGAGGGGTCTGAACATAGCCACATGATGGTGGGAGTAGATCATGAGAAACTGCCGCACCAAGATACAGTTATTATAGGAATTAGTGTGGACTATGTGAAGAAGCTGAGAGAGGCTGTAGATCCAGTATTCAGGATGAAACTTTCCAGGCATGTATTGCTTGGAGCTGAACTACCAACAAATATGTTTTCTGATAATCAAATATAATAGGACTAATATTGAAGTACACCTTCAGTATGCATTTAGCCATGGTAATTATAAGCCATTCCCTTAAATCTTCTCCCAAGTTTTCCATATTTAGTGATTATAGCATTTGAGAAACATAATTTTTCCATAAAATTGTTCTTTGTTTAACACCCAGTAGTACAAGTGAGAGAATACTTCTATGTAGTTTTCCTGTTGTAAGAAGTGTCTTTAAGGAATTCCACATTACAGTCTCTGGCAATTCAACTTAATCCCTCTACCGCTAGAACTAGGTGTTGGAGTCAGGAGTTTGGTTTTTGGGGCATGAGTGTCATTTTATTATCAATGTCACAGAAGTTTTGGTTGTGTGGAATATGCAGTGTCTCTGTCTTTCAGGTCCAAAGCCTGTTGTGTTTCTGCAGCATGGTTTACTTACAGATGGCAGCACCTGGCTCACCAATGTGGCTAAAAACAGCCTGGGCTTCATTCTGGCAGATGCAGGCTATGATGTTTGGATAGGAAACAGCAGAGGGAACACCTGGTCTAGACGACATGTAACCCTTTCAGTGCACCAAGCGAAATTCTGGGCTTTCAGGTAGACTATAATTTGGGAAAAACAATGATGTGACCAATTTATTTTGTTTTATAAAGTGGTGGTGTGAAAGCTTTCACTAATTCAGTGAGAAACTAATAAAGAATTAGGCTAAAACACTAAAATGTGTCCAGTAATTTTGAATGCCCAATTTGACAATTACACCTGGATTTTTTCAGAGGTGTTGAACACATCCAGTTCCATTCAAGTCAGTTGCAGTTGTAGATGGTTAGCATCTCAGAAAATCAGGCACTCGATTTGTCAGACTGCACCCCCAGAATTAGTGGACAAATTTAAATATGTAGGTGTTGTTATTGTCTATTTCTCTGTATCCTGCTTGGAGTTCTTTAGGAATTACTAAATTTATTATGAGTACAGGATAAATTCAGTGAAATCAAATGCCTTTTAACTGTGATTTGAATTTACCAAAGGACAAAAAAGTTCAAAAGCCTTGCTACAGTATCTGGTAGTCATTGTCAGAAATTGCCATTAGAGACTCTCTTTAAACATAGTTGCAACTAACATGGATATGAGAGAGCTGTATCTCAAACAAAATATATATATATATTTTAAAACACAGTTTGGACCAGTGAATCATTCTGACTGATATAGTGGAAAAGGGTTTAAACATGATTCCTTACCTCAGTTTCTGTCCCAGTGTGGATGGGGCACTTTGGGGGAACAGTATGGAGAGGCTTGCAGTGCATGTGCTATGCCTATTCTATGGTTCAAAGACATTTTGTGTTTTAAAGTATATATCTAATTCCATTACACTTAAAGGTGGTACTTTTTCCTTTTGTAGCTTTGATGAAATGGCTAAATATGACCTTCCAGCAGTGATTGATTTTATTGTGCAGAAAACTGGACAAGAGCAGTTGTATTATGTTGGCCATTCACAAGGCACCACTATAGGTAAGTTAAGGGGAATACTGTGTATTGTTAGTTACGGAAATAACTGTCCATTATAAGCTAGATCTCTCCCACACCCACCTCCCATGCACACATGCACCCTGTTCCAATTCCCTTTGTTTCTGCTGCAAATACCACAGGCAACCAGAAGAGAATTTTTAGGGCAATGTCATGTCCTGGTTGCTCTGTCATCTGAAAGTCATGTTCTGTTCTTTTCAGACTTGCACATAATCATTCCATAACCCAGATGCAACTGGAGTGTGTAGTTAAGGTGCACACCATGAAGTACAGATTTTTATCTTGGGCTTGCCCTCTTTAGGAAGAAAGTGTATTGCTAGAACATGTGAGTTAACAACATGTTTCAACTAGCACATTATAAAATCCTAACAGAGAGCAGGAACATTGTATTTGAACACCTGTGGTTCCCACCTTGGCCAACTAACTTTTTAGAACACCATTGCCCTGTTTTCTCTAGGGTTTAGAATTGCATAATAGCCGCCATATAGAAAAATAAACCATTTTATACTAGGGTGGACTCAGAGAAATTCAGTTAACAATTCTTTTGATATATGAACTACGGTAGGAGCCCGCTCAGCATTACTATGGCTATTTGGGTTCTGCAGTGCTAACAAGAGTAATAAATACTTACTTCATTTGCTCACATAAGTAAATCTGAGCCTGGCAATACAGAGGAAGGACATCTGAGTAGGAATGTGCCATTCTGACAGTTGTTTTTCTGACTATAATCACACTTTATGGGAAATCTGACGTGCACACTCAGGACTCTACTTTCAAATAGTCAAAACCTTGTTTTAACACAGCATTTCATTAAGCTAATGCAAAGGCACTAAATTACATTCCAGCTAAGTTCACCTGAAAGAAAGTTTCAGACTTCAAGTATCATCATCTCATCCTCAAACTTCAATGGGAACTTCCTAGTACTCGAGTCTTTTGAAAATTGCGACCTAGAACAGCACTTCAAGGTGTGGGCCACAAATGCAGCTAGAGAATGTTTACATTATAAACAGCCTCTGTTTTCAACTGAGCCTTTGAAAATTCTTCTGTTCTCATTGCAGTTTGTAAAATAGTTTTTACAAAAACTAAACATTGTGCCTGAACTCCACAATAGTAACTTGTACGTTTCTTTCTTCATTTTCAGCTTTCATAGCATTTTCAACCATGCCCCAGCTGGCTCAGAGAATCAAAATGTACTTTGCCTTAGCTCCTGTAGCCACAGTGAAATATGCCAAATCCCCGTTGACAAAGCTTGCATTACTTCCCAATTTAATGATCAAGGTATGCAATTTCTTCACACAGAATATCTATTGGCCAAAGTTAGTAGGACCTTTTGGTGGGGATTCTAAAATGAGTTGAGACACTGTAGAATATCCAGTGATTTTTAGTGTGCAATCTGCACCAGTGTTAAAGCTAGTCACATACATTAGTCCATAATCTGTGTTTGTGGTGCCAAAATTTACCCTTAAAGTATGGTATAGCAGAATTAGAAAACTAATTAGAGGCATGGGCAGACTTCAGTTTGATGGGAGAGTGGAAAAAATCTTGGATTATTCAGAAAGTGCATGAATTAAAGGGAGACAGGAGAGGTGTATAAAATAGTAAATGGTGTAGAGGTGGTAACAAAGCATTGCCACTCTACCTTACCCTTTTTCCTAATACAAGAAAAGGGTAGCATTCCGTAAAACTGAAGGGCAACAAATCTAAAACTCTAAAAGGAAGAAGCTTAGCAGGATTCAAAGGCGGGTTAGATATTTTTATGGGTAATGAGGATATTCAGCTATACTAGGTAGGATACAAAATAAGGGATATCAACCTTATTGCTTCAGGGTATAAACTAATCATGAACTGCCATGAGTTTGGAAGTTACTTCCCCCAACTGGCATGATTCTCCATTATGAGGAGTTTAGTATCTTCCTCTGAAGCATGTGTTACTGCAGAGAGCAGTAACTGGACTAGTTGGACCACTAGCCTGATCTGGCATGGTAATGCCAATTACTTTTGCCAAGAGACTAAGTGATAGCTTAGTAGGCCCTGAAGGTTGCAAATACCAAAGAAGGAGAGGAATTATTTAGGACTATCCAAAGAGTAAAACTAGGAAGAATTAAGGATTAGAAAATAGTAATTGAGATCTAAAGGAAGAATTCTTAACAGTGAGATTTTTAGAATAGGGAGTTGTCTTCCAAGTGGTGGAACCGTCCTCACCTGAGTTATTTAAATATACATTGAACATAGAATGTCCCCTATATTACATCTGAGTTCTAGCATTAATAGAGGGAAGGGAAGGGAAGATTTCATCTCCAATATCTGTAATTGTAATAAATATAAATCTTTGTAATTTTACAGATTTTATTTGGGAATAAAGATTTCTTACCCCACACTTACTTTGGTGAGGTGGTTGCTGTTGAATTTTGCAGCCATGAGATATTAGCAGAGATTTGTGGTAATATCCTGTTTGTGCTGTGTGGATTTAATGAGAAGAACTTAAATATGGTATGTATAAATCTACAGCCGTTCCTCATGGGGTGTTTTTTTTTTTTTTTTTTTTTAAAGACTGATTTAATCCTTGAAATTGTCTTCATTGATTTGTGATAAATAAATAAATGGAGCCACTTTCTGAATGAAACTTCTTGTGAAATTTAAATGTTTCTTTTCAGAGCCGAGTACATGTGTATACAGCACATGCCCCAGCAGGAACATCTGTACAAAATATGATTCATTGGAAACAGGTAGAATTTCTGAAACATAAAGTGCCCTTCAATCATAATGTAACAATTATACGTTGTATTTGAAAATTGATTTATGGCCAGTCTCCCATACTATTTTGTCAGGAAATGTTGTCATTCAGAATAAATTATCAATCCAGATGGAATTGCCTCGTCGAAAAAATTAATTCTCCCTTAATGGCCTAGCATAGTATATTTTGCAAAACAGACCGTTTGCAGTGTCATGAAAATACCTTAAATGCATAGAAATCTTATAGGGCAGCACTGCTATTAAGGCCATGTCTACACTTACTGGCGATCGACGCTGCTGTGATCGATGCAGCAGGGGTCAATTTAGCAGGTCTGTTGAAGACCCGCTAAATCAACAACAGAGCACTCTCCGGTCGACTTGGAACTCTACCGGAACGAGAAGAGTACGGTAAGTCAATGGGAGAGTGTCGCCCGTCGATGCAGCATGGTGTAGACACTGCAGTAAGTCGACCTAAGCTATGTTGACTCCAGTTACGTTATTCACGTAGCTAGAGTAGTGAAATTTAGGTCGACTTACCACAATAGTGTAGACAAAACCTTAGGTTTTTTTTCCCTTGAGTAAAATGTTAATTATCTTGCAAATTGATATTGACTGCCAACCCACACCAGAATACATGAGAATGCAGTAAACAAAATACCAATTTTTTTTCTGTCATGCTATTTACATTATAGATAGATAGATAGATATAGCAGAGTAAACATGGTGTAACCATATATTTTAAATACTTTCCACCTGTGGCCATATATCTGTTTAGAAGCACCAGACTTGCTCTGTTACATCCATTCCAGTTGCCTTGGGGTATATATGACAACCCAGTTTTCCTTCAACTGCTGTCTGTCCGTATTTCACTCCCTCAGGTTTTAAGGCAGAGGGAATTATTAACCTCTACATGTGAAAAATCTGCAAATTTATGAAGTAGTGAACCTATCTTTTTCTCACAATGATCACAATTATGTTTACTAAAATATATATAAATTTGATTTTAATCTTTTACTCTAGGCAATTGAAACTGGTGAATTTAAAGCTTATGACTGGGGAATCCTGTTCAACCATTTGCACTATAATCAGGTAAACCTCTCCAAATGGGGAAATATTTGTCTTTCTCTTATTTAAAAAAAAAAAAAAAAAAAGGAGGGGGGGGAGAGAGAGAGCAAAGGTTAGGAACCAAATTCAAAATTTATTTCAAAATAGAATCAGTTAGTTGGTCTTTTCTTCCAGTTGGAATGTCTAACCTTGCATATTAAAACGTATGTTTCTGTTCTGTTACTGGTTTCAGAGTAGCAGCCATGTTAGTCTGTATCCGCAAAAAGAACAGGAGTACTTGTGGCACCTTAAAGACTAACAAATTTATTTGAGCATAAGCTTTCGTGGGCTACAGCCCACTTCTTCGGATGCATAGAATGGAACATATATTGAGGAGATATATATACACATACAGAGAGCATGAAAAGGTGGGAGTTGTCTTACCAACTCTGAGAGGCGAATTAAGTAAGAGGGGAAAAAAACTTTTGAAGTGATAATCAAGATAGCCCAGTACAGACAGTTTGATAAGAAGTGTGAGAGTACTTACATGGGGAGATAGATTCAGTGTTTGTAATGGCTCAG
This sequence comes from Emys orbicularis, assembly GCF_028017835.1. Lineage (NCBI taxonomy): Eukaryota > Metazoa > Chordata > Testudines > Emydidae > Emys > Emys orbicularis. The sequence goes on along the minus strand of NC_088689.1, from coordinate 35,492,265 downwards.
CCATTCCCAGTCTCTATTTAAGCCTATGTTGATTGTATCTAATTTGCATATCAATTCAAGCTCAGCAGTTTCTCGTTGGAGTCTGTTTTTGAAGCTTTTTTGTTGCAAAATTGCCACCCGCAGGTCTGTCATTGAGTGACCAGACAGGTTAAGGTGTTCTCCTACTGGTTTTTGAATGTTATGATTCCTGATGTCAGATTTGTGTCCATTAATTCTTTTGCGTAGAGACTGTCCAGTTTGGCCAATGTACATGGCAGAGGGGCATTGCTGGCACATGATGGCATATATCACATTGGTAGATGTGCAGGTGAACAAGCCCCTGATGGCATGGCTGATGTGATTAGGTCCTATGATGATATCACTTGAATAGATATGTGGGCAGAGTTGGCATCGGGCTTTGTTGCAAGGATAGGTTCCTGGGTCAGTGTTTTTGTTCAGTGATGTGTGGTTGCTGGTGAGTATTTGCTTCAGGTTGGGGGGTTGTCTGTAAGCGAGGATAGGTCTGTCTCCCAAGATCTGTGAGAGTGAGGGATCATCTGTTACTGTTTCTTTAAAGAAATTAGGAAAATTTAGTTCCAAAAATGATGCAATGAATTTCCCGGTTGAAAATTGAAATACGAACTGTCAGGAAATTCAAAACTTCTGATTCACAACTCCCTTGTCCTCATTGCTATCCTTTCCAGAACTACAATAAATCATTATGAAGTTGTTCTTTGTTTTAAATAATCCTCTAGTGACATGAAACTCTTTTTTTTTCTTTTATAAAACCCCCTTTTTAAAGGATACTCCTCCCTTATACAATGTGAAGAACATGCAAGTCCCAACTGCAATGTGGAGTGCTGGAAATGACTTGCTCGCTGACCCTAGGGATGTTGCCCTTTTGCGCCAACAAGTCACTAATCTGGTTTACCACAAGGCGATTCCTGAGTGGAACCATCTGGATTTCATCTGGGGCCTCGATGCACCTAAGCGCATGTATAATGAAATCCTCGACTTGATGAGGAAAAACCCATGAAAATAATGATCCGTGAAAATAATGTGGCTGTAGGATCAAGGATTTGATTAATTTCTGTTTATATCTGTTTTTCTTGATTTTTAGTGAACTACAAAACTATTTGCACATAATGGTCTATATTCACTATATTTACTTTAATAAGATTTTCTTTAATGATATTAGGTCAGCAGCACATACGTATCCAAAAAAGTAATTGAACTAGCAAAGTACATTTTTAAAGCACCACACACAAGTTTTAAGTCTTCTGCTTTCTAAAGTATGTGTCGTAAATTAAATACATCATGGATAGGAGGGTAGATCTGCTTCCAAGATGATTTTCTTAGCTCGTGTCTGGATGACCTTTTCTATACGGTGAATTGAATGCATAGGGCACAACTGATACATGTGGCTAGACTAGACATGCAATCACAATGCCCAAATTCAGAAAAGCACCCAAGCTGTTTCTTACTTTTAAATATGTAATTCCTTTGATGTCACTGGAACTACACTGTTTTTAATGCAGTTGAGGATCTGGGTCAGACTTTATTTTATGGTCCCAGTCACCCACCTAGGGTCAGGGTCAATACTCCTGTCACATCACCAAAAGTCATTCTGCACTAATCCCAGTGATTATCAATACAGACCATGAAGAGCTCCAATAGGCATGTCTTTTTATTGTCCCCTTGAAGAAGAAGGTAGTGGAAAAAGGCTATTATAAGGAGATTGTTCTATATATGTATGAGCCAGGGCCGGCTCCAGGTTTTTTGCCGCCCCAAGCGAAAAAAAAAAAGCAGGAGTGCTGCCGCCGAAGCAAAAAAAAAAAAAAGAGTTCCACCCCTTGAAAAGAGCCACCCCCAAAGGGCCGGAATGCCGCCCCTTGAGAAGTTCCACCCCAAGCACATGCTTGGAATGCTGGTGCCTAGAGCTGGCCCTGGTATGAGCTGACGTATGCCATTCACTAAAAATAAATCTCTATAATTGTAATCTATCATCTCTATTTACATAACTTTTGAATTCAATAAAAGTAAAGTTCTTTAAATGTTCTGATTCTGAAGTGTATTCTTTTGTTTCATAATTAGAGGAGCAGAAAGGAAGAATCTGATAGAACAATCTTGAATGATAAATAGCAAGCTAATGCAACGGTTACAAGATTCTAATATCTAATGCTCAATTCAATGAGAAAAGACACACTATTAACATGTAGCCGATATTAACATTGAATCAATATTATTTTTTTGCCAAAAACTTAATTCAAAGACATAAGTTTCTTTTACTTTATCATAACACCCAAAACAGACTGCAGAATCAAAAGGAGAATCCTGCTCATTATTGTTTAAACTGTGAACTTCTTGAGACTCTGCATCCTGGTTCTCATTAGTCAAAAACTTTAAATAACTTCTTCAGTAGTTTTAAAGATATAAGTGTCTTAAATCATGCTTATTAAAACCCAAGAGACCTGCTAAATTTGAACAAAACAATGTCCGCCTTTTAAAGCAATCAGCACATTTGTACATGCATAGGAGTCTGAGAGCATTTCTCTCCTCCTATTGCCATGTACATGCATAGAGAACTAAAAATGGTGTTTCTGAATTCTAAAACAAATTCTAGCACAAAACAAATGTGTCTGAGAGTTAGCAAGGGTTAGAAGCTACATTTCAGTCTTAGTTATATTGTTTACTACTGCTTACGTGAAGTCTCAGAGTAGAAAATACTTTTAAATAGAAAAAACACTCTTCACTATCAAAAGCATCTTAGGGATGGCTGTAATATTAATTTTTAATTTTAAATTAGTTTCCAGTGTTTGCTGCTGGCAAACTCTGTAGCTAATAATGAATGGAAGAGATGAAGGGTGGGAATTGAAAACACATTTTTCAAAGAGTACCAAGTGGTGATAAAAAATATCTCTTTGAACATGTCATAGCTTTACCAGCCACCCTCAAATCCTTTAGACCAGTGGTCTCCAAACTTTTTTGATCGCACACCCCTATCAGTAAAAATTTTTTGAGCATGCACCCCCAATATATGTATATTTATTTATGTATAAATTATATACATGTACTACTGTATTAATATATTATGTACATTATCAAACATACACAAAATAGAAATTAAAAAAGGATGAGATAAAGATGAAATAAACTATTTTTAAAAACAATTATTTTATTTTATTTATTAACGGTACTCCTGCCACGCCGCCCTTTTGCTCCAGCGGCGCTCCTCTTGCCGCGCCCCCCAATGGATCGTCGCGCGCACCCCACTTTGGAGACCACTGCTTTAGACTATCCTAGATGGTTTTAAAGAGAGGCTCACTGAAGTGGAGCAGAGAATGGGTAGCCTGAAGGATCACGAAAGTGCCCAATGAATTTGAAATGCTGCCCACTGGTGTAAGATAAGAAAGCCTGCCTCCTGGCAGATCTTGAATCAACTGCCTCCTGGCAGATCTTGAATCAAACGAAGGAGTGACAAAAATCATTAAAAGGGAGCCAGGAGAACAGCATGTTGACCTCCTTCTGACTTGCATATCATTGCAATTGAAGATACAGGATTTGATTTAGAGATAGGGCACATCGCAGTTGGCACTTCAAACCCTGTTGAGAGCATGCCCCCAGTATTTATAAGAGAACTTTTTGTCTCCAGCACCTATAGGAAGATCTGAGGCTTACTAGAGACTTGGACTGTATTTGGTAAGAATATTTCAAGATAAACAGCTTACAGCTACGGATGTAGAAATGGAGTCTCAATGCTAGATTAAAGTTTTTTGCACTATGGTGTCCAGCCAAAAAAAGATCCTAAATGGTGAAAAAGCTAGATTCGTTAATGCTCCAGAAAAGGCAGATAATTATTTGATTCCTATGAAGATGTGGATAGCTTACAAAGAACTGCTGGAGGGACAGGTTGCTCCCCAGGAAGAAGAGGAAAAAGATGGACAGGACAATACAGAAGAGATTGCAGTGGAGAACTGTCTTTCTAAATTGCATTGTTGGTTATTTTCTTCTTTGCTGAAGGAACTGGCTTAATTAGAAGGGAATGGGAAATGTTTTTCTTTCTTGCCCTGGAAAAATTGATCGAAGCTTTGCACCTAACTCCTATTTCCTTAATGGTTGAGCCATTCATTTTGATTAATTATATTTGATTAATTTTGAATCTGAACTTCAAATCGCAGACCCATCTCTAGTATCTGTAATGAACCGGATATTAAGGTATAAAGTAATTATGGCTCTTTACACCACATCTACTGAGTCTCTGACACTGTGTGGTGCTGCTGTTTTACAGAACTGAGACCAAATACAGCATAAACAGTGCAGCCTAGAGCTTCACATAGCCGGGGCTGAATATTTTATGCCCAACATAGTATATGACAACCAGTAAAATAAGCAACAGGAAAACAGGACTCAGTCCTGCATTATTCAGCTTATAAAAGTTATGTGTTAATGGACAAGATGGTGCTCAAGAATACGTAGCATAGTTCCTGAGTTTTGCAGGCCCAATATAACTTGTTTTCTTAGGCAGACTATATGGATCATTAAGCTACTTGGTCATAACTGGTGAGGACACTTTCTGCTTGGAAGACTTATGCATGATTCAGATAGCACTAATAGGTAACATGTATTATTCTAGGCTGACCCAAGATGTGGCATTCTGTAGCTGTAACATGTTTGATCCATGGAATTATTTTGGTGCAAGGACTCTCTGACAGCAGGTCAAATGACAATCCTGAAATGTATATGAATATTGTAAGTAATGTATTAAAGAGAGAGTTGGGTTGGGGGGGGGGGGAATCTCTGAGAAACAATGAAATATACATTATTAATTCACCTTATTTTGTGGAATAAACCGACAGAGGCTATAACAGATAATGCCCCACAGTTCAGATTCCTTGAAAATATCCCACCAGAAAGTACTTCCAGTAAAACCCCCTAATAGTAAATACATGGCCTAGGAAAGCCTTCAAAAATTGAAAACCTGTTGGCAGTCTGAGATCAAAGCCTTTGATTTTTTTTCTTCCTGCAGAGTGAAATAATTCAATACAGGGGATACCCCAGTGAGGAGTATGATGTTGTGACAGCAGACGGCTATATCCTCAGTGTTAACAGAATTCCTCATGGGAAAGTAAATGCTGATAACACAGGTAAAATTTATGTCCATATTAAATAGGAAACTTGTTGTAACCTTAAATTCCTTCCTGTCTTAAATATGACCTAGATTACAGCAATACATACAGGAGGTTTACAGGGGTCTTAGCAAATTCTGCAAAGCTAAAGATGGGGTTCTACTATTGTTACTGGGCGCCAGTATTTTTCTCTGTAGTTTTAACTTTATGAGGATGTTTGTGGTGTATAATATATATTTTAATTTCTATAATATGCATGGAAGAAAGGATTTGTGGTTATAAAAATTAAGCCTAGAAGTTTTTGAATGTGTTTGCTGACAGACATACTAGTCTTCATTTCATGTCAGTTTACTGACCATGACAATGAACAAAAGTTCCTTCTACATCAACTGAACCATCTTATATTCCCATCCCTTATACTACTGTTCTTCCTAAGCATTTCAGCAGGCATTCTGTCTGCTCTGCATGAATGTGCGTGACAATTTTGTACAGAATAGAGGAGAGTTTCCCCGAGTTACCTGAATGCTAGTTTTTCTGCAGTGACATTCCTGTCCTGGCCTCCAGCTGTGGAAAAGTCCATCTGTAGCTTCAGCCTCGCAGGAATTAAACAGTGTCCCTGCAAGGACCCTCAAACATGTCCATACTCTGCTTTCCTCTTAGTCCCCATAGAGAACACATCACCAATGCAAATTGTCTTTATGGTAGGTGGCAGAAAATGCTGCAGAGAAACACTCTAAAAGCTGCTAGAGGACCATGAAGTGTATATGAGAATCTGGGAGAATAAAGGTGCAGGTAAAGGTCTCCTAAAAGTCAGAGGACAAGGGAAGGAGTACTGGGTGGGTAGGGAGGACAAGAGGAAACGTGGGAGTACAACATAGAAGGCAGGAAAAGAGGAGGGAGTAAGCAAAATTGGGAGACAAACTGAAGGCTGATGTGATGAAAGGCTTTTGCCTGTGTGGATGGAAAACTGAATCCTGGTATGAACCTTTATGGGTGTGAAAAAGAGGCTAGGATGACTGAAGTGCCACTGCTGCAATCTAAATGTTGAGGTCTAAGTCAGTTATTCTGCCTTGAGCAACATTATCTCTTGTCCAAAAGATGCACGAGCCACAAATCTAAAACAGAGACCATCAGTCTGTAGGCTTTGTTGCTGTTCAGCATGGGCTCAAGGGGGAACCTTTATAGTATGGGAACAGTAACTGTAGAAGTAATAGATAAAGTATTTTCAGTTCATGCTGATATTGTGTTTTTGTAAACTTCTGTTCTCTCCAGTGAGACCGGTATTGAGTTTGATGTCAATTTTTATTGGTGCAGTCTGCCAAATTTATGATGATTTTGATTAACTCCTAACTGTCATTTATAAGTCTGAAAATACATGATTTGGATTAAGGAAAATCTGTTTTTGCTAATTTTCTGTATCAATTTCAAATATAAACCACTAAGCCCTCAGTAGTATGATAGACACACATGAACATCATTCATAAAAAAGCTTCATACGTTTGTCTGAATGCTGTGTAAATTTCGGTTACTGTTTTAGTTTAATGTTTGCCTACGTAATGTGAAAACCGATCTCTTCCTTGGCATCCACTGTTCATCCTCTTCATAGTGCGCTTCTGAGATAGTTTCTTTTGAAATAGTATAAAGCTTTTCTTTCTATCCATTTATTTTTTGCACACTTAATTTTGAGTCACTGCAGATGCAATTTTTTTGGTCAGAATTTGCCAACTGAATGATATTGAAATGTTCCAGGGAGATCCTCTGGAAACCAGCCAGGTTTCCAATGGGGACACGCTTAGTTTCCTGTCCCCTTGCCTACCTTGGCTCCCCTGAAGCCCAGGTTTCCAGGGCACACAGCTCCAGGGCAGCCTACCAGGTGGACTGCTCTGAAGCCAGGACTTGCTTCCCTTTTGTGGATACTTTTGAAATTTTGAGGATTTGTTCCAAATTGAAATGAAACCATATTTCAAAATAGTGAAATCCTCTGCAAAATGGAATACCTTTCTGTGCCAGCTGTATTAATTTTGTAAAGAAATCATTTAACTAGCCTCAGTTGTAAATAGGCCTTTTGGCTGTTAGATCTACAGAGCTTTAATTTTATATAGTAGACCATATGTATGCTAAGGACATGAGCTATGTTGTCATCTTTAAACTGTTTGTTGAAGTACCGTGGCTGGTGAAATGTTTCTATCACAGTAATTTGTGGAAAGGAAGAGGGGAGAGATGGGCCTCTGGTGGTGGGAAGACTGTGGATGGTAGGTTTCAGAGCAGGAGTGAGTGGTTGTTTGGTTTGGAGGGGAAGGGGACTGAGAGTTTGGTGGTCAACTTAGTCAAGACTCTGGTGAAGACTAGAAATGCTCTTTGGTAGCGGCATCCCCTCCTAGCCATTCAAACCCCCTTGGTCCCTGGAACCACTTTCTCTGCAGTGATTCCCCTTCTGGGCTTGAGCTGATAGTTGCTTTCCTGAGGTGGAGGGGAAGCCTTCTTTACCTACTAGTGTACTCCAAATACCAGCTCTTTGGGACAAGTGTTCACAACTGAGATCAAGCTGGGATGATTGGCAGATACTTATTTATTCTCGGTCATTTACACAGAACTGTGCATATATATGAGTGCAGGGAGTGGGGCAAAAGTAATGACTCTGAAAAGGAAATGATCTGAAATACAGTGATATAAGGTGCAGTGGCACTCACTACATGACACTTAAAACCAAATGTTATCAGAAGCTACTGAATGGGGAATAAACGTGGACACTGAGTGTGCGGGAGAGCAAGAGAAACTGACTCAGTGAGATACAGATATTGTGGGAACAGGTGTGGAGTACCTGAGGAAACTGAGCCCAATTGCTTGCATTCTCTCCAATAGACAATGAAATCCTGGATCCAATAATCAGAGTGATGCTCACTAACCTAAGATACAACCAGACATGTGCTGCTTGGAGCCTAAACTACATATCAAAATCAAATCATTTGAAAATCAAGTACAATAGGACTAATACTGAAAGACACTCTCTGTTTGCATGTAGCTTATGGTAATAATAAGCCATTCCCTTAAATCTTCTCTAAAGATTTCTATATTTAGTAGTGATGCATTTGAGAAATACCATTTCCCCTGACACTTTTCTTGGGTTGAGACCCACTTGCACAAAAAATGAAAGAAGGGTTCTATGCAGTCTTCCTACTTTGTCTTTTTCAATTAAAATCCTTTAAAATACAGTCCTTGGCAATTCAACTAAATCTCTCTCCAGAAGTTAACGCTGGATTTAGGAATTTGACTATGAAGCATGAGTGCTGTTTTATTATCAGTGTCACAGAAGTTTTGCTTGTATGGAATATTCGGTGTATCTCTCTTTCAGGTCCAAAGCCTGTTGTATTTCTGCAGCATGGTTTACTTGCAGATGGTTCCAGTTGGATCATTAATCTGGCCACAAACAGCCTGGGCTTCATTCTAGCAGATGCTGGCTATGATGTTTGGATAGGAAATAGTAGAGGGAACACTTGGTCCAGACGACACGTAAACCTTTCAGTGCACCAAGAGGAATTCTGGGCTTTCAGGTAGACTATAATTTTGGGGAAAACTATGACACGACCAGTTTATTTTGTTTTGTAAAGTGATGCTGGGAATCCATTGTCCTAATAAAGTAAGAATTAGGCCAAAACACTAATTTCTAATTTCACAATTTATAGCTGGATTTTCAGAGGAGTTGAAATCTTCAGCTCCATTTAAGTCAATTGGAGTTGTAGTTGCTAAGCATCTAAAAAAATCAGGCCTTGAGATATCGGACTGTGCCTCCAGAATTAGTGGACACACAAAAAATTTGGTCTTATTGTCTTTCTCTGTCGATACAGTATTTGGAATTCTCTGGGGATGAACACTAAAATTATTATGGTACATGATAAATTGTTAAATCAAATAACTGACTGTATTGTGTGGATTTACCAAAAAAGTAAAACAGTTCTACACAACCCTGCAACAATTATGTAGCCCTGTATCTAAAACAATGTGTTCTTATTTTTAAACACAGTTAGTGCCTATGATCTATATTGATTGGTGTAGCCGGAACAGAGTTTAAATATAGTTCCTTATGTCAGTTCCTGGCCCAGTGCAGAGGGGGCTAAAAACATTTGAGGTGCTTGGGGGAATAATATGGAGAAGCTTGTAGTGCTATGACTGTTTTTCAGTTCTAAGGCTTTTGGTGTTCAAATGCAGACAATTACACAGCTAACATAAAGATGACCACCCTTCCTTTTGTAGCTATGATGAAATGGCTAAATATGACCATCCAGCAGTGATAGATTTTATTGTGCAGAAAACTGGACAAGAGAAACTGTATTATGTTGGACATTCAGAAGGCACCACGACAGGTAAGTTTGAGGGGAATGCAGTGTCTGTTGTTAACAATGGAACTATCTGTCCTTTGAAGTCTAGATCTCTTCCCCTCCCCCCCGCCCCCCACAGACCCCAATTTCTGCTGTGCTGGAGATATCACATGTGACCAGAGGGGAACTTTTTAGGGCAATATTATGTTCTGGTAGCTGTGTCATCTGAACGCCATGTTCTGTTTTTTGACTTGCACATCACCATCACCAATAACACTGGTCCAACAGGAGTGTGTGGTTAAAGTGAAATTAAGGTGTACACCATGAAGTGCAGATTGTGCTCTTGGGCTTGTCCACACTAGAAAGAAAGTGTATTGTTAAAACGTGAACTAACATGTCCACAAGCAGATTACATTTTATAATACCATTGCCCTGTCTTCTCTAGGTTTAGAATTGCATAGCTGCCATGTAGTAAAATAAACCATTTTATCCTAGGGTAGACAGGCTCATAGAAATTCAGTTAACAATTTTGTTGATGCATGAACCACAGTAGGAGCCCACTCAGCGTTACAATAGTTATTTGGTTTCTGCAGTGCTAATGAGTAACAAATGCTTATTTCTTTTACTCAAATAAGTAAATCTGGGTCTGGCAATACCGAGGAAGGACATCTGAGTAGGAGGTGCCATTCTGACAGTTGTTTTTCTGACTATAATCACACTTTAAGGAAAACCCGAAGCCAGCAAAACTTTGTTCCAAAAAAAAGTTTTATTAAGCAAGGCAAAGGCACTAAATTCTATTCAAGTTACTTTCATCTGAAAGAAAGTTACAGACTGAAAGTGTCGTCATCTCATCCTCATACTTCAATGGGGGGTTTTGCAATGTGTGAACCACACATGCAGCTAGGTAATGTTTACATTATAAACAGCTTGTGTTTTCAATTGACCCTTTAAAAATTCTCAACATTTCTGTTCTCCTCACAGTTTGTAAAATAGTTTTCACAAAATCTAAACATTGTGCTTGAACTTCTTGCAATAGTAACTTGTACGTCTCTTTCTTCATTTTCAGCTCTTATAACATTTTCAACCATGCCCCAGCTGGCTCAAAGAATCAAAATGTATTTTGCTTTAGCTCCTGTAGCCACACTTAAATATGCCCAAAGCCTGTTGACAAAGCTTGCATTACTTCCCGATGCAGTGATCAAGGTATGTGATTTTTTTAGACAGAATATCTGTTAACCAAAGTTAGTTGGACTTTTTGGTGGGGATTCTAAAACCAATTAGGACAGAACAGTTAAAATGAAGTGAGACATTCTAGAATTTCCAGAGATTTTACTTTGCAATTTGTACAAATGTTAAAGCTAGTCACATACCTTAATCCATAATCTGTGTTCACTATGCCAAAATTTACCCATAAAGTATGTTATAGCAGAATTAGGAAACCAATTAGAGGGATGGGCAGACTTCAGTGTCATGGGGGAATGAAAAAGTCTTGGACTATTTAGAGGGTGGAATAAAAGGAGACATGAGAGGTTTATAAAATAGAAAATGGTGTTGTGGTAGTAACAAAGCTTTGCCACTTACCCCTTCTCCTAATACAAGAAAAGGGTAGCGTTCAGTAAAACTGAAGGGCAACAAATCTAATACTCTAAAAGGAAAAAGCTTAGCAGGGTTCAAAGGAGGATTAGACATTTATATGGTTAATGAGTACATCCAGCTATACTAGGTAAGGTACAAAACAAGGGATTTTCACCTTATTGCTTCAGGATATAAAACAACCTTGAGCTGCCAGGGATTGGAGGTGTCTTCCCTAACTGGCATGTTGTTCCTATTCTCTATTATAAGGATTCTAGTATCTCCCTCTGAAGTATGTGGTACTGCAGAGACCAGTAATTGTACTGGTTGAACCAGTGGTCTGATCTGGTATAGTAATGCCTATGTTCCTGTAGCTTGGGCAAAAGATGGAGGGAGAGTGTGGTAGTTTAGCTGTATCTGAAGGTTGTAAATACCAAGGAGGGAGAGGAATTACTTAAGTCTATCCAAGAGGTGTAAGTAGAAGGAAATAATTAAAGATTCGAAAATCTGAAGGAAAAATTCTTCACTGTAAGGACAATTGGAATGGCGAATAGTCTTCCACTTCCTAATCACCTGATTTATTTAAATGTGTATTGAACACAGAACTTGAATATACTGTAGGAGACATTATTTGATTGGCAGATAGAAGGAAGGGCAGGTTTCATCTCCAATATCTGTAATTTTATTAAATATGAATCTTTGTAATTTTACAGACTGTAGTTGGTACAAAAGAATTCATACGACAAAATTTTTTTGCTGACTTGTTTGCTGCTGAATTTTGCAGCCAGGGCATGTTATCAGAGTTTTGTGGCAACCTCATGTTTGAGCTGTGTGGATTTAATGAGAAGAACTTAAATATGGTACGTCTAAATCTACAATTGTTCCTCAGATATTTTTTGCAAAACAGATTTATCCTTGAAATTGCCTGCATTGATTTATGATAAATAAGTAGATCCATTTCGTGAGATGAAACTTGTTATGAAATATAAATGTTTCCTTTTAGAGCCGAATATATGTGTATATAACACATGCTCCAGCTGGAACCTCTGTACAAAACATAATTCACTGGAAACAGGTAGAACTTCTGAAATATAAAGTGCCCTGCAATCATTATGTAACAATCGTGTGTGATGTTTGAAAATTATTTAGGACCAGTCTCCTATTCTATTGTCCTAATTTATTCTCCGTGCCAACAATTTAGCAATCAAGCTGGCATTGCCACATTGAAAGAACTAATCCTCCCTTAATCATGCTTGTGTCTACCCTGGCTTAGTATATTCTGCAAGCAGAGAACTTGGCAGAGGCATGAACATAGCTAAATACAGAGCAACCTCACAGGGCAGCACTGCTAGTTTCTTTTTTCCATGCATAATGTACAAATTAGCTTGCAAGTTAGTACTCGGTGCCAGTCCCCACCCGGGATACATGGAAATATAATCAACAAAATATCCTTTCTTTGTCTCTATAAAGGAATGGTAGAGTAGACATGCCATTGTCGCAGTTCAGGGTAGCAGCACTTGTATTCCCCCTCAGTGGTCCAGCAAGAGCACCCACTCTTAGGTTTCCAGCTCGCCAGCCGTTGGCTTTCTTGAGTGGAAATCCACATGGTCACTCCCTTCTGACCTGGGTATGACCAGGCTGCACAGTTCCCTGCCTTCACTGTGTTATTCCTAGCAGAGGTAGACTGCCCAAGGACACCTGCTTGCTTTCTCTTCAGAAACGGTTAACAGGTGTAATTGCTACAGTTATCAGGTACCACATAGCACTTCCTATGCAAGCCTACTTTAGTCTTAAGGTAAAAACACTATACAGAAAACAACCTCTGCGGGGGCTAGTTTCAAAGGCTAACTTTGGAGGGGCAAATGCAGTAATTATTTTTTCCTTGTTTTAGTTAAAACATGTACATTTGATTTTAATTCTTACTCTAGGCGATTAAAAGTGGTAAACTGAAAGTTTATGACTGGGGAATACCATCTAACAAAGTCCACTATGATCAGGTAAGGTAATTCTGATGTGAAAACATTTCAGTATTTTCACTTAAAAAAAAACTGTAAAAAAGAGAGTGGGCATCATACTATCCCATTTGACAGCAAAAGCTATGGTAGCCAAACAAAAGCTATACTTTAAAAATAATTCCATATTAGGGGCCAAATTATGTTCTCATTTATACCAGTATAAATCCAGAGAAATTCCACTGAATTTATTGTCCTCTATTTTAAAAAAAGCACACGTTAAAAATATTTATGTAGTAAGTCACCAGTATACGTTTGTATCTCTGTGCCTATGGTTAGAATAGAGAGTATTTTAAAATAAGGTCTAATTTATTTCAAAGCAGAAAAAACTAGTTAGAATTTTCTTACTTTTCCGTCCAATTTGAATCTCTAATCTCAAATATAAAAGCTGTTGTGTTCTTGTCTGATCAGTTACTGTTGGTTTCTTTAAAAGAACTAGGAAACTCAGTTACAAAAATGATGCACCCAATTTCCTGGTTGAAAATTCAAATGAAAATATCTGGAAAGTTGAAATTTGTGGTCCACAACTCTCATTGTCCTCAATCCTGTTGTAAATTCTAGTTCTGATAGAGTACAGAAATATAAATGAAGTCATTGCTAACACCCTTATATTATTGCTAAAAAAACTACTGGGTTGCGTATCAGTCAGAAAAGGCTGGAGACCTGTACGTTGGAGGAATTGTAGTTTTGTCTGCTGGGTCATTGGGGGCTGTGTGGAGGAGTAGGATATTTGAAGCATGATAAGATTCAAAAGCAAGTCTTTGGCTTCCACTAGCAAGAGGCATAGCACCTCTTCAGAGAGAGCTGAGTTTTTAACTGGAAGAAATGCAGTTGAGACGTTGCCTGGAAGTTCAGCGGTTGTGCTCTGAAGACTCATCTGATGGAAAAATATAGTGATGATGAATCAATGTAGCCCTCTAGATACTCTAAATATATCTTACTTGAATATCTCATTCTTACTTCCAAACATTTTACAACCATAAGATGAGAGGAAAAGAGGTGTTCAGGTAAAATGTAAAGAAGGCTTGTCTACATGGAGCAGTAAAGTGGACTACACAGGTGTGATTTCTAAAGCACACTAAGGGTACGTCTACACTTACCTCCGGGTCCGACGGCAGGCAATCAATGTTCTGGGATCGATCCCGGAAGTGCTCGCCGTCGACGCCGGTACTCCAGCTCGGCGAGAGGAGTATGCGGCATCGACGGGGGAGCCTGCCTGCAGCGTCTGGACCCGCGGTAAGTTCGGACTAAGGTACTTCGAATTCAGCTACGTTATTAACGTAGCTGAATTTGCGTACCTTAGTCCAAAGTGGGGGGGTAGTGTGGACCAGGCCTAACAAGTAGCAGATTAATTGGTCCACGTAGATCTTGCTGGTGTGAACTAAAAGTTCTCAGTTCACTAGGGAACTTTTAGTTCACACCTGCATGGTTTACATGGGCCAATTAATGAGCAACACTTTAGAAATCACACTGTGAACATCTGCATTATTGCTCTGTGTAGTTTTGGTTTTTTTGTTTTGGTTTTATCTTGTCTGAGTATCCTGAAGTCTCTCATCTGCTGTATGATTGTGCCTTTGAAAATGTCCTCTATATGTGGCAGTAGCCTGGGATAGTGGAGGTTTCAGTGTAAGGTTTAGGTGTAACTTCTGAGGTCATTAAAATTCTGTAATACATTGAAGAATGCATTCTTTCAGAGCCAAAAATTGATGAAACTCGTGTGAGAGAACTCATTTTGAGCTCTCTCTATATTGTCATCAAAATTGTGATATTTAAGTTACAATTATTATACCTCATGTTTAATTTGAATTAGTAATTTCTCTTCTTTCAAGAACTACAGTAAATCATTATAAAGTTCTTTGTTTAAAATAGTCTTCTAGTAATATGTAACTGATTGTTCATTGCATTCCAATCCAAACTTGTTTTCTTTTGTGAATTTTTTTTTTTAAAGGATACTCCGCCCATATACAATGTGACAGAAATGCAAGTCCCAACTGCGATGTGGAGTGGTGGAAATGACTGGCTTGCTGACCCTATCGATGTTGACCTTTTGCTCCCACAAGTCACTAATCTGGTTTACCACAAGGTGATTCCTGACTGGAACCATCTGGATTTCATCTGGGGCCTCGATGCACCTGAGCGCATGTATAATGAAATCCTCGACTTGATGAGGAAGAATACATAAAAATGTGGCTTTGGGATCAAGGATTATATTATTTTCTGTTGATACCTGTCTTATTTGGTTTTTAATGAATTACAAAACTCTTTATGTAACAATCTATACTTGATTAATTTACTTTACTTTAATAAAATTCTCTTTAATGAACTTCAGTATTAGGGGAGCAGCACAAATGTATCCAAAGAAGGGAAATATTGAGTTGCAATATACAATGCATATGCTATGCTATAAAAATGTAAATCCTTTGTTTTTCTAATGTGCCAAGCTTTAGAAATAAAGCATATCATGGATAGGCATGAAGTTCTGGTTCAAGATAATTTTTTTGTGCTGGTGTCTAGATGACCTTTTTTATAAAATTTAATTGAGGGCATGGGAGACAACTGATAAATATGGCTAGACAGGCCATCACAATGGTCCCAGTTCACACTTGGTTTACTTTGAGTACGTGCATCATTCCATTGACATTAGTGGAGCTACACTGACCTAATGCAGCCAATGATCTAGACTAGAGATTTTATTTCATCACCCCAATCATCTGACCAGGGTCAGTCCTTACTGCTGTCACAGGACTGAGGTCATGAACTGACCCTAATGATTACTAATACAGACCATAAAGAGGTGTCATATGTTTGTTGAACGAGCATGCAGGGAAAAGGTTGGGTTATTTTGAGGATTGTTCTACATATGCAAAATAAATAAATGTGAAACAAATCTCCATATCTGTTGTATGTTATCTCTGTTTACATACCTTTGCATTCAACTCAAATAGAGCTTAAATATTCAAATTCTAGATGTTCGTTTTTTTTTCCCCAATAGAGGATCAGAAAGGAAGAATCTGATACAATGAATCTGGAAATACAGATATAGGAAAGTATCAGGGGTAGCCGTGTTAGTCTGTATCCACAAAAAAAACGAGGAGTTGGTGGCCACCGGACTCCTCGTTTTTGTAGATATAGGAAAGACAATCTGACAGTTACAAGATTTTACTATCTAATTCTTAATTCAATGTGAAAAGCGATTTAGAATATTAACATGTGGCCTATATTTTTAGGTATATGTCCATAGAGTGTGGCGGTAGGGCTGATTAGTTCAATCTTAACTCTCTTCATTTTCTAACTCTGGAGTTCATATTTCTCAGACTAAACTCCCAGGAATCCAGGGTGGCAGACTTGCACTCTCTACAGAGAGGAACTTGCCAGTATTACTTTTCACAGGGCCCTGGGCTGGGAGCTGGTGGAGGGGGAGTGCATTGGTCCCCTTACCATACCCCATTTAAGGGCAAAAGCCCAGATGCAGGAGGAAGGCCCTAACAGTCTCAATCTGGAGTCAGGGACCAGGCACCACTTCTGAAACTCCATCTGCCTCTGAGAGAGAAAGAGACACAGAGCAGAGGACAGGTGCACTAACCACTATACTACCTAGCTCCCCGAGGACCCTATCACAGTAGGCTAATGGCCATTTAAGTTCGGTTTTGATAAGATCACAAAGAAACTTTCCTGAAGGCAGTTTGTGTTTAAAAACTCATTCTTTCAAGATACAACAAACTGGACACTCTTTGTAGGTGTTTGTCAGTGAAACGAGGACAATCTTGACTCTGTGGGTGGAATTATGGCCTCACTGAAGTCAGTGGCAGTTTTTCCATTGTCTACAATGCGGCCAAGTTTAAACCCTGTGTGTAGGCGTATGTCCATGAAATGGGCACAGGGAGCTCCTAGAAGTGATCTGAGATTAGTGATCAGTTGTTACTCCATCTCTATTTATGTGCCAGGTCAGTCATGCCTTTCTGTAAAATTCTCTGTTGTCAAATGATTGTTTGCCACCACTTACTAACTACATGAGCTGAACATCCTGAAAATAACAAGGCTATTCAGGAAGTCCATAATGCTATTGCACAAGAAGGCCAATGTCAAGTAGAAGAGGATAAAGTGAATGCCTCGATGCCTCTATTTGGCAGGACACTTGGTAAATTGATGTACATCTCTCGATGTATTTATAATTTGCATCTTAATAATTTGCACCTTAGAAATGTCAAATGCAGTAGGAGTAATACTGGTTTGTATTCAGCCACACACATGGTAAGACATTTTCTTTCAAACTTTCAAAATAGAGAGCTTATAGCATTTCAGTAATGTTATTCTACAAACATTTGTTACTTATTATATTACAGACACTAACACAAGAGATGAGGAAGAGAAGTTCTTTTTAGGTTCTGAAAACTCAGTTACCGGTAAATGGCTACTGTCAATACAAATTCATTATTTTTAGCACTTGATGCTAGACTGGAAGACTGAGACACACAGTGTCTAACTGTATGGGTGTCACTTTGTTACCAGAGTCACAAAAGATTTGTTTTTGTTATATATATATATTCAATGCATCTCTCTCTCGGGTACCAAGCCTGTTGGGTTTCTGCAGCATTGTTTTCTTACAGATGGTACCAGTTGGATCCTTAATCTGGCCACAAACAGCCTGGACTTCATTCTAGCACAGGGGTCGGCAAGCTTTCAGAAGTGGTGTGCTGAGTCTTCATTTATTCACTCTAATTTAAGGTTTCGCATGCCGGTAATACATTTTAATGTTTTAGAAGGTCTCTTTCTATAAGTCTATAATATATAACTAAACTATTGTTGCATGTAAAGTAAATAAGGTTTTTAAAATGTTTAAGAAGCTTCATTTAAAATTAAATTAAAATTGTGTGCCGCCTTCGGCACGCGTGCCATAGGTTGCCTACCCCTGTTCTAGCAGATGCTGGCTATGATGTTTCGATAGTAGAGGGACAATATCATCTAGAAGATGTGACCCTTTCAGTGAGCCAAGAAAAACACGGGGCTTTCAGGTATTATTACTATTTATTTCTGTTATTGTAGTGCCCTGTGAATGCCAGTCAGGATCGGGGCCCCATTGTACTGGGTGCAGACATAGTAAAAGACAGTGCCTGCCTCAAAGAATTTACTAGCTAAGTAAAGAAAAGGCATAACAGGTGGGTGGATGAGCAGAGAAGGAAAGCAGAGGGTAACAGTAATAGGAATATCACGTTATGTATATTTGCTATTTGCATAATTTTTCAGACTTCAAGATTTTTTCAAAATATTAAGTAGTTAACAAGCAAATTGCCTAATCATTAGCATTAGACAGTGTATCAAAGACTTCACGGTAAAGGTTCGTCTTGGGAGCGATTGGGAGGAGGACAGGATAATGGCTGAGCAAATTGATTTGCAGAGGGTGACTCGTGTAATAGGCAGCAGGAAAGAAAGGCCAAACATGTTTGTGGGAAAGGTGGACAGCTGTGCAACAAAGGGCAGTATTGTTGTGCAGCTGCGGGGGGTGGAGGGCAGGGTAAAACTTCCTGAAATAGGAAATAGGAAAAGTGGAGCTGAGCTGCAAAGGGCCTTGAAGGCGAGCATCAACCATTTGTGTTTGATGTGGTGAAGGGGCACTCAGTGGAGGGAGTTGAATGCACGGTGTATGGCACAGTCAAGGCAATGTTTTCACAGCAACATTTAGAATGGACCTAAATGAGGTGAGACTGGAGTTGGGGAGGTCAGACAGTATGTTGCAATAGTCAGGAATAGAGATAAGGCTGTAGACTCTATTTCTGAAAAATTATGAGGTGAACAGTTAATCTGTTGAAAGACACACCAATCAGGTCCCTTACAGAGTAGGGGCTGTGAAATCACTGCCCCCACTCAGTGAAAAGATGAACCAAGAATAAAGAATTAGCATGTTTCTCATATTTTCTACACAATTGGAGTCAAACAGTTATGAGCACTTACACACAAACATAGATATGATGGGATATATATTTGACATCAGATGACTTACATTTGACTACATTATGTGAGTTTGTGAAAAGGACAAATAATTCAACACTTGTTACAATTCTGTGCTGTCACCGGACATTATAATTGGTAGAGGCATTATTCAGGGATGAAACTTGTTTTCAACGTAGTTACAACTAAACCAATAACTGTCTGTTAGAATTGCTTAGACAGCAGTTTAATACAATTCTTTAACTCTTTTCCTGAATCAGTGTGAGTGGGGCAAAAACAGAACTGGTGAGACATGTGGAGAAGTCGTAGCGCTGTGGTGCATAACATACGTGCTTTGCGGGCAGCAAGAGGACTCCACATTCAGTGTCAATGTCAATCCAGTGCTTTTCACAAATACCAAAAATTCATTTAACTGTTAACAAAAAAAATATATTGTTGATAGTGACAACATATCACAGTTTAAAGCAATTGAGCAGTGGTTAGACAAGACCCTAAATCACAGCTACTTAATTAATCACCCAAGTATTTCAGTTATTTCAGCTGCTAACTCTGGAACTCAGCAGTGATACATTCAAATACATGCATTTAAATATAGAAATATAACTGTATTTTACATACAATTAAGGATGACTTTCCATTTATAGCTTTGATAACATGGCTAAATACGACCTTCCAGCATGGATAAATTTTATTGTGCAGAAAACAGGACGAGCGATTGTATCATGTTGGCCATTCATAGGGCACCTCTACTGGTATGTTGATGAATACAGTTTGATGTAGGTTAAGGTTCCAATCCTGCCAGCACTCATGCATGTTAATAGCTTTATTTCAGTGGATTATATAGATATGAATAAAGTTGCCCAAAGCCTTCCCAATCGAGCTGGTCAAATTCTTCATGTAATTTAATTATCCAATGAATTGAGTTTTTGTTTAATCTATTCGTCAAGTAGTTTGTGCAGCCAAATTCCAATCTACAGTGAACTATTCACTTTGTTTTTGTGATACATGACATGTCTTCTAAATTGCTAGATCTTGTTCAAGACTACAGTCATGCTATATATATAGATAGATATAGATAGCATATTTTACTTTAGTTTTAAAACCATTGAGTGACTCAAGCACAAAAAAATCTTAGTTGACCTTTCATCAGCATATAATAGTTTGCACTATGGATTAGTCCCAAAATTGTACTTCAAGGTCCCAGACAAGAAACTTCTAGATTTTATTATGCCCTACTGAAGTCAATGGGAGTTGTGCTATGGAGCTTTATGGGGCTGGGATTTCATCCCCTTTGTTTCCCAATGCATAATCCGTAAATCGCTGCTTACTTCCAATCCCTTCGTTTCAGCTCTTTGGCCTCCAGTCAAAGTTCTCACTTCTTAAACTGGAAGAACAAACAGGATTTATTAGAAAATTAGCTCTCATCAACGCAGCCTTCACATGTATCTGCCTGTCAGTGTTACACTCACAGACCAGGCATGGTTTTAAACCTGAAGGGTTTATGAAACAAGCAAACACAGCTTGCACAAGCCCCAGTGCTGCTGAGTCTCTCTGGAGCACCAACCTCTCCTGGGACCACACCCTGTTACCAGCTGTGTCCCCCTTGGCCTCTTCAGCAGACCTCCTTAAAGGGACAGGACACAGGTAACTATAACTGCAGCATTCTGTTATGACTGCAACATTAGCAGTTATTTACAGAGGGAGTCTGAGTTATCTGTTAGTTTCACTTGGAACATTTAATTAAGCAAAAGAGCTGTTTTCAGACCAATCTAAGGAATTCTGAGAGGGGAAAGAGATGTTCCTAAAAATCTTTTATTTGAGGTGCAAAGTGGATGTTCAGTTCTCCTCGGGCAGTTTGGAGTCAAATACTGAGAGAAAATTTGTCTGTGTGTCACTGACATACTTTGAAAGGAACTGGTTTCATCAGCCGTTTCAGGCCCCAATCCCACTGAATAAGGCTAATATCATTCAGGGGTGTATTAACATGAACATCATATGTAAGACATGGGGGGTAATTGTGCCAGTCTGCTCGGCCCTGGTGAGGCCTGTGCTGGAGTACTGTTCCAGTTCTGAGCACTGCACTTTAGGAAAGATGTGGACAAATTGGAGAGAGTCTGGAGCAGAGCAACAAAACATGATGAAAGTTTTAGATAACCTGATCTCTGAAGAAAGTTTAACAAAACTGGGCATGTTTAGTTTGGGAAAAGAAAACTGAGGGTGGATGACCTGATAACTAGGAGTGGCACCAGGGTTTTTGCCGCCCTAGGCGGCAGCGCTCCACCTCTGAGCATTCGGGGTGGGGGTCCTTCCGCTCCGTGTCTTCGGGGCACTTCGGCGGCGGGTCCCGGAGCAAGTGAAGGACCCGCCGCCGAATTTCCGCCAAAGACCCGGAGCGGAAGGACCTCCCGCCACCGAATTTCTGCTGAGGACTGCAAAATGCCGCCCCCCAAATCTTGCCGCCCTAGGCGACCGCCTAGGGTCACCTAGTGGAAGTGCCGGCCCTGCTGATAACACTCTTCAGATATGTTAAGGGTTATTATAAAGAGGTCGGCGATCAATTGTTCTTCATGCCTACTGAAGGGAGGACAAGATGTAACGGACTTAATCTGCAGCAAGGGAGATTTAGGAGAGATATTGGAAAAACCACCTTACTATAAGGGTAGCTAAGCTCTGGAATAGGCTTCCAAAGGAAGTTGTAGAATCCCCATTGGAGATTTTTAAGAACAGGTTGGACAAATGTCTGTCAGGGGTGGTCTAGGTTTAGTTTGTCTTACCTCAGTACAGGAGGGCTAGACTTTGACATCCCAAAGTTCCTTCCAGCCCTACATTTCTGAGACTACGATCCTGAATGGAGTTCATCCCACACACTGAGCCCCATTGAGTTCAACCCACCTGCATGGAGCTCATTGTGGGATTGGGGCCTTAGTGAAATATTCAAATGCTCTGAGGACATCACTGGTGCTTAACAAATAATAGACTTTTTGAGTTTGGACCAAGAAGAAAGCAACTAAGAAATTAAATAACTAGCTGCAATGTGATGTATCAGAGTATCCAGTTGCCAGCATCCACCTGTTTCCTGGCCCATCCCCCAAGCTAAGGGTACCTCTGTGTCGCTATGCAATGCAGAGGCTGTTAGGAATACAAGAAGCTGCTATTATCATCCTGGATTGCTGGTCCCTCACCACAACTCCTAGACTCACAGCTCATCCTGTGCATTTGGGATGCAGAGGGCAATGCCTTCTGTGTAGGAGCTGGGTGTGAGTTTCTTGGGCCACTGGAAATAACACACCCCATCTCTGTGGGGATCACTCCATGAGCACACTGATGAACCTTGCCTATTGCCTGCTTCCTGCCACAGGAAGGAACTGCATCAAAGGGGTTTCCAGGCAGGGATTTCTACCCTGGCAGGACTATGTGGAAGCAATAAAGAACTCAAGGTTTTTGAAACAAGAGCTTAGTCAGTTCTTCTTCGAGTGCTTGCTCATGTCAATTCAATTTTAGGTGTGTGTGTGCCCAGGTGCACAGTTGCCAGAGATTTTTGTCTTAGTGGTATCCGTAGGGTCGGCTTTTGTGCCCTCTGGAATAGCGCACTCATGAGGTGGAATATCAGGCGCCACCAGCCCCAGGCCCTCTCAGTTCCTTCTTACCACCTGTGACGGTTGGTTGGAGCACCTTGCCTTGTCTCGCAAGACCACTAGCAGTTTCTTCATAGACTTCATTCTACTGGTTGTTGTATATAGTTCAGATTAGTTAGTTGATAGTGTTAAGTTACGTATAGAGTCCTGGTTGGGATTTTGCCCTGAGTGAGGCATGCCTCACTCTCCCAGTTTCAAGTCGTGTTTGGCATGCAGCAGGCTGATGCTGATAAATGATCTGTATGACAATTGTCTCAAGTGTCTGGGGGAAAGCCACAGAAAAGACCAGTGCCACATCTGTAAAAACAGGTTTCAGAGTAGCAGCCGTGTTAGTCTGTATCCGCAAAAAGAACAGGAGTACTTGTGGCACCTTAGAGACAAGTACTCCTGTTCTTTTTAATCTGTAAAAACGTTCTCCCTCAGACTCAGAAGGAGCGAGATATTCCCTTGAGGGACCTCCTGATGGAGGCTGCTCTTCGTCCCGAGTCGGAGCCCTCCGCTGCAGAACCCATGCCGTGTACATCGGCCTCAGTGCACAGTGCACCGCCGACACCGGACTTGGCCTGGCACTGCTCCCTTTCGCTGGTACCAAGGAAGCGGCAGAAGAAGTGGAGTCCCTCGGTACTGAAGGACAGAGGGCCCACGGGCAAAGGACCCGTGTCAGGACATGCACCCGCTTTGGGGCTTCATGGGGGTAACACAGAGGTCAGACCTCCCAGGCTGGCTCGGGATCCACCTTCCACTCTGGGCAGTGACAGGGGCTCCCAGCCTATTGTGGGGCCTTCAGTGCTTGATGCAGTCCCGGCGGCTAAAGAGCAGAGCTGGCTGGCTCCACAGGTCCCAGGCCAGGTGGCTGAAGTGGCTCCGCCTCCGTCAACGAAGGGCATGCCCACTGGGGGGCAGTAGCATAGACTGGCTGAACTCCCCTGGTCGCCGGACCACAGGTGCCGGTCCCTGTTGCTGCGACCTTGGACCCTGGCACCACACCCCAGCTCTCTGGCCAGGAAATCTAGATCGCTAGCAAGATCCCCACTTACTAGGCGTGGCACTCCAGACTCGAGGCACCGTTCCTCATACCGCCGGTAGTCTGACTGCAGGTTGCCGAGACACCGGTCACCTTCTCCCAGGCGGTCACCGAGATGCCGGTCGCCGTCCTGGAGGGGTCGTTCAGGATCTCTACATTGGCCCCAGTACTGTTCCTCAGGTAGGCGGCGCTACTCCCTGTCACCCCACCACTCGACGACCAGGATTAGCAAACAGACCCAGGCCTCAATGGCCTGCAATGGTCTCTGGAGGGACAGTGTTTGGGGGTCGGACTGCGATTTCAGTCTGTTGCCAAGAAGGGAGACCAAGGTGGCACCTGCCATGGTACCTGTGCAGCAGGGTCAGTAGCCCCCCCTATTGGCCATACTGGAACCCATGGGGGGTACCAGTGATGCCGGTTCAATACTCCCAGCTCTCCCTGGCCGCATCGGACAAGCCGGCTGCAGCACCACAATCAGCGCGCGGTACCGGAGGTGAGGCCAAGGTGGCGCACTGCACCCTGGCACCGAGGGAGCCCTCCTCCATCAAAGAAGGGGATGACACCCTCCTGCAGGTGGTGCAGTCCTCGTCATCATCCCCGGATGAGGCGGTGGCTGGGCCATCCCATCCTAGTAGCCCCCCGGACAACTTTAAGAAGCCCTCCTTAAACGGGTGGCTGAGAATTTTGGCCTGCAAATTGAGGAGGTCGCCGAGGAGGCTGACGACCTATTCAACGTCATATTGGCCACTACCCCAGCATGGGTCGCATTGTCCATCCACCTGGGCGTCCTCAAGATTGTCAAGGCTTTATGGCAAACTCCCTCTTCTATTCCGCTGATGTCCAAGAAGGTGGAAAAGAAATATTATGTCCCTGCAAAGGGCTTTGAGTATTTGTATACCCATCCCACTGTGGCATCACTGGTGGTGTCTGCAGTGAACGGGATACTGGTACGCTGCCCTTGATTTAAAAGACGTATATTTCCATTTTTCCTGGGCACCAGTGCTTCCTCCATTTTATGTTGGGCCGGCGCCACTTCCAGTTCATGGCGATGCCCTTTGACCTTTCATCGGCCCTGAGAGTGTTCAAAAAGTGTATAGTGCCAGTGGCCGCTTACCTACGATGATGGTGAGTTCAGATCTACCCATACCTCAATGACTGGTTGATATGGGGCCAGTCCCTGGACTGAGGAGGCATCTCGATCTGGTCTGTTCCACCAGCTGTGACCTGGGGCTGATCATAAATGAAGAAAAGTCAACCCTGACCTCAGCGCAATGCATAGAATTCATTGGAGCGGTTCTCGACTCCTTGGGCCAGAGCCTTCCTCCTTGAGGCTTGGTTCCAAGCCATGGGAGACTTCATCTCGAGCCTGTGAGAGCACCCACTCACCAGCGTCCATATGTGCTTGAGACTGTTGGGTCACATGGCGGCATGCACTTACGTGGTCAGGCATGCACAGCTCCACCTCAGGCCTCTACAGGTGTGGCTGGCATCGGTCTTTGTTCTTATTGAGCACAGCATGCACCAGGTAGTCAGGATTCCGGACAATGCTCTGTCATCACTCACCTGGTGGCAGCATCCCGCATCAGCGCTGGAAGGAGTTCTCTTCGCAGCCCCGGCCTCGTCGGTTACACTTCGGACCTGGGATGGGGAGCCCACCTGGGCAATTTCAATACTCAAGGTGGTTGGTCCAGTCATGATCTTTCCCTGCATATCAATATCAGGGAACTCAGGGCGGTCCGCCAAGCCTGTCAAGTCTTTCTACCTCATTTACAAGGCATGGTGGTTCAGGTCCTGATGGACAACACGGCTACAGTCTTCTATATCAACAGGCAGGGCAGAGCCAGGTCGTTTGCCCTCTTCCAGGAAGCCCTCTGGCTGTGGAACTTCTGTCTGCAGCACGATATCCACCTCGGCGCTGCTCACCTTCCAAGGACCAAGAACACTTTGGCGGATCACCTCAGCAGGACATTCTTGTCTCGCCATGAGTGGTCCCTTCATCTGGGGTGGTCAACTTCATCTTCCACAAGTGGAGAACTCCATGGGTGGACCAGTTTGCCTCCAGGCAGAACAGAAAAGTCACGTTTTCTGTTCAGTTCGGGGCATGGTGAGAGGATCCCTGTCAGACGCCTTTCTGCTCCCA
This sequence comes from Emys orbicularis, assembly GCF_028017835.1. Taxonomy (NCBI): domain Eukaryota; kingdom Metazoa; phylum Chordata; order Testudines; family Emydidae; genus Emys; species Emys orbicularis. The sequence continues at coordinate 35,466,515 of NC_088689.1, read as the reverse complement.
TGGTGATGGGGACCTGATGTACGCCTTTCCTCCGGTGCCATTGTTGCTCAGGGTCCTGGTGAAGATCAAGCAGGACATGGTGAAGGTCATCCTCATAGCACTGGCCTGGCCGCACCAGCACTGGTTCAACACTCTGCTGGACCTCTCAATGGCGACCCCGTTCCGGCGGCTGCACAGGTCGGACCTGTTGTCCCAGAACCATTGCAGTCTTCTGCACCCGAACCTGGTGGCATTACATCTGACAGCTTGGCTGCTACGTGACTGAGCGCACAGGACCAGCGGTGTTCGGCCGAGGTTCAGTGAGTCCTGTTGGGGAGTAGAAAGCCCTCCACCAGAGCAAACTATATGGCTAAATGGAAGCGGTTCACCTGCTGGATTGCGAATAAGAGGGTCCATCCCAAGGGAGCTTCATTGTAGCTCATTTTAGATTACCTCCTGCATCTCAAGCTCCAGGGCTTGTCGCTCTCTTCAATCAAGGTCCATCTAGTGGCCATCTCGGCTTTCTACCTGCCGTTCTGCGACAGGTCAGTTTTCGCTCAGAATATCATGGCCAGATTCCTTAAGAGCCTGGAGTGCCTCTACCCGCATGTCAGGGATCCCATGCCTGTCATGGCTCATGGGTCCCCCCTTTGAGCCTCTGGCTTCCTGATCTCTCCTTCTCCTCTCCTGGAAGTTTGCGCTCTTGGTAGTGGCGATGTTGGCCCACCAAGTGTCTGAAATTTGGGCTCTCACCTCAGAACCGCCTTACACAGTCTTCTACAGGGAAAAAGTCCAGCTAAGACCGCACCTGGGCTTTCTCCCCAAAGTAGTTTCTCAGTTTCATTTGAGCCAAGACATTTACTCACAGATCTTTCCAAAGCTGCATAAGTCGGAGGGGGAGCATCGGAGGAGGGCTTTGGCCTTCTACATTGACAGGACCAAGCTGTTTCGTAAGTCCACGCAGTTCTTTGTCGCTGTGGCTGACAGGATGAAGGGTCGTCCTGTATCCGCTCAAAGGATTTCCGCTTGGATCACAGCCTGCATTTGCTTCTGCTATGATCAAGCGAAGGTGCCACCCCCAGCGATTGTCACCGCCCACTCTACCAGGGCGCAGACCTCTTCGGCAGCCTTTCTGGCCCAAGGACATCTGTAGGGCGGCCACTTGGTCATCTGTCCATACCTTTATGTCCCACTATGCATTTACCCAGCAGGCCCGGGTCGATGCTGGCTTTCGTAGGGCAGTACTGCAAGCTGTGAAATCTGAGCCCATCTCCCTAGATATGAGTCACCTAAAATGGAATCAACATGAGCAAGCACTCGAAGAAGAAAAAATGGTTACCTACCTTTTCATAACTGTTGTTCTTCGAGATGTGTTGCTTGTGTCCGTTCCATTACCCACCCTCCTGCCCCTCTGTTGGAGTTGCCAGCAAGAAGGAACTGAAAGGGTGTGGAGCGGTGGCGCCTGATATACCGCTGCATGAGCGCACCACTCCAGAGGGCACCACAGCCAGCCCTACAGATACCGCTAAGGCAGAAAGCTCCAAAAACTGTACACATGGGCACACACACCTACATTGGAATGGACATGAGCAACACATCTTGAAGAACAACAGTTACGAAAGGTAAGTGACCATTTTTTTTAATTTATACCTGCTTGGCATGTAAAGGCTGTGATGAGGAAAGACTAATCCCTATGTAGCAAAGATGAAAATTTCTGAGTGAACTAATTCTCTGCAGTTGAGGCCTTAGGGTCTGACAATTAGCCAATTTCTGCAAATTGATTTGGAGGTTTGGGTTCCACAATTGGTTTGTTTTTCATCTGACGCAGCAAAAGCTTTTGACTTGGTCAGCTTTGTTTTTAGAAAAGGAACATCTTTAAGTGCCACCTATCATCTGTATTGTTTTCCTATGCAACTGAGTCTGTGGACCAGCTAATCCGGAAAAATCCAGGGGTGAGGTGACACCACAGGAAGGTTGAAATCACACTTCAAGCTGATGGCATTCTGCTGTTCCTAGCATCTCACCAACTCTCTATCCCCTTCTGCAGACCCTACAGGACTCTGTTTGTTTTTCTGGATATAAAATTAATTCAGAAAAGTCATAGATTTTTTTTTCTGGTTTAATGTCCTCCAGGTATACCATATGACTTCTCTCTTTGTCAAGCTGTACGAAAATTGTAGTGGCAAAAATGTGGAGTACAGTCAAGGTTCCGTGAACATCTTATTTCCAAATGATCTTGGAAGAAATTTCCAAACACTGTCTGATCATAAATGCATTCCAGGTTTTTTCATGAGTATATTGGCATTTGGGAATGTGCCTGCACCAGCATATGTCCAGTGGGCAGTTAACCAAATTCTGCAAGGATGCAGCTTTACCACAGTATTCTGATGGATGGGTTGAGTGTGGAGGAATGTTTGAAAGAAATTCCTGGTGTGTTAGTGAACAACTATTTGGGAGTAAAAGTGAAAGTAGCACATCAGAGGCTATCATCCAGGAGAACCTGAAGTCTCTCCCAAAGTGTCTTTTTTGTGCACCCATGATTCTGACAATGTTGCTGGTGATAAGAATAGTTCAGCGTGGCAAGGGATTAATTTATCAAAGCCAAAGCTGATAGGGAATGAAAATGACAATTAGTAATATTGAATTGCACTTTCAGATTTCTACTGCCCCACTGCAAAAATATTATTGAGATGTTATCTATCACCTGCACACACAGGCAGAACAAAGAAAAATATCATAGCCTAATAAATTACCAACCCAGCAAAGGATTAAACCATGCTATCTAATGTATTGTGTATTAATGTTATAGGCTAATGCCCTGTTACCAACAATTTAAGTGATTCTATATGATTGACGAATACAGAATTTAGGTGAATATTTCATACTGAATTTTCTGACAATTCCTGACTTCAAGTCTACATTTTACTTTCAAGTTTAGGGTGACTGTTTTTTTTTTTAAGACAGCAGATCACAACCAGTCAGTATTATGTCTGTGTTAGTAAAGAGCAGAGATATAATTGCCATGCGTTTCCTTTACTGTTAACATAATTGCCAGAGTCTGTCTACTTTGTGATATGGACCTTTAACTTTCCAGGGCGCCTAGAGCTTGGGAGGGAGCTCCTCTAAGGAAAGTATAAGTCCGAGTAAATATATCCAATGCTAAAAATCAGGCCAAAGAGAGAAGGGGGAGGGGTAGAATTGGTAAATGACTCTTCAAGGCTACTTCTGATTGGAGAGCAAGAAGTATGAGATATTCTGATGTGGCAGGTATCTGCCCCCTCACGCTGCTTTTTAACACCGGGGCCATCAGAGTTGCCACTGTTCAGACATCTGAATCCACTTGGTGCAGCAGAAGGACTCCAGTGGGTAACTCTTTTTCTTAATTTAACTCTGACTGAGATTTGCATTTAACTACTTTTGTAATGAAGTATTTTGGTTGCTTTTTCTCTGAGTGAGGAGGGTATACAGGAGATGTCTACTGAAGTTGAGCTTCCTGAAAATCATCAGAAAATCCATAATTACGGTCAGTACAAGATGGGTTAAACCTTTCACTGTTTTCAAAAGTGCATGGTCCGGGAGTGACTTTTTATAGAATATTAATTTGCTTGGAAGACCCGTGCAGATCAGGTACTTTGAACTGCCTTAGGGGAGAACCTTTCTGGAGTGTATCTAATAAATCATTTCACATTAAGGTCTATATTTCAGCATTAAGCCAGATCCCATGTTATGGGGTGATACAGAAACTTTTGAGATGGGGGCCAGATTCATTGTTGTCATATGGGGTAGCAGGAGGACAGAAAACAAAGGGACACATCAAGGCATTTGCAGCAGGGCTGTGAATTAGGGAACCTCAGCGGGTAGAATAAATAAAGTTCTTAAGACGTGTACACTTGAAGCAAAGGAAGTGTTCCTTTGGGAATTAAAATGAATCTTAATATAAAGTTCACTTCACAATTCTCTAGCCATGTTTCTAACACAAATGAAATACTGCAGATTTTTTCTCTGGTCTCTCAAGTATTGTTTTACAGCATTTATTGCTGTGCAGAATCTCTGAAGCCACATCTCTGAAACTGACTAGAACTACAATCTCTGAGCACATTAAATGTTACCTCCAAATAACTATATAAAAAAATAAGGTTGCAAAGTCAAGCATTTATAACTTTGGAAATACCAGACTTCAGTTTGCCTGTGCAACCTCAATTCAGCTCCATAGCATATATGTATTATACAGTCAATAATTTACACATTCACGTGATTTGTTCCACAAGAAAAATGGAATATGGACAAAGCAATTTATTTTTCCTTAATCTCATTCTCAGGCATAGCTGGACAGTTATAGATGTCAACATGAGGCAGATGTGTGGCATGGTAAATTTAATTGGAGACCGTTAAAGTTTGGCAAAGGCATACGCAACTCAAAACAAGCTCTTAAAATGGAAAGTATCAGAGAACTTTAGCTACAGGCAGCATTATCAGCTCCATGTATAATATTGGGAATAACTTCAATTGTTTTCCTTGGGAAGCTTCAGATGATTCTAAATACTGTATCTTTGACCATCTTAAAAAAGGCATTTGATAGGGCGGTGCCTTCCTGACATTTTCATTCCCTTCAGTCTTAGTCTATATGGTTGGATTAGAGCAAAGGATTAGAGAGACTGAACATTGGAGTGGTTTAAAATATTTGCATTTCATCTTTGTGCCAAATTAAACCTGATTTACGCCTCACTGTCTTATCTAGGCTTTTATAAACAGTTGACAACGTTTAGGGTAAATTGAAAAGTTCACTTGATTTTTTTTTCTTCTTAATTAATATTTTATTACTTGCAAAAACCAATATGTAGTTACAACATATCAGCATTAATACAGACCTACACAAAGATGTGGAATCAGTGCTTACTTTGTGCTGGCTGAGCCCCGGCAACTCCAGGCTTGGCAGTTCGTAGGCCCGGCTCCTCTGGGCTTGACGCATCAGTTATGAAAGTAGAAAAATTGCTTGTGTTCTGGCACCCAACTGTTCGAGCCCTGGCACCTCTTTCGTTATGAATTAAGCAGTGTGTGGAATATGCAGCTGTTGTTGATGAAAAAGACATTCAACGAAACTACTGTTAAGTGAGTGAATCTAGCTATTCTAGAATGGGTATGTTTCAACAAAATGTTTTTTTGTAGGAAAATGCCAATTTGTCACAAATGAAACATTTTGCAGAAATATCAGTTGTGTGGAAATTTTATCAGGGCGGTTTCCTGGGTCCAGGATGGAATTTCAAGAGGCAGAGTGAGGATGTTGGGAAGGTCAAGACTATAACAGGGTTCAAAATAGAACTAGATAAACTCATGGAGGATAAGTCCATCAATGGCTATTGGTAGGGCCCTATCAAATTCATGGTCCATTTTGGTCAATTTCACAGTCAGAAGATTTAAAAAATGGTAAATTTCATGATTTCAGATATTTAAATCTGAAATTTCATGGTATTGTAATTGCAGGGGTCCTGAGCCATAAAGGAGTTGTGTGGGGGGCAGGCAAGGTTATTATAGGGGTGGGGATTGGTACTGCTACTCTTACTTCTGTGCTGCCGCTGGCAGCGGTGCTGCCTTGGGAGCTGAGCAGCTGAAGAGTGGCGACTACTGGCTGGGAGCCCAGCTCTGAAGCCAGAGCCACCAGCCAGCACCCGTGCAGAAGTAAGGGTAGCATGGTATGGTCTGCCACCCAGCTCTGAAGTCAGCACAGAAGTAAGGGTGGTAATACCTTCACCTCCTAAAATAACCTTGTGACCCTTCTGCAACTCTCTTTTGCTATTAGGCAGGATGGTCAGGGATGGTGTCCCGAGCCTCTGTTTGCCAGGAGCTGGGAATAGGTGACGGAATCAATCACTTCACTCCCTCTGGGGCACCTGGCATTGGCCACTGTGTAGAGGACAGGATACTGGACTAAATGGACCTTTGGTATGATCCAATATGGCCGTCTTATGGAGACCTCTTATCCCAAAATCAGGCAGAATAGATAGCTGAATCTGGGTCTCTCACCTCCTTGGTGTGTGTGCCCTAACCTCTGGGCTACTAACTATTCTGGTCCAATATCTTCCTTGTGTTCTCATTCAGTTTCAAAGGGTCCCCGTTTTGTTTCTATCTAGAATTTTTTTTTTTTTTTTTGAGATTTCAATTGATCACAAAATGGAATGTTTGTTTTCTGGTCAGCCCCGCTGCATACCCTTAAATAACAGTAAACAACAAGATGAGTTCTGTAAGAGTATTCAGTTGGCAAGTATTTAATATTATTTACATTTTATTGATCCTCCAGACTTTTCTATTCTCTTCTGTTCTGGTTCTTATACCACCCTCAGTATCTGCATGTCTCTCTGGAATGTGTTAAGCACCGTGACTAGCACTTCTTATGTGTGATTCTTTTCTCCTGAGTGAGAAAATTTCATAAGTAATTTTTTTGGTTTGGCATTTTTTATGTATTTATTGCATGCCTCCCCTGCTCTGTCAGGAATCACAGCCTGCAGCAGAGCTAGTTTCCAGGCAACTTAAGAAGCACAGCTGTCCTGAAGCAGGTTGCCTGACTGGCTACACCACCTGATTGGCTGGAAAGGCCACCAGGTAGGCTCTTAAGCCAGCAGCAGCTCGCTGGCTTCTCAATGCTCACACCTGTCAGTGTGACTCCTCCTGTGTTGCCTTCTTCCTGCTGCTCCTGTCTTGCACTCAGCCTTGTCTCAGCCCTGCTGAGCCTCTCCTTTGCCTGTTACCTTGTCTGTATCAGGTAATTCCAGCGTCAACCCTCACTCCCACTTCTGACTCCGGCTTTGACACTCAGCTCTTGTATCCAGATCTTGACCTCCAGTTTGATCCAGACCTCTGGCTCCTGACTACTGACTGTGACTCTAGCCTCTGGTTCCGACACTTGGTTCCTGACATCTGCTCCAACCACTAGGCATGATTCCTGCTTTGACCACTAGCCTATATTGCCCAAGTCCCAGTCACCTGACAGCTTGTGTGTTCATTATTGAAGACAAACTCAAAGACATTCATCTTGTATTTGGAATGGAAAGTGGTAATGGCTGCAGTAGTTATTAGATCATGTGGGAATTAATTCTACTGCCTTAGAGAGAATTCTGTCTCCTGCACAAACAAGTTTTACCTTTGCTGAGGACAGCTCCATTGTACCCAAGGAGTGGAGTTGTTAACAACAAATCTTATCCCAGAGCTTCAGGCGATCTTTTAGGTTTCTTCTTCAATGAAGGCCTTGAAGATAATGACAGAGATCTTGAATTCAACCATCTGCATCAATGATGTTAAAAGTTTAAAGCCACATAGCTTTGTTCATTTTTCATAGACTCCTAGAAATGTAGGACTGGAAGGGACCGCAAGAGATCATCATGTCCCCTACACTGAGGCAGGACAAAATAAACCTTGACCATCTTGAGAGGTCTTTATCCAACCTGTTCTTAATAACTTCCAGTGATGGGATTCTCTTTGATTCCCAGCCAATGGGAGCTGCACAGATGGCACTCATGGTGGGGGCGGGGGTAGGCAGAGTGCAGAGAAGCCTGCCATGCCTCTGCCTAGAAGTAGCTGGAGCTGGAGCCAATGACAGGTTGCCACTTGCGGGGAGCCACCTGAAGTGAGCAGCCCCTGATCCGGCACTCTGCCCCCCCCCCCGCACCCAAACTCCCTCCCAGAGCCCACGTTCCTTATCCTGTCCCACACCCCAACCCCCTGCCGGCCCCACGCCAACCAGACTATAAACTGGCATTTCAATGAAGATCAGAGCTTATAGAGCTTTCCAGTTGGTGAAGTGCCAGATAAAGCAGCTTTTTACTGTACTGTGTTTGCCCTTCTCCAGCCCTCTGGGACCTCACCCATTCTCCATGAGTTCTTGAAGATAATTGCTAATGGTATTAAGATTGCTCAGCTAATTACTTAAGTACTCTAGTATTAACTTTGTCAGGCCGTGCCATTTTCAATGCATTTAACTTAACTAAATATTCTTTAACCTGTTTATTCCCTGTTTTTGGCTTGTTTCTCTCCCACTTCCCCCACTGTTAATATTAATTGTGTTGAGTATCTGGTCACCATTTTTCCTTTTAAGGAAGACTGAAGCAAAATAAGCATTAAACACCTCAGACTTCTTCATATCCTGTGTTATTAGCTGTCTTTCCCTGATAAGTGGAGGATCTACACATTCCTTCATATTTCTCCTGCTCCTAATATACTTAAAGAACCTCATTATCTTTTATGTCACTTGCTAGGTGTAACTCAGTATGTACCTTAGCCTTTCTAATTTTGTTCCTACATGCTTCTGCTAAACTTTTCTACTACTTTTTATCAATGTATCGATATTTCCATTCTTTGTAGGATTCCTTTTTGATTTTAAGATCATTATGCCACTCCATATTCGCCTCTTATGATTCTTCCTATCTTTCCTTCACATAAGGATAGTTGGCAGTTGTATGTTTAATATTGTCTTCCTGAGAAACTCCTTGCTTTTTTTTTTTTTACACTGACTTATGTCATCATTGAGCAGTGTCATTTTTATGAATGTGTTCCTACCAAAACTATTGATGGATAAATTATTTTGCACAGGTCCAAGATGTGGCTGTTCATTCTAGTGACATATCTGACACAAGCAACTGCAGATTCAGAACTCATAAGAGGAGGACATGGGAATCCTGAGGCATTTATGAATATTGTAAGTTTCTTATTGGAGAAAGTTTGGAAATAATGGCATGTGTTCACTGTTACTTATGTTATTTATTTATAATTTCTATACTAACAGATTTGTCCTTTAAACAAATGCCTCCCAGGTCTCCAGCACCTACTGGCACTCTCCATTTTTCCAGAAGGGTACAATTTAATCTGCCTTGGCTAGAGCAGAGATCATGATGGGTACTGGCTATTGAGTCTGGTTTCAGTTATACTGAACTCATCTGTGGTCTGTGAAGTTTCACCACTGCTCTGAATTGGGTCCAGTTTTATTAAAAATACAGCGAACATAAAGTAGAACAACTTTTTGCGCTCTTCCCCTCTGAGCTTTTCTCCCACTAGTACAAGAAGTGAATTGGCAGACAGTAAATAGTGATTTCACTATCAAAGCTACACCGCTTGATTAATTTAATACTGCTAATTAAAAACATAAACTTGATATTGCATAATAGTATTAATGAATCAGGGATGCTTTTATATCTTGGAAGCTTGACAAAAAGTTCTTAAAAGGGTGAGTTCTGGTACTCCCGCTCACTCTCTCCTAAAAATATTTGTTTCCTGTTTAAGGATCTAATCTGGTATTCCCATCTATGAGAATTCACATCCAGCTTAACCACTGATCATGAGCTAGTACCTTTTCATTTTAACTTAGACAAAATGTCTGTGGATCATATATAAAATAATCCACAAAGTGCCTGATCATATGAGGTGCAGGGCTCAGCTACTTGCAGGGTCAGAATCAAAGTTGGTCCCTTTCTTTCCCTAGCCCAGCACAGTTAATTTTACTTTACAAGTGTTAGCTGGTTATTTCTGGCCTGTGATTGGATAAGTAGAAAGGCTCTGCCTACAAACACCCTTCTGCATTCCCTGGGAGAGAGGCATGTTGCAATGAATGTGGGGAGTTTCACAGAACTCAACTTCTCACTGTTGAGGATGCTGAAGAGTCCAGCTGTAAGGCATTCCTATTTCTTCACCCCAAACCTGCACCACACCATTCCCAGCTGAGGAAGAGACCTGGTCTTTCCTCTGCTTTTTGGACCTTCTGTGGTCTGACAGGACTTAGTACTCTTGAAGTGTGTAAAAATAGAGCCAGTTAGATTATTTATGAGAGAATAAATATTCTAATGAATTTAGGACTTTTTTTCCATTTGTGAATCACTCACATGGTGTTCCTGATCCCTCAAATGTATTAATTAGACCAACTATTCACCAAATGGTTTAGATGGATAATTTTTATGAGTAATTAAGTTACATTATTATATTTGAACTATATGGTTTACACGTCAGAATGGATAGCAGGCAGCTGCTGGTCGGGGCTGTAGTAACAGGGGGCTGTAGGAAGTGGTAGAGGGACGGGTTCAGCATTCCTAGTACCTCATTTTGCTGATTATCAGTAGAGGCTCATAAGGGCAGGGCAGCTGGGCAATGTGTGCCATACATTGACTCATGTACAGTTAGATCTTCCTGGTTTCTTTAAAACGACTCCTGAGCAAGCCTATATTTGGCAGGTTTGATAACAGCTTTCAGATGTCAGCTGTCTTCTCTGCTTCTTATCACCGGGCTCTTCGGAGATTCTAAAGGTGGCTTTTCTCAGTATACATCAGAGATCCGAGCATCTAATTTATTGCTTTGGATTGGAGTATTTGTATTGTGAAAAAGTGAAACATTGGCACCCAGACTTATTTCCACTCAGCAAACTTATTTCCTCTTTTGATTAGACTCAAAAGTTAAATATTTCCTTATTTTCAATTTATGGTTCACATTTCTTATTCTTGACCTTAGAATTCCACTAAAAGCTGCTTCCACCAATAGATTTCTGAATATTTATTCTCACTAACACTTCCTCATTGGAATTAGTATTTGGATAAGTGATGGGAGAATGTGCAAATATTTTATAGACTAAAATTAAGATAGAAAAGCATCTGAATGTTTAGAATTTTGAATTCAGCCTTCTCTGAACTTCCATGTTCTGGGAACTGAGATGGAAACCAACAGCTTATACTCTCTGGGAAGATTTCCAGAGCTTCCTGGATTGGTTCATGTTAGAAATACAGTGAGAGAGACTAACTCTTGCAGCATTCGGGCTTTGATTGACATCACTTGAACAAATCAGGAAAATGCAGGAGCACATGGAAATGAAACCAAAATCAAACTGATTTGTTGATTTCCTTCATACCTGCATGAGATAGTGGATTAAAGGGACATACATAAACAAAATTAGGCAAAACCCTTTGTTTTCATTCCATAGAGTGAGAAGATCCTGGACAAAGGATACCCGAGTGAAGAGTATGAAGTGCTGACAGCTGATGGCTATTACCTTAGCATGAACAGAATTCCTCATGGCAAAGGAAATCCTAGGTACACAGGTATGGCTCCTTTCAGAAGTTCTTGGGTCTCGTTTCGGTCCTGAGAGATGCTGGTGGAAGATCTGCCTAGAAGGTGCTATGGCAGGAAGAGGGTATAGCCAGGGCTTTCTGGGAATGTGCTAGTTCTTCTCATCTCAGTGGCAGCCTGCTCTGGTGGGGCTCCCAGGGACCCCAGTTACCAATTAAAAAAGCTTTTCTATGGTGAAACCCTGCCTTTTCATGGTTAAAGTAAATGCATTAATAGCCAAGCCAGTTCAGGGAGGTTGCATTCTCACCCCCTTCTCCAGTGGAGAATGAATCAGTCCCTTGATGTGATGTAAAACTTTCCTCTTCATCATATTGGGAAAATGCTTTATTCCTGAGAAGAAATGCTCACTGAAGAGCTCTTGGTAAGCAGTTGTGGTCTCTCCCATATCCTCTGGGAGTTGGAACTTTTCCCTGTGAGGGACAGATGATGGAGAACACAATGGCAAAGAAGTGCGTGTTGGTTGAGCTTGATTATGAACTGTACGTTCTTGTTTCTTAGCAAGTCAAATACTCTGGGAAACATCATCTGTTTCAAGGTAAATCATTTCAGCAATGGAAATGGCCAAATCTAAGAAGAGGAATTTACTGCAGGAATTTCTGTGTCCAGAGCCCAGAACTGAGCCCTAATGATCTGCTCAACGTAGGAGTAATTCTCAAACTTATGATGTAAACCGAGAAGGGTCCAAAATTATTCTGTGCACATTGCTGTTGCTGGGATGTACAGTCTGAGCGTAACACTACTCAGACTTATGCTACAGAGATCTAGAAAGACTGAAATAAAATTTTTGGACAATGCTGGATTGTGTACTCAAATGAGTAAGGCAGTTGTGTACTGTCCAGAAGAGCTAGTTTCTATCCCTGGTTACACCACAGAGAAATATTACTATGTGATTGTGGGAAAGACAATTAGACCATAATTTTCACATGTCGCAACTAACTGTGTTCTCATTTTCTGGATGCCCAATTTGAGACACCTAGATCCTGGTTATTAGAATTACCAAACATTGACAACTGCAATTGAATGGGACTGGGATCAGTGGGAGACCTTGATGTTCAGAAACTCTGGCAGTAAGACAGTGTGGCCTGCAGGAATAAGCAGAGCATTGGGAATCAAGAGGTATTTTAGGTTATTCTGGCTTTGTAAAGTTAAGGAAGTTACTTTGCTTTTCTCAATCAGTTCCCTGACCTGTGTAATGGAATATTAAAACAATGTATTACAATGGTTTGCTGTAAAAAAGTCAGTGAATATTTGCCTCCTCTTCTAGACCTGGGCTGGAAGAGGAGTCAGTGTTACATCATTACCATGTTATAGAAGTTCTGTTTTTGTGAAATATTCCATTTTGTTATTTTCCAGGCCCAAAGCTTGCTGTGTTACTTCTGCATGGCCTTCTTTTAGATGGTAGCAACTGGGTTGCCAATTTGCCCAATAATAGCCTGGGCTTCATACTCGCAGATGCAGGCTATGATGTTTGGATAGGAAACAGCAGAGGGAACACCTGGTCTAGAAAACACCAGAACCTTTCAATTGACCAAGAGGAATTTTGGGATTTCAGGTAGGCTGAACTGGAGAGAAACTACTGAAGCGGACAAGAAATAAAGTTGTTGTTTTTATTTTTGTTTCAGGTCAGTCCAACTCTTTAGATTTCAACTTCTTTATTTTATATTACAACTTATAAATGTTTGACTGCTGATTTTTTAAATGACATTTTGTCAAATTCCCTTAGAGCATCTATTTTGGAAAATTTTCCAATATAAACTGTCCTGGTGGAAAATTTTCAGCCAGTTCTAACAGTAAGAGACAGTCTGTATCCCAAGGAGTTAAGCATCTAATAGATAAAACAGAGTGATCAGCAAAACAAGTACAATGATATCAATTAACTTGCATAATGTCACGCAGCAGGTCATTGGCCAAGATGGGAATAAAATCCTGATTTTCTGATTCCCAAGCTGGTGCCCAATCTGCTATACCATGCTACCTCTCTGACTGCACTGCAACTGCATGATAGGTGAGGAAGGTGCATAGAGAATGAGGAGTGCTAGCTACTGGAGATAAGAAGGAATAATGTGAATTATGCTGACACACTGCTGAGTTCTAAGTTGTAAAGGGAACGGTGTGTCATAGTGGATGGGTCAGATAAAACCTCTGCTCAATTTTCAGCAACAATCATAAAAAAGCAAACAAAATGTTAGGATGCATAATGAATGGTAAGGAAAATACTTAAAATATACCGATGTATTATTATGGCAGCCATCCCCATGTAGCACTGTTTACACACAAACTTCAAAGTTCTTTTTTCTTAGTATGAGAATAAAGACATGCTGTGTTGTTATTAGTGTTAGCTATGCCAGGTTGTTTTGTGTAGAGGCAGCTTCGGGGGAGATGGAATATGAACCTTGGCTCTTGACTTGGGTTAGGTGTAGCTAGGGTTGCTTTCTGAGCACCAGCCACTGTTGAACTGAAATTCCTGGAAGAAGCCGCATGCTCTTTGGCCATCTCATGTCAGGGCTGGTATACACATGTTAAATAAATCAAGTTACACTTAAAATATACCCAGATTCATCACTGATTTCTTCTGCACTGGAAACGACCCTGCCAGGCCCTTGAATTCTACTATTCAGCAGAGGAGCAAGACTGAAATGAGAACAGGCATTGGTGTAGGGGCAACAATACAAATCAATGTCCATACCTGGAATACTGCATTTGATGATGGTCATGCTACTTTGAAAAGCAAATAGCAGAAATAGAGGTCTTGAGTGATATGCATGGGGAGACTTCCCTACGAAGAGAAAGCAGAAAAGACTGAGACTATTGGTTTAGAGATGAGAAAGAAGAGGGGATATGATAGACATACACAAAATAATAATATAAAGAATCCTGCTTGCATAGTACTTACCTCAACCTACGACTCTTATGCCTCACTTTATTAAAAAAAAACCCTCCTTTTTCTCTTAATTAACAACCCAGAACAAAATAAACACAAAAGAAATATCTAAAGAAACAATTCACATCCAAAACTATACTTTATTTTTATTAATGGACAGATGTGTGGTTCAATAATTGCTTTTAAATGCTACATAGGAGCAGGAATTACAACTCAGTTATGCAAGCAACTTTCTCTTTTTGTGTTGCAGTTTTCATGAAATGGCTATGTATGACCTTCCAGCATTGATAGACTTCATTCTGCAGAAAACTGGACAACAGAACTTGTATTACATTGGGTATTCTCAGGGCTGTACCATAGGTATGTTCGGAAGAAGACCATTAAATGTGTTTTGTCTTTTTGTCCCTATTTCATAGTTAAGGTTTGATTGGGACTGTAATTTCACTGTGAATATTATTCACATGCTCTTATAACAAGAGACTGGTCAAAATGAGTGCATCGCTGCTGTCTACTTCCATTCAGATGTGCGAATGAGAGAGTAATTCCCAACTGTGCATAATCTTGGGAAGGAGATAGAGGGGAGACCAAAATTTTGAGTAGGGAGCTGAGTGGACAGAAAAGCAGATGGATGGAATTGAGATTATAGATCTCAGTACTGGAACTGGATACACAAATGATAGTCATGTTAAGGCTGTTCTCCTCCTCTTGTTGTTAAATTCTGAGTATGTTCTTGGGACTCTCATATTATCTCAAACCTTCTTTCCACTACTTGTAACTGAAACGGCCTTATAAACAGGGAGGGAACACAGTATTAACAGTTTTTTTGTTTTCATTTCATTTTAAAAAAATTGGCGATGTAGAAGAGAAATCCAAGAGTCCTCCAAAATGTACACTATTGAAATTGTTGTTCTCCAGCATATTCTGAGGCAGACACGGAGAAAAGATTGCCTGTATAGTTAGCAAAGATTGTCCTTAATTTAATATCAGATACCTGTAGTTCCAGCTAGTGGGCACAGATCTTAGCTTGTGTTTACCCTGAGATATCTTCAATTTTTTTTTCTGCATCAACTCTGATTTTTTTTACAAACAAAATATACATTGAGGTTGGAGATTAACATTTACCTTAATCAAATCAATCTCTGCCTGTTTATACTGGCTTGTTGTATGTTGTAACTTGTTTCTAAGAGTGCTGTAATTAATCTCTTTTGCTTTCTCAGCTTTTATTGCATTTTCAGCCATGCCTCAATTGGCTCAAAAAATCAAAATATTTTTTGCCTTGGCTCCTGCATACACGTTAAACAAAAGCAAAGCCCCTCTGACACAACTGATATTTCTTCCTACTGATTTATTAAGGGTATGTAGAATCCTCCATATTTCATTACTCTCATGAATAAATGTTGTTATATGAAAAAGTTGTAAATGGAAATTTAGGATCTGTGGCTTGTATGCACACTGGAGTGTTATATGTACATTTCCCATGCAGCAGTGCAGAACATTATGTATAGAAATAAGTTTATCATGCATCATGCAACAATAGTGTGATAAATGTATTGAGACAAGGGTTAGGGGAAACTGGGGATTTTGTGTGTGTGTGTGTGTGTGTGTGGGGAAACTAAAAACTTTTTCATCGACTTATTCCACTTGATGTATGCATGTCTGAATTTTGATTTTTTCTGGAAATATCAAGCCTGAAAGCTTTTCACTGACAGACATCCAAAAGCCTGAAAAGCCCCCACTTTGGACAAAGAGTCAGGCATGAGAAATGGCATGTTCTTTCAAGGACCATAAAGTTTGAGGAAAGAAGGAGGAAACATTCCCCCAGAAATAGGAATGGAGAGCCAGCAATTCTTGAGCTCTTCTCAAATGTATACAGCACTCTGCAAATATTTTTTCAGAAGTAGGTCTGTCTCATGACCCTCACTTTAAAGATTGGGAAATTTTGGCTCAGAGATCCTACTGCTCCTTAAACAGAAAGGTCTTGTCTAGGCCAGGATTAAAAGGTGTGATGTTAGATCAAATTATCTAGATGAATTTAATTAATACTATCGAAAATTGTAGCGCTCGTTGAAAAAATTAAGTAACCTGGTTACCCGTTAGAAAATGGTTTACCTTGAAATCAAAATATTCTACAAGGAAAGATAATTTTTGGATGACTTTTCTGTCACAAAAATCAAAATGAAATGCTTCATTTCAGGTCCATAATCTCTGCCTCTATCAGAGCCACTCGGGTCCCTTCTGGCAGTTGTACCTCTGGGTCCTCCATGCCAGTGGCTCTCAACCCTTCTGGACTTCTGTACCCCTTTCAGGAGTCTGATTTGTCCCATGTACCCCCACGTTACACCTCACTTAAAAACCACTTGCTTACAAAATCAGACATAAAAATACAAAAGTGTCACAGTATGCTATTACTGAAAAAATGCATACTTTCTTATTTTTATCATATAATTATAAAATAAATCAATTGGACTATAAATATTGTTCTTACATTTCAGTGTATAGTATATAGATCAGTATAAACAAGTCATTGTCTGCTTGACATTTTAGTTTGTACTGACTTGGCTTGTGCTTGTTATGTAGCCTGCTGTAAAACTAGGTAAATATCTAGATGAGTTGATGTACCCTCTGGAAGACCTCTGAGTATCCCAACGGGAACGCGTACCCCTGGTTGGGAACCACTGCTCCATGCCCTTATTATCATCTATAACCCATGTTTATGGACCAGATGATGCCATGTGGTCTTTTCTCTGTGGCCAAGCCACTGTGGTGCCTCATGGGATTCCATTGGCTTCTATGGAATCATGAGTTCACCCATGGTCTCTCCAAGGGGTGCATTTATTTTGTGAAGGAAAAGTAGGAGAAAATGGAGAGATTATCACAGCTCGGCCAAGAATGGTGATCCCTCTCCTTAGGTGAACAAAAGAGGACAGGCTGTGACATTTTACTAGTACTGAAGTGCATCTGTCATTCACTAATTGTATATGGAAGAATTCTTGGCTTGGGTAAAGCTGTTCCTACAAATTTAACTCTTTACCTCAGTCTTTCTGAGAGAGAACAATAGTAATCAATGCATTTAAGAGTCATGGTGAACAACATCTTTATATTTTCTCAGATTGTATTTGGCAAGAAAGAATTCTGTCTGTTAAGTGCGAGACTGAAATCACTTACTGCCAAGGTGTGCGGAACTGCACTAATAGAGCGACTTTGCATCCAAACCCTCTTTTTTATTTTAGGTGGATTTAATGAGAAAAACTTAAATGTGGTACGTATAGTAACAATCCTAGTTAATTAATCTGCATAAAACAGCTTCTGAGTTTCACAGTGTTTGTGCAACATGCCATCATCATATACAACAATGTATATATTAGTGCCCCAAATCCTCATTCGGGATTGCGCTCCCACAGTGCTGGGTGCTATAGAAACGTAGAATATCTAACCTGCAATAAGAGAACTAGGTCTTTAGACTGTTGCAGAGTTTGGGAAGGCTTTTGTGTGTGTCATAAGTATCTAGAACTAACTGTGGCCTTTACATTTGGTTCATCTGTTCCTTGTCTTTGCTGCTGAAGCGCTTCTTTCTTTTTTTACTCCATTTCAGAAAAAATTGAGTTTTTTTCCTTCTGCAAATGTCAGTGCTCATCCCTTTCCTATTGCTATGTCAATGAGAAGAATTTTGAATACAATGGGTTTCCAAAATAATTTGGGTGACTAGGATCAGTAGTAGTGCTGGTTTAAATTCACATGGGTTTGTGTGCAAGTTTTGCTTTTTTTATTATGACTCTTATTTATTATGATAGTTTCTAGCATCAGTCAAGATCAGGCCCCATTGTTCTAGGCACTATACAGACACATAGTAGACAGTCTTGCCTGGAAGACCTCACAATCTAAATAGACAAGAAACACACAATAGGGTGAGAAAAGGGATAGAACACATAAGCAGAGAGAACAATGTGCTAGTATCAATTGTCATGTTAGTTCAGGGATTTTTTAATTATGATTTCTGTTAGGAAAACATTAGCTAAATGGAAAGAAAAGCAAGGCGGAGCAATGAGGGGGACAGAACAGGTGAGAAGCGGGAATGGAGGAAGGTGGGAGGGACAGTGATTCTAAAATGCAGAGACTGATGCAGGGGGTGGAATGGGATTAGATTAAACAATCAGATTAAACAATTAGATTATCAGTCAGTTGGTCCATGCTTAAACTGCTTCTTCAGTTGCTCTGCTGGCTCCAGTCTCGCTGGACCTCCCTGAAGTTTCTTTCTTCAAGCCCAAATTGAATGTGGAAGGAATGGTAATAGGAATGGGGAAAGTGGAGGGGATTCTCATCTGCACAGTTTTGGGTATTGGGTGGGCTTCATTTTACCCTCTTTTCTGCCTAGTACAGCAATCCTTGCTTAAACTATTTCTGCAACTGCTCCTGCTAGCATCTGTCTCTGACTGGTTTCTCCCTTCACATGGCTGTGGGGAGGATCTTTGAGTTTAAGACTAGAATGAATCAAAACACTGAATGTAAGTGTCAAAGGGTAGATACAAAGCATTGTGAGGTGTTGGGTCAAGGCAGACAATGAAAGGGGTAGCTATGGCTCAAGCAGCGAGAGTCACCAGGGTGTCCCCTGTCTTTAGGGTATTGGGACCCAGCGGACAGAGTCCTTAGAGCCACCCTTGCTCTCAGGGCAACGCAGCCAAGCAGCCAGAATCCTTGGAGCTTCCCTTGGGCAGTTGTGTCCACCCTACAGGTGGTGCCCTCACCCAGCAGCAGCTGCAGGGTGGGGTAGGAGGACCCGGGCCCACCCTGCTCCACCAGGTCCTGATCCAGAGCCTGTGAAACCAGTAGTCCTGGATTCAGGCTTGGTTTCCTATTTCAATCTTCACATTTCTTGGTTCATTTCCAACCCTTGATTCCTGCTCCATCTGTTCCATTGGGGGTAGTGACCTCCCATCTCTCTTGTCCTTTGTGGTTGAGGGGAGTTCCAGCTTGGATTCCACGTCTTTGGACTCAGCAGTCTGGAGCTCCAGCAGCTCTCTGGCAGGAGCCGGCAGCGTATGTCCGCTTTCCTCCTCAGTCAGCCCAGACTGAGCTGGGCTGCTCCATTTTATGTCCTACTTCCAGTTAGAGCATGTCTAACGGGAGTAAGGAGGCTTGGCCTCTTCAGCCCACAGGGTGTGGTCAATCCTAGCTGGGCCAGTCTAGGGTAGATACACCTCATCACAGTAAGTAGCAGTCAAAACACCCGTTTCTCTCTCTTTGAGTGGAAGCTATGCAGTGTGACCGAGTGTCATGTGATTTTCTTCAGCTACCATAAATCTCTGGTTCACTCAAAGCATGACTTAAGTATGCTCCAAACCAATTGAACTCATGAAATTTTGCTGTGTAATGACGTATCCACTACAAAATGTGGGCTTAGCTCCCACTACACTTGCCTTTTGTAGAGTTACAGTCATGCAGTTGGTTAAAACCTATTTTAATGCCTGGAAATTATAACTTTTCGGACTTGAAGTAAGCCCCAACTGTTCTCTCAGGCTTTTCCTAGGAGCAGGGGGATGGGAAAGGGGCTGTGTTTGGAGTGGGTACAGTTTTTAGGCTTCCACATTTTCCCCTGGGTTTCTTGTAAAATTTATTTGATTTACTGTGAAAAAAATTCTATTTTAAATTGTGTCCTGTGCCTAGATCTTGAATAGGTGTAACTAAGTTGAATGTTAAGTGAAAGTAGAATTTTGTC
Source organism: Emys orbicularis (assembly GCF_028017835.1). Lineage (NCBI taxonomy): Eukaryota > Metazoa > Chordata > Testudines > Emydidae > Emys > Emys orbicularis. The sequence continues at coordinate 35,446,848 of NC_088689.1, read as the reverse complement.
CGTGATAACTTCACTTAGAAAATGAATATTGTGTAACAATAATTTTTTTCTTGCAGAGCCGGGCAGATGTGTATTTAGCAAGTTTTCCAGATTATACATCTGTAAAAAATATAATCCACTGGGGCCAGGTAGGATTTCTGATATTTATTGCACTGTTTAACCATGTCTTCTTTAAAAATAAATATACTGCACTAATGGATGGTGTTTAAAAATTCTTCCTTTCACACTTCATTATGTATTATGTATCACACTTATTCAGTTAAAAATTTGTATAGGAGAAAATCAGCTATTTATCAATGAAATAATCATCTCTCTTTGGTAGCAGAGAGTGTGGTTTTGTATTACATTTAACAGGGTCATTCAGAATCTGCTCACTGTTTAGGTATTATCTGTTTGTTTTATTTTAGTTTAGTTTATAAATTTTTCGGTAAAGAGAAGAATTCTGATGATCCAAAATAAAGAAAGAATTATCTATACAAGCAGAGAGGAAAAATATTTCTAGTGTAATAAATATCCTCCTTCTGCTATATGTCCTCAATGAAGGAGAAGGGAGGACGGAGAAAAATTAACCAAGTTATACAAAAATTTCTCAAAACCTCAGTGAGCTGAGCAGACAATTTTTTCTTAGTATATGCATGGCCTCAGTGACTCAGAACTGGATCCTGAGGTGAATAGGAGTTGCAAGTACTCAATTCCTCCCTGGATCAATGTTTTAATATACTCAAAGGTGCTAATATGATTGATTTTGTGGTTAACAATGCTGGACGGATAGTTAAATGTGAGAGACAGGAAAGCTGGGTTCTCCACAGAATTCCTGTCTAATTTTAGGCAAATCACATACAATCTGATCTTGCAAGGCATTTCTGCAGGGGAAGTTGTGGTCTGAGCACTGCAACATATTGGGTCTTTCAGATACTGTATTACATGGTATACTTTCCAGGTTTTCATTTTCCCCACAAAGATACATATTATACCCAATGGGAGTTTCTATAAATGTCTTCGGAGAACAAGCTTTAGTCCTCCATATTATTTTTACGAAGGAATTCCTGATCTATGTCAACATCATCCAGATGTTGCTGAAATTTATTTGAAGAGGATGAAAGGTGAATAATTTGTGGGGAAAGATTTTCTTCAATTCGGTGCACATACTCTTGAAAAGTGTGGCAAAAGAAATGCCCTCGTCTGGTAGATAATCACATACTCCCATGGCAGTAACTCCAGCTGCCTGACTTTTTTCCCTTCAAGTACTGGCAGGTCCATTACCTCCAGATGCAATTGCTGTTCCTGGGGCAATAGAGTTCATAATTTGCAAGACACCCCATGGAATTTACCTAAGGGACTGGAGGCCTAGTTAGTTACAGGTGAAATCTTTACAACTGAGGCAAGACCACATTGAGTAAGTTCTTCAAAGAAGCTCACAAAAAGGTCCCAGTCCAGCAAAGCATTAAGAATATGCATAGTCCCATTAATTTCAAAGGGACTATTCATGTACTTAAAGACTAGTACTGGTTTATGTGCTTTTTTACTGGATTTACTGGATTTTTACTGGATTTATTGGGGCTCAAAACTATACTTCAGCAAAGTGTAAGAGGGGATTTGTCCCACTGTAGTAGGGGAATTTCTCTATATACACAGTACCCAAGCTGCACTGAGTCCCTGCCCCCATTCATTTCACCCTGATACCTGATATTTTTAAAAAATACATTTGTGTATTATTGAGTCTTGAATATATAGTTTTAAATGAAAATATTCCCTAAGAGTAAATAGAGAGAATGATTTTAAAGAATGTTATGAAATCAGCTTATCTTTTATATTGCACAGCTACGTATTCTTGTTTATAGAAACTCTGTTGAACTTTGCATCTTAGTGTTATTCTTTAGTTTGGGCATTTTATGACACTTTAAAGCAGAAAAACAAATTAAGATAATTCAGTTGTGTTTTGCATTTTACACCCTTGTATTTTCTTTTTAGTTATCTAAATCTGGAGAATTTAAATATTTTGACTATGGCTGTAAGAACAAAGATAAATATAATCAGGTAGGGAAAAGTGATTTATGTTTGTTTATTTTGAAAGTTAAGACTATGTACCTGCAGGGATCAAGGTGGCACAGTGGTTTGTGCATTAGCTTTTTCATCTCTGGAGACCTGGGTTCCAATCTGATTATGGTCAGAGCTGTCATACTTGAGACCCTAAATTATCTCTTTTCTTGGAACGGGTGGTATAGGCTGCACAACTGAAAGGCTATTTGTGACTTAATCTTGAACAAAACACAAGAGTTGATTCAAGAAACAACTGTGTGTGAGCCAATAAGAAATAGTGACCACAATAGAATTAAGTTTAACACCCCGGGGAAAAGAATTTTAACAAAACCAAGCCCTGTGACACTAAGCTTTAGAAATAAGGATTTCAAAAAATGAGGAAGCTTGTGCCTCAGAGTCTAGAGTCAGAAGTAAGGAAGAAAATCCTTAGTGTACCTGGAGGTTATTTAGGCACCTTGTAATAGAGTTGGGGGCGGGGGGGTTGAATATGCCTACGCAGAAAAGGGAGCCAGAAGGCACAGAAGGAAAGGTGGCCTTGCATTAAAGTATGGGAGTGGCCATCAGGAGATCTGGCTTCAACTCCCAGTTCTGTCATAGACTTTCTGTGTGACCATGAACAAGTCACTTAATCTGCTTGTGCCTCGGTTTCCCTTTTTTCCTATGGGGATAATGACAATCCCTCTTTTCCTTCCCTTTGTATAATTATTTAAGTTAGGTCTGTTCAGATTGAAGTCAGTGGGAGATGTTGGGCGCTGGACACTTTCCAAAATCAGGCTACTTACATAGAAGCCTAAATCAGGAATTTCAAGCAAAACTTTGGCTCCTGGTTTTGAAAATCTTGGTGCAAAGTCTCAGTAGGTGTAAAGATCAGACATCAACATCCCAGTTATCTCAGAGAAAATTAAAACAAAAAACTAGATAGGACATCAACTTTCTCCCTTAAGGGCACAGGACAAACTCTCAGTGGTGGGGTTAGGACAAAACTTCTAGTATGAGCACGTTTTTCATAGTTATCCAAGGTATGGCTCCTTGCATCTTCTTTACAACCATTCTTCTTTTGGCATATGCCTTCTGATGGCCCAAACAATGAATTAGATGTTGAGTAAGTGATGTAGCCTCTCTCACAGAAGCATCGTCTGGAGACATCAAACTCATCTATCCACCATCATGATGATAAAGTGGGCAGCCCATAACCAGATGGCACACTGTTCTTGAACTCACAGGGACAGGATGGGGAGCTCCACAATCGCCACAGTAAAAGTTTAAGATAAACCACCCATGACCACTAGATATCCTGTTGTTACCAAGAAGAATCTCTAGGCTCAGATGATTGTTCTGAGGGTCATGCGAGAGCTGATCCAGAGAGACTAGGGGATGCTGATCTGAGGAGTTTATCTCCCAAGAAATGTGCCTTCAATTCAAAATATACTCCCAAGCCACCTGTTGCCACCATTGCTTAGAAAGGTTATGTCTGATGTACTGTCAGGGCCCTACCTCATAATGAGGTAACTGTGGGTTGATTAAAAGCAATAGATTTGAGGTAAAGATTATCTTTTTTTTCCTGTGTGTGCCTGCACAAACCACTCTTGGGCCATGATTAGGGCTCCTAGATACCATGATAATACAAATGACTAATAATAATAATTAATAATTAAAGACCACTGGTCTGGACTGCAATGACAACTCCTATGTTAATGCAAGGCTAACACTTATATTTGGATTAAAAATCATTGAGGTTGCGGACTTTCATTTGTCTGATTTTTTTTTAATTGCCTCCTCCCTCCCACAGACCACCCCTCCATTTTATAAGGTAGAAGATATGACCGTGCCAACAGCATTATGGAATGGTGGACGTGACTTGGTTACAAGCCCACAGGCGACTGCAGTCTTACTCCCTCGACTTACAAATCTAGTTTTCTATAAGTATTTTCCTGATTGGACCCATGTTGATTTCATCTGGGGTCTTGATGCAACCCAGCGTATGTATGATGAAATCCTTGAATTGATGGAGAAGCATCCATAAAACCACAGACCACTTAAGGATTTGGTCTACTTATGAAAAATGTTTGAGTCTCGTATGTGGACATGCATGCTACTGCACTCATCTAAATAAAAATGGCCTCTTGTGACTGGTTTGGTTTTATGCCTTTTTTGTTTCTGCACCAATTTTTCCATCCTGCTGGTGAGTTTCAGTGGGTAGGCCACCATCTCAGCAAGCCTGAGCTACTTTTCTTAGATGGAACAAATTCACTCAATAAACAATTCTGGAGTGGTCATTGTAGTACAGATGTGTTATGGTAGCACCAAAAGGCCCCAGTTGATATTGTGCTGGCTACTCCACAAACAGAGGTAATCCCTGCCCGGAATGGATTAGAAGATAAAGAATCCTGTTCTGTAACTAGTGTTGATTAATAATTCTGTTACAAATATTTTCTTTCTTTGTTTGGCATTTTTGATTGAATAATTGCTCCCACCCTCGTTATTTGACCAGCTTTTCCTATACTACTGGGTGAAATCCTAGCCCTACTGAAGGCAATGGGCGTTGTGCTATGGAGCTTTATGGGGCTGGGATTTCATCCTCTTTGTTTCCAATGCATAATCCATAAATCTCTGTTTGCTTCCAATCCCTTCATTTCAGCACTTTGGCCTCCAGTCAAAGTTCTCACTTCTTAAACTGCAGGAACAAACAGGATTTATTAGAAAATTAGCTCTCATCAATGCAGCCTTACACAAGCCCCAGTGCTGCTGAGTGTCTCTGAAGCACACTGAACACTCCTCGGACCACACCCTGTTACCAGCTGTGTCCCCCTTGATCTCTTCTAACCCTTAAAGGGACAGGAGACAGGAAACTGTAACCCTGACCTTCCATTATGGCTGCATCATTAGCAGTTATTTACAGAGTGAGTCTGAGTTATCAGTTAGTTTCACTTGGAACATTTAATTAAGGAAAAGAGCTGTTTTCAGCCCAAATCTACATAATTCTGAGAGGGGAGAGAGCTGTTTCCACAAATCTTTTATTTGGAGTGCATAGTGGATGTTCAGTTCTTCTCAGGCATTTTGGAGTCAGATACTGAGAGAAAACTGGTCTCTGTGTGTGTGATATAGCATGGCCAGAGGGCAGCAGGAGAGTGATAGATGGGAGATATGTAAGCCCCAGGGTGATGAGAGCCTTATTCCCTGTAGAGGGAAGAGAGGCTACTACAGATTAATTAGAGCACCAAAGCCAGTTAAGCCAATTAGAGCACCTGAAGCCAGTCAACTGATCAACCCCCCCTGCTTCAATCAGACAGTTGAAGGAGTTGAAGCAGAATGGTTTGGTGTTGGAGCAGAGAGCAGTTTGGAGGAGAGCAATTTGGAGGGAAACAGAAGACACTTTGGAAAAGTGCTGTGGCAGGTCAGAAGACCAAGACCCTAGGTAAAGGGAAACCCGGCTTGTACAGAGCAGAGGGACTCCAGAGGTACAAGGGATTGGGAGAAACCTTGCCCAAGCAGAGAGAGGGCAGGAAGCCCCCCAAGCTGAAGGGCCAGAGAGGGAAGTAGCCCAGGAGAAGGAATCGCTAGTTCAAGTGGTTTACCGCTATCCCTAGGGCCCCTGGGCTGGGACCCGGAGTAGAGGGAGGGCCCGGGTCCCTCCCTCTCCACTCCCCTTCTCTGGGATACTAGTGGGACAGTTAATACCCCAGATCAGGGGCGAGAAACGGCACCCTGAACACCCCCACAAGAAGAGAAAGCGCGGGATCCATCATAGTAGTGCGGGCAATTTGCCACAGTGTGTCACTGAGATACATTGAAAGGAACTGGTCTCATCAGTCGTTCCCAGTTTCAGGCCCCACTCTCATTGAATAAGAATCAATGATGTAATGCAATTGCAAAAAAGACTAATATTATTCAGGGGTGCACTAACAGGAGTGTCATATGTAAAACATGGGGGTAATTGTCCCATTCTGCTCAGCCTCGATGAGGTCTCAACTGGAGTACTGAGCCAACACTTTAGAAAGATGTAGACAAATCAGAGAGAGTCTGGAGGAGAGCAACAAAAACTGATGAAAGTTTTAGACAACCTGACCTCTGAAGAAAGTTTAACAAAACTGGGCATGTTTAGAGTTGGGAAAAGAAAGCTAAAGATGAACAACCTGATCACACACTTCAGATATGTTAAGGGCTTTATAAAAAGGACGGTGATCAATTGTTCTCCATGTCCACTGAAGGTAGGACAAGATGTAATGGGCTTAATCTGCAGCAAGGGAGATTGAGTGTATATATATATTAGGAAAAACCTTCTTACTATAAGGATAGTTAAACTCTGGAATACGCTGCCAAAGGAAATTGTGGAATCCCCATCATTGGAGGTTTTTAAGAGCAGGTTGGACAAACACCTATCAGGGATGGCCTAGGTTTACTTCATTGTGAGATTGGTGGCTTAGTGAAACATTCAAATTCTCTGAGGACATCACTAGTGTTTAACAAGTAATAAAGAATTTCTGAGTTTGGACCAAGACGAAGGTAACTAAGAAATGAAATAACTAGCTGCAAGGTGATGTATCAGAGTATCCAGTTGCCAGTATCCACCTGTTTTCTGGTCCATCCCCCAAGCTAAGGGCATCTCTGCGTCACCATGCAATACAGAGGCTGTTAGGAATACAAGAAATTGCTATTATCATCCCGGATTGCTGGTCTCTCGCCACAACTCCTAGACTCACAGCTCATCCTGTGCACTTGGGATGTAGAGGGCAATGCCTTCTGCGCAGGAGCTAGGTGGGGGTTTAGTGGGCCACTGGAAATAACCCACCCGCACCATGAGCACACTGATGAACCATGCCTATTGCCTGATTCCTGCCACAGGAAGGAACTGCATCAAAGGGGTTTCCAAGCAGGGATTTCTACCTTGGCAGGACTATGTGTCGGCAACAAAAGACTCAAGGTGTTTGAAACAAGAGCTTAGTCAGTTTTTCTTTATACCGTCTTGATGTGTAAAGGCTGTGATGAGGAAAGATTAATCCCTATGTAACAAAGACAAAAACTCTTGGGTGAACTAATCCTCTACAGTTCAGGCCTTAGGGACTGACAATGAGCCAAGTTGTGTATTAATGTTATAGGCTAATGCCCTGTTACCAACAATTTAAATGATTCTATGTGATTGATGACTACAGAATTTAGGTGAATATTTCATACCTGAATTTGCTGACAATTCCTGACTCCAAGTCTACATTTTACTTTCAAGTTTAGGGTGATTTTTTTTTTAAGACAGCAGATCACAACCAGTCAGTATTATGTCTGTGTTAGTAAAGAGCAAAGATATAATTGCCATGCATTTCCTTTACTGTTAACATAATTGCCAGAGTCTGTTTGTTTACTTTGTGATATGTACCTTTAACTTTCCAGGGAGCCTAGAGCTTTGAATGGGTGCTCCTCTAAGGGAAGTATAAGTCCAAGTAAATATATATCTAATGCTAAAATCAGTACAGAGAGAGATGGATTGGTAAGTGACACTTCAAGGCTGCTCCTGATTGGAGAACAAGAAGTATGAGAAATAGTGATATGGCTGGTATCAGCCCTCTCATGTTGCTTTTTAACACTGATGCCATAAGAGTTACCACTGCTCAGATATCTGAATCCACTTGGTGCAGCAGCAGGACGGTGGTGGGTAACTCCTTCTCTTCATTTAACTCTGACTCAGATTTTCCTGGGACAGGATGGGGGATCACTCTCCTCTCTGTGACTTGATTTGTGTCTCAAAACAAATTTGTAGATAACTTTGCATTTCCATAGATGGCAGAATTGCTGCTGCCTGTGAGACTCCCTCAGAAGGGGGTGGGAGGGATCAAGTCTTTGCTTGTATTTGGAATGAGGTATTTCTGGTTGCTTTTTCTCTGAGGGAGGAGGGTATACTGGAGATGTGTACTGAGGTTGAGCTTCCTGAAAATCATCAGAAACTCCAGAATTATGTTCAGAACAAGGTGGGTTACACCTTTCATTGTTTTCAAAAGTGGATGGTCCAGGAGTGACTTTCTATAGCAAAAAAACTTCAGGACCAGACTCCAAAGAGAAACTGCTGAGCTCCAGTTCATCTGCAAATTTGACACCATCAGATCAGGATTAAACAAAGACTGTGAATGGCTATCCAACTACAGAAGCAGTTTCTCCGCCCTTGGTGTTCACACCTCAACTGCTAGCAGAGCACCTCACCCTCCCTGATTGAACTAACCTCGTTATCTCTATACTGATTTATACCTGCCTCTGGAGATTTCCATTACTTGCATCTGAAGAAGTGAGGTTCTTACCCACGAAAGCTTATGCTCCCAATACTTCTGTTAGTCTTAAAGGTGCCACAGGACCCTCTGTTGCTTTTTACAGATTCAGACTAACACAGCTACCCCTCTGATACTTTCTATAGAATGTTAATTTGCTTCAAAGAGCCGTGCATATCAGGTACTTTGAACTGCCTTAGGGGAGAATCGTTCTGGAGTGTACCTAATAAATCATTTCGCATTAAGGACTAGATTTCAGCATCTAGCTAAATCCCATGCTATGGGGTGATGCCGAAACTTTTGAGATGGGGGCCAGATTCATTGTTGTCATATGACCTACTTGTACTGCTTCTGCAGCAGCTCCTGGTACAGAGTATGCGGTGGGGAAGGACAGAAAACAAAAGGATATGTCAAGGCATCTGCATCAGGGCTGTGAATTAGGGACCTCAGCAGGTAGAATGAATAAAGTTTTTAAAGATGTGTACACTTCAAGCAAAGGAAGTGTTCCATTAGGACTTAAAATGCATCTTCATATAAAGCTCACTTCACAATTCTCTCGGCATCTTGTCCATCACAAATGAACTACTGCAGATTTTTTCTCGCCACAGCTTTTATTTTACAGCTTTTTTAGCTGAAGCCACACATCTAAACCTGATTAGAACGACAGTCTCTGAGTACATTAAATGTTACCTCCAAATAACTACATAAGAAAAATAAGGTTGCCAAGCCAAGCATTCAACATTTGTAAATGCCAGACTTCTGGTTGACAGTGCAACCTTAATTCAGCTCCCAAACATGTATGCATTATAATACAGTCTTTAATTACACCTTTACTTTATTTGTTCCACAAGAAAAATGGAATATGGATAAAACAATATATTTTTCATTAATCTCATTCTCAAAAATAGCTGGACACTTTTAGATGATACTTCCCAAAATAATTCAGCACGAGGCAGATGTGTGGCATGGTAAATTTAATTGAAGACAGTTTGGCAAAGCCATACTCCACTGAAAGTACAGTGTTTAAATGGAAAGTATTGAAGAACTTGAGCTACAGGCAGCGCTATCAGCCCATGTATAATATTGGGAGCAACTTCAATCGTTTTTCTCAGAAAGCTTCAGATGATTTTTGATTTTTTTTCTTTTCTTTTTAGTGTAACCCCGAAGGAGCTTACCTAGGTTCCTGGGGCTCGGTGGAAAAATTGGAGAGTACAGCAGAGGGCAACAAAAATGATTAGGGGCTGGAGCACATGACTTATGAGGAGAGGCTGTGGGAACTGGGATTGTTTCATTTGCAGAAGAGAAGAATGAGGGGGGATTTGATAGCTGCTTTCAACTACCTGAAAGGGGGTTCTAAAGAGGATGATCTAGACTGTTCTCATTGGTAGCAGATGACAGAACAAGGAGTAATGGTCTCAAGTTGCAGTGGGGGAGGTTTAGGTTGGATATTAGGAAAAAACTTTTTCACTAGGGGGGTGGTGAAGCACTGGAATGGGTTACCTGGGGGTGGGTGGGGGGGGGGGGGGGTGGAATCTCCTTCCTTAGAGGTTTTTAAGGTCAGGTTTGACAAAGCCCTGGCTGAGATGATTTAGTTGGGGATTGGTCCTGCTTTGGGCAGGGGGTTGGAAAGTTGGTCCCTTCCAAGCCTGATATTCTATCATTCTATGATTTTGTTTATGATTTTTACAGTGCAAATATTTGTAATAAAAATAATATAAAGTGAGCCCTGTACACTTTGAATTCTATGTTGTAATTGAAATCGATATATTTGAAAATGTAGAAAACCTCCAAAAATATTTAATAAATTTCAATTGGTATTCTATTGTTTAACAGTGCGATTAATCACAATTAATTTTTTTAATCGCAATTAATTTTTTTGAGTTAATCATGTGAGTGCGATTAATCGACAGCCCTACTTTTAACTTAACTCTATATTCTTTAATCTCTTCATTCTATATTTTCTATATTTTGTCTTGTGTATTTTTATGAATGCGTTCCTACTAAAACTATTGATGGATAAATTATTTTGTACAGGGCCAAGATGTGGCTATTCATTCTGGTGACATATCTGACACAAGCAACTGCAGATTCAGAACTCATAAGAAGAGGACATGGGAATCCTGAGGCATTTATGAATATTGTAAGTTTCTTATTGGAGAAAGTTTGGAAATAATGGAATGTGTTCACTGTTATTTATTTCAGAGTAGCAGCCGTGTTAGTCTGTATCCGCAAAAAGAATAGGAGTACTTGTGGCACCTTAGAGACTAACACATTAATTTGAGCATAAGCTTTCATGGGCTACAGCCCACTTCATCGGATGCATAGAATGGAACATACGACAAGAAGATATTTATACATACAGAGAACATGAAAAGATAGAAGTAGCCATACCAACTGTAAGAGGCCAATCAGTTGAGATGAGCTATCGTCAGCAGGAGAAAAAAAACTTTTGAAGTGATAATCTAGGTGGCCCAAATAAGGCGTGAGGATACTTAACATGGGGAAATAGATTCAATTAATGTAATGACCCAACCATTCCCAGTCTCTGTTCAAACCTAAATTACTAGTATCTAATTTGCATATTAATTCAAGTTCAGCAGTCTCTCTTTGGAGTCTGTTTTTGAAGCTTTTTTGTTGCATTCACCCACAAAAGCTTATGCTCCAATACATCTGTTAGTCTTAAAAGTGCCACAGGACTCTCTGTTGCTTTTTACAGATCCAGACTAACACGGCTACCCCTCTGATACTTCAAAAGTATCCCAGACTTATTTCCACTCAGCAAACTTATTCCCTCTTTTGATTAGACTCAAAAGTTAAATATTTCCTTATTTTCAATTTATAGTTCACATTTCTTATTCTTGACCTTAGAATTCCACTAAAAGCTGCTTCCACCAATACATGTCTGAATGTTTATTCTCACTAACACTTCCTGACTGAATTTAATATATGGATAAGTGATGGCAGAATTAAATTTAATGGAGATATCCCATCTCCTAGAACTGGAAGGGACCCTGAAAGGTCATTGAGTCCAGCCCCCTGCCTTCACTAGCAGGACCAATTTTGATTTTGCCCCAGATCCCTAAGTGGCCCCCTCAAGGATTGAACTCACAACCCTGGGTTTAGCAAGCCAATGCTCAAACCACTGAGCTATCCCTCCCCCCAGAAGGCTAACTCTTGCAGCATTCAGGCCTTGCTTGACATCTCTTGAATAAATCAGGAAAGTGCAGGAGCTTATGGAAATGAAACCAAAATAAAACAGATTTGTTGATTCCCCTCCTCCCTGCATGAGATAATGGATTAAAAGGACATAAATAAACAAATTTAGGCAAAACTTTTGTTTTCATTCTGCAGAGTGAGAAGATCCTGTACAAAGGATACCCGAGTGAGGAGTATGAAGTGCTGAGAGCTGATCGCTATTACCTTAGCATGAACAGAATTCTCATGGCAAAGGAAATCCTAGGGACACAGGTATGGCTCCTTTCAGAGAGACTACGAAGTCCTTGGGTCTTGTTTTGGCCTTGAGAGATACTGGTGGAAGATCTGCCTAGAAGGTGCTATGGCAGGAAGAGGGTATAGCCAGGGCTTTCTGGGATTGTGCTAGTTCTTCTCATCTCAGTGGCAGCCTGCTCTGGTGGGGCTCCCAGGGACCCCAGTTACCAATTAAAAAAGCTTTTCTATGGTGAAACCCTGCCTTTTCAAGGTTAAATTAAATGCATTAATAGCCAGTCCCGTTGGTTCAGGGAGGTTGCATTCTCACCCCCTTCTCCAGTGGAGAATGAATCAGTCCCTTGATGTGATGTAAAACTTTCCTCTTCATCATATTGGGGAAATGGTTTATTCCTGAGAAGAAATGCTCACTGAAGAGCTCTTGGTAAGCAGTTGTGGTCTCTCCCATATCCTCTGGGAATTGGAACTTTTTCCTGTGAGGGACAGATGATGGAGAACACAGTGGCAAAGAAGTGCGTGTTGGTTGAGCTTGATTATGAACTGTACGTTCTTGTTTCTCAGCAAGTCAAATACTCTGGGAAACAACAGTTGTTTCAAGGTAAATTATTTTAACGATGGAAATGGCCAAATCTAAGAAGAGGCATTTACTGCAGGAATTTCTGTGTCCAGACCCCAGGACTGAGCCCTAATGATCAGCTCAATGTAGGAGTAATTCCCAAACTTACGATGTAAACCAAGAAGGGTCCAAAATTATTCTGTGCACATTGCTGTTGCTGGGATGTACAGTCTGAGCGGAGCACTACTCAGACTTATGCTTTTCTTCCACCACGAGGTCTCTCCCTATGAGGATGTCCTGCGAGGGACAAATTAGCTTGGACCATCCCCCCCCGTACAGCGCGGCTCCTGCTCACTCTGCCCTCCATACCAACTTCTCCTATCTGACAAGGACAGGGGTCTGAGTTGCCACTTGCGGGCCTGGGGGTCTCAGCTGCCACCCTGCCCACCACAGGGCTCAGGCTACTGGCCCTGCACCAGGGTCTGGGCTGCCGGCTCCGCACTCCGTGGGGCTCCTGCTGCTGGACCCCATTGACTGCCCCGTTCAACTGAGCTCCACTGAGCTTGTGCTGCAGGTCCCGCTGACCACCGGGGCTCGGGCTGCCGGCCCCAACTGCCCAGCCCCGCTCTTCCTGGGGCTTGGGCTGCCAGCCTCAACTGCCCGGCCCTGCTCTCCCTGGGGCTTGGGCTGCCAGCCCCGCGTGGAGCGCTGGGGTTTGGGCTGCCGGCTCCCCCGCTGACAGGGGGCAGGGCTCGGGCTGCCAACTTTTGTATTTCATATTATATTATAATTTATAAATGTTCCACAGTGGATATTTCTAATTGACAATTTGTCAAATTCCCTTGGAACATCTTTTTTGGCAAATTTTCCAATGAAAAACTGTTCTGTTGGAAAATTTTCAGCCAGTTCTAATAGTAAGAGACAGTCAGTAACTAGAAGACTTAAGTACCTAATATATAAGGTAGACAGAGTGGTGAGCAAACCAAGTACAATGGTGTCAATTAACTTGCATAACGTCACGCAGCAGGTCATTGGCCAAGCTGGGAATAGAATCCAGATGTTCTGACTCCCAAACTGGTGCCCAATCTGATATACCACTGTCTCACTGCACTGCATCTGCATGATAGGCGAGGAAACTGCATAGAGAATGACGAACGCTAGCTAATGCAGATAAGAAGGAATAATGTGAATTGTGCTGACACATTGCTGAGTTCTAAGTCGTAAACAGAGCTGTATGTCATAGTGGGCGGCTCAGATAAAACCTCTGCTCAATTTTCAGCACTATTTAAAAAAAAAAAAAAAAAAAAAAAAAAGGCAGTCAGAATGTTAGGATGCATAATGAATGGTATGGAAAATACTGAAAATATACTGATATATTATTATGGCAGCCGTCCCCACGTAAGCACTGTTACACACCGTCTTCAAAGTTCTTTTTCTTAGCATGAGAATAAGTTTTTGCTTTTGGAAACAATTCACATCCAAAACTACTTTATTTTTATTAATGGACAGATGTGTGGTTCAATAATTGCTTTTAAATGCTACATAGGAGCAGGAATTACAACTCAGTTATGCAAGCAACTTTCTCTTTGTGTTGCAGTTTTCATGAAATGGCTATGTATGACCTTCCAGCATTGATAGACTTCATTCTGCAGAAAACTGGACAACAGAACCTGTATTACATTGGGTATTCTCAAGACTGTACCATAGGTACATTCAGAAGAAGACAATTAAATGTGTTTTGTCTTTTTGTTCCTATTTCATAGTTAAGGTTTGATTGGGACTGTAATTTCACTGTGAATATTATTCACATACATTTATAACAAGAGACTGGTCAAAATGAGTGCATCGCTGCTCTCTACTTCCATTCAGATGTGCATGAATGAGAGAGCAATTCCCAACTGTGCATAATCTTGGGAAGGAGATAGAGGGGAGACCAAAATTTTGAGTAGGGAGCTGAGTGGGCAGAAAAGCAGATGGATGGAATTGAGATTATAGATCTCAGTACTGGAACTGGATACACAAATGATTGTCATGTTAAGGCTGTTCTCCTCCTCCTCTTGTTGTTAAATTCTGAGTATGTTCTTGGGACCTTCATATTATCTCAAACCTTCTTTCCACTACTTGTAACTGAAATGGCCTTATAAACAGGGAGGGAACACAGTATTAACTGGATTTTTGTTTTAATTTTATTTTAAAAAATTTGGTGATGTGGAAGAGAAATCCAAGAGTCCTCCAAAATGTAAACTGTGGAAATTGCTTTTGTCCAGCATATTCTGAGGCAGACATGGAGAAAAGATTCCCTATAGTTAGCAAAGATTGCCCTTAATTTATTATCAGATACCTGTAGTTCCAGCTAATGGCACAGATCTTACCTTGTGTTTACCCTGAATGATCTTCAATTTTCTTTCTACATCAGCTCTGATTTCTTATAAACAAAGTGTACACTGAGGTTTGAGTGTATACTTAACATTTACCTTTATCTAGAGTTACCATATTTCAGTTTCACAAAAAGAGGACACTGCCGAATGGGGGGAGGGTGAGAGAGGGGGAGTTGGTGGGGGTGGTACAGTTGCAGGGTGCTTGAGGAGGTACCTGGTGGGTGCTGGAGGGGTGTGCGTGCACTGGGAGGGGATAGCTGGAGGGTGCTGGAGGGGGTACCTGCAGCCTTACTCATGAGGTGGGGTGCAGTGTAGCTTCTTGTCACAGTGGCAGGGCAGCTGGCACAGGCCTGGGACACAGAGCCAGCCCATCATTAAACACCTCCCTGCAGGCCTCTCCCCGTCCCCAGGGCTGGGAACAATCAACTGTGGATGCAGGGGAGGGATCACTTGGGGTGTGGAGACTGCTCTTTAGGAGCTGCAAGGTCTGCTGTGCAAAAATCCCAGAGATTTCCTCTTATTTGAAAACTCTGCCCGGACAGAGGGTGGAGGATCACAAAGAGGTTATGTCTGGGAAAACCCGGACGAATGGTAATCCTACCTTAATCAAACAGAGTATCTGTACAAAGGCAGCTCTGCCTGTTTATACTGGGTTGTTGTTTGTTGTGACTTGTTTCTAAGACTGCTGTAATTAATCTCTTTTGCTTTCTCAGCTTTAATTGCATTTTCAGCCATGCCTCAAAAAAATCAAAATATTTTTTGCCTTGGTTCCTGCATACACATTAAACAAAAGCAAAGCCCCTCTGACACAACTGGCATTTTTTCCTACTAAAATATTAAGGGTATGTAGAATCCTCCATATTTCATTATTCTCATGAATAAATGTAGTTATATGAAAAAGTTATAAATGGAAATTTAGGATGTGTGGCTTGTACGCACAGAGGAGTGTTATATGTACATTTCCCATGCAGCAATGCAAAACGTTATGTATGGAAACCAGTTTACCATGCATCAATAGTGTGATAAACGTATTGAGACTAGGGTTAGAGGAAACTGGGTTTTTTGTGCACGTACAAGTGTGTGTGTGTGTGTGTGTGTGTGTGTGTGTGTGTGTGTGTGTAAATTAAAAAGATTTTCACCAAATTATTCCATTTGGTTTTTGCATGCCTGAAATTTGATTTTTCTGGAAATATCAAGCCTGAAAGCTTTTCCCTGACAAACATCCAAAACCCTGAAAAACTGCGATTTTTGCACAAAGAGTCAGTGATGAGGAGTAGGAAAGTTTGAGGAAAGAAGGAAGAGATACTCCCCCCAAAATAAGTGTTGAGAGTCAGCAATTCCTGAGCTCTCCTTTCAATTTATACAGCAACTTGCAAATATTTTTTCAGAAGTTGGTCTATCTCATGACCCTCACTTTAAAGAATTAAAGAAATAAATTTTGGCTCTCAGATCCAACAGCTCCTTACTTATGTGAGTAGGCTGACTTCAATGAACAGTTCATCGATTGGACCCCAAGTGACTTATTGAGTCTAAACAGAGAGCTCTCATCTAGACTAGCGTTAAAAGGCGTGATGTTAGATCAAATTATCTAGATGAATTTAATTAATACCATCTAAAACTGTAGCCAAGACAAAGACATTGTAGTACAGCTGGTTGAAAAAAAAATCTAATATTATCTTTTCCCATTTGAAAATGGTTTACATTGAAATAAAAATATTCTACAAGGAAAGATCATTTTGGATATAATAAATAATAATAATTAATGGAGATATCCCATCTCCTAGAACTGGAAGGGACCTTGAAAGGTCATCGAGTCCAGCCCCCTGCCTTCACTAGCAGGACCAAGTACTGATTTTTGCCCCAGATCCCTAAGTGGCCCCCTCAAGGATTGAACTCACAACCCTGGGTTTAGCAGGCCAATGCTCAAACCACTGAGCTATCCTTCCCCCCTCCCCTTCATATGTTTTCTCTTATGAAAATCAAAATGAAATACTTCATTTCAGGTCCATAATCTCTGCCTCCATCTGAGCCACTCACGTCCCTTCTGGGAGTTGTACTTCTGGGTCCTCCATGCCCTTATTATCATCCACGAGCAAGACGATGCTTGGTGTTCTTTTCCCTGTGCCTGAGCCACTGTGGTGCCTCATGGGATTCCTGGGATTCCATTGGCTTCTATGGAATCATGAGTTCACCTATGGTCTCTCTTTCCAAGGGGTGCATGTGTTTTGTGAAGGAAAAGTAGGAGAAAATTGAGAGATTGTCACAGCTCGGCCAAGAATGGTGATCCCTCTCCTTAGGTGAACAAAAGAGGAGAGTCTGTGACATTTTACTAGTACTGAAGTGCATCTGTCATTCACTAATTGTAGGTGCACGGATTCTTGGCTTTGGAAAAGTTGTGAACATTCCAGCGAATTTAACTCTTTACCTGAGTCTTTCTGAGACACTTACCTACACATAAGGTGTAATAAGAGAACAATAATAAAAATACATTTAAGAGTCATGGTGAACAACATCTTCATATTTTCTCAGATTGTATTCGGCAAGAAAGAATTCTGTCTGTTAAGTGCGAGACTGAAATCGCTTACTGCCAAGGTGTGCGGAACTGCACTAATAGACCGACTTTGCAGCCAAGCCCTTTTTTAAATTTTCGGTGCATTTAATGAGAAAAACTTAAATGTGATACGTATAGTAACAATGCTAATTAATTGATTGGCATAAGCCAGTTTCTGAGTTTCACAGTGTTTGTGCAACATACCACCATCATCATCATCATAAACAGCAATGCATACATTAGGGCCCCAAACCCTCAGTCGGGATTTTGGTCCCACAGTGTTGGGTGCTGTAGAAACATAGAAACAGTCCCTGCAATAAGATAACTAGGTCTTTAGACTGTTGTAGAATTTGAGGAAGCTCTTCTTTGTCACAGTGAGCATCATATAGAAGGTGAATTTCCTGGGCAGTGCACAATAGAGTCTAGGACTAACTGTGGCCTTTAAATATGGCTCACCTGTTTCCTGTCCTTGCTTCTGAAGCACTTTTTTTTAACTTCATCTCAGAAATATTTCATTTTTATCTTTCTGCAAATGTTTGAAAAGTCAGTGCTAATCTCTTTCTTAGAGGTGCTATTTTTATGTCAATGAGAAGAATTTTGAACACACTGGGTTTGCAAAATAATTTGGGTGACTAGGATTGGTAGTAGTGCTGGTTTAAATTCACGTGGATTTGTGTGCAAGTTTTGCTTCTTACTATGAATCATGTTTATTATGATAGTTTCTAGGACCAGCCAAGATCAGGCCCCACTGTCCTAGTTACTGAACAGACACAGGGCAGTAGGCCCTCTCTGCCTGGAAGACCTCTAAATAGACAAGGAAATTGACAATCTAAATAGGCAAGAAAACACAATAGGGAGAGCAAAAGGATAGAACACACAAGCAGAGACTACAGAGTCCTGGCATCAATTGTCATGTTAGTTCAGGGAGTTTTTAATTATGATTTCTTCAGGAAGGCGTTAGCTAAATGGAAAGCAAAGCAAAGCTGTGCAATGAGGGGGACAGAACAGGTGAGAAGTCAGTTTGTCTCTGCTTGAGTGGAAGCCATGCAGTGTGACCAAGTGTAATGTAATTTCCTCCAGAAACCATAACTGTTCTCTGGCTTACTCAGAGCTTGACTTAGGTATGTTCCAAACCCAGTGAACTCCCAATATTCTAATTGTGTTATGACATTCCCATTACAAAATTTGGGCTTAGCTCCTGCTACATTTGCCTTCTGTAGAGCTAAATTCATGCAGTTGATTAAAACCTAATTTCCAGGCATTAGTTTCTGGAGTTGAGGTAAGCCCCAACTGTTCTCTCAGGCTTTTCTTAGTGGGAAGGGGATGGAAACAGGGCTGTGTGTGGAGTGGGTATGGTTTTTAGAGTTTCACATTTTTCCCTGTGTTTCTTGTAAAGTTTATTTGATGTACTGTGGAAACAATTTCTATTTTAAATTACGTCTTGTGCCTAGAGCATGGATAGGTCTAACTGAGTAGAATGTTAACTTTAAGTAGAATTTTGTCCATATTTACTTCACTTAGAAAATGAGTACTGTGTAACAATATTTTTTTCTTGCAGAGCTGGGCAGATTTATATGTAGCAAGCTTTCCAGACTATACATCTGTAAAAAATGTAATCCACTGGGTCCAGGTAGAGTTTCTGATATATTTATAGAACTGCTTAACCATATCTTCTTTTAAAATAAATATACGGCACTAATGGATGGTGTTTCATAATTTGGCTTGACTCTTCCTTTTACACTTTAGTTAAAAATTTGTTTAAGAGAAAATCACCAAATCCTGAACTTAAACATTTTTTTGCTATTACTTTTTGAGTCTTTGGCTAGCTGTTCTTCAAATTCTTTTTTGGCCTTCCTAATTATATTTTACACCTCATTTGCCAGAGTTTATGCTCCTTTCTATTTTCCTCACTAGGATTTAACTTCCACTTTTTAAATGATGCCTTTTTGCCTCTCACTGCTTCTTTTACTTTGTTTAGCCACGGTGGCACTTTTTTGGTTCTCTTACTATGTTTTTCAATTTGGGGTATACATTTAAGTTGAGCCTCTATTATGGTGTCTTTCAAAAGTTTCCATGCAGCTTGCAGGGATTTCACTTCTGGCCCTGTACCTTTTAATTTTTGTTTCACTAACTTCCTCATTTTTTGTGTAGTTCCCTCTTTCTGAAATTAAATGCTATAGTGTTGGGCTGCTGTGGTGTTTTCTCCGCCACAGGGATGTTAAATTTCATTATATTATTGTCACTATTACCAAGTGATCCAGCTATATTCACCTCTTGGACCAGATCCTGTGCTCCACTTAGGACTAAATCAAGAATTGCCTCTCCTCTTGTGCGTTCCAGGACTAGCTGCTCCAAGAAGCAGTCATTTAAGGTGTCAAACTTTCTCTCTGCATCCTGTCCTGAGGTGACTTGTACCCAGTCAATATGGGGATAGTTGAAATCCCCCATTATTATTGAGGTTTTTTTAAATTTTAATAGCCTCTGTAGTCTCCCTGTGCATTTCACAGTCACTATCACCATCCTGGTCAGGTGATCAGTAATATATCCCTACTGCTATATTCTTCTTATTAGAGCATGGAATTCCTATCCATAGAGATTCTATGGTACAGTTTGGTTCATTTAAGGTTTTTACTTCATTTGATTCTACGCTTTCTTTCACATATAGTGCCACTCCCCCACCAGCACAACCTGTCTCTCCTTTCTATATATTTTGTACCTTGGTATTACTGTGTCCAATTGATTATCTGCATTACACTAAGTTTCTATGATGCCCATTATATCAATATCCTCATTTAATACAAGGCACACTAGTTCACCCATCTTATTATTTAGACTTGTAGCATTGGTATATAAGCACTTGAAAAACTTGTCACTTTTTAGCTGTCTGCCATTATATGATGTAATTAAATGGGACTTTTTTCATTTGACTGTTTCTAATGAGATCCTACCTCTATATTATCATCTTCCATCCTCTCTTCCTTACTAAGACATAGAGAATCTCCATTAACAGATCCTCCCCTAAGGGATGTCTCTGTCCAAACCACGTGCTCCTCCGCACCTGTCGGCTTTCCCAAGCCCTTAGTTTAAAAACTGCTCAACGACCTTTTTAATTTTAAGTGCCAGCAATCTGGTTCCATTTTGGTTTAGTTGGAGCCCATCCTTCCTGTATAGGCTTCCCCTTTCCCAAAAGTTTCCCCAATTCCTAATAAATCTAATCCCCTCCTTCCTACACCATCATCTCATCCACGCATTGAAACCCTGCAGTTCTGCTGGTCTAACTGGCTTTGCACGTGGAACTGGAAGCAGTTCAGAGAATGCTACCGTGGAGGTCCTGGACTTCAATCTCCTACCTAGCAGCCTAAATTTGGCCTCCAGGACCTCTCTCCTATCCTTTGTCACTGGTACTTACATGTACCATGACCACAGACTTATGTGTAGTGCTGGGGAGAAGCCAATCTAGATGTCTCGAGAGATCTGCAATCTTCGCACCAGGCAGGCAAATTATCATGTGGTTCTCCCGGTCATCGCAAACCCACTATCTATGTTTCGAATGGTCAAATCGCCCATTACTAATACCAGTCTCTTTCTAATAACTGGAGTTCTCTCCCCTGGAGAGAGATCCTCAATGCGAGAGGATGCCACAACATCATCTTGAAGGAGGGTCCCAACTATGGGATCATTTCCCTATGCTCCAGTTGGATGTTCTCCTTCCCTGAGACTTTCATCCTCCTCAATAGTACAGAGGCTGTCAGGGATGGGACCATTCTACTGTGTCCCAGAAAGTCTCATCTATGTATCTCTCTGTCTCACTTAACTCCTCCAGTTCAGCCACTCTGGTCTCCAAAGCCTGTACACAGTCTCTGAGGGCTAGAAGCTCCTGGCACCGAATGCACACATATGCCACCTGCCCACAGGGGCAGCAGGTTTGTATAATTTTTGGTGGTGCCCAGAACAGGTCCAAGTCCTGCCCCCCCCACACACCTGCCTAAGGCTCTGGGAGGGAGTTTGGGTGCAGGAGGAGGTTTGGGGTTCAGGCTCTGGGCTGGGACAGGGCTGGGGTGCAGGAGGGGGTTTGGATGCTGGGTGTGAGCTCTGGGCTGGGACAGAGGGTTGAGGTGTGGGAGGGGATGCAGGCACGGGGCTGGGCCAGGGATGAGGAGTTTGGGGTGCAGCAGGCAGGCTGCCCCGGGGCTGGGGCAGGGAGCCAGGGAGGAGGACTCCCCCCCAGCCCTCTCTCCTCCAGCAGCAGCGAACTCCAGTGGAGAGGGAGAGAAGGGGAGGCCCCCCACAGGCTGCTGCTCAGGAGGTCCAGCCAGGATAAGCCCCGCCCCCGCTTCAGAGTCGCCTTCCGGGGGAGGGGGCTGCCATGTGCCTCCCCTCCTCCCTCTGCAGGTGCAGCAGCCGCCTCAACCTGCCCCTGGTGCCGCTCCCTTGTAGCTGGCAGTGGCTGGCGAGGGAACACAGCGCGGAACTGCAGGAGGCAGCCACCCGCTGCCCAGGGTAGGCAGTGATGCTTGGGGGAGGTGTGTGGGGGCGGCAGGCGGGGCCGGGGGAGAGACCTGGCCCCGAACATTTGCTGGAGCCCAAGCACCATGGGCCCATATAACTTGCCGCCCCTGCCTTCCCATAGGGCAGGTAACCATACATGTTGCATTGGGTGCAATAATCTGGATAGCACATATGTTTTTGTTTAATAAAATGCTATGGTTAAAATAAGTGCCTTGACGCAAATCTGACGTCAGAAAAAGGTAGTCATGGTTACTATACAGATCTTGACTCACCACCTCAGTGGAAGTGTCTAAACTTATCCCTGGCAGGGCTTTCACAATTCCCTTCCAATTTTCTATAGATAAAGTGTATTATCATCATTTTCTAAAACACCGATTTATAAACAACCTTTAACCTGCTACAGTCATCCAGAAAAACACCCTTGGCACCCGATTAAACTGATTTCAACAATCAGGGTTGAAGTACAATCCAGTTAAAGTGGTATTAACTCAAATAGTTTTCTAGGTATTATTCTGTTTAAGGATGGATGGGTTTCCATTGCCCATCCACCTTTTTGGTCATTTCTGCTATTGGGCAAGTCTAGCAAAATTAGTCATTTTAATCCTTTAGGAATTCAAAAGTTAAAGGAACGTGTAACTCTTTTAAACTTGGTTAAAATATGGTTGTCAAACAAAATGCTAATTGCTGTAAACCTAGCATAACTACTAAAACTTTTTTTAGTAGTCACTAACTAACACTCAAATATAGGTATTCCTGATTTCTATATAGAAGTATTTTAAAGATAAAAGTAATGTAAATTCCTCAAAGTTATTAATAGAATTAAGTATATAATCTGCCTTAAACCTGTTCAGTAGTTTGTTTCATGTATTTAACTTTTTTTCTGATATGTTGTCGTAATAAACTTCAATTTTATTTTATGTTGAAACATAATAAATGGGATATTTTTTTATGTTATATGTTTTATGACATATGATTTTTTAAATTTTGGCTTTATTTTGTTGTAACAAAGAAATTTTGCACACAAGTACAAATTTTTTTGTGGTACCAAATGTCAGTCATAAATATGTCTGCATATACTTCGCCTTAATAAATAATTTTATTGTAAACAAAGATTTTTTTCTATTAATGAAAACTTTTTGTTGAAAAGAAAAAGGACTCAAAACTGTAAGGAAGCCACCACAATTTTAATAGCTAAAAGTATGTTATAGCCAGAATGTTTTAAAACAAACAATATATCTTGTTTGGCTATTTGTTATAAATTGTTAAACCTAATCAAGTGAATTTCAAAAGGTTTATTCCCCAAAGATAAGCAAATGTCAGAACTAGTTTATATACATTTATAAGCTATATTTTGAATTTTACTTTAATTGGCATAACAAACAAATTAACTTTAAAAAGCTTGGGTAAAACTTGATAGCTAATGTTATTGCTAAAACAGTGCTTGGGCGTGGGGAAGCAAAACTTTTTCATTGTGAGCACCCTTGTCTTACCAATTAAAACTCCTGTTTTGGCAATTATCCCTATAAATATAGAACTGCATAATGTAACTCTGCAGCCCCTATAGCAGACAATCAAACAATTCATGACTAAAGCTAAGATTTTGTTATGGATATTTTTAGAAAAAGACAGGACACGGGCAATAAACAAAAATTCATGGAAGCCATGACCTATCCCTGACTTTTACTAAAAATATCCCTGACAAAATGGGGAAGGAGGAGGGTCCAGCACCCATATCTGGGTGGGAGCTGTGGCAGGGGTGTCCCCACCATCCCTAGTGGTTGTGAGCTGCGGGGCCCCGGCCGGCTGACGGCTCCAGTCCCGCTCTCCGGGGCTGAAGCGGAAAATGTCATGGAGGTCTCTGGAAGTCACAGATTCTGTTACTTCCATGACCTCCATGAGAAAATCGTAGCTTTATTCATGACATATAGACAGCATACAGATTGGTCACACTGGTGGTAAAAAATCTTTCAACTCATGAACTGCCCACACCCGTTACAACGCCAGAGAAGATTGTGATCATCCTTGCTTCTCCTAGGGTATGTCTACACTGCAGTTAAACACCTGCTGCTGTCCCATATCAGCTGACTTGGGCTCATGGGCCTCAGGCTGCAGGGCTGTAAAATTGTGATGGAGACGCTCGGGCTGGAGCCCGGTGTGACGTTGCACTCTATATGATTTTTTAAAAATATGCTAATGAGTGAATATAATGTAACTGGAATATGTTTCATGCAGAATGTCTCTTGTAAGGTATCATTACAAAGCTTATAATCTACTGCGTGTGGTCATCCTATTTGTATAAATGTACCACTCTTGTATCAGAAACTAAAAAAAGGAAATATAACTCTGAGGGCGTATTGTAATTATGCAAAGTGTGGGCCATTAATGGTGGTTTGGAATCTTGATGGCTCCCATCAACCAGGACAATTGACTGTAGATGGTTCTGGTTTACTTGCAAGTCTTTCTGTATACGTGTGTGCTGGCAAGTGGGCAATGAAGTCTTAAAGTGACATGTGAGAATGTTACCTGAACTGGAATCCATCTTTAACCTGGTGCTTTTCCATTGAGAAGGAGGGGGTAGGAACCCAGAGAGGGACAAAGGATTCCTGCCTTATGCAAAAGATATATAAGTGGCTGCAAGAGAACAAAGTGGGAGAGCCATCATGAGAAATCCCCTAGCTACCACCTGAGCTGGAACAAGGGCTGTACCGGGGAAAGGATTGTGCCCAGACTAGGAAGGCATCCAGTCTGTGTTAGAAGCTTATTGAAACATCTCTGAGGGTGAGATTTTATCTGTACTCAGTTGTATTACTGTATTAGGCTTAGATTTGTGTGTTTTATTTTATTTTACTTGGTAATTCACTTTGTTCTGTTACTACTTGGAACCACTTAAATCCTACTTTCTGTATTTAATAAAATCACTTTTTACTTAGTAAATAACCCAGAGTATGTATTAATACCTGGGGGGAGAGGGGGAGGGAGGGAGAAACAGATGTGCATATCTCTCTATCAGTGTTATAGAGGGTGAACAATTTGAGTTTACCCTGTATAAGCTTTATACAGGGTAAAATTGATTTATTTGGGGTTTAGACCCCATTGGGAGTTGGGCATCTGAGTGTTAAAGACAGGAACACTTCTGTAAGTTGCTTTCGGTAAGTCTGCAGCTTTGGGGCATGTGGTTCAGACCCTGGGTCTGTGTTGGAGCAGACTGGTGTGTCTGGCTCAACAAGACAGGGCGCTGGAGTCCCAAGCTGGCAGGGAAAGCAGGGGCAGAAGTAGTCTTGGCACATCAGTTGGCAGTTCCCAAGGGGGTTTCTGTGATCCAACCTGTCACACCCAGGCTCTGGGACCCTTCCCGGTCATGGGGTCCCAGAGCCTAGGGTCCAGCCTGAGCCCAGACAGCTATGCTGCAGTTGTATAGCCAAGAGCCTGATCCTGAGTCAGCTGGCATGGGCCAGCTGCAGGTGTTTATTTGCAGTGCAGACGTAGTGTAAGATGCCCCAATGTAAAGCCTGAATCAACAAGTGGCTTAACTGCTATCTTAATATCTGGAACTTTGCTTAATAATGTATAGTTTATGCATATATATATTATTTTAACTCTTTTATCATTGAAAATATGGCTACATTTGGCCAAGGTATCAAAATAAATGTATCATTGCGTACATTTCCCTGTTACTGAATGTAATAACATTCTATCAGAAACAAGCTCAAGATCCAATAGTGCAGAAAGAAATGGTACCAAAATGAGACGATTTTAAGAATAGGAAACTGCATAATTTAAACGAGATTGTGAAATCTAGTTTGGGTTTGTTGGTTAATATGAAATAGAGCTGATATGAAACATATAAAAAGACACATTGGATATTATGAACATAAAGAAGCAGAAAAGGTTTTATAGCCCATAATAACAAAAGTAAAAAGTTAACAATAGAAGAAAATATTATTTATAATTTGCACAACATTGCTATATTGTTCAAATACACACACACAAAAGTTAATACATTAATTAATATAAACCATAAAATAGCAGTTAAAAGCTATGTATTAACTATTATAACCAGAATCTTAAAAGATCTGGAACAAGAGAAAATTCCTGAAATTATTAAAGATGAGCAACTCCTTAAGTAGTGATGTCCCAGATGTCTCAGAACCTGGAAGAGAGAGAGAGACCAATGTGTTATATTTTGTAAAAGAGCGTCTTTCAACAGTCTTAGAAATCTGGGATTAGTAATACCACATCCAAACCCAGACTCACGTTATCTTAAAAAATCATCAACTGTGTCAGGTCCTTTGGAAACGTCATTTACGGTATCCTTGCCTGTCCTGGACCCCACCACAGCAGGGTTTGACAAATTAGCAGCTGTCCATTCTGTGAGCTGTCTTGAAGAAGGAATCTACAAGGAACAAATCGATCTTCCTCAGCTGGTGCTATACCATGGTGTCACAGTGTCATGGAAAGCATGGCACACAGCTTGCTGCTCTGTGAAGGGCTACCAATACCTGTGCCATTATAACATTTTTGATATTGTGACTCCAGTGTGTGGCTACTCATATTTGGACCAGCTAAATGAGACTGGTGAGTTCGCTGCTACTGTCTAATATCCTGTAAGGTTAACCAAATGGACAAGATCTATTCTGCGGGTTGATTTGGAGGGATGCCTGATTCAGAGTACGGACTTGAATGTGGGTGTCCCATATTAGTAGCCTAACCACAGAGCTATAGAGTTAATTTCTTGTGGGAGTTGTTCCACTTGGTATAAATTAAATGTTCATTGTACCAGAGTGAGACTTAGACTATAGCCTGCTTGTTAGGGCACTCACCTTGGATGTGGTGGTTCAAGTCCCTGCTCTGCCTAATGGCTATTCTGGGGTGAACCTGTCTCTTTCTGGTTTTGACCTAAGAAAGTGTTGTCAAAATCCATGTGGTTTTTTTTAAATTGGTTTCAACAAATTAATTCCTGACTAGCACTAGTGCTGGGCTCAGCTACTTGCAGAACCAGCGTAGAAGTCCATCTCTTTCCCTCGCTCTGACCCAAGGCAGTGATTTTTATCTTTACAGATGTTCACTGATTATTGCTCAGCCTGTTATTGGATGATCAGAAAAGATCTGCCTACAAACATCCTTCTGCATTCCTGTGAAAAGAGACATGTTGCATTGATGGGGATGGAGCGCTTCTACAGAACAGTCACAGGATTTGGAATCCTGAGATTGTATACAAGTAACTGTGAATCATTCATGGGCTCGTCCTGATTTCTGCAAATATATTAATTATTCCTAACTTCTTGTCAAATAATTTGATGGGCAATTTTTCTGAATTGTTAAATTACATGATTATATTCAACTATTTAAAGTTCAGCCTAGGAACACTGTTCGGTTTGATGTATGCAATGGACAGAACCCAGCTGCTGGTCAGGGTTGTAGGAGCAAGAGGCTGTAGAAGCTGGTAGAAAGCTATTGCTGTGTAGCAAAGGGGCGTGGCGTCCCTTGGAGACAGCTTACCCTTTGCCTCATCTTACATTCCAGACTTCACTTTATCCATTGTTATCTCATCCATTGTAAATGGTTCCTTAGGTGTTCCCCCTTACCTTAACTAGTACAGGCATTCTGTTTCCAGTCTGCCGAGCCATTTACCTCCCTAATCCTGTCTCCCAAGAAATCAGGCCTCACTTATGCCCAATTACTCACGTCAACCAGGCCTACACGGTACCTCTCCTCCAATTCTGGGCTGTAGCTGCAGCATAGCATACTTTGGAATTATCTCACTGCTAGTAATATATGTAACTTCAGTCTGTTACCATAGGCTGGAAATTCCTCAAATGGTGGACTCTAATTTTTCCTTTCCCAAGCATTTTGCTCCTGCTGTCAAGGCTACTGGAATTCTGCACCCAGTTACTTTATTTTGCAACAGTTATAATAGTTGACTACTATTTTTACAAAGCTCAGAAAAACACTCTTGTCATTGGCAATCTGTTGCTATATGTGCCCAGATCCAAAAATCTATATGCATCAGTTTAATATCTTTCAGTACAAAGCATGCTAGGAAACTGGTTCTTTTACCATAAGTATAAATCCTTTAGAACAACCTAATATTGGCTAAATAATTTTGGCTAATACTATAGAATAATTTAATGAGTTACAGTATTTACTTTTTAACTGTCTACAAATGGTCTTGTTAATAAGAATATGCAGATGTTGTTGGAAAGTATTTGCCTATAGTGTTTTTACTGGCCAAATTGCAGTTCAATTTTAAAAGTTAATCATCTGCTATGAGATTTGTAAGGTACAATTTAATGTAAAATATAATTAACAGAAAATCTTGATTAGACTTTTCAGTTAATTAAAAATACAGACATGGAACAAACATGTATTGATAGCTGTTGCTGTAAGTGGGGAATGATTTGTTAATATATGGTAATAAAAAACATATTAAACATAACATTCAAGTGTGAGCAAAAAGAAGTGTATGTGGGTTTAAATTGCAAATGCACAGGCATGTTAACAGTGAGTAGAGAAGTGATCGCTCCTCTGAATGTGGTTCTGATGAAATTGCACTTGAAATCCCTGTTCATTTTTTGGCATCACCATATTAGAGTCGTCTAGTATGCTGAACAGGAAAAAAGTGTCGGGGAAAAAAAGGCAGAAACTGACAGATGCCCTATGCTCCTGAGGGGGTGGGAGCATAAAGAAAAAGAAGAAAGCCTCATAGGACCACTCCCACTAGTCCTGAAATCGCAGTAGCAACAGTTATATTTAAACAGATTTTTCCTGTTTCCAGTTTTTTCCTGACACTTTTTTCCTGTTCAGCATGGATGGAATCATTTTTTTTTGAAGGGGGGAAAACACACACACACACACAATCTAATAGTCGTTTCATTGGCTACTAAAATACAGAATTGCAGTTTTGGAAAAAATCCCACCAGTCTGGAGCCCACTGTAGGAGTGGAACAGGGCTGACCAAACAACGGATTCCTGCATTATCCTGTCTGCTGGTATCCTGTCTGTACACCTCAGGATGGCTCAGGGCTCTGTGAGCACCAGCTGTGTTAGCAAATGTCACAACTGCTCCAAGAAGCAGTAGCATGTGATAACCCTGGCTCCCTGGCAGCAGCTTGACACGGAAGATTGGGCATCTGACTGTGCCCCAAAGATAGCAAACCATGACCTTTGGGACTATGGAGCATGATCTTGCTATGTTGGCCTATGCTTTGCTAGGTTGAATTGAGAATAAATGGTTGTGCATTATGGACAGAGACAGTAGCTGTGACAATGTATAGGTGAATGTATTCATAGCCTCTCAGAGTTGGTAAGACAACTCCCACCTGTTCATGCTCTCTGTATGTGTGTGTATATATATCTCCTCAATATATGGTTCACTCTATATGCATCCGAAGAAGTGGGTTGTAGCCCACGAAAGCTTATGCTCTAATAAATTTGTTAGTCTCTAAGGTGCCACAAGTACTCCTGTTATTTTTGCGGATACAGACTAACACGGCTGCTACTCTGAAACCTGTATTCATAGCTGAAATTCCTAACCATAAATCAGTCATTCAGCTGCAAGGTATGAGTGTTCCCTTAGAAAGCATATCACAGCCTGCAAAATTATGCTTATTAATAATAAAGGGAGGCAACAGAGATGCTGCTGTGCACACCCTTTAATAATAACATACTGATGTAATAACAAGCTGGGGAGAAAAGTTCTGCGTGATTTATTCTCTCTTCTCTCTCCTGCTTCATCTAAATTAGGGCCAGCAACACTGCAACCATCAAGACATCTGATTCCCGTCTGGTGCAGCAAGTGACCTCTGGTAATCTCTTCTTTTTCCCTGAATCAAAACTGCGTTTTGGTTACCTTTCTGGAGATAGACTGATTAATAAATTGTCTCTGAATTACTTGGTTATTGTATCAGAACAAATCTGTAGAGCATTTTGACAGTTCCATAGATAGAGATGTTGTTGCTCCCTGTCAGATTCCTTCTGAAGGAATGAGGAGGTCTGTACTGGTTTTTAATGGGGAAGGAGAGAACTGGGGGGGGGGGGGATGGGGAAGTCTGCTGAGGATACATCTATCTTTACTTAATGGAAAAATGACATAAAGATCAGAAAACATGATAGCGCAGTAAGTACCTAATAGATTTAACTCCTTTGTGGCTCTCAGAAGGTGCATGCTCCAGCCGCAGTTTTCAGAAGATTTATTCTACTGAACTGAACATTAGGATATGCATGGTACTTTGAGCTCCATCCAGAGGATACTTCATGAATCTCCTGAGAACAGGAGTGCCAGATAATAGAGGATTTATTATGTTCCCTTTGCAATTGCAATGTTTTATATTTAATGTGGTTGACACAATCTTGGGTTTATAACATAAGTATAACCACAAATCAGTTCAAATGCACAGGAGGAATTCAGCAGGGGGAATGCCCTCAGACTACAGAAGTGCCTTTCCTCTGTCCCATGAAATTCCATTCATCTTTTGCTGAGATATAAACTGTTAACAATGGCCATTTCCCTTCTTGTTTGTGCATGGACACACGGGGGGATGAATTCACGTTATACTGGAAACTGACATTTCCTAACTTTAACATAATTTTGTACACCTAAATATATGAATATAAGCAGTGAATTTAAGCTGATTAATTTATGGTTGTGATTACTTCTGCTAAATCTTAATTTTACAGGATTGTGCCAAACCAATGAAATTTCAGAAATTGAAATTTGCCAAGGGACATGCCACAAAGCATGTGATTCTGGCACGCTGACCAAGCACTATGCAGTATGCACCTTCTGTAGCATCTCATGACTGGAATATTGGTTATGTTTTGGTTTAATTTTCTAAAAGGAGCTTAAATGTTTCTGCGTTCTCTGGCTGGGTTCTATGCCATAGTAATAAACACCCACTTTCAAAACCGTAGTCCCAACCAACTTATAAACAGAAAACTGGAGTGTTCAACTTGTGATGTGAACAAAAGTTAGGCTGATGAGAATTAGGGTTGATGTTGCATGAAACTTAGTTCAAATGAATAGTCTCTTAAAACCAGTCTGCACATGTGTGAGTAAATTATCTTCCCCAATCTGATGGAAACTCTGTGTGGGTGGAACTAAGTGGAGTTTCCTGCTTTGTCTATTAGTTTTCCCACACAAAGGAAAGATCTGTCTGGGAAAAAGGACAACTTGGGCAAACTGAAAGATTCAGTATTTTAAAATGATGCAATTCTGTTACTCATCTGATCATGATCACCTTGATGTGTTAAATGAAAGGCCTTATACAAGGATGAGGCCAAACAACTGAAACACTATCCCTAATATTTGTTTCCTGTTTTGAGTACCTATAATACTGTCTTCTGCATCTATGTATTGCAATTTTTCAAAGCCAAGATATGTGTTTATATCCATGTTATTAATAGGTGCATTGTTTTACACAGAACCAAGATGTGGCTGTTTATTATGGTAGCAAAAAAACCAGGAGTACTTGTGGCACCTTAGAGACTAACAAATTTATTAGAGCGTAAGCTTTCGTGGGCTACAACCCACTTCTTCGGATGCATATAGAGTGAAACATATATTGAGGAGATATATATACACACATACAGAGAGCATGAACAGGTGGGAGTTGTCTTACCAAGTCTGAGAGGCCAATTAAGTAAGAGAAAAAAAAAAAAATGCCCCTCTGCCATGTACATTGGCCAAACCGGACAGTCTCTACGCAAAAGAATTAATGGACACAAATCTGACATCAGGAATCATAATACTCAAAAACCAGTGGGAGAACACTTTAACCTGTCTGGCCATTCTTTGACAGACCTGCGGGTGGCTATCTTAAAACAGAAAAACTTCAAAAACAGACTCCAAGGAGAGACTGCTGAGCTTGAATTGATATGCAAACTAGACACAATCAACTCAGGGCTAAATAGGGATTGGGAATGGCTGAGCCATTACAAACATTGAATCTATCTCCCCTTGTAAGTATTCTCACACTTGCTTCTTATCAAACTGTCTGTACTGGGCTATCTTGATTATCACTTCAAAAGTTTTTTTTCTCTTTTTTTTCTTTCTCTTACTTAATTGGCCTCTCAGACTTGGTAAGACAACTCCCACCTGTTCATGCTCTCTGTATGTGTGTATATATATCTCCTCAATATATGTTTCACTCTATATGCATCCGAAGAAGTGGGTTGTAGCCCACGAAAGCTTATGCTCTAATAAATTTGTTAGTCTCTAAGGTGCCACAAGTACTCCTGGTTTTTTTGCGGATACAGACTAACACGGCTGCTACTCTGAAACCTATTATGGTAGCGTGTTTGACACATGGAATTGAGAGTTCAGGAGAATGGATGTGAATCCTGAAGCATTCATGAATATTGTTAGTTGCATATTATTATTGGAGAAAAGGTTGGGAGTAGGGATGTGTATTATGAATTGATAACATCCAAACTAATTTCTTCATTAACAGAGTGTCCTTTTAATCAAGTTCTTTCCCCAATCTAGCAATTATTTTCTCACACTACTTTTTTTTTTTTTTTTTTCAAATGGGCCCCTGGAGTGTTCCTTTGCTGAAGGCTATATTGGACTAATAAGTGAGACCTTGGCTATGTTTTTATTAGAGAGAGCAGCCTTTTGTTTTTGGTGTAGTCCTACTGGTGGAAGAGGCAGGTAAAGTGAATGGTGCCTTTATGTTGTTTTATTTAATCAAAGTAATAGCTGTCAATTTAAAAAGAAATGTAATATTTTCATGGGAGTATTAAAGGCTGGATTGTAACTTGGGTTATATGTCTGTGCAGGGGACTAAAAGGGCATAAGACTCCCCCTTACACAGGCTACCTACATTTTGTGTCCAGGTATACAGGAGTAAGTGGAGCTGTTCACCTGCTTACTCCCTTCCTGGAGCAAGCAGGGGAGAGGAGAGGACTGGAGCTTTAACATCACCCCCTACTCACTGGGCAGCACAGGAGAGGTAGCATGAGGTGGAAGGTGTATTAATTTACTGCTGATATAGGCCAGCAATAGATTACTACCCTCTGGGAGCAGGGGGAAGCCACATTTCTGTGAACCCACTGTTCCTTCCCTACGATTATCCTGAGATATTGTTATCCCTTATGGTTACATGTGTTCTAATACGAAGAGAACAGATTTGGCTTGAAGAAAGAGCTGAGTAACCAGAGCAAGACAGTTTTAAAGTTTACTAAATTCTGTTTCTTAGTTGAGGCAATAACTGAATATGTTATCCAGCCTAGTTTAGCATATATGGTGTATTGGTTATTTATCATTCCACAATACTCCATTACATCCCAGCTTAATATAAATTGCAAGTTATCTTTCTGAGCATGTTTTATATGTTTGTTTTAGTTCTTTACCGGCAAAAGACTAACTCACAAGTACCTTTCTTAGTTTCTTTTGGAGGCTTAATTATGAGCAGTCCATTACATGATACAGGAATATCTCACCATTCTGAAATGCAATGTATGTAAAGAGTCCAGAGTATGGGCTGGGTCCATATGAAATGACCTCTTGTAAATTTTAAATGAATGAACTAAAATGAATTAAATGTACAAACAACATATTGGCACCTGGATCACATCCAATGCCATATTCGCAAAGAACGGTAATGTACATGGGTAGAGGGACACAGAAATACAGCAAAAGAACAAAGAAAAGGAAAGAGAAGTTTAAAAAAAAAGATTGTGATGAGTGATTTGTGGGGTCAGCCCTCGCTATCTCCTTGCTGCACGGGGTTTGGAGGCACTTAGTGGGCAGAAGCACGTGCCATCTTTTCTGTCCAGTTACCTGCTCATTCTAAGGAGGCTAAGGAAGAGGATTGAAATGGAGACCGAAATGAGAGTACAATAATAATTATCCCAATGATGTCCAAGGCTGAACTGCACAAAGTAAATTTAATAGTAACAGGTAAACCCAGTGAAATTATTCACAGATCCCCTTCCCTTGTGCCTCCACACAGGATGCTACACTTGCACACACTGCTCTCCTTGAGTGTGAGCACTGCTCTGGGCTAGTACTCCACAATGGTTGAGGAGGGCTGGGTCCTGCCTTTAGAAAGTGTGAAGGAGCGTCTACTGTAGTGGAAGAATCATGGGAGCTTAGCACCAACCAGGCTGAACTCTTTTCAAAAGTTAGTGTAGCACCTACTCTGGCAGGTGCTTCTCCTGTACTCCCAGAGGCATTCTGCGAACTTCCAGTGCTGCAAAGCCCTGCTCAAGCTTTCCAAATACCTCAAGTGTTTACTGCCCATGTAGGCAGTAGTTGGCCTTTGCCAATCTGATTTAACTCTGCTTTTAAGAAGCTCTGTGCAAGCCTTTATTCGCTTCAGAGTTTCTAAAGCCACCTGTCTCCAGAATGCACTAGACAGACCTACTGATCACACTGGAATGGGGTGTTTTATATTTGGGAGCCATATTTCCCCCTCCATCCACTTAGTTGCCTTTTGTTCAGGTTCAAAACTCACCCTATCCCTATTTTATTATGTCTGTCTTGTGTATTATTCACTGGCATTTATTTTCCTGAATCTAAACCGCTAAGGGAATAGAGATTTCTTCACATTAAAATTTTACTGAAGCGAAGCTTGCTTGATGAAAAGTGATATCTAAGAGCTAGGTATTATTATTGTTATTAATAGTAGACTTTGAAATGCATATTTCCTTCTGACACGGCCACTCTGGCATTAGTTTGCGACTTCATTCCTGGGTTTGTGCCTTCAGTATCTAAAAGAGCTTGCAAATCCAATGTGGCAGGTTTCTAAGTAGTCCGAGGCTTTTCCATAGCTTGCTTGACCTTTTTAGAATCTTATTTGGCTGGAAATCTTAGGAAAGCAAGCCCTTTGGGAAGATTCCCAGGTGAATCCAGATTGGTGGATGCGATTCAGGATCTCTGGGATGGCCCACCCACTTTTTGAGAAAATACAGACATAGCATTATGGAACTTTGCTGCTGAGTATAGAGTAAACTGGAAAGGGGTGAGCCCAGACATGAGATCTAGTCTAGAGCATCCAATGGGAATGCAGTCAGTTCTGTATAGCAGCCTTCCATGAATGCTCCTTTAAAACCTCACATTCCTTTTTATTCTTACTACTATTTCTCTTTTAATTTATTTTTGTCCTTCCTCTCGGCTGCCTCCACAGCTAAGCCTGTTCAGCTCCTGTCTGAGCTGAGACTCTGGACCTGAGTGATACTTAACAGCCCAGATCAAGCCATCTGTCCTAGTGACTGCATCTTTTCAGTGGGGATCCGGAGTGCTTAGCTTAATACTGTGTATGCCTCCCTGCTTGTGCAACATTTTCCAGTGGCAGACAAAAGTCAAGGTCAAGACCATTAAGTGCAGCAAAAATGAGAAACAGAAGGTTCTCTCCCTATTCAGCCGGATGTTCCCCTGGACTACCGTCCCTAGTCTAGACCAGTGCAGGCTCCCTTCCCTTCATCAGAACCTATCAGAAGCTGCAGCTTGCCCCTCCATCCCTTTCTCCAAAACAGGCACTTCTATGGGTGACTCAGTACTTCTCAGTTTCATACCTGAGATGATATTATATCTGCACATGTTAGCCAGGGGAATCCTTTGCTGCCTGGTCATTTTCTTCCTACCACAGCTTTCAACACTCCCCTACCTCACTCTTGTCTGAGTCATCTATACCTTCCCCTCAGATTCTGAGCCATCTGAGCTCCCTTCCTCTTGGCCTCATAGGCAAAGCACTAAAGCACTAAATTCAGGCAAAGGACTCAATTCAAACCAACAGAAAGGTTTCTCTGCTGCCTTGCGCCTTGCATTGTAATTTATACCTCTGTGAAGTGGTGTAAATTGTTGCCTTTCTGACTTGGTAGGACTTTACACTCACTCTTGCCTTAATCATTCTATACCCCACTTTTGTTATCATCCCCTCCCCATCACTCACTCACTTTTCCTTTCATTCTTCCATCCTCCCTCATCCCACCCCATGCCTCCTTTTGTTCTGAATTTATGATGACATTGGTGGCTTAACCATAATGCTATCTGCTGTAGCCATTCACATTTTGGGGGCATTTGACAAGTATCTGTCCAGATGTTTATGTGTGTGCCTTTGGAAAACTGAAGTCATTTTTTTTCTTTCAATAAAAAAACAAAACAAAACATTATTTTATTAGGAACTCTGTAAAGCTGAGCTGCTCCCTGTGCTACCATACCCACAGGCACTAGACATTAATATAAAGTGGATCTCTTGTCCTCCGCTAATACAGCTTTCAGGCAAGGAGTTCTGCAAGTGGTGGCCTCTCCTACTCATTTATCTTCTTGTGTCCCACTTCTTTTCCTTATACAGATTTCAAAATCTATGAATCTACTGCTTGTTACTGTCCAGAGACCGCATACCTCTAGACTCCCCAGATGCACTCTGCCTGAGAATGGGGCAATAGTGCATTCCTTTTAACTTTGTCTGCTAAGAGGAGTGCATTCAGCAACCCAGAGCCAATCTCTCTATTTTCTTCTATGTTTCACTTCTCATCCTTTAGAGATTTATTTAAATCAGCTTCTGCCTCCATATTTTTTTGAAGGTTAGCCAAGACCTTTCCAAAAAACCTGATTCCGTCTTAATGGAAATATTCCTATGGTATACGACAAGTAGTGAAAAATGAACTGTCCTAGTTTCAGTACTTCCTTGTTAGGGACAGGTTGCATGTACACTGATTTGTTTACTGGCTCATCTGAAACCTGGAAACTGTAGAAGATTATGAAAATTAAACAGAAATAAGTCTTTCTAGATACACCTCTATCTCGATATAACGCTGTCCTTGGGAGCCAAAAAATCTTACCGTGTTATAGGTGAAACAGCGTTATATCAAACTTGCTTTGATCCACCAGAGTGCGCAGCCCTCCCCCCCCCCCCCCGGAGCACTGCTTTACCGCGTTATAACCGAATTTGTGTTATATCGGGTCGCGTTATATCGGGGTAGAGGTGTACTTCCATGTGAGAGACTCCCTGATAATTGCTCCAGATAATGTCAAAAGTTCAGAAGTGCAAACAATTCTAGAAAACATCTTTTTTGTTTCCTGCAGAGTGAGATCATTTGCTACAGAGGATATCTTAGTGAGGAGTATGAAATTATGACAGACGATTCCTATTATCTTAGCATCAACAGAATTCCCTTTGGCATAGGAAATGGTAAGAACTCAGGTATGGCTCTATTTTACTAAATCGGGGGCCCAGATAAGCTCCATCCAAGAATATTACAGGAACTGGCACATGAAAGTACAAAACCAAAAGCAAGGATTTTTAATGAATCTGTAAACTCGGAGGTTGTATCCTCTGGCTGTAGAATTGCTAATAGAGTACCTATTTTTAAGAAAGAAATAAAAAGTGATCTGGGAAATTACAGGCCTGTTAGTTTGACCTCAATTGTATGCAAAATCTTGGAACAAATTTTGAAAGAGAAAGTTGTTAAGGACATAGAAGTGAAAAGTAACTGGGATAAAATACAACATGGTTTTACAAAAGGTAAATTGCGCCAGACCTACCTAATTTCCTTCTTTGAGAAGATAACAGATTTTGTAGACAAAGTAAATGCAGTAGATCTAATCTACCTGGATTTTAGTAAGGCATTTGATACACTTCCACATGGGAAATTATTAGTTAAAGTGGAGAAGATGGAGATTAATATGAGAACTGAAAGGTGGGTAAGGAACTGGTTAAAGGGGAGACTACAGTGGATCATGTTGAAAGATGAACTGTCAGGCTAGAGGGAAGTTACTAGTGGAGTTCCTCAGGGATCAGTCTTGGGACCAATCTTATTTAACATTTTTGTTAATGCCTTGGCACAAAAAGTGGGAGTGCGCTAATAAAATCTGTGGTTGACACAAAGTTGGGAGGTATTGCCAATACAGAGGAGGACCAGAAAATCATACAAGAAGATCTGGAGGATCTTGAAAACTGAAGTAATAGAAATGGAATGAAATTTAATAGTACAAAGGGCAAGGTCATGCACTTAGAGATGAACAACAAGAATTTTTGCTATAAACTGGGGACTTATCAGTTGGCAGCCATAGAGGAGGAGAAAGATCCGGGTGTATTGGTTGATCACAGGATGACTACGAGCTACCAATGTGATGTGGCTGTGAAAAAGGCTAATGCAGTCCAAGGATACATCAGGTGAGGTATTTCCAGTGGAGAAAGGCAAGTGTTAGTACCATTTTCCAGGCACCGGTGAGACTTCATCTGGAATATTGTGTGCAATTCTGGTCTCCCGTGTTTAAGGAAGATGAATTCAAACTGGAACAGGTTCAGAGAAGGGCTACTAGGATCAGCCGAGGAATGGAAAACCTACTTTATGAGAGGAGACTCAAAGAGCTTGGCTTGTTTATCCTACCCAAAAGAAGGCTGAGGGGAGATATAATTGTAAGGTGACCAGATGTCCTGATTTTATAGGGACAGTCCCATTATTCAGGGTTTTGTCTTATATAGGCGCCTATTGCCCACCACCCGCTGTCGTGATTTTCACACTTGATATCTGGTCACTCTATATGATTGCTCTCTATAAATACATTAGATGGATAAATATCAAGGAGGGGGAAGACCTATTTAAGTTAAGCACCAACGATGATACAAGAACAAATGGATATAAACTGGCCATCAGTAACTTTAGGAAGTTTTGGAACAGCCTTCCAAGGGGAGCAGCGGGGACAAAAAACCTCACTTACTTCAAGATTCAGCTTGATAAGCTTATGGAGAGTATGGTATGATGAGACTGTCTACAATGGCATATAAATAATATGCGACTGCTAGTAGCAAATCTCCAATAGATGTGCCCATTTGGAAAGAAATCGAAGGAGAGGAGTCAAGTGTTATTTTA
This sequence comes from Emys orbicularis, assembly GCF_028017835.1. NCBI lineage: Eukaryota > Metazoa > Chordata > Testudines > Emydidae > Emys > Emys orbicularis. Next base: position 35,408,301 of record NC_088689.1, on the reverse strand, counting down.
TTATCCTATTAGAGAGATTCTACTTTTGTAAAATAATCCCTCTTTCTTTCTCAGGTCTCAATCCTGTTCTTCTGCAGCATGGCTTAGTTTTAGAGGGAATCACCTGGGTTGCAAATATGGCCAACAGCAGCCTGGGCTTCATACTAGCAGATTCTGGCTATGATGTTTGGATTGGAAATAACAGAGGGAATAACTACTGGGCAAGAAAACACTACAACCTTACAGCTGACCAGGAGGAATTTTCAGATAACAGGTACCTTAAAATTAATGGCAGAGAAACTTTTAAAATCTTACTATTTTATATTGTAGTGATTTTTATATTTATAAACAAATGGGCCTGATTCACTGATACATTCCGGCTTCTTTGCACTGCTCTCTTTATGACATAACATAGTCACAAAAGCATTGTAATGGGCTGATGACGGTCTCTACCAGTATGTCAGTAATTTACATCGGCTGACGTGCTTATTATACCACTCAGACTTAATTAACATTAACCATTTACTCGACTGCGCACATTTGCTGGTGTTCAAGTGTGGGATCCACAAAGGTACTTAGGCACCTAAGTCCCAGTTTTGGCTCCACTGTGATCCTCAAAACTCCCATTGAAGGCTAGACTCACTCGGCACCAACGTTTTTCAGAGTAAAAAATCCCTCGGCACCCAAGTTTCTGCCTCTGGCCATGCACACTGCAGCCTCCCTCTAGGCGCCCAGAGACCCTATCTCCCGCCCCAAAGTGATTCATGAACCAGTGAAACACCTCAGGCATATGGCTGCCAAAGTTACGTGCAGGGCCCAATCCTGTAGGGGGGCTCAGAGGCCACCTGCCATATCAGGTCCCATTCAAAATCCCACAAGAGGAGGAGCTTTTGCTGTCTGTCATAACTTTTAGCCCAGGGGTTAGAGCACTCTCCTGGGTTGTGAGAGACCCAGGTTCAGTTTTTCCCTTGCTGCTAGAGGAGAAAGGATTTGAACAGTGGTCTCCAGCCTCCTGAGAACATTCTCTAATCACTGAATTATGGGATATTCTGATGTGGGAGCTTTCAGTTTCTCCTGTTGAAGCTGTTCCACTGTGGATAAATAATGAGAGAATAATTGTAGCAGGGATACTGGAACTGGGGTCTCCTACCTCCCAGGTGGGTGCCCTATCAACTGTCCTACAGAATCATTCCCATTCTGGCTCCCTTGAACTCTTTTGGGCCCAGTGACTGTTTAACAATTTATCCACAGTGGAACAGTCATTAGATCAGAGAAGGAGAGAGTGGGAATGACTCTGTAGGCCAGTGGTTAGACTCACAGAAATGTAGAACTGGAAGGGACCTTGATAGGTCATCTAATCCAGTCCCCTGCACTGAGGTAGGACTAAGTATTATCTGGACAATCCCTGTTAGATATTTGTGTAACCTGTTTTTAGAAGCCTCCAATGACGGAGATTCCACAGACTCCCCAGATAATATGTTCCAGTGCTTAACTACTCTTCCAATTAGGAAGATTTTCTAATGTCTAACTTAAATCTCCCTTGCTGTAATACAAGTCCATTACTTCTTGTCCTGTTTTCAGTTGTTAAGGAGAACAATTTATCGCCCTTCTCTTTATAACAACCCTTTACATACTTGAAGACTGTTGTCCTGTCCCCCTTTAGTCTTCTCTTCTCCAGACTAAACAAACCCAGTTTTATCAATCTTTCCTCCTAGGTCAGGGGTGGGGAACCCGCAGGCCGGATCCGGCCCATTGTTTAATTTCACCTGGCCCATGGCAAATCTCGGTGCTGCCGGCCAGAAGCCCCAAGCCATCTCCCCCCAGCCCCTCCCGCCCCCGCGGAGCTGTGTGTGGCCCGCAATTGATTTTTTTTCTGTGGGTCAATGGCCCTTGATAGAAAAAGGGTTCCCCAACTCTGTCCTAGGTCATGTTTTCTTGTTCTTAAATCATTTTTGTTGCCCAGAACTGGACACAGTACTCCAGTTGATGACTTATTAGTGCCGAGTAGAGTGGAAGAATTATTTTTCATGTCTTGTTTACAACACTCCTGCTAATACATCTCAGAATGGTGTTTGCTCTTTTTGCAACAGTATTACATTGTTAACTCTTATTTAGTTTGTGATCCACTATCCCTCCCAGATCCCTTTCCGCAGTGCTCCTTCCTAGGCAGTCATTTCTCATTTTGCTTTTGTGCAATTGATTATTTCTTCCAAAGTGTAGTACTTTGCCTTTGTCTTTATTTAATTTCATCCTATTTATTTCAGACCATTTCTCTAGTTTGTCAAGATCATTTTGAATTCTACTCCTGTCCTCCAAAGTGCTTGCAACCTCTCACAGCTTGGTATCCTCCACAAACTTTATAAGTGAACTCTCGATGCCCGTTATCCAAATAATTTATGCACAGATTGAATAGAACTGGACCCAGGACAGATCCCTGCAGGACCTCACTCGATATGTCTGTGATGGGTTGTCACCCCTAGGGTGCAGTCTGGGAGCCACAAGAAACTGCTGCACCTCTCTAACTACTCAGTTGGACTGGCCCTGCTCACACTGCTTCCTTGGTTGGAGAGACAGCCAGACTTACCGAGGCCCTGTTATCACCCAACACGACAGCAGATGGTGCCACACACCCAACCTGAGCTACCTGAAAGTGCTTTACCTAAGCCACCCAAGTACAAACAGCAGACCCCCAGCCAGTTTCCCAGCTCCCAGGCACACCCCCTCTCCGCCCTCTGGAGTATAAACCCAAAATTATATCATCTTGCATTGCACAGGGATTTGTACAGTGTAAGCTTATTAATATGTCTGCCCCTCCCTCTACGTGGAGAGGAATATGCACACTTGCGGTAACCAAGCTGAGATTTCCCCCCAGACACTTCACTTAAAGGTGCACTGATTTAGGTTAAAATATGAAATAAGTTTAACTACAAAAAGATAGATTTTAAGTGATTATAAGTGATAGCAAACAGATCAAAGCAGTTTACCTTGTAAATAAACAAAACCACAAACTAAGCCTAAAATACTAGAAAGATAAGATCTGAATTAGCAGATTCTCACCCTGGCTGATAATACAAGCAGGCTTGCAGATTCTTAAGGGACAAGCTGCATTTGCTTTGCAGCTTGGGATCCCTTTCCCCGTTCCAAGTTTTTTTCTTTCGGAGCTTCTCTGGTGTTGAGTTGTGGGGGAATCAAGAACAACAGATGATATTACTTCCTGTCTTATATAGCTTTTGCATAGGGCAGGAGCCCTTTGTTTCAAACTTGGTTCCCAGACCAGTTTGTGGAAAAATACTGACATCCCAAAATGGAGTTCAGAGTCATGTGGCCTGGTCACATGCCCTTGCAGAGTCATAGCCGCCATTACTTACAGGCTGGCTGAAATGTCCACAGGAAGGTTAAGCTATTCCACAGCCCATTGTCTTAGTGCTAATGGCTCATCAACAATCTGGCTTCTTCATTGTTGTACCTGAAAGACTGGCTGTGGGTGTTTGCCAGAGTAAGCCCATTTGAAATGCAGATCCATAGTCAATATTTATAACTTCAGATACAAAAATGATACATGCATACAAATAGGTTAATTATATTCAGTAAATCATAACTTTTCCAATGACACCTTACATGACCCATCTTGTACAAAATGCATCATGATTATGCCATTATCATAATATTACTATTACGAATGTGGAGTGTAATGTCACAATGCCCTTTCAGCGTCACTGTGAACCATTGATAACTACTCTCCAAGTACAGTTTTCTAAAAAAAAAAGTTACTACAGTCAAGACATATTTCATCTACTGTTTCCCCATATCCACAAGGCTTGTTACCCTGTCAAAGAAAGATATTAGGTTGGTTTGACATGATTTGTTATTGACAAATCCATGTTGACTGGTGCTTATCATCTTATTATCGTCTAGGTGCTTACAAATTGATTGTATGATTATTTGCTCCATTACATTTCTTGGTACTGAAGTTAAACTGACTGGTCTATAATTGCCTGGGTTGTCCTTTTTATAGATATGTACTATATTTTCCCTTTTCCAGTCTTCTGTTATCCACAAGTTCTCAAAGATAATTGCTAATGGTTTAAAGATCTCTTCAGCCAGTTCCTGAAGTAGTCTAGGAATGTATTTCATCAGGCCCTGCCAACATGAAGACATCTAATTTGTCTAAGAAATTCTTAACATGTTCTTTTCCGGTTTTAGCCTCAGATTCTATCCCATTTACACTGATGTTCACTATGTTAGTCATCCAAACACTGCTAACTTTTTCTGGTGAAAACTGAAATAACAAAGGCATTAACACTTCCGTCATTGCTGCGTTTTCTTATTGTCTTTCCCTCCTCCCTGAGTAATGGGCCTACCCTGTCTTTGGTTGTCTTCTTGCTTCTCATGTATTTGTAAAATGTTTTCTTGTTACCTTTTATGTCCCTAGCTAGTTTTAATCTCATTTTTTGCCTTGGTCTTTCTAATTTTGTCCCTATATGCTTGTGATGTTTTATTTTATTCATTCTTTATCATTTGACCTAGTTTCCACTTTTTGTAGGACTCCTAGAGTTTCAGGTCACTGAAGATCTCCTGGTTAAGCCAAGGTGGTCTCTTACCATGGTTCTGGTCCTGGGGCTGGTTTTGTTCAACATCTTTATCAATGATCTGGATGATGGGATTAAATTGCACCCTCAGCAAGTTCGCAGATGACACTAAGCTGTGGGGAGAGATAGATACACTGGAGGGTAGGAATAGGGTCCAGAGTGACCTAGACAAATTGGAGGATTGGGCCAAAAGAAATCTGATGAGGTTCACCAAGGATAAGTGCAGAGTTCTGCACTTAGGAAGGAAGAATCCCAAGCACCGCTACAGGCTGGGGACCAACTGGCTAAGCAGCAGTTCTGCAGAAAAGGACCCGGGGATTACAGTGGATATGAGTCAGCAGTGTGCCCTTCTTGCCAAGAAGGCCAATGGCATATTGGGCTGTATTAGTAGGAGCATTGCAAGCAGATCGAGGGAAGGGATTATTCCCCTCTATTCGGCACTGGTGAATTGTGTCCAGTTTTGGTCCCCCCACTACAGAAGGGATGTGGACAAATTGGAGAGAGTCCAGCAGAGGGCAACAAAAATGATTAGGGGGCTGGAGCACATGAGTTATGAGGAGAGGCTGAGGGAACTGGGGTTATTTAGTCTGCAGAAGAGAAGAGTGAGGGGGGATTTGATAGCAGCCTTCAACTACCAGAAGTGGGGTTCCAAAGAGGATGGAGCTCGGCTATTCTCAGTGGTGGCAGATGACAGAACAAGAAGCAATGGTCTCAAGTTGCAGTGGGGGAGGTCTAGGTTGGATATTAGGAAACACTATTTCACTAGGAGGGTGGTGAAACACTGGAATGGGTTATCTAGGGAGGTGCTGGAATCTCCATCCTTAGAGGTTTTTAAGGCCCGGCTTGACAAAGCCCTGGCTGGGAGGATTTAGTTTGTGTTGGTCCTGCTTTGAACAGGGGATTGGACAAGATGACCTCCTGAGGTCTCTTCTAACTCTAATATTCTATGGTTCTATGATTGCAATCTTTTCTACACATTGGCATAATTTTACTTTTGTGCCTGTAATAATGTTTCTTTTTTAAAAACTGCCAACACTCCTGACCTCTTTTTTTTTCCCCCTTAGATTTGCTTCCCACCGGATCTTGCCTGCCAGTTCTCTGAGTTTGCTACAATCTGCCTTCCTGAAGTTCATAATCTTTATTCTGCTGTTTTCCTTCCTACCATTCCTTGGGCTCATGAATTCATCATAGCAGCAGTGGCTGAGTGGTTAAGGTGTTGGACTTGAAATCCAATGGGGTCTCCCTGCGCAGGTTCAAACCCTGTGCAGGCTCGAACCCTGCTCGTTGCAAAACTAAAGGGATCAAAATTTTCTTTGGGGGGCGGGATAGCTCAGTGGTTTGAGCATTGGCCTGCTAAACTCAGGGTTGTGAGTTCAATCCTTGAGGGGGCCACTTAGGGATCTGGGGCAAAAATCTGTCTGGGGATTGGCCCTGCTTTGAGCAGGGGGTTGGACTAGATGATCTCCTGAGGTCCCTTCCAATCCAGATAGTCTATGATTCTATGATCACTTTCACCCAAACTGTCTTCCATCTTCAAATTCTCAACCAGTTTCTCCCTGTTTGTCAGAATCAAATCTAGAGCAGCCTCTCCCCTAGTTGCTTTCTCCACCTTCTGTAATAAAAAAGTGGTCTTCAGTGCATTCCAAGAACTTGTTGGATAATCTGTGCCCTGCTGTATTATTTTCCCAACCAATGCCTGGATAGCTGATGTCCCCCATCACCACCAAGTCCTGAGTTTTGTATGATTTTTTTAGTTGTTTAAAAAGAGCCTCATTCAGCTCTTCTTCCTGTACAGGTGGTCTACAGTCATGTACCGCCTCTCAGGAGTGTAAGCCCAAAATTATACTGCACAGGAAACTGTACAGCAAAAACTCATGAAATTCTCCCCCTCCCTCTGCTCCGAGTTATGGCTCCAATACGCACTGGTTTTAGATAAAGCAAAAACGAGTTTATTAACTACAGAAGATAGATTTTAAGTGATTATAAGGGATAGCAAACAGATCAAAGCAGATTGCGTGTTTTGTTTAATTGCTAGGTAAACTAAGCTTAAAATACTAAAGACATTGGAGATGAATAGCAGATCCTCACCCTAACCATATCCCAGGTTCTAACCACTAGGCTAAAAATTATAATGTGGACACCACCATCACTTTCTCTTCTGGCTGTTTTTTGTGGTGCGAGGCAGGAATCCTTTTTCATTCCCTCAAGAAATGCCTTGGGCGCCTAAGCCATCTAACTCCAGGCAGTGAATTAAAGTTTGTGGCTCACTAAGCAGAGAGAGGCACTTCCCTGCATCCTGGATTTATGCACCTATCTCCAAGAGAGGAGCCGAGCTTAGCACACACTCCTGTGATTGGTGTCTCCCATTGTCTACCTGAGGCAGGCCCCCCACCTACCATGCTGGTTGTTGTGGATTGCATTCTTAGATATCTCTCCCCATTCATTGTATAGAGAGCCTTGGTACCTAACTTTGTGAATTGCAGTGTTTTTCTAGGCGCCTAAAACTTAGATGGTGTGATGCTGAGCAATGTTATGTTTCAGTCCCTTTGTGGATCCTCCCCCAAACCAATTCCAAAAATAATCTAATCTTGCTAGAATGCCATTGTAAATAGCATACGCAACACCCCAACCAATTGTTAAACCCAGTGAACATACTCCTTCCCAACCAGCTCTCCTTATGTCCAAGCATTACTCAAGCCTAGGGCTTACCTTGACTTGATGACACAGGTTAAAACTACAACTGCCTTGTCTTCAGTATGATTTTAACACATGCTAAGATCACACCATATTTTCCTAATGAAGACAAGCCCAAATATGTTAGTTTTAAAAGTAAAAATAAAAAGGTATCTTTACTACATAAAGAGACAGAGATTTAAATCCCCTGGTGGCAGAAATAATCAGTGAGGTTTGCTGTGTCTGTGATTCAAAAATGCTGTATTCTGCACCCACGGGCAGCAATTATAACTTCATAATGTATCCAATTTCATTTTATGTTGCAGTTTTCACAACATGCCACACATGACCTTCCTGCCATCATAAACTTTATTCTGCAGAAAACGGGGCAAGTGCAACTGTATTACATTGGCTATTCTCAGGGCACCACCTTAGGTACAGTAAGAGATATCAAATTGTTATCATCAAAATTAGAATCTTACTGTATTATCTGCTGTATATAGTAAGTGACAGTTCCTTCCCCAAAAGCTTATAACTTAAAAGATAAGATGTAACAGGAGGATGAAACAAACAGTGATGAGGGAAAGAGGATTGGGTAACAGCAACAATATGTTTTAGCTATCCTACTTGTGTGTACCATTCATAGATCTAATTAGATGCACTAGCACTAATAAATAACAATGGTATCAACTAGCTATCTGCCTTGCAGATGGCAGTTTTCTGTAGGTATCACAACCAGTGGGTGAGGCATGGTAAGATTTGAAAGGGGGGAAGCACTGTGTTTGTGTGCACTTTAGCTTGTAAAGCTTTAATTGCTAGTGACACCAAGTTAGCACTTAAGTATCTAGTAATATGAGAATTTCCTTAAGGGTTCTTAATTTCCCGGGGGACGTATGATCCTCACATTTTCAGTCAAGAACAAATACGAAAATATGATAACTTATTCAAGGTCATGACCATCGAGTTTCCATAATCTTTGTTTAGGGTAGAGAATGAACATCTTCACCTCTCTCTTTATAATTGATTATTAAGGCTGCTGTGTTGAAAGTGCAGTGAAGTGCAACTGAAACTATGCAGAGCTCTTCTTCAAGTCAGGTCAGATTACCTTTCCCAGACCTGAAGAAGATCTTTTGCTCTCTGTAGCTTGCAAGCTTGCCTCTTTCACCAGCAGAAATTGGTCCAATAAAAGATACTACCTCACCCATCTTGTCTCTCTCATATCCTAGAACCAACATGGCTGCAAATACACCACGAATGAGAGTGGAATGACATTCTGACCTGGATTGGGAGGTGATAGTTCTTATAAAGACCATGATTCTCTTCCGTTGGTTCCAAAATGCTTCCCACGTACCTAGTCTTAATCCAGGTGAGCCTGTCATAATTCCAACCCTCATCCACCCAGTCTCTGGCATCTTAGTCCCAGTGAGCAGGCAGGCAGAAGGGCACTGATATTGACAAGATTTCTGCTGTTAGTAGCCCTAATTCCTTTCTTTGGGACATTTGGAAATGTGTAAGAAAAATTCCATGCCCCACAGAAATGTATGATTTGGAAGTTTTTGATTTCCAGTATATTTTGATGCAGATGTGAATTGCCTTCCTGCCATATACCAATGCCAATATGTGCAATCCTGAGTGTGTATTCAATCTAGCTAATGTTTAGCTTTCTTTCTGTTTTACATCAGATTTCTTACAAACAAAACCCAAATTCTCTGCTGACAAAACTGACCTGAAGTTAATGGTGTTATGCCAGGAAAGAATTTTGCCTAAAATCTCTAAATTATGGTTCAGGATGAACGTATCCTTACATCAGATTAAGTGTATGAACCAATACAGAATTATTCCTCACCCCAAACTTTCAAAACTCATGAATCAGGCCCCCCAAAGATCATGAAATTGGTGTAACAACTGTAAGATTTTTAAAAAGTAACAGCTCGGGTGGAGGGGAGATCTTTTTATTTGCCTTCTGGATTTTGAGCTTCTACAGTGCACTTAGCCACATTTTTAAATCCTTGTCCATAACAATGAAGGCTAGAAACTTCCTCTTTTTAAATGAAATCTAAGATTCTCGTATGATCAGTTGTGTCAAGGAGCTGAAGCTTTATATTTAACTCCAGACACCGTGATACACTTTAAAATTGCAATAGTTGGCAACAGTGGATTTTTTTAAAGTTGTATATAGCAAGGTTTATTTTTGTTTGTTTTTCAAGATTGCTCTGGTCTATTTCTTGTGCTTTCTCAGGTTTCGTTGCATTTTCATCCATGCCAGAGCTGGCTCAAAAAATCAAAATGTTTTTTGCATTGGCTCCTATAATCACACTTAAGCATTCCAAAAGCCCACTGATAAAACTGTTCTTCATACCTGAAGGAATAAATAATGTGTGATATTCTGCAATATGATGCTCCTGATTATTTTATGTATATAATACCAAGCGTGTGTTTGTCTGTTTTATAGACAATTACAAAAGCAAAATCTCTTCACTGAGGAGCTTTCTTCTGTGTAGACAAAGTAGAAACAAAAGATGCCAGGAAGGTATGAAAACAAAAGCCGTAATTAATCATTTTTGGCAGATCTTGAGCTTTTTGTTTTGTTTTATATTTTACTCATCATAGATTGTGTGAAGACGTGTACTGTTTCTTTAAATCTGTAACAGGAAACAGGGCAGGAGGGGGTTTGGAAAGGTTTTAGCAGAGGTTCTACAGTGAAAGATATAGAGCAGGAGAGAGAAGATTTAGGAATGATACCATTTCCCTTATTTCTAATAAAGTTCCTTATTCAGTGTGAAAAGAATGCAACGCTTTCATTGTCATTGTCATCTGTCAGGGTGGGTTGGTCTTAGAGGCTTCATAGAATAACTTCATTTTTGAGATGAGTCTTGAGAGAAGAGAAATCTCCTGGAGTATTTTAAAATGAATTAACTAAAATTGATGATTCAAAAGGAGACTTAAGGATCTATGTACTCTGAGTATGAAAGAAATACAATTGTTTATTTCCATCCATCACTGATGCCTTTTAAAAATTCCCTTCAGTGTTACCTCCCACTCCATGGCTTTTATCAGTCCCCTACTGCTGCAACTCCTGACAGAGTATTTTGTTAGTAAACTGCCAGGGAGGAAGGAGCTAAGGGGAAAATCCACAATCCTGGAATCTGTAGCATTGTGCTTTCCTGCACATGAAGCCATGCTCCTCCACACCACTGAGCATCTCCTCCCCCCCTCACCCCCCTTAGACGAGTACTAGGAGTATATAAACCATAGTGAGTGTCACAGACTCACTGCCTCCCTCAGCACAGCACATCTAAGTCTCCCCTGCATCCAGGTGGGCTCTGCCTTCTCCCTCTCTCCAGACCCGAGCCCCCCTGCTTCCCAGTTGGGCATCTGATATCACCTCCCCCAAGCCTCGCCTCTGTCCATTGTCTTCTGTCCAGGTAAACAGGGTCGCCTGGGCCTCCTCTCCTCTCCGCCCTCCTCTATCCCCCTCTTGCTGGAACCGGCTGGTCAGGTCACTGGAGTCCTCTCTTCGCAGCCCATTGTCCTCCCACTGGCCAGAACCAGCTGTGACTCCTGAGCTGGGCCTCCTGGTCACCAGTCGCTGCGGTATCCATTCTCCAACCCATTGGCCTGGATCCCAAGTTCCATCGCAGGTCCTCTGTAACAACAAACTCCATCTCCCATCACCTCTTTAAACCAGGAACACCCAGGGAAACTGCGTCCCACCCCCACTGCATGCAAACTATTGAAAAAAACAAGAAACCCCCCCCACTTCGTCACAGTGAGTAATGTCTTTGCATTTTTACAGACTATACTTGGCAAGAAAGAGTTTTCTGTGAAGGGAGAGATTCTGAGCAAATTTACTGTTCAGGTGTGCCGCTACAGAGTATTTCAGAAGCTTTGTTCCTTGGGCCAGGTCTACACTAACCCCCTAATTCGAACTAAGGTACGCAACTTCAGCTACGTGAATAACGTAGCTGAAGTTCGAAGTACCTTAGTTCGAACTTAGCTCGGTCCACACGCGGCAGGCAGGCTCCCCCGTCGACTCCGCGGTACTCCTCTCGTCTAGCTGGAGTACCGCAGTCGACAGCGAGCACTTCCTGGTTCGACTTATCGCGTCCAGACAAGACGCGGTAAGTCGAACCCAGAAGTTCGATCGCTCGCCGCCGAACTACCGGGTAAGTGTAGACCTACCCTTGGTCTTTTCTGTCATCGGGGGTTTTAATGAAAAGAACCTAAATATAGTATGTGTTTAGTGATTTTTAAATGAACTAATGTGTTGTTTGGCCACATATGCATTGATAATTAATTTCTAAACAACAAAATTGGCCTCTTTTCATTACCAGTTGGATCCCGGTGTAGGCTAACATGTTGACACTGCCTCCTAAGGTTTATGTGTGGCAGATGAGGGAGTGCAGATTGGCTGAGATGTTGTAGGATGGGCAAGTCCATTTGTTTGCCCTCACTTCAGGCAGGAATAAATGATTTCACTAAGCACAAGGCAGTGGAAAATGAGGCCCTTAATATCTTGAAGTATTAGTCTCTGAATTCAAATGCATTGTGTGGACATAATGCAATAATCCTCGGTCAGAAATCTTTTACTGAATGTAGGCAGAATCACTTTGTTATTCTGAAACCACTTGAACTTTATAGGTTTGAAAGTTCTTTTTGAACTCTGACATTATTGGGTTCCCGTTCCAGCTGGAAACAACTGCGAGGGCATCAGGAAAAATAGAGAGGGGAAAGAACAAATAATCTAAGTACAACATACACCCAATGTATAGCCATATAGCTCTTTAAAAACAAACACACACACACACACAATAGTACATAGCAGCCAACCTGCAAAAGAACGTGAGCATAACTGTTGCATTTCACTCAAGCATTTTTATTTCTGTCATCTAGACCTGCTTTGAACAGGTTTGGCAGACTCATTGGGGAAAAATACCAGTACCCTGTCTACGCTACCATTCTCGTTAATTTTGCTAGCTGGCGAGAGATACAAAAAATTCTAGTGTAGATGCAACTTCCACTGACTTCCTATCTAATTCTAGGTCTATTTCAAGGTCCTAGTTCACATCTTTACAGATCTCACTGAGTTAGAGTAGAGTTCACAAGCCTTTTCTATTATATGAAAATTATCTATTTCTAATGATGATATAGGCCAGCAGCTAACTACAATTCTTCTCCCATCCTCCCCTCTCCCCCCCCCCCCACCCCCAAGAGCAAAGAGGAAGCAGGGAAGGAATTAGGACTGAGAGCTGTGTCTCCGGGTACATCCAGACTACCCGTCGTATCGGCGGGTAGCGATCGATTTATCGGGGATCGATATATCGTGTCTCGTTAAGCCACGATATATCGATCCCCGAACGTGCTTCCCGTCGACTCCAGAACTCCACCGGAGCAAGCGGCGGTAGTGGAGTCGATGGGGGAGCCGCAGCCATCGATCCCGCGCCGTGAGGACAGGAGGTAAATCGGAATAAGATATGTCGACTTCATCTACGGTATTCCCGTAGCTGAAGTTGCGTATCTTACATCGACATACACCCCCTAGTGTAGACCAGGCCTCCAAATCACAATGCATGTGGGGACAGTGCAGCTGGTGAAGTATTCCTGGCTCAGGGTTATGACTAATACCACAAACTACCCCATGTTAACATGTACAAATCTCTCTGTTGTAGGGAAGGCCTGAGACATCTGTGTAAAGCCAATCTCTTTGCACAAGTATTTCCGGAATAAATGTGGCTGAAGAAGAGCCCAGCATTTCCTCTCCTACAGACAAATTGAAGTATAATTATCACTTACCAATGCAGTGTCAGCCAGGGAGGAATGTTGACTGGCGACATTTCAAACAGAATGATGGCTTTTTCCTCTTGATAGTATACCTAGCTAGAACAGTGATGAGGTGGATGAAAAATGCAGCTGTAGGTAGGACACAAGCTTGTGCTACCCTAGCTTTGAGTATCATAGAGGCTGAGATGAGATACTACACACAACACTAGCTGCCCTTTTCCCTTTAGCTAGACTATTTGTTTTAATTAAATCACCCTTACAAAACAAGTGATATTAACAAGACCTGCCCTCCCCCCACACCCCAAAAAAGCTCTGTGAACCCAAGTGATAGTTTAAGAGGTTCTAGTTGCAAACTCTGTCTACACTAGCACTTTTGTCGGTATAACTTATGTTACTCAGGAGTGAAAAAACACACACACCCCCCGAGCGACTGTAGCGGTGCAGACCCACCGCGGCAGTGCCTCCTGCTGGTCGTGCTGGGAATTAGCTCTCTTGGGCCACCAAGGCGCCTTTTACTAGCAGTGTGTCACTCGCGGTTACTTCCACTTCCTCCACCATGTCCACCATCTGGACCCGCAGCACTCCCGGACTGCAGTGTCCTCTTTGGGACACGGCCCTCTGGCTGTGCCCTAGCCCGCTGTCTCCCCCCTTTCGGGGGACAGGCAGTCCTCAGTCTTTCCACTTGCCTCAATGGCCAACTGCAGTCTCTAGTCTAGCCCATGGCTTCAGGGGCAAACTGCAGTCTGGATTTAGGCCACTCTCTTCATTGGCAAGTAGGGATAAAGGGTGGAGAGACTTACTGCCCCTCTGTTACCCGGGGTTCTTTCAACCCAAAGCTCTTGGTAACTTTTACTCTGTGCAAGGAAGTGTCAGGAAATAAATAAGGGGAGACACGGCCGTCCGACCGATAGATGGCTGGCACAAACAGGGCAACACAAGAGTGCTTTCACTTAAAGCTACACTTTACTTAGTCTCAAGCACTTACATAATTACCAAAGCTGAGTGTGGCTCTCGAGTGGCACAGTGGCAGCCCATCTGCCAGTGGGGAACACAAGATGCATCCAGAGGGAGAGACCAGTCCCGAAGAGTCCCCCCATCTCAAGCTTTTTCCCCTTATTTATACATTAGTAATAGAATGACATGCCCCTTAAAGAAAACTTGTCAACAAACAGTTCCAATGGGCAAGCAAGAGGCTCCTTCTGATTGATTAATCAGGTGTGGGTTTTTCCAGAGTCTGCAGCCTTGAGACCCCAATAGACATTCCTGAGGGTACATCCTGCTCTTTTAAAATGCATGTATCAGCAACTTCAACACAATTCTTATCAGGAAGGATGCAGGGTCAAGCTGCCCTTTCTGTGGCACCCTAACACCCCCCTCCCCGCCCTGCCCTGGTCAAGCTGAGTCTTGCTTTTAACAGCTTGCTGACTAGGTTGCTTTTTAACAATAAGCCATAGTGGTTTTAGGCACTTTACTGGTTTGCCAAAATCTCCCCGTACACCTCCTCCTATTCCCACTGCCTACTTTCTCTAGGCCACTTCCCCCATAGCCCTAGCACCTTCCCTGCCCTTGCTTCTGGGTCTCAGTCTGGCCATGGTCAGCCAAGAGCTCCCTTATTGCTCCGCTATCCCGCCCAACACTGCAGTATCTCCGGTGCTCCTCAGCAGACAGTCCTTCCCCTTTGCCCTTCAGGAAGAGACTGCCCCTTGCTCTGCTGAGCAGCCCTTTATCTATGGGCTGCTCCAGAAAGCCTTCTCTCAATTGGCTCTCCCAATAAACCCTTTCCTGATTGGCGGGGTTCTGCACAGCCTCTCCAAGGCTGCCTTAACCCTTCTCCTGCCTGTGTTGGGCAGCCACCCCACCACAGCATCATAAGTTACACTGACAGACGCGCCGGTGTGGACAGTGCTGTATTAGCAGGAGACACTCTCCCGCAGACATAGCTACCACCGCTTGTTCAGGGTGATTTAATTATGTTGACGGGAAAGCTCTCTCCTGTCAGCATAGAGCCTCTATAGGGGAGACCTTACAGCAGCACCACTGTAAGCTCTCTAGTGTAGACATGAGAGTCTACACTTAGTATCACCCATCTGTAATCCGTACTTTACCTAAATCTCTAGAAATGCCCTGATCACCAGTTTCCCAGAGGTGTTACTGACTTGTCAGTTTGAAATATTTTGCATGACTGGAGTTTGGGTAAATGGGTCTAATTGGAACCTGAGGTTTTCATTTCATATGGATTATGAGGTTGAAAAAGTTAATATTGGTTGTTTGGCATGGCAAAAGCTTGGAAAAGAAATGGCTCTGTAAAACCCTGCAAAAGTCACAAGGACAAAATGAAGACCCACAGGATCACATTATTTTAAGCAAAATGTCCTTGATTTTGCAGTAAAAGTTATTCAAAGTATGCCAGTAAAAATGAGCACTTTAAACCCTCTAAAACCCTCTGATTACTTGCCATATTCCACTGCTCTGAACATAGAGTGCCAGATTCTGCCACCCTTATTTTAACTGCAGAGTACTTCATGAGACTACCCACAGGGCAAGGGTCTACTCAATGTGAGCAAATGGGGCAGAATCGGACTCAAATTTGTAACAAATTATGGAAGAGTATTGCTAAACAGAAGGTCGGCCAGGATTCCAAAGGCCAGGATTTGTTATAGAAATCTTAAGTCATGGTTTTGTCATGAAAGTCAAAGTTTTGTTACAAACATAAAGGAACAACCTAACTCAGAGGAAAACTGAGCTGAAGTTACTATGTTTTTTCTGGTTTAGAAAACCATATGGATCCATAACTTGGTTCAGATTTACTTGAAAATTGTCAGTCTCACTAAATGGTTTGCAAAACTTCTGTCATAGTGGAGTTCATTACATATATCTGAACAGCGTTGGATATAGTTACATTTTTGTAGAACTAAGTTGAAAATGTTCATTTAAAAAAGTTAGCTCGGTTCTTGGAAATGAATCCAGTTTTTGTATGTTAGTGACAGTATTCCCAGTCCCTTTCAGTAAGTCTTTCTAGAGAACAGATATTTTCACCTTCTGTAGTTATTGAACTGAACGGTATTTAGTTTAAGATGAATTTAACTTCATCCATTTCTGTTTGCAAGAAAACATTTTAGACATTTATTTTCTGAGTCGCATTGATATCTACCTGTCACACTTTCCAGATTCAACATCTGTAAAAACTATGCTCCATTGGGGCCAGGTAGAGTTTCTGAAATATAAAATGGCTTTAATTCACTGCTTATATTTAAATATTATACAACCAATTCTGGCTGATCATACTTGAATTCGATTTATTCATGAAAGAGTGAGAACTATCTGAAACTTTACATCTCAGATCCTTCTTTTGTTTTGCCCGGGCACTGGTGTTGAGATTTATTCATGCAAAATAATGTGCAATTTTATTAACTCTGACACTGAGTTCAGATATCATTGCTGTATAATCATAAATCACTATCATCATACACAACGTAAACCACCCCCTTAAACTTAATGTTGTCTTCCATTAGAATTTGAAAAAAAAATGTGCAAAGATCAAAATACTAAAATTTCCACCATGGCTACCACTTGTGTGGCTTCACTGGTGAGTAACTTGACATAAAATGCTAGTGTAGACACAGCCATAAAGAGACTTCTGGCCTTGGACATTGTTTGTGTCTCAAAAGGACATTTGATATTTTTGGAGCTTGTAGGGAGCACAGAGGAAACCAAACTATGTAAAACAAGAAATGTTTAGGTGCTAGAATAAGGGTTAAGAGTAGAATTGCTGGGATCACTCAGGCTTGGAGTGTAAAGGTCAATAAGACCACTTTTTTAAACCTCAGTGATGAGTCTTTGGAATTATATCTTGATAAATATGCATCTATGGAATGCATTGACTAAGAACATGAGAGGATACCTATCCTGGAGGTCTTAAGTAAATTTATTCTTTTAAGGTGCCACTTCAGTATATCCTAGAAGCATCTTAAGCCTCTGAACAATCTTTACTCCTTAAAAACTGCAGTGTCTGTAAGTAGCCTCTTTTTAATGTTAGAAGAAAACTAAAATGAGATTAATAAAATAAATATATTCAGCAGTATCATGTTATACTGGGTCATAAAAATATCTCATCCTTACATGTAACCTGGGAAACAGCAAAAGATCCTGTGATGATTGCTGCTTAATTAGATCCTTCCCCCACCCCCAGTAAGTGGCTAAGAACATTAATTATCTACTCTTCAATCTTGGGGTACTGATACTTCATTACAGTTGTTAGAGAACACAGTGAACTCGATTGTTTTATTATTCCTACATGCACATTTTCTTTTACTCTCCCCTCTCCCTCTTTCTTCCCCCCTCCTGCCCCTCACCCCCGGGCCCCGCAATGAGGTTTCCCATAGAATTTTCACAAGCACAAGGGATGAGCCCCAAACCCTCTGTCCAGTAGAGTGCCTGGGCAGAACTGTATGACTCAGAACAGGATACTAACATAGCAAGAAACTACAACAGGATGTGCATGAGTAGTTTGTTGCCACATGTGCAGTAGATTACACACCTTGGGTATGTTATGAAGCATGAGATCTTCAGCCTTGTGCCTTCATCTATGCAAGAAGTGCACCAGTAGCCACCTGTTCTACACAATGGCATGGCTTAGTTTTCTTACTTGTAACATACCTGAAGGTGAAGTGGGTACCTTGCAAACAGATAACTAGATGGGTCTCTGCTGCAAGACATTTACCATCTTCAGTTTATACATCACATAACAAACAAGGGGCACAAAAGGAGCAGGTGGATTTGGACCGGGTTACATAAATTAAATCACGTGGAGACTCGTATTCCTGTATAACTGTTTGTAGGATTGGAGCCTCAGTTAGTTCATGTGGTCACCTTAGTGAGCAGGACTCCTCCTTAAGTTTTACTTTAGTCCACAAATCAGATCACATTCCATAGACTTCATGGCAGAGGTGAGTCATTGAGATATGAATGAGGAGAGGGGGTGATGGATTGGTGAATTACATAACATATCTTTACACTAGGAAAGGCAGTCCATGGTAAAAGAATATGATTTTTAAAAAGTATGTGTGGGTGTGTCTTTACTTCAGTAGAACTATTCATGTGCTTATAATTAAGCACATGCTTATGCGCTTTGCTGGATTGGGGCCATAGCCTCTTCAGTCAGGATATGGACGTAAGAGCTTTGATGCAGCTTCCTATAGCCGGAGGCTGCTCAAAGCATCACACCTGTTTTCTCTTGCACAGCTGAATGCTGTAGCTGCCTTGTGTGGGGGGAAGCAGCTTCTTCCCTTTGATGTCTCGCTGGAACAGGAGTGATAGCAACAGTCTATCAAAGGTAGAAGAGTGCTTCCCTTCCTAGCCCAGCCTCTACAGTCAGCTGCCCCAGGGAAGCGGCTGTGCTGCCTTGAAGAGCCACTGACTGTAGGAAGCTGAATGAAAGGCCATTTAGTTGGGGTCTGAGAGAAAGAGATAGAGAGGTGGGAGCTGGAACTGTTGAAAGCATTGGCTGTTTGGGGAGGAAGCCTCTGCAAGAATTTTTCCTGGAGATCCTCCCAGTATCCTCCCATGGGGAGAAGCAGGGGGATCAGTGCAGGAGTCAAGGCTTGCCCTGCTCCCCAGAAAAGGCTACCTGGCCACCCCCAAACCTGTCTCCATCCTTTGTTCTGGCCTCCAGTGCCCAGTAGAGCACTTCCCCTTTCCCCTCAGTCCCTTTGTAATGTGAATTCATTATAACCATGCTCTCAGGGACTCACATTGACCATATCACGGAATGGCTCTGCAAAAAAGTTAATACAGCCTGGGCCTATATCACTTTTTCAGAGGATAGCCCCTGGGAATGAAGGAGAGATGATATGCATCTTACCCTGGCGCTGGGCTACCCACTCCTTTGCCCAGTCCTTCCAGCATCCTCTACAAACAACGCGTGGAGGGGCCTCTATAGGGAGAGGAAGGGAAACAGTGACATAGAGATGGCTGGATCTCCCTTGAGAGAGCCATACAGGGAGGATGCCCTCACACATGAATCAGAGTGACATGAACTGGTTTCATATTGGGCTGAAAACCAGTGAGAGAGGAGAATAAGGTCTAAAATAAGTTATTACAAACTTTAACAGAAACATTTATTAAAATACTGGAATAAATTATTTGGTTAAAACAAAATACCATGCACACTCACTGTTACAATATGAAAACAAAATATATGTATAGAATATAGATAATAAGATAAAATAGTAATTTCATTCCAATGGACTAAATTTCCTTTCCTTTCCTTATTATTAACACATCCATTCTTTTATAACAGAAATCTTATAAAACTTGTTTACAGCTTAAATAAACTTATTATGTACACAAATACACAATTATGAATTGGCTTTTGGAAGTCCCTAAAGCTGTATTAACAAGATTTGCTACCAGTCGCTTTCTTCAGCTTGTAGTATTGATCACATGTTGTGGTTGATGCTTTTCTACTCCTCGTCTTCCGTATCCGTTAAAGTCTTCATTACCATATACTTAGGTCCAAACTTCTGTTTTTCTTACATTTAGATGTGTAACCTGTTTTACCTGTTTTACCAAAACTCTGTGATATAGTTGAAAGGGTTTCTCCCCACCTTAGTATTTTTTAAAAAAAAGTTCTTAAACTATCAGGTTTGGTGGCTGGGAATGACCCTGTTCCAGCATATTCCAAAAAGTTCCATCAGATTTCTAAGTAACCATCTTTGTATCTTCTCCCTTGTAGAGCTCTGACTGATGAGTTAGTTTTTCTAGTACCAGAATTCCCCACACTTTTTGATACCAGTCAGTAGTTTCAGGACAGTCTGTCCTCTTCCACCATCTTGCTTTAGTAATTCTAGTGGCAACTAGGAGATGAGTGATCAGGTTTTTTCTGGCTTTTATAAGATGCAGAGTTTTCAGGACAACTTAATAAAAATACTTGGGGTATCTGACAGCTGACGTCCTGATCTCCCTTATGGTTTTCCAAAATGTTTTAATTGTTGGCCTCTTCCACCATATATGGAGAAATCATCCTATTTCATTCCATTCTCTTCGGCATTTGCTCTATCCTTGTACCATACATATGTTTAATTTTAAGGGGAGTGAGAAAATTAATAAAGAATTTTAATGTAATTTTCTTTTAATAAAGTGTTTATTGAGGAGTGGAGACCACTGCCCCATATATTTGCCCATTTCTCAATTTTGGTGTCTATGCCTATGTCAATTTTCTATCGTTTCATGAACATAGTTATTTGCTGTAAGTTACAGTGATTACTTTGTATAGAGTGGAAAGTAAGCCTTTGTGTTTCATGGATGTGGAGTAGTTTTTCAAATTCTGTCAATCAATGGACAAAATTCTAATGGATTTCCCTGTATGATATTAAATAATTATTTCATATGTCTCAAAGCCATGAAGAGGGATATTTTATATCTCTCTAGTCCAACTGCATCATCAGCTATAACTGCATCAACCTGGATCATCTCCAAGAGTTCTCAGCCATCAACTTTAACACTCTGGTTTACAGAAGGATAATTGTTATACTGAAAAATCTATTGTATTTCTATTGGCTCTTTGCTTAACTGCAAACACCTTCTGGTACCAGTAAATCAGTGGGCATAGCATCTCAGAAAGAATATAATTCTGATCACTGTAAGAATGAACATAGAATGTGAACTCGACCAGTACTGAAATGATTCACTCAATCTTAGGGCTGCATGGCTTTTAAAAGCCCTTCTGGTTGGTTGCCTTATCAGTCTGGAACTAAATTTTGAAAGTGAAGCAAGCAAGTATTTTAACAAGATTATGATATCAGTCTCCATTCTGAAAAGCTGCCTACTGTTTCCCTTTTTAATAGAAACAATGTCTAATTAATTTCTAATGTTTCTTTTAAAATCCACTATTCATTTTGATAATTTCAGGATACTTTGGGACAGAACAAATAATAAAGGATATTAAAATATGTATATTTTTTCTTTCTTAGACATTTAAAACAGGAGAATTCAGATATTTTGATTATGGCAGTGAGGAAAATGAAGTTAAATACAACCAGGTAAGAAAAAGCCGTGATCTCTTAAAAGTAAAAATAAACAGACTACTACAGCAAGAATATTTCTAACGAGGGAATAAAGTATATTAGCTGCATGGAGAGCTGGATTCCTGTCTGAGTGTGGTGGAAATTTCTTAGTTGATTTATTTGAATTATTCAATACTCTGCTCAAAATATTTTCACCACTGCAAATTCTCTGTTGTCTGTCCACTGTCCATGTCCAGCTGTTATTCTATTGACTTTCCAGCGAAATCCATGAAACTTAAGGATGTTCTCGCTACATCTAACAATTAATAGTTGCATTCTTTCTGGATGCACCCAAAACTTCAGGCAGATATCAAGCCACAGATGAATATTTTGTGTTTAAAACTTACTACTTCACAGGCTTTCACTTTTAAAGCTGTTCAATTTGTTTTCCAGACTGAAGCCCCCTTGTATAGGTTAGAAGATATGAAAGTTCCAACTGCATTGTGGTATGGTGGAGAGGACTGGCTTGTGAACCTGGAGGATATAAAAATATTACTCCCACAAATCACTAATCTACAGTATGAAAAGTATATTCCTGATTGGGCCCATTTTGATTTCATTTGGGGACTTGATGCTCCTGAGCGAGTATACAGTGAAATCATTGATCTGATGAAGAACCATCCATAGAATTGCATATTAGTGTTTTAGAATTAAGCAAGATTTAGAAGGAGTCCTTTGAAATAAGCTTTGTATCTGAACTAATTGTAGGGTTTACAAAGCTGTTTGCTATGATTCCTTGGATTTGCACTACTTGTCATTATCATATTCTATCCTCCTGGTAATTCGGGGACCTCCTCAAGGATCTGAATTTGATTTCTTAGAGGAGATAGATTTTTATGGCTTCAAATTTATCCCATGCCTAGAAATGTCTTGAACAATGAAAATGAAAACCCTAAAAATTGAAGGTTTTAATATTTCAATGTGAAAATGGAAATTTCACTATTTGTATGACGGTTGTGAAAATTCCCACTAAATAAAATAACAGGATTCATTTTCCTCACATAAGTGACTGATTCAAATAACATTAACCTCAGCCATGCAAAATTTTGTGTGTTCGAATGTTTTCAACAAGGAAAGATAATTTCATAAAGTGATATTTGGAGGGCACAAAACCAACAAAAACTGCTAAGGTTTATTTATTTCCCTTTGCTTTGAGGGATTGGGAAGATTTTGGTGGGAGATGATAATGCTCATAAATGTTTTTGGCTGCAAGGTTATGTATGTATGCTTATTATTGCCAAAAGAAGAGTCCCGGAGTAGTTTATAATTGTATTTTTTTAAATATGTCAAGGAGAATCCAGAGCAAAGGATGGAAGTGTATATAATGAGCGTATAAATAAAAATAAATCAAATTAAACCAATACACCTTGCATAGCTGTATGTGTTACTTATTGGGTTTTACCACTTTGCGTGCTTCACTCATTCATTAAATAATTAGAGAGAAATTAGAAGGGCCAAAATGGAGAAAACAGCAAAAGGTGAAAAAAACAAACCTGAGATTCTTTAACTATATCAGAAGCAGGAAGCCTGTGAAGGGTCATCCCACATCTGGTTACTGTGAGGTTCTTATACTGTCCTCTGAAGCTGCTGGTTTTGGCCACTGTTGGAGATGGGGACACTGAGCTAGCTGTACCTTGCATTTGATCCGGCAGGGCAATTCCTAAGTTGCCACTGCTAAATGGTGCCATTTAGACACAGCCCAACGTTGGAGATGATGGGGCTATGCACCTCCTCAAGGGGAGCTCAGGGAGGCACAGTCCCCTCCCCAAGTTTCCTGGAATGAAGGGGGATCCTTCTTCCTATTGGGGGAGGTGGAATTGACCTCACCTCCACCTCACAACTTTGGGATCAGTGTATACCCCTCAGGGTTGATAGGGGAGTTGTCCCTGTGATCAGGGAGCTCAGAGACTGAGTTGTACCTCCCCAAGCACCCACGTGAAGGCCACATCAATCTGGCCCTATATTATATCACATCACTACCAGCTCCAATCCTCTCAGTGCCTCAATTCCCCACTGGTAAAATGGGAATACAAATACTTCCTTTCTCACCCCCCACTTCTCGGTCTTTATTCCTACAGTTTGGCTCTGTGTGATGTTTTCAGACTAGATTATTCACTGAAAAATGCTGGTTTGAGTAACCTGAAACTATTTGCAAATTTGACACAAAGCTGCTGAATAGTTTTAGTCAAAAGAATTTTTTCAGGTTAGATTCAAAAAGGGATTTAGAAGCTATTCACAAAATGGGGGTAAGGGAGTGGTGGTGGTATGCTGCCTGCAGCCTGGTGGTTAAGGTGTTTATCGGGCATATAGGAGAGGCCAGTTTTAATCCCCACTTTGGATTGGAGAGTTGAATCCAGGTATCTCCCCTCCCAGGTGAGTGCCCTAACTACTGGGCTAGAGGATATCTGTCAGTGCAGCGCTCTGTCTCTCCTGTAGAAGTGTTTCACTTTGTATGAAATTCTTGAATAGTCATTGGGCCAGAGAAAGAATGAAAATGACTCTACTTCAGACATGGGATGCCATCTCTTACGCATTTCTGCAGTGATTCAGTATCAACCTAGGGGATCGGGGGGCATTAGGGGGCTAGGGCACATGACTTAGGAGGAGAGGCTAATTTAGTCTGCAGAAGAAAAGAATGAGGGGGGATTTGATAGCACCCTTCAACTATCTGAAGGGGGGTTCCAAAGAGGATGGAGCTCGGCTGTTCTCAGTGGTGGCAGATGACAGAACAAGGAGCAATGGTTTCAAGTTGCAATGTGGGGGATTAAAGTTGGATATTAGGAAAAACTATTTCACTAGAAGGGTGGTGAAGCACTGGAATGAGTTACCTAGGGAGGTGGTGGAATCTCCATCCTTAGAGGTTTTTAAGGTCCGGCTTGACAAAGCCCTGGCTGGGATGATTTAGTTGAGCTTGGTCCTACTTTGAGCAGGGGGTTGGACTAGATGACCTCCTGAGGTCTCTTCCAGCCCTAATCTTCTGTGTTTCTAGGATCAATTGTTCAGTCACGTATGCATGTACTTAACTTTAAGGCTACTGTGTTGCATGTTGGCTGGATGCAAACTAATTTAAATTTAATTTTCTCTTGTCATGTTCATGCAAAGCAATTGCTGATCTGTGTGCAGTGTGCAAGTTGTAAAGGGTGCTAAGCTGTGTCTCAACCCATATAAAATATATTACTTGCGTTATGTGTAATGGTCTGTAATCACCACAGTTTTTGACATAAACCAACAGCACAAACATGAAGACTTAGCTATGAAGGGTTTAGTCAGATCCTTGTCCAACTCAGGGTACGTCTATACTTACCTCCGGGTTCGGCAGTAAGCAATCGATCTTCTGGGATCGATTTATCGCGTCTTGTCTAGACGCAATAAATCGATCCCGGAAGTGCTCGCCATCGACACCGGTACTCCTGCTCCACGAGAGGAGTACGCGGAGTCGACGGGGGAGCCTGCCTGCCGCGTGTGGACCCACGGTAAGTACCTTGTAGTTCGAACTAAGATACTTCGACTTCAGCTACGTTATTCACGTAGCTGAAGTTGCGTATCTTAGTTCGAACTGGGGGGTTAGTGTGGACCAGCCCTCAGTTAGTTGCCACTGTGCCTGGGAGCTGGTAGGGGCTTTTTCTATGGCATAGCTAAACCACAAGTAAATACACAAACTTAAAATGGACTTTGCATGAATAAACTTTAGCTCACTCCAGTGTCTATGTTAAGCAAATACAAAAGGGGACAAGAGAGCATGGCCAAAGTGAATCTGTAGTGTACGTTAGTTGCAGAAAACACTTTATGGTATGCCCCCAGCTCTAGCCATTAATAAACCAAACACTTCTATGCTTAAACTGCATGTTTTAAAAAAGAATGATTTTATTGCATACACCAGCATATCAACAAATGTCAGAGCACTGGGCACATATTTAGTAGGAGTGGTGTTTTCTGCCAGTTACCCTATTGCCTTCCATGGCACTGCATGGTTGTAAATGAGTGCAGAATTTGGCCCACACAGCGATCTAGTCACAGGAAGGAATATCATAGGATTAACAATCAGTTCCCATTTCCCAGTTATGTTCACTCAAACTATAATGTTGAACTCAAGCTAGATTTAACCTTCGGTTTAATCAGCTTAATCAATATATATTATTGTAGAATGATGAACAAATCTATGAATGTGATAGGAAATAATATATGCAGTCTGTAAAGTACAATCTATTTTATATAATTATTAAATTCTTCACAAACTTTGCATGATTATAACTTTTGGAGACATCACATCCCAGTCTGGTGTTTTAGGGGAGAGATTACTCCTATTAACAAACACTGGGAGGGGATATGAATAGTCCCTTTATACTTATAGTGGATGAAGTTAATAGCAAGCCAGAGATTAACAACTTTTGGTTAATAGCGACGTTATGTCAGGAGCCGAGTCCATCCCATTGACATTAATGTTAATGAGATTTGGATACTGGCAACAGGCATGCCGCTTATCAACAACTTTTCACCTCTCCCTGCTCATCCTGCCCTGGTATTGGTGGCCCGGGCTTAGCACATCCTGGGTTTAGCACTTTCTTCTTTGGCTGCAGCCTCACAAATCTGCCTGTATCTGGGGACCCACTGCCCAAATAGGAGGTAATGGACTGGGGCACATGCATCTCCAGCCAGCGGGGAAGCCCCTGCTGGAGTTCTCGTGCTGTAGGCTGGGAGGGGAGGTTGCAGGCAGGGCAGGAGTGTGGCAGGGGGGCAGGGGGTTTCCATGGAAATCTCAGGAAAAACTTTCTAACTGTGTGAATGGTAAGACTGCCTAGGGAGGGCGTGGAAGCTTCTTCCCTGGAGGTTTTCAAAAGGAGGCTGGATAGCCACCTGTCTTGGATGGTTTAGACACAACAAATCCCGCATCTTGGCAGGGGGTTAGACTAGATGACCTTTGTGGACCCTTCTAACCCTATGGGTCTATGATTCTAAATATTGGCATTAAATATCACTCCAACCTCCATTGCTCAGAAACGCTCCTGAACTGCTCCCAATCCTCTGAGGATGGTGAAGAAGAAGTGTGTGTGTGTTGTGGGGGGGAGGGAACCATACAATTACTTTACACTTCAACTATTAGGACCCAATGACAGCAACATCAGTGCTGATGGCTAGAGAAGCTCATGAGAACATAGGGGAAGCACACTCCAACGAACGCTTTGGGGCCATTTAGAGGGCAATTTAAACTGACCAAGGAAGACCTGGAGACCATCATCACAGATGTCAGATGATATTTAATCAAAACAGGAGGTGGCTCAGAAGGGGGGTTAGACTAATGCTATGCAGGAAGCTTACAGTAACACAGAGACAAGAAAAATAATTTGTCAACATTTACAAACCAGAATTTAGGTACTTAAAGATGTCAAACATCCAGCAGCTCCCATAAAGGCCCTTCCTGGGAATACATTTTGAGAAGATTGTGGTGAGACAATTCTATAATATCTGTATACTTCGTGTTTCTGTGCCCATAATGAATCTGGGTTCGGACCTGAGTATGATATGGACATTGCACTAGTTCGGTTGGTTAATGTTGTGCTAGTGATGGATGAAGATCAGGTGGCCACTTTGATTTTGTCAGACTGATCAGCTAATATTTGGAACCATTAACATTATTATATTTGTTGAGTCATTAGCCTCTGTGATAGTTTTCATTTTGCTCCTCCTTTCAGCGATAAGGGAGGAGCAAATAAATGATTTATCCTCTAAAGCGAAATATTGGATTGATCGCTTGAGAAGTTAGTGTTTTTTGTCCCCCTTATCTGAGAAATTGTGGACCTTTGTTGCTGGAGATGTATGAAGAGAGTAGGAGTCACCCACGAGTGGCTTGGCTTCTTTTGAGCAGAGAGATGCCAGAGGGTAGGATTGAATGATTACACTTTTGCTATGGGGGCTTTGGCTTTCTGTCGGATTATAGCTTGCTCTGATGCACATTCAATGGAGAATGTAAAATGGAGATAAAACATTTTATTATTGATAGAATACCGCACTTATACATGTGCAGAAGTATGATTCTGTTTTTTGAAACCTGAGAATAACTGTAGTGAAGAGTTTGTGGGCTAAATTTTGCTCTCATTTATTTTTTGGCAAAAAACATGCTCTACTAGATACAATTACCGATATGCTCATTTATTCAATAAATAATTCTTTTGAAAAAAGTCCATATTAGACATAAAATAATTAGGTGCTTTAATGACTGGAACTGGGCACATACCATGAAACATTTTCTGTAAATAATGCTACCATGAATATGATTTTGCCCTGCTCAGCTTTGGCCCTTTTTTGAATTTGTTTAATACAGACATTGGCGTGATCCAGTTGTAGTCATGCTAATGATCATGGAAAGTAAATTTTAGTTTCGATATGCAAATATTTGTTCTTGGTTTATTTTATATGCGTTGGGATTTTTGTCAACACAACAGTGGGAATAGATTTACAAAAGCCCTCATAAGAACATAAGAACATAAGAATGGCCGTACCCGGTCAGACCAAAGGTCCATCTAGCCCAGTATCCTGTCTACCGACAGTGGCCAATGCCAGGTGCCCTAGAGGGAGTGGACCTAAAAGGCAATGATCAAGTGATCTCTGTCCTGCCATCCATCTCCACCCTCTGACAAACAGAGGCTAGGGACACCATTCCTTACCCATCCTGACTAATAGCCATTAATGGACTTAACCACCATGAATTTATCCAGTTCTCTTTTAAGCGCTGTTATAGTCCTAGCCTTCACAACCTCCTCAGGTAAGGAGTTCCACAAGTTGACTGTGCCCGGCGTGAAGAAGAACTTCCTTGTGTTTGTTTTAAACCTGCTGCCTATTAATTCATTTGGTGACCCCTAGTTCTTGTATTATGGGAATAAGTAAATAACTTTTCCTTATCCACTTTCTCCACATCACTCATGATTTTATATACTCTATCATATCCCCCCTTAGTCTCCTCTTTTCCAAGCTGAAGAGTCCTAGCCTCTTTAATCTTTCCTCATATGGGACCCGTTCCAAACCCCTAATCATTTTAGTTGCCCTTTTCTGAACCTTTTCTAGTGCCAGTATATCTTTTTTGAGATGAGGAGACCACATCTGTACGCAGTATTCGAGATGTGGGCGTACCATCGATTTATATAAGAGCAATAATATATTCTCAGTCTTATTCTCTATCTCCTTTTTAATGATCCCGAACATCCTGTTTGCTTTTTTGACCGCCTCTGCACACTGCATGGACAACTTCAGAGAACTATCCACGATGACTCCAAGATCTTTTTCCTGACTTGTTGTAGCTAAATTAGCCCCCATCATATTGTATGTATAGTTGGGGTTATTTTTTCCAATGTGCATTACTTTACCTTTATCCACATTAAATTTCATTTGCCATTTTGTTGCCCAATCACTTAGTTTTGTGAGATCTTTTTGAAGTTCGTAACAGTCTGCTTTGGTCTTAACTATCTTGAGCAGTTTAGTATCATCTGCAAACTTTGCCACCTCACTGTTTACCCCTTTCTCCAGATCATTTATAAATAAGTTGAATAGGCTTGGTCTGAGGACTGACCCTTGTGGAACACCACTAGTTACCCCTCTCCATTCTGAGAATTTACCATTAATTCCTACCCTTTGTTCCCAGTCTTTTAACCAGTTCTCATTCCATGAAAGGACCTTCCCTTGACAGCTTAATTTACGTAAAAGTCTTTGGTGAGGGACCTTGTCAAAGGCTTTCTGGAAATCTAAGTACACTATGTCCACTGGATCCTCCTTGTCCACATGTTTGTTGACCCCTTCAAAGAACTCTAATAGATTAGTAAGACATGATTTCCCTTTACAGAAACCATGTTGACTATTGCTCAACAGTTTATATTTTTCTATGTGTCTGACAATTTTATTCTTAACTATTGTTTCGACTAATTTGCTCGGTACCGACATTAGACTTACTGGTCTGTAATTGCCGGGATCATCTCTAGAGCCCTTTTTAAATATTGGCGTTACATTAGCTAACTTCCAGTCATTGGGTACAGAAGCCGATTTAAAGGACAGGTTACAAACCTTAGTTAACAGTTCCACAACTTCACATTTGAGTTCTTTCAGAACTCTTGGGTGAATGCCATCTGGTCCCGGTGACTTGTTACTGTTAAGTTTATCAATTAATTCCAAAACCTCCTCTAGTGACACTTCAATCTGTGACAGTTCCTCAGATTTGTCACCTACAAAAGCCAGCTCAGGTTTGGGAATCTCCCTAACATCCTCAGCCGTGAAGACTGAAGCAAAGAATCCATTTAGTTTCTCCGCAATGACTTTATCGTCTTTAAGTGCTCCTTTTGTATCTCGATCATCAAGGGGCCCCACTGGTTGTTTAGCAGGCTTCCTGCTTCTGATGTACTTAAAAAACATTTTGTTATTACCTTTGGAGTTTTTGGCTAGCCGTTCTTCAAACTCCTCTTTGGCTTTTCTTATTACATTTTTGCACTTAATTTGGCAGCGTTTATGCTCCTTCCTGTTTGCCTCACTAGGATTTGACTTCCACTTTTTAAAGGAAGTCTTTTTATCTCTCACTGCTTCTTTTACATGGTTGTTAAGCCATGGTGGCTCTTTTTTAGTTCTTTTACTGTGTTTCTTAATTTGGGGTATACATTGAAGTTGGGCCTCTATTATGGTGTCTTTAAAAAGCACCCATGCAGCTTGCAGGGATTTCACTTTAGTCACTGTACTTTTTAACTTCTGTTTAACTAACCCCCTCATTTTTGCATAGTTCCCCCTTTTGAAATTAAATGCTAGTGTTGGGCTGTTGAGATGTTCTTCCCACCACAGGGATGTTGAATGCTATTGTATTATGGTCACTATTTCCAAGCGGTCCTGTTATAGTTACCTCTTGGACCAGCTCCTGCGCTCCAATCTAGAGTTGCCTCTCCCCTTGTGGGTTCCCGTACCAGCTGCTCTATGAAGCAGTCATTTAAAGTATCGAGAAATTTTATCTCTGCATTTCGTCCTGAAGTGAAATGTTCACAGTCAATATGGGGATAATTGAAATCCCCCACTATTATTGGGTTCTTAATTTTGATAGCCTCTCTAATTTCCCTTAGCATTTCATCATCACTATCACTGTCCTGGTCAGGTGGTCTATAATAGATCCCTAATGTTATATTCTTATCAGAGCATGACATTTCTATCCATAGAGATTCTATGGAACATGTGGATTCACTTAAGATTTTTACTTCATTTGATTCTACATTTTCTTTCACATATAGTGCCACTCCCCCCGCCCCCTGCACGACCTGTTCTGTCCTTCCGATATATTTTGTACCCCGGAATGATTGTGTCCCATTGATTGCTCTCAGTCCACCAGGTTTCTGTGTTGCCTATTATATCAATATCCTCCTTTATCACAAGGCACTCTAGTTCACCCATCTTATTATTTAGACTTCTAGCATTTGTGTACAAGCACTTTAAAAACTTGTCACTGTTTATTTGTCTGCCCTTTTCTGATGTGTTAGATTCTTTTGTATGTGAATGTTTATCATCTGATCTGGCCCTTACATTATCCTCCTCCATTCTCTGCTCCTGACTGTAACCTGGAGATTCTCTAACATTAGACTCTCCCCTAAGAGAAGTCTCTGTCCGATCCACATGCTCCTCTGCAGCAGTTGGCTTTTCCCCATCTCCTAGTTTAAAAACTGCTCTACAACCTTTTTAATGTTCAGTGCCAGCAGTCTGGTTCCACTTTGATTTAGGTGGAGCCCATCTCTCCTGTATAGGCTTCCCCCATCCCAAAAGTTTCCCCAGTTCCTAATGAATGTAAACCCCTCCTCTCTACACCATCGTCTCATCCACGCATTGAGACTCTGAAGCTCTGCCTGCCTACCTGGCCCTGCGCGTGGAACTGGGAGCATTTCTGAGAATGCCACCATAGAGGTCCTGGATTTCAGTCTCTTCCCTAGCAGCCTAAATTTGGGCTCCAGGACATCTCTCTTACCCTTACCTATGTCATTGGTACCTACATGTACCACGACCACCGGCTCCTCCCCAGCACTACCCATAAGTCTGTCTAGATGTCTCGAGAGATCCGCAACCTTCGCACCAGGCAGGCAAGTCACCATGCGGTTCTCCCGGTCATCACAAACCCAGCTATCTACGTTTCTAATGATCGAATCTCCCATTACTAATACCTGCCTTTTCCTAGCAACTCATCAGCTCTTTGGCAAAGAGATAGTTGAATGAACTAGATAAGAAGCTAACCAAATCCTTTGTAACTAAGACTATGCACACATGTGCTGTTGTATTGTATCAGTGACTGCTGATGATAGAAAATTACAGGTTACTACACACACACTGTAATTAATATATTTTATATGGACATATGGCACTGATTAACACTCTTCACAACTCGCACAGATCAGCAGCTCCTTTGTGTGAACATGATAAGAGCAGATTAAATTTAAATGAGTTTGCATCCAGCCAACATATAATATAATAGTCTAAAGTTAAGCTCATGCAGAAGTGAGTGGAGGTTCCATGCCTTACTGAATAACTGCGGAAATACATGAAATAACATCACGTGACATGCCTGCAGGTGGAGGAGAATGAAGGCATTTAATTGCACAATAAATATGGTTTTAGTCATCAGTGGTGTTTACTGATATGCACCTACTTTAATTGTGTCACGTAATAAGGTACTGCATGTCTGTCACTTCCAACTTCTTTTAACACTGGTGTTGACTGAACTGCCGTCATTCAAGCCTCCAAATCCCATCTGATGCCGTGAGTGCACTCTGGTTGGTAATATCTTTTCCTTCCTGAACTCAGGTTTACATTTTAGATGCTCTTTTGGGGGTAAAATAACTAATAACCTGTACCTTAGTCACTTGGTTTGTGTCACATTTGTATGTGGTTTTTGACAGGTCCTTAGATGGAGTTATGGTGAATGCTTGTAACATTTCCTCAGAAGGAGTGAGGAGAATTGACACTGCAACTCCTCTCGTCTATATATTTTGTGGGGAGAAAAGATTGTTGGAATGAGGGACAATGGACAGAAAGTCTCCTAAGGGTAGATCTGTTCTTTTTCATAGATTGAGACATTACTTAAAAGTTATTGTAAAATGTACTATTTACAGTACTTTTCAAAAAGTGCATGGCCCAAAAGAATATTCACCAGAATTGAGCATGATACTTTAAATTGATATAGGCGAGTATTTTTTGTGTTTTTAATACAGCATTCAATAGTGGGTTCTTTTTGTGCTGTTTTCAATCAAACCTAACTTTCAGTCTCCGGCTTGCGTCTAGCAATTTTATTTTAACAAAGTGAGGGATTGGTATCACTGCACAGAACCAGGGAGAGTGCTTGCAGGCTATATTAAAGTCATGCTTTTTAAGCACAATTGCCACTCCAGTCATATTATAAATATGTCTTTATTTGGGATATGTGATTACTATATGGGCCAAGTAGTATTGAGGTTTTATGATGTATTCTTGACAAATTTATTTTAAAAAAAATAGTCTGAGAAATTTATAATCCTGGAAATAATGGTTTATAGCAGTATGTTAGATTATAAACTCTTTGTGGCAGGGACCATGTCTTCCTATGTGTTTGGTCAATGTCAAATAAAATAGGTTCCTGATCCACAATATATTATTAAGTAATAATAAAATAACAAATGTATAGATGTGGCCATTACCTGACTGGCATGAATGTATTCCTTGACATATTTTTTATCCTTATTTTTATTGTGTTTCTGTGTTTAACAAAACGTAAGACACTAACTTACATAACACCGGTCCTGGGTATGAAGCAATTTAACTGCTTTGTAGTGCTCAAAGTATAACAGTGCTTCACATAGGACCTAATCCATCTTCTATTGCAGGCAAAGGGAGTGTTTCAGTAAGTTCAATAAGAGTTGGATATGGCCATAAATACAACAGAATCACGACAGAGACTGAAGTAGGGCCTGTCCCCGATTGAATTCAATATTACTGTGCTTGTGAGTAAGAATTGGCAGGTAAAATGGTGATTTTTTCCCCCCATTTTCCAGCGTGTATTTCACACTCTTTAGATATAGAAGAGAGTTGGCATAAACGTTACAAAGCCAAGATGTATGTTGGTAGAAATATTATTAATAGACACATTTTTTTCACAGAAACAAGATGTGGTGGTTTATTGCAGTAGCCTGTCTAATACAAGCCTTTACAAGCTCAGAAGAACTCATCAAGAAGAGAAGAAACCTGAATCCTGAAACGTTTATGAATATTGTAAGTCAAGTATTTGTGAAAATCTTAACTATAATGTAACATAATAATTAGACATAGGCCTGAAAATTCAGATTCAGGTTGAGGGCTGCATTTCAAATTTTCAACTACAACGTTTGGGAGTGTCTTGTTTTGGGATTTAGAAAAGCTCATTAAAAGACATCTACCAAGTGACCTAAGTGCAAACTTTGGATCCAACTTTAGGTCCATATTTAATATTGATAATGTTTCATTAACAAGTTTTCTCTTTAACTCTTTCCCTTCCTCCACTACAGCAACACTTACTGTTTTTCCAAAAGGGCCTTCCAATTTATCTGTATTGAAGAATAGATCGGGGAAGTATAAGTGTGCATATGAGTAAGTCAGTTATAAATGGGAGTGATCTCTTATATTCAGTTCCATGCATTTCCTTGTTCCCGGACAGAAAATTCTTCACACCTCTCTTCTCTTCTCATATGTCATGGGTCCCTATTTTGAGGGAGGATCTGAACCGGCAATAATGAGTCTACATAATAGTTATGCTCAAACACTTTTTTGACAACCCTTCGGGAAGTAATTGCTTGATGTATGTACGTTAAGGGATTATTAAATCGATGATTATGATTTAAAGTCTGAAGCATAAGATGTATCTTTACAAGAGATAAATTGTAAGAAAATGTGGAGCTGAATAGATGGAGACTTTGCAGAGGGAGTGGGTTTCAAGGAGGGAGTGAAATGAGCACAGAAAGGATGCTTGGTGTTTGGCGTGTTTCTGTGGTATTGTAAACACTTATATTTGGGGTAGTTTATACCCTTACTTTTATAAGAGGATTCATAATAAAGTTATTTCTATCATGGAGCCAACCATTTTCTGAGATGTAAAGATACATAATTATTATAGGACAAAGCAAATCTAAGATAGTCTAAAGTTTGGTTTAATGGAAACTCCCCATTGGAGTGGATTTTAATAGCTAGAGCTGTCAGAGAATTACACAAGAGCATGCAGGGTTCCTGCAGTGCTGGCCCTTCAGGTTAGGCAAGATGGAGTTCACCTACCTTGTTTTGGCTCAGGTATATTATGATCACTATCTGCAGTTGTAAATTGGCCCTGAGAAAGATTTAGCATGTCAACTTTGCTACCAATGTTCAGTTGAGCTGTCAGCAGACACCATTGTTTATAATCTTCTGGTTCTTACGAGTTCCTAAAGCTGGCATTTTCCAGAATGCTCTGCACAAACCTACTCCTCACATACTAGGATGAAGTGTTTATATTATTAAATACTGAGGCTCTGGGACCCAGACCTATCTCCCCTCCAGGTGCTTAATTGCCTTTCTGTTTGGGTTCATGTCGCAGTCCTGGCAAAGCTCCCCCAGCTGGACACTTACTAAGCTGCTGTGTTTGGGCCTCACACACTGGGCCCACGTGCTTTAAGTGTCCCTAGTCTGAGTAGTCTGTAACACGGTCTCTTTTCTTGGCCTCTCTGGCATGCTTCCTGGGCACAGGCTCCTTGTTTGTTACCCCGTCACTGAGATAGGGCCTCGTGGCCCACCAGCGGTAGGCCCCCACCAATGCTAATACCCCAGCTTCCCCCATAATTTAAGATCACCCTATCCCTGAGCTCCTAGTTTGTGGGAACTCTGTGTTTATAGTGAAGCAAACAGATGCACGGATTTCTCAAAAGAGTCCAAAACCCAATCACTCTTTACTTTAGCTAGTACAAGAAAGACAGAGCTAGACAAAACTATAAGATACCTGTACACATTTTCCTGCCTCAGTTTCCTCAGCACTCTTGAGCATTCTTTGAGCTTAGGGCAGAGTACACTAAGGAGTCCAGGATACCATCTCCTGTACATGGCTTTTCCTCCAAATCATGGAGTCTCTCCTCTTCTCTGCACACAGTTTCCTTATTCCTTAGCCAGTCCTGCAGTTAAATAAAACTCTTCTGCTATGACAGCATGTCTCTCTGTTCCTCTTTCCTGGCCAAATGGCCTTTGTGTCATTCTTTGAGTTCCTCTTTGTCAGTGATCAGGCTCATCAGGTGACCAGAGTCCCACCACATGATCTATTGTTTAGTTACCTCCTCCTTGGAGTTCAGACGTGAAAAACTGGTTTGCTCTGGGCAGCAATCATGTCTTTGCTAAAGGTGCTCGATTTGAATGGATGCTCATCAAAGTTGAGTGGCCTACCGTTGTCCCTGATCAGAGAGATAGGCGACAATCCTGACAGCTGATGGTGAATTGTACACATTCAATTTCAGCAATTTCATAAAATCAACCAGAATTCTTAAATTGTACGTAGACAAATTCCCCAAATCATCACAGATCAAAAGTTACTTTTTACTATATTTTTCTCATTTATTAATCATTGACCCTTTTTTTGCATCTAAAATGCTTAACTTATTGAGGATTTCTTGAAATGACTATTCCAATAAAAACTATTTTCAAATAATAGATTCCTGAATATTTATTCTCTTCTGACTAATGCCATTACTTTTGGATGTGCGAAGGAAGAACATGGAAATGTTTACATTCTTTGTGGAGAAATTTTCTAAGCTTTTCCACAGCTAATCCAGCCTTCTTGGCACCTCCTTATTCAAGTAATTGGGCTGGAAATCTCAGGAGAACAGGCTCTCTGGGAATATTTTCAATACTTTCTGGTTTGGGACAGGTTAGAAATACAATTCTCTCACTATTTTAGGCTTTGTTCCATATCCCTGTTGAAACCAGTGAACTGCAGGAACTCATAAAATTTAAACAAACACTCATGCTAACACTTCCTAGTGGGAAATGCCCTCTTCCTTGCAACAGATAATGAAAAATCTGATACATGTAAACAATCTTAGACATTTATTTTAATTCCCTCAGAGTCAGTTGATCTGCTATGAAGGATATCCCAGTAAGGAGTATGAAGTTCTGACAGAGGATGGCTATTACTTGAGAATAAACAGAATTCCTTATGGCAGAAAAAAACCTACAGACAGAGGTATGGCTCCATTTTGCTTGATGCACAAAACCCCAAATAACACTCATCCAAAATAAAAAAAACCAACCAACCCACCAATCCAGGTAAAAAAAGATATATTGGAGGCATGTTTAATATCTATGGCAAAATCCTGAACCCAAATCTCAGACTGAAAACCAGTCAATCAAGTCTTTACAAAAACAGGGTGAGGAAAATTGAGAATGATTAGGTCATGGTTTTTGACATTAGCAATAACATAAGTTTGAGAACAGGAGAGGCTGGATGCCTGTTGGCTGAGTTGCACCGTGATTTTTTCTTATAAATTTGTGTATATTTTGTTCTGTTTGATTGTTGTTATGTCAAGCAACCAGCCTTAGTTATGAGCAACTAAAAACAGGGATTTAGTATGGAAATACTTAGGAAATCTTAACTACAGCTGTTAGCAGCATTAAAGCTAATTATACATGTATATGTACAGAATACTAATGACAGCCGTAGCTAAACTTCCCTAAACATTTCCATTCTAAACCCCTCTTTACAGTTGCTTTTAACTATAGCTAATTATTTGCCATGGGGTATCATACTTGTGGGTGTGCTCTGATATAAAGGTTGTATCAGCATGTGTTTGGAATGAGTGAAATACAGTATGTCGCTTTGCCATGTTACAGAACTACATGTTTGGTAAAGTATTCCATTTATTTAGGTCCAAAGCCAGCTGTGCTTCTCCAGCATGGATTGTTTGGTGAAGGTACCAACTGGATCGAAAATTTGGCCAACAACAGCCTGGGCTTCATGCTAGCAGATGCTGGCTATGATGTTTGGATCGGAAATAGCAGAGGGACAACCTGGTCTCAAAGACACCAGAAATTTTCAATTGCCCAAGAGGAATTTTGGGATTTCAGGTAGGCTGAACTGGAGAGAAACTAGTGAAAATGGCAAACTGTTTTGCATGTTGGCAATTCTGTATGTGCAGTAATCTATGTCTCTCTTAATTCATGTGAACATCAATTTGTGTGGTTTGAGCACAGCAATGGTGCTCAGATAGGATTTAGATCTGTAATTTTGTATGAATTTCCATTTGGCTCCATTGTCATGGCCTTGGGAGGCCATCAGTTTAAATCAGCAGAGAACCTCCTCCTGCACCCCTTACTCACATCATTAATGCCACTGATTTCAGTAGCACTAGGATTGAAAGATGTAGCACAGAGCTAAACAGAACCCTCTGTGTGGTAGAAACCTTTGCATTGAAACGCGTCATTGTCAGGGCCATTACTCACCTACAGAAATATATTGTGCTGTTAGATAGGTTTAGTTCATTGAATGTCACAAGGAAACTTTCCCTCACTGCAATCCTATCCAGTGGCAAAGGGCAGTCAGTCCCTGAGCACAAAGCAGAATGGGGATTGCTCTCATCTTGGGCATAGCGTTTGCCCCAAAGAGGGTAAGGAGGAGCATGGAACAGGCCCTGCCCTCTTCCATTTGCACCAGTCCAGAGTGGGCAAGGTGGACTATGGGGAGGAGGCAGCACCATGCTAAAGGTGCAGCTGCACATTCTCTTTCACATGGGGAAGCTCAGGCATAAAATGCATGGAATACAGGTTTCAGGCAATGTTATCAAGCTTTCCAATTGGCTGCTGCCTCCCCTTTGGGCATTATTTAACTATTGCTGAGCCATTTTCTAACAAGCTTGTTGTTAGTGATTTACTGGAACTGGGTCTAGTTATTAGAATACCCTCTAAAGCACATTGCCATTTTCCTTTAGCACAGAAGCAGAATTAAAAGAGCACTGGGCTAACATTAATTCAAACATCATGTCTTGGCCAACAGAGCATTATATTTCCTAGGCTTGTAAACACACTCAATATTGAAAAATAAATAAAGCATCTGTATTATGTAGAGAGACAAAGACTCAAACTCTAGGCTGGCAAACTTAGGCTGGGCTGGATCCCTGAAGAGTTTGAGCTGTTATCTGACAGACCCATAGTTCACCAGTGCTGCATTCAAATGTATGTGGGCAGGATTTGCCGGCCAGATTCTCTCTGTAGCCAGAGCTCCGCTCCCTGCAAAGCTGGTTACAGCTCCCTGATTCTGAGAGCAAGTCTTGCCAATTTTCAGATGCTGCTGAGCTGCTGAAAGCTGCAGCACTCATATAGGGCCTTTAATGGACCCTTTACCAGTGAAGTGGTTGAGGGAAGGACGGGGTAGTAGCCAGAAGCACAGCCCCAGGTCCCACGCAGTTGCACTCAGCAGAGAGCTTCCCTACACAATGGGAATTTTCTCCTGGAAATTTATCCCCCAAATTCCAGCCCCTTAATGTCACCTTAGTGGTGCATAGGAGCCATAACTTACTTGAGAATCTGGCCC
Source organism: Emys orbicularis (assembly GCF_028017835.1). Classification (NCBI taxonomy): domain Eukaryota; kingdom Metazoa; phylum Chordata; order Testudines; family Emydidae; genus Emys; species Emys orbicularis. The sequence continues at coordinate 35,369,671 of NC_088689.1, read as the reverse complement.
TATAACTTCATTATGTGGCTAACTTCATATTTTTATATTGCAGTTTTCATGAAATGGGCAAATATGACCTTCCAGCTATGATCAACTTTATTCTGCAGAAAACTGGACAGAAGCAACTGTATTATGTTGGCTACTCTCAGGGCGGCACTATTGGTATGCTAGCAGAATTTGGTGCATTCGCATTGTACTTTTCTCTCTCTAAGTACGAAAGGCTCTCTCTGGGCTATTATTAACTCTTTCATATGTTTATAAGCAGAAAATTGCAGAGACAATTCCCACTTTTGTGTAACATTGTGCCAGTACTTTATATAGAGCTAAGTCCAGGATTCCTTTATCAGTTTTCAGTCAGATCTGACTCAGGTAAAAGTCCCACTGAAGCCATGGAGCCTGTGATATAATCAGGGGCAGCCAACAGATTCCTAGAACAACCAGAGAGATTTTGGTGACCACCAAAGGTTCCTCTCTTGCTAAACTTCATCTTGCTGTCACAAATGGAATTTTTGACTATACTTCAGCCTGAAAAATCTTTCATTGCTGAAGGGACAAGGATACCCTCTAAAATTAACCCAGGGATGCTGCACAAAAATTCATGGCTTTTGTTTTCAGGTGAAACGCGTGGTGCTCCCTTCTTCCATACTAATGGATAGTCTAGCCCAAGTGTGAAAATGAGCTTATTGTTCCAACTCAGGCTTATCAAGTTATCATATTCTCTGTTAGTAATAGGGACAAAATACAATCCTTTTAGTCTCAATAACTGATAATCGAGAGATCTGCTTCTTGGCAATAGGCACTAAAGAGGTCCATATCAGGACTATATTTGACCACAGAAATAAAGAAATAATCTCCTTTTAACATCTCTGCTGTGAAAGTGATACAAAAGTTAAACAGAAAGGTCATGAACAAATATCCCTGCTAACTCCTCTGAAATGATGATGACCTTGGTACAGTTTCCATTTCTGCCTGTTCTTATTCTGGGATAAGTTGCATCATTCAGCACAGCCACAGCACTCTTATGTCAGTCCCTGGCTAAACTATTTTATGTCATCGCCTGTCTTGATTCATAGTCAAGGACCATCCTAAACTTCATGCAGATTCCTTCATTCTGCATGAAAGCTGATTTCTTCTAAACCAAATCTACATGCTGGGTCCTGATGAACCCTCTGATGGAGTTTCATACAAATGCCTGTAAGTATTCAGCAAAAAGAACGAGGAGTACTTGTGGCACCTTAGAGACTAACAAATTTATTTGGGCATAAGCTTTCATGGGCTAAAACCCACTTCATTGGATGCATGCAGTGGAAAATACAATAGGAAGATATACATCCCTCAGCCTGCGCCACTTCCTGCAGCCCCCATTGGCCCGCAGCCAGTGGGAGCTGCATTTGGCGAAACCTGCAGACGCGGCAGGTAAACAAACCGGCCCAGCCCAGCCCGGCCCGCCAGGGGCTTTCCCTGAACAAGCAGCGGCTCAAGTTTGAGAAACACTGTTCTAAGGTGCCACAAGTACTCCTCGTTCTTTTTGCTGATACAGACTAACAGGGCTACCACTCTGAAACCTGTAAGTATTCAGTTATTTTTTGTAAGATTTCCGTAATTATTCTCTTCTACTTTCTCAGCGTTCATAGCATTTTCTTCCATGCCACAGCTGGCACAGAAAGTCAAAATGTTTTTTGCCTTGGCTCCTGCTGTCACCGTTGGACACACCAAAAGCCCTCTGGTGAAAATGTTGTTAATGCCTGAAGGAGCATTACAGGTATGAGATTTCTCTGTATTTTATTACACTACTGAGTACTGGTCTTTAAAAAGAGACATTGTGCCTGAGCAGGAGTCCCACGCTACCAGATAATACAAGAGGTAATATACTGTAAACAGATTAGATTGCCACTGAAATATTAATTCAGTCACAGTGCATGTATGTTCCGTAGTGTTTGTGGTTGTTTGTTTTGTTAAACATATGCCTCTCACAGTATGTGCAAGGTGTCAGAATTAACATCCCTGTTCGGAGTCTTAACTGTTGAATTCCTGGCTTCAGTATGTTTAAATTAACAATTTTAATGATGTATTCAAGTATTTTTTTTTAATTTATTTTGAAAAAAAATGGGGGGAGAAGGTATCTGAATGTGAATTTTCCAACTTCACGTTCAGCTTACCATATTGATACCATTCTGATGCATATGTCTTTGAGGTATCTGTACAAGTCGGGGTAGAGGGTGGGAAATCCCCTTCTTGCCTTGAATGAATGAAAATCCCATGAGGTATGCATGTATTAACTGTGGAATACACAGTTGATGGAACACAGTTGTGGTCCTAGTAGCTACATGAGAACCTAAAGGAAGTCAGTTAAGGGTATGACCTGGATCAGGCCTGACTGTGATAAGGGAACTATACAAAATACACTTTGAACGTTCACTGTAAGTAATACCCTTTGCATTTTCACAGGATTTTCTTGGCAAAAAAGACTTCCGTTGGTGGGGTAATACTATGAGAGAGATTGCTGCCAAAATATGCTGCTATGAATTACCTAATAGACTTTGTGCCAATGCATTTTTCTTTGCGGGTGGATTCAATGAGAAAAACATAAATATGGTATGTGTGTATATCTGTATCAGCCCTATTTTTTTTAGTGATGATTAAAATCAAGCTAACTTTTTCAGTTCAATAGCATTTGTGCCAAATGTGCAATTATTTAATTTGGAATGAGTAAAGCAGGGTCCTTTAATTGTTGTAGAGTTTTGCTAGGGACTTTCAAACATGATGAGAATGGAGAAAGCAAATGCCTCAATAATGCAGTTGGTGCTAAGCAATTTAACTGGGAATTTCTGTAGCCTACAGTTGGCTTAGTGGTTTGGCTAATGTGTTACCTGTCTTTTTCTCAATAAAGCAGTGTAAATGTTTAACATGGCATTAAAATATCACAGTCCCAGGCCCTGACTTACACAACAGCAGTGTCACATAAGCCCCAGGGTGGGTGGGTGCAGGTGCATGCTGTGTCCAGAGCAGTTGTGCAGGGAGAGTCACAATGCTCGCTTTTCAGTGCTGGGGTAGGCCGTCTGCATTGGTTTCCAGTGGGGCAGGTGGGCAGGAGAGAGGCTGTTGGATCCACTGCCCCCAGAACATTACTCAGGAGAACATATTGTAGCACAGTATAGTGGCTTAGTGGCCATAGATGGGTTATGCTCTAGTCCTAATGCCTATCTGTCCATTTGAGGAGGTGATGTGTGAGAATTCCATTCCTCAACCTAACCTCCCCTACACTAGAATGCAGCCCAGATAAGGAAAGTCTGCAGTTCCCGAACTAACAGGCACCAGTTGCCAACTGATATTTATCAATAATATTATTAAATTGTCTGTAGGCTTAACAGGCACCAGTCAGCCAAAGATTAAAGTAATGTCTGCTGGCAGCACTGCAAGGTACCCACTGTCACACAGACACACTTTGCAAACATATGTTGTCAGGAATATTTAATCCCGTCTCTGGGGGAAATGTTGAGAGTCCATTTGCCAGAGGTGTCATTTACATGGCAAACTGGAGTTCTCTGAATAAAAAAATGAAAAGGAAATTATGCCTCGTGTGAGCTGGTACCTTGCTCAACCTGCTCTGAAACAAAGTCCCATGCAATACATAAAGTCAAAGACTTGCACCCTTCGGGGAGCCGGGGGTTGGCTCTATTAGCACAGAAATTAATGACAGGAAACAAAGTTCAGCCCAGCTTTCTACTCAAACTTGGCTGTTCCTACATGAGGCTGCTTAAGCCACACCCCTGACTCCTCTGTTTACAGAGAGCAACTCCCACTTCCTGTATATTCAGATGGTCTGACAATCCACCTAGCTCAATGGGTCAATAGTATCCACCTAGCTTTCCCCCAGGATCTATACATGGTAAAAGCATGAGGTAGTTTAGGCAAAGGGCTGGTCCACACTAACCCCCCACTTTGAACTAAGATACGCAACTTCAGCTATGTGAATAACGTAGCTGAAGTCGAAGTACCTTAGTTCGAACTTACCGCGGGTCCAGATGCGGCAGGCAGGCTCCCCCGTCGACTGCGCGTACTCCTCTCGCAGAGCAGGAGTACCGGCGTCGACGGCGAGCACTTCCGGGATCGATCCCAGAAGATCTATTGCTTACCGCGGGACCCGGAGGTAAGTATAGACGTACCCAAATATTGCAAGCCTGTTTTTATCTAGCACTCAGAACCATAACTCAGACAGAATTAAATAAAACCTTACAATAGGTTCAAGGAGAGCTTAATATTTTAGATGTTTTCTTACTACTTTTGGCAGAACTATCATTAAGTAATTGATTTAAAAATTAACAGATATGAGAGGAATTAGATTTCTGAAAATATTCCAGTTTTTCTGGCTATCCAACTTGCTCAATTTTGGATGATTTGTAATGCTGTAGTTACTGAACTGAATGGTGTTTTGTTTATGTAGAATCCTGCCTTTCTCCCATTTCATTCAGAAAACAAATGGTATCCTAAAAATGTTTTTTTTTGCAGAGTCGAATGGATGTGTACACAGGCCGCTTTCCAGATGAAACATCTATTAAAAACATACTGCACTGGGCCCAGGTAGAGCTTCTGAAATCTTTCAATATTCTGCTATTTATACTCTCCCTTGCGCTCTCTGATTATAGTTAAAACCTGATTTATTCAGAACAGACAGGCATTTATTTATCAACGAGATTTTAATATAGTGACATAATCCTTTGAGTTCCATCTTTGACGTTATTGGTTACTGAGAGTTTTCAGTGTGAAAGGACGGGCATGTAGGAAAGCTATGACTATTAAGATTGTAAAGTCACACTCAAAAGTTAGAAAATTCCAGAATAAAGTTTGCTCATGCAACCTTAATTAAGCCCCCTTTTGCATAGGTATTATGATACAGTCTTTAATTACATGATCACACACTATTTTTTTCCACAGGGCCCTGCCTCATTCAGTGCACAGGATGGACGTGGCTCAGGGAAACTAGACATTTTCTAACAAATGACTGAACTGGTTTTACTGAAATTTGCCAAAAGAATTTAGCCTGAGATAAGCTGAAAAACTTCAGCCTAAATTATTAAAGTTTGGCAAACTGAAAACAGGCTCTTATAATGAAAAGGTGATCTTAACTATAGGGGTTGCTGCTTGTGTCACCTATAATCCCTCAATGAAGAACACCAGTATAGAAAGCAGTCCTGAAAAGGAAAAGGGAAATTATAATTCTTTTAATTGTTTATATACACCTCTACCCCGATATAATGCTGTCCTCGGGAGCCAAAAAATCTTACCGTGTTATAGGTGAAACCGCGTTATATCGAACTTGCTTTGATCCGACGGAGTGCGCAGCCCCCCCGCCCCCAGAGCACTGCTTTACCGTGTTATATTCGAATTTGTGTTATATTGGGTCTGGTTATATCGGGGTAGAGATGTATTTTAAGACTATTGTCTCAAGAAAGAGAAAGATGGAAAAAATCATGGACTATGTAATACCAAAATCTGTCAATACAAAGTTCTCAAAAAGCACCCCGGTGCACAATGTTAATGATGAAGTTAACAAAAAGAAAACCTTATTTGTTAGCAGATACAGATTAAAAATTACTCGCCAGCAATGAAAAGTGAGAAGTGATTTTGAAGAAGTGCATGTAATTTTTTTATTTTTTTTATGCTCAAAATATGCTGTTGTAGGTGCAAAGGGCTAAATTCTGATCCTATTGAAGTCAATGAGTGTTTTGCCAAAATTTCATCCAAAATGTCTAATTTAAGTCCTGCATACTATAATATCATTGTTTCATGATAGTTTAAGGCAGAACAGCACACTGATATGCAAAGGCATGTGGATAATTCGGTCTAATTTTACATTCTCTTTTCTTCATTTTGCTAGGCAGTTAAATCAGGAGAATTCAAATATTTTGACTATGGCAGTGAGAACCAGGCTAAGTACAACCAGGTAGGGAAAAATGATTTTTATTGAAAACTAAGTTATCTTTTTTAAAAATAAGAATGATCCCCCGTCTTCCCACGCTCAAGCACAACACATCCCCAATCTGTTACAGCGTTTGACTACAGGAAAATTAGCATTAGTTTATGGACTTTTGGGGTGTATTTAATATGGGTTTCATCCATTTGAAAAACTTAATCATACTGTCTCCTTTTGCTCCTCTTTTCATCTCCTCTATCATTTGTTCATTTCCTCTCTTTCCCCAGGCTTCCTTGCACCTGCTCATCTGCCATCCGGTCGCCTTCTCCTTCACTTTCCTGCCCTGTGTTCACTGCTGCTTTGTCCTCACCTCCCATGCACAAGGTCATTGTTACTTGGCCCTGTCTCCTCCTGCACGTGCTCCCCCGCTTCCAGGTCTTCCTCTCTCGCTGCACAGCCTCCAGCTTCCTTTCTTCCCCATTCCCTTGTATATGTTCCAGTTCCCTTCTTGCACGTTCTCCTGATCCTGGTTCTTTGCCATGTGTTTCCCTTCTCCACTGATCTTCTATGCATACTGCCTGTTTCCCTTCTCTGCTGGATGTTTGTTTCCAGCTGGATGGGTCTTGGGTCTTCTCAAACCAGCAACTCCTTTCCAGCAGCAAGTCTCTGAGAACAGTTCCTTTTCCTCCTACTACTCCCATGTAGCACTGATCCCTAGGAAACTAGGCAGGCTTATCCTGGCACCCAGACGCTATGTTACAAAGATGAATTGGGACACGTGTAGAAGGCAGCTCTTTATGGAGCAGCAGCAGGTGCTGTGTAGACTATCAACCACGGTTTGAGAACTACTGTCCCAAAACACTGATCATCTCAGATGAATCTGGCAATTTTGCACAGCAGTCAAATGGTTAATCAATGATTTTTGTTTAAAAATTAAGACAGCATCTGAGACTTGCATTTTTGTCTTTCAGTCTGTCCCTCCCTTCTATAAGATAGAAGATATGACTGTGCCCACTGCAGTATGGTCTGGTGGCGAGGACTGGATGGTAGACACAAAGGATATTGACATGTTACTCCCTCGCATTACTAACCTAGTTTACCACAAGAATATTTCTGACTGGAACCACTGGGATTTCACCTGGGGTCTTGATGCAGCCAAGCGTTTATACAGTGAAATTATTGCACTGATGGGAAAGTATCCATAAAATCACACAGCATTATTTGAGAATTAATTAGTTAATTTAGATTTATTGAAATATACTTTCTGTATGTGTGGCTATAGAGGGTCCGGACTCACCCCTGCAGCGCCTCCTGCTGGTCGTCCAGGGAATTAGCTCACCAGCCTCTGGAGCGCCCTCTGCAGGCTGGTGATCCGCCTTGTCCTCTGCACTGGCGCCAGTGTCCCTCCCAGGACCCCAGTGCCCCTTTGCTCTGGGTGCTGCCCCCTGGCAGTACCCACACACACACACACGCTAGGTCTCCCCTCCCAGGGGAACCCCCACCCACTATCCCCACCTTGCCTCAGCACTAGGCCACTGCCAGTCACCAACTAGCCCCCACTCCCTGGGGCAGACTGCAGTATAGGCCACTCACCACTGGCAAGGGGGGTTTGGACCTGCTGCCTTGGCCTAGCCCTGGGCTGCCCTCTGCAACCCCCAGTACCCCTTGGCCTTCCGCTAGGTTGCAGCCTGGGGCTATCCAGGCTAGAGCTCCCCAGCCCTGCTCCACTACAGGTACCCTGTCTAGCTCCCTGCAGCCCGGCCCTTCTCTCTCTGAAGGCAGAGAGAGAATCTACTGAGCTCCTGGCTCCTAGCCTCTTATATAGGCCAGCTGAAGCCTGATTGGGGCATGGCCCCAGCTGCAGCCACTTCCCCCAATCAGCTCAGCTTTCACGCTGCCTGCTCTCTGGGCTATCCCAGGCCCTTCCAGGCAGGAGCAGGTATCCACCCTGCTACAGTGGCAATAGGCTGCTTTTCTAGTTGCTATTTTTTGAGTCAATCATGGAGCTTGTAAACGGAAGGGGGGGTTACTGTGAAATAATTTAATATTTACTTTATTTTTCTTTTGGTCATGGTACCAATTTTTCCCCATCTTCCTGGTGAAATTCAGCAACCAGGATTCTGTTACTCAGAAAACTGAATTATATTTCTCAAAGGAAACACTTCTGAAACCAAAACTAAAATCCTATAATGCACATTACAGCTGTGAGCCAGAATCTATGTGCATGCCTTAAATCGTTCAGCACAGTACATCATTAGATGTTAAACTAATGAGGACATATCTCCGGTCCAGTTAAAATACTAGAGAACTTTCCCATGTTACATATTAAAAATAAATGCAGCCTTTCATATATAGTTAAGACAATCTATGTTAGTTTTACTTTGACCATTTATTTTGTATAGATACACATGAATATATACAATAATAATGATAAGACAGCAAAAGCATGACAGGAAAAATACACACATCAAAGGATGTCCTTGAATTGAAAGGCTTGTAAAAAAAGATAAAGAGAATCACACTAGGAAGAGATGAATGGGGAAAAAAATCAATGTTTGGAATCTAAAACATTTGTATACAATTAGAAATATAACGTTATGCCCTTTTCTCATGTAAATTATTTTTTTACTTCCAAAAATTGCTCCCACACCTCCCAACATTTTGCCAGGTCACAAAGCTCTCAGACTATCAGCTCCACATAACCAGCTATTTCTCTTTTACACTGAAATCAGTCTTCTGATATTGGTCAATATGGATTCCATCATCCATATGGTGATAACCTTGTTACAGAGAATATAGCTAATGCAATCTAGTTCTTTCGATTGTGAGAGGTTCTTAATTTCAGTAAGGGCATTAAATGGATTAACTGAGGTACTGCTCTTCCCCCAACTAGTTCCATTATTTGTGGCATTTGATTCCAGGTAAGATACTTTCACTTGCATATCCACACAATATCCCCAATATCAGAACGATTGTCTTCAGAAAAGCCACCTTTTAGCAATCTGCTTGGAATCTAAGCTGGACCTTAGAGTCCCACTGCACCCAATGACGAACCAGCTGCCCTCCTCACCAAGTTCCATATCCTCCTCTCCCAGATGTCCTAGAATGTGGGGGGTGGAGCTCTGTTATCCCTTGAGCTCAACTCCAGGGGATGATTCATGGAGCAGAAAGCTCCCATTCCCATGGCTTTGTTTGCTAAACAGTGCAATTGTAATAAGCTATGTGTTCTTGCCCCTCCCGCCCTGTGTTATCAGGCTCTTACCTGGTTATCATTGCTATTCATTGTTATCTCTGTTCAGTGTTTGTTAGCATAATAAAAATGCATGAATTGAGGACAAGAGGCTCTTTATTCACTGTGCACACTGGTTGGTGGGGGTTTAGTTTACAGGGCAGTACATGCAAAAAAGGGGGCAGGTTGGTAAGGAACAACACACAGAATTGTCACATCAGTGTTGGATCATTCATGAAACTGGTTTTCAAAGCCTCTCGGAGACACAGTGCGCCTCGATGTGCTCCTCTTATTGCCTTGGTGTCTGGCTGCTCATAATTGGCAGCCAGGTGATCTGCCCCCCCCCCCCTGCCAGAAACTTCCCCCCCCCCCCCATTACTTTCACATATATTATGTAGAGCACAGCAAGCAGCAACAACAATGGGAATATTGCTTTTGCTGAGGTCTAACCTAGTCAGTAAACTATGACAGCGCCCCTTTAGACATCCAAAGGCATACTCTATCACCATTCTGCACTTGCTCAGCCTATGGTTGAACTGCTCCTTACTGCTGTCCAGGCTGCCCGTGTACGGCTTCATGAGCCATGGGAGCAAGGGGTAGGCTGGGTCCCCAAGGATAACTATTGGCATTTCAACGTCACCAATGGTAATTTTCCGGTCTGGGAAGAAAGTTCCTTCTTGCATCTTTCTGAAGGGACCGGATTTCCTAAAGATGTACGTCATGTACCTTTCCCGACCATCCCACGTTGATGTCGGTGAAATGGCCTCTGTGATCCACTAGCGCTTGCAACACCATTGAGAAGTAGCCTTTCCAATTTATGTATTCTTTGGCAAGGTGGTCTGGTACCAAGATAGGGATGTGCGTTCTGGCTATCGCCCCACCACAGTTAGGGAACCCCATCGCAGCAAAGCCATCCACTATGTCCTGCACGTTTCCCAGAGTCACTACCCTTCTTAGCAGAAGTGAATTGATTGCCCTGGCTTCTTGGATCACAGCAGCCCCATGGTAGAGTTACCCACTCCAAAGTGATTCCCAACTGACCGGTAGCAATCTGGCGTTACAAGCTTCCACAGGGTTATCGCCATTCGTTTCTCAACTGTCAGAGCAGGCCTCATTTAGTATTTCTGCGCTTCAGAGCTGGGGAAAGCAATTCAAAAAGTTCCATGAAAGTGGCTTTATGCATTCGAAAGTTATGCAGCCACTGCTCCTCATCTCATACCTGCATAATGATGCGATCCCACTACTCTATGCTTGTTTCCCGGGCCCAGAGGCGGCATTCCACTGTGTCAACAAGCCTGGCTACTGCTGCCAGCATGTGCGAATTGCTCCATTCCATGGCTTCCAGCATGGCATCACATTCTTGCTGTGCTATGGCGTCTGCATGAGTAACTCAGGCTTAGGCATGAAAATTATTGTTTGCCGTTGCTTTCAGGGAGGGAGGGAGGGAGGGAGGGAGGGAGGAGGGGCGCCAAGTGCATCATGGGAGGCTGACGGTATATACCCAAAACACCCAGAATTCCAATCGGCAACAGGAACTATGGGATAGCTGCCCACAGTGCATCGCTCCGTGAGTTGATGCTATCCATGGTAGTGGGGATGCGTTCCGCCGAAGGAATGTGCATAGTGGGGACATACACCATCGATTTTGTAAAATCGGAGGCTACATGTCAACTTTAATAAATTCGCCCTAATTTCGTAGTGTAGACAATCCCTAACTGTGGTTCTTTGAGCATTTTGCCTCTGCTTATTCATATTACCTGCCCATCCAGGAACACTGTATTTTATGAATATTCCCTTATTCGAAATGGCTTATTTTCAATGGGGTTGATGCCACACCGCCCCAACTCAAATTCTCCATCATTTCCTAACAATATTTACATGTGGAAGTAAGGCTGTCCATAGTAAAGCTGGCCACCAATTCCCATTATTTGAAGTGAAATTCATTAAGGGTCTATACAAGGAATTATGAGGAGGCAGGAATGTCTGGTGCAGTAGGTCAATTAAGAGGTTCAGGAGGAAATAGGGGGCACTGAAGGCTGAAGGGCTGAAGGAAGAGAATGATGGGGAGAAGAGACTAAGGAGGGGTAGAGAAGGAAAGTGTGAAAGGTAGGATACTGGAAAGGGAGGGAAAATGCGACAGATTATGGGGCCATGAAGGGAAAATGTGGCACAGCACCTTCTCCTGTTGTGGTTGTGTTTTTCACTACAGTTCTGTCTTCAGTAACTGTCCAGAAAATCATGGGCGATGTATTACAGGTAAACAGGTTGGGAGGGCCAGAGGGGTTTGCAAAGTGAGACCCTACTGCTTAAATATATGGCGTTCATGTAAATCTAAATCTCTCTGGTGGTAGGTGTCATGACTGGCTCCCATTAGATTATCACTTTAACCTGCACTACATTAAAGAACTGGATAAACAATACTTATCCTGGATCCTGAAGTTCAAGACTAATGTCAAATTCTAATTGTCCACAATAATACTCCCTATTTGTAAATATTCCTTCAGTAACTAGTAAAAGACATAGAACAATTAACAGACCATTATATCAGTAAACTTCCCTAAGTACAGAGAGTACAACAGAGATTTTTATAGAAAGTCTGCTGTTGTTGATGTTTCTCTAAAAAAAAGCTCCTGGAGTCATGTGATTATGTGAGAATCTCAGCTTTCATTAACAAAACAAAACAAAACAAAACAAATCTAAGATAGTAGCCCTTATATTTATGGGGAAAAGCTGAAAAGCATGAATCCTAGAAGCTCAAACCCAGAGGGCAACTAAAAAGACCCCAAATTTATTATCTTTATAAATATTGTAATTTGTAAGCCTGTCTCATCTTTTGGGGCCTGACTCATGAGTTTTGCATGGTTGGGGTTGGCAACGCTGCACTCAGCATAAAAGCAAGAGCAGCCTGATAAACTGTCTCATAACATTTTAGTTTCCCCCTTTTCATTAATCACCATATTTATAATTTTCGGACATGAACAATGTAACTTTTGCTTTGCAACAAATGTTTTAAATGATGACTAATATGCATCGGTCAGTATTTTGATGGAGCGCTACTTAATACAGAGGTTACATGACTCCCACTTGTGGCTGCACAGTTCTTTATTCTTTAGAACAGAGGTTCTCAAACTGTGGTCTGCGAGTTTCATTCAGGACATCCATTAGATAGTTCCCTCTAAGGTGCACACCTGGGCAGCCACACATGAAAGAATGAAGGGCCACTCACCTAATTAGTAGAGCCACACAGACATGGCTCCACTAATTAGGAGCCTGGACCTGGAGAAGATGCACATGTAAGGTGAGGTGGTGGCCTTGGGGGGGAATAGGGGGTAGGTGGGAGGGGATAGTGGGGTGAGAAGAGGGGATGGGGGGAATTTGGGACATGCAGGGCTGCGGTGGCCAGAGAAAGAGGTGACTTTCACCATCTCCAGGGCTGCAGTTGCCGGGGAGAGATGGCCCTTCTTCCCAGCCTCAGCTCTGTGGCTGCTGTGGTGGGGAAGAGACCCCCGTCCTTCCCAGCCCCAGCTCGGGGGCTGCCACAGTGGGGGAGAGAGGGCACATCCATTGCATTAGAAAGGTAAGACTACTGATATTAAAATATGAGTCATGTGCTTTTATTTGTAGAACAAAAAAATAATTATTGTTTTTATATATAGCGCTTTTATCCAAAGTGCTTTACAATAGTTAACTAATGGTACAAACATTTGGAAAGATCATTAAGTGGTCTGCCGAGACACTCAGAAATTTTCAAGTGGCCCATGAAAAAAAAGTTTGAGAACCACTGCTTTAGAACATAACCTTATGCATGGAAACAATTGTTTGGACTATTTTGATAGGATCGGTCTTATCCTGCCAGAATTACAGGATTCACTACATCAGCTGAAGGGCCTTCGCAATCTCAAGGCCAAAACATGATGCTTTGTAAAACTCTGCTTCAGTACATGCTGAGTGCTACAGTTAAGTTCTCAGATGCTCCTTGGATGCAGCTGAAAGCTAGAGTATGAAGCCTTCACACACAATGGTAAGGTGAAATTTACAAATGATATTTTTAAAAATGGGAGACCATTTCAATTTTTTGGGAAGGAAGACTTGCGACACCTGCCATAGTATATTACATATGGTTTCATATTCCTTTCAGGCATTCAACATCATGTCTGGTGGACATCATTCTGGAGGTTCCTGAATTTTAAAGGGATATTCTATTCCAGGCGACCAGGGGCAAGCCAGCCATGAGTGCTGAAGAGGTTTCTGAGCGTATGGTGAATGAACAACACAGCTTTGAGTGGAGTAGGCTGGTGACCTATAAAGGAGGACCCAGAATGTCCCTCTTCCCTGAAATGTGACTACCCATCTTAAGTTCCTACTACAGGAAAAGTTTGCAGATGGCTATATTAGATTCGCGGGGGATGGGGGTGGGGTCAGAAGGCCACCATCCAGGCTGACCAGCTTATCATGAACCTATCTGGGCTCAGAGCTCAGCGTAGTTTCCAGAACCAGGTTAAAGTCCTTATAAATTATGCAGGATGTTAGGAAGCTCCCAGAGGTGCAGTTCCCATCCCAAGCTTTTCCAACAGTAGCTCCTGAGATGCTTGATCCCTTTTCTGCATTGGTCACTGCTCTGTTGAGATGATGGTAACAAACTTTCTTACTGAATTCAAAACCAACACTGCCAGCTTCTCCACTATTGCTTGGTACATGCAGTTCTCTTACTGAGGCTGAATGTCTCGCTCACCTCACACAGAGATTTACCAAATTCTGACTGTGGTCCTGTGACCAGCTAGCAGTGCATTTGGCAAAGAACTACTTCTTTTTGGTGGTTATAGCTAACGCAGAGATGGTTCACTCTGAAGCAAAATACACTGGAACACTGATGCTCCCATCCTACATGGTTACAATGGAGCTCATCTCAAGAGTCTTGTCATGTAGGATTTTAACAAAAGTAAAGAAGAAGGTTTAGTTCCCTGTTGTGAATGTCTTACTCTTATTAGTTAACAGTTACTCATTCAAGCTGTCCCAGGGTGAGTAATTGCTCACTACTGGGAGTAGGGAGTTCACAATCTGGACTTTAGTTGAATTTGATGGCTTGCACACATAGGTGCTGGAAGTAGGGGTGCTGGGGGTGCTACCACATTCCCTGGCTTGAAGTGGTTTCCATCATATACAGGGTTTGCAGTTTGATTCAATGGCTCTCAACACCCCCACTATACAGATTGTTCCAGCACCCCTGCTTGCATGTGTGCTCAACTGGAAGGAAAAAAACAAGGAAAGAGACGTGATCTTGCATAAAACTCTCTAACGTATCTCAATCTGTGATAAACTGTCACTAAAATCCTACTTTTGTAGAAGTTACTTTTTTAGAAAGTTATGGGACTGAAAATAGCACACCATCAGAACAGCTGTAATTAAGGCTGAGATTGTACTTTCATGCTGCTATGAGTGGGAAGACATTGCCATCTCCAGCCCAATTTCAGCTGGAGATGGCTAATAAATTGTGTGCACGTTAATAAATAGGGCTACAAAAGATCTGTGAAAACGAGACAGAAAGGAAACCTTTGCATATCCAAGCCTTCTTAATGTTCCTGCAGATTCTTTCCGAGAGGCAGAAATCTTTGCTGACAACTCAAATCTGGCAAGTCTGTTCCAGAAATCTGGACATGTTATGCAAGTGACTTAATTCTCTAACGTGTATATTTGATGAATATTCTTTGCCTCATTACACAAATGACAACAAGGGTCCTGATTGCCAGAATTTAAGCTGAGCTGAAATGAAGAGTTTTCAGCAAAGAACAAACTTTAAGAACATAGAAATTGCCAGACCCAGTGAGAAAATTGTCCATCTAGTCCTGTCTCCTGTTTTTAACAGTGTCGAGTACCGGATCATTCAAAGTAAGGGGCAAGAAATCCTGCTGCAGATATTGATTTTGATGATTTCCTAGTAATTACTATCACAGTAGGTCTATTGGGGTATGTTGAATAAAAAATGGGAAAAAAATCAAGTTTGCCATTACCTTTCGTTTATATGCAATAGATCAGATAGGCTTTAACTGAATAAAAATAGAAATTCAAGATGAGCATTACTACTTTTTAAGCCAAATTTTTTTAAAAAAATTCAAGATTAATAGTAAGTTTTGAAGTGGTTTATAAATAACAGTATATTAAACTTTGGTTCATTTTAGCTCTCTAATCAAGATTGTCCTCATAACTTATCTCTTGTTCTTGGCTTTGATTATATTTTTAACTATGCCAAAGGTGGCTAAGAGAATTAAACTAGATGTTGCCTTGGCTCCATTCTTCAAGCTGAAGAGGAACAAAACCACAGGTGAGTCGGAACTGGGTTCCATTTTAAGTAAACATACAACATTCAAGAGATCTTGGATCAATGGTTCTGATTTTGGCCGACCTGCATTTGAAATGGTTCCAGACTGAGTTTGACAAACGGTAATGAGGATAACTCGTTTGTACTTCCTGAGTAGCTCTGTGCTATGAAATATAAATGTTTTCTTTGGGTCAAGTAGATGCATCCACAGTACATGCACCAGCTAGAACTTCTGTACAAACTACTATCCACAGGAGTCGGGCAGAGTTTCTAAAATCAAAAGTGCCTGAATTACTCAAAATAATTGTACTCTACCTTTGAAAATGATGCTAGGGTCAATGGCTAGAAACTCATTTAATTTATCCCATTGTACAGTCCTTTATAAAAAAGATACTCCAGAAACAATCTAGAACACTAGTAGTAAACTTCAGAAGGCATAATTTTGACCTGATCAGAATAAACTTAAAATTCAAGTTACAGTGTTGTCACTTTAGAGAATTTATCTTCCCTTCAGCAAGGCAGTGTTAAATTCTGACTACTGGTATTCTTTGCAAAGAAGAAAACTGAGTATTTCTCTTCTCACAGTGAGCTATGCTGCCAGGAGCTGGAGTGGAAGCTCAGAGCCTCCATGTGCAGGGCCAGCTCTAGCTTCCTGTGGCTCCCTGGGGAATCTGCCATATTTCAGGTGGGCTCTACACCCTTTTCCCCGGCGTGAAAAACCTCTGCAAAGGAGTCATCAAAGGCTTCTTCCTTTAAGGCCCTTCCCTGAGGTTTTTCCATGGAAAAAGATAATCCAAATAGTAATAAAAGATCAGTGGCATACTTGAGTGTTAGTAGGAGATGTACCTTTGTTTCCTGGGCCTTGTCATATAGGATCGGTAGTAACCTTTAGTAACCCTACCTGTCTCATGGCAGGATTTAGTGTCCACTGGCTACTGTTCCATGAGGCAATGTTTATTAGAGTTCAGCAATTTGCATATTGGTCTATTTTTCTATGATATTGTGAGACTTTGTGGTAGTATTAAATCAGAGCATTAGAATCTCCTGGGGGGTGGACCATTTTTTATGTAGCAAAATAAACAAATTTGGAATGGAATACTTAGACAAAGATAGGAAAGAATGTGCTGTAAAGACAATTTACTTGGTCTTGAAGTTGTTTCACTTTGAAGAGCTTGTAGCTGGTTAGCAATAGCTTTTGCTCTGTATAAAAAAAAGTTTCCAACTAAATCATGAACTGAATTTGCTATGTAACTTCATTTTCAGTGTAATTTTTGATATTTCTGTAGTTAAGATAGCAAACATTTCTAGATTTCTGATTTTACTTGCCGGAATAAATACCTTGCTATTGCTTAAAGGCAAACTATTTATTACTATTTAGGTAATATTTATTACTATTTCTCTGATTTTATAACTTTATTTCTATTTTTTATGGTAGGCAGTTAATCTGGGAAACACCAAGCTTGCCAAAGAATATAGTTCACTACAATCAGGTAATCTACACTTAAAGGAAACTATTACAGTATTTCAAAGACAAATGACAAGATTTTCAGCTGGTGTAAATCATCAAAGCGGCATTGAATTTAATACAGCTATGATAGTTTACATCAGCTGAGGATCTAGCTCAAAAAGCACAAAGGAAAAAGGAGGCTCAAAAGCTTGTCTCTCTCACCAACAGAAGTTGGTCCAATAAAAGATATTACCTCACCCATCTTGTCTCTCTAACATCCTGGGACCGGCATGGCTACAACACCGCATACAAAGAAAAAGGAAGCACTTTACCATTTATAAATAACGCTCTTTATTGGCAAAGTGGGATTCAGCCAGTAAAATCAGATGTTTAAGAGTAGTCAGTATAAGGCAGGCCTGCTCCCTTACACACATAACAGAAATGGGAGTTTTGTCTTTGACTCCAGTGGCAAGTAGTCATCAGGCCTTCAATCTATTTGATACTTAAAACTAAAAAATTTGTCCTGGAAAATTTAGTTGACAAAAACTAGCAAGACTTTTATAGGTCACATTTTTAATTCATTTCTGAATTTTCTCCTGTTTCTCAATTTGAAATGATACATACTTTTCAGAAATTTCAGCCATCTCTTATAGAACCTTTTATGTAATTACCACTAGAATTTTATCAAGCAAGTGAGGGACATTATAATCTGTTGCCATAACAGTATTCACCTGGGTTTTTGCTTTATAGCTCATGAAACTCAGCAAACTCAGGATAATTAGTAGCAGATTTCAAATTTGAAGGAAATCTTATCACTAAAGTGCAAGCAAAGAGAAAATAGTGTTAGTATTAAAGTTCAAAATCAAAGATCCCTTAGCTGGGTAAACTTTGTAGATGCAGTATGATAGGGCTTTACCTGGATGTGTGATTAAATCCATGGCCAGAGTGACCATTTCAGAATCTCCTGATTCTTTGCCATTAAACACGAATAACTTATCAAAAGCTTAAAGCCTGTCATTGGGTGCTCTTTAACTTCTGTAAACATAAAAAAACAAATAAAAATCAGTTCTAATGACAGCAGCAGTTCTGAGGAAGATAGCTGCTTTATGTCAGGTCTCAGGCTATGTCTACACTATGTCGGCAAAACTTATGTCACTCAGGGGTGTGAATATTCCATCCTCTGAGCGCCATACGTTGCACTGACATAAGCATTCATGTGCACAGCGCTATGGCCGCAGAAGAAGCTCCTGACGACATAGCTTCTGCCACTTATGGAGCTGGCATGTGCTCCCGTCGGCAAAGAGCATCTTCGCTAGACCCGCTGCAGCAGCCACTGCAGCACTGTACCTATAGACATACCCTTACTTTACTGGCAAAGTGTTCTCGAATGAATTCAGAGCTGAAGTGAAGTGCCTGACAGACAGCACTAGAAGCATTTATTCACAGGAAGGCAAGTGACTGCTTCTGCCAGTGGCAGAGTGGGGCTAGAAACCAAGTGTCCTGAATTCCAGTCCAGTGCTCCATCATGAAAAGGGCCAAAAGAGAGGCAAAGAATGAGGTGTGAATCAAGACACCCAAACTACAACTTATGTGAAGACCTGTCTCAACAGGCTTACAAGTCATCTTCTGTCTCGTACAAATGTAGAAATATAGAATGATAGGTATTATGCAGCATGTTTCTACTGTAGCTAATAAGGATAGTGAAAGGTGTTTTTTTAAATAAGGTTTGTGTGATTTCTCAGGCCATTCATTAAAATAGTTCTTTACCGCATCAGAAATGGATCAAACCACTATTCTATCTTGTTTGAAATCTTGCTTGTCAAAGTAGTAATTTAAACAGGTCAATTCTGATTATTCACAGAAGTAACAAAAAAACCCATATTTGTAAGATGTCTTCTTTCTAGGACTAATTCATCCAACATTTATTTGCTCAAGATATTCCTTCTATAATTTGAAGATTTACTTAAAGAATTATTTCTGGTTTGCTTTCTAGACACGGTTTCTTTTGTGAAGGTCGCCCTTTTGCAGAGCACTCCTCCAGTGTACAATGACACCGTTATGAAGGTGCCAATTGTGATTTGGAGTGGTGGACATAACTGGCTTGCTGTCCCAAAGGATGTTGCCATGTTGCTTCCTAAAATAAGAAATCGCATTTAGCACAAGCATAATCCTGATTGGAACCATCTGGATTTCATGTGGGGACTCAAAGCATCTCTGCATGTTTAGAGTACAATCCTTCACCTGATGAAGAAATAGCTGTCAAACTGCAGGGTGATGCCTTGCTGTGCTTCTTCACGGTTAACTTGTTCAGCTTACTTAAAAAAAAATCTTGTTACAATTATAGTATCACGTCTTTAAAAACGTAAGGGTGGATTTTGGCATTAGCTATCAATGTATTTATTTGAGGCTATTAGCTGTAAAGTTACACATGGGTAGTTGGGTAGAACCTTTAACAATAAGAAGCTATTCCTGGTTGGCATTGGCCACAATAGCAGCTCCGACTACCACCTAGTTTACAGTTTCCATTAGAGGTTGATCTTATCTTTGATCCTGCCTCCTGCAGAGCCTGTGTTTTGTTTTTAGCTAAAAAGTTTCTATAGAAGTTCACCTGGAGTTAGGATTTCAGGTTGGGGCTCAGAGGGCTCCCTGGGGTTAGGATTAGGGTAGTGATTGGGCTTTACAGGTTTAGGGTAATGGAGGCTAGGGCTACAGCTGGGGTGGTATGGGCTCCATGAGCTAGGATTGTGGGGGGTAGGGTTCCCAAGCTACTGTTGGGAGTGGGATGGGGAGAGCAATTTGGGTTAGGATTAGGGTTGTGCAAGGTAGGACTTCCCAGCCAGCAGTTAAGGTGCTGTAGGGGAGGGCTCCCCAAAAGTAGGTTTAGGGCTGTGAAGGGTAGGATTCCCCAGGGCTAGGGTTATGGTTTGGGTAGATAGGGCACCATGAATTAGTTACTACTAAACCAAGCATTTACTACATCTGTAGTCCCATTGAGCTCAAGGGACTATGCCCTGCAATAGTCAGTATGCCAATACGTTGACATTTATGGAGTTGTTTGATTCTACCAATCATGTCATTTTGTTGTGAATTCCATATTTTTCCATAAGATCTTTCCCCAGAAGAATGAATCAGGCTTTCTTCAGAACCAGTTAACACCACACCTTAATGAATTTGAATGATGTGAGACATTCAAAGATAAGCACATATTTGAACAGTCCATTCTGGAAATTCATGTTGTGCTTCAAAGATAAGGGGACTTGGAGCTCATGCTGAAAGGAGGAAATATGGTTTTCTTAGAAGCAAGCTGAAATTCTTTATGAACAAATACCAAAAAAAGGCTTAAAATCCCAGCCAAAATCCAGGGATAGACATAACATTTATAAGTACATTTTAACACGAGATATTTGTTAATTATTTCCTCTTTTACTTTCCAGCCGGACCTGAGTTCAGGGCTCTGTGACAGCAAATCTCATGGGATCAGACTCTCTCCTAAAACTTTCTTTCTAATTTCTGCCTGGGATGGAAATACCAGAAGAACAATCTTTCTTATGGTATTTCAAATACATCTGGTCCTAACCAGAACCAAATCTTTCTTATAGTATTTCAAATACATCTGATCCTAATCAGACCTGCCGGGGGGAGTTGCATGAACTAATAATAAAAATAAATAGAATTATTCAAAACCTTGAAAGAGGTTCAGCCAAACATACAGACAAAGCTTTGAGTCAGTTGACTTATTTTTAGTCTTGTCCAGGAGAACAGTGTCTGATAAGAAACTTAAATGCCATAAAACCAAACTCTCTAATGAGGAATGATTCATTTCAAGATTTAAAAATACCAAATCAAAGTGGACATAGTATAAAGAACAGTAGCTGTTGCTATACTCACATTATAAAGAAATTAGCTTTTACCACATTTCTTATGACTATTTATAATTTGTAGTCTGGGTGTTCCTTGGAGTCCCCATCATGGATCAGGGTCCCACTGTGCTAGGTGCTGTACAAACCCAGGCCAAAGGGATGGTTCTTCCAAAAAGCTTCCAATCTATACTTGCTCTGGGAAGCAAACAAACAGCTTTGGAACCAGTTCAGCCCCAACTATGCTGGGGAAAATCCTTTTGAATTTTGAAGCTGTTTAGTATTTATTTCAGGTTAAGCTTGAATACAAGCACCATTTTCTAACAGCTGTGATAGTCTGATTTAGCCTTTTACAGTTAAAAAGGTACCTGGCAATTCACTTCCAGAGCCTTTCAGCCAACTTCCTTGTGAATTTCTAATCTGGGACATAAAGAACAGTGCACGTTACCTGAATGGTATGTCACTGAACGGTATGCCCAATGTTACGCCACTATGTCATAAATCTATACTTGGGTCCACGTCTGCCAGAGGCTGGGCCCAACAGCTCCCACTGCAGTTGAGGACACTGAGAATGTGATGAACAGTTCACCACGAGTCATTTAAGCAAGTAATGCTTTTTAGGGCTTGCTTCCACACTGACTGTTATATTACATAATACCTTGATAGTTATAATTGCACACCGAAGGGGTTTGTATATTCATTATTGTATGCATGGAATTCACACTGAGAGTATGCATGTGTAATCAGAATAGGGAAATCCCCTTAGCTGCTTCTGCATCACTTTAGCAATATGGAATGGCAGCATGTGCATAAAAGAGGATAAAAACATTTTTGTGCTGTAAAATTCATATTTATCACTGCATCAAAGAATGAGGTTACCTTCCATCCCCTCCATAGAACAAGAATATAACTGGACTGGCAGGCTAGCAGTAAAAAAGGGAATTCTTCTGGGTTTTATTGGCATGACACCTCTGTGAATGTGTTTGTATTTGAAATTCCTGACGAGGCTGTTCCACTTCAAGGGGCTCGGTATTCCCTTTAAAACTACGGCATTCTGTGAGAGTCAAAGCAGTCAGCTCCTATAAGTAGCACTAGAGCAGTGCACTCCCTTTAATATGAATAACTTGAAGTGCTGCTAACTTGCCAGGTAAAAGGAAGGATGAAGTGGAGAGAAATCAGTGCTCATTGCCATTATTATTGGGAAAAAATTGTGCTATTTATGTCACATTGTTTATCTCCTTTACCTAGTGCTGCTGTTAAACACTAGGGCCATCAGAGCTGCCATCACTCCTGCATCGGAATCTTTGAGAGGAACAAGTGAACTCGAGCACAAGGTTGGTAATACTTTCACTTCACTCTGACCCAGAATTGTGTGATGGTTTTCTTGGGGTTGCAAGAGAAAAAACTAAATAATGGTTTAGCATGTGCTGTTGAGAAGTAACCTTTCCAAGGCTTGTTCTTGTTGTTTAAAATTACATGGACAAAAGAATTGCTGCTTGCTGAAAGGTGCCTTCCGATAAAGGGTGACTGTACAACTCATTCTGTTCTGGTCTGTAAATCTTTTCAGTAGAGGAAGAGAGGTGAGAGAATGAGTAGGAAGGATGAGTTGATCTGAAAGTACTTTAAAATGCATTTATCCTTTTCATTATAAAATAAGTGAACTTTTTTAAACAGCTAATATTGTTTAAAAAGGGACCTTGTGTATACAGTGTGTATATCTTTGTGTATATATATGTGTAACTTTTGTTCTAAGAGGAAAAATAAACCCTTTATTTATGTCAAATTTTCTGAAAAGACTACCACAGATGCTTATTGGCCTGAGGAGCAGCAACTGCAGTGTGTTTGCCAATGAAATCTGCTCAGCTTAGATGTACATTACTGGTTCTCTGAAATCTACAAAACGATTCAGAGGTATTCACAGACCAAAGACACATTTCATAAATACCCTCTCACCTTTGTCCTGTCCTCATCCACGTACATTCTTATTCCCATGGTGTGGTTGGACTTTGCTGCACTCAACTGAATTTGTCAAGGCCCACCTCCATACCCCATTAAGTAGAGGAACTTTGACATTTAGGTAGTTTGTATAAATTACAAATTCTGGCCAAGATTTAAAAAAATGGATGCCTACATTTAGGATCTGAAGTCTTTAGTTGGTTGCTACATAAGTCACCTGATTTTCAAAAGTGCTTACTACACAGCAGCTGTGCAATTCTTGCTTCTGTTGATAGTCGTCCCTATTGCATAGCATATTGATCACCCAATAAGAGTTTTTGCTGACTCCTTATGTGTAATTCTTTGATATCCATCCTAAGAGATTAAGCAATAGGATCAGGTAGTGAGGGAACTAAAACCTCATCATTAATTTAATCTTCTAGCTACCTATTCCTGGTCCCCTTAATCTTTTAGGATGGGTATCAAGAGGAAAAAGAGTTACATGTAAGGAATCAGAGACTGAATGGACGATCATTATTAGAGCTACATGGGAAATGGTTTTTCCATTCTGCAAGAATTTTTGCGATATTGAAAATTGTTTCCATCTTGAATTGGGACAAAAAAATTTGAACATTTTTGAGAACCGATGACCCAGAAAAAAATGGGTTTGGGTCACTTGAGGCATTTTGACCTTTTAACATTTTTTTAAACTTTAAGTATAAATGAACTAACATTTCAGAACCAAAGAAACGTTGAACCAAAAACCAAAACTTTTTCTTCTAATTTTTTTCAGATGGGGAGGTTTGTGGAAACCAACCCTTTCTCTGAACAGTTTTGGTTTCTGGCTCGCCTCTTCTTTGTCTGTTTAATTAGACAGCGCCTAACACCCATTCCCAGGCAGTCAGGTGGAACACAAAAGATAAAAACACAAAAATATTATATTAAGCTGGGTCCAGGGACTCAGTTAATTCAGATATGCCAAGAATCAGTATTGTTTATACAGGTGACAATGACATTGCTTATGTTGATCCTGAAATTAGTTCCCTGCCACCAAATGTCTAGTGCCTTTGTTATGGAGGTTTACTAGGGCTAATTAATTCAATTTTAATAGCTCTCTGAACTAGTTTTTTTCTCTGCCTCATTCTCATTGGAGAGCTATGTACAGGTATGAATAATTTCCCCCTGAGATATGCTATGTGTGACATGGACATTTTTAAAATAAATAACAAAAAAAGTTTTAGAGTAACCTAATTAAAATTCAGAGTGGTAGCCGCGTTAGTCTGTATCAGCAAAAACAACAAGGAGTCAATAAATTTGTTAGTCTCTAAGGTGCCACAAGGACTCCTCGCTGCTTTTGCTCATTAAAATTGATGTTGAGGTCACTTTAGTCTTTATTTAGAGCCCAATTCTATAAATCTAATAGTCCCTTTATTCTTCTGAGTAAGTCCATTGGGCCTGACCCCTCACTGCCTTGTACCTTTGTGTAGTCATTCACACCTGTGCAAGGTGGGGACAAAACCATACAGTAGTGCTTTGCGTTCACTTTGCACAGGGTACAGATAAGGACACAAGGTGCCAGTCTTGGACAGTCAGGCCCCGGGTTTCGTTGCAGTCCTTCAGAGAATTCAGTTTCTTACACTTTCAGAATGAAACATGTTGATAAAAAGCAGACTGAAATCTTCAACAGTGTCAATCATACAATACATGTCACTTTGCATGTGCCCTTCCTGCCTTTCCACGTCTTAATACTAGTATTGTCAAATTTTAAAATATTACTGCAACTGTATCCTTGCTATTTCCACAGATCTGTCAAAATCTTTTCGAGTCTGCAAACTAAATTGTTGCCTTGTTCCTCTCTGAAGCCAGTCCCCATGAGTGTGTGTGTGTGTGTGTGTGTGTGAGTATGTGAGCATATAGAGATGCAGCTTCTGAGCAGAGATGCTTTGAGGCATTCTGCCTCTGTGAGGCAGAGGCAGGCAGAATGCCCCAGTAACCTGAGGGGCCACGGGACAGCATGCCATACAATTCTCCTTACTCCTGCTTTTGGAAAAAAAGTATCACGCACTTGCTCAGTTTCTGCAGACAGGAGGGCAAGGGCGTCCTGAGTTGGTAATGTGCCTGACTCTTGGGTGGGTGCATTACGAAGAAATGGACCCCGTCACCCCTTCCCTTAGCATAACCAAGCAGAGGCAGCTGCTAATTTGACGTAAGTAACCTACAACGAACATGCGAAACTATATCACTCCGATGGTGTGTGCTCCATGACGATGTCTACAGGGCCCTTTCTCCAAGTACTGCTCCCCTCCTGGTGTTTACTGATGCTTTCATCCAGTATTGGATGAACTTAACAGAGAATCCAGGCTGCTGCCAAGCTCCCTTTGCTTTTTGCTTCCAGTTTTTGCTGCTTGCACTGCATAAGCAATCAGAGGCTGTGCCAGGTGGCTCACTGCGGTACCAGGCACAACTTCATCTTTCAGCAATTCACCTCTCATTGGACATAGTGCCATGTCTGCATTGTATTGTACATGCAGAGAGAGCAATGTTGTTAACAGATGAATGTACTGTTTTACACAGAACCAAGATGTGGCTATTCATTACAGTGGCATATTTGTTCCAAGGAACTGTATCTTCAGAGAAACTCATAAGAATGAAGAGAGATCACGTGGATCCTGAAGCATATATGAACATTGTAAGTTATTCATTGGACTTAATGTAAAATGAATGGAATGCATTGCTGAAAGCACAGAATTGTTTACAATTGTCTGTGTTAACAGGTGCAGGTGAAATGCACTTAGCTAACATTTCACCTCTTCTCAAACACTCACTGTCATTCTGTTTTGCCAGATGTTCCTTCCTATCTACATGTATCGGAGTCCAGCTTCTGAGGGGTAGAAACTACAACAAGTTGTATTTTTCTTTACTAAAGTGGCATAGTAAAATTTCCCCTTTGAATACTGGATTGTTGCACCAGCACCAGCCTTCCAGCTGAAAAAGGCAAGCAATGAAGGTTCTGGAACTACACACTTCCTCTGCCAATATTTATGGAAGTAATTTGTGATTTTTGGATGTCTCCATTTTTGGGAGGCACTCAGCATCAGACATAGTAAAGGGGCTGATTTTCAAAAAGTGCTGAGCACCCACTCCCTGAAAATCAAGCCCCTTTAAATCACTAGTTTCTTTAACAAAATCTTGATCCTACTGCCCTGCAGTGTAAAGGCCACTAAAGAATGCTGAGTATCTGTAAAACGACCCTGCCTTCCAGCAGCAAATGTGGAACCTTAAAGCTCTGGGACAGTAGTGGTTTGAGAGCAATGAGCTGGCTCTGCTCACTTCCTGTGTGACCCTGGGCAAGTCACTGTGACATACCAGGGTCCAATCCCGGCTCATGAACAGCTGTGTCACCCTTGCCATGAAACCTTGGGTGCCATACAATGCCTTGCTGAAGTAGCTCCCACCTGGGCAGCTCACAAACAGCCTTCCAGCATGCAAGCCACACCCTGAGTGTTTGTGTGTGACTGCACTCTGCCAGCCACACTTGGATTACACGCTGGCTCTCACCAGCCTCGGTTATACTGCCGGGTGACCCCAACACCCCCCCAGTCTTAGATTTTCTCCCAGAAGTGTATGTCCCATACAGCCCAGCCCTCTTCTGGACAACACAAGTTATATTAGGTCCGTTATTTCTTTAAAATAAATAATATGTGCATCCCAAATGGAGTTTACCAGACACTTCAATTTAGACACACTGGATTAGATCAATCAATAAAACAAGTGTATTAACTACGAAGAGGGAGGTTTTAAGTGAGCACAAGTAATGAAGCATAAGAGTCAGACATGATTACAGGAAAAATAAAGATAAGACATTTACTAATACCTAACTTAACAAACTATATCAGATTCAAGCAGTTTCTCACCATGTATTTTTCAGCAGTCTTTCTGACCAAACCCTGTACGTCCAGACCCCTTCTCTGGTTCAGATTCAACATTTTCAGATGGGCACCAAGAGACAAAAAGTCTATGTGGAAGGATATACCCTGCTGCCTTTTTCTCACCTGTTTCAGCTTCCTTTCTTTCCCTTCCTGCTTGATGCCTCTGTTTACTGCTCACATGCAAATTAAGCAGAGTACACATTCCTTTGTTTAGGACAGACCTGTTTGCCAACCTCAGTTTGGGCAGAGCTGTGGGTTTTGGAAAATGCTGGAAGGGCATAATGAATGGGGTCCCGCAGGGGTCTGGGTTCTGGGTCCGGTTCTGTTCAATATCTTAATCAATGATTTAGATAATGGCATAGACAGTACACTTATAAAGTTTGCAGATGATACCAACCTGGGAGGGGTTGCAAGTGCTTTGGAGTATAGGATTAAAATTCAAAATGATCTGGACAAACTGGAGAAATGGTCTGAAGTAAATAGGATGAAATTCAATAAGGACAAATGCAAAGTACTCCATTTAGGAAGGAACAACAAGTTGCACATATACAAATTGGGAAATGACTGGGACTAGGAAGGAGTACTACAGAAAGGGATCTGGGGGCCATAGTGGACCACAAGCTACATATGATTCAACAGTTTAACACTGTTGCAAAAAAAGTGAATATCATTCTGGGATGTATTAGCAGGAGTATTGTAAGCAAGACACGAGAAGTAATTCTTCTGCTCTGCTCCGCTCTGATTAGGCCTCAACTGGAGTATTGTGTACAGTTCTGGGCGCCACATTTCAGGAAGGATGTGGACAAATTGGAGAGAGTTCAGAGAAGAGTAACAAAAATTATTAAAGGTCTAGAAAACATGACCTATAAGGGAAGATTGAAAAAATTGGGATTGTTTAGTCTGGAAAAGAGAAGACTGAGAGGGGACATGATAACAGTTTTCAAGTATGTAAAAGATTGTTACAAGGAGGAGGAAGAAAATTTGTTTTTCTTAACCTCTGAGGATAGGACAAGAAGCAAGGCTTAAATTGCAACAAGGGAGATTTAGCTTGGACAGTAGGAAAAAGTTCCTAACTGTGAGGATGGTTAAGCACTGGAATAAATTGCCTAGGGAGGTTGTGGAATCTCCATCATTGGAGATTTTTAAGAGCAGGTTAGGCAAACACCTGTCATGAATGGTCTAGATAATTAGTCCTGCCACTAGAGCACGAGACTGGACTAGATGACCTCTCAAGGTCCCTTCCAGTTCTATGATTCTATGTGTTAATAACATCATATAGGAAAATCTTATAACTTCACATACAATGTTGCCATCACATTTTACCAGGACAACAATGACCAGCAAATTGAGTTTTCAAATGATACCTTACAAGGCATATTTTGTACAAAGATTATTACAACAATTTGTAGGATGTGAATACAGGGGTATATTTAGTCACTTAACCTTTCTGAGCCATCATGTAGCCCACTGTAAAATGGAGATAACATTATATTATGGGGCTGTTGTGAGGTTTGCTTAGTTCAGAGGCAGTTTTTAACTGAAAGTTAAGGTGGTTTCATAATATTTCTATTCTAAAAAGCTGGAAATTCAGTATCAGAAAAGTTCAAAAACTGACTTTAACACTACCTGAGATCACTCCTTTTCCCCTATTCCCTTCTACCCCCTGCTTACATTTCCAACGTATTCCACATGCTCTGTCTTCTCTGGCACTCCCTAGCTGCATAATAACCAATGATTCATCATCTCACCAAGCCACCACACAGAGCCCATAGACCTAAGTCTTCTCCATCCCACCACATTTTACACTCTAAAAATGTCAGCATTTTACATCTTAAACTCATAATCATTTTACTGTTCCTGCCCTTGAAAAGTGCTCCTTGCATGAGTGAATGTCAATATCTACCTATGTTTCAAATTTTGTAGTGTTAGTTGACTTCATTGGAGACAAAGAAGGGTTATGTAACTGGCAAACATATCAAAAAGGAGCCAACTTTAAGGGGTTTTAATCACAAAAATAACTTACTCAATTTCTTTTCAATTTCCTGGAAAAGTTCTCCGATCTTCTAAAAGGTTAATTTTCAGGGAATCTTTTGAGAATGTGATCAATGTTATTGTTGCAGTTGGAGTAGCTTTAAAATGTAACTCTGGGTCCAACCTTAACTCAGACGGACTGTCACCTCTCCTTCATAAACTTCATACATATACACATAACACCATTCATCTCCTTCAATATACATTTGTACAGTATGTGAATTACACAAGCTAACTTGGCATCCTTCAAAATAGACTCTTACTGAAATGTCTAGTACTAATAGGTTTCTCAATGATTAATCCTTCTCTTTTAATCTCCATATTTTAAGTCTTTTCGAGATTTCTGTCTTTGTTTGACTAGGCAGAATTCTAGAGCTGAGGTTTAGAACATAGAATCGTAGAAGTGTAGGGCTGTAAGGGACCTCAATAAATCATCTAGTCCAGTCCCCTGCATGGAGGCAGGACTTAGTATTATCTAGGTCATTCCTCACAGGTGTTTGTCTAACCAGTTCTTAAAAACCTCCAATGATGGATGGAGTTTCCACAACCTCCCTAGGTACAGTAATTTGTTCCAGTGCTTAACTACTCTTACAGTTAGGAAGTTTTTCCTAATGTCTAATCTAAATCTCCCAGGCTGCAATTTTATCCCACTGCTTCTTGTCCTGTCCACAGTGGATAAGGAGAACAATGTATCACCCTCCTTTTTATAACAACCTTTTACATACTTTAAGACTCAGTCTTCTCTCCTCTAGACTAAACAGACACATTTTTGTCTATCTTTCCATGTAGGTCATGTTTTCTAGACTTCTAATAATTTTGGTTGCTCTCTTCTGGACTTTCTCTAATTTGTCCACCTCTTTCCCAAAGTGTGATACCCAGAACTGGACACAGTACTCCAACTGAGACCTTATCAGTGCTGAGTAGAGTGGACGAATTACTTTTCATGTCTTGCTTACAACATTCCTGCTAAAACGTTCCAGAATGTATTGTGCAGTATGAAAGAAAAGAGGGGTAGTTTTGAGGGATGTGTCATTAAAATATATTTTCTTTTTATTCTGGATACTTAATAACTAAGGGACCAGATCCTCAGCTGGATCTAGTCCACAATGTTTTCTCATCACAGAGATCCTTCCATATACATATTGTGTAGAAAATGAACACCCATAAGCCATCTGAAGCAAAAGCATTTGTGTTTTCTCTTGCAGAGCGAGCTCATTACCTATAGAGGGTACCCCAGTGAGGAGTATGAAGTGGTGACAGAAGATGGCTATATCCTTAGCATTAACAGAATCCCTTATGGAATAGAAAATCAGGGGAATACGGGTATGATTTATTTCTGTAAAGCAACGAAGACTTAAGAGGACACATTTTGAAAAACAGGTGTCTAAATTGCTTTGCCAATCTGTATATGTTTGGACTCAAGTCCTGCTTGCCTTATGTGAGTAGTCACACTGAAGTTGATGGAAATGTTTTTGTGAGTAAGGTGAGCAGAATTTGGTGCTAAATCAGTGGCATTGGAACCATTTGTATAGAGGGGGTGTTGAAAGCCATTAAACAAAACTGTAAACCCTGTATATGATGGAAACCACTTCAAGCAGGGGGTGCTCTTGCACCCGTAGTTCCAGCACCCATGTTCTAATGGTCTGGTTTTGAAAATCTGGCCTTGAATGAACCGAAGCTTGTACTCTGATCATGAGGGATTTAGCATTTGATCAGTAGAAGTCTAAAAAAAAAAAAAAAAGCTTGAAGTCTGCAATCTACCCCAAACACCCACTTTCAGGGAAGCCCAGTTTCTTCCTTGGATCTCACGGTTTGTGTTGTGGTTGCTTTTGTTCACACCCGTTTAATCTCAGTGATGAATTAACATTTTGAATAAAGAAAGCCTTTATTAAATATTCCATGCCTTTACTACTTAAATTAAGGTATTTCGAAGCTCATCTCTCAGTTCCGCCAGAACTTCTTCAGTAAAACCAGCGAGACTAGACTTTACATTCTGGTATTCCTAAGATAAACAGGAAATCAACTTTTTAAAAGTCCAGGCATTCATTATATCTCATAACAAATTGAAAAAGGGATACACACATTAAAAAAAAATCCATAGGAGTCTGCCTTTAATCCAGCACAGGACTGGGAATCACAGTTTTGAGTACTGGACAGGAGTATCGTTGTATTACCATATTAATCCAGCAGCTCAATAAAGTGCTTTTTTTCTTTCAGTTGTAAAGCCTGCTGTGTTTCTCCAACATGGATTACTAGGAGATGCTAGCAACTGGGTCACAAACCTGGCCAACAATAGCCTGGGCTTCATACTAGCAGATGCTGGCTATGACGTTTGGATGGGAAACAGCAGAGGGAACACCTGGTCTAGAAGACACCTCAATCTTTCTGTTGAGCAAGATGAGTTCTGGTCTTTCAGGTAGACTGAATTACTGAGCACTGTTGGAAATAGCATTCGGAGGGACTTGGGTTATTGTTAATGGGATATTGAAATCTTTCATTTTTATCTGTCTGCTCATCTATCTAGATTTTTATAAAGCACCCATCACTGTGGTGTCAGAGTGCATCTGGATCATTGGTTTAAACTCAATGCAGGTTGACAATGAGTGAAAATTGTTGACATCTGATGGCTTAGAAGCTGGATAATGAGCTGGCTGTGGTCTGTCCACACTGTAAAAATATTACCATAACTGGCACTAATTGGAGTCCTCATTGGCTTATTAGACACTGCTGAGTTTCAACAACAGGGTGACTCAGGAAGACTGCACTGCTTGTGTTCACACTGTACCTTCCCTGAAGGCAAACAGAAAACTTCAATCACTAGGGCTTCCAGTGCACTTTTATTTTAATGAATGTTTGAAGACTAGACTGTCGTGGTACATTATATGATCCTGTGTCTCCATGAAAGTGGTTCCATTACTGTGTAATTAATTGTTCCTTCTACATAGGAAGACTAGGCACTCATGGTTTGATCCTAAGCCCACTCTAATTAAAAGGAGTCTGTCCATTGACTTCAATGGGGTCTGGATCAATCCCTAAGGTATGAGCAGAAAGCACCTCGGAAATTAGTGAACAGTCTCTTTTACACCAGGTGCCACAAAGACCTAGGACTCAAAATAGTAGAATTATTCACAAAACAGTTTGTTTTTTCTTATCTGACAAACCTAGATTTCCTTTATCCAATGCTAACTCATCTGGGATTTAATTTATGCATGCATGTTTTTCATCCTTTCTCTTGGCAGTTTTGATGAGATGGCTAAGTTTGACCTTCCAGCAGTGCTAAACTTTATTATGCAGAAAACTGGACAAGAGCAGTTGTACTATGTTGGCTATTCACAGGGTGCCACTATAGGTATGTAATGTTACAAGGAATGCAGACTGATGTATTATGGATAGGGCCCTATCTCAGGAAATCTCATTTCCCCCCATGAAATCTGGTCTTTTGTGCGCTTTTACCCTCTACTATACAGATTTCACAGGGGAGACCAGCATTTCTCACATTGGGGGTCCTGACCCAAAAGGGAGTTGCAGGGGGCCACAAAGGGGGTCACAACGTTATTTTAGGGGGGTCATGGTATTGCCACCCTTACTTCTGCTCCTTTTTGGGTCAGGATCCCTACAATTACAACACCTTGAAATTTCAGCTGAAATCATGAAATTTATTATTTTTAAAATCCTATGACTGTGAAATTGACCAAAATGGACCATGAATTTGGTAGGGCCCTAGTTATGGAATCATGTCTGCACCGCTATACAGTAGTGTAGACTGTGTTTGGATCTCTCTAAGACCTTTTATGAGTGTCTTAAAATTCAGATGTAAAAACACTTCCTAAACTGACAGTTGTAAAATGTAGGAAACTTTAATGAAGCCAATTTTTATTTATATGAAAGATGATAAAACAAAATGAGCCAAATGTATTCCTGCTGTAACTCTAATGATTTGGACTTACATTGGAGTTTAATATGGCCCAATAGTTGCATTGGGTTCATGGGCTAAGGGGTTTTGGATCTAACTGGGGGATCAGGGCTTAAGTTAAGACAAGCAAAATGTGGAGATGGCCGCAGACAGAGGGGTTGGGTGGAGTGGAGGATAAAAACAAAGGCAATATGATGAGGCAGTTGTTTGGGAGAGCAATGCATGTATCTTCAGAACTAAATAGCATATATACGTGCGATGGAGTATCAGTGTAGGAGGAGAATGTAAGATAATAGTTTGCAAGCCTGGAGGACAGGGAGGATAGTTGAGTTTCAAATGAAATCTAGGACTTACTTACTTCAGTAATAAATCACTACTTGACTAGCTATAGGATTGCCTGCAAGTTTGAAACTGAAGGATGGAGTATGGTAAATACTGATATTTTAGTTTATGAAAGTTGCTCTAGTTAATTTCTCTCTTGAATTTTCTCAGCTTTCATAACATTTTCAACAATGCCCCAGCTGGCTAAAAGAATCAAACTGTATTTTGCCTTAGCCCCTGTAACTACAGTTAAATATGCCAGAAGCCCTGCAGTAAAACTCCTGTATCTTCCTGAAAAGTTTCTCAGGGTATGTGATACTTCTACTTAAAATATTTGATTTTCTAAATATTTATTTGACTTTTAGAATGGACGAACTGAAAACATATATTTAACTAGAAATGTATGGGTCTGTTCATGTCTGTGGTTAAAGATGTTCAGCTCTGCCCACAACACTGGGAGAATTAATTGACCTACTTACGTCTTTCTCTTACTTATGTCCAGAAATACAAAAGGAGAATATTTCATTCCACAAAGTTAAGTTCATGACTTAAAAAACATACTTACCTATATTTACAGTAACTCCAGAAGAATCGCTGTGGCTCCAGTCCTACAGACACTAAATCACATGCATAAGTGTTACGCAAGTGTAAGTAATCCCATTGATGTCAATGGGGCTACTTATTTGTGCAAAACTGCTCATGTGCATAAGTATTTGCAGGTGCAGGAGCAAAAGCAGAACTGGAGTTAACTTGAAAGTGAGTCTATCATTAAACAAGCAAAAAAATCTGAAGCACAACCACGTTGATTGGGCAATGCCTGTGCTACACCTGTTTGATGGATAAACAAATGACTTCTTTCCCACATCCCCCCCTCCTCAAGCAGTATGTAGCCAGCAGGTTAGTGGAGGGAGGAAAAATAGGGGTGTAATCATTAAGGAAGGGGAGGAAATAAAAAGGGGGAAATAGAGTATAAAGGGGGGGTGTTGAAAAAAGAAAAATGCATAGAACAATTCAGTAAGTGAGCAATACCTTTGTGTTTTTCCAGGTCTTGCTTGGCAGAAGGGAATTATTTCACCAAAGTGAATGGCTGAGAAAGCTCATTGTTTCCTTTTGTGGCCGCAGCATTTTTGCTAAGCTTTGTGGAAATGTTTTCTTCATTCTGGGAGGCTACAATGTGAATAACATAAATATGGTATGTACAACACAGCTTGGCTGTAGTTCTGTGGGGAGATTTCTAGCCCCTGTATTCAAGTTGTATTCATTTTTAACTTGAAACTCTGTGATTTGAATCTTGAAGGTCTTAGTCAGGGCCAAATCATGTCCTTCCCTGGAAAAATCCACAGGCATGGTTTGAGAGAGAGGAAAGCTCTCAGAGGGCTATATGACCGTGTTGGGGGAGAGCTTTGTCCACCTGTCAGAAATGCAGGCAGTTCAGTCCCCAGAATCCACAGATGTCCCAACACTCACAAGGGTTTAGGGAAATATGCTGGAGTTCTCTCTCACGCCCATGGTGAGAGAGAGCTGGCTGCTGCCGATGGAACTGTTGTTTATAATTGAGGTTTCACAGTGCACTGGGGCACCACAGAAAAGGTTATTAAGCCTCAGGCTGTATCCCATTTTCAGCAGATTCCCTCTAAGGTTGGAAGGGAGAGAGGAACAATGCTTGGTAGCAAACCCACCCCCCTCATCTAACTCCTCCCATCACGTGGATCCTCAGCACTGCAGAGGTCTCTCCATGGGTCCAAGAATGAAAGACATGCATGAACAGGGAGATTGACACTTAAGGATCCCTTTTTCGTTCAATTCTAGGCAAAATAATCTGCCCCTCAAGTTTTTACTTGCACTTTTTTCAAGCAAAATCCCCTTTGATTTTTGAATTAGACTTTTGCTGAATCATGGACTGTGTAACAGCTTCTTAAGGACGAGACTCAGGATTTAGCTGTATATGTTTGTGGTAGTTAGCACATTCCTGGACCATCAAGGGCTCCCCCTCATATCCCAAATCCTACCTATTAATCCCTACAAGTGTGAACTAAATAAATACTCTGTTGTCTCTTCGATAAATCTCCTGACTTATCAAAATGGTTGACTTCATATCCTTTGAGACTATAACTCCATTAAAAATTCTGCATAATGTTTTTCTGTATCCAATGCGTTGCCACATTTGAAGTACTTGGTAAGGGCTGATCCTGCCACCTTTACTCATATGGAGTACCTTACTCCATGAGTAGTTCCACTGCCATTACCAGAAGTACTCTAGTGAAAAGGTACTACTCTGTGAGAAAAGGGGTGGAACTGGTCCCTCACTGAATGTTTTCTTTCAGAGTCGTGTTAATGTATACGTAGCCCGAGCCCCAGCAGGAACATCTGTACAAAATGTAATCCACTGGAGCCAG
The DNA here is from genome assembly GCF_028017835.1 of Emys orbicularis. Lineage (NCBI taxonomy): Eukaryota > Metazoa > Chordata > Testudines > Emydidae > Emys > Emys orbicularis. The sequence continues at coordinate 35,334,392 of NC_088689.1, read as the reverse complement.
GTACTGTTCAGCTTTTGGGCTGCAAAGTAGGTGCTAACCACTGTATGTTATACCAATTGGGTGTATTTAATATTCTCAAGTGAAGTTACAGCTAATGGGTTGGAAACTCACTTAATTTGTGGTTTACAACTGAAATCTCAACAAAAACAGTACTTTTTATTGACATTTAACAACAGGTATTGAAATTTCTCCAGGAAAGACAAGCACATTTGGAAATCAGAGGGAAGGGTAATGCGGCAAGTAGTCTTACTAATAGATATACAGTACAGCAAACGAAAAGGCTCAGGTTCTTACTTTAATTAATTACTCCTTATAACAGCTCTTATTACATCCTTTTTTCTACACAACCTATCAATTCAGAGGCAGTATTAGAACTACAGACAATAATTCTTCTAGTCAGTAGGTTTACTATCTTCCCTTGTGTGATAGCATATTCTAGGAAAAGGAAATCTTGTATGACAGGGTTGCTGAATTTTTGTTTTTGTGGTCAGTATAAGATAAGACATCCTTATACTAAGATAAGTACTCTGCCAATACTGCAGGATGGGGGACAGAGAAGGAAACACTTCCAAGTACAGTGCACTTGCAAATATGCATATACATCCGTTGCAACCACAAACACTTGAACAGGAGGGAAAATACCATAGAAACGCACCACAGCAGCTCTTCAAAAAGAGGAACCACACAAAAATGAGGAGGTTAATTAAACAGAAATTAAAAGGAACAGTCACAAGAGTGAAATCCCTGCAAACCTGCCAAACAATCAGTGGGGCCACTGAATGATTAAGGTGCTAAAGGAGTACTCAAAGAAGACAAGGCCATTGCAGAGAAGCTAAATAAAATCTTTCAATCAGTCTTCACTGCAGAGGATGTCAGGGAGCTTCCCACACCAGCCATTTTTTTAGGTGACAAATCTGAGGAACTATCACAGATTAAGGTGATAAAATTAAAAACTGATAAATTAATAATCACCAGGACCAGATGGTATTCACCCAAGAGTTTGGAAGGAATTCAAATATGAAATTGCACAATTACTAACTGTGGTATGTAACCTATTGCTTAAATCAGCCTCTGTACCAGATGACTGGAGGATAACTAATATAATTCCATTTTTTTAAAAAGGCTCCAGAGGCAATCCTGGCAATTACAGGCCAGTGAACCTAAATTCAGTACCAGGCAAATTGGTTGAAACTATAATATGTAACAGAATTATCAGACACATAGATGAACATGATTTGTAGGGGAAGAGTCAACAAGGTTTTTGTAAAGGGAAATCATGCCTCACCAATCTATTAGAATTCTTTCAGTGTGTCAACAAGCAAGTGGACAAGGGTGATCCAGCGGATATAGTGTACTTAGACTTTCAGAAAGCCTTTGACAAAGTCTCACACCAAAAGTCTTAAGCAAAGTAGGCAGTCATGGGATAAGAAGGAAGGTCCTTTCATGAATCAGTAACTGGTTAAAAGACAGAAACAAATGGTAAGAATAAATTGTCAGTTTTCACAATGGAGAGAAGTAAATAGTAGGGTCCCCCAAGGATCTATACTGGGATGAGTGCTGTTCAATATATTCATAAATGATTTGGAAAAAGGGGTAAACAGTGAGGTAGCAAAGTTTGCAGATACAAAATTACTCAAGATAGTTAAATCCAAAGCAGACTGCAAAGTGTTACAAAGGGGTGGCAAAATACATGTTTTGGATGTGTAAGCATTTGGGAAATTTGTCCTGATTATACTTTTTATTAGGGCTGTCGATTAATCACAGTTAACTCATGTGATTAACTCAAAAATATTAATTGTGACTAAAAAAATTAGTCATGATTAATCACAGTTTCAATCGCACTGTTAATAGAATATCAATTGAAATTCATTAAATATTTTGGATGTTTTTCAATTGAAATTCATTAAATACATTTTCAAATATATCTATTTCAATTACAACACAGAATACGAAGTGTACGAAGTGCTCACTTTACATTATTATTTTTGATTACAAATATTTGTACTGTAAAAATGATAAAAGAAATAGTATTTTTCAATTCACCTCATACAACTAGTGCAATTGGTCCACACTGGTTTGGATCGTTATTGAGTAGAACCTGTCATCAGCATGGACACATGTCCTCTGGAACAGTGGTTGAAGCATGAAGGGACATATGAATCTTTAGCGCATCTGGCACGTAAATATCTTGCAATGCTGGCTACAACAGTGCCATAAGAACGCCTGTTCTCACTTTCAGGTGACATTGTAAATAAGAAGCAGGCAGCATTATCTCCTGCAAATGTAAACAAACTTGTTTGTCTACGCAATTGGTTGAACAAGAAGTAGGAGTGAATGGACTTGTAGGCTCTAAAGTTTTACATTGTTTTATTTTTGAATGCAGTTATATTTTGTACATAAATCTACATTTGTAAATTCAACTTTCATGATAACGAGATTGCACTACTGTACTTGTATTAGGTGAATTGCAAAATACTATTTCTTTAGTTTTTTACAGTGCAGATATTTGTAATCAGAAATAAATATCAAGTGAGCACTGTACATTTTGTATTCTGTATTGTAACTGAAATAATATATTTGAAAATTTAGAAAACATCCAAAAATATTTAAATAAATGGTATTCTATTATTGTTTAACAGCACGATTAATAGTGATTAATTTTTTTAATTGCTTGACAGCCCTACTTTTTATGTGTGTGACCTGTATCTGTAAAGAAATAAATACAGATTCAGAGCTTCCAAAGCCAGAGGATCCATTGTGGTCATCTAGTCTGACCTCCTGTATAACATAGGCCATAGAATTTCCCCAAATAATTCCTTTTGAACTAGAGCATATATTTTAATCTTTTATAGAGGCTCAAGGGGGAAAAAATGAAATGGGGAACACTGCAAATGATTTCATTCTATACTAGTGTCTGTCTACCAGTTGGCAAATATGACAGGTACTGTAATTTGGTCTCCCAAGCCCAGTTAGTCCTTATTACTATTTATTATTTGTATTACCAAAGTGCTTAGGAGCCCTACTCGTGGACCAGGACCCCATTGTGCTGACAAGGTTACCAACTATTGGTAATTTCTTGGACGCTGACAGAGACACCTATCCACTTGTCTCTGAGACCCCTAACTAATTTAGTGTAGGCTTCCACATAGCCTTGAAATGGGATTAAGTTTAATTGCTGTCAGCATAGTGTAAGGTTGAATCCAACCAAAGGCTTTGAGGTGAAAGATTCCATGACTTACTTTTTATCCCCTGATCAACTGATTTGTATATTACAATTGTAACTTTTTATCTCTCTTGCTTTTCATATAAGATACTTAATTCAGGGGAATTCCAAGCTTATAACTGGCGCAGTCAAACCAAGAATATGGCGAAATTTGGTCAGGTAGGATTATGATTTTTTTGTGTAACAGTGCCATCATCTTTGGAAAAATAAAACAATTGGGAAGAGAGCCCAGGAGTGGGGGGAGTAAGGGGCATTTTTCTTCCTGGTTTTGATTGAGGAGCAGCTTCTCTCATCATTTACTGAATGGATGTGTGTAAAATTTGCTGTGACTTCACAGGCTTTCATTTCTACACTATTCACTGTTTTCCAGACCACCCCTCCTTTATACAAGATAAAAGATATGACAGTGCCAACTGCAATATGGACTGGTGGACAAGACTTGCTTGCAGACTTAAAGGATGCTAATGTTTTACGCCCTCAAATTATTAATCTTGTTCATTACAAAAACATTCCTGAATGGGCACATCTGGATTTCATCTGGGGGCTGGATGCGCCGCTGCGCATGTACAATGAAATCATTGACCTAATGGAGAAGCATCCATAAACCACACAAAGTAGCCATGCTTTAGGTTAATGATGGATTCTCTGATGAAGCTTGTTTTCTCTGTGTATGGAAAGAGGCCTATTTTCCTTTTTATAAAAAAGTTAACCCTCTACTGACTCCATTATTTACTATGATTGGCTGTATTTTCACTACATTTGTTGTTGTCATATTTTCTATCCTGCTGGTGATTTTCAGTAACTACAGTATCACCTCAGGAAACAAAGCTACATTTCTCGAAGAATCACTTTAACTTCACTCCTGCTATGGAAGGCAGAAGAGAGTCCAGTGCCGAGTGTGTGTGTGTGTGTGTGTGTGTGTAGAAGTGCTGAGCAGTACCCTGTCTATCCGCTGTTCAGAAATGGCAGAAGCACTCCTGCTTTCACACCCAGCTATCATTGGGATGAAACAATGCTAGCTCTTCACTGCTTACGCTGGTCTTGAGTGTATTTTTAAAAGTACTGATTTTCTACCACCTGGCTCCTCTGCAGGATATGTCTGTTCCCCAGACCCTACTCCCAGGCTACCCTTTGTTTTGCACGGGTTTGTGTTTTTTTGCTGCATTGATTGAATATATAATTATATTCAATCTAATCTCTTTGGCCTAGATCCACACAGGCATTTAGGCCCCTAACTCCCAATAGAATCAGCATTTCTAAATTGCTCATTACTGAGGTACATAGGTGTGCTCTATGTACATTAGGAAAAATCAATTATATTTTGGATTGAGGTAAAACCTCATTGAGATTAGTAGCTATGAACTCACCCTTCAGTTAACATAACTATAAGCATAAGCCCCACCGAAGACAAAAGGGATTTGTGAACCTGCCTGGGAGATTTTGGATGAGTATTTTTTGTGTGTTTCTGTTTCTGTATGTGTGTTTGAGTGTGAGAGAGACCAGTCAAGAACAGATGGAAAGGGGAACACAGCTTGAAGAGGCAGCTGAAAACATGGTGGCTGGTCCTGGACTAACCCTGGGAAGAGGTGTCTGGGCTGACGGCTAAGAGTGCTTTTGGTGTGGTGAGCAAAAGAAGCTGTTTCCTGCTATTTGATTCCCCCTGCGCTCAGAGACACAGAACTTTGTACATACATTGTAAATAAAAAAGAACTGCATCAAAGCAAATACTAGACTCCATCAATTTCTACTTCTAACTGGGACATCCCTGGGGTCCAAAGCTTGACTAGCTGCTCAGGGTTGAAAAGGGCCAACAATATCATTAAGGGATCAGAAGTCTATTTCTCTCCTTTTTAGGCTGTTTCCTATGATGAATAAGATTTTTGTTGCTGATTTTCAGAGATGCCAAGTGCCCACATCTCCAGTTGAAATTAGATGCTCAGCATCTCTGAAAATCAGGTGACGGATTTCCAGGAGGAATGATGCTCCAGCAGCTCTACTCAGGAATATTCAAATGTTTTAGATTGTTTGCCATCTAGCAGCTAGTTTAGGGAGATATACTTCTTACAGACAAGGGAGATTCTCCTCTAGCTTTGTTGAAAGCAGTCTGTGTTTATTGAAACAGAAAGTGCTGAATTTTATTGCTGCTGGTGAACATGCTGTTAAGTTGACAAATGTGAGTTCTGTACCTATACAGCTACTGACTTTTATGATGTGGATAGTAGATGGAACAGAGAGCACAGAGGCTGTTATATGTAAATGCCTTGGCTGCCCAGGGAGACTGTGAATGACAATATGGGACATTAGAGATGTTTGTCCAGATCCAACTCACCTCGCTTAAGAAACTGAACTCTTTGTCTATCCAAGAGTATGCATCTTTGTTTTGCAGGCGAGTATTATTTCTGTGATGAATGTGTCATTTTGATAATTATTTGCATCAGAGTTTTCCCCCAGAAGCAATATTTCATTAGTGTGTTGTAAAGAATGTGTGAAGGCATCTCCAAAAACATGTTGGAACAGCAATCATTTAAATATAGGTTTTGATTAATCATTTTAGATTACATAAGAAGTTAGATTTAAGCAAGACTTGCACAATAAGCATTGTAACTGCTTGTCTACAGGTTAATCACCTTAAGGAATCGAGGGGAAGTGGGGGGAGTCATTGGTTTTTAGGGATCTGTTAGAAGGATGATATGCTCAACCCAAACCATTTTGCTGATGCTTGTTTCCTATCGTGTGTGTGTGAGAGAGAAGTTTTTTTGGGGGGGGAGGAGGGTTGGTTGTTTTTTTTTTAATTGAGTAGCACAAGTGCAGAAAAACAAAACTGAAAAGTTTGACCCTGTTAACTAGGATTTCACTGAAAGCAGATGTAGAAAGTCAAAAAGAATCTATAAATAACACATTTTATTGTTAATTTTCCCATTGAATCCAGCACATGATTCATGGTAGCTTATGATGGCAGTAAAGGACCTTGGAGAATTGGCTGAGTTGCTTCCTTTCCCCTCTTCCTCCAGGGCTCATTTTTTGAGGTTACTGGGAACTGGAAGATTCTCAGTTATAGTGGGTTAGCTTGTTAAGATAAAGGGAAATTGTCTATTCTGGATAAAGATGAGAACAGAAGTCAGTGAAGAGATCGGGGCAGGAGGGAAGAGAAGTAGTTAGTACTGTCCTGGACATGACTATTCTACCTGTTCATGTTGACAACTATCTTTTAATGTTTTGGTTGGTTAGTTCATGGGTAGGGGGTTGTTCTGGCTCTTTTCCCCCCATATTGGGGAAGGGCAGAATATATAAAGGGCCTGTAATCTCTACCTAACTACCTGGAGCACTTAGGCAAGATTTACAAGCCAACCTCCCCATTACAATTTAGACTTGCTCACCCTAATTCAACCAATCAGTGAAGGTCTGTTTCCTTGAGGAGCTGCTGCTGCTGCTGTTGCTGTTTGCATTAAATTGTGACTAATACAAATAGTTAGCAATGATCAATAGAAATAGTTGTAATTTAAAGTGACCTGCAGTCATCCTAATAGGTTCAAAACATTATAGTGATAAAATTATCTTAGTTTCTCTCCGTTTTACATTAAGAAAAATTTGTCTGTACATTTCTTCAGTGATTACAGTGAGTGTTACTCGCTATCAACTTTCACTCTCAATTTCACATTTGTTTTATATCTTCATCAACCTGACATGGAGCAGTCAAACCCCAGTTCTGAAAAATGTTGTTACTCCCAAGTCACTTTATCATGAGAAGGCCCCATTCTCTCTCATAGTCAAATAGCTTGTTCAGGGGTTCCTTTATGTAAACATGAATGATGACTTCTCAGTGCATTCTTTTTCTCCATATGACAGCGTGTTCTTTCTCACCACAGCTTTGTACTGTGAGAAGTTGAAGATAGATCGGGTGATACGTTAATACATTTCTTTTCTCCATGAACCTCAGAACATCCTTTCCCAATACACTGAAGCAGTGTAGACTCTTCAGGAAATTATCTGGTTTTAGAATTAATTCCTCTAAGACAGAGGCTCTCTCTTTAGGCCTTGCCCAAGGGTATGTCTATATTGCAATAAAACACTCTCAGCTGACCCATGTCAGCCGTCTCGGGCTCAGGCTGTGGGGCTATAAAGTTGCAGTACAGATGTTCAGGCTCAGGCTGGAGCCCGGGCTCTGGGACCCTCAAGGGAGAGTCGTCTTGTCCCCCTTATTGAATAACCTCCTTGATACTCTTGGGAGACTGTGAATCCTTGTATGAAGGTTGGGATCTTGGTGGTTTTACTAGACTTCTTGATAGAATGTCAAATATAATTTATTTGGCCAATTTAAGGACACAATAGAATTTCAGAGATACACCTTTATTTCCATGCTTCCAAACTTTCATATTTTTACAGGTCCACAATTGATTAATGATCAGGTGCCTAGCAGGCTTTAACATAATACCAGTTAATATAGCTAATGAAAGCAGTAGCTCTTCTAAGATCTACACAACACTTTTGAAAGCTCAGAACCCCCAGCATGAAGGCAATATAGATATTCAGGAATTGGATATTAATATCCTTGGTGAATTTAATTTTAAATCCTGAGGAAACATCTCGAGACAATTCTAAATCATCTTTATGTACTAACCACGTGAACACCAAATGCAAGACATTACACAGAGAACCTACTTGCCTCCACCTAGATTACATGACTGAGCTGAACTGAATCAGAGAGACACCGTTCCTGTAAGTCTGCTAATAGATCCTTTAAAAATATTGTGAGATTGTAGTTCCATACAAATTTGGTAAAAAGTGAGCAAATATGCGGATGGATTTTCCCATGCAACTAAAAATATCCATAGTCTTGTTGACAGTGTCATTCCTAAGAGGAGGGTAGTTCATCTTCTCTGTTTTTTTCTGATAGCTGCAAGACTGTTCAGGATCATAATCCCTATGCTCCTTCTATGATCACTTGGTTAATTAAAATATGGCACATTCTTACTACCCAAAGAAATAAAAATAATCATTATAATGCTACCTGGCCCCCTCAGAAATTGTTGCTGTACATCATTACCCTAATACCATGTATGGAATCCTAGCCCCACTGAAGTCAATGGGCATTTTGCAATTGATTTTAATAGACAGAGCCACAATTTCATACCCTGTATCTTTTTATGGAATAATTTTATATCACTTTATAATTACATATTTTATCACTTATCTCTGTATGCTACTTTCAAAATCATAATTTGAAAAAGTTTGCTTCTGAGACCATATCACATTTTCATTGTTTTAATTACATCATCATTTCTTAGTGAATGTTTAGTAAAATCCATAAAAAAAATCAGAAAAGGTTTTTTTTAAATAATCCCAAAAGTCAGTACACCTCTACCCCGATATAATGCGTATTCAGAGCATGATGAAATCCTCTGCCATTCTGTAATACTTCAGCCCTAATCCTGACCTTTCTTAGTTTACGGAGTGATAATCATGAAGGAAATTCTCTATCCATTCCCAAGTCAATGACCTCTGTCTCAGAATATATTTCAGTTGGTTGTAAGCCTGATTACAGAATATAGCAGTCTTCTTCATTGCCACTAACAATCACCATACACAAGCAAGCAAAGTATTACTCTGTATCCTCTCATTGCTCTAGTTCTAAAGGAGCATGTGAGACAGAGAGCCCTGGAGTCTGATGTTCTTTAGCCTCAGAACAGATACAGCACAAACTGTATACAAGCTTCTCTACTCTGCCCTAACCATATAATTAATCAGATAGAATTCCCAGAAAAAAATTATACTAAACTGGAGTTAAGGCTGAGAGCAATAATTTAAAGGTAAAAACATTTCAGAGATGTTGTAATTATCCCCAAAACAAGATTTTCAAGTCTAGGAAATTCAGAATTCAGGCTACACTTTAGAGAAATCCAAACATGTTAAGGTATAGCAATGCAAATTTAAGGCACACAAACTGCTCTGCCATGTAGTGATGCCATGCAATAACTATGTACACCTCTACCCTGATATAACGCGACCCGATATAACACGAATTCGGATATAACGTGGTAAAGCAGTGCTCCGGGGGAGCAGGGCTGCGCACTCCGGCAGATCAAAGCAATTTCTATATAACGCGGTTTCACCTATAACGCGGTAAGATTTTTTGGCTCCCGAGGACAGCGTTATATCGGGGTAGAGGTGTATATGAAAATATACAACATGAAATCCCAACAGATTGATGCAGTCAGCCTGATAAGAATCGGAGCTAAGAGAGGACAGACTGTATTCCCCTCTCCATACACCCAATGAGCTGAAGGAAAAACAAATTTCATTATCATTTTGTTTTACTTTTACATTACTATCTAATATGACCTTAAACCACAGGTGGGCAAACTACAGCCCGCGGGCCACATCCGGCCCGCAGGACCCTCCTGCCCGGCCCCTGAGCTCCTGGCTCGGGAGGCTCGCCCCGACCCTTTCCCCTTTGTTCCCCCTCCCCTGCAGCCTCAGCTCACTGCGTCGCCGGCACAATGCTCTGGGCGGTGGGGCTGCGAGCTCCTGGGGCAGCGCAGCTGCAGAGCCCGGCCTGACCCGGTCTCTGTGCTGCGCGGTGGCAATGGTGTGGCTGGCTCCAGCCGGGCAGCACAGCTGTAGCGCCGCCAGCCACCGGTGCTCCAGGCAGCGTGGTAAGGAGGCAGGGAGCGGGGGGGAGGGGGGGTGGATAGAGGGCAGGGGAGTTCAGGGTGGTGGTCAGGAGGCAGGGGTGTGAATAGGGGTCAGGGCGGTCAGAGGGCGGGGAACAGAGGGGTTGAATGGGAGCAGGGATCCCGGGGGGGCAGTCAGGAATGAGAGGAGGGGTTGGATGGGCAGCGGGGGGCAGTCAGGGGTTCCAGGGGCAGTCAGGGGAGCGGGGGGGGGGTGGCCCCCTCCCCTAACTGGCCCTCCATACAATTTTCAAAACCCGATGCAGCCCTCAGGCCAAAAAGTTTGCCCGCCCCTGCCTTAAACACACCCTGCTACATGTGCTGGCAACACACAACAATTGTAATGGCTGCTCTTAAGTAATGAGTGCATTTTGATTACCTATAACTGTTGTATGCTTCCCGCAATGAATCAGTTGAGGTGGAGTCAGCCTGAGAGCTAGAGACGGAAGGAAGGACTGAGAGAACTGAAGCAAAGTTAAGTTTCTTGTATATGTGAGTTTGTGGTTTCTTTGTTTTGTCACCTATTTATGAATAAGAATAATCTGCAGGGAATGCATAGTGTCTTTGTTTCTGATGCTTATTGTGAGTGTGTAATAAGAGCTCTCTGCTTGGTGATGCCGGCAGAGGGGATATGTGTGTGTGTGTGAATTGCTGCTTCTCCTGCTTGAAAGCGGTCAGAGAGATCAACAATTTCATCTTCCTTTACTTTTTTTTTTAAAAACCCTGAGGATTAAGAAGTGCAAATCCCTGATCTCTCAGGGTGCAGCTAAACTGGCAAAAATTGGACACACAATTTAACATTGGTAAAGGTGCTTTTGTGGTAACAAGTGGAAGATGTACTGTAAAGAGGGTCAGCATGTCCAGTTTTTGTGAGTATGCAGGCAGTCTAATGGCTTTTGTGTCTTTTATTTGTGGTGGTTTTTTTGGGAACCTTGCCATATAAGGAGATTATAGGATGGGAGATTTGGGCAGTAATCTGTAGAAGATGCCTTGCTTCAGACTTCTTCTGCAATTTTTTTTGGGGGGCTCTTATTAAGAAATACTCATGTAGCCTGTATAGTAAGGGTCTTTTAGATCCCTACAGCATGGGTTTTAATGGCTGAGTAATGACAGTTCCGCTTGTGAATGGAGCTAAGAACCTTAATGATTCTGTCAGTCAGTCACCCGGATAGTGCATGCATCTCTCAGAACTAGGTAAGTGGTGGCATGGGCCCAGAACTGGTTCTGCTTAGATACTCACTGACCCATCACCTCCTGTAGAATGAAGGAGTAGCTCTGGTGCTTCACTTAGAGTTGCTTGGGAATTTTTGAAGTAACTTTTTCTTTGTCAGAAAATGCCAATTCATCAACAAGGAAACTTTCTGCAGAAATGTACCTTTTTTGAGCAGGAGGTTTCTCAGGTCCAGGATGGAATTGCTGCGCAGGCAGCTCTACACCTCTCACCCCAAAATAGTGTAATGGGAGTGAGAGTGACTGATGTTCAATTCCCTGATCTCCCTGATTCAGGCCAGACAATTGAATCCAGATCTCCTACATCCCAGGTTAGTGCCCTAAGCACGAGGTATTCTGTTTTTTCCCACGCAAAAAAAAAAAAAAAAAAAATCAACAGGTCATAAGAACATACATAAGAACGGCCATACTGGGTCAGACCAAAGGTCCATCTAGCCTAGTATCCTGTCTTCTGACAGTGGCCAATGCCAGGTGCCCCAGAGGGAATGAACAGAACAGGTAATCATCAAGTGACCCATCCCCTGTCACCCGTTCCCAGCTTCTGGCAAACAGAGGCTAAGGACACCATCCCTACCCATCCTGGCTAATAGCCATTGATGGACCTATCCTCCATGAACTTACCTAGTTCTTTTTTGAACTCTGTTATAGTCTTGGCCTTCACAACATCCTCTGGCAAGGAGTTCCACAGACTGACTGTGCATTGTGTGAAAAAATACTTCCTTTTGTTTGTTTTAAAACTGCTATTAATTTAATTTGGTGACCCCTAGTTCATGTGTTATGAGAAGGAGTAAATAACACTTACTTACTTACTTTCTCCACACCAGTCATGATTTTATAGACCTCAATCAGATCCCCTCTTGTCTCTTTTTCAAGCTGAAAAGTCTCAGTCTTATAAATCTCTCCTCATACGGAAGCCATTCCATACACCTAATCATTTTTGTTGGTCTTTTCTGAACCTTTTCCAATTCCAATATATCTTTTTTTGAGATGGGGTGACCACATCTACATGCAGTATTCAAGATGTGGGTGTACCATGGATTTATATAGAGGCAATGTGATATTTTCTGTCTTATTATCTATCCCTTTCTTAATGATTCCCAACATTCTGTTTGCTTTTTTGACTGCCACTGCACATTAAGAATGGCCATACTGGGTCAGTCCAAAGGTCAATCCAGCCCAGTATTCTGTCTACCGACAGTGACCAATGCCAGGTGTCCCAGAGGGAGTGAACCTAACAGGTAATGATCAAGTGATCTCTCTCCTGCCATCCATCTCCACCCTCTGACAAACAGAGGCTAGGGACACCATTCCTTACCCATCCTGGCTAATAGCCATTAATGGACTTAACCTCCATGAATTTATCTAGTTCTCTTTTAAATCCTATTATAGTCCTAGCCTTCACAACCTCCTCAGGCAAGGAGTTCCACAGGTTGACTGTGTGCTGTGTGAAGAACTTCCTTTTATTTGTTTTAAACCTGCTGCCCATTAATTTCATTTGGTGGCCCCTAGTTCTTATATTATGAGAACAAGTAAATAACTTCTCCTTATTCACTTTCTCCACATCACTCATGATTTTATATACTCTATCATATGCCACCTTAGTCTCTTCTTTTCCAAGCTGAAAAGTCCTAGTCTCTTTAATCTCTCCTCATATGGGACCCATTCCAAACCCCTAATCATTTTAGTTGTCCTTCTCTGAACCTTTTCTAATGCCAGTATATCTTTTTTGAGATGAGGAGACCACACCTGTACACAGTATTCAAGAGGTGGGCGTACCATGGATTTATATAAGGGCAATAAGATATTATCTGTCTTATTCTCTATCCCTTTTTTAATGATTCCTAACATCCTGTTTGCTTTTTTGACTGCCACTGCACACTGCGTGGATGTCTTCGGAGAACTATCCACGATGACTCCAAGATCTCTTTCCTGATTAGTTGTAGCTAAATTAGCCCCCATCATATTGTATGTATCGTTGGGGTTATTTTTTTCCAGTGTGCATTACTTTACATTTATCCACATTAAATTTCATTTGCCATTTTGTTGCCCAATCACTTAGCTTTGAGAGATCTTTTTGAAGTTCTTCACAGTCTGCTTTGGTCTTAACTATCTTGAGCAGTTTAGTATCATCTGCAAACTTTGCCACCTCACTGTTTACCCTTTTCTCCAGATCATTTATGAATAAGTTGAATAGGATTGGTCCTAGGACTGACCCTTGGGGAACACCACAGTTACCCCTGTCCATTCTGAAAATTTACCATTTATTCCTACCCTTTGTTGCCTGTCTTTTAACCAGTTCTCAATCCATGAAAGGATCTTCCCTCTTATCTTATGACAACTTAATTTACGTAAGAGCCTTTGATGAGGGACCTTGTCAAAGGCTTTCTGGAAATCTAAGTACACTATGTTCACTGGATCCTCCTTGTCCACATTTTGTTGACTCTTTCAAAGAACTCTAATAGATTAGTAAGACATGATTTCCCTTTACAGAAACCATGTTGACTTTTGCCCAACAATTTATGTTCTTCTATGTGTCTGACAATTTTATTCTTTACTATTGTTTCAACTAATTTGCCAGGTACTGACATTAGACTTACCAGTCTGTAACTGCCGGGATCACCTCTAGAGCCCTTTTTACATATTGGCATTACATTAGCTATCTTCCAGTCATTGGGTACAGAAGCCGATTTAAAGGACAAGTTACAAACCATAGTTAATAGTTCCGCAATTTCACATTTGAGTTCTTTCAGAACTCTTGGGTGAATGCCATCTGCTCCCGGTGACTTGTTACTGTTAAGTTTATCAATTAATTCCAAAACCTCCTCTAGTGACACTTCAATCTGTGACAATTCCTCAGATTTGTCACCTAGAAAGGACGGCTCAGGTTTGGGAATCTCCCTAACATCCTCAGCCCTGAAGACTGAAGCACAGAATTAATTTAGTTTCTCCGCATTGAGTGGATGTTTTCAGAGAACTATCCACAATGACTCCAAGATCTCTTTCTTGAGTGGTAACAGATAATTTAGACCCCATCATTTTATATGTATACGTGGGATTGTGTTTTCCAATGTGCATTACTTTGCATTTATCAACATTGAATTTCATCTGCCATTTTGCTGCCCAGTCACCCAGTTTTTTGAGATTCTTTTGTAGCTCTTCGCAATGTGCTTAGGATTTAACAAGCTTGAGTAGTTTTCTATCATCTGCAAATTTTGCTACCTCACTGTTTACCCCTTTTTCCAGATCATTTATGAATATGTTGAATAGGACTGGGCCCAGTACAGATCCCTGGGGGACACCACTATTTACCTCTCTCCATTCTGAAAACTGACCATTTATTCCTACCCTTTGTTTCCTATCTTTTAACCCATTACCAATCCGTGAGAGGACCTTTCCTCTTATCTCATGACAGCTTACTTTGCTAAAGAGTCTTTGGTGAGGGACCTTGTCAAAGGCTTTCTGAAAATCTAAGTACACTAGATCCACTGGATCCCCCTTGTGCACATGCTTGTTCATCCCCTCAAAGAATTCTAGTAGATTGGTGAGGCATGATTTCCCTTTACAGAAAACATGTTGACTCTTCCCCAACAAATTATGTCCATCTATGTGTCTGGCAATTTTGTTCTTACTATAGTTTCAACCAGTTTCCCGGTACTGAAGTCAGGTTTACCGGCCTGTAATTGCCAGGATCACCTCTGGAGCCCTTTTTAAAATTGACATCACATTAGCTATCCTTCATTAGGTACAGAAGCTGATTTAAATGATAGGTTACAGACTACAGTTAGTAGTTCTGCAATTTCACATTTGTGTTTCTTCAGAACTCTTGGGTGAATACCTTCTTGTCCTGGTGACTTATTACTGTTTAGTTTATCAATTTGTTCCAAAACCTCCTGTAATGACACCTTAATCTGGTACAGTTCCTCAGATTTGTCACCTAGAAAGAATGGCTCAGATTTGGGAATCTCCCTCACATCCTCAGCCGTGAAGACCGATGCAAAGAATTCATCCAGTTTCTCCACAATGGCCTTATCGTCCTTGAGTGCTCCTTTAGCATTTCAATTGTCCAGTGGCCCCACTGGTTGTTTAGTAGGCTTCCTACTTCTGACGTACTTAAAAAAAATTTTGCTATTACATTTTGAGTCTTTGTCTAGCTGTCTTCAAACTCTTTTTTGGTTTTCCTAATTATATTTTACCCTTCATTTGCCAGAGTTTATGCTCCTTTCTATATTCCTTAGCAGGGTTTAACTTCCACTTTTTAAAGGATGCCTTTTTGCCTCTCACTGCTTCTTTTACTTTGTTGTTTAGCCACAGTGGCACTTTTTCGGTTTTCTTACAATGTTTTTTAATTTGGGGTATACAATTAAATTGAGCCTCTATTATGGTGTCTTTAAAAAGTTTCCATACAGGGATGGGGATTTCACTTTTGGTACTGTACCTTTTAATTTCTGTTTAACTAACTTCCTCATTTTTGTGTATTCCCCCTTTTTGAAATTAAATGCTACAGTGTTGGGCTGCTGTGGTGTTTTCCCCGCCACAGGGATGTTACATTTAATTATATTATGGTCATTATTACCAAGCAGTCCAGTTATAATCACTTATTGGACCAGATCCTGTGCTCCACTTAGGACTAAATCAAGAATTGCTTCTCCTCTTGTGGATTCCAGGACTAGCTGCTCCAAGAAGCAGTTATTTAAGGTATCAAGAAAGGTCTTGGTTTCATTCCTTGTTGTAATGGAAACAAATTTCAAAACCTCAGATTTTTTCTCAAAATGGAATCTTGTTTCCCAACCACCCTATTTCCATCCACCTTGCAGGACATGGGATGCTCAGCCACAATTTAGTTTATTTCAGAATGTGCCCATTCCTTTTGCCTCTGGATTAGGACCAACACTTACAGTTTTGCTGGTGTGTAAACAGATTTTATGGGGTTCTTCACAGCTGCATTCGCTGAGCCGGTACTAGTGTGCTGGTTGGTGTCCTCACTGAGTACATGTATGCACACCCTATCTTGGCTGGACTGTCTTATGAGTTCCTAAAAAGCACCTTCTAGGTTTTACCCAGAAGATGGAGGAGAGCTGTCCCAAGGCTGGCCATATGGTGGGTTTTATTTCCTAACTTTAGGAGTGGTCTCTCCCTGTGTGGTCTCTCCCTGGAGCTGGAGGGATATGCTGGCTGCTTCCCGAGAGCTGTGCAGAGCTGGTGGTCTTTTGTTTGATTTTTAATATAATTTGTTTCAGTCAATGCCCTGTGGGCCTTACAAATAAAATTCTGGGTGTTCTTGTTGGATTATTAAGGTGATTCTTGCTGATCCTGTGTGTGCTTGGTTAAAGAAATATCTGCTATATGCCAAGGGCCCAAGTAATATTAGTTTACATTATTATTGTGCAAATGTAATTATAATTTCTATCAACTTTTAGCAAAATATGAACCAGGCGAATGGCAGAGCCAGACCCAGATGGAATTATTTCATTTAATGAGGGCATTAATAGTAGGGTGTTGTAAGGAGGCCACCTTGACTGACTGATTGATTTATTCATGTGAGCTTCCAGACTCATATTGTTGAGTCTTTGTTCCTGCAACTGGCAGGACGATGGCAGGTTAGTCCCTTCAATACTGTGTATCTGATTTAAAAGGTGATCAAGACAAGTGTATTGAGGATTTCAGCAAGTCAGCAAAGCCAAACAGTGATAGCATGAGCATTAAGGAAAATCTCTGCCTGTGGGGAAGGAGTAATTCAGCCTCCTCAGTCTCTCCAGCTAGGCAGAAACAAGCTGGGACATGAGCAGAACCTCACAAGTTCTGCTACCGGAGGACACTCCACTCCCATAGAGAAGGAAACAGGGTTTGCCCCTCAGAAATCACTGTATAAATAAGCTAAAAGAGCACTGAAGAGTTAACAGTATGAGCCCCCATTACAGGATTCTGCTATTATATCTTTGCTGGTTATGCTGGTGTGGAGTGATTATTAGAGCTGATTGGGAATTTTTTGATTAAATATTTTTGTCTGAAACTTTGTCACGTCAAGAGAGAGACCCCAGAATAGCCAATAGCCTGGTGGTTTGGACTCTCATTTGGGCTGTAGGAGACATTGCTGCCTGATTAACTGTTTCCTAATAGGATTGCCAACTTTCTAATTGCCCTTCCCATTCCCTGAGGCCCCGTCCCTACCCCATCCCTTCTCCAGGGCACTGCCCCTTCTCCAGGGCCATGCCTCTGCTCACTTCATCCCCCCTCCCTCCATCGCTCACTTTCTCCCAACCATGCTCACTCATTTTCACCGAGATGGGGCAGGGATTTGGAGTCCGGGAGGGGGCTCAGGGCTGGGGCAGGGGGTTGGGGTGTGGGAGGAGGTGAGGGCTCCAGCTGGGGGTGTGGGCTCTGGGGTGGAGCTGGGCACGAGGGGTTTGGGGTGCAGGAGGAAGCTCCGGGCTGGGGCCAAGGGATTTGGAGTGTGGAAGGGGGCTCAGGGCTGTGGCATGGGCTTGGGGCATAGGAGGGGGTGCAGAGTGCAGGCTCCAGGAGGGAGTTTGGGTGCAGAAGGGGGTTCCAAACTGGGGCAGGGGTTTGGGGTGTGTGAGGGAGTTCAGGGTGTAGGCTTTGGGTGGCGCTGACCTCAGGCAGTTCCTGGGAAGCGGAGACATGTCCCTCTGCTCCTAGGCAGAGGGGCGGCCTGGGGGGGTCTGCGTGCTTCCCACCCCCGCAGGTGCCACCCCTGCAACTCCCATTGGCCATGGTTCCCGGCCAATGGGAGCTGCAGAGCCAGCGCTCAGTATGGGGGCAGCACCTGGAGCCCCCTGGCCGCCCCTCCACCTAGGAGCAGTATTGAAGGGACCTAGGAGCTGGAGGGATATGCTGGCTGCTTCCCGAGAGCTGTGCAGAGCTGGGCAGGGAGCCTGCCAGACCCGCTGCGCCACCAAGCGGACTTTTAACAGCCCGGTCAGCAGTGCTGACTGGAGCCACCAGTGTCCCTTTTTGACCAGGGAATCACCCAAACCACTGGGATATTGGCTGTCTGAGGTGTCTCTTTCCCTCTGTTTTTTAGCAAAAAGTTTCAGGTCTCTCTCTCTCTCTCTCTCTTTTTTTATTATTATTATTCCAATGTGGAATGAAAACAAATTCTGAAACCTCAAATTTTTATTTTTTATTTTTTGCAAAACAGAATTATTTTTTCTGACACACTTTATTGATTATATAATAAATATGATGGTGGAGCTGTTTCCTGTTATACATCTTGAAGTCGAAGGTGCCCCCAACTGCATATATAGACACCCTGCACTAGGCATGTATAAATCCAAAGAAATAATATAGACATGGATTAGTAAGGTTATTTATTTATTTATTTACATTGCCCAACGTTGTCTCTGAAGTAAGCAGAAGGAGTGGGGCTGCAGGGTTGAGATAGCACTTGTGTATTCTTTGCTCATAGAACAGTGGTCTACATGAGATTCCTTTCCAATCTTGGAGGAACTCACATGGCAGCTTGGGATATATGCTGGTGCCAAGGGTTGGGCTGTTGCTGTTTTACAGCTCTTTTATTCCAGTCTAGCTGCTTGGTGGCTCAGGAAGTCATTGCTGCCTCAGCACATTTGGAAAGTTATCCTGATACACCCGAGGGTGTCTTTTAAAGGTTAGCTTATGTGGAAACTGTGTTGCACATCTCCTCCCCACCCCCACCCCATGTCTTACTAGACTGACTTCTCACTGGGAGTGGCTTTGTCAAGTGTTCCCAGCTCTCATGAGTATTGCAATATTTGGTGTTTTGCTTCTTGAATCAAAAAATTGCATAAGAATCCCATCTTTGGTGTAAAAAAGGGAATTTTCTACCCTTCATGGTTGTGGAGAAAAGCTTGAAAACATAAATCAAGAGCAGGTTGACACTTCTTTCAATGGAAAATACATTTTTTGGACAAAAACACACAAAAACTTATCTTGAGTTTTCTTTTAATTTTTTGATGAAAAATTTCGTAACACTTAAAAAAAAAAGTAATAAAAGCCACAATCCAGCCTTTAATGAGTGTTTTGGGAAGCAGTAAAGGAGACCTGAACAACCTGGAAACACACAACAAGCCTTGATGAGAGGAGTTTGTAATGATTGATGTATCATCGTATTGCATATAGGATTATATTTTACGTATGTCTTCGCCTGCAAACTTTATTCAGCTGAAAAAATGCTGCTCTTTTCTTTCTATCAGGACATTTGGTAGCTACATTTAGTCCGGAAAACTCTGCAAAGCACTGAGTCTTATGTTGTGAACTGAATTATACAATACTTTTATTCACTCTGGTCTGCAGTCAGGGATTACCAGGTCCAGAAGCCCTCTAACAAGCAAATCCTGGTCTAAGTCCCCAAACTTCACCAGGTGTTTTCAGCCGAAGCGTCATTGTTGATCCCAATATTGGAAGCATTCAGGGATTCCTGCAAATAACTAGGCCCTAGCCCAATGGGTTCTTTGATGATGAAGACTAGAACCGTGAAATGAATCAGTTATTGTATGTGGAGCAGCATGGGGACCAGAGCCTTGGTGTTGTATGCTCTTATTGCTTTGTGCCACTTATAAGGAGAAAAGCTTCTCTGTGGCCTTCACAGTCAACCCAGGGTAGAGCACACTGCAGTAGTCTAATCTCTAGTTAACAAAGGCATGGATTACTATGGGGACAGTCCATTTCTGAGAGGAAGGGACACAGTCCTATGCCTATATGAAGATAGAAAAAGGTGATTATGGTCATTGCTACTGCTTGGGTATTTAGAAGTATTTCAATGGGAGTCACTGCTCACCACCTTGACAATCAGAGGTCACTTGCCCCCTGTGAAGAGCACAGTCATAATTACTCAAAAAGAACAGGAGTACTTGTTGCACCTTAGAGACTAACAAATTTATTTCAGCATAAGCTTTCGTGGGCTACAGCCCACTCCATTGGTTGCATCCGATGAAGTGGGCTGTAGCCCACGAAAGCTTATGCTCAAACAAATTTGTTAGTCTCTAAGGTGCCACAAGTACTCCTGTTCTTTTTGCGGATACAGACCAACACGACTACCACTCTGAAACCAGTCATAATTACTGGCATTTTTAAATAGTGCTTTCTTCACTTTCACACATGGGCAGAGCATATAATAGGCATGGGAAGGCATTGCCTTCCCACACAGGTGCCCCAGGCGTGTCGCCAAATGCTGGGGCCCTGGTGGCCCTGCCTCTTCCCCTCCCTGCCTTCCACGCTACCATGTTTTTCTTTATTATGGTTCATGCAGGTTCTGGGACAGCTGAGCAGGCTGAGTAGCAGATAGCCTGCTCAGCTGCCCCTGAACCTGCATGGAACATATATGAGCTCAAATTTCAGTCACTCATGCTTTCCCCGCTGCTGCAGTTTTCTCCAGCACACCACCAATGCCACCAACCCTCCTCTCCAGAGATCCCAGCTTGCTGTGCTGCTGCTTGCTTTGGGGTTCCTTCCCCTCCTGCCCACTCGGCTCCCTCCTTGCTTGGCCCCTCACCCCATCTAGTCCCCCCTCCCTGCTCCTTGGGTGGGCTAAGTAGGCTTCCTCCTTCCCTCCCCTTCCACCACTGCTCCTCCTCCTCCTCCGCCCTCTCCCTGCTCGGTTGGCCCCAGCCAGTGAGTCCCCCTGTCTCTGCTCAGCCTCCCTCCTGCTTGCTCTGTGTGGGGGTTTCCTCCTCATCCCCCCTGCCCACCTGCTGCCTGGGTTCCTCCTCCTCTCCTCTTCCTGCTCGTGTTTGGCCTCCTGCCACTCACTCATTGCAGTCCCCCGCTCCCCATTCACTCAGCCCTCCCCCTCACTGCTCTCCAGTTCCACCCACATTCCCCCTCCCTCGCTTGCCCTACCCCTGTTGCTCAGTTTAACATGTTGATGCTTTTTGTACTTTGCATTATATAATAGGGAGTTGTGGGAGGTGAAGGGCCCCATCAGTTTGAAAAGTGATTCTGGTTTTCACTGGCTAGCCTAGCTGTGGGATTCCTCCTGCTGTGCTGATGCTGGAGCAACTCAGCTAAGGCGCCGGAACTGGGGGGAGGGCAGATCACTTTTAAAAGAGGGTGGGCTTTTGGAAAGCTTGCCTCTCTCACCAACAGAAGTTGGTCCAATAAAAGATATTATTGCCTCACCCACCTTCATGGGTGGCAGGTATAATAGTCCAGGGGAGACCACCTTGTCTCTCTAAAAGGACACAAGTCATATAGAACTCATCACACATCATTTGTGTGTGAAACAAGGAATCACGTTGAAATCAGAGTTGTTGGATGATTCCTCTATGAACTCTACTGTACCACAAATACAACTACCTACATGCACAGCCTGTTCAGTAATCAATTAAGAGTCCCTTCAAAGAGACTCATTTGTTTTCCAGATAAGAGAAATGGAAAGTAAAATTTAAGGGAAGAAGCATGGCTTGGTGTTGAAAGCAGAGCTAGAAATGTGAAGATCTGGGGTTCTATTAATGGCCCCCCATCACAGACTTGCAATGTGACATTGCACCCATCATTTAAGACTTGATCTCAAGGGGAGTCTTTCCATTGATTTAAAAAGACAGCGGATGGGGACTTAATTAGCACATGCCTCAGTTTCTCCATCCGAAAAACAGGGATAATAATACTTGCCTGCCTCACAGGAGTTTGTATAAATTCATTGGTTTTGGTTAGGTGCTTTGAGGTCATCAGATGGAAAGTGCTTAGAAGTGTGATTTTGCAAAGTGTTTTTTACCATTTCAAAACCTTTATGCTTCATTCAGGCAGTATTCACTCCTCCTGGATCATAGGAGAATTTCAGTTTGGGACTTTATTGGACAACTCCTCCTCCCACTGTGTGATGCTAGAGCAAGTTGCCAGAAAGGGGGGGGGGAGCAGGGCCCCACCCCATCATCCCTTTTCAAAGTAGGAGGTGGGAGGGCTAGACAAAGACGCAGGTAGGCCAGCCAACCTTATGCTATGTGTGCAGTCAGTCAGTGTGCTGCAGGGAGGGCTGGATCACTTGTGGCAGCAGGCACCCTATGCTGTCCTGTCCTCAGGGCCAGGGCCAGCTAAGCGGGACTGGGCGGCTGAGGCTGAGCAATAAATGGCCAGGAGGCATGGATCCCTGTCCACTTGGGCCAGAGCCCTTCAGAGCATTCCCACAGGTAAGCAGTGGGCAATTAGGTTTTTTCACTCGTTCAAATTCTGCGCTGGGCAGGGCAGGAGGTTGGGTTAGGGTTAGGGTATTTACTTCTAGATCAGACTCTTGGCTTTTTTCTTGCTATAAAAGTAAATAGTACCATTTTTTTTAAAGCAGAGAGATACAGTATGTTCATAGAATTCCTATTAATCGATAAATGAATTGTTTCACACAGGCCTAAGATGCAGCTGTTTATTATGTTGGCATATTTGTTCCAAGGAATTAGATATTCAGAAGAACTCATAAGATGGAACATTAAACATGGAGAAGAAATGCTAAAGAAGATTACTGTGGATCCAGAATGCTTTATGAATGTTGTAAGTTATGTAATTTTCTCTCTATTTAAAGTATGGATTGCATTATTACTAATACAACATCACTGATAATGGTCTGCGTGCCAAATTAATTTTATTCAAGTCCAGTTCACAATGAATACAAACTATGGTCATGTGTCCAGTAGATGTACCTTGCATAAAATCACATAATAAGACAGCATGTTAGATTGGTGCTGCTACCACCTCACCTTTGGCTGAAAAGACAGGTAAGTAGTTGCTTTAGGGCACTGGGAGTCAAGACTCCTGAATTCTGTACCCAGCTCTGCCACTGATTCACATCGTCTATGAGCAGTGCGCTTAAGGCCTGATCCAGTTCCTACTGAAATCAGTGGGAGTCTCTCCATGTATATGAACAAATATATGCTGCTGTAAGCCACCGTCAGAGTTATTTAGAGGGTGTTAATACTGTGGTGATCAGGGCTGGCTTTAGGCCGATTCCCCGGAATTGGGCCCCGCGCCTAAGAGGGCCCCACACCTGCGCCGAAGAGGGCCCCACGCCTTAGGTGCCTTTTTAATTTTTTTTTACTCACCCGGCAGCGGTCCGCTCCGGGTCTTCGGTGGCACTTTGGCGGCGGGGGGTCCGCTCCGGGTCTTCGGTGGGTTTTCGGCGGCGGGGGGTCCACTCCGGGTCTTCGGCAGCATTTTGGCGGCAGGGAGGGGGAGAGGGTCCTTCAGTGCCGCGGAAGACCTGGAGCCGAGTGAAGGACCCTCCGCCGCCGAAGTCCTGCCGAAGACCCGGACCGCCGCCGGGTATTCGAATCGGGCCCCGCAGGTCCTAAAGCCAGCCCTGGTGGTGATGATAGCTTCCTCTGACAAGGGTTGGTATTTGTGGGAATTGCAGGGGGCTGAGAAGGGATTTGACTGAGAGGAGATGCCTGGTACACTGGGACAGGAAAGGAATTTCAGGACCTCCATACTTGGCCTTGGGGATTTTGACTGCCAGACAGCCAGATCCCCAGTGGAGACTATTTTCCAATCTAAAATAAATTAAACCCTTCCCCTGTAACAACATGGATGCTCACTACAGCATCTAGGAAGTTAAATATCTTCCCTCAAAAACTGGTTTCTGACAATACAGGCTACCTTCAACTACAAACCTGCTGTCTGGATCATTTTTAAATTGTTCCAGGTTAAAGGGGACAGTTTTATGAGTAAGTTGTTACATTATTTTTCAAGTTAAAAGCCCATGCATTTCTTGCAAAAGTATTATTATGCACTGTAGCATTAAGGGAGCGTCTTTAACACTAAGCTCCTAAAGCTATATAGAAAGCTTGCATAACAAGACAAATATATCTATGTTGTGCTGCTTGTCTCATTTTAAAAGTAATATGTTGCTTCCCAGCATCCAGGGAAACTGATCTTCTCTCATTTTTCAAGAGGGTTATGAATGAAGAGGGAATGAATTGTCTACGAGTCAGGCTATTACCCTATTCACTTTTTTTTACTATACATTTTCTTGGCTCTTTTCCCACAAATCCAGCTAACATGGCATTTTTTGAAAATAAGCCCGGCACTGAAAAGCATTTCTGCTAATAGATTGCTGAATATTCAATAGATACAGTCAAATAGTAGAAAAAAAGTATCTGGTGAATATATCACTTGACCAATTTCATAAATAATCGAAATATATTAGAGACTAGTATTGGACCATCTCTGGCGCTGAGCAAATACCACAAAAAGGATTCAACTATTCAGATGTCCAAAAGGGTGAAATTAATCAGAAAAGAACATATTAATCCAATTCTATTCAACCAGCTATATCGTTTAATCCTTAGCCAACTCCCTAATCCATTTAGTACTTAGATACCAGCGCTATGGTGATGACTACTCCTGAAAAATCTAAAATACAGTAGATATATATAATCAATATTTTCTTGATTTCAATGTTTGAATTTAACTGATGGTCTAATCCTAGATATTAAGTGTAGAACAGATTGTAATTCTTCGTAATTTTTAGGGATGCAGCATTGAAATCTGACTCTATGTAGTCTAGAGCAGTGGTCTCCAATTTTTTACGCCCAAGATCACTTTTTGAATTTAAGGGCAAGCCAGGATCTACCCCGCCCCTTCCCTGAGATCCCTCCTTCCCCAAAGCCCTGCCCCACCCACTCCATCCCCCCATCTCTCCGTCACTCGCTCTCCCCCCCCACACACTTTCACCGGGCTGGGGTAGGGGGTTGGGGTTCGGGAGGGGGTGTGGGCTCTGGGCTGTGGCTGATGGGTTTGCAGCATGGGAGGGGGCTCTGGGCTGAGCCTGGGGCAGGGGGTTGAGGTGCAAGAGGGGGTGAGGGGTGCAGCTCTGGGAAGGAGTTTGGGTGCAGGAGGGGGCTCTGGGCTGGGGCAGAGTGTTGGGGTGCAGGAGGAGGTACAGGGTCCTGGCTCCAGGAGGGGGCTCAGGGCTGGGGCTTGGGGTGCAGGAGGGGGTTCAGGGTGCTCAGGGAGGGGGCTCAGGGCTGGGGGTTGGGATGCGGCATCCTGCCAGGCAGCACTTACCTCTGGTGGCTCCCGGTTGGTGGTGCAGCGTGGCTGCAGCTAAGGCAGGCTCCCACTCTGGCCACTTCCAGGATCAGTGTGGGGCCGGAGCAGACAGGGAGCCTGCCTTAGCAGCAGCTCCGCTGTACCCAGGGCCGGCTCTAGGCACCAGCAAAGCAAGCAGTTGCTTGGGGCGGCAGATTTGCAAGGGGCGCAAGAATCCAGCATGGGAGCTGAGAACCAACAGGGGGCCCTGGGAGCTGTAGTTCCTTGGTTAGCTCCCTGCCTATAGAGCCAGCCCTGGAGCAGGGAAAGAACTACATTTCACAGCATTCCCTTGGCCACTAGCAACAGGAAAGGGTGGGGGAAGGAATATGGAACTGAAATCTGCAGCTTATTGTGAATGGTAGGAACAGAGACAGCTCTAGGTTTTTTGCCCCCCCCCCCTCGTGCACCCCTGTATTGCCCCAGTCCTGGGCTCTTCCCCCCCACACGCCCCCTTGCTGCCCCAGCCCTGGGCTCTCCCCCCCAACCCGCACCCCCCTGTTGCCCCAGCCCTGGGCTTTCCCCCCCGACCCGCACCCCCTGCCGCCCCAGCTCTGGGCTCTCACCCCACCCACACCTCCTGCCGCCCCAGCCCTGGGCTCTTCCCCCTCACCCCCCGCATCACCGGCCGCCCCAGCTCTGGCCCCCATCCGCACCTCCTGCCACCCCAGCTCTGGGCTCTCCCCCGCCCACACCCCCTGCAGCCCCAGCTCTGGCCCCCACCTGCACTCCCCTGCTCCCCCAGCCCTGGGCTCTTCTCCCCCCCCCCTGCACCTCCTGCCGCCCCAGCCCTGGGCTCTCCCCCAAAGAAGGAATTGGGGGGACTAAATGGATGGTGCACCTCTCTATCTGAAGACTAGCAAGGGAGGTATGTGGCTCCCACTAGAATTTAAAACGAAAAGTAAGGGAGGGGAGGCTCTGGACCTGGGCAGCTTTAGATACAGTACCAGGCACTTAGGAGGATTTCCACTTCTGAGCCATGGAAGCAGAAATTGACTTTTCCTTTTCAGATATAGCTAATATTCAGAAAGGGAATCTAGCATCTGCCTTCCAGATTTTAACACCCTCAAAATTCAGGAGTGCTCAAGCTCAATTTGGGCAGCTGTTACTTCATTTCCCCCAAATCAAATATACTGATCCACTGTAACTTGCTGTAGAAAAAATAGAATAAATTGAGCAAGAAATGCTTCCTAGTGGTTATTAGGACTGGAATTGCTATTTTCAACAGCCATTGCTTTTTTTTTTTTTTTTTTTTTTAAGTTTTAGTTTTATTTGTTTAAAAGGAATACCGTGATAGTGCATTCCCCATAGAAACAAAGAATGGAACAAAAGAATAATAAAGGCACCTCAACTTTTCCTCATTTATGTGGGACAGTCTTATAATATGCATCCAGCTATCCTCCAGTCACACAAGCTGAAAATTGTTCCACTTTACTGCAGTTCTGTAACCATATGGGAACCAATCCTGTCTGTGTTCTGTGCACATCCAAAATTCCTGCTGAATGACCTGCCCTGGGAGCGAGTTACCAGTGACCCAGGGCTGGGGTGGCAGGAGGGTGCAGTTGGGGGGGGGGAGGGAGAGCCCAGGGCTGGGGTGGGGGGCAGCCAAAAAAGTTTTTGCTTGGGGCAGCAAAAAACCTAGAGCCGGCCCTGGCTGTACCACCGGAGATCGTGATCGACTGGGAGATCCTCTAGGATCGACCAGTCGATTGCGATCGATCGGTTGGTGACCACTGATGTAGAGGCTGCACTACCCAGGTGAATCACAGTTGCCCTTCTATTGTGGTGTTACAGCATATTGCATCAACAGCCCTTCCTTGCCATCTCTTTCCCCCAGGGTTAAAGGGAGGGCTCCGAGCTTTGCTGTGCTTCAGTGATCGCTTTCGGGCCGTTACCAGCTAGCATAATTAGAATCCTGGGGAAATGAACTAGTCCCCAGCAGCCCTGGGAACTGGAAGAGCAAAAAGGTGGCACTTTCTCCCTGTCCCTCCTGTGTTGAGCAACAGCTCAAGTGGACATGTGGATTGGGACCAATGTTTCCTCCAAGAGACCTCAGTGCACACGATGTGAAAAATGGATATATATATATATAAACAAGCCTTTATTTGGCTCCCTGCAGACTGAAATTATCAGGTACCATGGATACCCCAGTGAGGAATATGACGTTACAACAGAAGATGGATATATCCTTAGCCTTAACAGAATTCCTGGTGGGAAGAACCGTGGGAACACAGGTATGATTTACTTGTATGAAGTAAGGAAGGGTTGGTGGGCCAAGTTTCTAAAAACAGTCCCCTAATTTGCACTCGAGTGTATGCAGCTGCGTGTTTCATGGTTTTCAATTACGGCAAACTGTACTGGATTCATGTGGTGGGCTTCTGGAGAGCCTGGTTGTCCAGGTTCCATGGCTCTGGGTCATCCTGGCTATGTGGAATATCCCAGGGCTTTCAGGCTCCCTGCCACATAATTGGAAGCTTGGGAGCCCTGGTTCCATGCCATGGAGGTGGAGGCTCTCAGATCTTTCAGGTTCTCTGCTGTGGAGTTGGGAGCGTGGAAGCCCAAGCAAGACTAGGGAGGACTAGGGAGCCTAGAAGCCCTGAGAGCCATGGCTGAGCCAAGAGTCTTGGAGATTGGGCTTGCAAGCTCAATTTCTTTCAAAAATATCTGGATTACTTTAAAACATTTTTTTTTCAGATTTACTTTCAGAAGATTTGGAAATTCTGTTTTTTTGTTCTGAAATAGAATGAAATTTGTTCAGAATTTTGCACGGAATGGAAATTCCGTTTTTTGACCAGCTCTAGTTGCGACACAAAAATTATACATAACCAAAACTAAAAACAACACTGCATGTCTATCCAAGAGTCAGCATCACCAGGTAACACCTGCCAGAGTGTCATGTTACTTAAGCTCTAGTTAAATTTGCAAACAAAAATTCTGTTTAGTGGCAGTTAAGGTTGCAGCAGAACACGCTCCTTCGACCGAAAACTTCTCAAGAATGGAAATAGGAAGGGAAATGCACATACCTTGCTTTTCACCTTCCTATTGCCTACCGTGTGTGTAATAGACTCCAGCACTCCATGAGGCTTTCACTTCCTTCTCCAACAGATTCCAAAAATTACAACATCCCCCAGCTTCCTCAAGCATAAAACCTTAATGGTCACCTCGTGTGCTTTTATATCAGCAGTTCAGCACACCTGATAGTCACGCATTCCATGCAATTGGAAAGTTATTCTGCCTGAATACTGCCAAGGTCAGTCAGCATAAGTACACCAAGAATAAGCCTCCATGTTTAGCAGTGATGAAATAACCTGTCAGCTGGAAGGAACCTCAGTGAAGGAGTCTCTCTCATCACTCAATTCCCAAAATACTCCATAATCTCTCTTGGACTTCTGGAAACTGGACACAGCCACAAGTAGCTGCAGCAGCGGGTCTGCTCATTTCTTTGCCACCACAAAGCATATTTTTCAACCTTCAAACATGCTAATAAGGGATATAGCCACCATCTTGACCAGCACTTGCGATAGAACTGATGACCTAAAAGCATGAGTCTTTAGCTTGTACTAAAGAGTAAAGCTGAGAGCTAGCACAGACTTGCATTCTCTATGGCAGTGGTCTCCAACCTTTTTATGCCCGAGATTACTTTTTGAATTTAAAGGCAACCTAGTATCTACTCTGCCCTTTCCCCAAAGTCCTGCCCCACTCACTCCATCCCCCACCCTCCGTCACTCGCTCTCCCCCACCCTCACTCACTTTCACCGGGCTGGGGTAGGGGGTGTGGGCTTTGGGCTGGGACCGAGGGGTTCACAGTCTGAGAGGGAGCTTTGGGCTGAGCCTCGGGCAGGGGGTTGGGATGCAGGAGGGGGTTCAGGGTGCTGGCTCTGGGGAGGAGGCTCAGGGCTGGGGCTTGGGGTGCAGCCTCCTGCTGGGCAGCACTTACCTCTGGTGGCTCCTGGTTGGTGGTGCAGCATGACTGCCGCTAAGGCAGGCTCCTGGCCTACACCAGCCCCATGCCACTCCCGGAAGGGGCCAACGCGCCCCTGCGGCCCTGGGGGGGGGGAGGGAGGGTGCGGGCAGCACCTGGCTCCACATGCTGCCCCTCTCTGCAAGCACTGCCCCCCCCCAGCTCCCATTGGCCACAGCTCCTTGTTCCTGGCCAATGGGAGCTGCGGGAGCAATGCTTGCAGGCAGGAGCAGCGCACAGAGGGAGACCCATGCCCCCGGGTCCGTGCTGGCTGCTTCCAGGAGCGGTGTGGGGCCCGGGCAGGCGTGGAGCTTGCCTTAGTGGCAGCCCCGCTGTGCCGTCGGAGATCGCGATCGACAGGTTGGTGACCACTGCTCTATGGACTGGGTCCAGAAAGTCACAGAGGACACACTGAGCAATGGGTTACACAAGCAAAGTGTGTGACAACATACACATTTCAGTTGGTGAGTCACACTTTAATTTACAGATTACTCACATTTTCCAGTACAAAGATCTATTTTAAAGAGATCTTTTCGCTGTGTGATTTACATGCAACAATGCCATCCTCCCACATAGATCAGCAGCAGGGTCTGAAGGGTTAGGCCTTCCAATCCCTATTTTAGACCTTTACTGTTGAGCTCCAGCAGTAACTGCCCCACCTTTTGGAGACCAACCAGTGGAGGAGGACTTGACACACACTTTCCCAATGATTTACATAACTATTTACTAGTCAGCAGTAGCCTCCTGTGTTCTATCCCTGGCTTTGGGGAAAGGTCTGTGGTTTACAGAAGTTGGAGAAAAGATAATCCAAACTGGTTTAGTCACTCTGAGTGACAGTGTGATGCAGTTGGGTTTGTCACGTTAATTAGAGATCTGGGTTCTAGATCTCCAGACTCCTTCCTAACTGGCTTCTAATTTGGGATTTGTGGCATAGTGTGAAAGGGCAGCCCTACCTCATGTGCCCTTCAGCAATCCAGGTCAGCCTGCCTCAGTTTCTCCTTTCAGATACCCCAAGAACTCCATGACAGGCTCTCTTGCCTCAATAGCACCTCCTGGGAGCTGGTTTATTACACAAACAACATGAAATTGCTCTGTAACCAGAAATTCCAGCATAGCTCATTTATAGGAGCCAGCCACCCAGTGACACACAGGAATTTCACCCACACTTAGATGGGGGGGGGGGGGAATAGCTCAGTGGTTTGAGCATTGGCCTGCTAAACCCAGGGTAGTGAGTTCAATCCTTCAGGGGGCCATTTAAGGATCTGGGACAAAATAATCTGTCAGGGATGGTACTTGGTCTTGCTATGAAGGCAGGGGACTGGACTCAAGGTCCCTTCCAGTTCTACATTACTATGAATAGATGAGATTTGAACCCCAGGTCTCCTCTTGCCCCCCTCAAGGACCTTTCCCCTAGATTTACAGGTATATTTGGGGAGAGGCTCTTGCATTTGTTTTGTTGCCTCTCTGTAAGTCACACAAACACACACATTGCCATTCTGATTCAAAAGCTCTAAAATATACATAGACAGAAAGTACTGATGTATAACTCCTATTCTTGGAATCCGCACATGAGGAGTAACAATGTGGGCAAAGAGCAGATCCCAGGGCTTTAGATTTCTTGCAAAAGGGGTATAAAAAGTGGCACAGTCCAGTGGGGAATTGCCAAAAGAGGTGATGTTGAGCTCTTATTCTTTCTCTATCGATTCATTTTTCATCAAAACAGCATGAAAAACCCAGTCGTGCTCCATTTCTAGTCTATGTTTTGGTTTTTGTCATTTCAATGAGACTTTAACAACCTGTTAAAGCAAACGCTGTAACGCAACCTTCACCTCTGTGTAGCTACTGCCATGCCCTAATAAAATGTTCTTCCTTTTCAGGGCAAAAGCCAGTAGTGTTTTTGCAACATCCACTCCTAGGAGATGCTACCCACTGGATTTCAAACCTGGACAACAACAGCCTGGGCTTCGTGCTAGCAGATGCTGGCTTTGATGTTTGGATGGGAAACAGCAGAGGGAACACTTGGTCTATAAAACACAAGACACTTAAACCTGACCAACAGAAGTTCTGGGAGTTCAGGTAGAGTGAATTATTGAGAACTACCAAAAATGGAACTGGCTGGTTCCTTGGAGACTGGCTGGGCTGGGGGATAGATAATGGGATAGGGGAGTCTTTCCATTTCACATTATTAGTTCATACCTAGCCCAGATTGGTAGTGACCCAAGGCGTGGGAGGTGGCCTACAATGATAAGCAGGGTGGACAAGATGATAAAAATGCCCAGGGGCTGAAGTGTGGGAGATGAATGGTGGGGAGGGATTGAAGGAGTAAGGGAAGGGTGTGGTTAAAGGGAGGCGGATACTGAGGTGAGTTAGGGGAGGACGACGAAAAGGAAGATAAGCATACTGGACAGTGATAGTGAGATTGGGCAGCTGAAGGGCTGCAGTGATAGGAGAGAGTCAGGATAAAGTGGCATGGGCAACCAATGGCAATGCAGCAAATGAGGGGAAAAAACACCTATTCAGAGTCCAAGTATCAGAACTGCTATGAGACTGAAGGGTTTTCCTGTCTGTAGCTCCTCATAGGCATGGGGAAAGGCCCATGGCTTTGTGCTCTGGCACATCCCACTAATCTTAGGTCTCCTGAGCAGACATGCTTCTGCCTTGATCTCTGGAGACAGAGCTGCCTTACTTTCTGAAGTGAGGCAAAGAACCCAAACTTCTAAATGGTTTGACTTAATAATTGAACAGTTCCTGTTTTACTTAGCTAACAAACTTGAGATTTACTAATGCGCATTCTAATGTAGTTGGGACTATTGTAATTAATGCATGTAAGCCTTTTGTGTTTCATCTCTGTAGTTTTGATGAGATGGGTAAATATGACATTCCAGCAGCTCTCTACTTTGCCATGAATAAAACGGGACAAAAGGAGCTGTACTATGTTGCCCATTCAGAAGGCACAACGTTAGGTACGTGAAGGAATGCAAGCTGGTGTACCATAGCATCCTATTTACATCCCCACAGGATAGTGAAAGCAGGATGTGGACTTCGGTTATTAACTCCTTTTCTCCCTAGCTTAAAAGTTAAAGGTAGAAATACTTTCTAAACTGAAATTGTCAATGTTTGGATAACTTTTCTCAGAACAATTTTTGTTTGTCTGAACTAAGCAAACAAATTGGTTCCTGACATCCTTTTAGACTTCCTTGGTAAGGTTTGTTGATATCAAAACCTATTATTTAGCAGGTGGTCACTGTGAAAGCTTGCCTGGTGTCTTTGCTTATTCTAATTTTGCCAGCTCCTGCGAATTTATCACTAGTCTCACAATATTTGTTGCCAGCTCCTGGAGTCAATGCTATTATACGAGAAGCTCAGCTTTCATGATTTAATTTAAAAAAAAAAAAAAAAAAGTACTTTTCTAACCCTCATGTTTTGGAGAAAGGATCAAAAACACAACCTCTTGCGGCTCAAACAACAGAAGGCAAATAAAAAGAACCTAAACATTATTTAATTTCAAGCCAATCTTTTTATTTTAGTGGGGCCTGATGCAGGATTTTGTGTGCTTGGTGTTGTGTGCTTGGTCTGCTATTTAAAAACAAATTGCTGGTACTATAGCCACTAAATCAATATTTACAAATTGTTTACTGTGCATACCATCAGTACAGAAAGTCAACTCAGTCCCTAGTATATGAATGCAATGAGGGACATGATTCATTTACAGTCGCTTGAGGGTTCCTGGTTTACCCATAGGATCTATTGGTGACAGTGGGATGGGGGATATAGGCTTGTATGCCATGTTGCACCATTGCCATTTGAAAAAAGGAAAATAGTTGGGGAAAAGACCAAAAAAAAAACAAAAAAAAAAGGGGGTGGTTGGGAGCAGGAAGTGTGTTACCACTTCTTTGCATAATATCCCTTTCCCCTTTTCCTCCTCCAGTAAGAACATTCTTAGGATCTTAAGACAAAAATGATAAAACATACATTTAGGCTGGGATTTTCAATGGCATAAACAGGAGTTGGGTGCTTAACTCCCTTAGGCAGAGGGATAGCTCAGTGGTTTGAGCATTAGCCTGCTAAACCCAGGATTATGAGTTCAGTCCTTGAGGGGGCCATTTAGGGAACTAGGGTAAAAATCTGTCTGGGGATTGGTCCTGCTTTGAGCAGGGGGTTGGACTGGATGGCCTCCTTAGGTCCCTTCTAACCCTGATATTGTATGATTCTAGGCACCTTTGAAAATCCCAGCCTTAGAATACAAATAGTATTATACATCTTCTATACATAGGCATTGTTAAGGCCATTTTAATTGCTCTTTAAAACACTGTGGAATTGTGAGTACTCACAGTATAGTGTGTTTCTTTTTTATCTGAACATTTGCCTGCCCTTGTGAATTTAAGTCACAGTTTTAATAGTCTTTTAAAGATAGTTTTGTATGTGGACAATTAAATAATCTGCAAGTTATATAGGTAGGGTCTCTGCTCTAAGGGTTAAATGTAAAAAAAATCAAATGCAAATCCAAACCTCCTGAGAATTATATTACAGTACTATTGTAAATTTACAACCCTATACATAGTGCTTTAGAAACTGAGCATCATAAAACTCAGAAAATATTTTATGGGAATTTTGGAAACTTGATAGGAAAGATTCTGGAATCATCAAGAAATCTGGTTAATAGAAAATTTGGTTCTACATCAAAATGAGTTGAAACTATAACCTGACTCATGGCCACCTGAATCCATCTGAACAATACCCCAAAACTTAATTTTTCCCAATGAAGACTAAATGGAGATTGAGGATGAACATTTTGCTGTGATAATATAGAATCACAGGGCTGTAAGGGACCTTGAGAAGTCATCAAGTCCAGCCCCCTACACTGAGGCAGAACCAAGTAAACCTAGATCATCCCTGACAGGTATTTGTTCAACCAGTTCTTATGAACCTCCAATGATGGAGATATTCCACAAGCTCCCTAGGAACCCTATTCCAGAGCTCAACAACCCTTATAGTTAGGAAGTTTTTCCTAATATCAAACCTAAATCTCCATTGCTTCAGATTCAGCCCATTACTTTTTGTCCTACTTCAGTGGGCCTGGAGAACGATTATATGGCATTTGAATAGATAAAAGGCTACTTATAATTTTTAATCTTCAGTTTGCTGCATGGTAACGATTTATTTTAATTATGAATGATTGCTTTGTAATAATACAAAATAATTTGTATTTTCCCAGGTTTTGTAGCATTTTCCATTAGGCCAGACTTGGCTCAAAGAATAAAAATGTTCTTTGCCTTGGGGCCGGTAGCCACAATTACATTTGCCAAAAGCCCTGCGATAAAGTTTGCCTGTCTTCCTGAAACACTTCTCAAGGTATGTCAGTCCTCCACCTATAGGGACAGATTGTTGGCTTCAACTCCACCTGATCTGCTCTGCCTGAAAGGAATAGCCAAGAATTCCTCCGGGAATCCTTGAGTGGTGCAGAGCTTCTGTGTACCCCGTGCTCCCTTTCTACTGGGGGGCATGTCAGGGGCTAGAAGAGTTAGGTGGAACTGGAAAGTAAACTCAGCACAGCTGAAAATCTGGCCCTGAATATTTGTTATTCAAATATTTCTATGATGGACTTGGAGCTGCTCTACAATGATTTATGAATATTGCATGTTGGCCTGTTTATTGGGGTGTTTTCTGAATGACTATATTGGTTTAACTCAACAAGAGTCTGTGTGGAAAAACAGGCAGGAAAGAAAAGAATGGCTCAAGACAATTCACCCCTCAACCAACACTCAAGAGTTGTTAGGAGACAGTTGCAATCCTATTGCCTCTGAGGATTTTACTTCGATCACCTTCTGAGCCTAGAAGAACAAAAGAACTATAGCAGTTTTAAAGAGAGAAGTGGTAGGGGAACAAGGACCTTACTGGGACCCTGGGACACAGAACCCTGGCCTGCCTACTTATCATCCCAGGATGGCAAGCCTATACGTAAGATAGATATGCTTATAGATGGTTTTAAAATCATTTTTCTCTAAAAGCCTTGTTCCTACTGCAAAATAAATAAATCCTTTTGTCTAAGAAGGCTGGTCACTGTACATCACTAATCACAGACTCCTGAAGGGAAGAATTGCAGGTGCCCAAATCCAGTCAGAACCACTGGATACCCATGGTTGATATGCAGAGGACTGTAGCCCAGGGCCAAGTCTAAGAGTGGGAGAATTATAAAATTATGTCCCATGACAGAAAAAAGTCATGAGGCCTGAAACCTGAAAGGTGCACCCAGAGAGACCAGACATGGGACAGAGGTGCAGCTAGTCCTACAGCCATGACAATTTAGAATTCTATTTCCCTGTTTATGGGGGGAGGTAAAAGTTACACAGGAACAGCTGTTCCTGGGGCCCCATGAGAACTGCCCCCTTTGGCCAGCATGTACATACATACTGTGACAAAGTTCCTCCTCTATCTTGGTGGGTCCTGTGCTTATTGGCAGATTTTCTTGCCTCAGAGATTCACCATGTGGGTTGGGGAACAGCCCAGAGACCTTCCCCTCTGGAAGAACCCACAGTCCAGGTCAATTGGGAGGTTTGGGGGGAACCCGGGCCCGCCCTCTACTCCGGGTTCCAGCCCAGGGCCCTGTGGACTGCAGCTGTCTATAGTGCCTCCTGTAACAGCTGCATGACAGCTACAACTCCCTGGGCTACTTCCCCATGGCCTCCTCCAAACACCTTCCTTAGTCTCATCACAGGACCTTCCTCCTGGTGTCTGATAACACTTGTGCTCCTCGGTCCTCCAGCAGCACACTCTCTCAGCTCCTTGCGCCTCTTGCTCCCAGCTCCTCACACACACACCACAAACTGAAGTGAGCTCCTTTTTAAAAACCCAGGTGCCCTGATTAGCCTGCCTTAATTGATTCTAGCAGTTTCTTCTTAATTGGCTCCAGGTGTCCTAATTAGCCTGCCTGCCTTAACTGGTTCTAGCAGGTTCCTGATTACTCTAGTGCAGCCCCTGCTCTGGTCACTCAGGGAACAGAAAACTACTCATCCAGTAACCAGTATATTTGCCCTCTACCAGACTCCTGTACCCCACTGATCTGGGTCTGTCACAATACTAACTCAATGGATACTAGTGTTCTATATTTTTAAAGCAAACCTGAGAATTATCAGATTGGAAGTGATTTCAAAGGAATCACTATCACAACGCTGGTGTGGGCTTGAAGACTATCATGGAAATGCTGGTTGTGGTTCTGTAGTTAAGATTGAGTTGAGATTTAAATTTAAAGCTGGAATTCAACCACTTTGCTACAGATGACGACTGCAGAATATCCTCCTCAAAATGACAGCTCTTATTTTTTGAATACAGTATGAATTTTCTGAGAATTTAAAAGTAAATCCTTTAATTTTGGGTTTAAAATTAATTTTTTTGTCCCAAATGTTCTTAATAGAATAATGCAGACACTTCAGACTTCTCAGATAGTTAAAAAATCACTGAAATCTCATAACCTCATTGAAGCTGGTGGCTATAGTGTCCCCTGTCCCCCGCATCATTTAAGATGATAGAAACAGTTAAGCTTTGTTGTGAAGTAATAGTGAGCTCTACCCAAAACACACCCAAAGCCACTCAGGAATTTGAAGTTGCCAGATATTGTCTGAATTTGTGTGTGTGTCTGTGAGAGAGGGAGAGAAGCAGAGAAGCATACAGAAACAAATAGAGAAGGACACTCCAGACACAGCCTGGACAAGCATAGCATGTGGCCCCAAGAGAAGTCTAGAAAGAGTTTTTGGAGGGGGTGATGGGCAAAGAGGGGCTTGCAGCTGTGAGCAAGGAGACTATCTCCTGCTGTTTTGGTTCTCTTGTGTTCAGAGAAACAGAATTTTTCATATTCTTTGTAAATAAACTAGATTGCATCAAAGTTCCTCGACTCTATCATAAATTTCTCCTCCCAAATTTTTACTAACCACTTGGATCAAAAGGGGTTGTGTGGTCCTTTAAGAAATGTAGCATTTGAGTCAGGTTGCTTTTCTTCCAAATGATCTTAATAACAGAATAATGCAAACTCTTCAGACTTCTCATATAGTTAAAATTATTGAAATCCCCTACACTGGCTACATTTGAAGACCTTTTTTAGGATAATTGGTCATTTTTTGCCATAATTCATCTTAACTGAAAGTTTCTCCTTTAGCAGAGGCTGACTAATTTTCTACTTCACAGCATGACACGAAGCTGGGATGTATGTGTGCAGAGGAATGGGCGGGGGAGGAGGAGCAAAAGGAGGAGGGGAAATAGTGTGGGTGTGTGCATGCAGAGGAATGTAGATAACTCAGTGTGGATGACAATGGCCATTATGCCCTGGCTGCTTTCTGCTGCTCCAGAGAAAAAGCAGTTAGAGGCTATCAATGAATCTGGCCCTAAATGTTAAAATAAAGATTTATGGTTGATACTTCATTCTTCAAATTGGTAGAAATGTACATAATAACATTTTCTTTGGTTTTCTTCTGTGTGTGTTTATGTGTGAAATATTTAACAACTTAAAAAACAAAGGAAATTCCTAGATAAAAACTTGTTAAACTGGAGTTATGTTGAGAGGACATATCAGTAGCTTAAGGTAAAAACATTATAAGGATACTGTAATTATCCCATAAACAAGCTTTACAAACTATAAGTCCCATTTCCTCCACCTCCCCACCCCAAAAATTGTACAATGTGTCTTAAAAATCAATATAATCTAATCTGGGAAAACAAACACTATTATGGACGAACTATAAATACACCTCTACCCCGATATAACTGTGCTTGGGAGCCAAAAATTCTTACCGCGTTATAGGTGAAACCATGTTACATCGAACTTGCTTTGATCTGCCGGAGTGCGCAGCCCCCCCCCCCCGGAGCACTGCTTTACCGCATTATATCCAAATTCGTGTTATATCGGGTCGCGTTATATCGGGGTAGAGGTGTACATAGTTATTGCATGGCATCACTACATGGCAGAGCAGTTTGTGTGCCTTAAATTTGCATTGCTATACCTTAACATGTTTGGATTTCTCTAAAGTGTAGCCTGAATTCTGAATTTCCTAGACTTGAAAATCTTGTTTTGGGGATAATTACAACATCTCTGAAATGTTTTTACCTTTAAATTATTGCTCTCAGCCTTAACTCCAGTTTAGTATAATTTTTTTCTGGGAATTCTATCTGATTAATTATATGGTTAGGGCAGAGTAGAGAAGCTTGTATACGATTTGTGCTGTATCTGTTCTGAGGCTAAAGAACATCAGACTCCAGGGCTCTCTGTCTCACATGCTCCTTTAGAACTAGAGCAATGAGAGGATACAGAGTAATACTTAGCTTGCTTGTATATGGTGAGTGTTAGTGGCAATGAAGAAGACTGCTATATTCTGTAATCAGGCTTACAACCAACTGAAATATATTCTGAAACAGAGGTCATTGACTTGGGAATGGATAGAGAATTTCCTTCATGATTATCACTCCATAAACTAAGAAAGGTCAGGATTAGGGCTGAAGTATTACAGAATGGCAGAGGGTTTCATCAAGCTCTGAATACTTAGCTCATATTCGAGAGTAAGGTGGCAACACATCTGTATGAAATGGAACTGTAATGAGACAACTACTGAATAATTTTCTTTTCAGACTGTATTAGGAACTAAAGGAGTCTTTCCTCAGAATGAACATCTGAAAAAGCCTGTTACCCTATTGTGTACCAAGCTGGATAAGTTTTGTGCAAGTTTCCTCTCTTTTGTGGCTGGGCGTAATGAGCAAAACTTAAATACGGTAAGTATGGACCAGACTATTTAAAACAAATAATGCTCAAATAATTTCGGAGGTAAATAGTGTTTGTGCCCTGTGTGTATGGCACATAGCTACTTTCATGTGGGAAATATATCCCTAGTACTTGGCCTAACTCAGTGATGTTCTGAGGGAATAAGAGCTTCTTGGTGACTTTGACCAATGCCAAGGTGGCTTTTAACTAGTGATGGGATCAACCAGAACACTAGGTTCAAACCTACCAAAGCAAGTTGGGGTGAGCGTCTGAATCCAATCCTGGATCCAGATTTCACAAATGTCCCTATCTGGTTGATACAAGCCCCTGGGTCTGAACACCACTTAACCAACTGCAAGGTGTTAAAGATCCAGAGCCAATTTGGCAACTGGGCCATTCTCTAATTTTAACCTGTAAATGACATGTCCATAATACTTGCTCTCTTTTCTTAATCTAAGATTCATTTTACCTTTATCCTGTCTATCCGTGGGCTCATTCTTGCCCTCAGGCTACGTGACCATGCAGGAGGAGGAGGGGGGAAGAAGCACTCCATCCCCTTCTGCTCGTGTGGCATCTTAGTCTTGCTTGGATCATGTGTGTAAGGCACAAGGGTAAGAAGAAGGTGTCTGGGCCTGCATGCCCAATGCTTTCTTCCCTTCATGAGCTAGAAGTTAAGGAGGTGTGCGGAGTGGGTGGAACCATAGTTCCATGCTCCATCCCTGCATATACCAGCCAGCTGAGCTGTATGGGGGCAGGGGGAGGGCAAATGTACTGTGCTCTGAAGGAAGCAGGAAGAAACTGTGCCCTCCAAAGTTTACTGTAACTAAACTCATGTAAAGAATGAAACAATTTTCTCTCGCCATAAGGCTAATAATCAGAATCATGGTAGTGTCTTAAAGCCAAATTATAAAATAAACCCTACCAAGGTCTGTCTCTGACCTAAAACATTTCATAAGTTCAATATAAAAAATTAACCACAGAAAGATGGTATAGCGATTTAAAACAGCCATATCAGGAAAGGGCTAGCCTTTCTAAATGGTGAAGTTAAACAATTAATTCTTTTTCTGACATTGGGTATGTCAGTAATGTGACTCTCAATCCAGAACCAAATTTGATGGAAAATATAAGTTATTGTCTCACAATATTAAGTAATTGTCTTTGAGTGTACTAATATAGCTAGAAAAAATATATACACATAAAAATTATTTTTCTTCCTTATTCGTGGAAAAAGTAAAACACATAGTTAATTAAGTCTTTGTTATTAAATATATATGTATATGGGATTTTTTTATGAGGTCAGGCATGTACCTGTTTTGAAAACTCTAGTTTTTATATTCATTTAAAATTATTTTTATCACAGAAACTGTGTTTATTCAGTAATAGTGACTTCACATAACAGGGATTCCCTCTAGTGGCCAAAATGCCACCTGTAAATTCTTAGCATTAAGTCAATTATTTTGTAGACTTGTTCATAAGTTCCCTGTTTTTATATTTTAAGGGTAACGTGTTCTCATCTTTTTTCATTCAGTGGTGAAACTGGTGCTTTCTAGCTTTAGAAACCTGGGAGTGGGGGTTTGCCTTCTTAATGCAGCATATGGCATGGGTCACTTGCTGGTATAAATTAGCCCTGGTCTACACACTGTGGGGAGGGGGAGAGGGATCGATCTAAGTTACGCAACTTCAGCTACGGGAATAATGTAGCTGAAATCGACGTACTTAGATCTACTCACTGCGGTGTCTTCACTGCGGTGAGTCGACTGCTGCCGCTCCCCCGTCGACTCTGCCTGCGCCTCTCACGCTGGTGGAGTACAGGAGTCAACGGGAGAGCGCTCGCGGGTCGATTTATCATGTCTAGTCTAGACGCGATAAATCGACCCCCGCTGGATCAATCACTGCCTGCCGATCCGGCGGGTAGTATAGACAAACCCTTAGAGTAAATGTGGGTGGATTCTCTTGTAACTTGAAGTCTTTAAACCCTGATTTGAGGACTTCAGAAACTGAGCCAGAGGTTCTGGGTCTATTACAGGGGTGGGGTGGGTGAGGTTCTGTAGCCAATAACATGCAGGAGGTCAGACGAGATGATCATGATGGTCCCTTTTGGCCTTAAAGTCTATGAGTCTGAGTCTAACCAAATGGATCCCACATTGATAACAATTAGTAAATGTTTTCTTTTCAGAGTCGGTTAGCTATGTACGTCGGACATTCGCCTGCTGGAACATCTGTACAGAATATCTTACATTGGCGCCAGGTATTTCTCAGCTTTTGACTTGTAACTGCTGTGTATTTTATGTAGTATAAGTGTACTTGATACTCTGAAACAAAGTCAGGGCTACTGTGCTAGGCCTAGATCCATAAAGGTATGTAGGTGCCTAAGACCCAATGTTAGGCTCCTCTGTGATCCACAGAACTCCTGCTTAGCTGCTGCCTGACCTTGTAGGTGTCTAAACTCACTCAGCACCTAAGTCTTCAGTGTGAAAGTTCCCTATGCACGTATGTTGCTGTCTCTGGGTATGCGTGCGGCTTCCTCATTCTAGGTCCCGGATGCCTATCTCCCATATAAGCTCCAGAGTGAGCCACAAATGGGGAAGATGTTCACCTACCTGTCTTGCCTGCAGGGCCTGATCCAGTGGACAAGCTCAGAGGCTGCCTGTTGGATCAGGTTCTGTT
Source organism: Emys orbicularis (assembly GCF_028017835.1). Lineage (NCBI taxonomy): Eukaryota > Metazoa > Chordata > Testudines > Emydidae > Emys > Emys orbicularis. The sequence goes on along the minus strand of NC_088689.1, from coordinate 35,292,888 downwards.
CCAAAACTGGGTGAAGAGGTAGAGCCCACCTTCTAATTCAGTGGTTGGAACATTCACTCAGGCCTGATCGGGGGGGAAAGGTTTTAAACAGAAGAGTGCTCTAACGGCTGGGCAATGGGATAGTCTGATGTGGGTCTCTCTCAATCTCTCCTGTTGAAGTTCTTCCCATGAAAGTCATTGGAGCAGGAGGAGTGGATCCTCGGTCTCCCACCCCACAGCTGCTTGCTCTAACCACCAGGCTACAGAGTTATTCTCACTCTCTTTGTGCCTGTCTTTAAGTATCAGAGGGGTAGCTGTGTTAGTCTGGATCTTTAAAAAGCAACAGAGAGTCCTGTGGCACCTTTAAGACTAACAGATGTATTGGAGCATAAGCTTTCGTGGGTGAATACCCACTTCGTCAGACGCAATGTAATGGAAATTTCCAGAGGAAGGTATAAATATGCAGGCAAGAATCAGTCTGGAGATAATGAGGTTAGTTCAATCAGGGAGGGTGAGATCCTCTGCTAGCAGTTGAGGTGTGAACACCAAGGGAGGAGAAACTGCTTTTGTAGTTGGCTAGCCATTCACAGTCTTTGTTTAATCCTGATCTGATGGTGTCAAATTTGCAAATGAACTGAAGCTCAGCAGTTTCTCTTTGGAGTCTGGTCCTGAAGTTTTTTTTGCTGTAAGATGGCTACCTTTACATCTGCTATTGTGTGGCCAGGGAGGTTGAAGTGTTCTCCTACAGGTTTTTGTATATTGCCATTCCTGATATCTGACTTGTGTCCATTTATCCTTTTACGTAGTGACTGTCCAGTTTGGCCAATGTACATAGCAGAGGGGCATTGCTGGCACATGATGGCATATATAACATTAGTGGACGTGCAGGTGAATGAACCGGTGATGTTGTAGCTGATCTGGTTAGGTCCTGTGATGGAATTGCTGGTGTAGATATGTGGGCAGAGTTGGCATTGAGGTTTGTTGCATGGATTGGTTCCTGACTTAGAGTTATTATGGTGCGGTGTGTGGTTGCTGGTGAGAATATGCTTAAGGTTGGTGGGTTGATTGAACTAACCTCGTTATCTCCAGCCTGATTCTTGCCTGCATATTTATACCTGCCTCTGGAAATTTCCATTACATGCGTCTGACGAAGTGGGTATTCACCCACGAAAGCTTATGCGCCAATACATCTGTTAGTCTTAAAGGTGCCACAGGACTCTTTGTCTTTAAGTAGTTATCCATAGTGGAACAGCTTCAACAGGAGAGACTGAGGGAGCCCCCATTAGATATCTTATAACTCAGTGGTTAGAGAACCCTCCTGAGATGTAGGAGACCCCGTTGACATGCTCCTGCCCCCACAGGCAGAGGGGGGGACTGAACCTGGGGCTCCCATATTGCAAGTGAGTCGCCTATCCAAAGTTATACAGTGGGCACCACCACCTGCTAGGTTTGGTGTGGAACAAAGCAGGCATCTACCATTCTCACAAGAAATGACTTAGGCACCTAAGCTACCTGATTCCAGGCAGTGGCTTCCCAGCTGTGAATCGCAGGCAGAGATAGACTGGATTTAGGTATCTATCTCTGAGAGAGGAGCCGGGCTTAGAACATACCTCTTCCATCAGCATCTTCCATTGGCTAACTTAGGCGGCTCCCTGGCTAATGTACTGGCTTTTGTAGATCACATTCTTAGAAGCCTGCTCCTCACATTCCTTGCATAGGAGCAGAAGACGCGTAACTCAGGCTACGTGGTTCATGGTGTTGGTCCAGTGATTTTCTAGGAACTTAACAGTTAGGCATTACATCACCCAAGTTTCTTTGTGGATCCAGGCCTTAGAGACTTGCCCAACTTGTCTTATCACAAATTATCATTTACTTTTGCTAGACAGAGTGTTGTTTATCACAACAATTTTTACAAAAGCCTTAACCCCTTGATATCAGGTACTGAGATTTCTTCATGACACATTATGCATTTAGGAATTGGACATTAGGGTCAGGAGCTTGCACGCTTAGTTTTTTTATAGTTGAAAACATTTTTATTTGAAAGCTGTATAAGTAAAATAGAGCATATTCCATGTAATTTGAAGGTGTTAAGGTCCGAGGTGTCGAATTCCCACTGATTTCAAATATCTGTAAAAATCTGGCCCCAAATCACTTGTGAAAATGAGACTTGGGGTTCCTAAGTCACTTAGGTGCTTTAAAATTTTTTACCCCTGCTCTCATCATTACCTGACTAGGATTGATTGTGTACCAGTTGGAAATCAATGGTGCAGGATCCAGCCCATTATGCATAGAACAAAGCTGGCACATTCTAAAAATTTTGATCTGAAACTGCAAATAAATATCCTTGTTTTCCTCTATTACAAATAATAGAATTCAGATGTAATGTATAGTGCTCCTTATGTGATCTTTGGCTTTTCATTAAAAATTGACGTCAGCTGAAATGCCATTAATATACATTACCAGAATTTAAACCTTAAACCTAAAAGGAAGAGGTAACAAGGTTGCTGTAGAATCAGACTGATAATTTCTTGAATTTTCTCTTAAAAATGGCAAAATCTTTTAAAACAATCTCCATAAGGTCAGTAAGAACTTAAATGGGTCAGTAAAAGGAATTTTGATAAAATCATCTTACATATCTTGTCTCCCAAATAGAAATACAAACTGTTAATGACCTTGCCTAATCAAAGAGGCCATGATTCTGCCACCCTTATTTCATTGGGTCGTAGTACCTTACTATGCGAGTAGTCTCCTTGATTTCAACTGAGCCCAGAATAGTCAAGCAATTATCACAAATGGCTGGTTCACCACCCTTAGGATAAAAATTGTTTTCCTGCATTCTTTCTAGATTAAGATGCAAAATATGCCCCTCTGTGGGGGACAGCAGCTGTAACTTCCTACATGCTTATACAATTCTTAGCGCCAAGGGCCTCTGAGCTGGCTAGCCTCTAGGCACTACTGCAATATAAATGTTAATATACCGATTGCATACATATCTATCTAACTAACTGAAAATAGCCAAGACTGGTAAACACAATGGGCCTGATTCTGATCTCACTTACAGGAAGGAGAATTCTGATAGCAGTTGGCTCTTTAATCTAGTGGACAGAGGTGTAATATGATCCAATGGCTGGAAATTGAAGAGAGATACACTTGGGTTAGAAGTAAAGTACACATTTCTAAAAGTGAGGGTAGTTAACCACCAGAACAACGTGAGAGCAACATTTGGCTCAAAGTTTTAACAGGATGAAAGATGCTGTATTCTGCTCTCTATCCCCTGAGCTATCCAGACTTTCACTATAGTTATATCTCTTTATATTATATAATTAATAGGTATTGTATTCAAAGCAATTGCAAGCTTATGACTATGGCTCTAAGGAAAAGAACATGGAGAAATACAATCAGGTAGGTTAACATACTTTACTAACATACTTGTTGAAAAATGCTGTGAGCTTTGAAGAAAAATAAAAAAAATTGAGGACTGGAAACCTCAATTTTTAGTACTATAAAGGAAAATTTCTATAAGATGTGTCAATGGTACCTTACATCAGTGAGGTTAAAAAGTATATATAAATAGATTGTGTTTGGATAGTTGTGGGTGAAACTGTGGAGAAAGGTGATTTTATGCATATATGTGGACATGTCCAATTATTAAAGGTTAAGATACATAACCAAATATTACAAATGGATGGAGATTTATTACCAAATGATCCTTTGATAATTCTCGTGGGATTTTCCAGTGGGAATGGTCACAGGCAAAAGAATGAATCTCTGACCTGTTAGTAGCTGCTAGACTATTGGCAGTGTCTCATTGGGAAAGGCAAAATTAGAGGATGGTTCAAAAAACAAAACAAAATCCCGGAGATGAGAGGATTATTGTTATGGAGAAACTAGTGCATCAAGTATGCATACAGCAACACTCAGACATACTACATTCACTCACAAAACACCCATCTGATTTGGCAATTCTTTAATAAATGTAATAGACTTGCTTTGATTGTTAACAAATAAGACAGAATTGTCTTTCAGTTGAAGGAAATCCCCAGAAATCACATGCCCTGAGTTGTGTGAGGAGGTTCATCCTCTAAGATGGTAATACCCTGCCAGATAGAAGTGTCTTTTGATGCTATCCTTGCATACTGCATCTTTTAACAGAAAGTGAAGAATCCATTTTGGCTGTGGCAATGATACTTCCTAAATATACCATTTAAAACCAAAGCAATGTAAGCACACATCCTTTGCTACCAAAGGTAAATTTAAAAGAGGGGTGTGTGTGTGTGTGTGTGTGTGTGTGTGTGTGTGTGTGTGTGTGTGTGTGTGTGTGTGTGTGTGTGTGTGTGTGTGTGTGTGTGTGTGTGTAAAACTACAGGGAGGAATGACAATCCTGTGGTTAAGGCAATTGATTCAGACTAAGGAGACCCAAATTCACAGATTTCCTGTATGATCTTGAGCAATGCACTTAATGTCTCCCTCTGCTCCAGTTTCCCATTGGTAAATTGAGATTAATAAGAATACTTCTTTATAGGATTGCTGTGAAGATGAATTCATTAAGGTTTGTGAGGTACTGTGATTGTGAGTACCAAAGAAAAGCCTATGGATAAACAAAAGGGGTCTAAAATGTCCCATTTTCATTAGCAATAAGCTGCAACAGTCTGGTTTATGGACAAATGGAGCATAAGAAATAAAATGGTTTGTATTTTTCTCAATGCATCGCAGTCCTATAAAATGTGAATAGAATGTTAGGATATATTAAGATGATACAAATATATTTTCTTACAAAATGTATAACGTGAACCAATGTACTTTAACACCTGTATGATAAGCATGGTTATTAATCTTTTGAAATTGATCACTCTAATTTTAAGGTTTATCCCTAATCCAGATATCAAATTGCTGGAGAATTTTCATTCATGTATTATGCAAAAATCCAGGAATAGGGTTGTTGCAATTAACGGGATGAAAAAGGGACCAAGAAAGCAGGTTTTATTATTACTATTTTTATTTTAGCAGATTGTGAAAGCAAGAAAATAGGCCTCTGTCTCTCCAGAATTTGTTTGTTAAAAAATTGGCGTAGCTTTACAGGTTTTCATTTCTAATCCATTTCCCCTTTTGCCAGACTACCCCTCCTATATACAAGATAGAAGAACTGAAAATGCCCATTGCTGTTTGGAGTGGTGGACATGACTTGTTTGCAGACCCAAAGGACGTGGCCGCATTACTCGGTCAAATTACTAATCTCATTTACCACAAGCATTTTCCTGAATGGGAACATCTAGATTTTACCTGGGGTCTTGATGCAGCTAAGCGCATGTATGTGAAAGTCATTGAGCTGATGAAGAAGCATCCCTGAAGCCACACAGTGGTTCCTGAGGTTGAATGATTTTATCCTTCTCTTGTGCTCGGCAATAGGGATGGTTTTCTTTCCTTAAAGTTATTAATCATGGGATTAGTAAAGGCTTTATGGTGACTGGCTTGTATTTTACTACATTTGTCACTCTACTGTATTTTCCAACCTGCTGGTGAATTTCAATAAATAGGGAACTACCTCAGGAAGCTGAGATACATTTCCAAGAGGAATCTGTTTTGAAGCTACAAAAGCAGTCATGTACATACCCCATGTAATACTGCAGGGGATTGCTTTCTTTGAAATGTTTTAATCTCTGCCATATAGTCTATCAGTGGGTGATTCATGACAATCATCCAGTTCCAGACAATAGCATTTCTTTCATCGCTTTTAAAACACATGTTTTTTAGTGGAAAGCTTTTAAAGAGATTGTCAAAGTTCTTAGGTCAAAAAAAAATTAACTTTGGCGCTTGAGAATGATTCCCTTCATAGCCTCTGGTGACCTCACTCAACTTCTCTTTCAAGTTTCCTATTTGCAAAATGGGAATAATAGCCTACCTTGTAGGGATGTAGTGAGAATTAATTTGTTAATGTTTGTAATGTTTAGGGATCAAAAGATCATAAGTGCTAAGTTTTATTAGCTCATATTGAAAGATTTATTTCAGCTTTCCGGGTATTCACACTGTAGCAAGAGTCATACTAAAAATTCAGATACTCTATTTCCATGAGCAGTTTCGATGTGGTAATTACTAACCAATAGGCACAAACTGAAATATGTGTTACTGTTTAGGCTTAGCTAACTACCAGGAGTGAGTTCCTTTAGTCAGTAATGCAGCTGCAAGCAAGCTGTGAGCAGACTCAGCTGTTTGGTGCTTTCAAGTGAGTGAAGTTATTGGTTCTGTTTTCAGTTCTTTCAGTTAAAAATTTCATATACTTCTGTTTTGTTGCCCTAGGTGATTCTTTCAGTGGGTTTAAGATGCTGAAAAATTAAATCTGTTCCTGCTGGGATATACTCCTGTCTTAAAAACATTGTAGGGAGACTGTGGGGCTTTTTATATTATTAACAGCAAGAAACTGGGAGGTTATGGTATGATTAACTTGGAAAACATGCAACAGGTACATAATCAAGGCAATACATTGTGTGTACTTATTCTTTGAGTTATGATTTGTGATTTAAGACGTTGTTGCTATTAATAAATAAAAAACTCCATCATCTCCTGGTGTATGTCCCTGGGTTAGCTGTGTCAGTATTAATTGTTCGATCTAATATAAGAATGCAAGTTCTCTTACTGCATATCCAATAGTTTCTGGACTAGTGGGGATGAGGAGGGATGTTCTATCAATAGGGGTATCTGAGCCTCAACAAGAGTTAGGTGTTTAAAAAAGCCTTGATTACTGTTATGACATTAAACATTTTATCCCCATGATTTTGAAGCCAATCTCGTGCCCCTTCAGGTGTCTAACTTGAGATTTTTGAACATGCAGAGGTGGCAATAGTGAAAACATCATTCCACAAGTGTGATTTTAAATGAAATAATTGATGGAAAAGGACAGATTTTTCATTTTAAGATTTTTGTTGGTTGGTTGTTTTTACCAAAGATGAGTGAGGGGGAGACACACAGCGGATACAGCAGCCAGAAGTAATATTAAGCCCTCCACATGTATTGCAAACATAGAGGAAAATAGTCACAAGCCAAAAATTTACATCCACACGTTTTCTTGAATTTTCACTGGACTTCCAAAATAATTGCAAATATCACCTGCTTTTCTTTCTTTATTAGAAATGGTATCTGTCTGCCTTTTGGCCGCCTTCTTTTCTAGCTCAGCCCCACACCTGTCAGCTCTCATGCAATCATGTTAGGCTGGCAAACATTTTCCTTTCTTTTACATTTCTTAGCTGAGGCGTCTAGGCTGCTCTATGGAAGTTGCTTCTCTTAAGTCTTCCAGATGGCAATCCTATCAGGCAGATATGGACAAAACCTGTATTTAGAGCCTCTGCTCATGTAGAAAGGCCCTAACACGCCTTGCTCTGGCCTGCATTTCTAACCTTACCGCATATCACATTCCCCTCTCTAGACCCCCAGTAATGCCAGTATTCACTCCCATTATGGTCTCCCCTCCCACTACCACCTCGTTTTTCAAGAATGTCCTTTTTCTCAAATGTATGTCAAACAAAATATGCTTCCATGCCCTCACCTGAAGGTATAAGGGGCATGGCACTGGAGGAAAGGGATGTGGAAGAACTCCAGTCTGCCAAAGCAATCCTCCATTGATTTTCCATTAAGGACCCTAGGCTGGTGAAATTTGGAGCTGCCCAGGAGTAGCTTTAAGCATCATTGGCACTGACCCAGACCTGAGAACCAGGAAGCCGTAAGCAGCTCCCCGATGCCACTCTGCTCCTCCTGCACTGTGTCTCACTGGCACAGGAGAGAGGCTGTCCCTTTATTTCTTTACTTGGGAGGATTAGATTTTACTTGTCCATTTTCTCCTTCAAAAAGCACGAAAGGGACAAAAATGAGAGTTCCGTGTTGTCGCATGTCTGGGGGGAGGGGGGCTTTAAAGTTTTGTTGTGAGATGGATCAGCTACTCCTGCCCCTCCCCCAACAGCTGATTCTGATCAAAGGGAGATCAGGTGGCAAAACTTACTTATTGGGGGAGAGCTGGGGATGTCTGTATAGAGCTGGATGAGCACAACTGAAAGGGAGCCCCAGAGGAGAGGAGATTCTCCTCTCTGGGAAGCAGCCTGAAAGAAGGCTGAGAAATCGACAGGTGAGAAGAGAAGACAGGCTATTGCCCAGGAGAACTGGAGGTAGAAGACCAGATGAGCAGCAGCCTGTCTGAACCTCTGAATGAGGGGAGGAATGTGCCAGCCCCTGGACAGAGGGGTCATTGGAGAAAGACTATAGTAACTGAGGCATACATATGAGGGAGAGGTGGCCTGCTGACCCCAGCCAGGCTGAAGGTTGGATTATTTTCTTATCTTTGGTTAGACTTTGATAAAAGACTGAAGCCCTGAAAAGGGCTGGACTCTAAAGTGGACTGGCCAGAGGGCCAGGTCACTCTTACAGCTAGACTGGGCCAAAGGATAGTGTGGGAGACTGAGGTAGAGTTGCTGCATCATTAAATCCAGCCATAAGAGGTGTGTCCTGGAGTGGCAGCTTTGCTCCACATGACAGAATGCCTGAAGAATCACGCTCTGTCTGCCATCATTAGTCATGAAAATTTAGAAAGGAAAAGCTACAAACATAATATATTGGGCTTGCAGACGACTGGTGACAACTGTCTCGTGGTTAGATATATTCAGCAATTTATTAAAAAACAATATGAAATTTAAATACAATTTTTTTCTGAATCTGTCGTGAATCATGTCTTCTATAGTCCTCAAATTTCAAATAAACTTTTTTTACTTTGTAAAATTCCCTGCTAGTGTAAGTAAGGGGATAAGTTGGGGAAAATACATGAAAATTATCATAAGTCAACAGAATAAAAATAAGACCACTCCTTCCAGGCACACCACATGGCTATGTATTTTATATGCTGTACGTACTTACTGCATACCAGTAGATATAACACAGTACATGTCTGCAGAAAACATCAAATCTTAAAAAAAAACACGTCTCCATGGCATTCTTGATACTGTACAACAGGGAGTGCACAGATTAGGTTTTTTTTTTTTTCATGCCTAACACCCTTAACATCATCCCATTAAGGACTAGGATGCCTTCTTTAACACATATTCAATGTTGGTGAACTTTAATCTTCTCGCTATATCCAGTGGAGATTCCCCATTCTGAAAGAAATAGACAAAACATGCCGTGATGATAGTCATGGAAGCAGGTACTTGAGTGTGAGTATGTCTATATTGCAATCAGAGGTGGGACTGCAGCATGTGTAGAAACACCTGAGGTAGCGTTAACCTACTTAGCACCAATCCCAGTAGTAGTGAAGCTGATCAGCACATACTTCAGTACAGGTTAGTTCTCTAAGTACCCAGGGTCCACAGCAGGTTGGTACAGCCCATGCTGAAGTCTGTACTGCCGTAGCTCTGTTGCTATTGGTACTCCCACTAACTAGATTAAAGCCATCTTGGGTATGTCTACATGGGCTTCAATCACACCTCTGACAGCATTGCAGACATACCCTGAGAGCCTCACTGGACAGATCAGCCAGTTTGTGTTCACCTATATGGTTTGTATTGTCTGATCCACACCGATAAGAATCCCCAGCACTTATAGATGTCTCAAAATAAACTGAGTCTGATCCTGCTCCCCATCAGTCAGTGTTTCAGGGCCTTTATTTCAATCACATCAAAATCCATTCTGTTATTCAACGTGGCTGATGTCAGAACTCGGTGTCGAAGCAATAGTAAAGGAAGGGACTGCAGTGTTGCCAAGATACTTAATGTCTCTGGTATGTGGTGAGAAATCAGTTCTTTGACATTTGATTAGTGATGGATGAGCCTCCTTTGGGAACGGAAGTTGCTGATTCAGCCCCTTACACTGGCATAACCTAGTGTGCAAGGCTCCCAGCAGCCCTGGGGAGGGTACCCACATATCTCATTCCACCAGGGGGCCTGCAACCAGCCATCATAACTGGAAGTGGGCAGTGCTGGACTGGCAGGGGTATGGCCAAGACCCCTAGGAGATGCATTGATTCAATACATCCCCCAAGCAGCTTGCACAGATCCAACCATGCACTATTTACAGTTTAAAGCTGCTCTCTCCCCAGGAAAGCAGTGGCGCAAATATTTCTTTGTCCTTCCCTAGAAGTGAATCCACTCTTGGGGAGCAGTGCACTCTGAATTTTCATGTGCCAGCCACCTGATTTCTGGGAGCTTAGCAGGGCAATGCTCACAGACACACCTATTATCTCCTTACCTTATTCTTTATAGAAGGGTCTGCATGGGCTTCAAGTAGTAGAGGAACAACTGACTGATTTTTCATTTCACAGGCATAGTGAAGGGCTGTGCTACCAGACTGAAAATAAACAGAATCCAGGTACAGTTTACTTTTACCCCACTTTAAGCAGAAATTTTAGACACACATTCATCTGTCATTTCATCAGCCCACCTGCCAATGGTATTTGTATGTTGGAAGTTGTTTTGTCTGTTTCTTGAAAAAGGATGATATGTAGCCATATGTGATAAACTGCACCAGACCAAGTCCATGGATGTTTGTGAAGCCAGGTTGATGGTTCACGTGTAGGACTAGAACCTGAACCCACCCTGACTTTGGATGGATAAAGGGTTCTAGCCCAGCTGTTCATACAGTTTCTAATACCACAACATCACTCAGAATAGTCACAAAGTCTAACCACCCCCAACCTAGGGAGTCAGCTCCTTTCTGGTGCAGTCCACACCTACTGACAATGTTGATAGTCCCAGTTCTACACACACACAATCCTTCCATCACCTCTGCTGAATTAGAGCATGTTCACTCCACTGAATGCTGATTGGTGACTGAACTCAGGTATGTTTCCTTTGCAGTTTGCACTCCTTTAAGGGTGTTGTGGCAATGTGACACTTCATCATTCCCAGCATTTGACAAAGACTCTACCACAGCAATAAAGAGGCTAACAGTCAAATGTAACACACCAGGATAAGGGGAGTGTGTCTAACATTTCACATTTGTTTTAGATGCTGTGTTTGGAGCAATAGTAATTAAGAATCTAGAGGCAAGAAGAATAACTGAATTGAATAAGAGCCAAGCTGGGCTGTCAACATGGTGAAAATTGTGTACTTTTAATTTTAGGGTGAAATTTGCTAAGGGACAACAGTGAGCCACAATGCTAGACAAGCTTAACATATCAAAACAACCTTTCACGGGTTGATCTTCCCCTGAAGCATCACACTATTTCTAGTAGCTTCTGAAAGCTACTTTTTCTAAATTAACTAAATGAATGTTGCATACTCCACACCAGTGAGTGACCTCTGTGGCTGTACAAACCCACTTACATAGTCTGTAGCATTAACATCTGTGCCAGCTCGAAGTAACATCTTGATTAGGTTTTCATTCTGCTTAGTTTTTGATATCTGTTAAACACATAGAAACAAGTCCAACCCAGTTGGAAAGTTAATTCAGGTAACACATGTTACTAAGCAGATTTGGGCTAGCTATGAGCATTCTACTCAAAACAATGGAAATGCCCTATTTGTACAGTACACTTACATGTGACACTACTATCTCAGCAGTATATCAGTTACATTCAGAGCCAAATCCTGAGGTCCTTATACATTTTTACAGTTCTTACTCAGTCCTTAATTTGAAAATCACAACCCAGGATTATTTTGTGTATATTCATAACTCTGGATGAGCTACAGTACAGGGTCCTGCCTGCAATAGCTAATTTGTGATAGGTAGGTGTCACAGGCTGGCTGGCCTTTAAGGGGAGACAAGCCCAGCCTTGCCTGTGATGATCAGCTACTCTCTCAGCTGACCCTGACTGGCTAGGGATCAGATGGCCCTGTTCAATTATTAGATCCAGCTGGGGAAGGGTCATGGGAGGCTTACAAATGATCAGAGAAGTCAATGAAAGTGGAGTGGTCTGGGAGACTCTAGGAAAATAGTCCCCGGAATTGTTACTTGATAGAGACCCGAGGAGAAGTAAAGAGAGAGAGACTCCTTCTCCCCTCTTACTCTCAACAGAGAACATGAGGTAAGCCTATAAGCCATGTAGGGAGGCTGGGGAGTCAGTCTGCCTATAGGATGTCCTCAGCAGGAGCAGAACTAAGGATCCTGTACCAAAGATAAACCAGATAGGAAGGCAGAGTGGGAGGTCCTGTGTTTCCTTGTGAACTTTATTAATAAACCCATATCCCAAGAAGGAATATTACTTGACATGTGAAAGCCTATGTCAAAGTTATTGGAGAAGGAGACAGTGAAACACAGGGCCGGCTCCAGGCACCAGCTTGTCAAGCAGGTGCTTGGGGCGGCCGCTCCGGAGAGGGGCGGCACGTCCAGGTATTCGGCGGCAATTCGGCGGATGGTCCCTCACTCCGCCTGGGAGCGAAGGACCTCCCGCCAAATTGCCGCCGCAGATCGCGATCACGGCTTTTTTGTTTTGTTTTGTTTTGTTTTGGCTGCTTGGGGCAGCCAAAACCCTGGAGCTGGCCCTGGTAAAACAGCAGCTAGCCCAGGTAGCAGTGGTATGCTGTGATGCTTTTAGTAAGGCGTGTAATTCTACATTTGCATGCCTAAGATGGTCCAAAATGGCTTCCTTCATGTGGCTTGGCCTTGCATGTATGGGGCATGTGAGGTCACACTGTACAAAGGATGCTTTTTTGTTCTACAATGTGCAGTGGGATGCTAAATGGAATTGGCCTGCAGGCTGCCAGTTAGGCCATGGTTTTTGTGACTTCTGGGACATGTAGGGTGACCAGATGTCCCAATTTTATAGGGACAGTCCTGATTTTGGGGTATTTTTCTTATATAGGCTCCTATTACACCCCCCCCCCCACACACACACACACACCCTGTCCTGATTTTTCACACTTGCTATGTGGTCACCCTAGGGACATGTGATGTATGCCTTGCATATACAGATGGTATGCCACTGCGAGGAAGTCAGTGTACCTACAGTGGGTCTCAGGAGGGAAAAATGTAAGGTAAGTCTTTCTAGTTTAGTTTGTACTCACCATGATAAGATAGCCAATAAGCAGAACAGGCATTAGGATGATAATGAGCAGGTAGTCAAGGAAACTAAACCGTTTTCTCACAGCATAATGCAAACACGTGCGATCTTTCTAAACAGAGAAGAAATATCTGTTATTAGCATTAGATGCACAATTATTCCCCTTGTGTATTTCACAACTTTCTGACTGGTTATATATCTGGAGCATTTCTTTTTCATTAATGTCGAAGCAAGGACACGGGTATCTTGCTCAACTGAGTGAAATACACTTCAGCTGCACAAAGCCACAGTCCCTGAGCTTCACAGGGATGCAGTGTGCATGGGACTGGGGTCTGAAATTGACCTCTCCAGTCCTGGGCCAGGTTGGGGGGAGTAGGGGGGAAGAGTGCACTGCAGTTCCCATGTGGCTGTTACTGTAGCCTGTGGGGGCAGAACAGCAAGAATAGCCCCCACTGTTAAGTGTGCCATTAATTCTTAATCTGTGTCATTAGAGATCCCATTGGCTCGCCCCTAGTCACGGAGGGTAATGGGGCAGATGTGGAGTGAGGCTGTGAAGGTGAGGGTAGGAGGGGGTTGGAATAAGCAGCCAAACAGAGCTGCTGCAGAGGCAGGGAGAGCTCCCCAGGCCCTCAGAAGGCAGAGAAGCTTCTGGATGGGGTGGGGGAGAGCAGTAAGAGCCTGGCAGCTCTGCTCCCTCTTCCTCGCCTGTGAAAAATGTATTGGTCTGCTCCTCCTCTGTAATGCTGCAACAGCAGGCCTGGGAAGGGAGAGAAGAGAGCTCCCTTGGAATTGCCATCCCTCCTGGCCTGGGGGGGAGAGAGAGAGAGACAGACAGACATACACACGAACATCCCCTGGACTTGTTCTCCTGCCAGGCCTGGGAGGGCGTGAAGAGCCTCCAAAGCTGCAGGAGGAGCAGATGCGGAGTGGGGAGCAAGGCGGGTGCAGAACTGTGGTGTGGATGGAGTTGATGTGCAGGCTGGGTCACACCATTAATTGCTATGAGGCTGCAATGACCAAAAATCCAATTTCTCTCATTTGTTGTCCCACATGCTCTGGGGGTGAGTGAGTTCAAAACTCAGGAGACAGCTTAAAAAACCCCATTAAAACTCACAATTTTGGGGCCAATCTCATGATACTTTTTTAGGTCTGACTTGTGATTTTTTTTTTTTTTTAACTTTTGGGGTTGGCAATACTGCAAACATTTTCCTCCACTCCTAATTGCAAACTGTAATCAGATGTCATTAATGAAAAGAGGGAATTCCTGGGACACTTGGCTATTGCCACTCACCTTGTTTCTGATGTTCACATCAGCGTTCCATTTCAAAAGGTAACTGACTATTCTGTTGTGTCCCTGTCTGCAGGCACAGATTAGGGGTGTGTCTCCACCAAAGCTGTCTTGAATGTTTAAATAATTGCTATCCTCTTCCAGCAGCAGTTGAACTTGATTGAAGTCATTATCATAAGCTGCCTGGCAAATGGGCTGAGGAAAGGAGGGGAGGAAATGTTAGTGACCCAGGCATTATTGGCCCCAGCCTACCAGGAGCCAAGTACTTCCCACTAGGTGAAATGAGAGTCCTGCTAGCTCCCATTGAAGCAGATGTGAGGTCCCTCAATTCCCACCTTCTGGGAAGCGCTTGGCACCTCACAAGCTCAGGCCCTATGAAAAGAGAGAAAGATTAAGGTCTAACTGATAAACAAGCGAGTGTAGATACTAAGATGCATATGGCATGGCCTCGAACCTTATGTACGAATAGTTGGAGAAATCTTACACACACAAATTCAGAAAGAGAACTAAGTTTGGGCCGAGTTCAACTCTCCTAGAATGGAAAGCGTCAAGATTCCCAGGGGCTGCAATGGGAGTTGAATCACTCCCCTAATGTAGATGCATATCAGTGGGAGGTCAGGATTTAGAAGAGTAGGAAATGTATGATATTGCAAATCAACACTGTAAACTCTTGCATCAGGAAAAAAAGGGTTAAAATTCCTCAACAGACCCTATAGTACAATTGCTTATTTAAGTGTATGTACACACACACACACACACACACACACACACACTGTGACTACCATGTTTTTTAGCATCTTGAAGGACATTAGGCCATTTTATAGGATCATTTAAGTTGCTAGCATTCCAGGAGATCACGTGAGGTTAGTTTAAATGGTTTCTCTAATTTTGGCTGGTTCATTATGGGAGTATGTTGGTGGTCTCCTTCTCCAGGAGTGAGAACAGAAAGAAAGATTAAAAGGGTTGGTTAATTTCTAAGGCCTGGTCTACATTTAGAACTTAGGTGGGCATAGCTATGGCATTCTGGGGTGTGAAAAATCCACACTTGTATGAGCACTGTAGCTACGTCAACCTAATCCCTGCCCCAGTGTAGCTGCAGCTATGTTGGCAGAAGAATGCTTTCATACTGTCATGCGGGGAGGTGGTGTTCCTGAAGTGATAGAAAAACCCCTTCCACCACTGTAAACTGAGTCCACACTACAGGGTTATGCCAGCATAGCTACGGGTCTGTATTGTAGACATGGACTACCTTGGTAGTGCTTTAGGCTATACAGGAATTCAGATGGATGTTGCAGTGATAGCTACATTCCACCAGATGGTGCCAGGAGATAAATCACAGTGCAAATATGCCTATTTCAATGTAAAGCTCTAATGGACCAGGAGAGGAACGCATCAGGTTTGGCAATACTGTAATAAACCAAGCTATTAATTGCTATACATGTAGCTGGAAGGTGATGCTCCAGGAGGAACTGAAAACTATCACTGTAATTCAGCAATTTCTAAATTCCCCTTCTTGGTGGTTTTGCTTCTGTTTATGTCAGACATTTTGTTTCTCCAGTTTAATAAAAAAAAAAAACAGACTACTTTAGCCATGCAAAGAGCCCATTGACTTCATTGGAGCTAATTACCATAGTAAACACTAAGAATTCAATCCTGAAAAATGCTGCATCCCAATCCACTAACCCAGCTAAGCAGGTGCTTACTTTCACATACAGTGAGTAATCCCATTGATCAGAACTGCTGAGTAAGAAGGTACAGTTTTTACATAGTAACTTTTCAGAATAGAACCACATTTCAGGTTAAAATAGAAACTTTTTAAAAAAGAAAACAAGAAAGGATCACTTCACTTCTGTAAATATTGGTCAAGAAGCTTAAATATAAGTAACACAATTTCTTGTCAGAATATATTGGACTTTTTTCTTTTAGCAATCCCAATACAATGAATAGACCTGAATGCTGGTATTGAAATGGCACTATGTTAAAGTGCACTAGGGAACTTTTAGTGTGCTCCAGCAGGTCTAGTGGAACAATTAGTGTGCAACAGATTAGTGTGCTTCAGAAATTGTATCCCTGCAGCATGCATTGCTACTCTGTGTAGACTTGCCCTGAGAGTACCTCATTTTTTGTAGTCCAGAAAAGAGCAGGTCCTAGGTAGGAATCTTCCCAACATCCTTAACAGTGAAGACTTATGTAGAAAAGTCATTTAGTTTCTCAGCAATGTCCTCGTCTTCCTTAACTGCTCCCTTTTATCAAGTGATCCAGTGGACCTAAAGTTCTTTCACAGCTTTCTTCCTTCTGATATACTTAAAGAATCTCATTTGTTTGTTTTACCCCTTTTGCTGTTTACTCTTCAAAATCCATTTAGGCCCTTCTAATTTCCCTACTAATATTGCCTGCTCTGGTTTATTGCCTTCACTAGGTCAGATTTCCAAATTTAGAAAGATTTCAGTTTGGCTTGAATAGCCTTTCAAACCTTGGCATTTAGCCATAATGTTTTATTCCTTGCCTGCCTTGTTCATTTTTTTGTTTGTTTGGCAGTTCAACGTGCCTTCTAAGACTCTATTATTGTTTTCGTAAGCAGCACCCGTGCCACCTCTAGGCATTTTACTTCCTTTACTTTTAACTTTATGGCTTCTTTGACTAAAATTCTCCTTTTAGTGAAATCTTCCTTTCTAAAGTTGTCACTTTTCGGTACCCTACCTCCTCTGAGATGTTGAACCCAATTGTGTCCTGGCCACTATAATTTTGTGGCTTAACTACAGTCACTTCTTGAATTAGCTCCTGTGTGTTGTTTAAGACTTACTCAAGACTACCTTTTCCTCTTGAATGTTCGAGAGCTAGCTGTCCTAAAAAATCATCACTTATCATAGAGAAATTGTTTTTGCAGACACTGTCCTGTTGTGCTATTTGACTAGTTTAAAACTGGGTAGTTGAAGTCTCTCATTTAGAAGAGGACAAATAAGATAAAAGTGACAAATAAGGCATGACTGGAGCAGGGACTTAAACCAAAAAAAAGGGGCTGGCTGGGTTAGAGTGCAGGCTCTGAGGGTCAGGACATATTCCTGGTACTCTTGCTTTACAATGTTGCTACATAAAACACTTCAGGCTTATTTAAGGTCCACTTCTACTTTGTCTCGGACCTTGTAAATTTCAGCTGTGGCTGTTTCCAGAAAAAGAATGGAGAGTGCCCTAGATAAGGTGAACACCACAAGGAAGTAATTTCCCTCGCGTAGGGAGGTCTGTGCTGTGACAGATATGACAATATCCTGAACAAATCTTATGGGATTAAGATTAGCATTACTGAAGTTAATTCAATGGTTTTGGGGTCCACCATATTAAAAAGGCAATTGTTTGTGTTATTGTATGTAATGTCGGGTATGCTAACTCTGGTTATCATCCCTTTGAAGCCACCCCCTGGAGAGGATTCTATATACTAGTTCAAACTGGACTCTCCAGGGACCAATGGACCAAGGATTTGTGCATCATTAGCCTGGTTTTAAACAGCCTCAGGGCTTTCTTCCTGATCAGCAAATGGACAGGACCTCCAAGGAGGGTCCCAATTGTTAGGGAAGGATTGGAGGGACTGAGCCTACTGAAGGCACATAAAACACTGTTCTTGTTTTGAACGGAAGCTGTGATGAACTTGAAACCATAAAGAAACCACTTTTGTGAGGTTTTGAAGGACAGCTCCTGTCAGAGCCCATGTTAGGGTTGAGGTGATCTCTGGTAAGCTTATTTGCATGAGTATAGTTTTGTTTATTGTTTTTCTCTGTAGTGCTTTTACCTTAAGAATAAAATACACTTCCTATGCAAGCCTATGTGGTAACGAGCAGTTACACTTAATGCTTTGAAGAGAGAGTTCACAAGCCTGCTTGGGTGGAGTCTCTTGCTGAGAACAACATGGTAAAGGCAGGGAACTGTTCAACCTGGAGATATCCCAGGCAGACGGGAGAGAGATGCATGTCTCCAAGAGAGGTGACGGCCAGGGAGCATTCTCAGAAATTGCAGGTGACTGATCTTAAGGTTGTATCTTGTCCTCTGTTAACAGAAAAAAAAAAAAATCAAAGAGCAGGGATAACTGCAAGCTGTTCAAGACTAATAACAGTTAACCGCAGGTATTAGTCTTAGAGGAAAAGCTAGGGACTTAGCAGACACTTTCATCCTCTTACACCTAGAAGAGTAATCTGCCTTCGGGTTGAGGCACACTAGTTGAACAGCGTGATGAACCTTGTATTACGGCTGCTCTCAAGAAATGACTTCAGTTTCCTGGATTCTTGGTATGATGACTCTCAGCTGTACTAAATTAAGATGAACCTATACAGGCACAAGGCCACAATCACAGCTCTGGGAGAACGTCTGTCTGTTTTGCAAAGAAGAGCAGTGGCTGGTGTTGGGGATAATTTCCAGGAAACTTTAGGAAAACTCCACCGATCTGCATGACCAGAGTGCTGAGTTGCAGGTTCAGATCACAGAATTCAAAAGACAACTGGCTGATTGAAAGAGGAACTACAAGCCACTTTGGTGAAGGTGGAAAAGTATGCAACCCAGAAGAATATGGCCCAGAAGTAATCAGTAAAATGGAATTTCAGGTCACTGAACTTCAGCGAGACTTGGGGTTAGATTCAAAAAAACTTAAACATGGTGGTACTCAGTGTTGCCATGACTAACTTTTAGGACCCTGGAAATATCACTGGGATTCACAACGCCTGGGTTAAGCTCCCTATACAGTGAATGAGGAGAGACAGGCACCTCAGAATGGGATTTACAAAAGCCAGCACACTATGTGGCCCTTGCCTAAGCTAGGCAAAGGGAGATGCCAAGCCAAGGGATGTGTTAAGCCTGGGCCTCCCTCCACTTGGGAATCTCAACTGCAAACCCTGTCTTGATGTTCAGCATCTACACCATTTTAACACAAAGCAAGAAAGGGGGGACCTCCCTCATAACTTTTAGCCCAGTGGTTAGGATGGTGGTACTCCCCCCAGCCATACTGTGTAAACTTGCCTGATCCAGTGGGCCAGATCTGAGCATGCATACTATATTGGGTCCTATAGGCAATGTAGGCAAAGGAATGCCTGTCTTCCCCCAGCTTGTGCATCGTTCTGGGCTTAAGCATCCAGGTGCCTGGTGTGGGGCTTCAGTGCACATGCTCAGAGGCAGAAATATAAGCTAACTTAGGGAATTTTCACTGCAAAGATTCACTCACTGAGTTTAGAAGCCTGCAGAGTTCAGGGGCATCTGAGCAGGGGTTTTGTGAATCCCAGTTGGACCTGACTGTTGGATTTAGGCCTAAAGTGGCAGTTAGTTTCCTAAATTCCTTTGTGAATCTAGCCCTTGGAGTCTGAGTGGCCAGGAACAAAGCAGAAACCCAGAAACGGGAGCTGTAGGTACTGAAAACATCCACAAGACACACTAGACTCCACTGTTGCACAACAGGAGCTCAGCTCAAAGCAGGATCTGAAGAAGACCCTGGATAATGAGGCAGAGGCATTTACAAGCTGCGACCCTGTGAAGGAACTGAGTTGTACTTCAGACAGTCCCTCTGCCCCTCTCCTTAAGACAGGTGTCCCCGAACTCTCTTCCTTGGACCTGAAGCTGTAACTTAGGTCAGTTTACAGCCTCAGCCAGTTTCCCCTCCAGCTGGTCCTTTTTCCCCCCCATCAATGCTTTCACCCTCGGCTTAGGAGGGTTCAGCAGGTAGATCATCTTCTGAGGGAAGAGACAGAATATATAGTCATCTTCCCAGAGCTTGTCCCAATTGGCTGGGACCGAGGGGAACCCTGCCCACCCCCACTCTACAAGGTTCCTGGTCCCAGGCCCTTAAAGAAGCAGTAGCCTGGATTTCCCCCAAGCCTTAACTAGTACTCTGGGACCATAGTCCTCTCTCCCAACACCTACTTCTGCCTTCTCTAGATCTCATCCACTCTAAAAAGTCCCAGAACTTAAAGGGGGACACCACAGAACTGATGTTGACTGACCCTTGCATCTAAGAGAGGCAAGAAAGGGGAAAATGCTTTTCTCTAAAATAGCAGAAGTCCTTACACAAGGACATGGTATTTGATCCAGATGCATGTTTGGGAGGGGTGCCTGTGTGTTGTGGGGAACAGGCCACTCTGTAGAATGCTGCCTGCCCTAGATTCTATGAGGTCTGCAGTGACTTGTATGACTTCCTTCCATTTGTTGTGGAAACCTGTAAGGGTAGTGCTGAGGCAGACAACAGTCAGCACAGATCCTGCCACAGTAACAGGAATAATCTAAAAAGGGGAGCATGGATCCTCAAGTGCTTGATCCAAAGGCCATTGAAGTCAGCGGGAGTCCGTCCATGGACTTACTGGATATTGCATCAAGTTCTCAACAAATTGAACTTCTCTAACCAAAAATACTGATGACAGTATGACAGATTTTGCTCATCAGTCTTAAAGCATTTGGTTAAATCAGAATGTGGTGGTTCTGGAGCTGATCTCGAACTTATGAATTCTGGATCTTGATCTGGTTATTGGGATGTTTACTGCATGAATGTATTGGCTTAGCCTAATAGGGTGCTGTCAGGTAAAAACAAGCAGGAAGCAAAAAAATGGCTGCAGATAAGCCACCCCTTGGCAAACACTTGGGGGTTGTTCTGAGACAATGCCATTAAAAGAAACAGGCCTGGAACTATAGTCCTTTAGATCTCATATCCGTTTAAAAATGGACTGTCTCTGAAAGAAGGAGGTAGTTGTTGGGCAGGTGTTCTGGCAACCCATATATGTGCATGTACCTTCCAGGGGTGTTTGAAGAAGGCTAGTACTGCACAGGTTACCATCAAGGGTAAGAACAATGTGCCTGTAGATATGTTTATTTTAAATTATTCCCCCACCCCCTCTTCTTCTTTGTTCCTACTGTGATCAATAAGTACATTGATTTAAGAAGGTTGATCTGATGACTGTATATACCACTAGTCATGGACTCCTGAAGGGAAAAGTCACAGGTGCTGAGCTCAGTTGGACTTGCTGGCTAAGCACAGTTGACGCACGGGGTGCTGTATCCCAGAGTCTCATCTAAGTGTGAGAGAACTCGAGAATACTTCCCCTGGGCTGGAAAGGGCATGAGGCCTGACACCTGAGGAAAGGGCATGATGCTTGAAAGGGCATGAGGCATGTACTCAGAGAGGGGACAGCGGTGCAGCTAGTCTTGTAACTGTGACACAGAGTATAGATAACTAGTCTCTCAAAGTTGCATGGGATTTGTAAGAGTATTTCATAATTTCCATTTGCTCTTATAAAATGGAGTCACTTCCCACAAAGCATAGATACTGTGTTCCAGAAACTCCATTGCATTAAATCTAACTCAAGTTGAGCTGCCTATTCTACAAATTAGGTGAGAATCAATGTTGAAGAGAATAATTGGAAAATAAAACAATTATTTACACCATTTCTGAAAAATCTGGCAGCATCCCAACTGTCCAGAAACTATAACTTGTCACTCATTTACATCACTGTTCATTTATATTTGTCATGTAGGAGCCCTACTTTGCAAAGAAAATTACTCCCTAAAAACACATTCTACTGGAAAAATGACTAATGAATTTAGAGTTGTTTATGAAAGAAATAATTACACTGACTCTGCTCTAATTAAACATCTTAAACGTTCAGTTTTTGATGTAAAAAGCATGAGAAAGTTCTGTCAGAGTAGTAAAGACTTTAAAAGGAAGATGTTGTAAATGTCTACCTACACCTTTGAAGTGGAATGAAGTCGAACCGGTTAGTTGGCTTATGAACATGTGGAACTGAACTATATATAAATTCAAGTGCCTCATTCCCTTTCATTTGAAATAGCGCTTTACTTTTTTAAATGAAAACTTTATTGCTTTCCCACATGTAAATTTAGTTTTTGAGGCATGTACATTCTATGCTATATCCAGCGGGGGAAGCCAATCCATTGTAATCAGAGTTTACGGAGCAAAAGAGAGATTCAGCTCCTTGTCTGTAACTATGGAAAGCATTTGACCATATATGTTATTCAGCACTCTTGCTAAAATCAAGGCACCCTCCCCCCTGCTGTCTCCCATTACCGACGCTAAAGTGTGGGTGTGAGGAGAGAACTCTCTTCCATTCAGTAAAGAGAAATGGCCACTGGATTTGGCCCTTAAGGCAAGAGTTTACCAACTGTGTTAAAACTAAGCCAAAGTGGCCACTCAGTCGCATTGCCTAACATGTCAAACAGAACCCCAAACTGCTTTGCTCTGAATGCAGAGCTGTAGCATACTCTAACTTAGCTAACACCTTCTTCTCTGAAAATGAAACAACCCATGTAATGTATGTATTTGTACAAAAAGTACCCTTAGCCCCATGTAAAGTATTGTACTTTAGACAAGATGGGGTTTTCAATTCCTAATATGAGCCTGTCAAGGAAACCTAAATCTCTTGTATATAGATCTTCTACAGTTTCACATACCTCATAAGAAATGACCACATACCTCTGAATAAAGTATCCCCATGTCTGTTCTTTGGAGCTTGCCTGAAGTCCTTTGTAGCTCACTTGACCAGCAGATTTTCTTGACTTTCAGTTGCTCTTGAGTTTGTTTAAAGTTGATTAAAATTTAATCTCAAGAGTCCTTTAGCGGAGTGATTTGAGCCATGAATAATGTAGGTATCTGATCCTTTCCAAAGCTTCACTGGTTGTAAGTGCTTTCCTAATCAGGGAGTATGAAATGATGCCGTTTTCAAAAGCCCAACCCAGTGAGGTAAACGTGAGAGTGTGGGTTTACTGCAAGGCTGACACAAGTAGTACAAGTTACAACAGCTAGAAGTATTTTGCAATAGCAGGTTCCCTAAAAGGAAAAGGTTAAACTAGCCACAGGGGAGAAGACAAATTGCACAAGAAAATGAATGAAGAAACGTGAGACTTCTAAAACAAGAATTTACAGAACTAGGTGTGAGATTCACCCAAATAGTAAAAAATGGGACCCTAGAACATAACAGCTGTGACTGCAGAAAATGAGATTAAAGCTATCAAGAGTGGTGTTAACATACCCATTGAACGGGAAGTGCAGATTTGCTTTATCAGATAAATACGCTTCCATTAGTACACAATCACAGAAATCAGAAACAGTGAACCTAGTCTATCCACTGCTAAAATGGGATTTCTCTGTAGTACCTTTTTTGTTCTAGTTTAAGCTACATTTCTAGTTTTAATATGGTCCAACTCCCCAAGGGCCTATTCTGTCATCTGGGCTGGATGCTTCTAGGGAAAATAGTGATCCACGGTTACATCATGCTGAACATTGTATATGTGACAGTCTGCTCTTGGCTCAGTGAAGCGTTCTATTATTGCCTACCTTGTACATTATAAGTGGTTTTTTCCCCCTAAGAAATATTGAAATGTTTGTCCTCTTTGTAAAATCTTTGCATTTGTTCATGCTAATGTCCATCAGGAAAGAACACCAGCAACAGCTCAGTTTATGAATAATTACAAACACTTAGCTAAAAAATCTTCATATCTGGAATATGTCCCATTCCAATCATTTTGGATATGAAATCTACTTCCTAGCACCATCTGGGCCCCATCTTGAAAAAACATATGAATGGGAGCAACTTGACACATGAGTAGTCCTGTTGACCACAATTGGACCATTCATAATTGTATTTGTTTGCAGGATTGTTTTTATATCACCTAATCTTATTGCCTGCATTGAATCTTGTGTTTCATATAAAAAATACAAGCACATAAGTTAGTACCAATATAAACCATTTGCTTTTCTGAATCATTCCTTAATATTTTTAACATGAATAAAATAATGTGACACACCTAGTAAAGAACATGTGTGGTATTCCAGAACAAAGATTTCTAGGGGAAAAGGTGAGAAAAGCAAAATCATTTGTTGTCCAATGCAGTATAAATTCAAACTGCAATACAAAAAGCGATGCTGAAGACTCAAGTAGTGACTAGAGATGACACCTAGGTGCACACATTCAGCAAAGGCTGGAAAAGGACTTCAGGTTGCGGTACAATAACTATCACTTATACACTGATGATGTTGTATGTAGTGCTTTGCAATAACTAGGGAAAGCAAAGAATCTGCCCTGGGGAACTTGCAATAAAATGATCGCTGTCCTTCACAGTTACCAGATTCTTCACAATTTAAGTATCCCATACCTCTGCAAACTATTTTATATTCCTGGGTGTGAAATTTAGCCACTGAGCAGCCACAGTGATTTTTGGTGCAGGCACAAGGAAAACTGAAAAATTATCTACCCTTCTATATGCCCAGGATAAAATGAGACACTCACCTAATCCACAAACAAACAGTGCTTTTCTGTGCCTCTTGACAGCAAAGGATGCCACCATCTTCTCTGAGGCCAGGTCTACACTACCGCGGTAGTTCGACAGCTGGCAATCGAAGTTCCGGGTTCGATTTATCGCGTCTGGTCTGGACGCGATAAATCGATCCCGGAAGCGCTCGCCGTCGACTGCGGTACTCCAGCTCGGCGAGAGGAGTACCGCGGAGTCGACGGGGAGCCTGCCTGCCGCGTGTGGACCGTGTCTGAACCGCGGTAAGTTCGAACTAAGGTATGTCGACTTCAGCTACGTTATTCACGTAGCTGAAGTTGCGTACCTTAGTTCGAATTTGGGGGTTAGTGTAGACCAGGCCTAAGAGCAGCCTGGCTTCAGTCCCTTTAGGAACAATGGGAGATACTGGCCATCTTTGCTAAGGGCAGCTTGTGGCTTCAGTCCCATTGAGAATAAGAACAATGGGTGATGCTGACCATTTAAAAAGAAGGCACAGTTCTCTCTGATTTTTTTTTTAAATGTGCTAGGAAAGGGAAAGTGGATATCATGCGTCAATGCAGATTGTGGTTAGAATTTGTGTACACGTTACATAAATTTCATACTGCACCTAGAGTTTGAAAAGGCATAATTAATGTGTAACTAAATCAATAAAATAAATACTTGATTACTTCCTCTACTGTTGCACTCCCCTGTGCCCCTCCCTACTCCAGTTCCTGGCCCAGTTCTCCCCTCCAGTGCAAGGTATAGATGAATATATGAACCCATGAGATTAATCATGGAAAGGCTGATATAATATGCAATCAGTAAAATATTAATTCCAATCAACATGGCTTCATAGACAGTAGGTTTTGTCTAACAAACTTGATATATATATTTTTTATGAAATTACAAGTTTAATTGGTTAAATGTAATTGTGTTGATATAGTATACACAGCCTTCTGTAAGGTATTTGACTTAATGCATGACATTCTGATTAAAAAATTAGCACTATGCAATCACATGTTTCTGGTGAGGTTTTGCAGGGGTCTGTATTTGGCACAATGCTATTCAATATCTTTACCAATGATCTAGAAGAAAATATGAAATCGTCTCTAGTAAAATTTGCAGATGACACAAAAATTAGCCTAATGTTGAATAATGTTAAATCAGTTATACAGAGCAATCTAGATCATTCAGTAAGTTGCGATGATTCAAACAACATATGTTTTAAAACAGTCAACTGCAAGGTAATACATCTAGGAGCAAAAGCCGAGATCCTCAAAGGTATTTGGTATTGAAATCAATAGAAGTTAGGAGAAAACTAAAAAGCTTTTGATGATCTGGGCCAAAGAATGTAGATCAGACTTAGAGAACAGAGCACTCTATTCTGAAAAGCGGTAACTCTGAAAAAGACCTAATGGTCATGGTCGATAACTATATGAACATTAAGTATCAGGGGGTAGCTGTGTTAGTCTGGATCTGTAAAAAGCGACAAAGGGTCCTGTGGCACCTTATAGACTAACAGACGTATTAGGTCCCAGTGCAATGTGATGGCTAAGAGAGAGCTAACATAATCTTTGGATATATAAAGAGAGGAATATGGAGTAGAAGTAGGGAGTTAGTATTACCTCTGCATACACCATTAGTGAGATCATTACTGGAATATTGTGTTTAATTCTAGTGTCCAAACTTTAAACAGGATGCTGAAAAATTACAAGGAAAAACCTAAAAGAATAATTTGCGGTCTGGAAAACTTGCCTTTATAATAAGAGACTGAACTCCTTTAGTTTATCCAAGAAAAGGTTCAGCGATAAGTTGATCATGGTCCATAAGGACTGACATGGGAAGATTTGATAGTAAACAGCCTTTTAATCTAGGAAACAAAGGCATATCAATGACAGAAACTGAAGATGACAAATTCATATTGGAAATATGGTGCAGCTTTTTAACTGTGAGGGTAATTAACCATTGAAAAACATCTAGGGATGTGATGGATTCTCCATTACTTGAAGTGTTGAAATCAAAATTAGATGTCTTTCTAAAAGATATGATATAGCTGAGCTAGAAGACGGGCTTGATGCAGGAATCACTTGATGAAATTCTGTGGCATGTGTTATGCAGGAGATAAGACTAGAGAACCATAATGGTCCCTTCTGGCCTTAAAAATCTAATAAAATGTCCCCTTTTCTGCACCAGTCATTTCCAGATTGCAGAAGTCTTCAGTAACTTCTCAGAAAGAAATTAAAAGGAAAACAACCATAGTGGCTGGGGCTAGGAGAGGCAGGAGGGACTTTTTACTTTAATTAGTTCAGCGTTTGGTTTTCAGTTCCTAAGAGAAGCTGTGGATGCTGTCTCCAAACTGAGCTGATAACAGCTCCGTTGTCATTAGTATTTCTGTTCCAACTTCAAGTCTTTGGCTCTGCTTGAGTGTTCCTTTGGCTAATTATCCTGTTGAACAGAAATGAACAGCACCACCTGGTGTGCAGTTTGGGAACAAAAATGAGATATTTGTCATTTTTAAGACTGGTGCACTTTTACAAAGTGGTATGTGTACATTCTGAAGTATGAATGGAAAGCTTATAAAGGATTCACTGAGCAGGCATGTCAAGTTAGTAAACGATGTAAGAAGTCAAAGTTGTTTTTTGAGTGTAGAACCTGTTTAAACACAAACCTGTTAAAGGCAATAATCTGCGAAAAGAATAAAAATTTTATGGTGATCCATATATCAGGTTTCAGCTGTAAATGCTTAACTTTTCAAAATGGGCTGTATGTTGAAGGGTATATGTTCAAATAGCTGAGGTCCAGCCTCCCTTTTTGCACATGCAATTCATGGCCTCAAATTTAGTCCTTATACCTAAGACTGCCTGAATTGTGCTGTTAACCAGGAACTTAGAGGGGCAGGAACTCTGAGGGCATGGCTACACTTGCAGATGTAGAGCACTGTGAGTTAAACCCGCCTTCAGAGAGCTCAGTAGGAAAAGTGCTGCAGTCTGTCCACACTGACAGCTGCTTGTGCACTGGCGTGGCCACATTTGCGGCACTTGCAGTGGCATTGGGAGCGGTGCATTATGGGTAGCTATCCCACAGAGCACCTCTTCCCATTCTGGCGCTGTGGCTTGTGGGAAGGGGGCGGGAGGTGCAGGGCATTCTAGGTCCTGTCCCAACGCCCCATGATGCATCGGTTCACATCCTAGCATTCCCTGTGCTTCCGTCCACAATTGGTGCCATCTTTCAATGTTTTTTGTACTGCACGCTCTGTCTTCCCTTTCGGTCTGCAGGAATGGAGCCCGGATTGCTGAGGAGTATGCTGACGAGTCTCGCCAGCACGTCACGTTTGTCAGTCAAGTTATTCCTTAGGATCCAAAGTGACAGTGAGGGCTCAGACAATGATATCGACTCAAGTAATGCATATGACACGAGTTTGCTTGTGGCATTCACGGACATGTTCACCACCGTGGAATGCCACTTTTGGGCTCGGGAAACAAGCACTGAGTGGCGGGATCACATCGCCATGAAAGACTGGGATGACGAACAGTGGCTGCAGAACTTTCGGATGAAAAAAGCCACTTTCATGGAACTGTGTGAGGAGCTCGCCCCCACCCTGCGGTGCAAGAACACGAGATTGAGAGCTGCCCTGACGGAGGAGAAGCGGGTGGCTATTGTAATCTGGAAGCTGGCAACTCCAGACAGCTACCGATCAGTTGCTAACCAATTTGGAGTGGGAAAGTCGACTGTTGGTATCGTGTTGATGCAAGTTTGCAGGGCCATTAATCGCATCCTGATCAGAAGAACTGTGACTCAGGGAAACCCATTTGTGCAAAGCCAGCCACAATGTCCTGCACATTACCCAAACTGTGGAGGGGCGATAGATGGGATGCATATTCCAATTCTGGAACCAGCCCACCTAGCCTCCAAGTACGTTAATTGGAAGGCGTGTTTCTCGATGGTTCGCCAAGCGATTGTGGATCACCGTGGGCGTTTCACTGACATTAACGCAGGCTGGCCCGGAAAGGTGCATGACACACGCATCTTTTGGAACACTGGCCTGTTCAGGAAGCTACAAGCCGGGACTTTTTCCCCAGACCAGAAGATCACCGTAGGGAAAGTCAAAATGCCCATTGTGATCCTGGGAGACCCCGCTTACTCTTTAATGCTATGGCTCATGAAACCCTATACAGGGAGCCTTGACAGCAGCAAGGAGCAGTTCAACAAGCTGAGCTGGTGCAGAATGTCTGTGGAGTGTGCTTTTGGCCGTTTAAAGGGCCGCTGGCGCTCTCTGTATGGGAAGCTGGACCTGGCCGATGACCGCATCCCCGCGGTTATATCCGCGTGCTGTACCCTCCATAACATTTGTGAAGGGAAGGGTGAAAGATTCACTCAGGCATGGAACTCGGAGGTTCAACACCTGGAGGCTGAATTTGACCAGCCAGAAAGCAGGGCTATAGAGGGGCCCAGCATGGGGCTGCAAGGATTAGGGATGCCTTGAGGGAGCAATTTGAGGCTGAAAGCCACTAGTAATGTCTGGTGCCCTGCACGGGAGTGAAGTGCAGTGGTTCCAATGTTATCAGGAATCTGTGTTTGCTATGCTGACTTGCAGTGCCTGTTTCTTTCTTGGGCTAAGATATCTTTTACTTTATGCAATAATAAAGAATGTTTTCAAAGCCAAAAAATTCATTTATTGAAATGAAACACAACTGCTTGGGAAACAGAAAGGGCAAGGGGGTGGGGTGGGGAACAGTACAATAACAGATTTGCATATGTCTTGTCTGGAGTGCTGTGCAATGAGTGCTGCACTTCAGGATGGCTATACTGCATGGTGATGGGGGTGGAGTGCAGTGGGTCATAGTTTCCAGGGTTGGGTGGTGAAGCTACAGGTGTTGGAGGCAGCTGGTGGCGGTAAGAACCCAGATGTTGGGGAAAGTGGGTTTGAGGTGAAATGGGGGCACAAGGGAAAGAGTTTTGGGGCAAAGGCTGCGGGGGGGCAGGCAGGCGCGTTAGTGCTCCACGTGCCTGGCTACAAGCACCTGGATAGAGTCCGCTTGGCGCTCCATTATGGTTATCAGCCGATCTGTGCTTTTCTGGCGGAGCACCGTGCTTTTGTGCCAGCACTCCTCATTCTGCTGATGGATCCTTCTTTCACTCTCCTGCCACTCCTGCACTTTTTGATTTTCATTACTTGAATGCTGCATTACTTCATGCAACATGTCTTCCTTGCTGCTACGTAGCTTCTTCCTGATTCTTTGGAGTCTTTCGGCCGGTGATAACACGGATGGCTGAGATCTCAAGGTTGCATCTATAAAGGCAAAATGCAACACTTAACAGAGGCAGCATTGTTCACACCAGACAGAGCAATGATTCCCCCGTACTTAAGGGCAAGCACAGTCTACACAATAGCATAATTTGCCCGTCCCAAAGCAAGCGCACATAAACCCACGGGAGCCCCAAAATGGTGAGTAAGCACAGGGTCAAGCATAACTGACTGTTTCACTGCTGTACTGTCCTCTGGGTTTCTGTGCCATGGGGAGAGCCAACAGCAGCAGGGGGTCCCTATACTGAAGACTGTCCCCACATTTTCCACAGAAGTTCGTCCTGGAAGATATCTCGCTGCTGAGGATGACCTGGGAAGCAAGGGAGGGTCTTCTACTACAATGCGGCTTCCGCCCTGGCCCATATGCAGCTTGCCTGTGTGCAGCAATGGTCCCCCCGCCCCTCACGGCACAGTGGCGCGGACAAGTTAGCCTTACTGGGACAAGGACCACAGTGGCTCTCCCGAGAAACCTGCGCAAGCGCATTGCCCAAGTTCTGGATGAGACCTTTGAAGAGATCACTGAGGCCGATTACCGCGATGTGAGAGAGCACATAAACACCCTATCTAGGCATGCATGCAGTCCTAATCCTCCTCGCCCCAAGAGCCTGCACCAAATAACTTCCTTCCCAAAATAAAAGCCGCTTACCAGGAACCTCCTCTGGTGTTTGTCCTGCCCCAAGCACCGGCTGCCACGACTGGCTACCTTCTTCCTGGCTTGAGAACAGCTCCTAGCTGCATGCATCTAGGGATTCTGGGGTGTCTTCCTCCTCCTCAGCACCCTCATTCCCACTTTGTTCCTCCTCCTCCTGCTGCCTTGTTGAACTGGGCTCTGAAGCGTCCATGGTGGTACTCGGAGTGGGGGTGGGGTCACCCCCAAGTATCGCATCCAGCTCTTTGTAAAAACGGCAGGTCGGAGGGGCAGCACCGGAGCAGTTGTTTGCCTCGTGGGCTTTGCGGTAGGCATTCCGCAGCTCCTTCACTTTAATCCTGCACTGCAGGGCGTCCCAGTCATGGCCCCTTTCCATCATGTCCCTTGATATCTGCCCAAAGGAATCTTAATTCCTACAACTGGAGCGCAGCTGGGACTGGACAGCTTCCTCCCCCCAAACACTGATGAGGTCCAGCACCTCGCCATTGCTCCATACTGGGGATTGCCTGGTGCGTGGAGGCATGGTCACCTGGAAAGATTCGCTGAGAGCACTCCACGCTTGGCTGAGCAAACAGGAAGGGGATTTTCAAAATTCCCAGAGAATTTAAAGGGCGGGTCTGACGGTTGGTCACTTAAGGGCAAAGTGATGTAGAGTTCAAAGTGATGACCAGAGTGGCTAGAACAGGCATTGTGGGACACTTCTGGCTGATCAGAGTGCATTAATAGGACAGGTTGTCCACACTGGCGCCGCGGTGCTCCAGCGGGGGCTCATCAAACGTTATTCCACTTGCCGAGGTGGAGTACCAGCAGCGCTGTAGCTGCGGAGTCAGAGCGCTCTACGTGCCTTGCCAGTGTGGACGGGGAGTGAGCTAGTGCGCATGGGGCTCCTTTATTGCGCACTAATTCACAAGTGTAGCCAAGCCCTGATTTGCAGGTATAAACTACCCACAAAAAAATAAGCCACCCTTTTGAAAATGTGGCCACTTGATTACTTTTCAAGATTTGCAAAATAAAATTGATATCCATAAAAAGTCAGTCTTTCAGATACATACACATTAGGAATTTCTTGCAAAAGTTTATCATTTGGTTACTACTCCTGAAACATCTGGTTACAAAATCGTATCTTTAAACTTAGAGTCCTATTCTGTTTCCAGTTTAGTCAATGGGAGCAGCACTGAGAGCCTAAATTGTCATATAGTTAGTATAGTTAATCAAATAATATGCTCAGTGAATTTTTCATTACTCACTGAATACATTTTAAACTGGTATTTTTTTTGTTTTATTTGCCTTTCTCTATAGCTAATCAACTGCTGTTTCTCAAACAATGTATTTGACAAGTAATGGCAAAAGTAATTGACTGCATTATTTAATTAATTACTGTTCTTTATCTAATCAATTCCAAGTATAAATTTTCACTTGTAGTTCTTTCTATCCAGTTCCATAACCTATTTCTATAATTGTGCAACTTCTAGTGTGGCAAAGGCCCAGATCCTCAAAGGTAGTTAGGTGCTTAGCTCCCATTGAAATCAATTGGAATTAGGGGTTTAAATACCTTTTGAGGATCTGGGCCTAAATCAAAAGATGGACAAGTCTCACATGTTACATAGGACAGTATTCATCACCCAGTTTTCTTACTGACAACTACATAAGGCAGCATGGACAGCTGTCAAAATGCAGAAGGCTAAATATCAGACTTTGATTAGTGATGGTCATGTCAAGTAGATCAAGATATTTTCTTTATTCTTCTATGCTGCCAAATTAACACATTAATTTGGAGGAAATACTATGTTCTGCACAAAAATTCATGAAGACCGTATTAACATTAAAGATTGATTCAATAACATTGAAATTAACAAGAACTAAAGAGCAAGTAAATGAACACAAAAAGGAAAACTGAAATCACAGCTCCTATAATATATATTTCTGCACCACTGGAAGGATTCTTCCCAATTAAATATCAAACTTTGGTTATCTGCCATACTTTTGAGAGCCACATTTGAAATGGTATTTATTTATTTTTTTAAAAAATAGATGGAATCCCATCAATTACTTTTTGAGAAAACATGGGTGAGAAAAATACATATTACATAACACAATTATGTGTTGTAATTTATTGTTCAGTTTACTCCTGTATGTCTCTAACTATACATTTTAAGTATTCCTTTCCCCCCTTTTTACTTGCACTCCAAAAGGCCCAATCCTGAAAATACTTACCCACGCTTTACTCATGTGAGTAGTCCCTTTGCTATCTCGTGTGAATAAAGTTACCCTGATATATGTTTAGAAGACTGGGCCCTTGCTATGTAATTAAATGTACAATAACCACAGATAACGAATAGTGTAGTTCAGTCTGGTTTTAAAAAAAAAAAAATTACAAGATTTGTAACAGGTGAAGATGTCTGTCAAATCTCCAAAGGATGGGCTATGCCAAATTTTGAACTCAAGACACTTCCATAAGCACTGTTGCATATCCTGACTCAGCAGAAGTTAAGCATTCATCTTCTCATAGGACACACAAAAATCTCTCACACTCTGCAAACCTGGTTAGTCTCTAAGGTGCCACAAGTACTCCTGTTCTTTTTGCTGGATATCACTGAATCTCAATTTTGCATAAGCATCTCTTAATTTATTATTGGGAAATAAAGAGAGGGGATTTTGCAGACAATATATAGTGATGATCATGCAAGAGGATCTGTACAAGCAGACCTTGACAATCAAACTTTATTTGTCTCCAGCTGGATGTCCAAAAACTTTAAACTTTGGCTGTTAGATTCTTTCTTACTCTAAATTCCATAATTTAAAAAACAAATTCCTCTTTTGGTAATTTTTTTTTTTTTTTTAGACCTTTGAAAGCTGATTTAAGGGCAGTGAGGATAACGGAGAAATAATAAGCACATTATCAATATATATTTATAGAGTTAAATAACTATGTGTGTCACACTGTTTGGAGTGGCTCACAACTGTGAGTGCCAACCTCAGGGCAGACTATCATGAAGGAGGGTAGAGTCTCCAAACTGATTGTATGTTCTATAATTAGATTTCACCAACCCAGAAACAAGTGTGAACTCCTAAAGCACTATAGCAGTCCCACCATGGAGTTGCAGACAATCCCCTTGGGCATTCCAGGTTTCAGAGTAGCAGCCGTGTTAGTCTGTATCCGCAAAAAGAACAGGAGTACTTGTGGCACCTTAGAGACTAACAAATTTATTAGAGCATAAGCTTTCGTGGGCTACAGCCCACTTCTTCGGATGCATATAGAGTGAAACATATTGAGGAGATATATATACACACATACAGAGAGCATGAACAGGTGGGAGTTGTCTTACCAACTCTGAGAGGCCAATTAAGTAAGTGAAAAAAACGTTTGAAGTGATAATCAAGATAGCTCGGTACAGACAGTTTGATAAGAATGGGGGCTGCCCGAAGCCGGTAGCACTCGGGCAGCTTGGCTTTAAACAGAGCCGAAGAGTCAAGGTAGGGAGCACAGCAGCCGCGGGAGGGGAAGTGCCCGGCCGGCGGTATTTTTCCCGGACATGTTCAGCTTTTTGGCAATTCCCCCCGGACGGGGGTTTGATTACCAAAAAGCCGGACATGTCCGGGAAAAACTGAACGTATGGTAACCCTACTACAGGCCCCACAGAGTGTGTGTGTGTGTGATCACTTCAAAAGTTTTTTTCACTTACTTAATTGGCCTCTCAGAGTTGGTAAGACAACTCCCACCTGTTCATGCTCTCTGTATGTGTGTATATATATCTCCTCAATATGTTTCACTCTATATGCATCCGAAGAAGTGGGCTGTAGCCCACGAAAGCTTATGCTCTAATAAATTTGTTAGTCTCTAAGGTGCCACAAGTACTCCTGTTCTTTTTTTGGGCATTCCAGTCTATCTTGCCACCCAGGCAAGCTGGACTTAGTGATAGATGATTGCTATATACCAAAGATCACAAAATATTCAGGTTGCTCCTAATCATTCACCCAAGATCAGACCTTAGATCTCACACCAAAAACACTTTCAGGTGATCCTATAGTAAACTAAGGATTTATTAACTAAACAAAAAGCGTTATTACAAGGTTAAAGCAGGCAAACATACATACACAAATATGTTAGTCTATGGTTTCAAAAAGTGACAGAGTTGTTCTAATCTGTCAGCTTTGAATGTCTTTTAGGGCTAACCCAGGTTGACCTGGGGATCTCCACTTCTGTTTCATAGCTCCAGCCCTATGAGAATCAAAACTGCAAAAGATGAAAAATGTTCTTGTCAGCTATTTTTATTTCCTTCTTCCAGAATTCAAGCTGATAGGACGAGCCCTTTTGCATGTAATTATTAATCTCTTCATTAGTGTGAGGGGACAGTTAAAGTCTTTGTATTGTGATGTCCCACAATGACCCATTTAGTGTTAACTGGCCTTTTTGATGGGTTCACAGTTTCAATGCAAACATTTTTTTTAAGTTCTAAAGCAAAAACTTAAATATTACCTTATAGCATGTGCTAAAGATACTATGAGAGATTAATGCTAGTAGCAATTGACGAGCATTTAATAAAGTCTAAACACATTGTTATAAATCCAATACTCATCTTAACCATACTAACACACAGGTGGAAAAGACTGGTTTCCAGCAATGAATTTGTCAATGCTCAGCTGAGGCCAAAAGCCTTTGCAAGGGCTGGCACCTGGTTAGCCAGCGTCACAGTGTGCCTGGCTAAATTGTGTTCATCAGTGCTATCTAGCAGAGCTGTTTTCACTTGGACAATGTGATGCGTTTTGCATTTTTTATCCTTCTACTTAGAAAGAAGGTAGTCTTTCTCCAGCCTGGTGGATAGAAGATTAATAGGATTGGGCCCAGCTCATATGGGTCAATGAGACTTAATTGCCCGATGAGAGCAAGCTGCTTTATTGAGCAAACAAGTTGCAGAAAATGTGCTTCAAACTACGATTTTGCTCAACAGTTTTGTACATGCAGTTCCACACCCATGCCCACTGGCAGGATTCCCCATCTGTGCCCCGAGGCCCTACAATAGTCAGAGATGCTTTAGAGTAGCCGTCTGCATCTTCACTTCATTGTACCAGCACTGAAATCTTCTTTCTTCTAACCGTGCTGGAAAGAGGGGACTCTTTTAGGTGATATTTTACTGATCTTTACAAAGTTATGCTTGAAGGCTTACCTGTTGTTGTCAGACGTCACTGGTGTGGTGCTCTACTCTTGTTCAATGTTGATAACAGTCGGCTGCGTGCGTGTGTTCCCTCTGTGTGTTGCCCTGGCTCTGTGCAGATAGCTGACACAGCAGACCCGAGAGAACCCCCAATGACCACAGACTCCGATAAGGTACGAAGGCACCTGGCCAAGTTTATTGCCAAACGAAACACAGTCTCTAGCTCCCCGGATCAAATGTCTACAGTTCTGCTAGTACATATGTGCCCCCTGACAATGGACTGACTCAGTGAGTGGTGGGAGTTACCACTGCCCCATAGGCCAGACAAAAACATCTCCTCAGGGATGCATTCTTATACACAGGTACAAACAAGTTACACATCACTCCTGACGTATCAAGGTACAACCTCTCTGCGTGTTGGGGTGCTGCCTCTCTCCTGGTACATGTTGGTTTGAACAAACAAGTCTATCCATCATATTATCCTTTTGACCCTGTCTTTTAGGATGGGTGAGCCTGTTCCTCGTTATTTCTGTGGAATGTGTTTGTACCGGACTGTTCCGGTGCCATCCTGGTCCATGTTTATCCCATTAGTGCTTGATACCCTTTAGATATATGTATACGTCCAATTAGCAGCCTTTTTCTTGCCAACTTTTGTGAACAGGGCCTGCCTTTGGCTCACAGCTTAACTTTGCTTTATGTTAGCAAAGTCTTGACCATTCCTTTGGTTCAGGCCTCATACCAGGCCTCTGATACCAAGGGTTTATGTTTCAGGGCCTCATCTTACTACACCTGTGTCTTTATGCCATAGCCCATGATAGAGGGCAGTAGGAAGGCACACCACTCCAGCAGGATTTCCTGGAGGCACTGTGCTTGTTCCAGGAACATTGTCTTTGGTGCACAGCCCCTATGATACCCTATGCGTGAGAACAGCTTCGCTGCCTAGAGTGGAGGGGCAGGTCATTGCCCAGTCTCCTTTCTAGTGCCAATCTAGGCACTAACTAGGTTCTGTGTTCTCTAACCACAAAAAGTAGGAGCATGCCCGGTCCCTTCTCATGGATGTAATGGTGGAGGAAGGTTCCTTGCACCCTCTTCCCACACTTTAAGTTCACAGTTGCCAACGCTCATTATAGTTATTGTTTTTTATTAAAGCCCCACCTCCCATAATCGTGTGATAATATGATGATCTCATCTTTCACTTAAAATGAAAAAGTAAATTTCTAGCCCTCCTGGTTGTGGAGAAAAGCTTGAAAATGTGACCCTAAGGCAGCGTTTCTCACCATGGCCACATGGGCTTTTCTTGCAGCCATAGCCTCCTGGGCAATGAGGGCGGGAGAGCAGTGGCCCCTCCCCCAGGGCCATCAGCAGGGGTTGGGCCCTGCCCCCTCAGGAGCCAGAAACGCAGGCGGCTGGAGGAGCAGTCAGTCAGTGTGAGTTCCCCACCTTCCTGGGGGCGGTGGGGTTCAGGCTTCAGCCCTGGGGTGGTGGGTGGCAAGCTCTGGCCATGGGACGTTGGGCTCCAGCCACATGGTGGCAGGCTCCTGTCCCAGGCTTACCACTCCCTACATCACCCTTGGCCCCCGCTGCTGTTAATATGGCTTTTCATTGCCTCCCAGCTAGTTAG
This sequence comes from Emys orbicularis, assembly GCF_028017835.1. Classification (NCBI taxonomy): domain Eukaryota; kingdom Metazoa; phylum Chordata; order Testudines; family Emydidae; genus Emys; species Emys orbicularis. The sequence continues at coordinate 35,255,675 of NC_088689.1, read as the reverse complement.
CAAGTCTGCTTCTCTGAAAAATATTAGCAAACAAATATCACTTTGCACAGCAGCAGATTTACTAGATAGCAAGTTTAAAAAAATAAAAGCAACCAAAAAAGCAAAGAACCAACAACAATAAAAGACAAGAACATGCCAAGTACCTTATTTTTGTTTCTATTCTTTTTAGGTCCAGTAAGGAATAGAAACAACTGTACATTATTTTTATGACTGAGTTTCCAAAAATCAAAAAAACCCACCAACATAAATAAATTCTATTGATTTGGACATGTATATGTGCATATATAGTTTTTCCTAAAGTTAATTAATTTTAGGAAAAATTGTCAGAGTGGCCACCAGCAAGAGCTCTTGCTGGTGGCCGCACTCTGAGGCCACAAAACATTTGTTGTGAGAACCTCTGTCCTAAGGGGATGTCTACATTGCAGCTGGGAGTGAGCCTCCCTGCCTGAGCAGACAGACTGATGTTAGTGGGGCTCATGCTAGCACTCTGAAAATAGCAGTGTGGCCATTGCGGCTCACGAGAGCTCGGGCTATCAAGCCTGACCGCAACATCCATGCTGTTATTTTTAGCGCTAGCACAAGTCTGTCTACTGTGCTGGGAGGCTCACTCCCCACTGCAGTGTAAACATGTACTAAGAGGCTCAAAAACCAGAAGGTAAATAAAAAGAACCCAATTGTAATATTTTAAATCTCATGATTTGTAAGACAATCTCATGATTTGGACCCTGACTTATGATTCTGGAATGTTAAGAAATGGCAATACTGTAATTACACAAGGCCAGACTGAATCTAGCCCTACCACTTTTTAAAATGTGAACTAAGAATGAGCCCACTCCTGGTGCCCTTGTCCACATTAGTAGTCTCACTGAAGTCAATGGGATTATTCATATGAGTAAAGGCTGTAGGATCAGGCCAATTGTGTTGATATGCTCTAGTCAGACTGGTCCCTGATGCTGTAAAGTGAGACCAGCAGCTGTGAAAGTTGAAAGATAACACATATCTGGACATCAGAAGATTTTTTCCTTACCAAATTTTACCACAAAACCATAAATAGTGTACAGTTTCCTAACTACCATAATTAAAACTACAGCATGCTATCAGCACTTCTCTGGTCATTGGTGTGGTGACTCCAATACTTACCTCCTGTGTCATGTTCATTGTCTTTAGCTAGGCGCAGCCACACTAAGGATTCTGGGACCTGGCCTCTCCAGTACATCCCATTCTCTGGGGCTGTTCTTGGGGTCCAAGCCTTAATGAGGTATGTAATTTATAAATGGAGAGCTCAGAATGGGAGGAAAAGTGCTTCTCTAGTGCCATCTCCTTGCAGGGCTTTAGAGAGAGAGAGAGAGAGAGAGGGAGGGAGAGAAAGAAAATGAGATGTGATGCCAGTGCTGCAGATCTTGCAGTCTGTGTCAGAGACACAGGAAATCAACAACAGGTAGTGGTGGGGGAGGGTACGGCAGAGAGGGGGGGGACACAAGAGTTGGAACAAGCAAAGGTAGCATTGGCTGCATTATACTGTAAAAAATGCTCCTGAATTCTGATATTTGAAGAGCTGCAGTTTAAGGTGGGATGAGGGTGGCATGCTCTAACGGGGCAAGGCGGAATTGGGGAGAAGAGTGTGGAGCCTAGGAGTACGGGCAAAGGGGGGTTGTTCAAGACCTACGGATCAGCATGTATAAAGCACAGAGGTGAATGTGGGTGGAGGAGCAGGAGAGCAGTGGGCAGAGGGAGGGATGGGATATAGGCAGGCAGAGCTGTGCAGAACAGTAAGTGGGGATGAGGTGGAACTTCATGCCGTTTTGGGGGGCCCATTGGCGTGTGTATGTGCACACGTGTGACATAGTTAGTGCGTCTGGAGTCCTCTAGCTGCAGAACGCTGTATGGAGTGAAGAAAGGAATCTGTGAGCTGTCCTGGCAAAAGAACCAGTGTGTCCCACATAGGCTTAGGCAATGGGTCTCCCTCTGTGCTTTGTGTGCTGCCCTCTCTCATTTTGAAGGCAGAAGAACTGGAGTTCTGAGTGCAGCATGCATTTGCCATGAAATTCTTTTGAAAGCTGTTGATTAGGATAGTGTTGCTGCTACTGAAGAGTAAAGGTTTTAAAACTGCCAACTTCTTTAAGCCATTTAAAGGTGGTAGAAGAATATCATGTAAAGGGCAGCGTCTTACCTTGGTTTATCTGCTATTGCAAAATTAGAACAGCCCTGTGTGACGGGTTAGATCACAGAAACCCCCTGGGATCTGCCACCTGATGTGCCAAGACTACCTCTGCTCCTGTTTCCCCTGCCAGCTCAGGACTCCAGCACCCTGTTTTGCTGAGCCAGACACTCCCGTCTGCTCCAACAAAGACCAAGGGTCTGAATTACTTGCCCCAAAGCTGCAGGTTTACCTGAAAACAGCTCACAGAAGTGTGCTTGTCTTTGGCACTCAGATGCCCAACTCCCAATGGGGTCTAAACGCAAATAAATCCGTTTTACCCTGTATAAAGCTTGTACAGGGTAAACTCATACATTGTTCGCCCTCTATAACACTGATCGAGAGATATGCACAGTTGTTTGCTCCCCCAGGTATTAATACATACTCTGAGTTAATGAATAAGTAAAAAGTGATTTTATTAGATACAGACAGTAGGATTTAAGTGGTTCCAAGTAGTAACAGACAGAACAAAGTAAGTCACCAAGCAAAATAAAATAAAATGCGCAAATCTATGTCTAATCAAACTGAATACAGATAAGATCCTCACCAGTTCCAGAATGCTCCCTTTTACAGACTAATCTCCTTTTAGCCTGGGTCCAGCAATCACTCACACCCCTTTGTTCCAGTTTCTTCCAAGTATCCTGGGGGGTGGAGAGGCTCCTTCTTTAGCCAGCTGAAGACAAAATGGAGGGGTCTCTTGTGTGTGGAGACCCCCCTCCTCACTCCTATGCAAAGTCCAGCTCCAAGATGGAGTTCTGGAGTCACCTGGGCAAGTCACATGTCCATGCATGACTCACAGTCTTTACAGGCAGAAGCCATTGTTCACATGGTATCTTGTATGTCTCTAGGAAGACTGCTTATGTGGATTGGAGCATTCCAAGATGCATTGTTCCCCAAGTGCTTCCTAATCGGGTACTTAACCTTGCGAATTCCTTCCTAAAGAAGCTGACCAAATGCCTCACAAAGCTTACTTAGAAATCAAGCAAGTATACAGCCAATATTCTTAACCTCAAGTACAAAATGATATATGTGTACAAATAGGATGAATAGATATAGTAGACCATAACCTTTACAGAGATATGTTACATGGCACAGGCAGCACAAAACATATTCCAGTTATGTCGTATTCCCATAAAGCCTTATGGGAGGTACTGTCACACCCTGTACTATAAGTGTTAGCTGCTGAAGTTGTGTAGTTGTTGTTTGATCCTTATGTAGGATGCTGGACATTAGCTGTTTGCAGCTAATCATAGTGTAGCCAGCTGTCATAGTGTAACCTGAATTCTGACTTCAGAAGAGTCAATATAATAGTTAGAAATAAGTGCTTCTGTTTTCCTGTATGTTCTAAACAAAGCTACCGCTGTGTAGTACAGGTTTTAAGGCAAGCCATTTTCTAAGGTCAATTTTTTCCACCCTGGGTGTCTAAATGTAGGTTCCTGAATCCATATTTAGGCAACCCAATAGAGACTGCCAAATGGAGGCGTCTGGCTGGCTCACTTGCCAGGATGCAGTAATTTAATGTTCTTGTCAATACACAGTTTTCATTGTTGCAACATGTTTTCCTCTTAGCCTTGGCCAATTAGAGGTTTATGTGGCATTTTATGGGTAGCTTATTTGGCTCTGTGATATGCACTCTGCAGAAGGATGGCATAGCAGTTACAATGGGTCTAACCTTTTTTGTTTTTAATTTCTTTCCCTTAAGTTAGAAGAAGATAGCTTTCTCTGAGAGGGTAGCAAGCCTTGTGGATAGGGGGAAGCAGTAGACGTGGTATATCTTGCCTTTAGGGAGATGGTGAGCCCTCAGTGGTGAAAGAACAGGTTAAGGACTATTTAGAAAAGCTGGACATGTACAAGTCCACGGATCCAGATCTAATGCATCTGAGTGTGCTGAGGGAGTTGGCTGATGTGATTGCAGAGCCATTGGCCATTATCTTTGAAAACTCGTGGCAATCGGGGGAGGTCCCGGATGATTGGAAAAAGGCAAATATAGTGTCCCATCTTTAAAAAAGGGAAGAAGGAGAATCCGGGGAACTACAGACCGGCCAGCCTCACCTCAGTCCCTGGAAAAATCATGCAGCAGGTCCTCAAGGAATCCATTTTGAAGCACTTGGAGGAGAGGAAGGTGATGAGGAACAGTCAACATGGATTCACCAAGGGCAAGTCATGCCTGACCAAACTGATTGCCTTCTATGATGAGATAACTGGCTCTGTGGATATGGGGAAAGCAGTAGAAGTGATATATCTTGACTTTAGCAAAGCTTTTGCTGTGATATTCCACAGGGATAGCTCAGTGGTTTGAGCATTGGCCTACTAAAGCCAGGGTTGTGAGTTCAATCCTTGAGGGGGCCATTTAGGGATCTGAGGCAAAAATCTACTTTGGGATTGGTCCTGCTTTGAGCAGGGGGTTGGACTAGATGACCACCTGAGGTCCCTTCCAACCCTGATATTCTAAGAGCAAACCAAGAAATCACTTTTAAAACTGTAGCTAGCTAGTTGGCGGGTGTGGTATTCTGATGTAATATGTACTTTGCACACGTTGTTCAAATAAGTAATGTAGCAATTGTCTTCTTTGCTATACTACATATGGTTTTTTTATCAAGAATTTTAAAGGCTGGATAATTTTTTTTTAATTCATTGCTGGTTATTGATTCTCTTGTGTAGGTTTTAGTTAAAACAGTCTACTAACCAACCTTTCCTTTTCTGCGTATATTACCCAGTTTGCCCACATTTATTATATGTGATGTTAACCCCGATTTTTCCCCACTGAAGGAATCATTGCATTCTTTCCCCAGGACACGAGATAAATGTTTCACCAGAGCACAACTGAATATACATACTGCCTCCAGATCCAAACACAAATATAATTAAAATAAAGCAATATTATGGACTCATAAATCAGTGACTGAATCAAAACCATTTTTCTGTAGAACATAGGATTAAAGTCTTTAAAAAATATATTGCAATGGCACTTGTTTGCACAAAAAATGGATCCTCAGAAGGCAGGGAAACTTCTTTGGGCTGCTTTTAAAGTAATGTTGACATGACAGAACCACCACTTTTCTGAGCTATGTTAGACAGGGTGGAAGAGCTCTTCCAATCTATGGCACTTCTCTTTACCCTCATGCCCCTATGGGAAACTCCTAGAGAACGTAATAGGAAATGATATCCTTTCTACATATTTTTGCACCAGCCACTAGAATTTAGGAACATAGCCACAACTGGACCCTATGTATCTACCTTAGGTACAAATATGATTTCCCCCTTCACCATAGTAGCCGAGCATCTCACAATTTTAAAAATATTTACCCTTACAAAACTCCTGTTATTCCCACTTTACCGCTGAGAAACAGAGAGACTAACTGACTTGCCCAAGATCATACCAGAAGTCTCCTCGATCCCAGGTTAGTGCCTAACCACTGGACCATCCTTCCTCTTCTGACCTGTGTGGAGGGGCAGGCTATTGGAAAGAGGAAGGACAGAGGCAGATTTACCATGAAACAAACAGTGTGGTGGCACGGGGCCCCCCAAAATGCAGAACCAGACAGCACACGAAGACCTACTGTTCCCCTCCCCACAAGGGGCATGCAGAGACATGCCACCAGCAGGGCTAAGGCGGTTCCCTGCCCACGTTGCCTTCCTCCCTCTACACCGCTCCCAGAAGGTGTGTGTCCCATTGACTTCAACAGGTCTGTTCATAGTGCATAAGGTTTTAAGCACACACATAAATTTTTGCAGGATCAGGTCCTTAGATTGAAAACTCTATAGTCAGCTGATACATCAGCAAAGCACTTTGCACATATTGGGAATTAACTAAATAATAATATCAATGTGAGATATTATTATAATAAGCTGCTCTGTTTTACTGTTAGCAAGGCAGACACCGAGGCTTTCTAAGGACAGCATACTTGTTAATACAGTACATAAGAATGGCCATACTTGGTCAGACCAATGGAATATCTAGCCCCCTATCCTGTCTTCCAATAGTGGCAAATGCAAGGTGCTCCAGAGGGAATGAACAGAACAGGCACTCAGTTACTGATTTATCCTGTCATCCATTCCCAGCTTCTGGCAGTCAGAGCCTAGAGACACCCAGAGCATTGGGTTGCATCCCTGACCATCTTGGCTAATTGCCATTGATGGACCTACCCTCCATGAATTTATCTAGCTTTTTTAAACCCTTCACAATATCCCCTGGCAACAAGTTCTACAGGTTGACTGTGCATTGTGTGAATACTTCCTTTTGTTTTAAACATGCTACCTATCAATTTCATTGGGTGACTCCTGCTTCTTGTGTTATGTGAAGGAGTAAATAACACTTCCTTATTCATTTTCTCCACACCAATCACAATTTTATAGACCTCTATCATAATCTCCTCTTAGTCATCTTTTTTTTCAAGCTGAAAGGTCCAAGTCTTGTTAATTTCTCCTCATATGGAAGCTGTTTCACATCCTTAATCATGTGTGTTGCCCTCCTCTGTACCTTTTCCAATTCTGTATTTTGTGAGAGGGGGTGATCAGAACTGCCTGCAGTATACAAGGTGTGGGTGGTACTATTGATTTATATAGTGGCATTATAATCTTTTCTGTTTCATCTATCCCTTTCCTACTGGTTCCTAACATTGTTAGCTTTTTTGACTGCTGCTGCACATTGAGGAGTATGTGCCAAGTGTAAACCAGAAAAATTGAGAGAACATTACGGTAGGGCTACTGTGACAGCACAGGACACCTGCACTTTATCAGCTACCCAATGTGTCTAATCTGGGTTCTTAAAATTTATTACCAGAGAGAGAGTGTAAAGTCCCTTCCTTTCTCATTCCTCTGAAGCTAATCTTCATGCTGGCTGAATTCATACACGGATATGTTTATTTTCATTAAACTGCCTCCTAGGTGTTGCCTTTTCTCCTAACGCATTTCTCAACATGTTATTTCTTTAGTTCATATACTGTCCTTTTAAAAAAAAATTACATTTTGCAGACAAAACACATACCATGCCAGCCTATAAATACATTTTATTAAACCTTTGGCTAATTGAATTAGCACAATGAAGCCAGAGGTGGCGAATGGAACATATGAGACACAGTATCTAGGGCCGGTGCCCCCCACCAGCCTGCCTTGGGCTCTGATCCTGCAAATACTTACAAACCTGAATAGTTCTTCTGATCAGGAGAGTCACCCCACTGAACCCCTCCTGGGCGCAGTTATTCACAATGCAAGTGTCTGCAGGCTCATCAGGCCCTTATCAGGACGGTCCATCCACAGAAGGTTTGGTAGGATGCGGCCAGGCGACGAGATGGGAACTCGGTGCGAGGCGGGGGCTTTGCCTTGCCACATACCTGTCCCATGGCTCGCGCCCTGCGGGCATCGCCTCCAGCCGGCCTCCCGCGGCAGGGACTAGCCCTACCCCGTGCTTTGGGGGAGGCTCCCTCGCCGGGGTCCCCTGTTCTGGCGCTGTCTCCAGCCGGGAGGACGGTGCCCCGTGACTCCCAGACTCGCTCCCTGCAGCCGGACCGGCAGCGGGGAGGGGGAGGCTGTTCCTGCCATGCTGCTTCCTGAGTGGCAGGGCGGGCTGCGGAGCTCCTCCTCCCCGTGCCTGGGGCCGCGGCTCGGCTCACTGCGGCGGGCTCGCGTCGGTAGCCGCCGAACCGGCTCCGCTCTGCCGCAGGGGCCGGGGGCGCCTGTGCCCCGCACCGCCTTGCGCGTGGGGCTGCCCGGCCCCGCTGCTGCTGAGCGGGAGGGGACGCCCCGCCTGCGCGCCGAGCTCGCTGGAGCGCCGGGGGGGGGACGCAGGCGGCCGGGCAGGGCATCCCCCTGCCCCGGGAGCCGGCTGCTGGCCACCGGGAGCCGCCCGCCTCAGGCTCGGCGGCCCCTAGCATCGCGTCCCGGTGCAACGCGCCTGCCGCTCGCAGCCCCCGCCCGCCGTCCCGCGGATGCGAGCCCCAGCAGCCTGCGCCGGAGGACCAGCCCGACTTCCTGGTAAGAGCCTCCCCCCGCGCGCGCATCTGTCTCTCCCTCCAGCGGGGCGCTGCGGCGGCTCCGGGGCGCGCAGCGCAGGGACTGGGGCGCCGCCGCCGGCTGCAAGGACGCAGAGGCGCTCGGAGCCGGCGTGGGGTGCGCTGGGAGGAAACGAAACCTACCGCATCTGGGGGTTGCTGGTTAGGGGGGGAGGGTAAAACAGAAATCTCCTCCCTAGAGGGTCAGGAGCTGTAGGGGACGGCATCTTCCCCCCCCCCCCCTTTCCTTATGCGCCTATTGTTATTGGCTGCAGGTGTAGTAATGGCACATGGGGTAGCCAGGGGTGCAGCCCCCTCATTGGTGCTGGAACTAGGGATGCTGCCACACCCCCTGGCTTGCAGTGGTTTCCATTATATCTAGGGTTTACAGTTTGGTTCAATGGCTCTCAGCATCAGCAGCCCCACTGTACAAATTGTTCCAGCACCCCTGGCCCCCGTAGGCAGCCGCAACCAGGAATGTCCCCGATCCAATAGCGGTGGCGTCCTGTTGTACCATAGCCAATTCAGGGTCGTCAGAGTGCCTTGACCAGTGGCCCTGTGGCAGGGGCACTGGAACAATTTGTACAGTGGGGGTGCTGAGAGACATTGAACCAAACTGTAAATCCTGTATAATGGAAACTACTTCAAGCCATGGGGAGAGGCAGCACCTCCAGGACCCCCAGTTCCAGCACCTATGCCCTGTGGAAAACAACAGCTGTAAGATGGCACCTATAGCATGCACCTGGAGAAACTTTGAATAGCATAACCCTCGGGCAGAAAGGGGGTCAACATCCATGTTAGCTCTTGATGTGCCAGGAGCATGGCTGGGGCATGGCCAGCTCTGACGTGGTGTCATAACTTATGACACTACATTTTGCAGGGCTTGTAGTAGGAATGGCCCAAATTCTGCCCTCACTGCCCTCCCATGTAAATCTAGGCGCAAAGTTTGATCCAATATTCTTTAGCTTTTAAAAATATCATGGTAATAGATTTTTTTTTAATTGCACACATTCTTAGGCCCTGTATATGGTCCGGGCACTACAGTGGCATAACTGCAAAGCTATGCTGCTGTAGCATCTTAGTGTAGATGCTTTTTACATAGGTGGAAGGGGTTTTTGGGTCAATGCAGATAATCCAGTTTTTCAGGAAGCAGTAGCTAAATTGATGGAAGAATTCTTCAGTTCAACCCAGCTTTGTCTACACTGGAGGTTAGGTTAGCTTAACTGTGGCACTCAGGAATGTAAATTTTTTCACACCCCTGAGCAATGTTGTTAGGTCAATCTAAATTTTAAGCGTAGGCCAGGCCTTATATATGCAGTCAGGCAAAGAACAGCAGCATCATGATAATAGATTTTTAAAAATTGCACACACAATCACGCAAAGAACATTATCAGTTTGGAAAGTGGAAGAAGAGGGTAAAAAGAATGAAATAGAAGCAATATTTAATTGTAGTGTCTGGAAACCTGAGACTTTTAAAGTATGCAGGTTCTTGTACTGTGGTCCATCACCCTAGTATCTAAGTGCCTTCCAGTCTTGCATTAAGCAATGTGACTAACATCTGTCATTTGTTTGTTCTCTCATGCTCTCCCCAGGGGGAAAAGTGTGTAGGAGCATGTTTTGTTTTGGAATTTATTTAAATATATTTATTTAAGTAGTCACATGTTGCTATGTGTTTGTCAGAGAAGGTACAGCCAAAGAAATGTGCCTTGCACTTGAAATGGAAGGTTCATGATGGTTCTTATTTCTTGGGAGAGTTCATTCCAAAGTCTTTGTCTGGGCCCCAAAAAAGCTTTGTCTCCTGCAATGATGAGCTTTACCCTTAATATGAGTTCCATTGTCTTAGTGGAGCGCAGTTGTTGACCATGGTATGTATCAGGGGCAACAGAAGGTCCCTAAAAGTGAGGGGGGGCCACCGGTACCCGAACCGTCTCCCCAAGCCCCTTCTCCCTGAGCACCCGTGCTGCCTCTTCCCTGGAGCCCCCCCATCTCTCCTCTTTGCCCCCCCCCATCGCTCGCCCTTATGGCTGGTAAAAAGTGGGGGGCATAGCCCTCCCACTTTTAAAAGTGATGGGGCCATGGCCCCTTGGCTCCCCCTGTTCCAGCACCTCTGGTATGCATCCTGAAGCTTAAATGGATCTTTTAGATATTCTGGGCCCAGGCCATAGAGCACTTGAACATAAAGGCTAAGACCTTGAACATGATTCAGTATTCTCTGAGAAGTCAGTATAGGGAATGGAGGACAGGTTTTAGCTCTTACGGTAGTCTATGTTGCTGAGTGTTGCAGGGCTGGAGCACCCATACCGTCAGCCAAGCTCCCCTCCCACACCCCCACTCCTGCCCTGCCAATCAACTCTTCCCCCTCCCTCCCAGCACCTCCTGCCCACCACAGCTCAGCTGTTCTGTGGTGTGCAGGAGGCGCTGGGAAGGAGGAGCGGGGATGGGGTGCGCTCGGAGGAGGAGGGCAGAAAGAGGCAGAGTGGGGGGGTTGAGGCAAGGGGTGGAGTGGGGACAGGAAGAGGTGGCGAGGGTGGGGGGATGGGGTGGAGTGGGGGTGAAGCCTGTGGCTGAGCACTCCTGGGGAAAATTAGAAGCTGGCCCCTGTGGTCCCATAGCCAACTTGAGATGGTAGAAAATGTTTCTTGTAGCTACTGCTTAGTTATAATTGCACACATTTTACTGAATATATCACAGATAATATTGTGCCAATTAAAATAATTGTAAACATGAGATTTTTATTTTAAAATATTGTGATAATGAAATAAATAATGGGATGTAATGGCTTGATACTGCAAACATACATACGAGTAACTTTACTGAAGTGAGTAGTATAATAAGACTTCTCATGTGAGTTAACTTACATGCATAAAATATGCGCAACATCAGGTCATAAGGCATTTCCTGGAAATTGATTACCATCTTAGGGAAAATTGATAGCCCAAGGTGAAGATATAATTAAATCCTGGGCTGTTGAGGGAATGACAAGGCAAATTTTGTTAAAGAAACTGTAAAAAAAAGTTTGATTAAAAATAAATACTGAGCCTTTGTTTTCTTTAACATTTAAACAAACAGGTTTGTCTGACTCGGATGTTATTTCCTTGTCAAATGTTATATTGATATTGTGTGTTACTTTCAAATTAATGTATTTTTCTTTATTTTTAATAAATAGATAATTTTTCTGAAAGATTAACATTTTTCTGGTCACAATTTCCAATGTTAATGAAATTATCATTTCATTATATCAAAGCAATGGGTGCTTGCTGCTAAAATTCCTGGTAGTTGGATATTATTTCCTGATTAAAAATTATTAAAAATGAATCAGAAACCAGCTTTATATTATTTTTAAATAATACTTTTTTCAATAAGATGATTTTTGCTTGACTGAAGGGAAAATGTTTTCTGCCTGTTCTTCCATTAAAGTATTGGAGAATTAGGGATACAGCTCCTATAAACAGTAGCTACCAATTAAATCTCCAAGTTGATGGTGGTGAAGGGAGGGATTATCACAATACCCCAATCTTATTTATTAATTTTATTTATTAGTGACTGGAAGGGGAGACCAATATTGAACATATGTCCTATATGAATGCAACACTATACAGAATAATAGCTTACATTTATGAGTAGTTAGATTTTTTTTTTCAGTTCTCTGTAAATTGTAGATTCTTCTGTAGCTCTGATTATCAGGTCAGAGGAAATGTGCAATATGGGTATTACATAGAAGTAGAGCACCTTTGTCTTAGAAAAAAAAAGTTAATTGTGCCATTACTACCCATTGACACAAATGTCTAGTTTCTCACAGAATTGGTTGAATAATGTTTGTTAAAAAAATTATTTGACAAATATGATACGTAGTGAATATTTTTTAAAATTATTTGCCTGGCTCTGTTAAGTAGTCTAGAAGTATAATCCAGTCACAAGTGCCTTAAAAACACTATTCACAAGCCAAATTTAAAAGGATGTACTTTGCTCCCATTTTTTTAAAAGTACATGTTTACCCTACCTGTATATAAAATGAATTATCCACTAATCAAAGTGCCTGAAGTCAAAAGGACTACTGATGTGCTTAAAGTTAAGCATGTATGTAACTGTTTGCAGAGTTGTGGCCAGAATTCACACCCTCAGCAAATATATATAAAATTAAGTGATTCAAGTATCTGCCAATTTTTTTTTTTTTGTAAGAAAAATAGTACTTATGAAAGCACTCTAAATTCTTCTGTACGTGATTTTCAGTGTGCTTATAAACATGAAATATTCTGAATCATCTAGGATAAATCATCTAGGTCAGAGGTTCTCAAACTGTTATCTGTGGACCACCAGTGGTCCGTGAGTTCCATTCAGGTGGTCTGTGGATAGTTCCCTCTAAGGTGTGCACCTGGGCAGCTGCACATGAGAGAATGAAGGGCAGGCGTGGCTCCACTAATTAGGTGCCTGGACCCTGGAGAAAATGCACATGTAAGGTGAGGTGGTGGCCTTGGGGGCAATAGGGGGTAGGTGGTAGGGTGCATTAGGGTGAGAAGAGGGGGTGGAGGGAATTTGGGATGTGCAGGGCTGCGGCGGCCAGAGAAAGAGGTGACTTTCCCCAGCTTGGGGGCTGCAGCTGCCAGGGAGAGACAGCCCTCCTTCCCAGCCCCAGCTCGGGGGCTGCCGCAGCAAGGGAGAGCGGGCACATCCATCACATTAGAAAGGTAAAACTACTGATATGAAAATATGAGTTGTGTGCTTTTATTTGTAGAAGAAAAAAAGTTAATTATTATGTGTTTTTTAGATCGCGCTTTTATCCAAATCGCTTTACAATAGTTAGCTAATGGTACAAACAACATTTGGAAATCTAATTAAGTGGTCCGTCGAGACCCTCAGAAATTTTCAAGTGGTCTGCGGAAAAAAAAGTTTGAGAACCACTGATCTAGGTTTATTGTTGTAGTAAACTTAATGGGAACTTAACTTTTAGAATGGGAACGGCTAACCGCGGCCACTGGGAGCTGCAGGCGGTCGTGCCTGCGGGCGCTCAGGTAAACAAAGCATCTCGCGGCCTGCCAGGGGCTTACCTTGAACAAGCTGTGAACCAAGTTTGGGAACTCCTGGTCTAGACTGAGCACTGAGTCCCATTGGGTAGATAGAAAGATTAACCTAAATAATCTATACAGAAGCCTGCAACTCCATAAGATTGGGTCCCTAATCCATGAACTATTGGAACTCATTTACAAAACATTTCTTAAAACATTACATGAATATATTGTCTCATACTATAGAATTAGAATTTATAATCCCTATTCCATGATGAGATATCTTTGAGCTATAATGTATCTTAATTAAAACTACACATCTACCCCGATATAACGCGACCTGATATAACACGAATTCGGATATAACACGGTAAAGCAGCGCTCCGGGGGCGCAGGGCCTCCATGCTCCGGCGGATCAAAGCAAGTTCAATATAACGCAGTTTCACCTATAACGCAGTAAGATTTTTTTGGCTCCCGAGGACAGCATTATATCGGGGTAGAGGTGTATCTTTAGATAGGTGTTTTCCTCAAAAAGCATTTTATCAAAAAAATCCGATTTAAAAAAAAAAAAATCCGAATTTTTTTATTTATTTTTTTAAATCATTGGTTTTTGTCCACCCTGCCTAGGAGCACTATTCATAGACCATAACCTCACTGTGCTAAGGCAATCTCCCTGAAGAGGACAGGGATACTGCCTTGAAACTATGCAACCAGCAAATCTGCAAGGAATGCTGCTTCCAACACAGCAGGTCCTAGCAGTCTATGAAGTGTGCCAGTCCCTCCATGCTGCTCTTTGCCCCTTTCTCGTTTACCTTTGCAATGCAGGTCTTCCACCCCTTAGTAGGTTACAAGACACAGTATGAAGATTAATTTTGCAAGTGGTATTTTAACTTCGTTGATGCTGGTGGCACCATTTCTGGTGGTATTTCTGCTGCTTAGTCAAGGAGTTTGTCATGTGAAAATGACTGTTTCTTTGGCTTCCCCCACTCTCTGGCCTGACATGTCCCCACCTAAGCTGTGATGCCCTACCTGTGCAGTGGTCTTTGGGAGGGACTTTAGCAGGTCTCTGAGGGGAAGAAGGCTGATGAATTTTAGCTGACACTTCTACTCTAGCCCATTTTCCTTGATTTTGGGGTCTTATCTGCCACTCTGTGCCTTTTTGTTTTCCTTTGGGGATTTTGACTGTGGGATTTTACAGACATAATTTTGATGGACCACTGGAAAGATGGTGTAATGAGGCATGTAATGTAAATATATGAATGGCTAATTCAGAATGTTGTTACTCCTAAAGGAATATCTGCTTCATGAAATTCTGGCACTGGTGATATTTTATCAATGTAGTAAAAAATCCTTTTCTGCTTGTCTTTTGAGATCTTTGTGCAATGTTATCTGAGGAAAAAAATACAACTTTTAGTTTGACACCACAAGTCAAGAAAAGAAGAATTCTCTTAATAACTTACATGTTAGTGACCAGCAGTTAGCATTCTGAAAACTTTCCCTTAGAAATGACCAGCTGCTTGCCTCCCATAAAGAAACTATTACAGAGTATCTTAATAAATTTGAACCCGGTCACGATTGGTTCAGAAAGCTCAAATGAACAGGCATTGTGTGGGTTTTCCATAGTTTCAGGGAAGGCGTCCATTCTCCTCCCTCACTAATCTTCTGGATCATGCCACCGCCACTACTACAGCCTCAGGGCCCTTCGCTCATCCAGGGTGTGATGAGACATGAATTTCTCAATGGATCTACTGGCTGCACACTTCCCCCAAAGGATGCCTTTTTTGCCTTCAGAATTTGGCCCTTTAGTGAACTAGTTTATGATAATTTGCTTCTTCAGTAGCGTCAATATAAAGGTGGAGAGCATGTGTACTAATATGCAGTTATTTATGTACAAGTCCCCAGCTGTCTTCATTAGAAACTATATGCACATAAAGAATGTAGGATAATTATTAAAAAATATGTGATTTGTTTGAAATGCCAATTAAAATACTAAGATTTGGAGAGCCAAATTTCTGTTCTGGAAGTCACAGTCTTGTTCTCAACTCCAACTGAAGTAAATAAGTATTTGAGGGCAGTATTTGGCTGTAAGATAGAGAATTTGGTTTCAGTTGGTTTGGCTGTGACCCCACAATGATAGGGGATGCTGGTTCCAACCCCGTATTCTAGTAGGGTCGTCTGTGCTGGAGGGTGGGTGGTGTCACTGGGGACGCCATCAAGGAAGGGTATCTTTAATTAATGATGAGATCTCTGTAGGTGCAATCTTGGCAAGAACTGCACAGCAGATGTCTTGAAACCAGAAATAAAAAGTTGACTACTTGTCTTGCTGTTGTCTGTGTTCATGGAGTGTCAGGAATCTTAGCGCTGCCCCTGTGCCAGACTGGGCTCTGCTTGCTTTCTGGGCCATACTTCTTAGCTGTGTTCTCCCCACCCCACAGCAGCTTCCCTTCCACTTCTGGATGGAGACATGACCACATCTACACGTCATTGTGTTTTAATTCTTCATTTTAATCAGGACCTGTAATCGTATGCGGGGGCGGGGGAAGAGGCGGGGTTTAAAAAGTGGTGTAGTCATTAGAAACTTTATATGTGATGTATTATTAGAGCTGAGCTTCACAACATTATGCATAAAATAGATGAAGATTAGAGTCCTGCTTTACACTTTAAAGCTATGTAGAATGAGGTTTACTACTGTCTTTGTCAATGAATTCAAATTTCACTTTACAATGACTGGAATTTCTGTTTTCTTAGCAGTGGTAATTTTTCTTTTGCCTATTAAGCCATTTTGCATATCAACTGTATCAATATGCTGAATTATAAACAAGTGTCCGGAATTTTTCCATTTCATCTATCTGCCTTTGTTAACAATTAATTTCAGCGGCTGGGTCTAGTGATCTATGAATTGAGCATGTAGATACCACAAGGCAGGAAAAAAATGAAACAATACAGGCCTCATAAAGTTAAGAATGCGCGGAATAATCTGGGAATATAAAGATAACTTTTATATGTTGTTGTTAGTGCCCAATATAGCAAATGAATGGTCTGTGATTTACATTGAGTGGAAAGAGAAAATCAGTAGTTAATGAGAAACTAGTTTTATTATCATGGACACACAATACAGCTGAGTAAAAATTGTGTTGTCATTCTCCAGATTGCTGATAACTTGATTTGTGTGCTATTAGCAGTATTGCAGCTGGATATCAGAGCCCGTGGACACACTGTAACAAATCTTTCTCATTGTGTTGCTGAAGTATCGCTGTTTAAGAGTCAATCTTAAAGTGGTAACAGTGGTATGTAAAAAGTGAATCTGTTCCAGAAAGAAATCTGTCGTTAGAAAACAAGTAAAATAGATGATCTCGCACCAAAAATGTCACATCTGAATTGAACTTCAGTAGCTTTCTTACTCTGAAGAATTGCAGACTAACTTTAAAGTATAAGTCTTGGAAGGGCTTATTACACCCTTATTCAGCTGCTTTTAAGGAAAAATCTATTTTAATTTCACTCACATTTTCTTGTAGAAGTGAAGTTGAATTGTGTGACTGTAAAGAATAGCACAGAGAGGTTTAATCACTTGGACAAATGGCGCCAGGCTTACGCCCCCTAGCACTGCACATAGGGTCCTCTCCGGGTAGGATCTCCTGCTTTGTGCTAATTTGCCATTGCAGAACCCTACCCCTCTGCCACTAAGCCGGCAAAGAAGCCTTGCTGTGTAGTACAGGTTTAGGGTTGCCAACTTTCTACTCACACAAAACCAAACACCCTTGCCCTACCCCGCCCTTTCTCTGAGGCCCCACCTCTGCCCCACCCCTTCTCTGAGGCCCCGCCCCCTCATTCCATTCCACCTCCCTCTGTCTCTCACTCTCCCCACCCTCACTCATGCACTCATTTTCACCAGGCTGGCTCAGGAGGTTGGAGTGTGGGAAGGGGAGAGGGCTCTGGCTGGGGGTGTGGGCCCTGGGGTGGGGCCAGGGATGAGGGGCTTGGGTGGTGTAGGAAGGTGCTCTGGGCTGGGGCCACAGGGGTCAGAGTGTGGGAGGGGGCTCCGGGCTGGGGCAGGGGGTTGTAGTGCGGGGGGAGGAGGGCTCCAGCTGAGGGTACAGACTTTGGGGTGGGGCTGGGGATGAGGGATTTAGGGTATAGGAGGGTGCTCCAGGCTGGAACCAAGGGGTTCAGAGGGTGGGTGGGGGAATTAGGGCTGGGGCAGGGGGTTGGGGCATGGGAGGCTCCGAGTGGCACTTACCTCAAGCAGCTCCTGGAAGAAGCGGCACATTCCCCCTCTGGCTCCTATGCGGAGGCGTGACCAGGTGGCTCTGCGTGCTGCCCCGTCCACAGGCATCACCCCCGCAGCTCCCATTGGCCGCGGTTCCCGGGCAATGGGAGCTGCAGAGCTGGCGCTTGAGGCGGGTGCAGCGTTCAGAGCCCCCTGGCTGCCCCTACACATAGGAGCTGGAGCAGGGACATGCTGCTTCTTCCAGGAGCCGCGCGGAACCACAGGAGGCAGGAGCCTGCCGTAGTCCTGTTATGCCGCTGACAGGACTTTTAATGGCCTTGTTAGCAGTGCTGACCGGAGCCGCCAGGATCTCTTTTTGACCGGGCATTCCGGTCAAAAACCAGACACCTGGCAACCCTATACAGGTTATGCACAGAGGAAATGGTAGAGACTGGGCAGGTATGGGTGGAGGCTGGGATGAAGCACTTCATCCCTCTTCTGGTTCATGGAAATTATATGAAAAGAATATAACCCTGCCCACTATAATGTCTCTTGTATTGCTCTCCAGCTTTCCAGTGGAGGTGGTCATAGGGACTGCCAGGGCTCAAGGGAGACCCTGCTAGTCAGTTGTGCTGCTGATTAGAAGCACTGGGTGCAGAGCCTGCATGGAGGCAAGGTTCTCTAAATGGATGACATGGATTCCTGGGGATCATCCACACTTATCTTCCATCTAAATTAACAGAACACTGCCAGTGTGGGCCGAAAGAGTTAAAGGTGCCAGCTACTGTCCATGATTAAACACTTTGGTACATAAAGACTTCAGCCTGCTTAATACCATGGCAAACGCACTAGAAAATTAATCAGTCATGACTCATGGATAGATGCTTTCCGACGGTTGGTCAGCCACAACAGCTATTGCTCTGGATCCTGACTTGCCTCCCTGGGCAGAGACATCATTTGGTTGGTCTGGTCTGGTCTGGTCCCTCTCTTTCACTGGTCCTTCTCTGGCTGAGCAGAACTGGATAGGCTGTCTCATCTCGCCATGATGCTGCCATGCGATTAGTTTCAGGATCAGGTGAAAAGATGAGAGAGAGAGGACAGGTGGAAGATAGCATGGGCGGGGGACAGAGTTGGAGGGGAGATGGGCTGTGCAAAAAGGGGCACACGAAGGAAGGGAAGACAGAGCAGGATCTCATCTGTATCATGTTGGGACCCTCACTGATGCAGCAGCTATGGTCAGGAGTGTGCCACTTTCTGGGCATTATAATGAAAAATCTCTTCACAGTGGCTGTTGTAGTGTTGGTAGCTGTGTTCCCCCCATTCCCCAAAAAACTCTTTTAAAGGGCCCCCAAAAGGGGTGAAGATGGAATAGCTCATGCCCTCATTATTTTGTCCACCAATTAGGTCTAATTTCTGGTTCCACCTGCCTCTTGTTTACCAAACATGATCTTAATTCAGTCCTTGCACAGTATCAGTAGACCTCTTTGTTTAAATTAATTTAGTCTTTCTATCTCCTTCTCACATCTTTGTCTGAAACAGGCTGTTGCTCTCTTTATGCTAACTGAATCATTCTGGTAGTGAACACTTATTCCAAAAGCCCATGTTTATTTATAGACAGCCATCTTCTGTACAGACTGAACTGTTAGAAGGCAGCTGTTGCTGTTTTGATTATCTTCAAGTAATCTATAAAGACAGAGTTTCTGTCCCATGACTTAAATTTTCAAAGAAGCCTACATTATTTAGGTGCCTACCTCCTATTGAAATGCAGTGGAAGATGGGCACTTAACTTCCTTCGGCTCCTTTGAAATGCTCAGCCATCCTGTACTTTCTGTACAAACTATTTATTTTTACTCTTGGGTTTGATACAGTGGATTTTAAAAATGTAGGGCAATGCCATGCCACTAATTTTTAAGAATACCGCCTATGTTAATCATGGTCTTATTTAAAAGTTGTTGAGTCAGTTTGGGCCTGTAATTAGGAGTTTAAAAGTTTCTTGTGTTTTTGTATTTTTCCTCATTAAATTGATGACTTCAGTAGTGACTGAACTCTTTTCCTAGATGCACACTTTTACAGTAGAAAAAAATCTGCATTTTTGATACATCTTGGTCATTATAACATTTGTAATAAAATTGTGGTATGACGGGGTAGGTGCAGGGCAGAAATTGTAGGTACCATGCTCTTTGTGAGCAAGTTGATGTTCTGTATGTAGCTACCAGTGGGACTGGAAGAATTTGCTTAATCATTATACATATATGAAGAAATAGCCATTCAGTGATTATGTAAATCTTGTGTTCCATTTTTCTCAGGGCATTTAAGTAATCTTTACATGGATTTGCACACTGTCTGGTTATTAAGAAATAACTGTATACTTGTTATGCAAATCTGATTTACTCTCAGCCAGTTGAAGTGCCCAGGATTGGATAAGTGAGAAATATGTCAGTAGATCTATAGCATTCTTAACTGGCTGAGATGGTTCCCAGTTAGTATAATGGCTCATATCCCCTGCATTGGGGGTTTTACACAGGGTGGATTTGATTTAAATCATGATTTAAATCACTAGTCAGGAAGATGCGATTTAATCATGGATTTCTACATAAAAGTGCATTCTTGTTGGTTGTTATAACCTTTATACACATTCTTCACAACTCAGAGATAGATTTATAAATTTTATACATTATAATAAATTAATAAAGATATCCTATCTCCTAGAACTGGAAGGGACCTTGAAAGGTCATTGAGTCCAGCCCCCTGCCTTCACTAGCAGGACCAAGTACTGATTTTTGCCCCAGATCCCTAAGTGGCCCTGTCAAGGATTGAACTCACAACCTTGGGTTTAGCAGGCCAATGCTCAAACCACTGAGCTATCCCTCCCCCCAGCTGTAGGTTTTATTTTTAGACGGTACACACTATACATTTTTTAAGTGATATATTTTGAGAACTTTTCAGATTAGTTTTACAGCTACATCAGAAAATGAATGATTGTTTGGTTATTTCATTTACCAAAGGTAATTGAAGCAGATAGTTCACCTCCCAATGACTTCATAAATATCTCCAATTCAATAGAATAATCATTAATATTTGAAGGATTTTCTTGCCATGCTGTATTAGGAGGAGAATATCACCAGACAGACATTTAAATTGTTTTATTTAACTAAAACAACAACGTTATGTATTCTGGATTTTTTCTCTTCAACAGCTAACATAATATTTTAACAAAACAAGCATATGAATTTTTGAATTTAGTCTGATGAAGTAGGTATTCACCCACGAAAGCTTATGCTCCAATACGTCTGTTAGTCTATAAGGTGCCACAGGACTCTTTGTCACTTTGAATTTAGTTAAACATTCAAGTTTTTTAAAATCAGGTTTGTTTTTGTTAAAATTGTTTTTAACTAAAATAGTTAAATGAAATATTAAAAAAAAAAAACAACTTAAAAACAACAATAACAACCATTTTTGCTGTTAACAAGCATGTTATCTCTGGAGACGCAAATCCACAGTTTGAGAACTGCAAAACTAAGCATTTCTGATGGTATCTTCTAAACTGAGCCCCATTGGGAAGATATAAAGATAATCTATACAGAAGCCCTTGGAACCCCATAAGATTGGGTCCCTAATCCATGAACTATTGGAACTCATTTACAAAACTTTTCTTAAATATTACATGAATATATTGTCTCATACTATAGAATTAGAATTTATAATCCCTATTCCATGATGAGATATCATTGAGCTATAATGTATCTTTATCTTTAGATAGGTGTTTTCCTCAAAAAGCATTTTATCAGAAAAATCCAATTTAAATAAAAAAAATATTTTTTTAAGAAAAATCATTGATTTTTATCCACCCTGGTTTTACATATTAACATAATTGTTTTTTATATCTGAAAAATGAATAAAACTACATTCCATTTCACTCAAAGGGATTACACTTTTGAATTTCTCCTTGATCCTGTAAAGTACTTCATTACTCT
Source organism: Emys orbicularis (assembly GCF_028017835.1). Classification (NCBI taxonomy): domain Eukaryota; kingdom Metazoa; phylum Chordata; order Testudines; family Emydidae; genus Emys; species Emys orbicularis. The sequence continues at coordinate 35,234,304 of NC_088689.1, read as the reverse complement.
TATTATTAACTTGTATTTCAATAACACTTAGAGGCCCTAATCAGGATAAGGGTATTTTTTTTGCTGTGCACTGTACAAACATATAACATGTTCATGTGCAAATGCAAACAAAGCTGGCCAATGTCTTTTTTTTTTTTTAAGAGTCTTAATCTTCTATATAATAGTAGTCGCCTCATTATTCGTTACACTTTGATACATTGGTCAGAAAGCATATTAGAATCCTTATAAAATATGCCAGTGCTTTTGTAGCCATATTTTTTTGTTTGTGCTGTATGTGATATTAAGCATAATATTTGTGTCTTTTTACAGTAAATGTTTACAAAAATGTCAAGTTTGTCCTAGTACTGTATTTATTGTATCAATTTTAAATATTGTTCCCCAACCCAAATTGCCTTCTGCATTGGAATCCACGAGGGTTTTTTTTTTTAAATCAAGTGCTTCACTATTTGTCTTGACTTTTCTGCTAACCTCTTTTGCTGTATCTTGGCACGGTGTGCATACGTGCAGGAGTTTGCTCTTCAAGGCTTTCACAAACACCAGTGCATCATTTGAGGAAGTGTGAGTTTCTGCTGCCACCAGATGTCTCCTCTTAATATGCCTGAATTTGTAATTGAACTTTATTTCCTATTAACACTTCTTTATTTTAAAGACATTAATGAGGCAGATGTAACCGTTTAACTTAAACTTTTGTACTGTTAGTGTTAAGGCATGCTGGGAAGGTTGGGGCTGGGGGGAGGGGGGGAATTCCTTGATGGGTGTTTGTGCCTCCCCGAAAGAGGAATCTGTTTGTATGGGGGGGAACCTGTCTCAACAGAGACCTCTTCTGGGATGGTGGCAGACAAAGAGCCCATCATTGGTGGCCTTCCTGCTCCACAGCCGACTGCTTCCTGTTTGAGAATGGACTGTGGTGTGATCCAGGAGGGGGGGAACCTCTGTTCTTCTTCAGCAGAGGGTTCCACATGTGAGGCCAACATAAAATGATTTATTGGGTGGGGGCAGAGCAGCACTGATTGATTCATTTAGTGGTGGTTGGCATTATGGTTGGCTCAGTGTTCAGCCCTCAGGAGACTGGGAGCTTTGGGCAAAAGGAATGGGTGATACCTGACCAATGAGAGATGGGGCAGTAGGGGGTGTGGCTCAGGGTACCAGTGTGTTTCAGCCTGGCTAGTAGGAGTGGGGGAAAGTGTTAAAGCTGTGGTGGTACATTGTCACCACTGACCCATGTTGGATTCAGACCAGCAACCTAGTTATGAAAAGATTGTCCTTCTCCTGAACCGGCCACTTCTTTAATAAACTTTTACATTTTATAAGGAGAAAGATGTTTTTAAAATGAAATGTAATCTATTTTATCACTCAATCAGTTCATTGTAATGCAGATTTTATCTCAGACACATGCCTATGCACAGTTTTTTGTTTGTTTGTTTGTTTGTTTTTTTAACAGACTTATTGGAGTGTTTCACTTCTTGTTTAAGGTTGGTTGTGTGGGGTGGGGAATACTATTTTTGATCCAAGGTAAATGCTCATTCCTGATATCTATCCTGTATCAGTTTCTCCCCCCCCCCACCCCCCACACTTCCCCAGTTCCTTAAAGAGTGAACAGTAATGCTTTTGAAAAATAATAGAACTGTAGCAGGGTAGACTTAAAATTAATAATTAGTTCCTGCATAATAGATGAAACACTGAAGTACTTGCACAGGTAAAATGTCTGTTGTCTTCAGTGAGGTATTTCCTAAGTAAGGACTGTTGGGTTCAGGATTTGATCACATTTTATAGATTGAATCTGCAGATACACAGAAAACACAAAATATTGAGCTTTGGACTTGACCGGTAATTGAAGGAGGGAATGATTTCATACCCTTTGTTTTAATATGAATATATATTGTAGTAAGTTTTGATCCTTCAGAGGCATTTGCTTTCTGTGCCACATAAATCAAAGAGGACTGGATTCTGTCTTTCATGCTGAAGATCAAAAAATACTTCTCCATCTCCACCAAGGGAATCTGTGGGGCTGCAGGGGTAGAAAAGCTTATGAAAATGAGCTCCTTGCCTCCCATTATTTTTGTCCTGATTCTTGACACTGTCTACAGTACTGTAGTTCCAATAGTCTGGCTGAGCTGAGTGGGTCTGCATGAAGCTGGCCAAGGGCCCCTTTAGCCCTTGATATATTTTAGAGCAAGTAGCCTGCTGTGGCCAGCTGCTGTGGCCTCAAGGGTCTGTTCTACAAACCAGGAATAGGCAGTGTTCTGGCATTCTCCTTTTCCCAAAATACAGGGGTGGGTGTGGGTGTGGGTGTGTGTGTGTGTGTGTGTGTGTGTGTGTGTGTGTGTGTGTGTGTGTGTGTGTGTGTGTGTGTGTGTGTGTGTGTGTGTGTGTGTGTGTGTGTGTGTGGGTGTGTGTGTGGTAAATCCTTACAGTGGCCTGATTTTCCAAGGTGCCAAGCACCCAGCAGCTACCATGGACTTCTTTTTAAAATTTGATTACAGAACTGTGCATTGAAGTCACAGTCTAGCTTATTGAACAGTGGTAAAGACTGAGCCAGGAAACATGACAAAATAACACTTTGAAGAATAAATCTGGAGACCTTAGTGGCTTGTCTCTAGTGTTACAAAGCAAACAAAAAAACCCCTCTCACTTAGCTGAGGGCTATTGTGATTGATTGGAAGATGATTAAATTCACTTGTGTAAAATCTGTTCATGTTAAGGTGATCTTTTTTAGTTAACAGAATTCAAAATTTCCCCTGAATAAATTGACTTCTGCATTTGATATCTAGGTTCTGTAAAAGAAAAGGTCCCTCTTTGCAACATGTAGCAAAACTTCTTGCTTTATAAAATTTCGTGGATTTTTTTTAATGTCGCTCTTTGGATGGAAACACTTCATGGAACAATCATACCTAACTCATTACAGGAACATGGTTTATTTTTGAAAAAGATTTCACTACTTATAGTATTCCATGTTAGTATATGGAGCACATTTTCACTCTTACATATAATAGGAGATTCTCACATGAAACAGGAAGCATCATATTACAATCCGGTTTTGTAGTTGTGTTTCTAATGTCCTGTCTTGAGAATTTTAATTTGGCTGAAGTTTAGAATCTCTAGAATAGAACCATTTTGGGGGGTGTAAATACAACCGTAAATGTGAGTGAACCAAATTTACATTTTGGATCTAGTTTTCAAAGTAGCATTGCAAAAGCATGCAAGTATTTTGCACACATCTGATTGAAAATTTAGGCCTTAAAGTCCAATTCACAGACTCGTAGCACACAAGCAAAATAAAATAAAATGCGCAAATCTATGACTAATCAAACTAAATACAGATAAGTTCCTCACCAGTTCCAGAAGACTTGGTAAGACAACTCCCACCTGTTCATGCTCTCTGTATGTGTGTATATATATCTCCTCAATATATGTTTCACTCTATATGCATCCGAAGAAGTGGGTTGTAGCCCACGAAAGCTTATGCTCTAATAAATTTGTTAGTCTCTAAGGTGCCACAAGTACTCCTGTTATTTTTGAGGATACAGACTAACACGGCTGCTACTCTGAAACCTAGCAATGATTGTAAAAAGAACCAGGGCTGGCAGTGGAAAAAGTGGGGATGGACCCAAGCAAGAATATATAGTCAGTAAGACTTATTAGGTGGTTATAATGACTGCAACAATGTAGAATTAGTTATCTAATCAAAGGGAATAAGTGGATTAGTAAAGGAATTTACAAGTAAATCAAGGAGGAAACAAAACAAAAAAGAAAGAAAACTGGCCAGTTAATAACTGGGATGAAATTGTTGACTCTAAAATGGTTAAGATAATGGTTAAAACTAAAGGCTGACCTAATAGATATGATTAGCTTTTGAGAGGCAAAGACAGGAAATAATGGAGTCACAGAAAACATAACTAATTATTTATTTGTAAAAAGGCACTGAAAAACAGCCCTAGGGGCTGCTCTAATTTCTGCCAGGGTTCAAACTAGCCTCCAGAGAGGGAGAAGTCCACATTAAGTCTTTGCTGCAACTCCTTGTAGTCTGGGGCTTCTGTGATGAACCAGTCTAGCCTTTAGATGTTTGTAATGTGCATTTTCTATATTGCACAAAACCTTTGACATTCAAGACCAGTCTTCTAGCTTGAGCACTGAAGTGTTAGGAATTAGAGCACCCACCTTACCAGCTTCAGATTCATATTAAAGTATAACTTAATGAATCATTTCCTTGTCAGAAGCAGTTTTTGCTGATCACCGGAGCACTTTTAAATATTTGCCTTACTTGTTACTGTTTGCCTTTACTGATGGGTTGCCTTTACTAACTCATCTCTCTTACATGCTGAGTGCAGTTTTCGATCACTTCTTGCAATTCCCCAATGGAAATGGTTCAAATAGTGCTGGAAAGATTTCATATACTTTTAGTTACTAAACATGTAGTTTCCAGATTAAGGTAGGACAGTTGCCTGATTTAATTTATAATTATAGACCTGCTAGAAAAAAGTGCTCAAATTCACACTGTACATAGATACATTTACCATGGCATATGCAGATGGAAAAACAAATGCACTTATTAGTCTCTGAACTTTTGATTTGGACTCTCCCCCTCCCCCCCCTCCCCCACTTAGTGTTTGAAAAGTACTAGTTTATCATTTAAATTACAACTTAACAAAATATGATCAATTTATTTTAAAACTACTTAATATACTATTATATACTGAGGCCACCTGTAGTAACATGTTTATTAAAATATACAATTTGACTTGTTTGTGTTCGATTTTAAACTGTTATGGTACTTGGCATGGCATAAGAACATAGATGTTTGAAGATATTTCCAGTTAAAATGACTTCATTATCATATTTCATGTTAGCACATGGTGACAATCAGAATATTTGTACTGAAGTTCCTCTTTGCCCAATAAACCATGACTCGTGGGCCGGGGGGGGGGGGGCGAGGGGGGTAACTTACTGCTAACACTGAATATTGCATTGATTTTTTTTTCCGCCCTCCTCCCCTGTGCCCTCCCCCCCCATTTTGTTCTTTGTGACCAGATGGAGAGATTGAAAAGAAATAATAATCTTCTTGGTTTGCAGACCGTGGGCAACATGGAACAGCCATTCACTGTTAGTTCATTGGTATGTATTACATTTTGTTATTTAATGCTTTGGCATCCAGAGTTTCAAAAAAGCAGCAAACTATCTGACACCACCCACACTAGTTTAGTTGTGCTGACCACCAGCTCAAGGGTTTTTCCAAGGTTCTAACCACCTTTCCTGCTACCACCCTTATTCTCTGCCCAGCTGCCCCTTCGCATGGAGTGTAGCAAGCTGGAATTTAAATATTTTTTAAAAATATTATATTGAATACCTTTGGTTTGTTGGGTTTCTCCCTCTTTTAGTTACTGTGCACTTCCTCTGGGTGTGTGTTTGTATACACATTCTGAATTGAAAGACTGAAGCCTTTAAAATATAATAAGATGAAGCAGTTTCTCAGCAGCAGTTTCATTCAGGAATCTAATCAAAATGATTTAAGTTATGGTATGAAAGAGAAAATGTATTAAACCTTTTAGAACATGAGTTCATGGCTTTTCTTGCTGGCTTCTCTTCCTGTCCTGTTAAATAGCTTTAGTTTATTCAGCTGTAAATGAATGCTTTAATCTGTAAAGTTAACACTGAAATGAACTTCTGGTGTGATCCTGCAAATTCTGACTGCTGTCATCAGTTAGGCTGCATCCAACAGTAAACATTACATCCAGTGGTAAGGGCTTGCCTACACTTGAAATTCTACAGCCACAGCGCTGCTGTAGCATTTCCAGTGTAGACACAACCTATGCCAACAGGAGGGCTTCTCCCCTTGCTGGAGGTACTCCACGTCCCCGAGAGGTGGTAGCTAGGTCATCAGAAGAATTATTCCATTGACCTAGCACTGTCTGCACGGGGAGGAGGGGTGATGGCGTAGCTATGTCTCTCCAATTTGTGGATTTTTCATCCCCTTAGGAGATGTAGCTGTGCCTGTGTACGTTCCAAGTGTAGATCAGGCCTAGGTAGAATACTTTAAATGTCTATAAAAATGGGACACTTTATGGGAATTCATATCTTGGGAAATCTAGGAAGCTGCCAAATCAGGCTTATTTTCTTTTATTTGTTTCACTCCAGTTAATTTAATTTTATCTTTATCTTGTTTCACAACTTTTGTGCTTTTAATATAATTTATTCATTGTTTTTAATGCTATTTAAGGAGCATGATAACGTTTTTTCATTGTTACTAACATTTGTGGTGATTGATTGATTGATTTTATTTAATTAATTTATTGATTTAAATTTAAATTTCCCTCAGTGTCTTGAACAAGGTCATGTGTGAATGGGGTCAGCCATCCAAGGTGAAATGTAACCTGTGATGTGTTGCTTGTTTTTCAGAAAAAGTTAGCAGCTATGCCTGACCACACAGATGTTTCAGTGAGCCCAGAGGAGCGAGTACGTGCCTTAAGCAAGCTTGCATGTAACATCACAATCAATGAGGATATTACGCCACGTCGTTACTTTAGATCCGGAGTAGAGATGGAACGCATGGCATCTGTATATCTGGAGGAAGGAAACCTGGAGAATGCTTTTGTTCTTTATAATAAATTTATAACGTAAGGAATAATCAGTAGATTTTTTTACCTTAATGATTCTGATGGATAGATTGGTTTGGTAATTTCACATCAAATAGACCACAAAGAGTGGCTTTTTACTCCCTCATTCTACTATTCTTCCACACAAAGACTAGACAGAGTCTGTCCCTGAATGAATAAGCCATTGCAAATTGTCCTGTGCATGCGATTTCTCCCCCCCCCCCCCCCAAAAGGTCATAACTCCATCAAATCAAAAGCAGATTTCACTAGAACACTCAGTTACTTCCTAATTGAGAGCTAAGTCCACACCAGATTTACACTTTCTAAGCAGCCAGTTAGGCTGTAGAGCTTTAAAAAAAGTTAAATATATAATAATGGGGGGGGGGGAATTTCCCTCACTTTGGTATCCTGTTTGTTTGTTCAGACATTGTTGCTTTTGTTTGTTGTTGTTTGTTTTTAAACAAACACATGCAACTTTTGGGAACAGAGAGGGCCAGGAAATTTCTAGTCTGGAAGGTGAACTTTTCAGAAAGCTATGGGTGGCTGTAAACAGGGCTATCCAGTGTGCATCCTACGTGCACAATAGTGATTGATTCTGCCTGTGCTATATAATAATTTGTTTCACCTTATAGCACAGGTTGGTCTGGTTAAAAGTGGGCTGCAGTAATGCAAGTCTCTACAGAGACTTCCTCTGTTGGCAGCCTTCTCTCCTACACCTTTGCCACGTTATCATTATTATTATTTGCATTGCAGTAGCTCGTGGAGGCTCCAATCCACGAACAAACATAGAATAAAGGAAATTCACTGGCCTGAAGATCTTAAATAAGACAAGACCTAACAAGTGTGTTCAGAGTGAAAGGGGGATGGAAGGACAAGGGTGATGCTGATAAGATCTGGTTACAAAGGCTAGCTAGTGCCCAGCATGGTGATTTCTGGTGCCATGTGTTAGTTAGTCCTGTTATTACCCATTGCTACTAAAGAACAAGGAAAAGTGCATCCAGCTACAGAAAATAATATAGTGGGGGTTAAGATTTGTGCTGGAATTTCAGTGACATGGTTTAAACCTGTGAAAGCACAGAAAACTGCTATAAATCAAATTGGAATGCAGTGTTTAACAGCTGTGATATGCAAAACTTGTTTTCCTCCCAACATAAAAGCTATTGTGGATCTTCCTTTGGCTAATAAGGGGGAAAATGTGTGTGTTTCATTTTCTAGCTTATTTGTAGAAAAGCTGCCCAGTCACCGTGACTATCAGCAATGTGCAGTACCAGAAAAACAGGATATCATGAAGGTAGGTTTGCTTTTTCCTGGCATTTCTCAAATTGCTCTCTCAGTAACTGAATTGTTCTTTCCCCAGAACTAACAAATACATTCGGAACCAACTCAGCCTACCAAGACTAAGTTCTTATAACTAGCTCCATTAGCAACAAAGTTTCATTTCAGTTTAGTCACTTGATCATTGCTGGGATTCTAATTGCAACTCCTAAAATGTGAATTAATTGGTATCACTGAACAGAGCCAATAGTATATGGATTGTTCGACACTTAGTTAAATCTGTTTCTAAAGGATACATATATTTTAAATACCTTAATTTAAAAGCATTTAGGATCTCATCCTGCTTCCATTTAAGTGAATGACCCTTGACTTCAGTAGAAGCTAGCTTGACCTCTGAATGCCGGAGGGACATTTGGAATTATTAGTGAACTGTATATTATCTGCTTAACATGTGCTGATAAGCCAAAGTATTTTCTGCTTTCTTTAACACTAAAATATGTATTCCATTTCCTTTTAATTTTTTCCCCAATTTCTCCAGTACTATATTGGTTTCATCATTGCTTTAATTAATGGATGAACTTTTTAATTAGTTCCCTCCTCAGTTTAAAACACCTGAAATTATCCATTGATATTCACTGAAATATGGAAAACTGTCTCTTCTAGAAGAACCTTGTGCCTCATGCTGCCATTCCACAGTGCATTCCAAGTGATTCCAGAAGGGGGCAGTGCACTGATTTGTATATACTCAGATTCATCCGGCAAAATGCTACACTGATGTTAAATTTTCCAGTTTGTTTGAATTATTTAAACACCCCAATAACTATGGCCCCAAGCTATTGAACTCAATAGAAGTACTTATGTGAGTAAAGCTAAGCAAGTATATATAAAGTGCCATGTGATTGAGGTCTATCATTGTAAGTTTAATACATTTAATAAGGTTCCTTTTGAGGCTTGGTCCACATAATTTTCTTCCAATTCTTATTCTGCCTTGGGCCTTGAGTCAGGAAAGCATTCAAGAGAGGGTGACCAAGCGTGTGCTTAAATTCTGTTAATCAATGGGATTAAGTACATTCTTAAGTACTTTAAATTAAGGTCTTGAAACATGTAATATCAAAGACCCCATTCCTGTGGTGAACTCTCCACAAGCAGAACCCTACATCTGAGTGGAGTCCCATCTAGGCTCATCCCAGACAGCTCGTTGCAGGATCTGGGCCAAAGCTGATCTGAAACCTAGAAACAAATTTCACCTGAGCCAGTAATGCCATTTGTCACATGTCATTTGTGCCTCAGACTGGTTGGAAAAGTGATTTTCCTTTTCTATAAGAAATCTGTTGGCCAGATCTCAGTTGGTGTAAACTGGCATAGCTTCAATGGACTGTGCCAATTGACAACAGGTACGGATATGGCCTTATATATTTGACACGCCTGTAATTAGTATTTTTAACTTTGTTTTGAAATGATTGACATTTTTAATCTGCATTCCAGCTGGTTTTCCTTCCCAGCTAATTGTTTGTTTGTTTGTTTGTTTGTTTGTTTTTGTTTCGAAGGCAGGAAATCAGTTTAACTTTTTTTTAATTTCTCCTCCCCTTCCCTCCCCCCCCATCCCAAAAGAAACTGAAAGAGGTTGCATTTCCAAGGACAGATGAATTGAAGAAGGATCTTTTAAAGAAATATAATGCGGAATACCAAGAATATATGCAAGACAAAGTAAGTCTTATCTGAATTCACATTTAATTTTTAAAGCATTATTCCTATGAATGTTTATTTATTTAATCAGTTAGTTATAAATATTACATAATCAAAATTCAAATAAAGTAGTTGTATGAGCAAAAACTCAAAATTTTACAATTGTTTAGGCACTATTAGAAACTGCGTCTTTTGAACTTCTAATAAAGCAGTTTATTTGAAAATATGTGATGTACACGTGTGGTTATTTAGAAATAAATATGTAAATATTTTAGTATTTACTTAATAGAAATGCTTAATGTCTGGCTGTCTTTATCTATTGTAGAAAAAGCCTCTATCGCAGTTTGGTTAATACTATTTTATTTGATAAAGTCAGATGCTGTACTAATGAGTATTTGAATCGGCCCCTTTTCCCTGAAGAAAAAGCAAAATTAGACTACAACACAACTAGTATTCCCTTGAACTCTGACATCCATCAAGGCATTATGAAAGGTACAAAGTTAGTCTAGGTTCTGGTTGACTCGTGAGTGTATTTAAGTAACTATTAAGGGCTGCATAGTCATATTCCCACTTTGTGTAATAAAGTCACTGAGAGTAGGATTTGTAGTTCAAAAGCTTGTAATGGAAAGAGGTAGAGGAAGTAAGGAACACTGTTCTTTCTCCACAATGTGTCTCCTGGAATTTGGAACAAGAATCCAAGTTTCCATTCAAGATTTGTTTCTGAGGTTTTATTTTGTTTTGTTTGTTGGTTATTGATTTAAGTATCTATATTTTAACTTGCTTCTGAAAGTTTGTGTTGCTGTCTCTTTAACAGAAGTGGGGAAGGAATGTTGGAACCTGAAGGTTCCCTGCAGTTTGTGGAATAGCAGTTGGTGTTGGGCAGCTGGAGGGAGATGCGAGTACAGTGAAGACCTACGTGACCGAGACAGAACAATAAGTAGTGTGGAAAAATCCATACAATGCAAGGTTAAGGGTTGATCTCCATTGAAAACTTACATTGGCATAGCTCCACACCCCTGAGAGACGTAGCTATGACGACCTATCACCTGGTGTAGACAGTACTAGTCAATGGAAGAATTCTTCCTTCAACATAGCAACTGCCTCTCGGGGAGGTGGATTAACTACAGCGATGGGAGAACCCCCCTTTCATTGTAGTGAGTGTCTGTGCAGTGGTTTAAGTGTAGACATACCCTAGGTTTCATGGAAGCAGTCCAAGGGAAATTGAAGTGAAGAAAGGAAAAGGGCAGGAGAAGGTGCCAGAGAGAGAACTGTGCTGTGAAATTCACCTGAAGATAAATGTGTCCTTGATGATAAAGGCTTGTTTGTGCCTCCTCCCCTTACCCCCCTATTCAAAAATGACTTTTTTTAGACTGTAATTATTTCTGCTAAAATATAAGTGTGTCAATGGCAAATACTATTAATATTGAGGTAAATGCATAATGTATCAGGGGTGTGCAGAATGGGAGATCTCTGTCCTCTATCCCCAAGTACATCATGTTTATTATTTTAGAGCACTTCTGTGGGCACAATTGTATTGGGCAGTGTGGCTAATGTATTCCAAACAGTGTCGTTATTGTCTGATAACTAGTTAATCAGTTTGCTAGCTTTCCCCTCACTATTTTGTGACGCTTTTAACATTGTCTAAAGGATCTGACCACTTTATTTACATACGTTGCAGAACAAGTGTAAAGCTGAATTCTTAAAGAAACTGGAGCAGCAGAGATTGATAGAAGCAGAAAAGAAGAGAATTGCGCAGATGCGACAACAGCAGCTTGAAACAGAGCAGTTTCAGTTCTTTGAAGATCAGCTTAAGAAGCAAGAACTAGCCCGAGATCAGAAAATTAAAGAGAATATGGTTATGTCTGAACAGATTGATGGAAGTGTGTTGTCTTGCATTTCTATGCATCAGAATAACTCCGTATCTATCACATTTTCTGAGAAAGCCAGTAAGAGTGATGCCTCTGTATCTGCTGGACAGTCTCCTCCAGTAAACCAGGCCTTAAAGCCAGCAGCCACTTTAAGCACTGTTCAGAGTAAGTGTTCAGTGGGGCTGTAATGCTCCTCTTCCTCTCCTAACATACTATATGATATCGACCTGAATGTGTTTATTTCATTGTAGCTTTCTCTGACATGGAGGACCAAATGTTCCTGGAATATTTGTGTGTCTGTGCATTACCCTTTGTTTTCTCACCTAAAATGGATACTTACATCTGAGATTACCCATTTCACACCTACAAGTTCCAATAGCTAGGCCTGCAGACATCAGGCCCAATTGCTTCCATTGAATTAAATGGGAATTTTGCCATTAACTCCATGGGAGCAGGACCAGGTCCACTGTGGTTGCATTTTTAGAGTTCTTCCGAAAATTTGGACCAGGAAATAATGCTAGTTCACTGCCTTAGTGAATGCAAGCCAGTTAACATTTTGTATTCTTTGATGTACATCTAATAGAAGAAAGGTTCTGCTCTGTAAAGTTCTATATTATTCTGAACCAAAACTTCTTTGTGGCAAGTATGGCACTCCCTATGTAAGTCAGTTCAGTTGATCTTTAACTGTGTAAACCTGTTACCTTAGAAAATTTTGCACTGAAGACTAAATTATAAATGCCCTTTTTCCTTGTTTATTAGATCAAGTGGCTGAAGCACTCCGAGGTGTAGTTTTACCCACAGATCTTTGTCACAAATTTCTGCTGCTAGCGGAGGCAAATACAGTAAGAGGAATAGAGACATGTGGAATTCTCTGTGGAAAACTGGTACAGTTGAACCTTCACATTTGTATGGGGAAGGCACTTTTGATAGTACTGTATTTTCCTGTAATGAACTGATATCAAAGCAAAAGCAGATCTGAAGTGTAAGGGCTAGTCTACACTACCGTGCTACATTGGCACAGCTGAATCGACGCAACTGCACTGCTGTAGCACGTCTGGTGAAGATACGCTATGTCGACGGGAGAGCGCTCTCCCATCGGCATAATTACTCCCCCTCAATGAGAGGTGGAATCTGTGTTGGTAGGAGAGTGTCGCTCAGGTGGGTGACTTTTTTCACACCCCGGAGTGACATAACATACATTGACTTAAGCAGTAGTAGAGACAAGCCCTCCGTGTGTAATGTAATTAACTTTATAAAATAATCTTACGGATCCACAAGATTATTTTATTGAATTGTGGTCTGCTGTTTGCATTATTACAGACCTATTTGATTTTAACTCTCCATAGTTATTGTGGTCATGTACTGTTGTTAAGCTGTACAATTAACCTCCACTACAGGATTTTTCAAGAACATTCCTTGGTATTCATCAAACAAAATGAGGTTTAGTTACAGGAAAACTGGATATTAAAAATGTTAGAAGCTATTGGTGGGTGTTATCAAATTCTAAAAAAAATCCACCACTGTCAGCAATTAAAACAAAAATCACTGCTGTTTGTTTTTTCCGATATCCTAGATAATGTTTAGTGGCCAATTAGCTAACTTTGCAGCAGAACTTAATTATCAGTTTGTTCCCAGAGCAGGGGAGATAGCACCACTGATGCTGATGCACAGACAGGCAAGTACAAAGAAGTTCAAAGTGCATTAGACACACACAAAAGCCAAGAATAATAAAAACAGGGAAGCATGTTGTGTTTCCAAGCTTCAAAGAAAGTAATTGTATTTTTAACTCTTGCTTTCATTCTTAACAGACATCATCTCTCCTTTTAACATTTTTCTGTGTATACACATTTCAAATATGTTTGTTGCTTCTCTGTCTATTGCTGTGATGAAATACTGGCCAGATTCTTAGCTGGTGTAAACTGGCATAGTTTAATTAAACTCAGTGGAGCTACTGCAACTTATAGCAGCTGAGGATCTGACCCTTTTCTCCTCCAATTCATGTTCAGCATTTGTTCATTAGAAGACCATTAATTCAAGTCATCTTCCTACCATGTGTTTTACAGACACATAATGAATTTACTATTACCCATGTAATAGTGCCAAAGCAGTCTGCAGGACCGGATTACTGCGACATGGAGAATGTGGAAGAATTATTCAGCATTCAGGATCAACACAATCTCCTCACTTTGGGGTGGATCCATGTACGTATGCCTTGTGGATGTTGACTTCTCTGTATTGGCTAGATAGGATATACAGAACCAGCACTGGAAACCCCAGTTTAAAGAAATAATTTGCATGATTTAAACTAATTTTCTCTCTCAGTTTTTGTGCTGGTGACCTGATTTGACATAAATGTCATCCACTGATACAAGCTGTTCTTTATTTCTAGGAAGCTGTAAAGTGTTTCATTGATACAGTGGGCCCAGTTTTGCCTGTGCAACTTCTATTTAAAACAATAGGAGCTGTCTGTCTGTTGGCAGAATTTGGCCCAAAATTCTGTCTTACGTACACCTCATTCAATACCATTTACATGTCTGACATGTATCCTCAAAAAGGAAAAGAGACAGAGACTTCATAAAGTCCACTAGGACTTTGCTATTGATTTTATATGGAATTCACTCAGCTTCTACGGTGACGGACAGCCATTTAAAATCCTAATGTATACAAGATAGAATTCAGTGCAGAATTTGGCCCATTTGTGTTAGATACACCCTGTTGCTAAAACCATTACTTGCAGGTTTTCAAACTGCAGAGTTTGGATCAAACAGTTTTGAGCATTGTGAGTTTATTCCAGGCATGGTGAGAAGGAAGAGACTTTTCCTAAGAAAAGTTCAATTTTTCCTTTCGGAGTAACTTTTTGTTTAAAAATTTTAATTTATAATGTAAAATTGTTAAATGGAAACAAAACATTTTGAAATATCAAATCAAAACATTTCAGTTGAACTGAACTGAATAATTTTGGTGAGTTTCAGTTCTCAAACATTTTTGAGATTTCAATTTTTGGTCCTGATTTGGGTCAGGATTTTTTTTTTTTTTTTTTAACTTGAAAATTTTCATGGGACAGGAAAATGGTTTACTGGGGCCACCAACTCTGTCAATTTCATATTAAATCCATGTTTGCATTGAAACCAAAGACAGTGATGTAATGTGAACACCATGTAAAATTTCAACCTGCTTCAGGCTTCCATTTTCTTATAGGTGTTGATTCACTTTTTACCTTCTAATGACAGTTACTTTCAATTATGTTCTAATTTTTACTTTCTACTTGATATGGTTGGTGTATGATCCCACTTATAGGGATTTTGGACAATTAATTTAAGTCCTTTGCTCTCTGTCTGCCATCTTGTTATATTCACACATGCCTTTTCAATCTAGATTTGTTTCCTTTCATAAGAACATTAATCTGATAATCAGAAGAGTTTAAAATTGTTTTGTAAGCCTTCATACACATGGTATTAGGGATTTACTCCTGACACTGTAGCATTTAGCTTTGCATTGCTGAGTCATTCATGAAATTATCCTCAGAGGTGTGTTGTGCCATGGAAAAGTTAAGGTTTAGTAGCAAATAATAAAAACTGAATCTGGGGGAAATGCTAACACTTTCTCTTGTTACAAAATCCTGTTTCTTCTTGAATGGATTTTTGACCTTGACTTGACTAAGAAATACTTTCACTATGCAGAGCTTTCCCTTTCTTTTTGTAGACGCATCCAACACAAACTGCATTCTTATCCAGTGTTGATCTTCATACTCATTGTTCTTATCAGCTAATGTTACCAGAGGCTATTGCAATTGTTTGTTCACCAAAACATAATGAGTGAGTTCTGTTTTTTCTAAGTAATGTTTAGCTATCTCTCCCAGCCTGCTATCTCAAAACTAGATCACCTGCAAAACAGCATCTGAATGTCAACTAAGGTGAAGGAGATAAAAGGTTGTAGTATATATGTGTGGGTTTTTTCCCTTGTGTTCTAAATTGATCTAGGCTTGCATTCCAGTGAGCCTGTGTGTGCAATGTTATTTGACTTCACTTTGTCTCCTATTTCATTTTAAAATTCTGTAAATGGTGATGCTCCACTCCACTTGGTAGGTGTAACCGCATTGGACTGTGGTAGTTCTAGACCTCATGGATCTCCTTGTCAGGTGTCTCACAGAATCCAAACTGCACTCTCCTTAGTGAAGAAGGTGGATGGTGTAGGTTTTTTAGCTTGTTAATGGAAAAACACTGAAGTGATGGGAGGTTAGAGATAAGTCACACTTTATATTAAGGTTCTGTTTTACCAATGGTTTATAAAGTACAAATAAATGACTAAAAGCTGTTTAAAGTACATTTGTTACAGGCCAAATTTGTAAAGGTATGTTAGCATTGCTCCTCTCAGCGTTACAAGGCCTAAGGTCTGGATTCACAAGGGGCTTAGGCATTGCAATGCTGAGTGTTGCAACATGTAATTCCGTGGTGCCTGGCCCCCTAGTGGAATTCACACACCCAAGTTGGATATCCAGGCTCCCCAGGGGGCGAATTAGGCATTAAGGAAGGGATTCTCAGAAGCCAGCAAACTGAGCTGGGAGCCACCTAAGACACCCAGGAGTGAAATACAAAAGAAGGGGCAGGGCTCAGGGCCCAGATCCACCCGCAGCTGGCCTGTGCCAGCAGGGCTTGGGCTAAGAGGCTGTTTAAGTACAGTGTAGATGTTTGAGCTCAGGCTGTAGCCCAGGCTCTGGGACTCTCCTACCTCATAGGTTCCTAGAGCCTGGGCTGTAGCCCGAGCCCGAACTTCACCACAATTAAACAGCCCCTTAGCCCGAGCTCCAGGAGCCTGAGTCAGCTGGCACAGGCCAGCCGCAGGTGGCTAACTGCAGAGTATATGTACCCTTGGGTGCCAGAGGCTCCTGTCTGTGCTCCAGCTTCACAGGCTTGACCCCTCTCCTGGAGTTAGATGCCCAAGAATGGTCAGCCTTTTCTAGCAAAAACAAGAGTAATGAACATTCCTACCCCCGCTGATGATAGTTCATCCCCAGGGGCTAGGGCGTTCACTTGGAATGTGGGAGGCCTGTTTTCTAATCCCTGCTCTGCCTGATGTGGAGTAGGTCTCCCATGTTCCAGGTGCATGTCCTAACCAAGTTATTTGGTATTCCAGGTCCCCTTTAGAGGCAGCATGAGTACAAGAGACTGAGACTATATATCCCAATGATTGGGGCACACACCTGGGATGTTGGTCAGTCAATTTCAAGTCCCTGCTCCAATAAATATGTAATTATTTATACAAAGTGTAACAGCTCCAACAGGAGCCATTGAGTGATATCTGCCTCAGAATAATGTGAAGTTTAGGGCACTCACTTCTGAGGTGGGAGAGCTGGGTTCAAGTTCCTGCTCCAAATCAGACAGAGTGGGGATTGCAACCTGGGTCTCCCACATCCCAGGGGAGTAACCTAACCTCTGGGCTATGAGGTATTCTGGGGCACCCATGTACGCCAGCCAGCCCTGAAAATTCCTGGCTGTCTTTTGTGCAGGTTGACTATATTGTAGCACACCTACCGAATCGGGCCCTGCAAGTGAGATAGGCAGGGAAACACCTAGTTTGAGAATCCCACCAGCCAGGGCTCAGGCATGAGCAGCTTGTGAGCTGTGGGGTGGCTTCAGGATTTAGGAGGCTTGGCACATGCCTACCAGCAGAAATGAAGGTGCCTTCAGGTCAGTGGTGGTTTTGTGAATGCCAGTGGCACCTAAATGTTGAACTTAGGTACCTATGTCCCCATTGTGAATCTAACCCTTAGGAAATGCTGAGTGGAACAATGCCTACATGCTTTTAAAAATGGACATATGGAGCAGGTCAATAGATTGCTTGTAATCATGGCTTATAAACATCTATAATACCTTCTACTGCTATGCTTGTAACATCTATTGCATGTCTTACTCATGTCTGTAACATTGATTAATCTGTTATTAACCCTTTACAAACAATTTATAAATAGAATCTTAAAGTGTGACCATGATAAAAAAGCACATGTATGTAATCACTAGCAATGCAGTTTTACCCAGGAGCTGCATGTTATCTTAACTCATCACGGCTAAAGGAATACAGCCAGCATACACATTCTGTCTCCACATACCCCCTACATGTGGCAAAGGTATAGCTCTCTGGAACCCCTGTGCAAAATTGCCCCATACAAAAAGCATTGCTGGCTATGATGGCTCCTGCAGTCTAGAAGTGGCAGTAACAACCAGTAACATGGCTGTGCCATGACCTGGGTAGTGGAGGGTAGGCAAGATTCTGTTTCTCCCCCTTTCCCTGCCCCTCCAGTACATGTAGTAGGGCCGATCTTCATGGGCTTTGGGCAGGGGATAAGAATTGGTCTTTCATTATTCTCGTCAGACTTACAAAAGTAATAGTCTTCAGCAAAAGTTTGTACATCAAATGTGAAACGATGGGTCCAAAGCCTTTTGTAACAATCTTTCTAACTCAGTACTCAAAGGAGTAGCCTTTCCTCACCTGAGTAATTGCTGACTTCAGTGGGACTACTCATGTGAGTAGGGACTAATCCTTGAGTAAGAGTTTATATAGGACCAGCCCCTCCACTTGTATTTCTGATGTTCTATTTTTTTATTCAGTTTTAGGAACATTAATCAAAGTGAATTGATTTGTAGTCAGGTGGCTCGTTGTTCTTCTGTAGAATTTCTTTTTTACTAGTAATAAAGACTCAAAGCAGAGTATAGATCAGCTGTATCTGGCAGGATATTTTCTACTTTATAGACTCATAGCTTTTAATGCCAGAAAGGACCATTTTATTATCTTATCTGATTTCCTGTACATCAGAGACCATTAAATTTCACCCACTTACTCTGTATTGAACCCAGTAACTTGTGTTTGACGGACTAATGCTTATTTGAACCAAGTTCTTTTAATGCTACAAACCTTAAGTCAGTTTTGTTCTTTGCTTTCCAGCACTGGGATCTTCAGACTTACTAATGCTGGCATGCTTGAAGTTTCTGCTTGTAAAAAGAAGGGGTTTCACCCACATACTAAGGAACCTAGACTATTTAATGTAGGTATATTACTTAAAAAATAGTCTTAACATATTCCAAAAAAAAAGTCAAAGATGTGATCATTGTAATCATCTAGTGTGACTTCCTGTATAATATAGGCCATAGCACTTCCCAGAATTAATTCCTGTTTCTTTGATATCTTTGGTTCTAACTGGTTTTAACAAGAGTTTTGGATGTAATGTGAATGTTTTGGAAACATATTATCTACAGTGATAGTTATTGGAATGGCATTTATGCAGATGTTAATACTGTTTAGTATTAAATAGCCCATAGACAATAGAAGGTATTTTAATTAATTAGTAGAAATATAGATATGGTAAAAGGCAGGTTTAATGCTAATTAATTGATTATAAAAAAGGGTAGCACACTAACTTTTAAACTAGCGCACTCATTTACCATCATGGTACAGTTAATGGAAGGATTATACACCCATTCTTCTTATCCAGGGACTGATCGTCCCTGGATGAACTCTTTCAGCTTGGAATGTGAATATAACTGCAGTGTATAGTTTCATCGTAATTCCTGTTTGCTTTAACCAACTATTCTATTTTAAATAAAGTCTTTCATTCTATGACTCTCAGTTCCCCACTAAACTAATTTATCTGTAACTACAGCAGAGAGCCAAACCTAAAGAAATTAATTTGGTTATTGAGATTATTTCTGTGTAAAACATAAAACAAAGATTACACTTCTTATCACTACTTGAGAGGCAGTAACCAGTAAATGTTACGAACAGCTCTCTGCCTAACTTGAGAAATATAATATCAGCCAGAAAAGAAGCTTTCCCGCATTAGGATGTCTGAGTGCTCCCTAAGCATGGAAAATATACTCCTGTTGTCCTTCTTAACAGCTGGTCAGTAGTCCCATGCCAAGAGGAAAAGGGCCAGAGAATTCCCACAGAAGTTTTCCATGATCACTTAAGAGATTTTTTTCCTAACAAAGAATCACAACTGACTTCCCCAGCTGTGATGTCCAATAAGCCTGCAGAGCTAACAGCCACCATGAAGGATAATTTTCTCTATTGAACCTCTGCTTCCTTTCACCCTTTCCACCAGCCTCTCAGAAGCTATTCCAGTAACCACAAAGTAGTTTTCCAGTTAGTTGGGTGGTCAAAGGTTCTAGTGTGCTCTTTACATGGCTAAAGGGTTTATAATGAGAATCTGTGACTGAACAGTTAAATAGTCATTAATGATTATCAGAAATGTCATTCCGTTGTTTGAAATAAAGGCAATATTCCTTCTCTTGGCAGAGTTCCCAAATATGGAAACAGGGCTACTGGAGTGTTAGCCAGAATTGATAAATAAGAGCACAGACTTACTGCACATAGAGGTACAGCCTCTCCCTTGGGGAGTGGAAGTGGAATACAAACGCTGGAACCCAAGCCCTAGTTTCCTTTGGGGTGGGATTTTCAAAAGTTGACCATGAGTCTAACTCTGCCCCTGTTGACGTTAATGGTAGTTTTCCCATTAATTCCCATGAGACCAGAGTTAGGCGAATGCTGAACACTTTTGAAAATCCCACCCCAGGTTGTTTTGGCTCTTGTTACACGGGCTCTTGCTACTGAACATTACAACCATGTTTTGAAAAGGCAATCCCAGGCTACGTAGCTCACTTCCTTCTCTGTACAAGGCACCAAGTACACAACTACTATCACAAAGCATGGAGATATTACGTTTCCCATCAGAGACCAACATAGCTCACCCTGTCATCTTATAAATTGTCTTCCAGTGTTACAAGTCTGTCCTATGTTTCAAGTCTCTGTCTTCCATTGTGGGTGCCTCTGCTGGTTTAGCCTTCTCCTTTGACTCACAAGTATTAAAGCTGATGTATAACATTACAAAATCCTCCTGTCAAGCTGCCTGGAGTGGTTCAGGAGCATGAGTACCAACCTCAGGACAAATTGTTAAGAAGCAGGGCACACATCAGAAATTGGTTGAGAGTTCTATACTTAGATTTCGCCAGCCAAGGATCAAGTGTGAATGTTTCAGGCCTTAACATGGAGTCACAGACAGTCCCTTTGGGTACTCCAATCTGTCCTGCCACTCAGGTAAGCTTTCCTTTGTGAGAGATGGTCCCTTACACCAAAAATAACAACATTCAGGTTACCCCAAGTCAATTGCACTAATGATCCTATACCAAAGACAATGCATGTAGCCAATCCTATAATAAATTAACCAAATATTTATTAACTAGGAAAAAGAAATGTTTTTTACAAGGTTAAAGCAGGTAAACATATGCACATAAATGAGTTAGTCTTAGGTTCCAGAAGGGGAAGAAAAGCTGCTGTAAGCTATGTCGTTTAGGGCTAATCCAGGCCAAGAACTGGGCCACTCTTGCTTACATTAAAAATCTTTGCCCTTCATCGTTCAAGCAGAATCAAGATAACTTCTTCTTGACAGTTATTCCCCTTCCCCAGAATTCAATCTGATGGGCTGTGCTCATGCATGCCTCCTCTTCATGCGTGTGGAGGGGAGCAATCCACAATCTCTTCTCCACCGATGTTGCACAATGGTTCAGCTGGTGTCTATGGGCTGCCTTTTGCGGGACAGAAGATGACACCTCTTGTGATGAACTAGTATTTCACACTTGTTAATGCTTCTCTTCTGCCTATGGGGGTTTGCAGTTCTATTGCAATTGCTTCTATAGTTACAAAGCAAACATTTAAATATTACCTTAAACATGGACTACAGATATTGTGTGTGAGATGAATGCAGGCAGCTACTTACGAGCATTTCATAGAGCCTAAACACATTTTTTTTAAAAATCTACACATATTTTAACCATACTAACACACAGGTGAGCAAGACTGCTTTCCTGCTATGCATTTGTCAGTGTTCACTGAGACCTATGGGGCCATGGCACGAGCTGGCACCTAGTCTGCCAGTGTCACACTCTCTTGAACCAGAACATAATGGTTATGTTTTGAAGCCAGTTTATGGCCAACAGTGTTTGGCTGTTTCCAAACATATTCAATTATTTAGGGCTAGATTATATCTTTAAGCACAATCTTGAGTGAACTGTAGGGGGTAAGAGGAAACTCCAGAGGCATTTTGCCTCAAATACCCCCCCAAAAGGCACAGGTCCGTCTCTGCTTCCCCCATCGGAGTAGCAAATGGCAGCTGACCTTATATCAGCTGAAAATTCAGACATATCTGAAACTAGCTCAGTTTGGCTGGCTGGTGCATTACTGGGGCGGGAGTATAGTTTAGGCTCTGCCCACCTGTCCCAGATGAGGAATAGTGAGCACCCAGCTCCCCCTTTTCCCTGCATATCCAGCCAAGCTACAGGCAGCCTAGTCAAATACATAACTGAGAGCACAAGAGTGATAGCCTGTGTCAAAAATCTAACCCTTCAGCACTGTTCTCTTTAAAGAACACATGGCCAGTTTTGCAGCTATAGTCACTTTTCTGTTAAACTTTCAGTCCATGCTTGCAAAGTTAACCCTGTACATGTTAACAGGCAAACCTGGGAGCCAATAAAACTTGTGCCTAAATAAAACAGGCTCAAAACTTAAGAGGAAGCCCCAAACCACATATCTCATTGGAGTCCAGCCCAGTTTGGTAGTGAACTAAAGTGGCTGCCATCTAATGGGTGCCTGTGGCCTATATGAAATGATTTGTGGGTTTTAGGTCTGTGGATACAGCAAGCCTCCAAAACCATACTGACAACACTGGTTGACACCCTTATTAGCAGTTTCAGCAAAGACATCACAATGTGAATACAAATAACGTCAGAACTACCCGTTTTGCCATGGTGGTAGAGCTGGTCAGGGGTGAGGAACATCGGCAGAGTAGTATGAGAGAACTTGCAGTGCCACTGCCAGTGGCTTACTGTTCTATTGCTAAATGGAGAGTGTTGGTATCCAGGGCTGTTACTCAGCACCTTAGAAAGTACTGGGAACACTGAAGTAACTTTTTTGTAGCTGTCACCGAGAAGAAAGCAGAAAGAACATACAGGATATGGAATAGCTCTTTTATGATTTGGTTTGGAACTGGACCTGTTGCTCATGCAATTTTGCCTGACATTCAAATGATATATTACCTTCATTGGCTGCTGTCAGTGAATAATGGGTTGATTTCTTTTACAGACCTGTAAACATGTAGTTGGGACAGAAACAAAAATAATTGTGCTGGATCTGAGGTGATGCTGATGGAAGATAAATGGCCTACCAAACAGATGCCCCAAGTAGAAAAATGGCTGCCGGATTTTCCAATGATGTTTTTCAGCAATTACTGATGTTTTATATTTATACATTTTAGATTTAATGGTTTGATATTTATTGCTCTTGCCATTTTCAAGTTATTTTGTTCTGTCAAGACAGAGTTCACAGTGAATTAAAACAAAAGCTGTACATGTATCTGAATAATACGATACAACAATAAAGTGAGCTTCAAACAACAACGCTGGTAAAACATGTACAGTCCTGCTGAGGTCAAGGTCCTTGTCATCAGCTATTTTCTGTGCAACAGATTTTTCAACAATGGTGTTCTATAACCCTGGCCTTCCACAGGCAGTCTAACAAACACATTCAGCTGAGGTATGCAACTCCTATGGGCTAGGGGTTGACCAGGTCAGATGTACTCCGTTAGTTGACGAAGCACAGTCGTCTGGGCCTGTTGGGAGTCCCAAGCTTTTGACTTTTGAGACAGCTAAGAGCTGGGTCTGGGGGTTGAAGTGAGGAAGGAGAATACAAAATCATCTGCTCCTCTCAGAGTCCTACTCAGAAGCTGTTCTGAGAATCGAGATAGCCCTGCCCCTTCCACCATGCCGCCTCCTAACATTTATATTCCAGTACCATGTAGAGACCAACCACGTTGGAGCCTGTCATGGGAAAATTGGCCCCATTCGGGGCAGTCATGGCCCAGTCTGCCCGTGACTGCCTTTTGCTGACCCACCTGGGAGTCACTGACTACACCAGTTTGCTGAGTAAGGGTTAATTATTAGAAAACAAGCACCTGGATCTAATAAAGGTTATCCAAGCTCAGTTAGAGGGAGATTCCCAAGGAAACAGGAGACTCCTGTGAAGAGCTCTTATGAGGGCAGAAAGGGGAGCATAGAGGGTGAGTTTCTGTCGGCAGAGGATATGGCTACACTGCCATAAACAATCTGGGGCTGACCCATTGCAGCTCATTTGGGCTGGGAGTGTAAAATTTCAAGGTAGATGGTTGCACTCATTGTAGAGTCCCAGAGCCCAGGCTCCACCTTTACACTCCAGTTACAGCCCTGCACGCCCAGCCCCATGAACCCACATCAGCTGACCTGGCCAGCTATGGGTGTTTTTTTTGCAGCTTAGCCATCCCCAGCTAGCTTGCTGGGATGCACCCCAGCCTGGGGCAATGGAAAAGCTGCTTGTAGAGAGGGGAGACTCCTAGAGGCAGAGCTGAAGTTGTCAGCCCAGGGAGGTCCCCTAGCAGGGGCGGCTCCAGGCAGGGCTGGCTCTAGGCACCAGCAAAACAAGCTGGTGCTTGGGGCGGCACATTTTTAGGGGCGGCACGGCCGGCGCCAGAATGCCGCCCCTAAAAATGTGCCCTGGCCGCCCTAGCTCACCTCCGCTGCTGCTGCCGCTCGCGCGCCGCTGCTCCCCCTCCCTCCCAGGCTTAAGAGCCTGGGAGGGAGGGGGAGACTCCGAGTGGCCGCGGCGCGGGCGCCGCTTCTCCCCCTCCCTCCCTCCTAGGCTTGAGAGCCTGGGGGGAGGAGGCAGGGCTGGGGATTTGGGGAAGGGGCAGAGTTGAGGCGGGGCCGGGGGTGGGGTAATTAAAAAACGGGGGGGGGGGGGTGGCCAAAATTGTTTTTGCTTTGGGCGGCAAAAATCCTAGAGCCGGCCCTGGCTCCAGGCACCAGCGCAGCAAGCGCGTGCCTGGGGCGGCAAGGCGCGGGGGGGGCAGCCTGCCAGTTGCTGTGCAGGCGCGCCGCCGAAAGCCGCCTGCCTGCTATGCTTGGGGCAGCAAAAAACATAGAGCCGCCCCGTCCCCTAGACAGTGTCAGGAAGCTTAGAGATGCTGCCGCAGGGAACAGCAGATATTGACAGTCTACCACAGATGCCTGACTCCAACAAAGGCCTCTACCCACCTACAGACCTTCCTCCTGGGGCAAAGGCTTGAGTCAAGAGATGCCAGATGGGGCAGGGCCTGGAGAGAGGAGCGCAGTGGACTCATGTGTGACAGACAGAATTAAGACTGCAACCGTGTAAAATGGACTCGCTGTTAATCAGTGAGACCCTCCAAAAGGTTATTTAAAGGTCTTTATACCCCAGGTGTGGGGAAATCAAGGCAATGCTTGTCTGTGGTGTCACACCTAATCACCAAGGGGGAATCCAGCATGGCATCCCTTATGACAGAGCCCGTTGTGCACATAGTGACAGCCTCTGTCCCAGCTAGGTCTTGATTTTTAGATTGTAGCCTAAGAGGTGGAAGAGACTAACAAGTGGGTCAGGTGAGGGAGGGGCATGCAGGGTAGCAAAAATAAAAAGTAATCTGAATCCATGAGAGAGAGCGAGAGAGAGAGAGAGTTAGTCACTCAGTGCATGCCATGGATCTGTTCAGCTAAAGATGGTCTTTGCAAAAAAAACAAAACAAAGGAAGACATGCCCTTGATGGGACACGTGTTATGTAGTTATTGTTCCCAACTTCGTTGTAAGGCACAGTTATAGCTGCTCCCTGGAAATTGCTGAGAAATGTATTCACCAATCTCTGACAAACTCAGTATGTACTTTCCAGAGACAAGGTTGCGGCTGTAGTGTCTTTTATTGGACCAACTTGTGTTGGTGAGAGCGACATGCTTGTGAGCTTCCACAGAGGACTGACCTGAAGACAAGCTCTGCATAAGCTTAGAAGGCTCTCTTGCTCCCCAACAGAAGGTGGGCCAATAAAAGCCACACCTCACCCACCTTGTCTTACTAATAGCCTGGGACTGACTCAGCCATAATACCACTGCATATGCACTTTCCTGACAGCACTTTCATTGACTCAGGCTTGAGCTTCCTCAGATCTAGTGAGAATAAAATTGTTAAACATTTATTTCATTATCTAAAACAATGGTCAAAAATCAGCTGCAAATAAAATTCACCAAAAGGAAACCGAGAACTATCAATCATTTTAGCTGTTCTGATGGTGATCCCAAGGAAATGTTAGGTGAGTAACCTATATTGCTTGGTCTAGAGGTAGCCAAAAATCACAGCACTAAAATAATATTGCTGCAGTCAGTCCAGCCACCTAGTGACCTGGTCTGAATTGAAGCCCCAGTTCACCCTGATTGCCACAGCTTAGACACTTCAGAAATAGGCTGCTTGGCTCCTGTAGAGAAGACAATACCTTGACAGTACCTTTCTGAGCAATGCCCCTGCATTGGCTGACACACACGCACACCACTGATGCTAAAAGAATGGGTCAGCCCCACACAAAGCCTGTGTGTATCAATCAATAATACTAACAGCTACAACTTGTTGTGATAACACCAAATTGATGGCTCTACTTGGGGCTACTCAGCATCTCTGAAAATCAGGTCTTCTATTTAGGTGCCTAAATGTGAATAAGCCTGGGACAGGTACTTGAGTGTATTCTGACATTACCACTGGTGAATGAAGACGAAACCAGTTCCGAAGCCTCCCAGAGAGCACACACACCCTTTTGTAAAATAAAAGAAGTTACTAGACACATATTTACTATTTATTCAAAAAAAATACATGGTATCCAATTAGAGCCATTATTATGAAAGATTTTGGAATGAAATTAGAAGAACGTATTTATTCCCGAATACATTCACAGCAATGTGCTGAAAAATACATATACAGATAAGCAGATTAAAAGCATTTGCGGTGAACAATGGATGGACCAGCTTCATCATACTCCTGTTTGCTGATCCACATCTGTTGGAAGGTGGACAGGGAGGCAAGAATCGAGCCACCAATCCAGACGGAGTACTTACGCTCAGGAGGAGCAATAATCTGGTAAAGAAAAATACCACCTTGTGTTATGGGGTAAACTTGTTTGGTGACAAACTGACTTAAGCAATGATATTGATGTTAATGGAACCCCCTTGGAAAAGCTGCAGTGGCATCCCTCACATTTCATTAGGCCACTGACGTGTGAGCTATGGTCCAATATTTCATAGTCGCTCAGTGTATAGTCTGAGCCTAGCTGAGACTGAGAATTTGAGCACCCTCCCAGTCAAAGCAGTACCAGTGACTGCAAGTGAAACAGGGGAAGCTACCACCCTTGAAACATTTAGTGCCAAACTGGCTAATGGATTGGAAATATATTAAGGAACACTCCTGCAAGTGCAGAGGGATGGACAGTGGATCTCACACTGTGGTCTGTGGAGCCCTTTCCTGATGGCATGGAGAATATGATATTTCAAGAGCCAAGGAATGGAGGGATTGGGGTGACAGGAGAGAAACTTTTTTTTCCGAAAGTGATCAGTAGAAAGAAAAGATTGGAAAATGCTTGGAGTAGGGGCAGGGGCACCAGAATGGGAGGAGGGGGAAAGGAGGCCATGGCCCCATTACTTTTTACCTGCCTTAAGGGTGAGTGGCGGTGAGGAGGTACAGAGGAGTGAACAGGGGGCAGGACCTCGGGAAGAGACAGTGTGGGGCGGGACCTTGGGGGGAAGGGAAGGAATGTGGGCGGGGCTACAGTTTGGGCACTGGTGGCCCCACCCCACACTTCTAGAACACTTCCAGCACTCCAGAGTATGGGCCTGATCAAAGCCCAGGAAAAGCAATAGCTGTGTCTTTGAGTCTTTAGACTCCTGGCTTCAGTGGGAAATTTGGGTAAAATTTTCAAAAGTTCATGAGAGTGGGATTCACAAGGAGGACTTAGGCTCATCACTTCAGCACCTAACTGTTAGGTGCCCTGCCGCCATGGGAATTCACAACCCTGGCTTAGGCACCCAGGCTCCCTGTACATTGCATGGGGAGAGTTCGTCCCCTAACAAAGAGATTCATAGAATCCAGCATGTGAAGAATGAATGGCCTAGGCTAGCCAGTGCAAAATGCTGAGGAGCTGGGTGTTGCCTAAGCCCTGCCCCTCAAAAGGGTTAGGTGCCCAACTCTGCACAGGAGGGCGGCACCTCCCTCCAGTCAGGATTCTCAGCTGTGAACCCCCTCCTGGAGTCAGGTGCCTGAGCCAGGCCAGCCCTTTCTTAAGAAAAACAAAGAAGGATAAAAAGCTGGTGCTTTTGCCTCTCTTCCCAATAGCCCTGTGGTTAGAGCAGTCACTTAGGGTGTGGGGAGCTTGGCTTTAAATCCCCATCTGTAGAGCAGGGGCTTGCACCTGGATGAGTGCTCTACCTACTGGTCTATTGAGTATGCTGAGTGGGTCTCAATCCCGCCTGTGGAAGCTGCCCCACTTTGTATAAAATACTTAAATATCCACTGGACGAGAGAGCAAGATTGAGTCGATAGTCTGGTGCTTAGGGCACTCGCTGGGATGTGGGAGACCCCAGCTCCAGCCCCTGCTCCACTTGGTATAAAATCCTTAATTAGTCATTGGAACGTCTTCAACAGGTGAGATAGAGAGACTCACCCCAGAACATCCCAGCGCCCAGTGGTTAGGGCTCTTATTTGAGAGGTGGAAGACCTGGTTTCAAGTCCCTACTCTACATCAGGCAGGAGGATTTGAACCTAGATCTCCCACATCCTGGGGGAGTGTTCTAACTGTGACGTTGTGCAGTCTATATGGTTTTATAAAAACTTGATAATAAGTCAATATAATATAACTGGGATAGTTTTGGAGAAAATATGGTAATAAGTGAATATAACGTAACTGGGATATGCTTCATGCAAAAGGTCTCTTGTAAGGTATCATTACAAAGCTTATAATCTACTGAGTATGATCATCTGATTTGTATAAATGTACCACTCTTGTATCTAAAACTAGAAATATAAAATGTAACTCTGAGGGCCTATTGTAATTATGTAAAGTGTGGGCCATTAATGATGGTTTGGAATCTTGATGACTCCCATTAACCAGGACCATTGTCTGCAGATGACTGTGTTTACCTGTTAGTCTTCCTGTATATGTGTGTGCTGGCAAGTGGGCAATGAAGTCTTGCAGTGACATGTGATCATGTCACCTGAACTGGAATCCATCTTTAACCTGGTGCTTTTCCAGTGAGGGGGGGGGGTGGAAACCCAGAGAGACAAAGGGTTCCCGCCTTATGCAAAAGATATATAAAGGGGTGGAAGAGAACAGAGGGAGGGAGGAGCCATCATGAAGAATCCCCTAGCTACCACCTGAGCTGGAACAAGAGCTGTACCAGGGGAAAGAATTGTGCCCAGGCCTGGAAGGTGTCCAGTCTGAGAAAAACTTACTGAAGCATCTCTGAGGGTGAGATTATCTGTATTTAGCTTGATTAGACATAGATTTGCGCATTTTATTTTATTTTGCTTGGTGACTTACTTTGTTCTGTCTGTTACTACTTGGAACCACTTAAATCCTACTGTCTGTATTTAATAAAATCACTTTTTATTTAGTAATTTACTCAGAGTATGTATTAATACCTGGGGGAGCAAACAACTGTGCATATCTCTCTATCAGTGTTATAGAGGGTGAACAATTTATGAGTTTGCCCTGCATAAACTTAATGCAGGGTAAAACGGATTTATTTGGGTTTAGACCCCAGTGGGAGTTGGGCATCTGAGTGCTAAAGACAAGCACACCTCTGTGAGCTGTTTTCAGGTAAACTTGCAGCTTTGGGACAAGTGATTCAGACCCTGGGTCTGTGTCTGGAGCCAGACGGGAGTGTCTGGCTCAGCAAGACAGGGTGCTGGGGTCCTGAGCTGGCAGGGAAAACAGAAGCAGGGGTAGTCTTTGCACATCGGGTGGCAGCTCCCAAGGGGGTTTCTGTGATCCAACCCGTCACACTAACCACCAGGTTATTGGGTTTAAAGGGCAGCTGCACATCCTCAGGCTGTGCTTTGTACAGAGCCCAATCTGGTATGTGACAGTCACTGGCCAGGCACACGGGGGGAGTACGCTCCTACACAGAAAGGGCTGATGTAACTTACTCCATGCCGGGAACAAGGGAGGAACTGGGATTCAGTCACAATTCATTCTCTGCTCTTCTTCTGGGGCAATGCAGTTACCTGCCACCCCTTACTCAGGGCAGATTATACAGTTACAGTCTAGCCCAGAGTAAGGTACAGCTCATCATGAATCAGGGTGGCAAAACTGGCCTTTTGCTAGCAAGCAGGGTATGTATTTGTGATTACTTGAGAAAACATGCACATGAAAGAGCTGAACTCCTCTGGCCCACACACACATTTTTGCAAAAATCTGCCTACAAATAATTGTGCTGTACCTTGATTTTCATAGTGCTGGGAGCCAGAGCAGTGATTTCCTTTTGCATCCGGTCAGCAATACCCGGGTACATTGTAGTACCACCAGACAGGACATTGTTTGCATAAAGGTCCTTTCTGATATCAATATCACACTTCATGATGCTGTTGTACGTAGTTTCATGAATGCCAGCAGACTCCATGCCTGTGAAAAAATAGCAGAAGGTTTAGAATAAGCAGTAAGTAAGTAGTCTTAAAACTATTAAGTAAAATGAATGGAAGCTGCTGTTTAGAAGGCACCAGTCTCCAAGGCTTGTGCAGAGTCATTCTGCTGCTAGCTAAACTACTTAGGGCATGGCTACACTTGCAGATGTAGAGCGCTGTGAGTTAAACCCGCCTTTGGAGAGCGCAGTAGGGAAAGCGCTGCAGTCTGTCCACACTGACAGCTTCAAGCACACCGGCGTGGCCACATTTGCGGCACTTGCAGCGGCATTGGGAGCAGTGCATTATGGGCAGCTATCCCAGCATGCAAGTGACTGCAACGTGCTTTTTAAATGGGGAAGGGGGGTGGAGCGTGACAGGGAGTGTGTTGTATGTATGTGGGGGGAGAGAGAGTGGGTTTTGGGGGGCTGAGAGCATGTCAGCATGCTGTCTTGTAAGTCTCTCTCTCTCACACACAGCATTCCCGGCTGTCAGAAACGGAGCTTTCAAAGGGCATATCCGCATTCCTACAGTGATTCAAAACAACGACAAGAGTGGCCACTTGATTTAAGGGGATTATGGGATGTTTCTGAAGGCCGATCAGAGCGCAGTAATGCAACACCTCGTTCACACTGACGCCCGGGCGTTGTAGCCAAGGCGCAGCAAACGTTATTCCATTCACCGAGGTAGAGTACCAGCAGCGCTGTAGCCGTGGAGTCGCTCTACGTGCCTTGCCAGTGTGGACGGGCAGTGAGCTACGGCGCCCGGGGCTCCCTTATTGCGCTGTAACTCAAAAGTGTAGCCAAACCCATAGAATATGTCTATGCTACAGCAGCACAGCTACAGCATTGCAGCTCTGGTGCCGTAGTGTAGACACTTCTCATGTGAACGGAAGGGGTTTGTCCACTGATGTAGTTAATCCATCTTTTTGAGGTGGTAGCTAGGTCGACAGAAGAATTCTTCTGTCAAGCCAGCTGCATCTACAGTGGGGCTTAGGTCAACCTGCCTAGGTCACACAGAGTGTGAAATTTTTCACAGCCCTGAGTGATGTAGCTAGGCTGATCTAATTTTTAGGTATAGATCAGGTCATAAGTCCGAAGTTATTTAGGGCACAAACTGCTTGTATAATTGTTTCAAACAAGAAACCAAAGGGTCTGGAATGAAAGAGGAGTAGAGTCTCCATTAGAATTTTCCATCCAATTTCAACCAGACTACAAGAATTCCTTACAGCTTTACTGAAATTGTTTGTTTTAAAAAAACCCTACGTATGTCCTAGGAATGTTAGGTGTGTAACACTATTATTGCTGGTTGGGAATCCTGCCCTCTCACAAGACTTACAGGTGATTCCATTTGGTTTTGTGACAACCTATGCTCAAGTCTGTTCACTAGCATGACATGGTGCTAACGCCTCTTTCCTAAGGCACAGACACCAAATATACTCCAGTTTAGACAGCCAGTGTACATAAGAATTAAAGTGACATTTTTCTTTCATCTATTAGCACATTGAAAGTACAATAGTGACACTTCCTAGTTAAAGAACATCTCTGGGAGGAAGGACAGCCTTCCTTGGCTATTTTTTAAATACATGGTTATATTACTTTACTATTTCTGTTTCCTGATGGGATGAGTAATTCTTAGTGCCGGGTTTCCTGTGTGAATCTTTGTATTTACAAATTCAATACTCACTTTCCAAGAGCATTCTCCAATTTTGCTTAAAATCTGCTCTGTGCATAAACCTCTTGCCAATAAACTAATTGTTCTATGGTAGTTATGAAAAGCAAACCCAAAAGGGGGCAAATACAGTCAAAGCAAATTATGATCGTTCAATATTTATATTACAGTAGCATCTAGAGGCCATGCTAAAGATCAGGACCCATTGTGCAAGGTGCTGTAAAAATAGGTGTGAGAAGATCCCTGCTCCAAATAGTTTACAATCTAAGATGATGAGCAGCATACAAAGAATATGGAGATGTAATAATTTTCTTAACACTGTATGACCTGATCAGTGAGGTGAAATTGTTCTCTATTGGATTATAAGACTTTCCTGTATGAATGTACTGATCCACCTTAATAGGGGGCTGTGAGAAAAAGAAGCAGGGAAGCAACACAATATACGCAATTTACCATTTCCTAGCAAGCACTAGGAGGGAAATTACCATACAATGGCCTACCTCCTGTCTCCAACCCAAAGTTACACACCAATTTTGCCAATGTGGGGGAACATACATATCAAAGCTCTATAAACAATTAAATAGCTTGTTCTCTGGGAAGGAGGGTAATCAAAAGAATGAACAGCTTTTTAAATGGATTCTCCTTGAAGCAAAGGGGAGTGAAATTTTTTTGTGAGTAAAGGGAACAGACTATGTAATCCAGCCCCTATGGGCCTTAGGGGGTCTCTAGGAAGCTAAGACCAGGATCCCCACGTGGAAGATGGATAGACACCTGGTAAGCAAGATATTCATCAAGTCTGGCTACTGCTGAAAGACCTAGTTTTCTTAAATGGTTTTGTTCTAAATAAATACTACTTTGCTTTAAGGAGGCTGCTTGGTTACTGGGTACCACTGTCATTGCTCCTGGAGAGAGCAGACTAGCAGGTGCTGAACATAAGTCACATCTGCTGAGGTAATCACAGCTGATCACTGGGGAGCACAGCCCAGAGCCTGTTCTGAGAGTGGAAGAATCCCATGATTCCACCCCAAGAGAGATTTAAACCTGACATTTGGAGAGACCAGGAAGGGTCAGAAGTGCAGGTATTCACAGCTTTCATTTAATGGTCCTACGATACAGAAGGAAAACAGAAGAGAATTTTGAATTTCCAGTGGTGTCTATGGTTTTATAGGAAGTACACAGGGGTCCCAGGGAAGCAATGATCAATGAACAATGATCCTGACAAAGCAGAAATAAAATCTTCAGGCCAAATTCTGAGCTGCTGTGGTGGCTAGGACCCCAGTGATAGTTCACCCACTTAAGCCAGATCTGAATTAGACCCTTCAATGTTTTTTTAAAAGCATTACTTTTGGATCCTTAACATGCATCAGCTTTGTCTACTAATGGGCTGGGGAGTGACTTGTTGGTCCAAGGCTATTAAAGCACAGTAGCTGACTGTACAATATATGAAATGATGCTCATCTCTATTTAGGAGAACAGGAATGAGTAGTTTTTGTTTTTATTTTGAAAGTGTTTATTACTTAGCTGATGAACTGTGACTTGACATTAAACTCCTTTACATGAATGGTGCTGTTATAATATAGACCCATATTAACTGAAAATATATACTAGAACATATGCATCTATAGGCACCGTATGCTATAGTCTAAGTAAACGAATGTGGAGCAGGGTATGGATAGGAATTAAAGGAGCACAGGGATGAGCTATTAACATAATTTACCAAGAGAAGAAATCGATTAACTTACCAATGAAGGAAGGTTGGAACAGGGTCTCGGGGCAGCGGAAACGCTCATTACCTATGGTGATCACCTGGCCATCAGGCAGCTCATAGCTCTTCTCCAGAGAAGAGGAAGAAGCAGCAGTGGCCATCTCGTTTTCAAAGTCCAAGGCCACATAACACAGCTTCTCCTTGATGTCACGGACAATTTCACGTTCAGCTGTTGGCAGGACTCAGACTTTAGAATGGGAGTTAAAGATTCATGCATTTTAACAGATTACCCTACGAGCTCTTCCAAACAACTTGTGAAAATAAATCCTCTCTCAGTAATGCTCAGTGGGTATTTTATATTCTGCTCAATTTCTTTATGCGTCTGCTGCAGCTCTAAGAACAACCACTGATCTTTTAAAGCTATCACGAATTTTACACATTAAGCAAATCTTCTCATTTATTATTGTCCTTACCAGTAGTCACAAAGGAATAGCCACGTTCAGTGAGAATTTTCATGAGGTAGTCGGTTAAGTCTCGGCCAGCCAGGTCCAGACGCATGATAGCATGGGGCAGGGCATAGCCTTCATAGATTGGCACATTGTGGGTGACACCATCACCAGAGTCTAGTACAATCCCTTTGAGAAAGGAGTACAGATGTCAGTTGACCTCAGATTCCATGTTTTAAAAACTGTTTAAATTTCACATTTTCCCTTCCCCAAAATCCCAAAGTCACATACCTGTGGTACGTCCAGAAGCATAGAGGGACAGAACAGCCTGAATAGCTACATACATGGCTGGTACATTGAAGGTCTCAAACATTATCTGAAATGTAACAATAGCAAATCACTGTAGCTATAGGCATTTATTTTTTAAAATTACAAACAATAAGTAACTCGTTAGAAAGGGGGAAAGAGGGGTTTAGTACAGATTATTGGCAAGCAGTGGGGAGAAAATCAAGGGGTATTCTATCTAAATTCTAAACACGTAGGCTAGAACACCAACTATTCTGGATTTGTTCATATGTGCATTTTCTATCTCACACACACAAACACACACACAGCATCACTTATAGTATTTTATTTCCATCAAATAGCTGAGATCAGAATTTTGAATGGAAAAAAAGCCATTACTCTTTTTTAAAATAGCCTTTCATTTAAAAAAAAAGATTTAAAAGCTGAAATGTGGCAACTTGAATACGCTAGTTCAATGACCTTAAAAAAAAAAAGTTTAAACTACAGAAATGTAAATTTGACAACTTTTATTGGACCAACTTCTGTTGGTGAAAGAGACAAGCTTTTGAAAGTGTTTGAAAAGCTTGTCTCTTTCACCAACAGAAGTTGGTCCAATAAAAGACATTATCTCACCCACCTCGTCTCTCTAATATCCTGGGACCAACACAGTTTCAACAACAGTACAAACAATTTGACAACTAGCCACTTTGTCTGCCCTCCCATCCATAACTATTTTATTATCATGAGTATCAATAACATATGATGTACAATTGTTGTGAGTAATTGTAATGATCATATAAAAATCATACAGAATCCACTGAGATTGAAATGATTTCAGAGGAAGTGTCTCAGTGCCATTACAGTGTCAGAAAGGGGTTTGGATCTTGGTCCTTTCACCATATTATAGCGTTTAAAAAATATGGTTAGGAAAACAAACTTAACCAGGGCAAAGGATAGAAATTCAGAGCTCTGGCCGCTACTTTATATTCAACACCTAACTACAATTTCTAAATTTGTATGACCTGTGGTACATAGTAACCCAAAAGTGACTAGGTTTTACTGGAGTTTTAGCACAGCAGATAATGAGTACAGTAATACCTTCATTCTGAATGCTCTTGCTCCTATAAGGTTAAACATTATTTCATTAATTTAATTGACTTAATGGGAAGCTTTGATGTGGGTGATCTCTGTTCATGTGATTCTCTAGGTATGAAAATGTATCCTTTGTTACTTGTCTCTTA
This sequence comes from Emys orbicularis, assembly GCF_028017835.1. Classification (NCBI taxonomy): domain Eukaryota; kingdom Metazoa; phylum Chordata; order Testudines; family Emydidae; genus Emys; species Emys orbicularis. The sequence goes on along the minus strand of NC_088689.1, from coordinate 35,199,021 downwards.
ATTTACCTGGCACCCCCATCTGTCATTTGCTCTGCATAGAAGGGAAGCACTGACCTTTCTAAATAGCCAGTAATGATCATACTGTATTCAGATACTGGTATGCTTACCTGGGTCATTTTCTCTCGGTTGGCTTTTGGATTCAATGGAGCCTCAGTAAGCAGAGTAGGGTGCTCTTCAGGGGCAACACGCAGCTCATTGTAAAAAGAATGATGCCAGATCTGGAGACAATAAGAAAAGGCAACATGAAGAAACATCAGCAACCAACAGTCCATAAGCATTGCAGTTACTTCCAGCCACATACCATGCCCCACAGCTACAAGTGCTTCTAGCACCAGAAATTGGCCAACAATATCTGACGTGCAGATGGACATGACTGAATTCATATCCCAGATGGACATGACTGAATTCATAGTGGAAAGCTAAATGATCAGCACCTGCAACCTACTTCAGGTTTTACCACTAATAATGTTTTGCTTATTGTAAATCAGTTTTGGGACTCCTAAGTTAATACAAAATAAACACATTGAGCTTCAAAAAGCAGATAAAGACCTTTATATTGTTTTTGGTTTGGAGAAAAATGTACAGTGAAACAGCATCCACTGAAACAACTTGGATCACAGTTCTGTTTGGATTAATTATTTTTTTCACACTAGCCATCTGTCCATTTAGGGAAGGAAAGAAAACCTCTCACTCCAGATGGCAAGGGAAAAGGTCCATGAAAATAGATTTACATGAACAACTTAGAGACTGCAATGTGACTCTTTGTAGGCGGAATAAACTATAATAAAAGTGGCATCCATACAGGCAATGATCAGTTTTTGTGTATACACACTGTTCTTTGCTACAATAATTTTGTGACTCTTTCTAATGAGCAACATTGGTAAAATAGGACACACACTAGGATCCAATGAATTTGGCCCTTCAGACCTGGGTCAGACTCCTCAAAAGTTCTATCAGCAAAGATTGGAGTTAAAATAGTCTTGCAATTAAATCCAGTTTCCCAATATTCCTCAATGTGTCTTTGGCGTTGGCCTCTATCTATAACATCTGCATGGCTCTGTAATACCGTTCAGTAGATAACAGGGCTACTGAAAACTATTTCCTAGATGGAGAAGACTAGATTTCATGGGTGAATACATCCTGTTCTTGTTTGTAGAATTTCTCTGAGGTCAATTGTTTCCTAAGAATTCGTGAATAGCCCCACAAGCAATTTGCTTTTATTCCAAGCAGATTCAGTTAAAAAAAAAAATAAATAAATAAAAATACTGTATCTATTGTCTTCCCACTATTAACTTTCATTCTTCCCAAATACGAAACCTTGGGCCAAGTCAGCTGCAGTGAAGGAGTTAACATTCTGATGAACAGTAACATCTTGTACATTGTTTCTTTGTATTGAATTTTATATGTATATGTACACCTCTACCCCGATATAACGCTGTCCTCGGGAGCCAAAAAAATCTTACTGCGTTATAGGTGAAACCGCGTTATATCGAACTTGTTTGATCTGCCGGAGTGCGCAGCCCCGCCCCCCCGGAGTGCTGCTTTACCGCGTTATATCCGAATTCATGTTATATCGGGTTGCGTTATATCGGATATTATATACAATATAAATTGTTTTCAAAACATTGGTGATCACAGATCAGTTTACACTTAGGGCCTTTGGACTGGGGAAGTGTCATTATCTTGCTAAAGCGCTGATCCTTCTGCTGTTAAAGCCAATAGGAAAACTTCTGTCTAAGCCAGAGCACTTTTGTGATGTGTTGTACTGCTTGCACAGTTCCGAACTGCTCTAGTTCTGTAGAACTACTTTAAATAGCTACATCATCAACATCTTATAGATAAGTTTCAACAGTCTGTGGCAACAGACCTGGTTCTAGAGGCACTAAGTCTTGGATTTGAATGGTGGCTCTGCAATTGACTCATTAGGACCCCGGTCCTGCTAAGCATATGCATAACATTGCTCACGAGTAGTCCCACTGACTTCAAAGTCATGGGTGAGTTTAAATGCTTTGCAGGATCGGGACACACGTGGCCTTACCCAAGTCAACCTCTCTGACTCAGCTTCTCCATCTACAAAATGGGTATAATATTCACATACCTTACAGTAACTAGCTAGGTGTACACATCATCTTGGAGAGTAAAATAATAACTAACACTGATTAGCTCTGGGGTGCTGCATAGATGTTAATTATTACTAGATCAGCTCCAATATTCATAAATAAAATACAATACTACTGGATAACATGACACTTCAACCTTCAAATTACTTTGTAATCTTTTGCTATTGCACCCAAGTAATTATGTCTACTGGTGACATAAGTAAACAAAATGTTTAAATACCTTCTCCATGTCATCCCAGTTTGTGATGATACCATGTTCTATGGGGTATTTCAAGGTCAGGATACCTCTCTTGCTTTGAGCTTCATCCCCTACGTAGCTGTCTTTTTGACCCATACCCACCATCACGCCCTAATAAATTACATAAAGAATGTGACTATCTCAGTGAGAGGTGCTAAGAAGCAATCAGAATACTAACTGTGAAATAAACGTATGCAATTTTAACTGCTAGCAAGTTTACAAAACATTCATTGACTACTAATCTTGGGAGTATTACTTTTATCTTTAATGCAAAAATTACATTGTTAGTTTACTTACAATATTATAAAGCTCTGGAGTTCATGTTCTTATTATAATTAAGTATGTAGAGTAAGCAACACAAGGCTAATATAAAAATCATCAATACAATGTAGAGAAATTAAAGATGGGCTTTTAAATAATAATTCAATCCATAAGCAGTAGTCATGGAAGAAACTATCACTCAACCAAATACAAATCTGGAGGGAAAAAACTGTATAGTGCCATTTAGTGGTAAATAATGAACACTATATTTTTCAAATTTACCCAAGGGCCCTGTCTGTATTTTCCAGAGTGGAAGAACAGCTATCACTAGCTATTAAAAATGTTGGCAATTTTGAAAATGTAAACACAGTTGGCTGCCTTAACTATATTGTGTTCTTGTCAGAGCCTGATAATTACATACTCCAACCCCTCTGTTTTTCAGACTGATCTATCTTGAAGACTGATTACTTTGATCTTGTGATCTATGATGTCTGTAGCTCCGTGAGACAGTCTGAGAGCTGATCCAGGATGTGGATGATTCTAAATAGCTGCATTCAATTGCATGCAAGCACTTATTTTCATTATGACTAATCTGTTTTTGAGCAATGAATATAATCAGTACACTGGCTATAGAAAATGGCATTTGAATTACTATTTATTATTTGCAGTATGCTAGTGCCCAGAGGTCTTAAGCAGGATCTGGGCCCTGTTGTGCTAAGTGCTGTACAAACGTAGAGGTATATCGGGTCCCTTTCACAAAGAGCTTACAGTGCCAACCGCTATTTGCATGATCGCTATGCAGCCTCGATTTAAAAAAGAAAAGAAAATGGAAAAAAGGAATTCTTTGTAAACTCGCCCCAGGGGTGGGGGAGCCTCTGATGGCACAGCAGCATCCTCTTGCTCATGCTGTGGAAGTCTCAGGCACTTAGCTTTGGAGCGTCTCACCCATCCTCTCCATGATACTGGGCACTTAAACCATTACAAGGTACCCAACAGCACATGCAATGAATTGTCCAGTATAATAAGCATAAAAAGATTCAAAATGGGTAGTAGCTGCCACTTTGTTTTACTCTAGCTAATCTGTTTCAGAATCAGAACGGATGTAATTAATGCCATGCTGTTAGCTTCTTTCATAGTTACAAAAGGAGACCAGGAAGAGAGTGAACACTTTCAGCTACAAGGTCAGATCATGGGCTACATTAGGGAAGCTTTACTCTCCTTACAGTGTTACTGTACTAGGACCTGATCCAAAGCCTCCTGAAATCAATGGGAGCTTCACAATTGTCTTCAGTGGGCTGTGGATCAGGTCCCTAGTCCTAAATTACCCTAAAGCTAATTTACCTAGCCACTGGAGGATTCCCATTGCACAGGGATCCTTGATTGGAGCAGAGCCACTGAAGCTGATCCTAAAGCCCCCAATCCCAGCATCCAGCCCAGCAGGGTGTGAGCTAGGTGCCTCAGCACCACAGTAACCGCTTGCAGCTTGCTCTAGCTTGTTCTGCTAAGGATGTGGCTCATAAGCTGTGTAAATTCTATAGCATTTAGATGAAAAATGCCTTAGCACACATGATACAGCCTGTCATATGTTATGTTGTAAAATACTTATCTGGGAACTAATCACCCCTATCCCCCGCCTCCAAGCTTATGAAATTCTTTCTGGCAAGTAAAGAAAGCAGAACAAGGTTACTAGGAAAGCTGGGTGAAAAAAAAATCAGAAGTTTTTAAATTTCAGTGAAAAAACTGGCAACATTTTTTGGACATTTTGTTTTAACTGGTTTTTTGTTTTTGGCTGTGTTTTCAACCAGCTTTTAGAGTGGTCAACATTTGTACAAACATCTAATTTTTTTTAACCACAGGAAAGCAGAGAAGATGGTGGGCCCAGTGACAGGGTGATCCAGAGCCAAGGGAAAAAGGAAGAGATATTGAAAACTTTCGGGAAAAGGACTTCTCCACCAGACAACTGATCAGAGCTAACTCAGGCATGTACACCTGCAGGGCCTGCATGGTCTTATTTTATCTGGAAATATCATACAAATTAATGACTTGCAACTAAAACACCTGGCTCTGTGGTCTCACCAGATCAAACTAATCAGGACTGGGGCTGGTGAGTACTTTCAGGGAAGAGCTGGGTGCTCCAGGAAATGGTGTTGATATTTAAGGAGCTGAGTCAGTACTATCTCTAATACATTCTGTTTTACCCCCATGCTGTGCTTGAATAATTGAACTGATTATTCACCTGGTGCCTGGGACGACCCACAATGGAAGGGAAAACTGCTCTTGGAGCATCATCCCCAGCAAAGCCAGCCTTACAAAGTCCTGATCCATTGTCACAAACCAGGGCAGTGCTGTCCTCTTCCTCGCACATCTTCTATGTCAACGTCCGCAGGCCTTTCGGACAAAAAGAGCCCTACAAAAACAACACACAGACAATGGAACAATTCTGCAGGCAAAATGCAGGGGCTGCTGCATGAAGTGGACCTGCCACAGTCAGGATATGCATGACATCCAGTAGAAACAAGAACGTTATTAATAGACAATGTAAGGATTCAAAAGAGAGTGTTAATCTCAGAGGGCAGGAGCATATTCCACCTGCCCTGCAGGAAGAGGAGATGTTTAAAACAAAAACAAAACAACCCCCAGGAATTCAATGTTATTCAGTGGAATTCCCCCTGAAGGACAGGAAGTCTGATCTAGGAGAGATGGAGTTTTAATGGCTTGAGGATGGTACATATATTTATATTTTAGTGTATACATTCAGTGTTCAAAAAAGGTGCTTGACTGACAGCTCTAGAGATAAAAGGTACAGTACAGGAAGGGGCAGTGCAAGTTTCCCAGTGCTACCCATCGCCAGGCCAAACCCCTGCCGTGGATTAACACTTCTAAGGGTGAGAGGGTAGCTTGCCATGGGCTTCTTTGAGTTTGCCAACAATGTTGTCAGATGGGAACCATTATAATAGTGGCATTTTTGTTGTGGAGACTAGAAACAGGGCTAAGATGGACAACTCATTTCATACACACAATTGTTTGTTTGTTTGTTTGTTTGTTTAAAAAAAGAAAGTGATTATGCTAATCAAACCCCTTTCCTAACAGTATTCTAGTGCTCCAGCGAAGATGTCCTTCCTTGAAATTAAAGTTGGAAATCATAGACAGCATCTTCTTCTAAAACAGCCACAAAACACACTGCAGTCTCATTTCAAAGTTGTCTAGAAGATCACTCTCTGCTACTATCCATGTTTATTTTGCCATGGTTCCCAGATGGAGTAAATACCACTGAAATTAGTTCCCTTTCTAAAATGATGTTGTAAGGAAAGTGACACATAAAATGCTTTGAAGTATTTTGAATGAAATCAATGAGAGAAACAAGTATTGTGCAGAGCTGCAGAGACACGTTTGTCAGCAATTCATATTGTTAGGGAGAATCCTCTGAATAGCTCTGGACCCACTGTTTGGCTTGCAAAGGCCTACATGTGGAATTAAATGTTTCAAAAATGTGTTGAGGGCTAAGTGAGACAAGGACGAGAAGAGACACAGCTGACTGCACACACTCATTAAGAAATTCCGAAACGGGGGTGTTAGCAATGTAGGAAAGGGTGGGAGTCAGGTTGAAGTGATGCATTGCTGAGGTGAAGTGGAGTCTATGTTGGTTGGCCCTCAATAGCAGAACAGACTAAAGAGTGAAAAATGGAAAATTCCCCCAAAATGCGATATGTGCTGCCACTGTGCAGAAAAGGAATCCAGGAGACACTGCCCAGTTCAGATACTGTATGCTGAATAGATGCTGGCTACCAGAAGAAAAGTTGATACATAAATGCTAACTTGAAATGTTCTAGGTTTTATGTATTGGGGAAAAAAGGAGGAGTTTTACAGTTGTACACAATTATGCATTTCTTAGGGGCAAGAGCTATTTATGTTTAAGCATTCACTTAATGGAGTGCGACTTATCTACCATGCATGAACAGCCCAGTTTGGAACAAATCATTTCCTAATTAGGAAATAGACTCTCAAAAGTCTGCTTTTGGAACAGAGTTCGAGGTCAGGGGTTTGCTCAAACCAATGCAAACTAGTACTGTGCCAAAAATCACTTGGGGGAAGGGAGAAGGAAATGCTACATTTCTGAGCTTAGTGGACTCTAAATGAAAACCATATTTAGTAATAAAGCACCAAAGTTGAAGAAATCAAAGCTGAATGATTTCAGGCAGGACTCTCTGCTGCCAAACACTGATTTACAGCTCAGGACTGCCATGGAATGCGGCAGTAACATTCTACAGTAGCAATCAATACAACATTCTGGAATAAGGTAAATATGCACTATACATCTCAGGTGATTAAAACATGGATTTAGTTGCTACCCATCTTGTTGCTGCATGCTTTCTGTTCAGAGAGAGAGAAAAAACTGATCCCAGAACCCTCCCACACAAGACTGATAAAAGATTTCAAACTCATAAGAAACATTCTATCTGTAATCCATTCCTTATATAGAATGCTTGGTGTTTTACACTATGGGTAGTTTTCTGTGTAAATAGACATCACCATCATCATATCATGCTAGACACTAATATCACCATCTTTCACATATTTAGCTAATTTAAAAGCATGTTTCCAATAATCTTTTCTAACCCAGCATGCCAATGTACAGTAAGTCTACAGCACTAAGACACATCCATGAGAAACCGTAAACTGAATCCCATCCTACAGCTAGATCCAGTGGGCCAATTTAATCCATTGAATCCAAAGCAGATATACCAGGGGTGAATTTGGCCCAGTGTGTTTAAATAGGAACTCTGTCACAATTCCAATCATGTAAATATTTTAAATATACCTCTTAATATTATTTTACTGCTGATCAGACAGGTAAAATGACTTGGTAGAACTAAACTTTTTCCAAGTCTGTAAAACATCTTAAATAAAAAGGCAATAAAATATAAAATGATTGGAATGTTTATCGGTGCAATTTTAATATGAAATACATGACAAGTTACAGAAGAATAATACATCCTCCTGAACACTTTCTGCTTTTTCTTTGTTAATAAAAGTCCTCCTGAAATCTGTCAAACTGTTGGTTCAGTGCCACTTACCCTGAGAGTGCTTGGCTGTGGATAGCTGCTCTGGGACGGTACACTGTGAAGCTGAAAACTGCTGGTTATATAGCCCCTTGGCCTGTTCCCCTCCCACTAGCTTCCCAAACAAGGAGCAGAGACAAACTTCAAATCCATCTCTCAGTCTAGCAGAACCATATAGGGACCTCAGCACAAAAACCTCTGATCTGGGTGGCCACGGGTCTTTTCCACTGCATTCCACTGCACTACTCTTGAAACAGGAGGAGAATTCAGCTGTGTAAGATAAACACAGTAAAACTTCAGGATAACTGCTAAAATGCACTGAGATACTGTACCAGTGACAGAGAGACTCATCTGCAAAATACAAAGTAGCATAAAAAGCTAAGGAGACAGCAGCCAGTTATAAAAAGGGGGTTTCTAGAAAACCCCTGCCTTCATGTTCACATTAGCTAAAGATTATTTGGCAAAAGCAATAAAAATGATGGTGGTAAACACACGAGTTGCTGTACTTTGCCACAAATGCTGTTGAAAGTGGCATATAAATAGATGACTCCAGTAGATCAATAGCACTAATGGGAATAGGAGTTCTGAAGGGCATTCTCATTTGGCTCTCTGGGGCACATAGTTATGTAAAGGCACAGTAGAAATGCTTTAATTCTGTACTGGTTGTAAAGCTGCACTGTAAGAACAATCCCTTGTAGACAGACATTGTTGATGGGCTGGAATTCTTTTACTTCCCATAATTGAGTTCTAAATCACTGGAAATTCCAGGCCCAATTCTTCCCTCGTGTTACTCACTGGACAAACTTGGTCCATTAAATTTATATCTCAGACATGTTTTCAGTTATAGTTTGCTGCATTATGAGCCCACAACTAACTCCACAGCTATATTTAGTGATCAAAATGAGGGTTTCTACTTACATATTGAAAAGTTATTCCCAGGATTTTACAGCTGTAGCCAGCTGTTCTCTACAGAGGCAGACTCTAGTAGAGAAGCTCTTTCATGGGATAACACTGTTTTGCCATTAGGCTTGTAGTAAAAAACAGAGACCAAAAACCACATTCTCTAACATTTGCATCACTGAGCCATTATGAAAATCAAACTGCCCCAAGCATTTCAGATGAGATCACTGCTTTATGAGCCTTTTTTTAACTGGATGCGTGTGGCTGTGTGCACATGCCCACAAAATGTTTGGTGTCTAATCCTGTAGCCCTAATGCAAGAAAACTCCCATAAGACTTGAATGGGAGTTTTCCCAGTGGAAAGATTTAAGGATTAGTAGGCATCCTTCAGTCTCGAGAGACCATGGGTATGTGCCCCTGAGAGGTAAAGAATTTACTGGATTGGTTTTATGGCAGCTGTGTATGTGGCTGAAGAGACCCACTTGAGAGGGACAATCTTTGCGGCATCTGTCACATTTAAAGGTGATGTTTCGACCCTTTGGGCTCTGCCTTCTATGAGCTCTTTTCTCCTCTGCTAAGTTGGACGGGCATCCTCTCGTAACTCCGAAGACCTTTGTTAAGCTCTTGTTTCCAAAGGCTGCGGTCTTGAGTGTGATCTTCCCAGTTGTCCACATCCATGTCCATTTATTTGAGGTCTCGCTTGCACACATCCTTGAGACACAATTTTGGGCGTCCTATGGGTCTTTTTTCCAGATGCCAATTTGCCATAGAGGATGTCCTTTCGGATGCGCCCATCATTCATTTGGCACACATGCCCAAGCCAGCAGAGGTGTCTCTGTTTGAGGAGTGTTGGGTATACTGGCACGCTTGAGCGCCTCACTGTTGGTGACTCTGTCACTCCAGGAGATTCCAAAGTTTTGACAAAGGCAACACATATGAAAGCTGTCGAGCCTCTTTTCCTGATGAGAGTATAAGGTCAATGTCTCACTCTCATATAAAAGTGTGCTGATAACACATGCACACAGATCTTTGTGTGTTCTGTCAGTTTGTTGTTTTGCCATACTCTCTTGCTCAGTCTAGACTTAAGTATTAGGCAAGTAGTATTGGTAGTAGATGGAAAGAATTATGGATAGAGGACCAAAAGGAACTTTTAAGGAATTTATTTTCTTTTGAAGGTCAGAGAAGGAAACTAACAGAAATTATGGAGCATGGGCTACAGAATTATTTATGTAATGATTTCCATTTACCTATCACAAGGGTGTCTGGGCATGTGGTATAAAATAAAAAAAACCCGACAATGTGAACTTCCCACAACAGTCAATATAAATAAACTTTTCCTTGTATTGCTCCAGCTTGTCATCATCGAAAAAATAAAATCTTCCCCAGGAAAGAATAATAGTCAAATAAATGGTTGACCAAAATGATGTATCTTGTAGGATTCTCTATAAATTAGTATGTTCACATCAAAGGGCATGAGAGTTTCACATCCCAGGACCTGCCCCTGAAGATAGCTGGGCCTGATTTTAATACACACCAGTTTTACATCAGAGTAACTCCATTGGCATGCTAATTCACATTCATAGATTCATAGATTCTAGGACTGGAAGGGACCTCGAGAGGTCATCGAGTCCAGTCCCCTGCCCGCATGGCAGGACCAAATACTGTCTAGACCATCCCTGATAGACATTTATCTAACCTACTCTTAAATATCTCCAGAGATGGAGATTCCACAACCTCCCTAGGCAATTTATTCCAGTGTTTAACCACCCTGACAGTTAGGAACTTTTTCCTAATGTCCAACCTAGACCTCCCTTGCTGCAGTTTAAGCCCATTGCTTCTTGTTCTATCCTTAGAGGCTAAGGTGAACAAGTTTTCTCCCTCCTCCTTATGACACCCTTTTAGATACCTGAAAACTGCTATCATGTCCCCTCTCAGTCTTCTCTTTTCCAAACTAAACAAACCCAATTCTTTCAGCCTTCCTTCATAGGTCATGTTCTCAAGACCTTTAATCATTCTTGTTGCTCTTCTCTGGACCCTTTCCAATTTCTCCACATCTTTCTTGAAATGCAGTGCCCAGAACTGGACACAATACTCCAGCTGAGGCCTAACCAGAGCAGAGTAGAGCGGAAGAATGACTTCTCGTGTCTTGCTCACAACACACCTGTTAATACATCCCAGAATCATGTTTGCTTTTTTTGCAACAGCATCACACTGTTGACTCATATTTAGCTTGTGGTCCACTATAACCCCTAGATCCCTTTCTGCCGTACTCCTTCCTAGACAGTCTCTTCCCATTCTGTATGTGTAAAACTGATTTTTTCTTCCTAAGTGGAGCACTTTGCATTTGTCTTTGTTAAACTTCATCCTGTTTAACTCAGACCATTTCTCCAATTTGTCCAGATCATTTTGAATTATGACCCTGTCCTCCAAAGCAGTTGCAATCCCTCCCAGTTTGGTATCATCCGCAAACTTAATAAGCGTACTTTCTATGCCAATATCTAAGTCGTTAATGAAGATATTGAACAGAGCCGGTCCCAAAACAGACCCCTGCGGAACCCCACTCGTTATGCCTTTCCAGCAGGATTGGAAACCATTAATAACAACTCTCTGAGTACGGTTATCCAGCCAGTTATGCACCCACCTTATAGTAGCCCCATCTAAATTGTATTTGCCTAGTTTATCGATAAGAATATCATGCAAGACTGTATCAAATGCCTTACTAAATTCTAGGTATACCACATCCACAGCTTCTCCCTTATCCACAAGACTCGTTATCCTATCGAAGAAAGCTATCAGATTGGTTTGACATGATTTGTTCTTTACAAATCCATGCTGGCTGTTCCCTATCACCTTACCACCTTCCAAGTGTTTGCAGATGATTTCCTTAATTACTTGCTCCATTATCTTCCCTGGCACAGAAGTTAAACTAACTGGTCTGTAGTTTCCTGGGTTGTTTTTATTTCCCTTTTTATAGATGGGCACTATATTTGCCCTTTTCCAGTCTTCTGGAATCTCTCCCGTCTCCCATGATTTTCCAAAGATAATAGCTAGAGGCTCATATACCTCCTCTATTAGCTCCTTGAGTATTCTAGGATGCATTTCATCAGGCCCTGGTGACTTGCAGGCATCTAACTTTTCTAAGTGATTTTTAACTTGTTCTTTTTTTATTTTATCTGCTAAACCTACCCCCTTCCCATTAGCATTCACTATGTTAGGCATTCCTTCAGACTTCTCGGTGAAGACCGAAACAAAGAAGTCATTAAGCATCTTTGCCATTTCCAAGTTTCCTGTTACTGTTTCTCCCTCTTCACTAAGCAGTGGGCCTACCCTGTCTTTGGTCTTCCTCTTGCTTCTAATGTATTGATAAAAAGTCTTCTTGTTTCCCTTTATTCTTGTAGCTAGTTTGAGCTCATTTTGTGCCTTTGCCTTTCTAATCTTGCCCCTGCATTCCTGTGTTGTTTGCCTATATTCATCCTTTGTAATCTGTCCTAGTTTCCATTTTTATATGACTCCTTTTTATTTTTTAGATCATGCAAGATCTCGTGGTTAAGCCAAGGTGGTCTTTTGCCACATTTTCTATCTTTCCTAACCAGCGGAATAGCTTGCTTTTGGGCCCTTAATAGTGTCCCTTTGAAAAACTGCCAACTCTCCTCAGTTGTTTTTCCCCTCAGTCTTGATTCCCATGGGACCTTACCTATCAGCTCTCTGAGCTTACCAAAATCTGCCTTCCTGAAATCCATTGTCTCTATTTTGCTGTTCTCCCTTCTACCCTTCCTTAGAATTGCAAACTCTATGATTTCATGATCACTTTCACCCAAGCTGCCTTCTACTTTCAAATTCTCAACGAGTTCCTCCCTATTTGTTAAAATCAAGTCTAGAACAGCTTCCCCCTTAGTAGCTTTTTCAACCTTCTGAAATAAAAAGTTGTCTGCAATGCAGTCCAAGAATTTGTTGGATAGTCTGTGCCCCACTGTGTTATTTTCCCAACATATATCTGGATAGTTGAAGTCCCCCATCACCACCAAATCTTGGGCTTTGGATGATTTTGTTAGTTGTTTAAAAAAAGCCTCATCCACCTCTTCCACCTGGTTAGGTGGCCTGTAGTAGACTCCTAGCATGACATCACCCTTGTTTTTTACCCCTTTTAGCCTAACCCAGAGACTCTCAACACTTCCATCTCCTATGTCCATCTCTACCTCAGTCCAAGTGTGTACATTTTTAATATATAAGGCAACACCTCCTCCCTTTTTCCCCTGTCTATCCTTCCTGAGCAAACTGTATCCATCCACACCAACATTCCAATCATGTGTATTATCCCACCAAGTTTCAGTGATGCCAACAATGTCATAGTTGTATTTATTTATTAGCACTTCCAGTTCTTCCTGCTTATTACCCATACTTCTCGCATTTGTATATAGGCATCTAAGATACTGGTTTGATCTTTCCTCCCAGTTTTGTCCTGACCCTCCTTTCTCTCTGCCAATATAGCCCACACTCCCTCTCGTTTCCTACCCATCTCCCAGGTCTCCATGTTCCCCACTTACCTGCGGGCTTTGCTCACCTGTCCCCGTCGAACCTAGTTTAAAGCCCTCCTCACTAGGTTAGCCAGTCTGTGTCCAAATAGGGTCTTTCCCCTCCTCGAAAGGTGAATGCCATCTCTGCCTAGCAGTCCTTCCTCAAATAGCATCCCGTGGTCTAGGAAGCCAAAGCCCTCCTGGCGACACTATCTTCGCAGCCAGGCATTCACCTCCATGATGCATCTGTCTCTGCCCGGGACCCTACCTTTGACAGGAAGAATCGAAGAGAATACCACCTGCGCTCCAAACTCCTTCACCCGTACTCCCAGAGCCCTGTAGTCACTCTTGATCCACTCAGTGTCACACCACGCAGTATCATTTGTGCCCACATGGATGAGTAGCATGGGGTAGTAGTCAGAGGGCTGGATAATCCTCGACAATGCCTCCGTAACGTCTCGGATACGGGCTCCCGGCAGGCAGCATACCTCCCGAGATGAATGTCAGGGCGACAGATGGGCGCCTCCGTCCGCCTCAGCAGAGAGTCTCCGACCACCACTACCCTACGTTTCCTATTCGCAGTGGTGGCAGCAGACCTCCCAGCCTTAGGGGTACAAGGCTTCTCCTCCTTTACTGTAGGGGGTGATGCCTTCTTTCCTGTATCAAGAAGAGCATAACGGTTACCTATTACCACAGCGGGAGGGTTCGGAGCAGGGGTGGAGCACTGCCTGCTGCCAGAGGTAACCAGCTGCCAGTGTCCACCCTGAGCCATCTCCTCCTCCACCAGTGGTGTATCAGCAGTCCTGTGTACTGGGACAGCTACCTCAGCTGTCTCCACATGGACACTGTCCAGGAATTGCTCATGGATTCGGATGCTTCTCAACCTAGCCACCTCCTCCTGTAGCTCTCCCACCTGCTGCCTGAGAGATTCCACCAGCAGGCACCTTTCACATTGGATGGTCCCCCCAGCCTGGATATCAGTAAGTGGAAATTGCAAATGAGAAGAGAATCAGGGCCCCTTCCTCCAGTCCTCAACTATGCCCAACTAGGGACTGTCAGCCACAGCACTACAAGTGGCAATGGTGTATAGAGAGAGGGAGGAGATTTTGAAGGTAACCAAATCCCAGTGTATACATGTGGCTTTACGCATTGAATTGGATCAGGGAGCAGTAAAGTCAGTGCAATGCATGCAATGACAGATGTAACTTGTTCGTGCTGATCCTGTCCACTAAGCAGGCGAGTCCCTATGCCACCTGATGCTTCCATGTGGTCTTCAAGACTAGTCACAATCAGAATGCATTGAAAGAGTCCAATCTGGAGGTGTCAGATATTAATGGCTGGGGGGAGTCCTGCACTAAAGAAAGCTTGTCACCGGTTAGGTAACAGCAGATTTTAAAACATGTTGCAAACTATCACTGCTATCTGGGAATCCAAGATCAGACCAGGTCCCAAAGTAGCCAAAGGTAGTGAACCTCCTAGGATGAACATACTCTACCAATAGAAAGCAGTTCCAAATCCTTGCCAAATCCTCTAGTTGCTCTCATGGCCAATCAGTAACATGACTGTTGTATCCAGACTGAGGCTCAAACAGCTCACTCTCATCAACATCCCTGCTTCAGCTAGGTGCCAGGGAAGCAAGGAAATAACATCACTCTAGCTTGAGGAAGAGGAAACGTAGAGTAGATCTTGGATATTTATCCTTTTCGGGGATCTCACCGTGAATTGTTGTCACAGGGACATTGGAGACATACTCTGAGCATGGGAGAAAAAACAGCCTAGTCAAGTGGACTCTGTCTTGGCGACTTAGTATTTTTATTATTATTATTATTTGATGCCAGACAAGTAGGAGGCCCCAAATAGAACAGAGCAGAATAGCAAAGAAGAACGAGGCTATTGAGAACCAGAATCTAAATACAGCATGTGAGGGACCAAATTTCTAAATCTGCCTCTAGAACTCCACGTGAACAGTGTGTGTGCAAAGTGTGTGAGCGTGTTCAAAACTCTGCAATTTTGCCCATACCATTTCCCATTGCAGTTCTCAGCATAGATGGCATGGCAGAAGCATGGTCAGGAGAAAGGGCATGATGAGACTCGGGGCTTAAAGTCACTCTTGTCCCTTCTTCCTGCTCCCCTTTCATCTCTTCTCAGTGGGACCAAGCAAAGCTCTGGTGCACTGAGGATCTGGTTCACTGTCTTCAAGTATTTTTCAAGACATCCATGGCAAAGTTAATTACCGATTCCTTTTATTTTTTTAAAGGTATTGACTTAATTTATCATGTGAATTTTGAGATGTGACACTTACAGAAAGTGTGCTTGGGAATCCATGCTAGCAGTAACTGTACAGCTTATATGCCTGGGAACTGGGCTGCTAGTACAGTTCTGCCCTAAAGAACACTGTCTCAGAACTCTGTGGACTAACTAGTAGATGTCATACTTTTTTGCTAAAGGAGGCCTGAAACTGCAATGTTATCCTGACTTCTGTAGAAAACTGGGAATAAAGTAACCCCTCTACACATAGTAGACAAAATACTTACATGCCTTTACTTTATAAGGGAAGGCAGCTTCTTAGGTTTCTGTAAAGATCTTCCTGCTTAGTTTTAATTGGCTGCTCAGGAATAAGGCTCAGCTAAAAATGTCTCTGACTCCCTTTGATTTAGGGATTTCTTTCATGTTGCTAGCAATAGCAGAACCTCTAAATGTTTTGGTTTATCTATCTGCAGGTGCTCTCCTGTATCTCACTGATAGGCTTCAAGCATTTCTCTCCACTTCTCAGTAAAGAGAGAAACAGAGCTTTAAGGAGTAGAATGATCTTTTAACAACTTCAGTTACTGCAGCTGTCATACAATTTGACGTATCTGTGAAATGTCAGACCCAGTATAAACTGTCAGGTAGACAGACTTGCTAATACATTGTTCTCAGACTGACACTGGCCTCTCTGAGGAGGCACTGACTGCTTCCCAAAGAGCTCAAGCAAGTCCAGAACATGGGATAGGAGTGGGGGAGGAACAGACTTTCTTTCTTGCTTAGGATTTTCCATAAACCATTATTGGCTGTTCAGTACTGCATACTAGCTAAATATTTTGGGCCAGATCCTCAGTCCCTTGTAAGTGCCTTTTGCAGCTGCCTGAAGGGGACTTAAAGGTTACCTTAAGACAGCACTTGAGGATTCTCTCATTGTAGGAGACTCCTCAATAGCTGTAGGTTCCAGGTAGCCAGCACTATGCCAGCCCTGCCTCGGTATCAGGAGCATTTTGGGGCAGGAATGGGTGAGGCCAGAGTGCAGTTTTGATTGGTGGAGTGGCTCTGTTGGAGCTGCAATCAACTCACACAAGTTCGAGTAGCCTCCAGGCTCATGCAGTAGCCTCACGAGGCTCTTTGCACTGGGAGGAGGGCAATGGGAGAGATACTGTGGCCTAAATTCTCAAAAGTGACTAGTGATTTTGGGTGCCTCCCCATTTCGGCACCCAACTTGAGACATTTTAAAGGGTCCTGGTTTTCAGATGGCAAGTTCTCGACCCTTTCTAAAGTCAGGCCTCTTTGAGGTGTCTCACGTTGGGCACTCAAAAGCTGAGGCACCCCTCAAACCATAAGTTACTTTTGAAAAAGTAAACCAATGCCTGGTGGCTCTGCTCCCTCCTTACAGCTCTTGGAGCTTTAAGGAAATATTTATTCCCCTCTGCACCATGCCATGTAGGGGGATGAAGGAGACTCTAGTTTATTAATTCACTTCTGACCTTCCACCTTACTGCCAGGGCATACTGCTCTGTGATCTCTCTAATAAAGATCCTCCTAGTCCAAAATCCAAGAGGCATATTCACAGCTGAAATGAGTGAATAGTTCTTTTCTGCTCCAATTTATACACTCTCACTTACACTGATGTTACCTTGGTATAATTCCATTAACTTAAATTAAGTCCCTCCTGATTCACACTAGTGTGAGCATATAATCAGGCCCATTCGATCAGGACTGATTTTGCAAAGTTTTCATTTGTTTGTATTTGCCTGGACATGAAGTCTTCCCATCTGATATCCATTTAACATTTACAAGTAGGCATCAGCAGCTCCAGAGCCATTCACTCTCCACTCATTTTTCCATTATATAGCAGTAGTCAATCAAAGATGCATGTATATAGGTGCAATATGCCTACTTCTGTGCACAGCTGCATTAACCTGGTGCTTATTTCAAGCTATTACAGTTCGCTATCTAAGGGTATGTCTACACTACGAAATTAGGTCGAATTTATAGAAGCCAGTTTTATAGAAATCGGTTGTATACAGCCGATTGTGTGTGTCCCCACATAAAATGCTCCAAGTGCTCTAGTCGGCGGACTGCGTCCACAGTACCGAGGCTAGTGTCGACTTCTGGAGCATTGCACTATGGGTAGCTATCCCACAGTTCCCGCAGTCTCCGCCGCCCATTGGAATTCTGGGTTGAGATCCCAATGCCTGAATGATGCAAATGATGCGGGGGGTTCTGGATACATGTCGTCAGGCCCCTCCCCCTCCATCAGAGCAACGGCAGACAATAGATTCGCGCCTTTTTACCTGGGTTACCTGTGCAGACATCATACCACGGCAAACATGGAGCCCGCTCAGCTCAGCTCACCGTCACCATATGTCATCTGGGTGCCGGCAGACGTGGTACTGCATTGCTACACAGCAGCAGCAGCTAACTGCCTTTTGGCGGTAGACAGTGCAGCATGACTGGTAGCCTTCATCGGCGATCTGGGTGCTGGCAGCCGTAGGGCTGCATTGCACCAGCCCCTTGCCTTTTGGCAGTAGATGGTGTATTACGATTGGTAACCGAGATCATCGTACAGCAGTGGCTGGAACTCCGTATGTCCCCCAGTCCCCCAGTCATATTCTGCTGCCTTCACAATGACGATGATGGCTATCAGTCGTAGTATGCCATTTTCTGCCAAGCGCCCAGTATTTTCTGCTAAGCACCCAGAAGAGGCCGAGGGCGATCTGGGTGCTGGCAGACGTGGGGCTGGCAGACGTGGGGCTGCATTGCACACAGCAGCAGCCCCTTGCCTTTTGGTAGAAGATGGTATATTACAACTGGTATCCGTCGTCATCGTACTGCAGTGGCTGTCAATCATGGGCACCTGGGCAGACATGCTCAGTCCTATCGAACTGTCTTGATGATGATGGCTATCAGTCGTAGTATGCTATTTTCTGCCAAGCGCCCAGTATTTTCTGCCAAGCACCCAGAAGATGCCGAGGGCTATCAGTCATGCTGCACCGTCGTCTGCCAGCTTAAGATGTAAAAAATAGATTTGTTCTGTATTCATTTGCTTCCCCCTCCCTCTGTGAAATCAACGGCCTGCTAAACCCAGGGTTTTGAGTTCAATCTTTGGGGGGGGCCATTCTGTGTGACAGTTGTTTGTGTTTCTCCCTGATGCACAGCCACCTTTGTTGATTTTAATTCCCTGTACCTGTACGCCATGTTGTCACTCGACCCTCCCTCCCTCCCTCCCCCGGTCCGTCAGATACTAGTTTCGCGCCTTTTTTCAGACCAGACGCCATAGCTTGCACTGGGATCATGGAGCCCGCTCAGAGCACCGCGGCAATTATGAGCACTATGAACACCACGCGCATTGTCCTGGAGTATATGCAGAGCCAGGACATGCCAAAGCAAAACCAGGACCAGCCGAGGAGGCGATTGCAGCGCGGCGACGAGAGTGATGAGGAAATTGACATGGACATAGACCTCTCACAAGGCACAGGCCCCAGCAATGTGGAAATCATGGTGTTCCTGGGGCAGGTTCATGCCGTGGAACGCCGATTCTGGGCCCGGGAAACAAGCCCAGACTGGTGGGACCGCATCGTGCTGCAGGTGTGGGACGATTCCCAGTGGCTGCGAAACTTTCGCATGTGTAAGGGCACTTTCATGGAACTTTGTGACTTGCTTTCCCCTGCCCTGAAGCGCCAGAATACCAGGATGAGAGCAGCCCTCACAGTTGAGAAGCGAGTGGCGATAGCCCTGTGGAAGCTTGCAACGCCAGACAGCTACCGGTCAGTCGGGAATCAATTTGGAGTGGGCAAATCTACTGTGGGGGCTGCTGTGATGCAAGTAGCCAAAGCAATCACTGAGCTGCTGCTACAAAAGGTAGTGACTCTGGGAAACGTGCAGGCCATAGTGGATGGCTTTGCTGCAATGGGATTCCCAAACTGTGGTGGGGCCATAGACGGAACCCATATCCCTATCTTGGCACCGGAGCACCAAGCCACCGAGTACATAAACCGCAAGGGGTACTTTTCAATGCTGCTGCAAGCCCTGGTGGATCACAAGGGACGTTTCACCAACATCAACGTGGGATGGCCGGGAAAGGTACATGATGCTCGTGTCTTCAGGCACTCTGGTCTGTTTCGAAAGCTGGAGGAAGGGACTTTCTTCCCGTACCAGAAAATAACCGTTGGGGATGTTGAAATGCCTATCGTGATCCTTGGGGACCCAGCCTACCCCTTAATGCCATGGCTCATGAAGCCATACACAGGCAGCCTGGACAGTAGTCAGGACCTGTTCAACTACAGGCTGAGCAAGTGCCGGATGGTGGTGGAATGTGCATTTGGACGTTTAAAAGCGCGCTGGCGCACCTTACTGACTCGCTCAGACCTCAGCGAAAAGAATATCCCCATTGTTATTGCTGCTTGCTGTGCGCTCCACAATATCTGTGAGAGTAAAGGGGAGACATTTATGGCAGGGTGGGAGGTTAAGGCAAATCGCCTGGCCGCTGATTACGCGCAGCCAGACACCAGGGCGGTTAGAAGAGCACAGCAGGGCACGGTGCGCATCAGAGAAGCTTTGAAAATGAGTTTTGTGACTGGCCAGGCTACGGTGTGAAACTTCTGTTTGTTTCTCCTTGATGAACCCTCCGCCCCCCCCACCCGGTTCACTCTACTTCCCTGTAAACCAACCACCCCACCCTCCCCTCCCCCCTTCGAGCACCACTTGCAGAGGCAATAAAGTCATTGTTACTTCACATTCATGCATTCTTTATTAATTCATCACACAACTAGGGGGATAATTGCCAAGGTAGCCCGGGATGGGTGGGGGAGGAGGGAAGGAAAAGGACACACTGCAGTTTAAAACTTTAACTCTTATTGAAGGCCAGCCTTCTGATGCTCGGGCAATCATCTGGGGTGGAGTGACAGGGAGGCCAGAGGCCCCCCCACCGTGTTCTTGGGCGTCTGGGTGAGGAGGCTATGGAACTTGGGGAGGAGGGCTGTTGGTTACACAGGGGCTGTAGCGGCAGTCTCTGCTCCTGCTGCCTTTCCTGCAGCTCAACCATACGCTGGAGCATATCAGTTTGATGCTCCAGCAGCCGGAGCATCGACTCTTGCCTTCTGTCTGCAAGCTGACGCCACCTATCATCTTCAGCCCGCCACTTGCTCTGTTCATCCCGCGATTCAGCCCGCCACCTCTCCTCTCGTTCATATTGTGCTTTTCTGTAGTCTGACATTGACTGCCTCCACGCATTCTGCTGTGCTCTCTCAGCGTAGGAGGACATCTGGAGCTCCGTGAACATATCATCCCGCGTCCTCCGTTTTCTCCTTCTAATCTTCACTAGCCTCTGTGAAGGAGAAACATTTGCAGCTGGTGGAGGAGAAGGGAGAGGTGGTTAAAAAAGACACATTTTAGAGAACAATGGGTACACTCTTTCACGTTAAATTTTGCTGTTCACATTACACAGCACATGTGCTTTCGTTACAAGGTCGCATTTTTCCTCTTATATTGAGGGCCTGCCGGTTTGGTGTGAGAGATCACTCATGCAGTGCCAGGCAACAGATTTCGGCTTGCAGGCAGCCATGGTAAGACACAGTCTTTTGGCTTTTTTAACCTTCTTAACATGTGGGAATGGTTTCAAACAGTAGCGCTCTCATTTCCCATACCAAGCACCCGTTGGGTTGGCCATTTAAAATGGGTTTGCAATGTAAAAGGAGGGGCTGCGGTTTCCGGGTTAACATGCAGCACAAACCCAACTAACTCCCCTCCCCCCCCCCACACCCAATTCTCTGGGATGATCACTTCACCCCTCCCCCCCACCGCGTGGCTAACAGCGGGGAATATTTCTGTTCAGCAGAGCAGGAAGGTGCACCTCTGAATGTCCCCTTAATAAAATCGCCCCATTTCAACCAGGTGACCGTGAATGATATCACTCTCCTGAGGATAACAAAGAGCGATAAGGAATGGATGTTGTCTGCATGCCAGCAAACACCGGGACCATACGCTGCCATGCTTTGTTATGCAATGATTCCAGACTACGTGCTACTGGCCTGGCGTGGTAAAGTGTCCTACCATGGTGGACGGGATAAGGCAGCCCTCCCCAGAAACCTTTTGCAAAGGCTTTGGGAGTACATGAAGGAGTTTTCTGGAGATGTCCCTGGAGGATTTCCGCTCCATCCCCATACACGTTAACAGACTTTTCCAGTAGCTGTACTGGCCGCGATTGCCAGGGCAAATTAATCATTAATCATTAAACACGCTTGCTTTTAAACCATGTGTAATATTTACAAAGGTACACTCACCAGAGGTCCCCTGTGTGCCCTCAGGGTCTGGGAGCACGCCTTGGGTGAGTTCGGGGGTTACTGGTTCCAGGTCCAGGGTGATAAACATATCCTGGCTGTTGGGGAAACCGGTTTCTCCGCTTCCTTGCTGCTGTGAGCTATCTACATTATCTCCATCCTCATCTTCCTCATACCCCGAACCCACTTCTCTGTGTGTTTCTTCAGTGAGGGAGTCATAGCTCACGGTTGGGGTAGTGGTGGCTGCACCCCCTAGAATGGCATGCAGCTCCTCGTAGAAGCGGCATGTTTGCGGCTCTGCCCCGGACCTTCCGTTTGCTTCTCTGGCTTTGTGGTAGGCTTGCCGTAGCTCCTTAATTTTCACACGGCACTGCTGTGCGTCCCTGTTATGGCCTCTGTCCTTCATGGCCTTGGAGACCTTTTCTAATATTTTGCCATTTCGTTTACTGCTACGGAGTTCAGCTAGCACTGATTCATCTCCCCATATGGCGAGCAGATCCCGTACATCCCGTTCGGTCCATGATGGAGCTCTTTTGCAATCCTGGGACTCCATCACGGTTACCTGTGCTGATGAGCTCTGCGTGGTCACCTGTGCTCTCCACGCTAAGCAAACAGGAAATGAAATTCAAACGTTCGCGGGGCTTTTCCTGTCTACCTGGTCAGTGCATCTGAGTTGAGAGTGCTGTCCAGAGCAGTCACAATGAAGCACTGTGGGATAGCTCCCGGAGGCCAATAACGTCGAATTCCGTCCACACTACCCCAATTCCGACCCGCTAAGGCCGATTTTATCGCTAATCCCCTCGTCGGAGGTGAAGTAAAGAAACCGGTTTAAAGGGCCCTTTAAGTCGAAAGAAAGGGCTTCGTCGTGTGAACGTGTCCAGGCTTAATTCGATTTAACGCTGCTAAAGTCGACCTAAACTCATAGTGTAGACCAGGCCAGAGTCATTCAGCTGTGGAAAACGGTCCTTAGAGAACATTTTTTAAAATATTTTTTAAAATGATATACATACCCACATGACCTCAATATGACCAGTATTACACCCTTCACTGCTTGAGATTTATTGGTTGGTGGCATATGAAGTAAAATTTTTGTTTATCAAATTTTAGGCAAGAGTTGAAGGTGGGGAAATTTTCAGACCCACTGAAGATTAATTTCAATTTTCAATTGAATTTCAATTTCAGTGTCATGGAAATTTCAAAGAAGAAAAGTTTGTTTATAAATCATAACTTTGACCATTTAAATTTATTATATTATATATATATATATATATATATTTATATATGTTTTTACAGAACTGCTTCACTTACTGTACTGTTCTAGGTGGTCACTATCAATGATTTAGCAGCTCTAATGAGGCCTACACTTGTGCCAACTGTCAATTTGTTGTTTGGTTGATAATAATACATGGGTGAGTGTATGGGAATTGACCAATATTTATTTCTACTGTTTTTATATAGCCTTATTCTGGGTTTCAGAAACTCTTGGCATTGGGGTTCCAGCAGATTTTTGCATTTCAAAAGAGCTCTAACTTCTGTTTCCTCTTTGAGAGTCATGGTTACATATTCACCTCATTCTGGTCTCCTTGTTTAAATGCAGAAGTGAAAGAAGAGTCCTTCTGCAGGTCATCATGTTCCTTTATGAAAGCGGAAGAGTGAAACCTTGCCTTCTGATCTCCCTGGTGCTATATATGCCTTATTTGCATATGTAAATTGGACAGTAAAAACTGCCGAGTCAGACAGTCCCCCTCAACAGAATTTACAGTATATACGTGGGCATTCCCATACAGAAGACCAATTTCCAGTCCCCTTCTCTAGCTGTTTGGGCTTGGAGGGTTCCACCAGCAGGGCACAAAACTCTTGAAGCATAGGTACCGCTGCTGGAGATGACAAGGGAAACATATTCCTACTGCAATTCTTTACTGTACTCTGTATGCCCCTTCCCAGTGCAACTATTAGACTAACATTCTCACTACTGATCTCCCAAATTTTTGAGGTGGTTGAACCACTGCGCTGAGGGGAAGCAATTGCTTTGTGTTGCATAACCGTGACCTTGCCACTGCCAGCCACTGTCTAGTGCAGAAGGGAGTGCTCTCCAGGACTGGCTCCATGGTTTTTGCTGCCCCAAGCGGCGGGAAAAAAAAAGCAAAAGCCGCGATCGCAATTGTGATCAGCGGCACTCCGGCGGCAGCTCCACCGCGCCGCTTTCTTCTTCGGCGGGAATTCGGCGGCAGGTGCTTCCCTCCGAGAGGGACCCGCCGCCGAATTGCCACCAAACAGCCCGACGTGCCGCCCCTTCCTATTGGCCGCCCCAAGCACCTGCTTGCTGGGCTGGTGCCTGGAGCCGGCCCTGGTCCTCTCATTAGGATGCTGGCCATGACATATGGCCTCTTCGAAGCTCGAATATGTGGTAAAAAGACCCCTCATCCTCACCCTGCCCAAAATTATTTTGGTTGTTGATAAGAATGTCCAGAGAAACATACAAGCTCAGAGCTTGTATTATTCACTAGAGTGCAGCAAGGAATGAAAAAGCAATGGGTTGCCTCTTCCACTCTCCCAGTGACACCAGCCTCCGTACTCCGTTCGCCTGCTTCTGCCACAAGTACCTTCATGCTTGCTTCCATGCTGCCCGTTATTCATGGAACACTCTCTCCAAATTAACCCTCAAGGCCCGTTTCTACTGACCCACATACAGGAGACTGCCAATGAATAATGATTAGGGAGATGGCCAGGAAGAACTTCTGAAATGTATCTTATTGATTTGACCTATGTAATAATTTTTCCCTATTCTTTTAAATACAAATACACACACACACACACACACACTTTCTTCTTCCAGTGAAGTAACAATTCCAATTCCATAAACAGTCCTGTCTGGTGTTGACAGCCTCTTTTGCAAGATCTGGGGAGTCAAATTGATAGTCTGTGTTTGAAATACCATTATCAGTTGTGACTGCATAGTGGATTTAGAGAAATTCTCTGTCTGAGAATCAATATACACACAACGCTTGTGATCTCACTTTTTCAGATCCTTATAATGGGCCTGATCCAAAGCCCATTGAAGTCAACGGAGAAACTCATATAGCAATAGGCTTTGAATCAAGCCCTAACTGATAATTGTAGATAGATTAGAAATGTACAGTACATAATGCTATATTGCCAACTGTGTGTAATAGGAGAACTGCGCTCTCTTTTTCTGGTTTGGTTTTCTGAGCATTTGTCCATGTTTTATGGCCAAATAATGTTCCTTCTCTTCCCCCAAGATGGATTTTTCATGCCCACAGATGTTTGTTTGCTCAGACTTCCTCTCATATATCTAGACCAAAGAATATTATTTTGCTCAGTTTTCCATCTACTAATACAAGAAAAGTCTTACACTCACTAATTTCAGAGAGATGATAAATTATTTTTTTCTCAGCTTAGGAGAAAGATTCTGCAAAGCTCTTAATTATTTCATTTGGTGCCATTTACAGCTAAATTCTTCTTCCATTGAAGACATTGGCAAAACTCCCATTGAAATCAAGGGGAGCAGGATTTGCCCATAGGGCTTGAACCAAAGCCGACTGAGGTCAATACGAGTCTCTCCATTTGTCTGAATTGCAAATACTTATATTAGTCTGTGTAATTTTATATATAAATATATAGTCTATGTTGATTGGTAGTGTCTGTTACTAAACACAAACCTCATTCTCGTGAATGAGGAGAAAATATATTACCTGGCATCACTGAGACAGTCTCAATGTTTGGAGAGGGTCTCAGGCAGTGCTTAATTCATTACAGGGCTTGCCAGGGTTGAGCCATGACACCTCTTGGCTTGGCAGTTCATAGCCCCTGCACCTCTAGGCTTGACAGTTCTTAGCCCCAGCACCTCCAGGCTTGCCACATCGGTTATGAAAGTTAAAAAATTGCTTGAGCCCCGGCATCTCTTTCATTACAAATTAAGCTCTCGTCTCCGGTATATGTAGAGAGGAAGTTGTAAGGCTCCCTGTTTAAAAATTATTTCCTGTTCTTACAAATTAGAGAATAGATTACAATAAAATGCATCCAAGGCTTTCTACATACCTTAAATCTTGGGACTATGGCTTCTGTGATCACACGTAGGCATGTCCAGTTTGCTCTTTCTTGGTATTTATAAGAACATAGTCCAGCTTTCCTTTGAAGATTCTGATTTAGCAAATTCAGCTTAGGAAAACACCAGATATCCATTAGTTTCTCTGGCACAATACACAGCAGCCTAACCAACTTCCTGTCAGGTTTGAGTTTCTTAAATTCAGGTTCCACCGTACTTACAAGAGCCTTGCCCATCTCTCACTTTCATCCTCACAGTTAGCGCTGTTACTTATATGCTGGAATTTAGCTGTTTCTGGGAATCCATTTATGATGTCAGATGCTCAAGCCTCTCAAGTATAACATAAACCTTTGCTGTGCACTCATCAGTCTGTGTTATACAGGGTGAACACATTGTTTACTAAATGAGAAAATTATGCAATTAGCAGCTCTTAAGTATAAACACTTCCCTCTTGCTGAACAGTGTGTAATCAAAACAGTTTAAGCTTATTATAGGCATCCTAAAGTAGTTCAGTGCCACTGAGATTGTAAACAGTTTGGACATCTCATAAAACACTGGAAAGGAATCACATTCAAGGAAATATTCTAATAGTTGTGTGGTGGTGATAGGCTTTTTTAAGGCTTAAGAAGTATACAATATAAGCTACTGTTTCTACTAGAGCTATATTTTCCTTCTTAGGTTGATTTGCCCCCAGGAGAAAATATTTTAATAATGTGTAGCCCTGCACTGGAGTTACTTGTGTACAGAGCTTTCTGTCAGATCCTGTTCTTCACCTAGGTACTTCAGAACAAAAAACAGTGGGGTCAGATTCACCTCTGGGCCTCTCAGGTTACAGTCAAGAGAGGTGGCTTTGGGACACTTTTTCACCACCAAAACTCTGAGATGTTCCAAGGGCAAATTTGGCCCCCTGCATAATTTATAGCAGCATTTAATGCCCCTACACTGAGGGCTAACAGGGGATGCCCGCCAGCCCTGCACCTTAGAACAATTCCCCAACAATAGAAGAATTCCCCAGTTGCTGCCTTAAAGCAGCTTTATGTCTCCTTTGTGCACCTAGGGCAAAATCCTGGCCACATGCAATGGCAAAACTCCCACTGATTTCAGGGGTGAAATCCCAGTCCCACTGGAGTGGTACAATGAGAGCTAAGAATGGCTGAGAATCTGGGCCACAACATCTACTTACAGGGGTAGGAGACTTTCACTGCACCTGTCATTACAGTTAAAGGATGAGAGCCCCATCTTGGTTCTCACACAAAAGTGAGGAATGAAGCAATGAACCCCTTGATTGACTACTTCAAATCTGCGATGCTCCTGAGCATCCTCATGAGCAGGGGAGGACTCTGACACGGGGTGATATAGAGAAAATGAATGACAAATTAAGGATCTAAGAAGATCAGAATGGCCATACTGGGTCAGACCAATCATCCATCTAGCCCAGCATCCAGTCTTCTGACAGTGGCCAATCCCAGATACTTCAGAGGGAATGAATAGAACAGGGAAATTTATCTAGTGATCCAAGCCTGTCAAAGTGATCAAAGCCTGTCATCCAGTCCCATCTTCTGAGAGTCAGAGGATTAGGAACACCTGGACTATGGATTGCGTACCTGACCATCTTGGGTAATTGCCATTGATGGACCTATCCTCCATGAACTTATCTAGTTTTTTTTAACCCCAGTATAGTTTTGGCCTTCACAATATCTCCTGGCAACAAGTTCTACAGATTGACTATGCATTGTGTGAAGAAGTACTTCCTTTTGTTTTAAACCTGCTGCCTATTAATTTTATCGGGTGAACCCTGGTTCTTGTGTTATGTGGAGGGGTAAATAACATTTCCTTATTCACTTTCTACACACCATTCATGATTCTAGAGACCTTTATCATATCCCCCCTTAGTCGTCTCTTTTCTAAGGTGAACAGTCCCAATCTTTTTAATCTTTAAAGCCATTCCATACCCCTAATCCTTATGTTTTCCAGTGTGCAATACTTTGCACTTATCAACACTGAATTTCACCTGCCATTTTGTTGGCCAGTCACCCAGTTTTGTGAGATCCCTTTATAACTCTTCAGTCAGCATTGGACCTAACTATTTTGAGTAATTTTGCATCATCTGCAAACTTTGCCACCTCACTGTCTACCCCTTTTTCCAGATCATTTATGAATATGTTGAAGAGCACAGGTCCCA
Source organism: Emys orbicularis (assembly GCF_028017835.1). Taxonomy (NCBI): domain Eukaryota; kingdom Metazoa; phylum Chordata; order Testudines; family Emydidae; genus Emys; species Emys orbicularis. The sequence continues at coordinate 35,171,153 of NC_088689.1, read as the reverse complement.
GTATAGATCCTTAGGGGACTGAGCTATCTACCTCTCTTCATTGTGAAAACTGACCATTTATTCCTGCCCTTTGTTTCCTATTTTTTAATCAGTTACTGATCCAGGAGAGGACCTTCCCTCTTATCCCATGACTGCTTACTTTGCTTAAGAGTCTTTGGTGTAAGACCTTGTCAAAGGCTTTCTCAAAGTTCACATATACTATATCCATTGGATCACCATTGTCCACATGCTTGTTGACCCCCCCCCTCAAAAAATTCTAATAGATTGGTGAGACATGATTTCCCTTTACAAAAGGCTTGTTGACTCTTCCCCAACAAATCTTGTTAGTCTATGTGTCTGACAATTCTGTTCTTTACTATAGTTGCACCCAATTTGCCTGGTACTGAAGTTAGGCTTACTTATCTGTAATTGCCCGGATCACCTCTGGAGACTTCTTTAAAAAATCAGTGTTACATTAGCTATTCTTCAGTCTTCTGGCACAGAGGATAATTTAAGCAATAGATTGAACTAGTCAGAAGTATAATGGGAGATGCATATGATGCTGTTAGAAGGGACCAGAAAGCAGCATTCTACTCACCCCCTTCTAACTCTTCCACCTTATCTCCAACACAGACACTTTGAGCCTTGGTGAGACACCATCAGAACTGGCTATAAAGAAGAGGTGAGATGCAGCAGCCAAACTGCTGTACATACCACAGAGAGGGAAGGATGCCTCTTCTGAAATATTTGGCTTCAAAGAGGTATTTGAAAAATTATTTGGCTGAAGTTGAATATCAACATTTTGGCTGGAATGTAGTGATATACTTATTTAAAACTAAACTTCACTGCATCCCTACTCATCAGCATCAGTCCCTAGAGAAATCCAGTCCCCCCATTTCCAGAACAGATGCTCCAGTGATAAGAACCATAGGTAGATAATAATAGTTCCCTGGTAAGTTATTCAAGGCAAAAATAATTAGTTCCCATTTTCTAGTAATTTCATTTTATTTATAATTACATAGAGCTTAATCACCCGTTGGGCTGTGCCCTGAAGAGGTGACATGGGGGAGTAAGACCCCCTTTCACCATTGCACACGCCCTTCCCAGACTTTGAGTCTGGGTCTGGGTGTGCAGGAGGAAGCAGGTACTGCGGGGGGGGGGGGGGAGGGAGGAAGAGCAAGATATGGGCAAAGCCACACCACTCTCCCAATTCCCAAAGCACCTGCTGGCACATCTGAGCTGGCATAAAGCAGGCCAAATTCAGCTTTAGACATCAAACCATGCAAGCATTATCTCCGGTGTTAACAGCTATTTGTCTAAGAGCCGTGTTCTTCGTTATACACCTAATATGGCAACCCTAGTTAAAATGCATGCCACTGACCGGGTGGGAATTTTAACCTTTGGCTAGTAGAGAAGGAATAATGAGGAGTCCGGTGGCACCTTAAAGGTGCCACCCCACTCCTTGTTGTTTTTGTGGATACAGACTAACACGGCTACCCCTCTGATACTAGAGAAGGAATGATGCTGCTAACCTCTAAGCTAACATTCAGATGGAGATCACTGCATCCTGTTCTCTTTCTGAAAGAGACAGTTAGATGTCACAGGAGACTGACACAGAAAGACGGAGGGAGTAGCTCTGTTAAATTCTTTTTTTTAAAGTCAGGAGGCATGAGGTAGGTAGAAAGAGTAAGAAGGAGGAGAACTTGGAGGGGAGATTCAGCCCCTAAACATCATTTTTTCTAGGTATGTTATTTTCACTTCAGTAAAGCACCCAGAGATGGGAAGATGACAAATGGGCCGTGAGATTCATCAACCAATAAGTCCAAAACCAATCAAAAAACAACAAACATTTTAATACCTTTTCACAAATGTTTGGTGCTCTAAAATAGCTCTTTAAAAATAAAGGGATAATGAAACATTTTACACTGACTTTACACTACATTACACTACATTTTACACTAACTTGCCCTAAGTTCCTAAGGCTAGTAAAGCTTATCAAAAAGTTAATGCCACATTTTCCTAATTTTTTTGTGACTAGCTGGTCAGACAAAGCAAGAAAGGATTCTGCTGCTTAGATGGAGTATGGAGAAAAGTAACTGTAAAAGAATGCCCTGTGCCTAGTTGGGTGAAAGATAGGGCTTCTCTTAACCAAAGCCTAAAGGAAAGGTATATGGTGTGGCCTGGTACAGCCACATCCAAAGCAAAGGTCTAAAATGTGGCTCACTTCAGCCATATTTCCCGTTCCCCTTTACAGGTCTTTTCTCCCTAGTTTCACTGACAGCTTCAGAACCGCACTCAACACGGCACATGCTGGAGAGGATTAATAAATTCTTCAGACTGACTCAGCCTTGCTATCCTATACAAACACGTGTGCGCTTTCTCTAGTCGGAGGGAAAGAGTTAAACTTTTCCTTGACAATCTCTGGATGGGATCTTGACTCCCATCACACTTCCTGTGCAGCTTTCACAGCTGTTCCATGTTTGTACCAAGCTTTACGGGTGTGTAGCATAACCTTAGTACTATTACCTCCATGGGAATGACTGATGGGAGCTAAACTTTAAAAATGGACAGCAGGCCAGGTATTGAAACTGTCTGATGCTGCTAAAAATCTGAAGAGATATAGAGATCTCAATGCTTACAATAAGCAGCTGCATTTACAGTACCTTTAATCAAGCAACCAAAGTAACGTTTTATAAAGAGTACCTAGAGATGAGAAATGACTGCTTAATAATACAGTATCAGAAGGGATCAGTACAAAACTCAGCATTCATTGATAGAACACACATGAGAGTGTTATAACACATGGTTAAAATAACAAAGCCAGATAGTCAACTCTGAGATGGAACAGATCTACATTTATGGTAACGTTACAGTGATTGGCTGTGAAAGTCAGCAGGCACCCAGCCAGTTCACTCTTCCAGTCTAAGAAAATGCTCAGTCAGTTTGAATTTTTTTTTTCTGCTGCGAAAAATTCATTGACCTTGTCAAACTTGGTTCTGTTTAATGAAACCATGGGGCTCAGGCCTGTAACAACAAGCTGAATTGTAATAGACCGGACATACATATAATTTAACTTCCCTCAAGAATGACAGGGACTATTCCAAATCACTGATCTTTATGGACCAATCATCCCCTCCAATGAAAAAACTGCAGGGGGAAAAGATTACTTACTATGGATGGCGAGGTTCCTGCTGCAATACCTCAATCATATCAGCCCCACAGATACCAAGGACAGTGGCCTCAGAAAAGGGAAATTAGGTGGGGTTGTATAGCCTAGAGATCTGTTGTTAAATGTAGTCCCAACCCTCAGACCCTGTGTCACGGAGTGTGGGGGGACACAAGGCCCTGTACCCCCAGCTTCCTGCGATTCACCATGACTCTCAGCCAGCCAGTAAAGCAGAAGGTTTATTTAGACGACAGGAATACAGTCCAAGACAGGTCTTGCAGGCACAGACAACAGGACCCCCCTTGGTTAGGTCCATCTTGGGCTCCTAGGGCGCCCCTGCCCCCTTGGGAGGTCAGAGCCCCGTCTGCCTCCCAGCCATCTCACCAGCCAGCTCCTGAAACTCCCTCTTCAGCGACCCCTCCCACAGCCTTTGTTCAGTTTCCCGGGCAAAGGTGTCACCTGGCCTCTAACCCCTTCCTGGGTTCTCATGTTACATGCTCAGGTATTCTCCGTCGGTCAGTCTCCCATCCCCCAATGCAGACTATCCTAGCCACACTCCCCTGTCAGCATTTAAAGACCACAGTAAGAACAGTCCCAGTTCGTCACATCTCTCCCCCCTTCGAGACCGAACTGAGCGGGGTCACTTTAGCCAGTGACCCGGGGAAGTTCGAACCTACCCCCGTTCCCGTGGATGCCCCAGCATCCCTCCCATTCCTTGGTGAGAATTACACCAGGCCCCTCCAGTTTCACGCCCCCCCTTAGGTCGGGGGTGCTCGATGGCACTTGTAGTTCGCATGTGGGAAGGTTTATGCGGCCTGTGCTCTTTTCCCACCCCAATACCCCTGGGGTTCCAACTGGGCTGGGGTCTTCTCCCAGCGTTCCAGTCTGGAGGTCGGTGATTCGGACTCTCTTGGTTCAGAGCCCCCCTTTGAACCTTGGCCACCCTCTGGAAAGGCTCCTTTATGCTGGGCAAGGGTCCTAAAGCCGTTTTCCCCTTGTCCCGGGCCTTCCTCCCCCTCTGACAGGGGTCACAGGATCGGCAGTACTGTCGGACAGTAGCAAAGACCCCAGGCCAGTAAAAGCTCCGTAGCAACCTCTGCTGGGTACGCCAGGTTCCCTGGTGCCCTGAGAGGGGAATGTCATGGGCCCGGTACAGCAGCTGGCGGCGATACTTCTGGGGTACCACCAGCTGCCTCCTGATCCCCCCTGACTCCATTTTCCCTGGGGGAGCCCATTCTCGGTACAGGAACCCTTTTCCTCACAGGAACCTTTTCCGGCCACCTCTCCCCATGGTCTGTACCGCACTGAGGTCGGCCAGGTCCCTTATCTTCCGCAAGGAGGGATCTTTCTGCAACTCGGCCTGGAACTCAGCAGCTGGGACAGGGATGGCCACCTGCTCTCTCTCGCCGGCTGGGTCTGAAGCCGCAGCCTCCCTGAGCCGTGTCCCTGGGTGTTCCCGCCCCACCAGGTTAGGGTCCTGCGCCTCAGGCGAGGCACCCTCCCCAAGGCCAGGGCACAGTGCCCCTCGCCGGCTCTGACCGCGGGTCACAAACAGGGCACCCTGGGGGTTGCTTGGCCAGTCCTCCAGGTCCCCCAACCCCCATCAACACCTCAGTGGGCAAATACGGGTGTACCCCCACGTCCTTGGGGCCCTCCTTGGCCCCCCACTTCAGGTGTACCCTCGCCACAGGCACCTTGAATGGGGTCCCACCCACCCCCGTCAGGGTCAGGTAGGTGTCGGGCACCACCCGATCTGGGGCCACCACCTCGGGCCGGGCCAGCGTCACCTCTGCGCCCGTATCCCAGTATCCATTGACCTTCCTCCCATCCACCTCCAGGGGAACAAGGTACTCTCTCCGGAGGGACAGCTCTGCGCCCACCGTATAAACCAAAAACCCTGAGTCTGGAGCATCCAGCCCCCCAGAGGAGCTGGCTTGGAGCTCTCCTCCCTCCTTAGCAGGTGGTACGCTGCCAGCCCCCCTGGCCTGGGAATGCTGCCCCTCGTCCGACTGGGTCTCTACCCAGTCAACCCTCTGTGGGTTCGGTCTGCTCAGTCTGACCCTGAGCCTGGGGCACTGGGACCGTATGTGGCCTCTCTGGACACAGTGATAGCAGCCCATGTCCTGTGGGTCCCCTCGAGCGGGTCGGATGGACCTGATGCTGGGTGTTCCCCTTTGGTGGGGGTTCTCCATATTTCCCCACTGGGAGGTCCCATGGTGACCCTCTCTCTGCGTTGTGGTGGGACTGTTCCTTTGGGACTCCTCCCTGTTATCCCCTGCCCGACTGTTCACAAACTCGTCGGCCAACTGGCCTGCGTGCTGCGGGTTCTCTGGCTTTTGGTCCATCAACCATCGCCTCAGGTCGGATGGGCACTGCTCATACATGTGCTCCAGTACGACTAGGTCAAGCAGGTTCTCTATAGTTTGGGCCCCAGCTGTCCACTTGCGGGCATACCCCTGCGCCCAGTTGGCTAGTTGTAGGTATGTGACCTCACGGGGTTTACGCTGACTCCGGAACCTTTTCCGGTACGTCTCAGGGGTCAGCCCAAACTCGCGGAACAGGGCCTTTTTGAACAGTTCATAGTCCCCTGTCTCCGCCCCTTTCAGTCGGCTGTACACCTCCCTGGCTGTGGAGTCCAGTGAGGGGATGAGAAACTGGAGCCTGTCTGCAGGGTCAACCTGGAGCAGCTCGCATGTATTCTCAAAGGCCGTCAGGAAGGTATCCATGTCCTCCCCCTCCTTACGCTGGGCCAGGAAGCATTTATCAAAGCTCTTTGCAGTCTTGGGTCCCTCCTCACTCACCGCAGCCGGGGCCTCACTGCTCCTCAGCCTGGCCAGTTCCAGCTCATGCTGACGTTGTTTCTCCTTCTCTTCCTGCTCATGCTGACGTTGTTTCTCCTTCTCTTCCCACTCCTACTTCAGTTCTTGCTGCCTTAACTCAAGCTCTTTCAGTCTCACTCCCTGTCATATTCCAGCTGCATCCGCTCCCGGGACGGGGAGCTCCGCTGGGACGATCCCCGGCTGGCCGCCGGGGTCAGGGTGCCCTCGGTATTTGCTGGGCTTCCCCCAACCCCTCCCCTAGGTATAGGTAGGCAGGATCTCGGGATGTCCTCGGCAGCAGTCTGACCCCTCCCAGCCATGTCAGGCCCCGGGGCCCACGCTGCGTCCGCCGGGCGGCTGCCCTCAGGCACAGGGCTCGGTTCATCCAAGCAATCCCTCTCCTCCAGCTGGGCAATTAGCTGTTCTTTGGTGGACCTCCCAACGCGCAGCCCCCTCTGCCTGCACAGCTCCACCAGGTCGCTCTTAAGGCGTTTAGCATACTCCTCCGGCTGGCCACTCGCCGGCCTGTGCTCTCCGCTTTCCACCATTCCCGGGAGACCCCTAGTGTGCCAGCCATTCTTCAGGTCACCACCTCTCTGCCAGGGTCGAGCTGCAGACTCCTCCGCCCCGGGACCGCTCGCTGCGACTCCCCGGGGGACCCTGTTACTGCAACAATCCTTCTCTCTGGTCACACACTCCCAGGGGTCAATCGCCCCCTGAACTGTCTCTCTCTGACTCTTCAGCCCACCTGGTCCCCGTCGATCCCCCTTCGTTTTACTGCTCCCCAGTCACTTACTGCAGGAAGCGCCGTCCACGGGGTGCAGTACATCCCACCTCTGCCACCAGTTGTCACGGAGTGTGGGGGGACACAAGGCCCTGCACCCCTGGCTTCCTGCGATTCACCATGACTCTCAGCCAGCCAGTAAAGCAGAAGGTTTATTTAGACGACAGGAATACAGTCCAAGACAGGTCTTGCAGGCACAGACAACAGGACCCCCCTTGGTTAGGTCCATCTTGGGCTCCTAGGGCGCCCCTGCCCCCTTGGGAGGTCAGAGCCCTGTCTGCCTCCCAGCCATCTCACCAGCCAGCTCCTGAAACTCCCTCTTCAGCGACCCCTCCCACAGCCTTTGTTCAGTTTCCCGGGCAAAGGTGTCACCTGGCCTCTAACCCCTTCCTGGGTTCTCATGTTACATGCTCAGGTATTCTCCGTCGGTCAGTCTCCCATCCCCCAATGCAGACTATCCTAGCCACACTCCCCTGTCAGCATTTAAAGACCACAGTAAGAACAGTCCCAGTTCGTCACACCCTGACTAGACTCATGAAGCAAAAAACCTATCTTCCATGTGTCCTCCAAGATCCTGTCTCTGGCAGCATGGCTGGCTTGAGGGCAATACTTCCCCCATGGATGTACATTACAATGTCTTCCATAAAATTAATTCTACAGCCTGACCATCAAATTGCTGCAGACTTTAAGCCTTCTTCTAATGGGAGCATGCTGCCTACAATGGATGTTCCCCACATGCATCCCCTTCAGAGGTGATGCACCCCCACTAGCCAAAGCTTATGGTACCACCACCATTTGGTGATCATGCAAAGGGTGATCATAGGCAAGGGTGGAACATGTGCCATTACCACAGCTCTCCACCCAGGCATTACCTTCCTGCCCACAGACTTCTATGTCAGCTCTCCTCCATTCACAAAGGAAGAAGTACATTTGGGCCTCTGTAATCTTTATGACTGGATGATCTGATACATTGAGATCCTTGCATTCATTTTCCTGCCTGCATGATTAAAAATAAAAATACAAACTTAGAAACCGAAATGGATAAGTGGAAATATAAAATTTGTTAGAACTAAGCCATATCACATTGAAGTAATGATTACCTGATTCATTCATTATTCTGACTCATTAGCAACTTTGACAAAAAATCGAATATTTGTGTAAAAAATAAAGTTACAGAATAAGGCATATGAACAAAGAAAAATGAAGATGCAGGAAAAGCCAGCTAGGTACCTAGTTAATTCTTCCAACTTGAAAAGGAACCTAGCTTCTAGCCCACATCTCTTATCAGCCACTCAACCTCCTAACAGCTGCTGTTCAGGTACAAAATACCAATCCTGTCTTAATAATTTAGCATCAAGACAACCATCATTCCTTTGCGCAACAATCCTAAAATGAACCCTGGGCCAAAGCCTAATTTAAGTCAATGGGACTATTTGTGTGAGTTAGTGTAGAACAATTTAACCTAATAATCAGCATATATTAATGCAGAATAACTGTCACTGTAATATTGTGTGAAGTGTTGTTGTAGCTGTGTTGGTTCCAGGATATGAGACTAGGGTGACCAGACGTCCCGATTTTATCGGGACTGTCCCGATATTTACTTATTTGTCCCGCGTCCCGACCAAACATCAGTCGGGACACGAATTGTCCCGATATTTTGCACTCCGGTGCACAGGCGGAAGGGGCTCGCACCCCGCCCGCCCCCAACTCAGCCCCGGCCCCGCCCCAACTCCGCCCCCTCCCTGCCCCATTGGATCCCTTCCCAAATCCCCGCCCTGGCCCCGCCTCTTCCCCAAGCACGCCGCATTCCTCCTCCTCCCCCCTCCCTCCCAGGCTTGAGCGACTCAGCTGTATGGTGGCGCAAGCGCTGGGAGGGAGGGGGGAGAAGTAGGACGCGGCAGCCTGCCCAGGGGAGGCGGAGGTGAGCTGGTGCGGGGCGGGGAGCTGCTGGTGGGAGCTCAGTCCCCACCAATTTTTCCTATACTCCGGCGGCTGTTTTCTTTTTGCTCCGCCAGTGCCCCCTGTCCCGATATTTCATGTCTCTCATCTGGTCACCCTATATGAGAGAGACACGGTGGGTGAGGTAATATCTTTTATTGGACCATCTTCTGTTGGTGAAAGAGACACACACACACATATGTGAAAGCATCTCAAAAGTAAACATAGCATTTGCGGACATTCGGTATGTTTTAAAAAATAAAAAAACTGCATTATAATAACCAAGATTCTTTCTGTCTTTATCTGGTTCTCTCTCTTCTAAAAGGTAAAACTATTCAAAATGTTGAAAACAACCCATTATGGTTTGGGGGCCCTAGGCTCTATGTTGTATCCCTCTTATTGATCACAGGCTTATGGTCTTGATTTACCCCACCATGTCCTGATTCTCTTCCCCTATAGAGGCAGTTTTTGAGAAGACTATACTAATAGTCACTCCAAGAAGCAATAATGCCTGTTGGGTACCATTTTCCCAAGTACCAGATCACCTTTAGGGAAAAGAGAGAAACCCTGACACCAACTCAAGCATAAATATAAATTAAAACATCATGATTCTTATTAGCAGAGCACTACAGTCATGTGTTTTAAAGTCGAAGTTTTACTCCTTTGATTTTCTATTGACTCTCCAGTCTACTTTGTGATGATTAGGCCATCATCATGGGTGCAAAATAAAGGCCACTGTGAATCAAACTAGTGTGGAGAGAAGATTAAACTATGAATGGATGTGTTCACTGTAACAGCATACATTTTCAAAGACTGAATGACCTGATGAAAAGTTCAGGATCCTGTACATTAACTGTAGCTGGAGGCACAACTCCGTATTTTATAACTATTCTGCGGTGAGAGCTATGAGGACATCTAGTGGCAAAAGAGTATAGTCAAGGCCAGAGGTTACATTTTTCTAACTTGAAACAGTACAATCCAGGTTCACATTAGGAATTAGGGCTGGTCTACACTAGAAAATTAGGTTGGTTTAACAGTGTTGGTCAGGGGTGTGAAAAATCCACATCCCTGAGCGTCGCTGTTAAGATGACCTAAGTCATAAGAACATAAGTCCCTGTGCAGACAGCACTAAGTCAACTGCAGAATTCTTCCATCAACCTAGCTACCACTTCTCAGGGAGATGGATTACGTACCCCGATGGGAGAACACCTCCTGTCGGCATATGTGTTGCCTGATCTATGGATTGTATTATTAAAATTACTGTTCAGTTGGTAGCCCCGATGTGCATGGTTGCAACACTCACACTTTAGGAACCTATCTGTATTTGTAATAGTTATATTAATACACTTAGCAAAGTCACAAAAACTCTATCACAGCAAGGTAGAGATAATGCAGAATGTACATCTGAACATCCATATACTCACACCACCCCTTACAGAACAGCCTGAAATGTTAGCCATTATCTTCCTCATCACTATCGCCAATGGCCGTCATCCTGGCATCTCCCAAGGGCTACATCTTTCCCTCCTCCTGCACACAGGCTGGGATACAACTTTTATAATATGTTACACTGACACTACTCTGTCTAATGCATATTCAGTAGGGGTTTCTCCCTTCTTCCTTATCTGCATTTCCTCACCCTATTAATGTTGGGTGCTCTTCTCCTATTGGTTAGTATATTAATGACCTCAACTTATTATCATAAATGTCAATTTGTAGCCATGGTACTCTTGTGGTCAGACATCTGCAGATGTTCCCATCCTAAAATATCCAAAAGTTGCTGTTAGCTAATATTCCTGTGGTTGGCTGGTGTCATTATGGACAAACTTCCCCCTTAAACACTCTGTTCCCAGTTCCCCAAAACTTAGGGGTGACCATAGGGCCATTATCTGTGCCAAAGTTCATAGGCCTCAGCCCTCATGCTAACTGCTGAAGCCAATGTCATACAGGATAAAGGCCTGTAGGATTCTTGCATTACTGCTAAATAAAATAAATGCTAAAGCTAGTACAGGGCTACATAGGTAGTGTCTATACTGAAGCGCTGCAGTGGCATTGCTGCAGTGAGATAGTTGTGCCACTGTAGCATTTTGAGTGTAGACAAGCCTTTAAACAGAGGGAGAATGGGGAAGAAAAGAAATTCAGAGTCACGGCGGCCACTCCCTCCAATCAAAGAAGCTGCTATAGTGCCGGTAGCAGTGTACAAACCAAACACTTTCACCAGAGTAGATTAGAAATGTTAATGGACTATCATTTTTAAAAAACAAAAACAATACTCCCCTCTCCCTTCCAAAAAATCCCACTGTTGTGTCTTTTGCTCTTTACACAACAAAGGTAATTAAAAGAACTACACACACACAGTGAGGTCTAAATAACAACCATGTTTACTAACTATATACCACATGCAAGGCCTACCTACATAAATAAATGGCTGTTCTGCAGGGTTCTGAAACCTAGAAGCCAGTGAGAACCACTAGAGGTCTCAAGCTAGTTAAAAGGGATCCTACCAGTGTGTATACACTACACCTACCAAAACAAAACACACTACACTGCACACACAATTCTTCCCCTGGGGAGATGATGACAGAAAGACCAACTGACATGTGAGAGATGTTAGTCATGTCACTTAGTAATGCACTGCTGGAAGGCACTCAGAAACTATGATGATGAGGGGGTGTAGAACAGAATCTGGATTTTTTTAAATGCTAAAATGATGCATATCAAGGGGCCAATCCTATTGGCTGGGGGGTTTGGGGGGGGTGTGTGTTGTTTTTAAGGTGAACCATGCTCCCTTGATTGATGAATTTGGCAATAGCTCTGTAATCTTGCAGAGCCTCTCCAGCAAGTGAGGACAATCTAGCACTTAATTTGTACTCAGTGTTTACTCAAGCTAGCTCCTATTAAAATCAATAGCCCGGAGTGTGAACTGAGTAAGCACTTTGAGATTTGGGCCCGTTGTGAACTGAAACTATGGTGTATATACAGTGCCCACATTTCACATACTTCTTAGCCATCTCAATTCATTTTGGGAGATAGGGGAGTTTGCCATTAATATCTACACCAAAGATGGAGCATCTCAAAGTATCAGCAGTTCTAGATGAAGAGTTTTGTTTTAGGCGGAAGTGGTTAAAATGTCTGAAAGAGAAGCTATTTTTTAATGTTTCTGAACATAGCTTAACTGGTTTAGCAACATTTCTCAAAGCGCAGCTGCTTCTGTGCTTGCAAATACAAGGGTGAGTCATAAACCCCTGAAAAATGGGCTTTAAAATGGAAATACCAGCTCAGATGCGACCACAGTCTTGCAAACACAATACTATCATGGCATAAATTGAAACATGCTTAACTATTTCAATAACTGATACTTGATTGAGACTGTCATATTACCTTCAACAGACACTGTAGGTAGAGCTTGGAAGACCAAGGATTCATTGAAGGCAAGCACAAGAGAGACAACTGTTACATTATGTGCTTGTGAAAGACTGTGAAACACCACAGTGATAGGTCACATTACCGGCCTTGTCAGTGCCCCTTCAGGCAAGACAGTGAAAGGTAGCCTTGTCTATTGCAGTGAGTCTCTCAGCCTTTTTCATATTTCCACTCACTTCTATGCTATCTGGGTTCCCTCACCCCTACACCTACACATACAACAAAGGCAGGGCAGTCAGCCCCAAGATGAGAGACTCATATAGTGGTTGAAGTGGGGAGACATGAGATCTATTCCTGGATCCATCTCTGATTTGCTGTGTACACTTTAACAAGTGGCTTAATACTATCTATCTTAGGTATGTTTGCAGCTCCCATTACCATAATATCTGAACACCACACGGCCTTTAAATATTTATTTATCCTCATAACACCCCTGCAAGGCCAGAAAATACTATTCCCCCATTTTGCAGATGGGGATTGAGACAGAGAAAGAACAGATTTTAATCCAGATTTTAAAGGTATTTAGGCACCTAAAGATACACATAGGCACCTCATGGGATTTTTGAAAATGCCTACTGAAAGCAATGGGAGTTAAACACCTAGGCATTTTGAAAATCCCACTAGGCAGCTATCTGCAATCATTGCGTACCTACGTGTAATAATCCAGCTTTAAGTCACTTTCCAAGGGTCACACAGGAAGTCTGCAGCAGAGAACAAAACTGATCCAGCTCTTCAAGTCCCAGCGTCGCAGCCTAGCCACTGCAACGCCCTTCCTCTGTAAATCTACATCACAGGAGTATTGTTAGCTTTAATTGATTCATTTAAAAACACCTAGATCATTGTCGAAAAGGTGCTATAGGAGTACAATTTATTACCACCCCATAGGTCACCACAGAACTGCCACTCAGATGCACCTGAGGGCAAGACTGTTCTGGACTCAGGCATCTGAAAGAGCATGGGCTGCCAACTCTGACTGAAGCAATTTCAGGAGATTTCCCCCCCAACATGAGGTAATGTCATTTTCTTAAAATATCCTATTAAAATCTCCTAGATTGCTTTCAACGGCCGCCGGGGCAGATCGATGGGGATTCCGGGAAACTCCAGGCCAATCCTAGAGGGTTGGCAACCCTAAGCATGTGGCAAGAGACAGACATCTGGGACTCTTTCCAACATAAGCTGGCCAGATACAACCATAGCCGGGCCCTGTCCAGGAGCAGGACTAGAGGAATCCAGTGCTAACGCCTAACGTTGAGATCAATACAATTGTTTTGCCGCTTGTCCGCGAGGCTGCTGCTGGGGTGAGCGGGGAGCCCATATTGCACCTTGCAAAGCTGTAGCAACAACACTTGGTGTCTACTGGGAGAAGGATCTTCCCAGTCCCAGCTGCGGTTCTACGCAGCTTCTCCGGGCCACACTGTCCCCTTGTGCGCCAGGCGCTCCCTACACCACGCCCTTCGCGGGGATCCCTCCCTGCTTTCCTTCCCCCCCTGCGCTGGGCACGGGAGCGGGGCAGGCGGTGGCCAGCCCCGGAGGAGGAGCCTGCCCCTGGCCGGCACAGCGCGGGGCGGGGCAGGTGCTGCAGCTGGGCACCAGTGCTCGATGCACACCCAGGGGGGACGGCGGCGAGGGCAGCGACTCACTTTCGCTTTGGAGGGCTTGCCCGGGCACCGCGCCGGCCGCCTGCAGCATGAGCGCAGGGCTCCTCTTCCTCCGCCTTGTCCTAGTAAGTCCTGTCTCGCCCGTGCCACGCCGCCGGGCTGTCCGGGGAGGGGGCCGGGCGGGATTCCCGCGGCTCGGGCGGTCGCTTGTCCGTCTCCCCAGGGCTGCGCCTCTAGCGGGGCCAACTTCACGGGGAATCTCCGACCCCCTATTTGCGCCGGTGTCTCTCTCAGTAAATACTGGGGTAGGGGCGCAGACAGCTGCCGGGGGGCGATGGACAGGACCTGTCACTTCCCTCACTCTGCTGGGGTGCACAGCGCGGGACACAAACCAGCTCCCGCCCTCCGCGAGGGGGAGCCGGGGGCTCGGCTGGTCGGGTGCAGCCCACGTAGGGAACGCAGGTAAAGTTCGATCCCTCGCTCGCTCGCTCGACTTCGACCATAAACAATGATGGAGTGAGATCAGGTAGAGATAAAGTCCTGCCTGCTGCGTGACACAACCGCCCTAAACAGAAAGTATTCCTGCTTCCTTAAGATTGGGGCCAATTGACTCAGAGACCATGTGAAGGAGACGTGGCTCGGAAATATTGTTTCCTAGAAGCGGTTTGATTTTGGGACTGTTTTAAAAAGACTAGTGAAGGGAGACTCCAGGTAGCCTGTAAAGGGAACTCCTCCGTTCACCCGTACGTTTGTCACTTTGGGTCTTTCTGGGGAGTGAAGCAATGCAGTAAAAGTGAAGTCTTTCGCTCCCTGACTTGTACTTAAGTTATAAAGAACATGATGCAATAGAGGACAAACTGAATGTTTTGCAGAGTTGGTATAGGGTCCTCCTTTGGCTGGCTTACAAGTGAATTCCTAATTTTGGAGAGCTGTTGTTCTATTTTTGAAAATTGACATTTGCCAACACGACACAGTTATCACATCTATTTCCCAGTATAAGAAAACTGTCCCAGCAGTTGGCAATTACTGAGCCTTTAATGGTGATCCATGCAAACTGCAGACTTGAGATGAAATTAAATAATATTAATGGACAAACTACTCTTGATATCAGTTGGGAGCAGGATTGGACCCTGAAAATGTGACATCCTCAGTTTATAAAACTTACTTATTGTGGCCCCGAGCCTGCAAACACTTAAGCACATTCTTGACTTTGCTACCATGAGTAGTCCTCCTATTGAAATCAGTGAGACTGCTCAGGGTAGTAAAGTTAAACGTGCGCTTAATTATTTGCAGGACTGGGATTTATCATTCCCTTCTTCCACTCCAGGGAGATACACTGGACCTAAGACTCTTTCTCAGTGGTCCTCAAACTTTTGTACTGGTGACCGCTTTCACATAGCAAGCCTCTGAGTGCGACACCCCCTCCCCCGATAAATTAAAAACACTTTAAAATATATTTAACACCATTATAAATGCTGGCAGGGTTTGGGGTGGAGGCTGACAGCTCGCGACTCCCCATGGAATAAGCTTGCGACACCCTGCAGGGTCCCGACCCCCAGTTTGAGAACCCCTGCTCTTTCTGATGTTTTCTAGCATTTTGTCTGAGGACCATAACTGTATGAATCGTCCCTCAGTTACTGCTGTCAACTCTCTCAGCGATATGGTCTTGAATTTCACAAATAAGATCTTCCCGCAGCATGGTTACATTTGGCACTGAATGATTGTTTGCGGAGCAGAGGCTAGTATTGAGATGATTGGTAGCAAAATTTTAACAGTAGATTTTATTCATCACTTGAGGGGTGCAAAATTAATTTTGGTAATGCAGTTATGTGACTCAGTTTATACTATGGAGCCTTACAACTGTGCCACTCCACAAAACACCAAAATATAAATTAAATAGTATAGAGGATTCTTAACGTCCAAACAGCGGAAGTGTGTGTCAAAAGGGGAGAAACGCCTACAGCACACCAATTGCAGAGACGTACTCCAAATATATCACGCTTAAATAGACATAATCACAGTCAGAAATAGAAATGCATCTATATTCTGAATTTAGGTCAAACTGATAGTGGTGTAAACAAAACTTCTTCCCATCATCCCTTCCTTTAATATACACAATAGGCTGATGTTTCCGTCTAAACCAGGCTCTCTGTCAAATCCCAGTCCCATTAGCCAGAGAGGAAGTAGATCTCCCACAAAGCTTTTATTCCCTCTTCCCTGATTTTTCTAACATATGATTTTACCACACTTAAAAAAAAAGAAAAAAAAAGCCCTGCAGTATGTGTCTGGTCGATTAATTTACTTACACCAGAACATGGAAGTAGTTGGGTTTATTAGGCCTTGATCCTGCAGATGATTCCACAGAAGCAAACCCTTGTACTCATGGCACATCAGTTGCAGAAGCAGATCCTTAAGCACATAAGATCATGGTCCATCTTACCCAGTGGCCTGTACCAGAGCTTCACAGGGAGCATACAGAACAGGGCAATTATGGAGTGATCGACCCCTATTTTCTGCTCCCATCTTTTGGTAGTTGGAGGTTTAGGATCGCCCCAAGCATGGGGCTGTGTCCCTGACCATCTTGGCTAATAGCCATTGATGGACCTATTCTCCTTGAAGTTATCCAGTCCTTTTGTGAACCCAGTGATACTTTAGCTATCACAACATCCCATGACAATGAGTTCCACCACTTAATTGTGCATTGCATGAAAAAGTACTTCCTCTGCTGCCTATTAATTTCATTAGGTGATGTTTGATCAGGTGTCCCTCCTTAGGCTCTTACTATTCCTTCTATGTTACCAAAAGATTAATCATAGACCTGCCCTCATATAAAAAGCAAAACACAGACCATTTGAAAAAACAGCTGGAGGACACTCGTACAATGATGAGTGTGGTACCAGAACCTATATAAAACTAAATTTAATAGGAACAGATTTGGGTACCTTGAAAACAGCAAACTAATACTAGCCAATAATTTTCTAGTTCATATAGTAAGATTGTGTATATAATAAGCGGCCAATTTCTGAGAATTTAGAAAAGACCTCTTAGAAGTTAAGGCCCTCACACTAAAGTGTTTGTTCCACCCATGATACTCCTTATGACTCTAATAGTGCACAGATTTGTACACGTGCTTAAAATGAATGCACATAAAATAGATTCAAGTCGACTGGATGACACGTGTAAAGTGAATCTTGTCATAAGTGTTTGCATAACTGGGTATGTATTTGCACAATATGTTTACCTATTCTACTGCGAAGATGAATTTCTGTTTTCTTCTACTTTGATGCAAGACACTGAACAACCAGGAAATGCTGAAAAGTGAACTGCAATAGACTGTATACAAGAAAAAAACAGATCATAAGCTTCCCTTGAATCTTCCATTTTGACATCCGGCCACAGAGTAGCAACAATGAGATAGAAGCTGTTAGTGTTGCTGCAAGTCTTAACAATAGACAGTAACCATTAATAAATGTGCATTGAGAAAGAACTCTAAAAAATCCACAGAACACTCATGTGATACAAGGATGTGTTATTACCCCCACTGTACAGGTGGGGAAACTGAGACAAGAAATTAATGCCAACATTTTCAAATTTGATCTTGTTTGGTGGAACTGGGGTTTTAGACCCCTCTGAGTCTGATTTCCAGATGCACTGAACACACACAGATCCTATTAACCTCAGCACCAAAGATACGCAGATTCTAGGGGTTTTACACCACAGTAACTCGGTTGACTTCGCAAAATTAAACTCAATTCCTCTTTCTGGCTCCGCTGGTTCTCATGACTCAAGTGCGCTGAAAACTTTGGAACATGAGGAACTGTCACTTTGAGTGGTTGCTTCAGTGCAGTTCACTGATAACTGTACATTTCATCTTAGTGTGAAAAAGGAAAAGGATAGATGAAAGACAGCAAAAAGAGGAGGGAGTGGAAAGAGAAAAATGTGCTACTGGAAACTGGACCAGAGCACAGTTGCCAACTTTCACACGGTAAATAAGCACTCTGACTTTCACAATAAGCCAAAAATTAAGCTAACCCCATTTGAAAACAAGGCCAAAACAAGCCAATCCCTAAGAACCCCAACACTCTATGTGACTAGATCCCCCCGGCGTGCAGTCTGGGACTGTGGTGGGCCCACTGTGCACCCCTGACTCTGTCCCCTCCTTGCCCCTGTTTGCCCCTTGTCCCTGCTTGCTGGGAGCTGATAAAAAAACAGAAGCAACAAGCTACAAGCCCAAAACTAGCCAACAAGCAACTCACAAGCCAATTAAGCCAAAAACAAGCCCAATTTCTGCATTTTTTCACGTGGGTTTGGCATGTCTGGACCAGAGAGCACCTGCTACAGTAAGAAGTCTGCTTCATCTAAAAGAGTGCAAGGAAAGGATCCATTTGCCAAATAATATAAAATTACCACCTGTTTGATAGTTCCATCTTGCTAGGATTAATGTAAGCTTTTGAATTTGCAAAAGAAAAAAATCATTAAAATAGCAAAAGGGGGATAAACTGTTCATAAAGTCATCGTTAGTGAAAGAACTACCAAGAGCAGACAAACATCAGAACATAAACGAAACTTCCCATGTCTTGCTATCCAACACCAAAGCAAGGAAATCTCCTCTCCCCCTTTTTAAATTTCTTGAAAGCCCCTAATGAGCTATGTGCACTTGCTGCTGTGTGACTGATGCAAGAACAGATGGGAGGTTTTGAATGGGTGAAAATTATGGCCCCAAATTAATAGATGCAGGAGCACGCTCCCATGTGGGGATGGGAAATCAATGAAAGAAGAGAATGGGTGACTAGAGGAAGCAGAGAATTTCTTTTAAGCAATTTACTATTTAAGCAATTGTCCATCCACTCATCTGGGTCTCACGTACAAATATTGTATGTATTATGACAATGGTAGGGTTAGATCATTATGCCCCTACATAGTGTTTCCTCTGAAGTCTTCCACTGGTGGGAACTGTTCCCCCTGTGTAAGAGACCTGAGGTATTGTCCACAAATCACATGGACCCTGGAGGAGCCACTAGGTCCTCAATGGTTCTGCCATGGCTCTGTAGGTAGCTTGGCTCAATTGCCACACTGCCAAGGACTCCCCGACTGGTGCCTGCCATTGGAACGCACTTCTATGGGTTCCCCAGTATAGAGAGGGGCTCTGAAAGAAGGTTAATGCCTGAGCAGATCAATTGGAATTGGAACTGATAATCTGGCCCAAAGTATGATTTCTAAGGGTTTTTCTGGGGTTAGTTGCCCCTATTTATTTTGTTCCTACTGGATGTTTAGACTTTTAGTTTAAAAAATGGCATTTATTTTAGATTAGGAAAAGAACAAAAACAAGCCTCTATGAGTCATTTTAGGCTGAAAGCATACATTATATACATCTGTTTTCATGAAAACAGATCAAAAAGCACCTATCATCCCCTTAATGCATGCATGTACCTTCAGTTATTGCCACTGAGTGATATGGGTACTACTGAGGACATGAGTGGTTTCCCAAGCGTACCATCAAATTGTGTTAACATTAGTGTTCCTTTTGTTATTAGTAATTAAATTTTAATTTCAGAGGACTGCATATCATGTGGGTGTGGCAATTCCAAGGAGAATCAAAAGAAAAAGAATAAAGTGACTCTAGGATATAAAGTAATATTGTGAAAAATTAGAATGTCACTTTGGGGATGAGGAGAAGCAAAAAAGGAAGAATATCAGATTTAGGGCAATGTATAAAGTTTCTGCGTGCCGTGCCTATGTGATGCTACTAGAAAGACAGCTCCTGAGAAGTAGTCCACACTGATTGTATTAGGAAGTACAGGATTATCTGTGGTAATAAATTGGTTCTATATATGTTACTATACATTATGTTTCTGTCTTTCCCTATTGTGTCAACAAGGGGGAGAGGTGGGGCGGTTTTGGTGGTTTTGAGGAGAGTTCTGAGTTCATGCATGCACGTAGTAGAAGCTAGAAGGGTTTGTTAGTGTGGTTTCTGCATAGTTATCAGTTATTTGCTCTGCACGTGTCTGTCATTTAGAAAGTTATTATAATAACTCATTCTACCCCATTCTTTACACCTTTTTCTTTTCATGCTCATCTTGTATTTGTCCTTCACTTTCTGTCCCTAGCACTAAATGGAATTTGTAGTAACACTGTACATTTTGGCTCACTGATTCTTGCTCCACCGTACGCTCTCCCTGTATTTATCTTTCTGTTCCACACTGTATCCTCCTTTTCAAAATGACAGCTGCTGATTTGATACTCTGGCGCTGATTCTCCTCTCTCTCTCACATTGGTATCAATCAATATTACCTCCTCTGAATTGCTGGAACTGCACCTGTTACTGGTATAAAAGAGTAAAGGAGAGGAGAATCCGGCCCAGTGTGTCTGAGAATAAATATTTCTGGAACATGAACAGTTTCTCAGAGCAAGAATGTGACTTTAAGCACAGCCCTGAGCAAGGAATGATGGCTAGACTACATGCCCAAAAAGCTGCTCTGAGAAGCATTGTGACTCAGAAACCCCTCTTGAGTCACAGCCCTCCTGTTTGTGGACAGCATCATAATTTCCTTCAGGCCTACTGACAGTGTAGCCCCATTTACACCTGTGCGCTGCACCTGTGGTCAGGATAGCCCAAGTAGACGGATTAAGGGCATTCTGCCTCCATTTTACTTCTTTGATCCTGTGTGTAGTCCACTTCACAATGTCAGACCTGCTAACCTAGAGGTTTCCCCATGGACTGTGGGATTCCAGACCCTTCTGTAGGTCCCCTAGCAAAGCAGTCAGTCAGAGCTGCTGCAGGCGCTGGGGGACACGGACACACCCCCACACCCTGCAGTGCTCTCAGAGCACTTTTGGCTCCCAGAGCCAATCTCCTCACAGGCCTGGAAGGAGGCAATGATGCTGTCACTACGGCTTCTTTGTGTAGGGTGACCCCCTGAGATATGGAACACATAGTGAGACATTGTTTCCGCCCTTTCCCCTCCCCACCTCTCCTCCAACCCTTGCTGTGGGGTACTGCTCCCACGCCTTCATCCACTCCTCTCTCAGGGTCTAGTGCTACTGTGGCCCACTCTACAAATAGCAGGAAGACAGGGTAGGAGGAAGAGTTTGAGCAATTTTCCCACACCTATAATTTTACTGTTCTCTCCTAGGTGTTTGGTTGGACTATTGGATCACAATGTGACAGTGATGTACCTGCTGCACACACTATATATGATAAGCGGTCTATAAAGAGGAATATTTCTAAAAGGGAACTTAAATGTAAAGAGGGAGAATATGCTGCAGAAAATATCTGCTGTAAGATGTGTCCACCTGGTAGGTATCATTTTAAAATAATTTATTGAAAAATAAAGAGGTGAGTGGAAATGGCCACAGGCAGAACTGCATACTGCTTGATAAATACTCTACATCAGAGGGAGTCAATAGGTGGACTGTGGGCCAAATCTGGACTGCCAGACATTTTTGAATAGACCCCGAAAATAAAAATAATTTACCCCTGCTCTACATGCTGTAGCTTCTACTGGGAGACAGTGTTATAGGGCCTTCCTCTGGCCCCCAAGTAACAGGACTACATTGGCTTCATATTTTCATTCAGAAATCCCTTGGGCACTGAAAACTGTATTCTGTGGATTGGACTCTAACCTGCTTGTATTTAAGCTGTTTCCCTAAAGATGTATATGATTATTCCATGCTATGCGAGTACTTTCACGTGATCTGTTCCAAGCCTAGCTAGAATGCAGAATCGTAGAAAAACACACAAATATTTACTAAGTTCATGCCAATAACTTCCCATGGATTTCAGACAAGTCCGTGTAAGCTACTTGGATTCATAGAAAAGCACTGGGATATTTACATGCACAATTTTGAAGGAGGTAAAAAAATGCATTCGTGCTCTTTTGCCCACACAACTCCCCATTTATACCAGTGAATGGGTATTTTCATTGAACAGATCATTTGTTTAGTAAATTTTCCTTCTTGTTTTTAATAGTTAGAATTTTAAATCCAACCCTATATATGCTACATTACCAAAAGACATGTATGGATCGAAACCCATATAATTTATCTGTAGCATTTAGAAAATGTTGATCCTGTCATTATTCATAAATTAGAAAGTTTAAGAGATGAAGAGAAACAGAAAATCTGAAGCAGATCTTCCAGCTGACAACTTCTAGGTATAGATACTACAACTTTCATTCTTCTTTTTGCATTTTTTTTTACAGGTTCATTTAAATTTGGTGATTGCACAAAGGACAAAAACACAACTTGTAAACCATGCATAGAAGGATCAACATACATGAATTCTAACAATTCCCTCGATAAGTGCAGAAGGTGCAAGTCATGTGACTCTGAACTTGGTATGTCTGTAAAATAGCAACTCAAGCAACAAAAACTTTCCGTAGGACAAGACTGGGGAGTTACCACAAGCTTTGAGTAAGGGGTAGCATATAGTTATGATATCCCAGGAATAGACCAGGGAGGAAATTGTGACAGAGTTACAATTTGGTCTCTGGGTCCCCTTTTCTCTGTGAGGGGGAGGGAGTATGCCATGGCAGTGCTTTTCCTGAGCAATTGTTCAGGTGCACTGGTTGGCACTTTGAGAGGGAACAGAGTTAAGGCTCTGTCCACTCCCCACCCACCTGTGTTGGAGGGCAAGTAGAAGTCCCTCGAGATGGCTCTTTCACCCACAGTGTGACATGTGATATGGGTAGTTCACTATGACATTCCAGGGTGCAATCCAGACTAGTGAGGGGTTGTGTCACCACCTGCCTTACAACGTTGGGTGCCTCACAATGCTATGGTGCTGTAGCTCCCAACCTGGGCCCCTCACAAACAGACAAACAGTGTGCAGGTCACACCCTGAATATCTGTTTATAGCTGCAGCCTGCCAGCAACACTCGTCAAACTCCAGCTCCCACTCGCCTTGGTTACCACTTGCAGGGTGGGCCCAACACATTCCCAGTCCCACATTTCCCCCCAAAAATGCATTTTCTACTCTGTCCAGCCCTCTCCTGGACAGTTCAGGTATTATAGATCCATTTCCTCTATAAGGGGTCAAATCATGGAATCATAGGACTGGAAGGGACCTTGAGAGGTCATCTAGTCCAGTCCCCTGCACTCATGGCAGGACTAAGTATTATCTTCTAGACCATCCCTGACAGGTGTTTGTCTAACCTGCTCTTAAAAATCTCCAAGGATGGAGATTCCACACTCTCCTTAGGCAATTTATTCCAGTGCTTAACCACCCTGACAGGAAGTTTTTCCTAATGTCCAACCTAAACCTCCCTTGCCGCAATTTAAGCCCATTGCTTCTTGTCCTATCCTCAGAGGTTAAGAAAAACAATTTTTCTTCCTCCTCCTTGTTAACAACCTTTTACGTACTTGAAAACTGTTACAACAGTTTGCTACTTTAATTGGAGTCACCAAACAATTCAGTTTAAACACAACACTGGATTAATTTTGATTAAAGAATAAAACAAGTTTACTTAACTACAAAGAGATGGATTCTTAAGTGAGTACAAGTATAAGGCATTAAAGTCAGAAATGGCTACAAGAGAAATAAAGATAAAATGCTTTCTAGTAACTAAAAGTTAACAAACTAGACTTGATTCAAGGTTCTTACCAAATGTTTCCAGCAACAGGGCTGACCAAGGTCTCAGGTCAGAACCCCTCCCAAAGTCCAAAGACTGCTTCTTTTGTCATCTTAGATGAAAAAGCAAGAGAGAGAGAGTCTTTTTCTCTATTTTTTCTACCTGGGGTGTTTTTGCCCCCTCTCTTTTATAGTCCAGCCACCCTTTGAAATGCATTTTCCTCAGGGTTACTCCTAGATCAACTACCTTCCAGCTGTGGTGGTGGAGGCATGGGGTCTCGTGGTGAAAGAGGTTCCATGTTGTTAGTTAAAATGTGAATCGATTTGTTCCTGCCACCCACCTTGCGGCCAAAGTATGGCCACTTGACAGGTGATGGCCAGTCAACTTTGATGACACTTGGTTAGAGGCATCAGCTTTTCCTTTGTCTTTGGGAAACTGGTTACTCACTCCCCAAACTTGTCTGGTAAACACATGTCAGTTGTAACTACATCTTATGTTCATAACTGTACATATAATGTCATTACGTGCATTTCACTACGATATGATTGACTAGTGCAGGGGTCGGCAACCTCTGGCACGCAGCTCGCCAGGGTAAGCACCCTGGCGGGCCGGGCCAGTTTGTTTAACTGCAGCGTCGGCAGGTTCGGCTGATCGCAGCTCCCACTTGGCCTGGGACGGCGAACCACGGCCAGTGGGAGCCGCGATCGGCCAAACCTGCCGACGCGGCAGGTAAGCAAACTGGCCCGGCCCGCCAGGGTGCTTACCCTGGCGAGCCGTGTGCCAGAGGTTGCCGACCCTGGACTAGTGAGTTATTAGTTTTCAAATGATACCTCACAAGGCATATTTTGTACAAAGATTGTGTAGGGTCAGAATACAGGGGTGCAGTCGGTCACACTCACCTTATGCCCCCAGAATCCCTTGTGTCGGCATTTACCTTGGCTCACAATCTGGTCCACAGTGAAAACATTTTAGATATATTCAAACATTTAGGGTGTTAACAAAGGGTACACCAAAACCAATGTTTCTATTTAATACCTTGCTTACAGAAGTTACCTTGAATCGTTCCTTATGATAAAAAAAAAACCCACACTAGACAATGTGAGATACAACTTAATTTTCTCACAGACACAGTTTTGAGTGTTTTAAAATGGACACACACACCCATGACACAAAGCAACCATCTAGGAGAACATAAACCTGCTCCCACTCTATCCTCACTGAAGCAGGTGTGCAGCTGCTTCTCCTCAAACTCAGAGGTGCTGCATAAGCAAGACATAGTAGAAATTTGTGCATAATATTAGAAGAGGCATTTGAGGAAACCCATTTGCAGGTGGCTGAGAGCAGGGCCACAAGTCACATCAAAGAGTTGAAAATCCTTAGCTTACAAAAAGTTTCCAATAAGGAATTGTTGTATTAATTTTAAATGAATTTAAACTTCGTTTTAAAGTTATTAGAAGCTCAGGACCCTGAGCATCCTACAGGGTTTTGTGCTTGATTGTGTCTGGCCCACTGGCTGTGCAAGTGTGTGGGAGGGGGCACAAGGAGCCTTCTCTTGCAGCCACATCACAACCCTCGGTGGCTGTTGAAATTGTCATTTTTAGGTGGGGGTGAGGTTCAGTTCCAGCAGCATGTCCTTTCCTTTAATATCTCTCAAGGTACTGACAAATGTCCCCACTCGCTATCTGAGTGTCTGCCTCACCTGGGACTCAAACTGTTGTCAGCTAAAGAAAATATTTTTTAAAAGTCACCTTCAGATCTAGGTGTGTTACTGGTACTGTATGGGTATCTCGTGCTGTTATAAGATCTCTGCAGTCAGGTCAATCTTACTAGCCAATGATGGATAAAAGCTGACTTTAAATAGCAAGATCTTACTAGAAGAAAACTAAACTAGTTCAAACCAGGCCAAACAGAGTGACTCGGCACTGCCCAACTTGTCTGTTTTACCCAATGTCCAGTTCAAATAAGTAGATGGACATCAGGGAACTGCATCAGAGGATGATGCCAGCAGATGATATCAGGAGATGCACAGGGAACCATTACAGAAGTGGCAACTGAATATGCAGGAGACCAGACCATTAATTATATAAAGTATCATAGAACGATGAATGAGAAAAAAACTGCCAGTATTTTGTAATGTTATATACTAGTCCCCTTCCAGCAAAGCACGTGCTTATTGTCAGCTCTTTTTTGCAGCATTTGATTGCAGAGGACTCCTTCCTTCCCTCCTCTTCCCAGTATCACACAATCAGAAGGAGCATGTAGAAAACAATATGGTGATGCTTGGTATTATGACCAGCTCACATTGCTGCATACAGCAATAGCGCTAACAGCACTAGGCCTGAGCATAGCATTTGCTAATGGTGCACTAAAATAGTTAGAGTACCACCTTCTTCTTCTAATTGAAGAAAACTCTTGGGATTTATTTTAGATTTTGAAGTTGCAGAACATTGTACCGTCACTCAGAACACAAAATGCAGGTGTAAACAACACTACTTTTGCAATTCTTCTGGCCCATGTCATCATTGCGACCCATGCAGCAAGTAAGTTTGAGGTCTTTATTATTTAACTATTCAAATGGTGTGTTATTTAATGTGAATTAGCCAGACTCCGCGAGTTTGTCAATATCAATGTGGCCTCTAAGGCATTGTTTAGATTAGGAAAGAAAGATACTAGTTTTTCCAATCAATTTAGCTCACTTAACTCAATTGAAAATCCCACATCAATGTAGACATGCTTCAACACCTGTTAGCTCCATTTGAGCGGTCAAGTTATAGCCTAACGAGGTTTTCAGTTGAATTAAGCTAATTCTATTGAACTCATTCATTTAGAGGGAAAAAGCACTTTTTTTCCTAGTCTGGACAAGGCCTAAAATTGTATAGGTCCCCATTTGCATGGACAGTTACCACAATTGTGTCCAAATATGTATTTGAATGCACAAATCTACACACACATTTAGAGGCCACTTTTAATAATTCCCATTCCAAGTTTTTTTGAGCTTTGGCTTTGTGTGTTCTGTTGGGGTGGATAGAAGATTATTCCATGTCAGGAGGTTATGGAATGATGGATTGGATGGGGGAGGAAGTAGAGTTGGAAGGTCTGGCAATACCAGAGGGTGACAGTCTGTAGAGGAAGAGAACTTCAGGGAAAGCAGCAGGTGCCTTTTATATTCTCTTCTGCCAAATTCCCTTGGACCCATACCTCTAATCTCCCCCCCAGGAAGTGACATCACTCATTTTAGAGAGACAAGATGGGTGAGGTAATATATTTGTCCAATAAAGGATATTGCGTAACCCATCTTGTCTATCGAATATTCTAGGACCAACACAGCTACAACAACACTGCATACATCTCATTTTAGTCACAAAGCAAGTATAGTGCATACAGATTTGGTATTCCTTCATTTACTGCATAAATTAATTTTCATCAGAAATCTAAAATTATGAAACTGAGATTTTAGAGTGATTTTGGCTGAAGGAATGAATCCCTCAGCATTTTAGTTTTCTGATATGAGTATTTTAAATCTCTGATTTTGGGTCTTTGTCACACACTGACTGCATCCCACACTGGGGCCTTGGCAGATTGAGAGATGTTTGTTTCCTATTCATAAACAGTCATGTAGCCCTAGTGCAACAGGCAATTCTCTGTATGTCTACACTGCAATTAGACACCCACAGCTGGCCTGTGCCATCTGATTCAGGCTAAGGAGCTCAGGCTAAGAGGCTAAAGAGGTTTGATTGCAGTGTAGAAGTTTGGGCTCAGGCTGCAGCTCAGTTTTTGGGATCCTCCCATCTCGCAGGGTCCTAGACCCAGGCTCCAGCTCTACTGTCTACAGTACACCATAGTTCAATAACCTCTTAGCCAGATTATTTTAGCCCGAGTCAGCTGACACAGGCCAGCCACAGGTGTCTAATTGTACTGTAGGCATACCCTCTGTTTCCTGCTGCATGAGTGTTTGATTACCAGCTCTGTTGTGAATAAGGCCAGCATGCTTTTCGGTTCTATCAAGGTGTGCCCTCTCCCCTCAGCTATTAATGGGTGTAGGCAATTGTGCTTTTGTTATTGGGCACCTTAATGAGTGGAACTGTTTCTGCCTTCCCAAAATCATCTCTGTCCTAATCTCTCCTTACTTTTAAAAAGCAAGTAAAAACTGTATTCCAAAGGTGTTTGGGTTATTTTAGAAGGAGCGCTGTTGGTCCTTTCTTTATTGCCTTTCTCTTCACTCCTTTTTCTCTATTAGGCTCCCTCCTTTGTTTTATCACAAGGCCATGTGGATGCACTCTGTAAACAGTGGTATTAACATCATTTACATTATGACTCATGACTTACAGGAAACTGGACAAGAATCCCTAGAAACTAAATATAACAACATTGGAGGACTAGAGAGACACTTCTTCCTCCCTACTAAATTCAAAACTCCACTTTCTTACTATATTAAAAGCCAACTGGTAACAGTGTGGGGGGCATGGATAACTTTGCCTTCTTTTCATGACAGATTGTGTTGTTTTTCTATCGTTAAATTACTATTAAATACATACACATTTTTCATATTTTCTCTAGGTGTGAAAATGGCGCAATTGAAAAAGAATGCACCCCGACCACAAATACCATATGTAAAAGTGAGAATAAATTACTTAATCTTGGTATCTCCACAGGTAGAGTCAGTTGGATACAGTGGAATCAGCTATGCAATGTAGGCCAGATTGTGTGCGTTAAGCCCAAGGTTGAGGCAGCGTGGAGCTGCACCACCATATAAAATGCTTCCTGGGGACACCTGGTATGCAGGGAGAGCACACACATGGCTGCACAAAGGTGGAACATGGCCTCCAGTCCATGACTGGTCAGTTCCGCTGGCTGGTGTGGCGGGGTTGCCCCTTGTAGAGTGGCTTGTACCATAGGGAACAGTAACAGGGAGCAGTCCCTGTTGGCAGGAGAGAACAGGAATAATTTGTGTGTCTTGCCCTGGCACAGGGATGTAAGGAGCAGAGAAGGAAGACTCCTTGCACCTCACTGGTCGTCTCCCCACACCGCACACATTTATACAAGGCCTTCCACAGTCTGACCTTTATAATCCCGTGAAGGGTTCCACGTGTGTTGTTGTATTGCACTGTTTTTCTGTGCTTTGCTTTTATATAAATTTTACAATGCTCTAAATTATCAGGAAACTTCTGGTGGATCTTTCTAGTAGTGGTTGGAATCGTAATCGCTATCGCATCACTATCAGCCATAGCAGCATACTGTTGTAAGTTAGTCTCTTTTCTTCATCCATACTGTATACTGAATTGACTACTCTACTGCTTAATTAATCATAATTCTCCTCTTTTAGGTGCTCCATTTTATCACTGATACATACTCTGTGCTGTTTTTTAAAATTCTTTGGCATGGTTTGTTTCAGACAAGAAGAAACGGCAGGATTTTGATTTGAACAATCAGATGCGGCAATGTGTTGTCCACAGACCACCCACCCCTGTAAGTATCATTGCTTAGCATGGCTGAAATTCAGCTTGGTGCACGAGGCCCTCTGCACCACTTAAATCCACATTGGGGTTGTGTAGATTGTGGAGGCCTGTCCTCCCTTTACCCTCTGGCTTTATGTGAGGGAAGTGAACTTCACCACAGAAAGAAAGACACTTGGGGGAGAGTTCCAGGTTATTTTTGCCAAGCAGTTCTGAAAAAGAGAGTGTTTTGTATAGTACAATGTATATATGGAGAACAAGAGGAAGTTTTCAAACCCTCCTGTTCCAGCTACACACACAAGCTAGGAAGGAAGTCAGGGATTTTATTCGGATCGTTCCACTCTCTCTCTGCCTGAGATAAAGTTGAAGATTTTATCCCCTAAATAGTCCTATGTTTAAACATGCATTGTTCCTTAGAATGGAAGGGACTAGCAGTGAGTGCCCAGCAGCTGAGGATAAGAAAGGACATTGTGTCATTCTGCTGTGACCCTCTCTACTCTCTCAGCCCATCTGTGAGCAGCACTGAGGGGCTCAGTTCATCCAGTTCTCTATGGCCAAAGGACAGTTGCAACACTGAGGGGACCATGAGGAAGCAGAGTGAGAGTGGGGGTCAGAAGAGTTTTCTACAGAGGACCCTGGGGGGAAAAATGTAACATATTTGCTGGCCTGACTCATTAGGGTCAGATCATTACAGAAACATGCAAAAAGTGGCCCAAAGTTTGCTGGAGGAGGAGGGGTTGAGCATCATTTCTGCCCCTCCCCCGATGCTTGTCTGTGGGCTGTAGACAGGAAGGGTCTGTCTACAGGAAGGGTCTGGGGGAAGCTACCTTCTTGCAGCAGCATCTCTCTCTCCAGCCTAGTACAGAGCTCCTCACTTAGACAAAGGATCATTTCTCTTCTAAAGAATGTTCCATACACTGCTTAAGCATTCTGAATAGCTAAGATCCTGAAGTTCTTGTACTAGTCCGGTGACCCATATAGAGACCTCTCTCATTTCTATTATTCAGTTTAAAATTGGCTAGTGCACTGTATTCTAAACATGGCCTGGCTACTAAAGAGAGGGGTCATGGATAAATCTGGGAGAAAACTCCAAATTTCATGAAATTTAGCATTTTGCATTATTTGGTGTTTTAAAAAAAATTGGTAGTGGGAGCCCAACCCCACCCCCCAATAAGGTACAAAAGGGACTTTACCACTGAAAGAAGAAGGGAAGATGGGAAAAAGTGAGAAAACAACAACAAAAAATCAACAATCAAGAAAAACGGGGCGGGGGGGAGGGCAGAGACTCTACAATCTGCAGGGCCTCCTTTACACTTTTTTCTTTATCTGTTTCCAGGAAATGGAGCGTCTCGTGTACCCAGGTATGAAATAACATTTTACTTTCTCTATAGGAATGGTGAGAAATATGGTTTAGAAACCATATGCAAGAATATATGTTTTGTTCAGTTTAATGCCAGGTCAGTCTCTGTTTTGAAAAGCTGTCACTCCTCACTGATTTGTAGCTCTCCTTATTAAATAAATGTCTGTTATGGAAACAACCCTGCAGTCCTGATTAAGATAACTCTCATTGTTTTTAAATCAAAGAAAGTTTTGCCTCGGTAAGGGCTGCAGACCCTTTGTTACTTGATACATGTTAGCAGGAATTAGTTACTGAAAAACCCAAAATGTATCTGCTTGGATAAGCACCCAACTGTTTTCCTGCTTGTTAAAAAATTGTGAGTATATGCAAATTTTTGAAGACTTTGTCCCACAGGACTCTCTAACTAGGAAACCCACTACTGGTTCAGTAGATCCACTGGCAAGCTTGTTGCCGGATCTCAGGTATTCATATATTCTAATCTCCTGGACGCTGCAGCTTCCAAAGCCAAAGGCATTCACCCTGTATTACAGATAATGTAGTATTGAAATGTAGCCGTACGCAAAGCCCAGAAGATAGGCTTCTAGACCCTGAACTGTCAAGTGCATGAGTCAAGCAATGGAGGTATCATCACGGAGAGATTCAGGGCCCAGCTAAGAGGATGCCAGAGGTGCTTGCCTGCTTAACATGACATTCATACATTTTGTGATGGGAGGAAGGGAAGAAGAAAGGGTCCTATAGAAAGATCTGAGGGCTTATTTGAAGTCACAGGACGGAGATATGGGTCCATACCTGAAAGTTTGAATTTTCTAACATAAGGGAAAGTGTAGCATGTTGACCCATTCCCTGTAAAAGACTCTCTCGCTCTCTCATTTGGCTTGAAACTTCATCTGTTTTGAATATTTAAAACATGAGAAAGATCAGTAAAATACTAGTGCCATGAGTTTGTGTTTTCAAATGTTATTTGTATTGTCAGATGTTGACCTGAGCACCTACATTCCTGCTATTGTGGAGGAGATGACACTAACACAAGTCAAGAATTTTGTTCGGAGGCATGAAATCCCAGAACCTGCCATAGAGCAGACAGTCCATGACCATTTAAATGATTCAACTGAGCAGAAAATCAAATTGTTCCATATCTGGTATCAACATCATGGAATGAAGGGGGCTTATGGAAATTTGATAGTCAGTCTGAGAAAATTTAGTATGCGTACTGTTGCTGATAAAATTGAGAAAAAACTGAATGTAGTCACTTCCAGCAGTCAAGAAAATGGAAGATCAAATATCAATACTGCTGAGCAAAGCAGTGCCCTTTCTGATGGACATAATGTGTAGTCAGCAGAAAAATATTTCTAAACTGGTAAGTATTATTTTTATGTTGTAAATAGCAAAGTTTTCAAAGACCGTTTCCTTCCGCATTTCTACCTGATTAAAGAAGAGGTGAGTGAACAAGCACAGACAGCATGGCTAACTTCTGGAAACGCATCGATGTGCACTTCAAAGATTGAGATTTTCCTATTCTTTGTAAAGGACTGGGAACAGAGATTCTGGGAAGCAGTGACTAAAAAAGCAACAATATAGGAGTTCATGCAGAGGACTCACAATGCTTCTGTGTCACACACAAAAAAGTCAGCCAACATTTTGGATTGAAGCTTTAGTTAAGGATTTATGGTCCCAGACAATGGATGATCTTTGTGTTTAGTTATGCTGAAATTATGGTTTATAGCTATTTTCCTTATGTAAAAGAATGAAAACTCTGGTGTTATGTTTACAATATTTTCAGCAAACATACTTGGGATTTCAATTCTTATTTTAAATGTAAAGACTAACTTTAATGTACTCTGTAAACATGTTAAAGATTTACTCATATGAGAAATCCCATTTAAAGTCAGTGGGGCTATTCACTTGTGTAAGTATTTGCAAGATGAATATACTTGTTTTTATAGATTACTTTGAATGGTACTTTCAGTTGTGAAAGCATATGCACATGTACATATTTCATGAAGGGCCCCAAACTAACCTCAGATGTGTGGGTGCAGCTTATTGCCTTCTACAATAATCATGATGGTCCTTTCTGGTCTTAAAAGAAATCCATGAAATGAAATGGGATCTGTGCCTGTATATCTGAAGGACAGAACTGGGTCCTCAATTTTTAAAGGTCTGTCATACCAGCTGTGATCTCTCCAAGGCCCAAATGTTTGATACTAGCTTTTCTAATGCAAAGATTTAAAGTAAGACACAAGCAGCAATAAAAGAAGAGCTTGAAATAGTGTATGGTTCTTTCCTTTAATTTGTATAAATTGGCCTATAATAACCTCAGTTTCAAGATTTCAGATTCGTAGTATCAGTAAACCACAGGAATGAAAACTGAGAACTCCATTCATCTCAGGACCATATGAAGCCCAGAAAGCTGTGCACCAGACCAATCTATTCAGCATGACTGGGCTGCCACATAGTTTATCAACCTCCAAAAGAATCTAGAGAACTGCAGGGCTACTCCATGGAAAGAAAGGTTAATCTATAAGCCCATGTTAGTGTCCTACTTCCTATGAACCAAAATTTCTTGTGCTGGACCTATTTCCTTTTCTCCCTCTCTCTCCTGGGTCCCTTATATAGCTCCATGAGAAAGTGAGGTGAAAATATTTGCTACACTGTATCACATCATTTCTCCATCATGTTAATTTTCTTGCATCCAGGTGCAGCTGGCTGAAAAGAAAAGTAGTTACCTGGGCTGATTGTGGAGGGAAGTCTCCCATCTCTCATGACTCCTGTGGAGGGCTGCGCCTCATCACTGAAGTCTGGGGACTGTCTTTCCCCCTCCACTCACTGATTCCAAGCAGCTCATTGGTAGTCTCATTAGAATTTTTAGGTTGGTGAACGCTGCTCTTCTTCCTGACTGAGATTTTCCGGTCACATGATGCCTTTACTATTTTTTCTTTGACTCACTGCCTCTCAGTGTAACTCCATTAGTCACACTCAGTGCACCGCCTAACACTGCTTCCATGAGCCACATTGCTACTAACAGCTCTTTGGCTACTCAAAGAGTATGGGCCTGTTTCTCCCCAGTCTGCACCTTGTGCCTTTGCACCCATGAAGTCATTTACACCTATGGTAAGTGGTTGTAAACAGAAAAGTAGCACTTTGCCCAAGTTAAATGACTACAAGGGTGCAAGGCAAAGGAGCATCAGGTGCTGTGAATCAACTACAGGGCAGGCTTGAGCAGCTGTGTCATTCTGAGACCAGTATTAGGTGTCTGCTACTAATGATTACGCTACTAGTGAAATACAGTAAATCTTCCAGGATTGCATGACCTGGGAGGGCTGTGAAGGAAAGATTGACCTGAATGGATCCCAGTGCTAAAGCCAGGTTTGTGTGAAACAGATAAATTTGAATTTAAAATGAGAGACAATCCTCTCAATAAGGTACATTTGAGAAAGTTCAGCCATTCATGGTTCTGTCCATGGAGTTTTTATGGTTATAGAGCCTGCACCTAGTTTAGGATCCACAACTACACCTCAATTCTTACATGGAACACGCATGCTGCACTTTTGGAAACATCTCTTGACATGCGTGGAGCAAGACTTCACATCTAGTACATGTTTATACATTCAAAATGACCAACCCATATGTATTAATGCCAATCAGCATGCTGATGTCAGAGACAGAGTGCCAAAACGCTCACAATCTTCCTCCCTTCATAGGAACCTCAAGTAGCCCTCTACTAATTGCAACGATAGCTCGGAGACAGGTGATCTAACTTCTGTGTTCTGTATGTTGCACATGATCGGAAGAGTTGCTGGAGCTGAACGGCACTGCCTGGCACGCTGATACTATATGAATAATTAGTAATAAGTAACAAGATTGTTTGCCTTTGTCTGTGTACAGATCTCACACCCCCTGGGGCCGATTATGTCCCCCACTGCAGCCCTTTTATGCTGCTCCACTGCCATAAAGGGGATGGAATGACCTCCTGGGAATTCCCCAATGCAGGGGTAGGATATGGCTAGTATGGACTGTGCTACACTACATTCCTATGTAGTCCCTGTGTAGGTGGAGGAGAAGAAGAAGGGAGAGAGTGTGGCCGAACATTCTGTAATCTGCCATGCCAACCCCTAGAGCAGGCCAGAATTAGAGAAGTACAAGAAGTAGCTTAAAGGCACATCTACATCTCCTCCTCATGGGCTCTCATTCTGGCTTCGCTTATGAGGAGGTGCAGCACAGGCTATGGCCTCTTTTTATTGACCAGTGCAAGTTATGAGTGCCCATTTCTTAAGGCCTGAGTGGGTCACATAGCTTGTCCAGTTTGGAACAGAGGGACCTTAAAATGAACTTCTTACATTTGTAGTAGTGAACTCTAGTGTGAAATTGTGTCTAGATACATTGGAATTTCCCAAAAAAGCACTGTCAGAAGGACTGTTTAAAACAAAAAGCCCCCGAGGAGTGAGTCATATTTTCCCTCTGAGAAGTCTGCAGATCTGAACCCAGAATACTGTTAAGCCTGGTAGTCATTACTCTTTCATTTTTTTAAACTGCAACATGATGCTGCCACAGATAGAGTGACTATACTAGCAGAGTGGTGGTGGGGTTTGTAACAATTCTAGTTACACCTTAAGACACCTTTCACCCCAAAGGATAATGGCTATATCATGCATGGAAACAGACATTTAAAATGCCTCTCTTCTGAGCATTGGGTAGGCCTCAGTTAGAGCAGACTGGGAAGAGTTAAAGGAGAGCAACAGAAAGGATAGAATGTTTGGAAAATGAAACCTACTATGTATGGAAAGCTTAGAGAACCGAATGTGTTCAAGCTAAAGGAAAGCAGATAGGAAGGAGAAACTGAAACTGTACATGCATAAAGTGACTCAACATGTGCAGACAAATTATGAAAGGAAACTGTTGTGAGGAGACAAACTCTGCAAAACCTTATTTAAAAAAAATCAGGGTTGAATCTTGTTCAAACACTTTCCTGGAGAAATCAGTATTTTCAAAATTCTCCCCACTGCTGGAGCCTTTCACTGTGGCAATGCAAGATTCTGGCAGGGGGTGGGCAGTGGAGGAAGGTTCAGCCTTTCCCCACTGTCCACACCCTGCCAGAACCTTTCCCTGCTGCTGGTCTTTCCCTGCTTCAGGGGAAAGACTCCAGCGGTGAGGAGGCAGCAGGACACTACACTGCTAAAAACAGCAGTGGAGACAGGAAGGCAATGTGTGGGGAGTAGAGAGGCGTGTAGAGTATGTACTCGGGTACATAGCCACACCCTGCAGGCATGTCTGTACTTGCCTACGCCTTGCCTCACAGTCTATGCTGCTAGTTACCTCCATGCTAAGGGAGGTCTACGTGTATGTACACTGCATCAGGGGTTCTCAACCTTTTTCTTTCTGAGGCAGCCCCAACATGCTATAAAAGCTCCACGGCCCACCTGTTCCACAACAACTCTTTTTCTGCATATCCAGTAGATTAAAAGCCAGGGCTGGCATTAGGAGATAGCAAGCAGGGCAATTGCCTGGGGCCCTATGCCACAGGGGACCTGCAAAGCTAAGTTGTTTGAGCTTCAGCTTCAGCCCAAGGCTGTGGAGCTCGGGCTTGAGCTTCAGCCCCAGTGAGTCGAACACCTGCCCTACTCTCTGGTTTATTTTGATGTTTCCTCTGAAACCTGCTCACGGCCCCCTAGTGGGCCCGAGACCGCTGGATGAGAACCACTGCACTACATGCCGCTGAAAGAAGCGTGTAGTGGAGATGTACCCTACAGCACCACAGTGGTGCGCGGTATTCTGAAGGGAGACAGACGTGGTAAAAAGGATCAGTTTTCACTACCCAATTAATTCTTTTCTATGTCTCAATCAAGTCTCTTTTACGCTTGTTTTTCTTCCAGTTTTTGTAGTTGTTCCTACCACTCTGCAAACTATTTTGATTTCCAAATCAAGCTGAGTTAAAATACCATAAGAAAAAAGGCAATTTTCTGGGTTTTTTTGTTCAATGGAAACAAAATACCATCTTTTCCCACAGACAACTAGATTTGTCTCCTTAACTGTTTTATTCTTAAATTTAATTGCCCACCAGATGGCAATGTGTACCAAGATTTTCCATACCACAGATACTAGATTTCCCGCTGATCCTCTGACACTACAATTACAAGACTTCAGACTGTTCTCCTCTTTTCACCCCTGACATGGGAAATTCCACAAGCACACAATGCTGGTATTATGGTAGAACTTTTCCTCTTCCTGCAAGTTTTTCTGTAGAGGAAAGGATTTGTCCCCGTCAGGAAGTTTTCCTGATATTCAGCTTAAGTTTTCTTTTTAATTTCATTCCATTCCAGTTTGAGACCCTCAGGTCTTGTCTTCACTACCGCGCTATATTGGCGCATCTGCATTGATGCAGCTGCCCCGATCTAGCACATCTGGTGAAGACGTACTATGTCAACCGGAGAGCGCTCTCCCATCAACGTAATTACTCCACCTCAACGAGAGGCCACCGACATAGCACAGTGTGGACATCATTTTAAGTTGATATAACTTACGTAGCTCAGGGGGGTGACTTTTTCACACTCCTGAGTGACATAAGTTATATCGACTTAAGCGGTAGTGTAGACAAACCCTTAGTCTGCCAACTGTCCTTCAGGGAGTGAATTAGAATTTGATATTTTGGTATCATTCTTCAATAGGATTCACTCTGCTGAGTAGAAGATCCGGCTCAACAAGTGGAATTTTAAGATCCCAGGACTATGCTTCTAATCAGACCTCCTTGCACACACTAAATAATTCCTCTCCCTCTTCTTTGTACCTGTAGACGGCCACACATCCCTCCCTGAGTCATCACCAAGTTGAGCTAAACCCACTAAATTCTTAATATCTACTCAGGAATCAGTTGCTGTAGAGGTCCCTCATTTTTATTGAGCTTCTTTGAGCTCCAAATTGTCTGCCTCCATTTAATATAATGCTTATGCCTATCATTGTTAATTGACTAATTAATACTCAGTAAACTTCCAAAGGGTGATGTATTATTCCATTTTGTAGATGGGGAAACTAAAGCAGATATGAACTGACTTACCTGAGGCCACCTAGATGCCAAGCATTCCCCTGGCATAATGGACTCTTTCATGAGCACATAGCCAGCTCTACACCAACCCCTCACCTCAGAGCAGTGGGTACCTGCTTGTATGCGTGCATTACAATAGAGTCCTGATACACATTCACATAAGCAATAAAAACATCTGTGCTTACATTTAAAAAAATAGTTTGGACTCTCTCCAGCAGAAAGGAGGAATGCAGTATTTTCCTCTCTAAAATTTTTTTTTTTTAAATCTAGCAAAGAGCAGAGCTTAATGATGTCTGAATAACACCACTTGGATTACATCCAGGGAAGATCTGTAGGCAATCCAGAATTTTGGCCTTCCTAAATAAGTACATCTTTCTAGGGTTGAATTATCCAACAGCGTGTGCTTAAAATGATCCAAATTTATCTGGAAAGGATGGAGGTTTTGTTACTGTTACAATTTTTACTACACACAAGTAGTTAGGTGCCAGAGGTTATCATCAAATTGAAACAATGATTAAATTTACTGGGGATTGAATGAAGTGGAAGGCCCAGTAAATGTGTTTAGTTAATAAATAGTCACTTATTTTCTTGGAAATGTGACAGCTCCAACTGACTTGGCGGGTGAATAAATACATAAATTTCCACAACATCCCTGTATTAACAGCTGAGTCTTGGTTCTGCTTACATGTTATCTCAGCAAACTACAGAACTTTAAACATTATTAAACATATTACTTCTGTTACAGTTGTAGAAATATTTGTAATAATAACCACAGTGCGGGTTGCTTGTTGGCAACAGTTCTTTTTTTGTAAACAAAAGAATGAAACATTTCACTGGTGCGTCCACTAGAAAATTAAAACAAATCAAGAGTATTTGAGGATATTTGGTACTTGACAGAAAAAGTCAAATTTTACAATTTAATCAGTGCACCTGGCTCCTGTCATGTTCTCCATTCATGTAGTCTCAGCAAGCAGCTGGTTAACAGCCAATTTCATGCACAAATTAGGCTTTGTCTACACTACAAAGTTTTGTTGGCAAAAGTTATGCTGCTTTAATTAAAGTGCGTTAAATAAAACCGCTGTTGCATGTCCACACTAGCTCCTTGTGTCGGCAGAATGCATCCACACTACAGTCCTTGCATCGACACAGAGAGCAGTGCACTGTGGGTAGCTATCCCACTGTGCAACTGGCCGTAGGGTGCTTTGGGAAGGGTTTGCAATGCCTCATGGGCAGGTACGGCATCACATGATGCAGGTTTCTCAATTCCATCGTTCCAGGGGCATCCGAGTAGGTTGTCAGCCACTTTTCAACTGAGGTGGGGTGGGGGAGAGGAGAGCAGTGTGTCTGGGGTTGAGGAGACAGCAGGCTGACCAACCTATCCTGAAGCAGGGGGAGGGAAATATCCTCTCCCCCCCCCCACGTCAGCCCCCAGCTCTGCTCCGCACAGCAGTCTCTCCCGAAGCAGCCTGCTCTGCCTGCCGGCCTGCCTATGGTTCTGTGATTCCCTTGAGTTCTCCCCCTCCACAGCCTGTCTCAGTTACTGGGAGCAGCATCCTGAGCAGCTCTGTGAGCAATCCCTGCTGAGAAATGTCAAAGCAGCACAGCAGTCCCTCCCCCTCCCCCCGCCCCATTCCCGCTCCCTGTGACAGCAGGCTGCCTGCGGCTGTTCCTAGTGCAGGGCAGAACAGGAGCATTCCACGTTAATGGTTAGTTCCTGGAGCAGAGCAGCACGCTCAGCTGTCAGATACTTCCCGAAGCTTTGAAAGGGGAGGGGCACATGCTGCAGGGCAGCAGAGATTAAAACAGTGAGCAGAGATGTCATGGCAGGCATTGTGGGATCCAGGAAGTGGGATGGGTGGAAGCCAAAGGACCTCCCCCCAGCCTAAGGGAAGGATCCACAGGTCCGGGCTTCCAAATGATTGCGGGGGACAACTAAAGATATAACAGGAACGGGAGTGAGATCACAGGGCTAAACAAAGGGAACCTGACAGGGACACCGAGCAGAGAACCCCAGACAGCACCCACTGCTCCTCAAAGGTGTCAAGGGAGCCACACCAATTATGTCGACAAAACAAACAGCAGTGTCTACACTGACACTTTGTCACTTAACTTTGCTGCAAAAAGCTGTATGCCTCTTGTTGAGGTGGTTTTGTTTTGCCGGCAAAACAGCAATGTTTTGCCACCAAAAGTAGCTTTGTGGTGTGGACACCTCCCCTGTTTTGTTGGCCAAAAGCAGCTTTTGCCGACTAAACTTTGTAGTGTAGACAAGGCCTTACACTGCCCAAGAAGTTTATCAAACTAGCCTTTACAGAACAACTGTCCCTTGATTGGGGCCTGATCCAACTCCCACTGCAGGCAACAAAATTCACTTCAGGGGAGTTGGAGTGAGCATCCTACAGGACTGCTGGGGACGGGAGGAAATTAGTTATATTATTTAAGAAATAGTATAAAAGCATGTAATTAGACACTTTTAGGCCCCAATTCAGGAAAGCAATTCAGGGAGGCAGCATGGCCTAGCTGATAGTGCTCAGAACTAGAACTCAGGAGACTTTGGTTCTGTTCCCAGATTGGCCACTGCCCTGCTGGGTGACTTTGGGCAAGTTGCTGTGCCTCAGTTTTCCCATCTGTAAAATGGAGATAATGATACTACTGACTTCCTTTGTGAAGTGCTTTGAGATCTGCTGATGAAAAGTGCTATAGAAGAGCTAAGTATTATCCTGGAAAGCATTTAAGTACATGCCTGTGCACTTTCCTGATAGCATAAGCAGGTGCTGAAATATTTTCTTGAATTGTGGTCTTAACCCATGTAGCACAAGGCAGAGTTAAGGTTGTGTATGCTCACTTAGTTGTGTTATTTCTCATCTCTTCATTGATTAACCATGTAAATGTAATGGTCTGAACTATTGTTTTTTTAAATATAGTTTCCTAGGTTCTCCTATTTTTCAATGAAACCAGATAGAAGCAAAGTACTATAATCAGGAATTATTTGGTTTGACATCAGGGTTGGAAGGTTCTGTCCTATGCAAAGGAGGAAGACAATGAGGACTCAGTGCGGGAGACTCTTGCAACGCTCAATTTCCTTGAGTGCACACCTTTATACACACCAGTATTAAAACTGCTGGACTGAGATTCACTTACTCAGCAGGTGAGTCTAACAAATCTTGATTAAGGCAAACCACTCAGAAAGTAGTGATCAGATACAAGTGGAAACCGCAACAGGACAATCTCATCACAGTCACCTCCAGCAATGGACAATACAGCTTCAATCTCCATTTGTTACAAACTTATTTATAACTTTCTGTTATCTTTTCTTATACAGTACCTCCTCGCTTAACGTTGTAGTTATGTTCCTGAAAAATGCGACTTTAATTGAAACAATGTTAAGCGAATCCAATTTCCCCATAAGAATTAATGTAAATGAGGGGATTAGGTTCCAGGGAAATTTTTTTCACCAGACAAAAAACTATTTTTATATATATATATAGATAGATATAAATACACACAGTATAAGTTTTAAACAAACAAGTTAATACTGTTCACAGCAATGATGATTGTGAAGCTTCGTTGAGGTGGTGAAGTCAGAGGGTGGAAGAGGGTAGGCTATTTCCCAGGGAATGCCTTGCTGCTAAATGATGAACTAGCACTCGGCTGAGCCCTCAAGGGTTAACAGATTGTTGTTAATGTAGCCTCACTC
Organism: Emys orbicularis; assembly: GCF_028017835.1. NCBI lineage: Eukaryota > Metazoa > Chordata > Testudines > Emydidae > Emys > Emys orbicularis. Next base: position 35,130,337 of record NC_088689.1, on the reverse strand, counting down.
TACAAGGCAGCATGAATGGAGGGAGGGGAGACAGCATGGCAGACAGAGACACACACCCTGTGTGTGTGGGAGAGAGATGTGCATTGCCCCTTTAAGTATGCTGACACCATTCTAAGTACGTTGCCTTTAAAAAGATCAGTAAGTTGAGATAGCAGCTGCGGCCAGCAAGTTCTCTCCATCCTGAGCCCTGTCCTGTCCCCACCCTGCTCTATATGGCGAAGGGGTAAGCAGGGGGGAGGGGGGACACCCTGACATTAGCCTCCCTCTTCCCTCCTCCCCTGCACAGCAAGCAGGAGGCTCCCGGGAGCAGCTCCAAGGCAGAGGGCAGGAGCAGCACATGGCAGTGGGGGGAGGGACAGCTGAATTGCCGGCAATTGATAGCCTGCTGGGCAGCTGCTGCACAGGGAACTTAGGGGAACGGGGAGCTGATAGGGGGGCGGGGAGCTGATAGGGGGGCTGCCGGTCCACCCTGGTTCCAAGCCCCCACCAGCTAGCTCCAACGGGCTGCTCTTCCTGCAAGCAGTGGACAAAGCAGGCGGCTGCCAAACAATGTTATAAGGGAGCATTGGGCAACTTTAAATGAGCATATTCCCTAATTGATCAGCAATGTAACAATGAAACAACGTTAACCGGGATGACTTTAAGTGAGGAGTTACTGTATATACACATATTAGTCTCCCATTTCCATGTTAACTCTCTTCCCCTGTCAATACAGGTTTAGTGTTAGTTCAAGCCAGTTTCTTCTAGCTTTCTCTTTTATTTTCCTTACAAACATGGTTACTCTGCATCTTTCTTACACTTGTGCAACACTATACACGATTACTCTGCAATTTGTTACACATACAGTTCACTTATGCATATGCTGTTAAATATGATCAGAAAAGACTCTTAAATAACAGGAGGCTTCTAATCACACCTAAATATGGCTTCACTTCCAACACTCCCTACTGTGAAGCCATAGAATCTATTCTATGGCTTCATCAAGCCTGTATTTCATATATATCTCTTCTCTTTCCTAACAGCCTAACCATGCTCCTAATCTTCCAAATCAATGCAATTAACACCACTAGTATTATGTCTTGCAGTTACAAAGCCAATTGATATCATGCATATCCTTGAATGTTCCCCAATGCTATATGCTAACCTCCACCATGGAGCATTTCCCAGCATATCTATGTCACTGAATATTTTGATTCTCCCGGTTTAAGGTCAACACATGTTCTGAAAGTTGACTCATTAAGGCCTGCACATTAAATGTAATGGTGGTATCATTTGACTTAACAGTACCTGGGCAACACCAATCAGAGGACCATCAACTGACAGACTGTGGATCTCATGTTGGGGAACTGGAAAAATTACCTTGTCCCCTATTCGGGTAACCTTCCTTGGACCTAAGCCTACAATTGACCAATCATAACATCAAACTTGTGTCCCATATTGAAAGTGTCTGACGCATGAGATTGCACAATATTTGCCTTCTCCAGCCTTTGCAACCTTGGCTTGACCTTGTCCCCATTGCCTCAGCCATATTGTGCAATTTTGGGTTTCTTTATCCAAGATGAACTCAAACACTGGCAATGCACTTTGCAGTACATCACAATGACATAGCCCAGTACCATGCCTCTTGAAACAACATAAGGTATCTGGCGCTTCCCATACCCCCCTCCCATCCTTAGCAGTACCTGAGGACAAATGACATATTCCTTTGATGTGTTACCTGCTATAGTAGGTTCCAACATCCTTATGGATGGGACACTATACACTTAATACCTCACTTAATTCTGTGGCTACAGGTATTGCTAGTATCACAGGAAGTATCCAAGTTTCATCAAGATTGCACCTCTTCTGAGTGTGAGAGACCCTTGAGTTACACCTAATCCTCAACAAATCTACTTCTTTTATTTCTGTCCATTATTCCAACATCTTATTTGTTATGAACCCAGGCACTTCCACACCTTGAGTTTCCTTTAGTCCTACCCGTAGTTCCTGTATTAGGAAGCTGCCATACCACAAACAGGTGATTGCCTTCAATACATTAGTTCATGATTTTTCCCATTTCATGGACGACTGCTTCCACTTCCCTAGAACAACTGTCCTGTTATTCTAGCACCCTGAACATCCTTTAAATCCCCCCTTATATCCTGATTCTGTCATTTATTTAACTTTAACAAGTTTTGCAATTGAACTCTCACTTTCTGATTTTCCTCCCGCAACATGGTGATATACATATGATTCCATGGTGATGTTGCCAATGCCCCCAACTCCTAGTACTGTTCCTATATCTCTTTTACATCTTTCTCCCTGCCTCTTTCCCTTTTAAGGCCACCAAATTTCCTCCAATGCTAACCCATCCACTGATTGTCTAAAATTTTGCACCATTTTTGCTATCATTTGCATATAGAAGTGCACATATTTTGCATGACTGAGCTGCTGTGGTAATATAAAATTGGTTAAATTCATTACTACAGGTATCATTTGGTACTGTACATTATACATAATCTGATGTTCACAATTTATCACTAATCCATTGTCAGGTCCTGCCTCTCTTTTGGGGCACGGTTCATCACCTTGGTTCAGTTCTGGAGTAGGAGACGCTCTTACTCCAGTATATTCAGGAGTGGTAGTGGTACTCTGCCAGTCCTTAATGACATTCCCAGAGCCGGTCAAAGTCTCAGTCACTTTCACTTTCCTGGCATGGTGGGTGGATTCCTGGGCAACAGTTCAGTGATCTGCTCAAGTAACTGTAATATTTCCTGTGTGTATTAACTGCATGCTGTGAATAGCCACCTTAGCCATTATCATCCATTTAAACACATCACCCTTTGTAGATCCCCCAGTCCAAGTCCCTGATCCTGAGATTTACTTGGGCTGCAGGATCCTTCATCTTGGCTGCAGTCCAGTCTGTACCGGAACACTGTAGGCTTTCCTGCACGATTACTTGGGAACCGTAAGGCTAGGGTGGCATTCTACCTCTCATGCACCTGTCACGGCTTTGTTTCTCTGCTGTATCCCAAATTCCACAGACCCTAACGTAGTGCATATTATGCCTCACAAGATGATCAAAACCTGAGAGAAAACAATTATTCTCACTTCCCTCTTTTTTACATCAGTAGATTCCCTCCTGTCCTTCCCCTTGTATGGTTTCATCTGCGTAACACACAGCCATTGATTCACCACCCCTTTTCATCCTTTATCCAAACCAGATATACTGATGGACTAGCTTTGTCCATTACATACCCAGGATCCTCCCAAATGGCTTTTGGAAGGGCTTTTTATCTGAAACATATTGCACAAATCCCTGCTCCCTAACTTCATACTCCTTGCCAGAAGCTTGGCCATAGAAATAACTTCTCATTTTTCACTTGCCTTCCCCTAAATTAAGCAGCTCACATTCTAAACTGCAATTTTATTTTTCTATCCTCGTTCTTTTTGCTGATACAGACTAACACAGCTACCACTCTGAAGCTTTGAGTATGTTTTTCACAGGCAAGAGAACTTTTTGTTGTTGTTTTTGGTCTGGGCTCCGTTAATTGCTATATTTTGGCAACATTACATTTTACTGACACTTTGATTTCTCTGTTCTTTTCTGAGGCTCAGCCAACATAGATTTCAGTAGTTCTGCTGTTACACTTTTTACTATTCTTTCTCTGACAGGCGATGGTAGCTGTTGTGTTATTCATTTTTTTCTTCTTTACTTACTAGGTATTTCCCCCTTCTCTTTTTTGTTTTTATTGTTGTTGTTTAATTATAGACATCCTTTTATACACTTGCACTTCCCCTCTAACACTTTAACACTTGCACTGCCCCGGCTGTCTATTTTCCTCTGAGCTCTGCAGTGTTCTGAGAGTCTGTGCAAAACAGCTTTTAACTTCACATTTCCTGAAATCACTCAGCATCAGTTTTTCATTGTCAAGTAAAACATTTCCCAAGGCCTCGTTGGCTGCTGAATCTGGGATTGTAAACTTTCTGTCTTTTCACCCAGAGTGATCCAGTTTTCAGCCAGTGTTTTTGGCAGATTCAAGCTTACCTCTGTGCCTTTTATATTCATTTTTCAGCTTAGCACAGTTTGTCTGCAAAACTGTACTCCCATACACAGTCCTTTAAGGATGGCTGCTTTCTGTTGTCTCAGGCTGTAAATAATCACATGGATAGAGTCCACTGCCTCTCTAGGGTACCGATACTATTTCTAGGGAGGGAAAATCCTGTCCCTGAACCTGGAACATATATCTATCCTCCCACACTCATCTTCAGCAAAAATTTCAACAATTTTTTGCACAGCTCCAAAACCTCAGCATCTGTCACATGCTTCTGCCAATCTAAAGAATGAACCTCCTTAACTGTAAACACTGTGTGAGCCATAGCTATTGATATGTTCTCTTTGTCCTTAGAGATATTCCACAGCAAATGCACCATACAACCCCCAGCGTTCATCCAATCTGCTCCTAAAATCTTTGTAGAATAATCATCCACACAGCTATGAGTAACAGAAAACTACCTACAGTGACATCTAAGGGTTTAGTAAGCCAGACAGTGGCTCCTTGCCCTGTCACGCTGGTCATGGTAATACACTGTTGTGGGACATCCCCTGCCTGAATTCTAGATGTTAAAGAGACAGACCCTCCATTATCAAATACAGTTTGCCTACAATTGCTTCACATAACTGATAACACTTCGAGACATCCTCACTCATCCAAAATAATGTGAGTAAATCCTCAATGACTGGGAGGAGATGCAGTATACCTAGCAGTTCCAACTGGTGGACTATGCCCTGTCCCCAAGGTCAGCTCCTAGAGTTTCTGCACCTCTTCCTCCAGTTCCTCATTATGCCTCTGCACGTCATAAAAGGTGATCCAGGGGCTCTCATGGCTGCCTCCTTTTCCTTGGCCACATTCTCTCCAATACCCAGGAGTTCCTGTGTTACCCTCAGAATTGGATCCTCTCACCCCCTGGGTCCTGAGCCTTACCCTCCTGGGTACGCCGACAAGCACCTTCTGCTGCTTTCTCAACCAACATCTGAATGTAAGTACGGCCCCTATCAAACCCCATTTTAGCTGCCTCTCTCACCTCTGGAAGTTGCCCATCTATAACAAGTTGTGGGTAGCTTGGACCATCACAAGTTGAATTATTCACGATCAGAGAATAAGAAAAAAAAAAGTCACTCTTCATATTCTGCCCAGGGCTTGTTCGCTTTCTGTTTAACTGCACCAACAATGGTGATTGCCACAACAGACCTGAATAAAACTCAGATAAGCTCTGACCACAGGAACTGCCACTGTCCCTAAGCTCCATAGCCCTGTGGAATACACTGCCCAACCCCAGAGCTGATGCCCTTTTGCAAAATTCTCTCCCAATCTCCTCTAATCAGATCACAAAATTCAACCTGCTCCCCAGTTTTCACAAGCCACTGTAGAACTTCCTCTATGCCCCCACTTCGGAGCCAAGGACCTATTTCTTTCATTATGGCTGAGCCTCCTCTGGGCAAAAGATTTTAACCTTCACATCTGTACAGGTACCACCACCCTGATTGTTTTGGACTCTGGACGTGATTATAGGCTCCACAGCACCAAGGGCTTTAGAATCCACATTGTTCAAGGAACGAAAAAGTGGATTATAAGGAGCTGGAACCACTTCAGACAGTGCAACACTGTCCACATTATGCCATTTTTCCTTCCAAAAGTTTCACTGTGATTAAAAGTTCCTGTCAGTTCTGTATTTTCCAACAGCTTCTAACTGTGTTTACAATGTACCATGCTGCTCCTTGAGGGCATGTCTACACTGCAGAATAAGCCCTAGGTTAGTGGGACTTGACACAGTTGAGCCATGTAAGGGAACTCCTGGGTCTTGAGCATCTACATTGTTTTTAAGCCATAATATGAAGAAAAAGGAAGTAAAACTCAACAGTGACATCTACTTCCTAAGTTTCCCAGACCTGAAGATCTCTGAATAAGCTTGAAAGCTTGTCTCTCTCACCAACAGAAGTTGGTCCAAAAAAAGATATTACCTCAGCTACCTTGTCTCACTAACCCTACGTTAAGACTTTCTAATCTGTGCTTGAACCTGGGGCTCTGGCATCCACACTGCAGCACAGAGACCTGAGTCAAAGTAACCCTATCCCAGAATCCCTCGCTCCTGAAATGTGGCTGCTCTAAACCCAGGACAGTGATGCACTGCAGGAAACCTTAACTGCCCGCCCTGCATGTTACAGGAAGTTTGACCAGCCTGTCGAGCAGTCCTTTGGGTCTGTGCACTCCTAGCCACTGGAGTCAGCAACATGGAAAAGGAGCCTTTTGATGAACTTCTCTTGCTTGCACTTTCATTCCTGTGTCAGGAAACTGGCAGAGCATCTGCAAGGCACTAGTGAACAGTTTGGTGGCATTTTCTGTCCCACCCTGATGGAACTGGAGGAGGAGGAGGAGTTCCCTGGCATCGCAGACTCACACTGGCAGATGCTGCTCAGTATAATTGACATAGCGACTGTGGCCCGCTACATCCACACCCCTGGGATGGCCAGCAGTGGATCCAGCACTTTTGCATGAAGAAAGCCACATTTCTGGAGTTTTGTGAGCAGCTTGCCCCCACTCCACCCCAGCATAATGAGACACAACTCAGGTCACCCTTGCCAATCCAGAAGTGGGTTCCTATAGACGTCTGGTAGCTGGCTATCCCAGACCGCTACAGGTCCGTTGCCAACCAGTTTGGGGTTGGAAAGTCGACTGTGGGTAAAGTTGTGGCACAGTAATTGAGGCAATCAGGCGTGTGGTTTACCCCAAGGTGGCATGCATTAAAGATATTCCAGCGGTAATTGCTGGCTTTGAGAGAATGGGGTTTCCTGCCTGTGCCAGGGCCATTGATGGGACTCACACTCCCATAGTTTGCCCTCCTCAAGGAGCACAAGTACGTAAACCACAAAGGATACTACTCTATTATTATGCAGGCACTAGTGGACCAGAGAGGCACATTTATGCATGTCAATGTGGGCAAGTTCATGATGCCACAGTTTTCGGCTGCTGAGAAGTTTATATTCATGGACAGGCTGGGAGGCTACTCCTACCAACTGACATAAACAAGGTTACTGTCCTCACTGTTATTCTGGGGGACCCCTCAGTACCCACTTTTGCCTTGGCTTATGAAACCATACCCTTATCTCAGATGCCCTGGCAAAAGGAGATTTCATTCCACTCTCAGCAGATGCAGAATGGTTACTGAATGCGCTTTTGGCAGATTAAAATCCCCTTGGAAGTGTCTACAGACCCATTTGGATTCTAGTCATCAATGCTGTGCACATTACTGTGGCTTGCTGCACTCTTCACAACCTTTCTGAATAGACCTATGACAGTGAGGGGACACTGGGTTGGTATGCTCAGCCAGAAAGTGCACCTACCTCTGCGGGAGCTGGTTTCACCAAGGCAGCAGAAGTAGGGGATGCTTTGTGTTCTCACCTTATGTACTTGCCTGGCCCAATAGAAGAGGGGGGAATAATGTCTGTACAAATGTGCTTGTGGGGAAAAGTGGCTCAATTTTTTGGGAGTGGGAGGGCTGTGCTTGGGAGGAGGGTGGGCTTGATTGCCATGCAATGTAAGACTGAATGACATGATGAATAGTGAATGGGGGGGTGGGGTAGGAGGGGCAGAATGGGTGTATTGACAATGTATAGAAATGTGAATTGCTGTACCTAGCTAAACGGAGGAATACTGTTTGCTTACTAATGCTTAATTGCTCCTGAACATGTTTGTAGCTTTATCATCTCAAATCATGATTGTATGATGTGATGCAATGATAGCAATAAACTTTCCTGAAAACATAAGCTTTATTTGTAAACATGTCTTAAAATAGTAAACCAGTCCAGCTGCCATTACAAAACCAGACACAAAAAAGGGCAGGGAATAGTAAATCATGACACAATCCCCCTACAGCTGCATGTCCCCTGACCCCACGTTCTTCTTTCCCTGCTTTACACATTTTCCCCTCACTTGGCAGCAGAGGTTCCACCAGAGAGGGGGTGAAGTGGGAAGGCTGCATGGGGTTTAGTTACCTTGGCCCAGCCGCGCATGAGCAGGTGCTTGGGGCGGCCAAGTGGAAGGATCCCTCGGTCCCTCTTGGAGGGAAGGACCTGCCCCCGAATTGCCGCCGAAGAAGAAAGCGACGCGGTGGAGCTGCCGCCGATCGTGATCGTGGCTTTTTTTTCCCCCCCGCCGCTTGGGGCAGCAAAAACCCTGGAGCCGGCCCTGCTCATGAGTCATGAATGCATGGGCTGCTCTGAAATGGAGTTGTCCAAGCTACTGCTGGACTGAGGGTACATTGCAGGGTGATCATCATGTCATGGTGCTCAGGACGCAGCAGGAGCCATTATGGACAGGAGTTGCTGGAACAGTTCTCTCTGTTGAAATCTGTTCCCCTCCCTTAGCCACTGTTCCTGTTCCAGGAACTGCTTTGCAAGTGCCTGCTCCCTCGTTGAAACCCTGTCCTCCACTGGGGCAGCGTGCCTCAGTCTTTCCTCCTGCCTGTCAGCATGCCGTTATTCCAGTCTGTTGTCCCTCTGCTTCTGGTACTGGACCTGCTGGTCTGCCCTCTCAGAACTTCATCACGGAAACGCTTCCTTTTGGAACATTCGGTGAAGGTAAGTTGACATAGGGATCAAGTTCCTGAAGAACAGCAGGCAGTGCAGGCTGAGGGGCCTGAAACAGGCCAAGAAACAGAAGGCTATTATCTAAACTAGCCCATAGGAGGAGCACAGAATTAATTATTGTGGACTCTCAAGGACATAAAATGTAACGTTTCTAAAGTGAACCAACACATATTGTGAAGGGGTGTTTCACGCCTCATACTGTCTCTGGATACAGCCTTGTTAATTGTAGTTACAGAAGTGTAGAGACAATGGTACATTTAAAATTATAACCTTTTTTCTGTTTCATAGAAATTTCATAACTAATTGCCATATGGGGCTGGTGGTGAGGGAGATGTGTGTAGTGTCCTGTTTGCAAAAGGCTTTTCTGCTATTTTAGGTCTTTCACATTTTGGAAGGCATAACTGTTCTGATGCCCTATTGCCAGAGAGACAACAAGGAGTCTGGTGGCACCTTAAAGACTAACAGATTTATTTGGGCATAAGCTTTTGTGGGTAAAAACCTCACTTCTTCAGTTGCATCTGAAGAAGTGAGGTTTTTACCCACGAAAGCTTATGCCCAAATAAATCTGTTAGTCTTTAAGGTGCCACCAGATTCCTTGTTGTTTTTGTAGATACAGACTAACATGGCTACCCCCTGATACTATTGCCAGAGAGGGATGTTATTCCAAGCTGTTGAAAGGAAACCTGCAGTGTATGCAACTGACGTATTTAACAGCACATTTGTGAGTGATTAGTCAGCTATAGAGGGGGCCTGGAAAATACACCCTTCCCCACATTGTATAACTAGCTATCTGGAGCTCCTGCTTCAGGAAATGCTTGCAGCTATCAGTGGTCAGGACTGAGTCAGAATCCATGGGGAATCAACATGATGCTGTATTAGCTCACAGATGGCTTACCCAGTTATTGCTGTACGTAAATGTGCTGAAATCTACAGCTTTTCTCCACTCCACATCCAGCACAGTTCTGGGGAAAAACTGACACCCCACTTATACTTTGGAGAAATGATTTTGTGCCCCACAGACCGCATGGACTCTCGCTAGCTGAAATGGACTAGATTTGGAAACAGAATACTGCTTCCCAAACACACACACTCAGTTCACTGTTTACAGGCAGATCCATAGGGACAGGAGTAAAATTTCTTATTACTGAAAGGACTTCTGTGATTTAACAGTTAAGATATTCATAAACAGCTGTAAGGGTTGTTTGAAATTCCAGGTCGCCATTTTGAACTCCATGTGGTGATGGGAAGGGGAATGGGGGAGGCCAAGGCAGGGCCGCCGAGAGTGGGTTCGGGCCCCGGTGAAAAAAATTTTTCGGGCCCCCCAGCAAGGGCGGACTGGCTAAACAGGGCCGATGGGGGGGGAGTGGGAAGCGGGGCCCCGGGCCCCCTTCTGGACCGCTGGGCCCCAGTAATTTGTACGGCTTCCCCCCCCTCTCGTCAGCCCTGGGCTACTGTGATGCAATCTGCCATTAGTGGCCACATGCTGGTAGCTGAGGCTCATCATTTTTGTAATGCTTCTTAGAGCAGAAATCCTTCCCGTTCATGTGATAATAAACTGTACATTTGAGTCATACACTTACCAGACTCTGGGGCAGCTTCTGTCTCCAGTGGATGTGCTGCTGGCTCGGTAGCAGGTTGTTCCAGGGGAGGGGAGGAAAGAGGGGAAAATCAAACACTCTTCCAAATAGGGACTGAGAATTTGCTGTTGATCCTGATCTAGAGCCTACTCTGGGACTGGTTCCATTTAAAAAGACACTTCAAACTTCGCACTGGGAGCCTGCTGCTGGCTCCCACCAGTCCCCATGCTGGATTCAGGGGCCAACAGGGCACCACCCCGGCTGCCAGGACGTCATGAAGCATGATTGGCTCTGTGCTGAGTGCAGTGCCCAGAACCTGGTCAAAGCCATCATAAAATGGGCCTGGCATTGGCAAGTTGCTTGAGGTGTGGTTCTTGTCCCTGGTCTTCCAACACTCACTCTTCAGCTTCTTAATATGCTCCCTGCACTGGTCACCTCTCTGGAAAATCTCACACAGAGCTGCCAGCTTTTTAGCTGTCTCTGGTACACATGTCATTTCTGGTGCTTTTCTGAAGTCCACAGTTTTACTGGTCTCACAACAGAGATTCACCAAAATTTGGCTGTACTCCCTTCACCATGAAGCAGTTCGCTTGGCAAAAAGCTTGAGGGGATCATTCTTCATTGCAAACCCAGAGAGTGATATGATCGTGTGCTTGCAGACCGGTGATCAGAACGGAATGGGTTAACACTGACCTGAGCTGCTGCCATTTCCCAAGGGGGGAGAGGGTGACTTCCATTTTCAGTAGAGTGGATTGGAGATTGTTGGGATAGAGAGGACTAAGGAAGTTGTCCCATGGAATTGTGGGATACTTCTGACAGACTACTGGGACACAAGTCAAAAGGAGTTGCGTCTACACTGCAAAGCAATAGAGCGAACCCTGAGTCCCAGCTTGACTTGTGCTCAGACCTTGTGGTGTCCTGTGACCCTGGGTTTGAGTCCTGGGTTAGCACAATTGCAGCGTAGATGCAAGGGGGGTTAGACTTGAGCCCAAGCTCAAGCATGGGCTTACATTGCAGTGTAGACATACTGTAAGAAGCTCACATTCCTGAGTTTTCTCAAAGCCTCCAAACTTGTACACAGTGACCTTGTTTCTCAATTCTACTTCCTGCATTTCTTTAATCTGAGTTTTATATTTTCTGCATTCCAGTTTCAATGCTGTGTTTTGTTTCACAAAAGCTCTGGTTAGTCACTATTAACCCCATACCACCATACATCTTACCCTTTTCTTGCCAAAAAAGTGGCTTTCAAGCAGATTTGTCACTGCTTCAAGCAGATTGTGGCTTGTGAGGATGTTACATTGGGCAACCTGACATCAGCCTCAAGTAATCAATCTGTTTCTCTTCCACCGGAAGATTTCAAAACACTTTATAAACATGCATTATTTTGGAATCAGAGCATTTGTGTGAGGTGTAATCCCACTTAACACAAGAGAAAAGGTGCAGGCAAGATTAATAACTAGTCCAAGGCTACACAGGAAGATTGTGGCAGAGGCCCAAATCCTCAGAGGTATTTGGGTGCCAATCTCCCATTGAATGATCTGAGCCTAATTGACTTAAGTGGGGTTGCAGAGGGCAGCAAAAACAAATTACTTACTGTAAAGTAATTATTACACCATAGAGATTTTGAATTTCCTAGTTCACCAAACCCTGTTTTGTTCCAAATGAACTAACTGTTCTTTCTTTGCAATGCAACATTGTGTAGGATATCAAATAGGAAATAAGCTCTTGTAATTAAAGGGAAATCCAAGATTTCTATATGATAACAAAGAGTAGAAAGTCTAGGAACAAAGAATGCCAAAGATAGCATCCAGACAACAGGAAAGAATTGGAAAGTCTGTCTTCTTTAAAGCACAGCCAGACAGTCTCTTCCTCGAAAAGTTATCAGTTAGCTCGAATGTGCTAATCCTGCTATCCTTCCAGTAAATTCTATTTTGTCCTTTGGTTGTATATTTCTGAAGCTTGCTACTTAGTCCAAGTCATGTTCAATAACACACCAAGAGATATAAGGGAACTTAAGGATACGTGACATTCTTTTTCACATCCTTTCCAATTCAGGAAGCTTTTTCCACATTTCACCGCCACACCTTTATTTTTTCTAATAATAAATCTGTTATATTGAATTCAACTCAGGTGCATGCAAAGACTTACTTTCTTAACCTGACTTTGGACTGCATAGCTACATCATAGGTTCCTTCTTCCTTCTTATTAAAAAGCAATACAGTCCTTGGCAGGTGACTTCAGAAGAACTTCACTGAGGATTAGAAATAACATTTTCAAAAACACAGAAGTGACTTAGGAGTCCAAGTCCCACTTACAAAAGTGATGTAGGCTCTGGGTCAAGCAATGTACCAATGAATCAAATAACATGCTGTAGTTGTTCCACTTCCAGGGAAGTCTCTGTACCCAGAGGTGGGAGCTGCATTTGTGTTGTACAGATTTGTGATCTTAAACAATTGCTTGTACTTTTTTCCCTTTAATTTACAGTTACCCTAAGGATTTGTTTGAGAGTTCTCTTTTTCCCTACTGACAGCTACTCTGTGACTGCACTACTAACACTAACATTTTAGGTGCCTTTTGGAGAAAAAACCCCCTCATTATTTTTGCGCTGAGCAGAGTTACTGTCTTATTAAGTGGCCTTACTCATTCTGCTACTGAAAAGTTTTGTAATTACATAAAGAAAAATATTGTCTGTAATTCTTGTAATTAAATTGGCAACAATTTTCTTCTGACCCCACCGCTGAAAGATTTGACATTCTCAATTAGTTTCATGGCATTTAGCTATCAAATATACTCAGAGTATATTACCAGAAGAGTTATTCAAGCTGAGTGTCCTGTCTGGAATCTTCTGCCCAAACCAAACATTTTTTCCTGGAAGTGTCCTTGAACTTGTGCTTCTTTTCCACCAGGGCCCTTTACTTTGGTGTTTACTGTAGCTTCTGCATTGCAGTAGGTTGCAGCAATGCTTCTCTGCAGTTTGTACATTCTGGTGGAACATAAGAGAAAGTTACTCACCTTGTGCAGTAATTGAGGTTCTTCGAGATGGGTGTTCTTGTAGTGGTCAGGTGACAGTGCGTCCCAGCACTGTTGATTGGAGATTTTCGGTAGTAGTGCCTGGTCGGGCTGTGTGTGCACCATAGCTGTCTCTCAGCACTGTTGGAGTCTCGTTCAGCATGCACACTGCCCGACCCCCTCAGTTCCTTCTCTACCATAGAGTCCTAGTATCGAACTCCAAAGTAGGGGGAGGAGGGTGGGTAGTGGAGCACCCACAGGGCCACATATCTCAAAGAACCACAGTTACTACATAAGGTGAGTAACCCTCTCTTCTTCAAGTGCTGTGCCTGTGGGTGCGCCAGTTCAGGTGAATGTAGAGCAGTGTCCTTTACAGCTGTGGGGACTTTGAAGTTATATGCATAGTGGAAGAGGAGAGGGCCTTAAGGCCTAGTATGGCATCAGCTGTGGAATCCTGTGTGATCGCATAGTGATTGGTGAAAGTATGTTCTGATACCCATGTGGCAGCCCTTCAAATTTCTGAAATAGTACATTGTACAGGAATGCAATCTGATCCCTATCGGGGGTTCCGTCTTATTTGTTTGGTAACACAAGTGAAGCCTCTGTTTGGATATGGCAGCCCCTTTGGACCATCCCGTCATCAAGGTAAAGAGCCTTGGGGATTTACGGAAAGGTTTCATTCTGTCTAGGTAGAAGGCTATCACTTGCCTAACGTCCAGGATGCGTAATGCTGCTTCCTGTTAATTTTTGTGAGGTTTAGGATAGAATATAGGGAGATGAATAGGTTGGTTAATGTGGAAGGTTGCCACTTTGGGAAGGAATTTCAGGTGAGGTCACAGTGTGACCTTGTCTCTGAAGATCATGTATGGTGGATTGGCCATTAGTGCGTTTACCTCGCTAACCCTTCTCGCAGATGTGATAGCTGCCAGGAATGCTAGCTTCATGGACATGTGTAGTAAGGAGCAGGTAGCCAGAGACTAAAAAAAGAGGTCTCATGAGTCCCTTGAGGACAAGGTTTAGGTCCCACGTGGGAGTGGGCTAAGTGTACATCAGGGTGGAGATTCTGGAGGCCAGCTAGAAAATGTTTTGTAGTCGGATGTGTAAATATCGAGAATCTGCCGATCTTCTCATGGAAAGTGTTGATCATCGCGAGGTGTACCTTGATAGAGCTTAAGGACAGACCTGAGTTCTTCAGCTCTAAAAGGTACTCTAGCACCATAGGGGTGTGAGCTGGGGGTTAGGCTGTTTGGTTAGGCTCCATGTGGAAAACCATTTCCATTTTTGCAGGTAAGTATTGCGTGTGAATTTATGCCTGCTGTTCAATAACACATTTGACTTGTTCTGAACAGGTTAACTCATGTAAATGGAACCATGGAGGAGCCATGTTTTCAAATGGAGTTTCTCCAAGTCGGGTGTAGGATCTGACTGTTGGCTTGTGAAAGAAGATCTGCTCTCATTGGGAGAGTTCATGGGGCGTGAACAGACATATGCAGCAGGTAGTGGTACCAGGTCTGTCTGGGCCATGCTGAAGCAATCATGATGATCTTGGCCTTGTCTTCCTGGATCTTGCATAGTAGTGGGATTCAGGGAAATGCATACATGAGTGTCCTCTCCCATGTGATTAGGAAGGCATCCCCCAAAGATCGGGGCCCTAATCCCACCCTGGAACAGAATAGGGGGCATTTGTGGTTCTGCGCTGTGGCGAATAAATCAATTGAGGGAAACCCCCATTGATGGAATATATGTTGTAGCACAGCAGGATTCATTTTCCACTCATGGTCTTGGGAGAGCCTTCTACTTAGTGTGTCGGCCGCGGTGTTTTGGCATCCTGGAAGGTAGGAAGCTGAAATGTCGATGTGGTGATGGATACACCAGTTCCATAGCCTCATGGACTCTGTGCATAGGGAATGTGATCAGGCGCCCCCTTGTCTGTTGATGTAGAACATGCACATGACATTGTCTGTCAGCACCCATATTGATTTGTTCCTTATGAGTGGTAGGAAGTGGAGGCAGGCATTCCTTACTGCTCTGAATTCTAGCACGTTTATGTGGAGGCGTGTCTCCGAGGGTGACCACCTGCCTTGTATTGTGTGGAGATCTAGGTGTGCCCCCCAGCCCAGTAGGGAAGCATCTGTTGTGATCATGATTGAGAGTGGTCTTTGGTGAAAGGCGATCCCTTCACAGAGGTTTTTTGGGTCTTGCCCACCACTGTAGGGATGCTAGAACCTTTGGTGTTACCATTATGTGGAGGCTGTGTTTGGTCGGCTTGTATACTGAATTCAGCCAGCCCTGTAGACACTGCATGTGTAATTTGGCATGCTTTACCACAAATGCGGTGCTGGCCATGTGTCCAGTAGTTGTAGACAGGTCCTTGCCATGATTTGTGGGCAGACGGAGATGGTGTCTATGAGATGTTTTATGGCCTGAAATCTGGCCTGAGGTAGAAATGCTCTGGCTTGAACTGAGTCCACGTGTGCTCCGATGAAGTCTAGATGTTGTGTGGGTACCAATGTTGATTTCTGGATGTTCAGTTGCAACCCCAGTTTTAGGAAGAGGGAGATGGTCAGTTGTGTGATTGTTTCTGTCTCTGTATATGTGTCCTTTGAGAAGACAATCATCTAGGTATCGAAAAAATATGACCCCTTGTTTGCGCAGGTGAGCTGCGATTACTGCAAGGGTTTTGGAGAATACTTTCAGTGCAGTAGACAGGCCGAATGGAAGTACTCTGTATTGAAAATGGCAGTGTCCCACTGTGAATCTGAGGAATCGTCTGTGAGCAGGATGTATAGTAATGCAGAAATATGCATCTTGTAAATCAAGGGCTGAAAACCAGTCCCCCCATTCCAGCATGGGGATAATTGTGCCTAAGGTGACCATCTTGAGTTTTTGGGAGCGTATGAATTTGTTGAGTTTTTGTAGGTCTTGTATCGGGCGCCATCCACCACTTTTCTTCTGGGTCAGGAAATAGTGGGAATAAAAACCGTTCCCTCTGTATTGTGTTGGTACTGGTGCCACATGCGATCTACTTCCAGTCTTAAAATGAAGAGGGACGGGGAAGGGGTGGGGTAGGATAGAGGGGCAAGAAGTAAAGGGGAGGGAATAGCCCGATCGTACTATTTCTAAGACCCAATGGTCTTGTGTAATGCGCTCCCGCGCCTGGTAAAAGTGATGCAGGTGGTGACCAAGTGGTGTAAAGGGGAGGCTTCGACCAAGCCTTCAAAACAGTATCAGCAACTTCCAGGGAGGCCTGTAGGGCCATCCTGGTGAGTAATTGTCCTTTGATGAGCACAGATTTGATTTGTGCTCTCTTGTCCTCAAGGAGATCCAAGGTAAACTCAAAAAGTTTTCCATAATTGTCGTAATCATATTTAGCTAGGAGGGCACTATAGTTGGCAATCCAGAATTGTAACGTTGAGGATATGTAGACCTTGCCACCCAAGAGGTCCAGTCGCTTGTGGTCTTTGTCTCATGGTGTAGAGCGGTGTTGAGTTTGTTTGGCCCAGTGGTTAGCTGCTTCAACCACTAGAGAATTCGGTTGTGAGTGGGAAAACAGGAAGTCCATTCCTTTGGCTGGCACATAATATTTTCCATCTGCCCATGTGCATGTTGGAAGGGTGGTGGTAGGAGTCTACCAGACTGTTTCCGCAGGGTCAAGGATGGCATCGTTTATGGGTAGAGCAATTTTCGATGAAGAGGATGGTTGCAAGATTTTTAACAGCTTATGCTGATTTTCTTGGACTGCTTCTAGGGGAATGTCCTGACTAATTGCTATGCATTTGAATAACTCCTGGAATTGTTTAAAGTCATCAGCCAGTGTGGGTGGAGGTGACATAATGGCTTCATCAGGAGAGGAAGAAGAATTGTGTGCAATGGACACTTCCTCAGGACCAGTTTCTTCCTCTGGTTCCTTGACCATCTCCTCCATGGCTACTAATGTCATAGGAACTGGAGATACAGGAGGGGATCAGAGCTCTCCTCTAGATGGCGAGAATGTTTGATTGTAATGGGCTTTGTATGCTGCCCATGGGTCCCATGGGTCCCATGGTGGCCACTGCATGAGGAATGCCATGGGAGGACCCATCCATGGTGGGCTGTACCATGGGTAGTGAGGTTGTGCCTGATTGTCTTTAGGTTGCAGTGTCTCCCCAGTAGATTTATGTTGAGGTGTGGGGGAGCGTTGTGGTGAAAAGACTCCATCCTCTTGGTCCTTTGTCACTGTCACTCAACATTGATGGTGTCGTAGGTGATGTCAGTTGTGTGAGGACTGGTGGTCCTTCTGTGTCGAGGAGAGGTGATTGGGGGCACAGACGCAACAGTAATGTCTTTCTGCGTTAAAAATTGTTGCGATGTTGGTGGATGTGACATGATGTTTTATCTGTGTCAGTCAGGTGTTTAGTCAGCTTCTGTTTCACTTTTGTTGGGGTCGGTGGGCCCATTGCGGTGCCATTTGTCGGCACTGAGCAAGGCAGAAGCGTCATGGTCATAATTGGCACTGGCGGAGGTTGCATGGTCGGTGCTGTATCCGACGTGGTCGTCGATATGGTCGGTGCCGAGGAGGAGACATGGCATGGTTCGTGTCTCGACTCCTTGCTCTTATGTATGACGTGGCTGGTGCTGGGGAAGTCATATGTACTGACTCTCAGGGTCATCGGCACCAATGGTAACGATCTCGCAGGGCACTGTTTCTTTCTGTGCGGTTCCCTTTGCGGAGCGGTTGAGGCTTGCTTCCTTTTTTCTTGAGAGGATGGAGCCGTGCTCTTGGTTGGTTCAGACCGAGTTGGTGAGCACTTGGGAGAAGGCTTTGGGGTGTCCTTTTCTGATCCTAGTTGGACCAATTTTTCCATAAGGATAATTTTGAGACAGAGATCCTGGTCGTGCCGGGCTCTTGCCTTCAAGTTGTTGCAATGGGTGCACTTGGATGGTATGTGCGTCTCTCTGAAGCATCTCATGCAGAGAGAGTGCCCGTCGGACCGTGGGATGGCCTCCCTGCAGGAGCCGCATATTTTGAAGCCAGAGAGCCTGGCATGATCAAGCTAATGTCTCAGGTGGACAGAGAACTTTTGCGGTTTGTGCTCCGAAGGGAGCCAGGAACCGGGGAAGGAAGAAACTAAAATGTTCTTTTTTAAAAAAAACACTACAAACTAATTAACTATCTAGCTAAGGAAAAAAATAACTGAATCTATCAACTATCTATTTTTATTATCTCTAAGGGGAGAAGCTGTCACACTCCCCTGAGCTCCATCTTCAGCCAAGGACCGTTGAGAAGGAACTGAGGGGGTCGGGCCATGTGCATGCTGAACAAGACTCCAATGGTGCCACGAGACAGCTATGGTGCAAGCTTGGCCCGAACAGGCACTGCTTCCGAAAATTCTGATCAACAGTACCAGGATGCACCATCACCTGAAGTGGAGCACCCATAGGGACAGCACTCGAAGAAGAAAGGTGCCTTCCTGATCATTAATGGGGCAGCACCTGACGTGCTTTGCGCCATATACCAGGTACATAAAGCACCACTTAAAAAGTTAATACATTATACCTGTCGAGTGTTAGGAATCTATAGTTTGCTGTCAGGCTTAGACAGGCATCATCCCATGTAACCAGTTTGCATTCTATAACACTATAGAAAATCCATAACAATGCATTAAGAATTTTAGCAATACGATCAGACACTCTAGCTTTTTATCAAAACCAAAGGCTAATCAGATCAAATAGACAATATCCTCCAGAGCTAAAATACTTAATTTGTTTTTGAATTTACAACCACTCTCCTGGAAAGTTAAAGTGAGAAGAACTAGCAGGCGCTGTCAAATGTTCTTAATGACCACTTCGTTTCTGGTAAGTCTTTGGGTTCTGCATAACACTTTATTCATGTTTCCTTGCTGACCATAGGGATTGGACCTAGTCAGCTAGGGAAAATTCCTCACTTAGGTAACTTGACTTCTAAGTCCCTGTCAATACTAAGTTTACCAACAATGAAGGAAGTGTTGTGGTTAACTTTGGGCTGTGGTTCCTTTGACATTCCTTCCTATAGTCTCATTCAACCGCACTGTTTTAAAGTGAAGTGGAGGGTGGGAGAAACTCAGAAAAGTATATAACTGATTCCAAAACACACTTAGCCCTAATTAAAGAATATCGTATGTGCTTCAGCAGTGGAAAAGCTGGGTGGGACAGATGCCAGAGGACAGCCAACATTTGTTCACAAACATATATGAAGTTTGATACTACTTTATTCCCACCATACGGTTTCGTAACTGTACCCTTCTGTCATGGCAGATAGTGACTTCTACATTAAATATGGTCAAAATGTCAATAATAAAGCAGATGACTGTGAATCAGCAATGGCTTTTCATAGCCCCTCGTTCATTTTACCCCAAACTTTTGTGGAACATGTGCTCATTCTACCACATATGTAGCCCATATGTAATTTTGTTTCTCAGTTACCCATTAAATATAATTAAAGCTGATTATAGAGTGGCCAACGCTGTAGCAATATAGCAATATAGCATATAGCAATACGAGTAATAAACCAACAATAATTGTTTAAAATGTTGAATTGTTATAGCAGAGACTTCTACATTTTCCCCTGTTAACCAAATAAGATTTTCAGGAAGACAAAGAATGAATTATCAGAACAGCTGGTACCACTTATAGCACACATGTTCCCATTAAAGGAATAAATGGTTTTTAAACCCGAAATGAAATGAGCCCACAAGATGTAAATCAGGGCAGAATTTGGCCAAATGGGCATGCATGAAAGTAACTGAGGGCAGAATTAAAGAATGTAATCTCTAAGTACCCCTTGATTTTGTTACATTTTTAGGCTGAAGGTGCTCTTCTTTGAGAAGCTGGGACATCAATATCTTGCTGAGAAGTCTTAGATGGGATGCTCTGAAAGGAGAAAAACAGACGTGTGTGTTTTCAAACACTGATTTTTGTCTTTGCTGGCTCCAGAGGGCATGTATGCACCTAGCTATTGCAGATTATTGGACAGCATTTCCTCCACTCTGTATGTGGATGCAAAAGAATAGAAACTGAAACAGTACCACAGAAATATTTTTAAAACAGTATTAATTAGAATAACTTAAATTGGCTTCTTTGGGGCATCTCCTATTCTCCATTACACAGCTGCAACTCACAATCAAGTCAATGGAAGCTTCACCCTTTTAACTTAGAATAGAACTAGACCCATTAACTGAGAGTAATAATTCACTGCCAGGCGCCAAATCCTCAACCAATCAAAGTGGGCATAACTCCACTGAAGTTAGTGGAGCTACAATTGACACCAACTGAAAACCTGGGCTCAGGGTATTTAAACCTATGGCACGAGAGCAGAGTAAGAAGCCTGAAAAATCAGAAAGTGAATTATTTGCCAGTAACATCTAAAAATAATCTAGCTCTTGATTTTATTCAAAATGGACCAAACCATGTGTTCCTCACAATGTTTCTACTCAGACAGAACAATCCTTGAGCACAGGACTTAGCCTGAGCATTTCAACCAATTCATCATTGTTAAAATATTTATGTCAAAGTGACTTCTGTCAGTACATTACTGGAAAGGATTCGACTGTTGATATATTAAGCTATTAATTTATTGTGCAGAAACTTCTGTGGTGCTACTCCATATATAGTAGGGTCAGGTCATGGGAGAAATAATGACAGTCATTGGTACAACAGTCTGTATCTTCTGACATTCTTCTTCCGCTTTTTTAAGGACCTCACCAGAAGAACATTTGGTCAAAGGTCAGAAAACAGCAGAGATGCTTATGGGGCTTTCTAATCTTACTGACTCAGTCAAGCTAACCAAAAACATCAGCACTACATAAGAACCTAATAATAATCAAGTCAACTAAACCAGGAAATACTGTCATCGAAAGAATAATTCTTCACACTTGGAGTGAACTGCTAGTACAGATGCCGGATCCTGTTCCCACTGAATTCAATGGGAGTTTTGACAATGACTTCAATGGAAGTAGGAGTACGCCACAGGTGTGCTGAAAGGCAGATTAGTGTAGAGTCGAAAACATCTCTTCCTGACACAGAGTTGGTTTTTCACATTATGTATTTTAATTTTGTTTTTCCACATAAATCTTCAAATACAAGCCTCACAGTGAGATCCTCTCCCTTGCTCTGGCCAAAATGGGGTAAAGAGTCCCTAAACTCCCCCATTCTGGCTGGAGAGGCACTGTGGAGCACAGTTGTAACACTGCCTCCCAAAGACCCCCTCGTATGCTCCGGCAGAGGGAGTGTGCTGGGGGAGAGATATGTTGGGGCAGGGCCAGAGCACAGCAAAAATTCCAGGTTTTGCTGCAGCCGATAGGACATTCCCAGGAGACTGCCACAACTTACACACACACACACCCCTACCCCATCTGTTTAAGTTACACCATGGGCCTCTCCAACCCCCAGAGCAACCCTGAATCAGGAGAGCACAAAGGTGGCTTAAAGCCCTTCTTCCCCTGGGCTGACGGTTCTGTGCTGTCTACCTTAGAGGCACAGTGTAGCATTTGACCACTAAACTTTCTTCAAAGCCAAGATCACTTTGGAGCCCACTAAAGCTAGCAGGGCAGTTCTATTGTACCAGAAGCAGGCAGAAGTTTGGGTTTTCACTTTGCATAATTTTTACAAAATCTTGGGAAAGTTTTGATTGTGTCACCTGGACACAACATGGAAGTTATACAGATGGCACAAACTATTTGTTTGCAAAGACACCTTTAACTTTGCCAAAGATTTGCTTGGAGGGATATGGACACACGTCAGAGGGATTATGGTGGAAGTTCAGTGAACACTGACTGTTGTTCACCTAAGGCAAAGAGTAAAGCCCTTCTTTCATTTTTAGTCAATCTTTACTCAGGAAGAGCTCCCAGTTATTTTTATTGCCTGGCGCTCCCTACGCCAGGCTGTGCCCATTGAGATTCTATTCAATGCTTACTCTGTGTGCATGGAAGTCAGATGCATATTTGGAAGACAAGAGACCACTGAATACATGGCACAGAAATAAACTGATAATAGGAAAACCTACTTAATCCAAAAATATCTGCAAAACAGTAACTGTACAGAAAACATTTTACACTATCATAATGTCATTTAAATGGGGTTTTTTTTTAAAAAAAAATCACCCTCATTAAGGTATGTTTCATTAGTGCTTCCATTTAAGTTTATAAAATACCCACAGTGAACAAGCAGTATGATAGAAATGTCTTGGCACCAGCTGGGCTCCATGGTGCACAGGCGGGACACAGGGTCTCCACATCTTTCCCACCTCCTCAGTGCTGCACGATAGAACTGCACTTGTTCCACTGCATGTTGGGTGCTCTGGGGCAGAGGGTGGGAACAGATTCTTCCACCCAGACCCCACCCAGTGGCAAAGCACTTGTGTAACTGAGCTTCAGCAAATCCTTCAACCCACGTGTAGAAGCCGCTGCTGTCTACTGTGCACCATCTCTTCTCAAGAGAGCGTATGGCTAGTGGACAGACTTGGGACAAGGACTGGATTCACAAAGGGGACTTAGGTGCCCTGCCCTCAAGTAGAATTCACAGCTTCGAGTTAGGCCCCTGCCAGTCTTGCCAAGAGGAGAGTTAGGCACCTAAGAAAGGGATTCTCAGAAACCAGCTAACTGAGTGCAAAGCCAACTAAGCTATCCAGGAGCGAAGTGCAAGAGGAAAGGGCTTAGGGCCTAGATCCACAAACAGACTTTGGCCGGTCAGTCAGGTGCCCAAAACTGTTAAGGAAAGTTTGCTTATGTAACTCCATTTTGGTTTGGGCCCGCCCTTAGCTAGAAGCAAGCACATCGCATACCAGGAGACAAGGGGGGAGGAAGGGGGACATCTGGACACAAAGAGATAAGGGCAACAGGGAAAAAAGCTAATCGCATGCCTAAGTAGTTGCAACCCTAGGCAGCACGGGCAAGGGCCTAGCTGGGATAGGTGGTAGATAAGAAAAAGGCTTGTTTATTGGCTAAGGCTTATGATGCACGAGGGCAGCATGCCTTGCTTAAAGGTATATAATCTTTGTGTAACCTCCATTTTGGGTCCCTTCCTGATTAGCAGGGGGGCACCACGCTCAGGCATAATAAACCCGTTATCTTTGGATACTCTGCAGTTATGGATTTGTTTATGTGCCTCAGCCTAGACTAGAACTGCGCATGACCTATAGATATAATTCGCAACAAAACCTAAGGGAGATGCTTACCCCCACTCAGGATTCTCAGCTGTGAACAATCTCCACCTAAGCCAGGTCAGCCTTTTTCCTCAAAAAAGGGGAGACAGACACCTCCACCCCATTATAGCCAATGGGTGAGTGGTTAGGGCACTCACCTGGGATGTGGAGACCCGCTGTCAAATCCCTTCTCTGTCCGATTTGGAGCAGGGACTTGAACTTGGGTCTCACGCCGCCCAGGTGAGCGCCCTGGGCACCGAGTGATTGAGTGTTCTGTGGTTGATCTCTCTCAATCTCTCTTGTTGGAGCTGCTCAGCTTTGTATAAACACATATTAACTGGAACAGAGCCTTAAACCTGACTCTCCCACCCCCATACTGAAAATATGTCCTTATAGTTTGTATTAAGGTGTTACCCCCCAGCAGAGGGGGGAAACTAGTTTTGCCACACAAAGGGATGCTTATTCACCTGTCTGCCTAGGTTCATATGTAGACTATGCATTGTTAGCCCAAGCAATGGATGCCCCATTTACATTCGTGTCAACAGGGGGCTAGGAAGTCAACAGGAAGAGACAAACAGCAGGGGAAAATGAGCTTTGTCTAGATGTGCACTTGAAATGTTTATTGGACTATAACTGGGGGGACAGGGGCAGCACCCTGTTCTCCATCATGGCGGGAGCAAAAAGGACAGTGTTTTATGCATCCATGAAAGATGGATCCCAATCATGTTGGTTGGTGATACTGGGAGGTAGTTTTAGATGAGAAACTACTTAAGAGAAGAATTTTAGCCTGTTAGTTGAGACTCTGTGAAGTGTGTTATACTTTTTGTTTTATATGTAACCATTTCTGCTTCCATTACCCTTACTCAGTATCTCTTAAATTTTAATTTTTGATAAAAAAATTATGATTGTTCCACTATGCCAAGTAAGGCAGAGCTCAGAGGATATTGTCTGGGTAGTTAACAGACTGGTGGTGTTGGAGAGCTGACACCCAGTTAAGCACCAGCAAGCCTCTCTCTCAGTGAGGCAGGGGGGTAAAAAAGGTGACTCATACTCCTGGGCACCCTGAGGAACTGTCATACCATTCCTCTTTTTCTCCTCCCTTGAGACAGCAAAACCTAAATTGTTCTGTGGTGTTTTAGTCTTGCTGCTGCTATGCAGGGGCCATGCGAATTTGATCCTTTGATCACTTTAATTGGGGGAAAGTTGGGCTGTGAGTGGGGAGAGAAAGTCAAAATAAGGTATTTATTCAACCATTGTATATAGGCCATTTGTATTTGTTTACACAGAGAATGCCAAGATAAATGCAACTGTGAACAGTAAAGGACTGAGGCATAAAGTACTGGAAGCCTTTACTCATCAACAAATCTACATAGAGACAGATC
Source organism: Emys orbicularis (assembly GCF_028017835.1). Lineage (NCBI taxonomy): Eukaryota > Metazoa > Chordata > Testudines > Emydidae > Emys > Emys orbicularis. The sequence continues at coordinate 35,105,587 of NC_088689.1, read as the reverse complement.
TTAATCAGAATCTGAAACTAAACATTTCAAGGGCTGTGAAAATGCCGTCCAAATTTAGTACTATAAACACTAAACCCTCACATCACACATTGAATTTATTCTAAACAGTGAAATGAAAAGTTATTTGCATTTTTCTAAGCCCCTTTGTACAGAGACTGGTCTTGTATGCTGACAGCACTCAATAACTAATAGAATAACCAACCACAGCAGATATAGGACCATCTCAATCCTCTCTATGAGAAAAGCCTTCAGTAGGGGGAAAAGGTATTTAGAAGATTTGGTGAAAGTAGGTGTCATGGAGTGTGGGGGAGTCAGGGCCCTGCAGCCCCCACTTCCTCCAATTCACCGTGACTCTCAGCCAGCCAGTAAAATAAACAGGAACACAGTCTAAAACAGAACTTGTAGGTAAAGAAAACAGGACCCCTCAGTCAGGTCCCTCTTGGGAGGTGGGGAGCCCAGACTCAGGTTCTGGGCCTCCCCGCATCTCCCCAGCCAGCTCCAAACTGAAACCCCTTCCTGCTGCCTCACCCCGCCACACCCCTGACCCCTCCTCCAGCCTTTGTCCAGCTTCCTGGGCAGAAGGTGTCACCCGGCCTCAACCCCCTCCTGGGCTCAGGTTACGAAGGGCAGCTGCCATCGGTTACGTGCTGGCCGTTAAGTATCATCCCTCAGTGAAGTCACACCCTTATTTCCCATCCCCATCTAGTATTGGTGCAGTACCCCAGGGAAATGGAGGCATGTCCCATGTTAGCAGAAGCCAGTAAACTAGTAAAACTCCCATGCAACATTACCAGGTTAATACTCCCTACTCCGTCACAGTAGGCGAAGGGCATAGCCAACTCCTCCTTTCTCCCCTGAGTCATAGATAGCCCAAGATCTGTGGGAAGACTTGTGGATCTCCAGAGTGTCACATGGCAGGCTGATCCCTCTATATTATCTTCCAGGCTCTCTCCCATCTCCCTTGGCAACACAGAGCCACACAGTGACTGACTCCCCCTCCCAAGGAGATTGCTGCTGATAAGACCTCAGAGTTAATGCTGACTCAGTCTGTATTAACTCCACCAGGAGTTTCCAAAGGAAATTCTGTGAGTTTACCAAGGTTGATGCTGCAGACATTAGAACAATGGATATCCTTTGACCGCACCCCTCTACCCAGAAACACATCCCTCCCAAATCTACTGAGACTATGGGCTGGTAGACACTAGAAAATTAGGTTAGTTTAACTATGTCCATCAGGGGGTGTGAAAAATCCACAGCCTTTAGCAGCATAGTTAAGCTGTTTTAAGTCCCTCTGCAGACAGCGCTAGGCCAACGGAAGAATTCTTCCTTCATCCTAACTACTGCCTCGAGGAGGTGGATTACCTATGTCAAACAGGAGATTCCCTCCCATCGGCGTAGGTAGTGTCTACACTGAAGCGCTACAGCAGTGCAACTGTGCCATTGCGCATTTTAAGTGTGAACAAGCCCTAAGCAACAGGATGTTCCTGTTGGAGGACTTCTGCAGGTCAAGTGGCGAGAGCTGCTCCCCTACCTCAGATTGTCTTGGACTCACTGGAGTGGAATTTACACTACTTTGATCCCCTTCTTGCAGCATAGAGGGGGGATGCTATAAGCCCTAATGCTTATGTGATTAATTGGTTAATGTTTCTAGAGCCCTTTGGCAGTGTAAAGAGCTGCCTGTTAATCACTTAGTTATAAAAACATTTTCATATATTTCCAAATTCTTTTCTGTGATGTGGAACATGGAGACTTGTGGTGATCTCTCTAATAACATATCTTGAGGCATGCTCTGTTACTAGCAGGGCCGGCTCCAGGCACCAGCTTAACAAGCAGGTGCTTGGGGCGGCCAAGGGAGAGGGGCAGCACCTGCGGCAATTCGGGGGCGGCAGGTCCCTCACTCCCTCTAGGAGCAAAGGACCTGCCGCCGCCGATCGCGGCTTTTTTTTTTTTTTCCAATTGCCGCCGCCAATCGTGGCTTTTTTTTTTTTTTGCTTGGGGCGGCAGAAATGCTGGAGCCGGCCCTGGTTACTAGAAGCTCCAGAAGCCTCCTGCTTACAGGAGTGAGGGGCTGTAAGTGAGGAGCAGAGCTTGGTAAAAATGATTCCATTGATCAGACTCTGTTAGCCATTTGCTCTTGAGATGTGCCAGTCATAACTGTCTACCACAACTTAGAATCACTAAAGCAGGGCACCTAAATGAGACAGAAAGACATGAAAGAGGAGAAGAAAAGGCTATTGAGTGGAATATAAAGTACAACAATTCTAATATATAGGAAACAAAAGACAAGGATTTGTTACTGTTTGGTCCTTTGAGGAAGATGCATGAGCAGCCTTGTCACACATAGGAACTGAGAAGATGGAGCAGGCTCAGTGAGGACAGAAACTTTGCAGATTTTAGTTCCTCAGTAGAGACTCCTGAGTTGAGCATTACAAAATGAAATTTTTCAAAGGCTTGGCCAAATTTAAGTGGATTTTCACAGAAGCAACAAAAGACACATCCCTGTTCGAAAGCATGAGAACACTAGAGTTTCTCAAACAAAAAGTCACCACAATTTTTTTCATATTGAAAAAGAAAACATTTTTCCCTAGCCTCATTCTCAGAAACTTTTCACTTATCTCTTTTCTTGGCATATTATGAACCTATCTTGCTGACTGTATCCTGTTCTCAGTTTTAAGGAATTTTTGATAGCACTGAAGTGATAGGCGCAGATTCTGTGCTGTGTGGTTTAGCCTGGCCCAGGATTTGTTTGGGGTTTTTTTTGTGTGTTTTTTTAAGTTTACACTAAAACCAGAGCCTTTAATTTCCAGTGTCACATAACTTGGCAAAATAGCTTGTCTCCTATATAAAGCATTTTGAACAAGAGGTACTAGGATGTTATGACCAGTCCTGTAATTTCCTCTGTTAATGGGCCACTGCATGGAATGCCTCATGCATGGATTTTTGTAGTCATACCTTAGACTGTGTAGTGCTCCTGGTGTGTGGAACATGGATAATTGCTCCTGATGTTTGGTCTCAGTATGCTGTGAAGGAGATTAGTTTCTTGAATGACTAAATAAGAGCAAAAGTCAAGGATACTGCTGACTTTTAACATACTAAAATTTAGATCCCCAAATACCATTCCTAAACTGGAGTCTCCCCAGCATTCAGCAGAGTCACTTTACAGCATCTAAATAAAGGAGGAGGTCAAGCAGACTATGGTTGACTCTCCCAGGAACAGATAAGCAGACAGAAAATGGTGTTTTTAAGGTGACTGTCAAACACGATTTGAGCTAATTTGCCTGAGCTTTCATGAAAATAGAATAAGGAATTCCCCAGTGCATTAGCAGATGTGTTATTGGTCCCTCTGCCATAATAGCTTCCCACTGACATTCAAGATTAAATAAATATTAATTAATGGAATAGCAACAGCTGTATGTGGTAGGTGGCCTGCACTGTAGCCATAACAATTCAGTAAGAGCTCAAATAAAGTGAGATGGCTTGGGGGACCTGGAAAACCCACATTGGGCAGAAAGTATATACAGAATACAGCTTTGTAATACATGCTCTGGATTCAAATACAGCTAGCCTTGATTGCCCTTCACCACTATAGTTAAGACAGTGGGTGCCTCTCCCTAGTACGTTTGGCTTTCTTTATCTGAAGTGAATCTAACTGGTTCCTAGTTACAATTGTACACACTACTAATTTTCTTTAGCCTAGAGTTTAAGATTTGTTTTTCTTTTAACAGATGGAGAAAACCATGGAATAAATTATTTACAAAGTATAGAAATGAAAGGGTCCAAATGGTGTGGGTGGATGGGTGAGAGAGAGAGAAAGAGAAAGAGATCAATAGAAATTGTGAGTGAATGTAGAAGGTCCCAGTTCAGGACAAATGCACTGGTATTTCCCTTCAGTAGTCCAAGAGCACCCACTCTCAGGCTTCTAGCTCCCCAGCCGTTGCCTTTCTTGGGAGGAGACCCACATCTCACTCCCTTCTGACCAGGGTATTTCCAGGCTGCATGGTTCCCTGCCTTCACTGTATTATTCCCAGCAGAGACAGGCAGCCCAACCCCACCTGCTTGCTTTAAGCAATGGATAATAGAATGATTGTTAACAGTTAAATACCACACAAATGTTACTCTTAAGGCAAAAAGTACTACAGAGAAAACATTAACAACAATAAAAGAACCTACACACATGCTAATAAGCTTACCAGAGTTCACTTCCACTCTAACAGGGGCTCTGGCAGAGAAGTCCCTCAACACCCCACCCTAGGGGTTTCCTTGTGGGTATGAGTTCATCGCAGTTGCAGCTCAGAATAAGCACAGAGTCTTATGAGGCCTCAATAGGCCCAGTCTATCTAACCCTTCACAAAGGGACCTTCTGTGGACCAGGGGTCCTGTTTCAGGAAGAAGGCCCTGAACCCATTTAAAACCAGGATTTTTAGATAAATAGCCTCTTTTTGTTGTTCCCTGGAGAATCCAGTTTGAATTAGTATGCATCTCTCTCGAGGAGGGGTGGTTTCAAAGGGCTGATAACAAAGGAAGTACACTAGCATACTAGAAAAGGTACGTGCAACGCCACAGTAACATATATAGTTGCATTTTTAATACAATGTGCCCCAAAGGTATTAACCCTAATTTAACTTCATTGAATTAAGTTTATTTTAATTCCATAAAGGATTGTTCAGGACATTGCCAGTCTGTCACAGAGTTCATAAAGATAAATAGCAGTGAATAGAGCCACGTGTAGGATAGAAATATCCTGTGCATGCTGCCATTGCACCTCAAATCAAATCAGCAGCCAGGCATGTTCTTCTAGTTTTGAGTGCCCCCAGCGTAGAGACATGTGCCACTCGGTGCTGGTTTTGTGTTGTACATCAGTAGGGACTCGGGTGAGATCACTGAACTTATTGTACTTGTAACCTAACTTCACTCAAAGTAAAAACCCAGTAACATTCCCTATGCTACCTCGCCTCCTGCGCCCCATCACCTCAAGGGATGCCGGGGGAGAGACTCCATGAGGGAACCATCATAATTTCCCCATTTTACTAGTAGGGGGAGAGAAAAGGAGCTTGTTCTCCTTACCTCCACCACTCTGACCAGGAATGTGGCAGTGATGCTGTCCCGGAAGCTACTGGGGCTATCTATAGAAGGGAAGCTTGCGGTTATATGAATAAGGTAGGCTAGGGAAGGGCCAGTGAGGTGATGAGGGAGAAGCATGTGAGGAGCGGATATGGGGGAAAATACAAGGAAGGGCAGGGCTTGGGATCATGTCAGCGGTGGTAAGGAGGAAATGTTTTTTTGGAGAGTGAGCAATTCACTGTGGATTATTTACTCAATCAAGATCAAGACTGAAACAAAGCAGTGAACTGCGGGAGACAGAATTGATATAAACAATCAATTCAAGCCAGCCAAAGCCATCAGTTGGCAGGGCCGCCCAGAGGATTCAGGGGGCCTGGGGCAAAGCAATTTCGGGGGCCCCTTCCATAAAAAAAAAGTTGCAATACTATAGTAACATGTATTTGGAAATGTAAAAAATAACCCGTGAAACACATTCAAAAATTAATTTTTAATAATTTGGAAATACACGAAATACATTATTTAAAAAACATTACATGCTTTAATGGTATGTATATATTTGCAATTACATAATGGGCTGTCGCTGGGTGATGGTGATGGTTGGTGCCAATGGGCTGTCGCTGCCTGGGGGTAGCGCTACTGTTGCCCAGAGCTGGGTGGGGAGCTGGGCTCTGGGTCGGGGGTGCCCAGCTCAGAAGGGCTGGGCTCGGAGCTGGGGGTCCGGGCTGTGGGGGGGATGGAGTGGGAGGGGTGTCCGGTTCAGAGGGGCTGGGGTCGGAAGTGGGGGTCAGGGCGGCGGGGGGATGGGGTCGGGGGGTGCCCGGCTCAGAGGGGCTGGGCTCAGAGCTGGGGGTCAGGGTGCCGGGGGATGGGGTCGGGGGGTGCCCAGCTCAGAGGGGCTGGGCTCGGAGCTGGGGGTCAGGGCTGTGGGGGGATGCCCGGGTCAGAGGGGCTGCGCTCGGAAGTGGGGGTCAGGGCTATAGGGGGATGCCCAGTTCAGAGGGGCTGGGCTCGGAGCTGGGGGTCAAGGCCGGGGGAGGGGGGATGGGGTTGGGGGGTGTCCGGCTCAGAGGGGCTGGGCTCAGAGCTGGGGGTCAGGGCCGGGGGAGGGGGGATGGGGTCAGGGGGTGTCCGACTCAGAGGGGCTGGGCTCGGAGCTGGGGGTCAGGGCCGGGGGGATGGGGTCAGGGGGTGCCCGGCTCAGAGGGGCTGGGCTCGGAGCTGGGGGTCAGGGCTGGGGGGGGGTGGGGTTGGGTGGTGCCCGGCTCAGAGGGACTGGGCTCAGAGCTGGGGGTCAGGGATGGGGGGGGGGATGGGGTCGGGGGGGCCCGGCTCAGAGCGGCTTACCATGCCGCCTCCCCACTCTCCCAGAGCCTCAGCAAATCGCGTCCAGGAGCTCCTGCCGCTCGGCCTGCCGGAGCTCGCAGCCCCGCCCCCGTACCACGTGGCTCCGAGCGGGAGGACCTCAGGCCCCGCCTGAGCCACGCTGCTGCAGCGTTGTCCAGGGCTGCTCCTGGACACGGCATGCTGAGGTGCCGGGGGATGGGGGAAGGTGGAGGCGGGGGCGGGGGGGAGCCTCCGACATTCTCGCGGGGGCCCCTGCGGGGCCCGGGGCAAATTGCCCCACTTGCCCCCCCCTCTGGGCGGCCCTGTCAGTTGGGGAAGGCAGAATCAGTTGAAAACTGAGGACAGCCCATTGAGGAATGTAGATGTAAAAAACCACAAACAAAAAAAACCCACAAAAATAAAACCTGGCCACCAAAAGGAAATGTCAGAGATAAATATTGAAAAGATTACCAGAATCATTAGTGTAACATTGATTTGTTGGGGGGCGGTGGGGGAAGAGGGGGGAAAATACTTTCACATTACAGTCAGAAATGAGGAATAATTGCAGGACATCCTGTAATTCCCAGTCTTCTGTTTTGCTTGACTTTTGCTACACTACTTACTGTTAAGAAAAATAAACTGCATTTCCAAATCTTCAAATCCTGTATTTCCGCAGCCAGAAGAGAAAGGGAATGCATGTACAGTCCGTAAGTGGAAAGGATCATCTTTGGTTAATTATATCTGTAGACTGTTTGAAGCCTGCGGCGGGGGTTTTCAGGATGATTAAAGCGGTATGCTCAAATGCCTAAACAACTCCTTGGACCCTTCTTGCATTTGAATACACTGGGTTGCCAGAAACAATTCTATTTGTACTGACAATGGATATGAAATCCTTCTATAACAGTTCATATTTATTACAGTGAAAACATATGTTCTCCTCCTAGTCCAACAAAGGCCAATAAAATAAATCTCTTAATGGAATAAATCAGGTAAAAGAATACATTATGTGCACATTGAGATACTCACTAGTAAAATACACTGATGAGTGAACCCTTTAAAAGCGATGCTTGACAATGGGATGACTGGGAATAATCTTGCAGTGTGCTATGCAAATGTGTGAGAGACCACTGAGTACAGCGGCGCAGCTCCTCAGGTGGTGTCAATGTTCATAGCTCCATTTTGAAGTCCATAGTTCTATGACATGACTTCAATGGAGCTAACAATTCACAGCAGCTGAGGATCTGCCCCAGTGACTTGACAGTGCAATACTGCATCTGTTCTTCTCTGTGTCTCCTAAATGGCATCCCACTGTAATCAAAACATTTGGGGAGACTTTGGGGCAGTATTTGAAGACAGGGAAATGCCTAATAAAAGTTGGTTTCAGGTTGCCAGTCCTTTTGCAGGACACTATATACAGTTCCTGTTGACTCAGACCGCCACATACAGACTGAGAACCAAACTACACAGGCGAAGGGCCAGATCCACAGCTTAAACCAAGAGGCACAAAACAATCCCGAATCTTGGCCCAGCTGTTTGCCAGGCCACTCAGTCTGCCATCACCATGGAGGCTGCACCAAAGTGCAGAATCTGGTCCTCCGACACAAAATGCATCCAGTCTGGATTACTGCAGCATCAGTACTTTGTTATGTAAGCATTCTCCCACAACCTGCCCCAGTAATCACTGGGACCCGTCACCCTATGTACTTTGCCACAGCCTTCAGAACAAAGCATCAAAAGGAGCAGGTGGCTCAGTGAGATCGTTGTTAATGGAGTATCAACAGGTAGATGGGTAAAGAATATAATCAACAATTTAAGATGAACTGAAGTGTTTAAATAAAACCAATTAATGAATTGGCATTTCCCCCCTGGCACATATACAGTTTAAATGATTGTTGACAAGCCTCTAGAGCAGGACAGTAGAAAGTGCAATTCCTGAGTAGTAGGATGGTAGTTGGTGAGGTAAGCAGCTGTTGCCAGAGAAATACAAAACAATGAACGCAGGACTTGGCACCTAACAAACTATTCAGTTAATGCTTCACTTTTAAGTAAACAATGACAGGAAAAAGAGGTGGAATTTGCCAGCCAACATATATATATCCTGAATGCACACGAGCTATGCACACAAGTCAATACAGGACACAAAGACATCCTGGAATGCCTTGGTGCTGGCATGCAAAGTATGGTATTTAAGTGCTGACGAAAGTACCTCCTGGGGTGTAACACAAGTGCGCTGCACCCGGTGAGAGTGGGCTGGACCACTTCATTTTTAACCACCCTACTTCCCACGCCACATGAGCTGGTCGGATTCAAATCAGATTCTTGTCAAGCAGCTGGTGGGATGGGGTGGCTTCATGATTAAATTGCCTCTCTGCTCCCCCATCACTTGCAAGAAATGGGGAACCTTTTTATTAAAAAAAAAAATCCCCCATTCTTCATCATAAGAAGCAAGCAGCAGCTCAGGTCTACTTGATTTGTTTTGTTTTAAAGTTCTTCATCAGGCCTGACCTCCACCTTATAAACCTGTAAGGGGAACATAATTCTCAGAAGTGATTTTAATGTTCTAATCATTTAAATGGATTTAATTTAGGCTCCTTTGAAAAATAATCCCAGCCTTACTGCATTTGTTTCATCCTTGATACTATTTCATATTTTTAATTGAATGAAGTGCTGCTGGGTAATGATCTGATAGGGGAGAAGAATGTATAGTTCTGATGTATGTGTTCACAGGAAAAAAATCATGAGTTGAAGCCTGTTCAGTTAGTTAAAACATTACTCCCAGCCAAGTTATTTACTTTGATTTTTAAAATAGGGCATGAACCCTTAGCTCTAAGTACCTTGTCATGACTTAAATCACAAAGGTATACAATGCAATACAGCACCCCAGCCAGCCTTAGCAAGATCCAGCTATCACCAAGTAATAAAATAAACCGATCCTCCCTCAGATCCAACCCCATTCTCTCTACATTTTCACCAGCACAAGCCCAGTAAGATAGATGTATATTTATATTGGTGAATTGGCCAAACCCCCTTCCCTATTCATTTCCCATCTGCTCACCTTGAATAGCACACTGGCTATCAAAGCATCCCTTCTCTCTACAACTTGTCCACTAATGGTGCAACCAACATGTTTCACTCACATCTGGGTTTCCTGAGGGCTTGAGTTGGTGAGCCAGGCTAGGTCTTATTCTGTCACACAGAAAAAATAAGATCTGTTGGTGATGGCTGCTGCTAGTACTTTTGCTCCCACTGCCACCACCTGCCAAGTTAAAATTCACTACTTGCTGGGTCAACACTGCAGTTTTCTGTAGTGCTGAAGCTTTCTTATAATTTATAATGGCGTTCGGATTCTCCCCACCTGAAGCCATCCCAGGTGGAGGTCTAGGTAGTGCAGAAGACAACCACTGACTGCTCAATGACATTCACTGTTAGCACCGTATCTCACTTTGACCCAATGCATTAGAGGCAAGAAACTGCAGCAGGCAGGTCTCCAATAATCTGCCCACATGGAGAGCTTCTTCCTTATCCATTAAAGGTTGTTTTTGCCCTGAACATGAGGGTTTCCTAATTTCCAAACATTTTCCTTTAGTAAGGATTTTAAAATAATAATTAATAATAATGTAACTCTAGGTCTGTAAACCAATTGCTAACTGCCCAACCAGCCCTTGGAAACTAGGCCTTTATATTCTCCCAGCATGACCAAACTGATTGCAGTGCCTAAGGCCTATCCCCTTCCTATGGGATTACAGGGATGTAGAAATTTTGACATCATTTATCCGAATAGCAAGAAGTGGCCTGGTGAGGCGATAGCCCTCAATTTCTGTAGGTAAGGCAGAGAGTAAAGTACACTGGAGTGAAGCAGGGACTGCCTAAACACCCTTCCCACATCCAGGAACCAGAGGGAGTCAGGCTCGGAATCTCAAAAGGTGTTTATGCACCTAACTTCCATTGAAATCAGTAGATAGTGCCTCAAAGAATTTTCCAACTGCTATTAAAATGGCAGTTGCCAGTTCTCTAAAAGATTGCTTAATGATTCACTAATAAGTTAAGAGTCTTGGAACACAGAAGTTCCAGAAGGGAAGAAAACTAATGTTCTGCAAATATTTTAAAAGGGTATGTGTTGCTGTTATGGGGCCGTCACAGGATAAGTAAATGTGCAAATGCCAGATCACAGGACTCTTGTGCCACATCTGAGATAATGGCTTTTCATTAATAAAGTGACACCAAGAATAACTGTATGCACTGCTTCCAAGCAAGTTCATCTACATGGCTTATTAGTCCATACCAGAGGGTTGCAAGAATACAGAACCAGCCTCCTCCCCAAATAGAGACAAATTTCCTCCTTCTATCCCCACTCCGAATCCTAACATGCCATAGCTCTCACCCTGCACTCCTCCCAATCCAACTCCACACACAAGGTTAGTGTTTTTGCTGAACCTGTTCCTCACGTGCATTACATCATTGAGATCCAGCTCTGATGAGAAACTGGATTTCAACAGAAGGCTTTGTGCTTTAGGAAATCAAACTGTGACAAATTTTGGTGCTCCATTTACAAGAAATGCTACACAATTAGTGTCAATTCTCAATCCAATACTGGTACACATTCTATAGCCTCTTGCACCTATAGTTATTGCTTCTGTCACATTAGTAGAGACAGTTGCATATTAAACAAATATGGACGAGTTTGTTCTAGATATGACAACGCTTGGTGTAATTCCCAGGTTGAAAGATACAGAGTTTACTTTAATTTTAAGAATCAGAATACCTGTTTATCTGAGAGGAATACATCAGAAATGGATTCAAGCTCTAAAATTCAGAAGTGGGTCTGTTTGACCAAATTTGGGGGTGTCTGGATCCATGGTTTTATTCTGGCTCATTAGAAAGATCAGAGACACCTGCAAATTTGGTTCTAGATTTGGATTTTGAATAGCCCCAAAACATGAGGTAGTTTTCAGTTGGGGTTAGAACACAGCTTGAGAAATGACAGTACTTTTCACATTTGGGTGATCATCTGGCCCTTTAAATCCAGATCAGGGGAGCTGTAGGTACAAATGTCTCATGCACAATCCCCATAAAGTAGGGCTCACCTTGCATTCCACTCTGATTTCACACTATACATACCAAGAAATCAGGAAGTCAGAACAAAATCGCAACTAAAGAAAACTTTTCATCCATAAAGCCTCAAAATAATTATTTATATACAGAAGGTAACTCTGTATTGAATTTCATCTGTCAGTTTGTTGCCCTGTCACCCAGTTTTGAGAGATCCCTTTGTAACTCTTTGCAGTCAGCCTTGGACTTAACTATCTTGACTAATTTAGTATCATCTGCAGACTTTGCTACCTTACTGTTTACTCCCCTTTCCAGATAATTGATGAACATTTTGAACAGCACGAGTCCCATTACAGCTATTTACCTCTCGACACTGTGAAAACTCATCATTTTATTCCTACCCTTTGTTTCCGGTCTTTTAACCAGTTACTTATCCATGAGAGGACCTTCCCTCTTATCCCTTGATTGTTTACTTTGTTTAAGAGCCTTTGGTGTTGGACCTTCTGAAAATCCAAGAACACTATATCAGCTGGATCAACCTTGTCCACATGTTTGTTGACACCCTCAATGAATTCTACTATAGAAACACGATTTCCATTAACAAAAGCCACATTGACTCTTCCCTAAAATATCACGTTCAACTAGGTGCCCAATAATTCTTTTCTTTACTATTGTTTCAACCAATTTCCCTGGTACTGAAGTTAGGCTTACCGGCCTGTAAATGCCTGGATTGCTTCTAGAGACTTAAAAAAAAAAAAAATTGGCATTATGTTAGCTATCCTCCAGTCATTTGGTACAGAGGCAGCTTTAAGTGACAGGTTACATACCACAGTTAGTAGTTCTGCAATTTCACCCAAGAGTTCTGAAGGAACTCAAATATGAATACCATCTGGTCCTGGTGACTTATTACAGTTTAATATGTCAATTTGTTCCAAAACCTCCTCTATTGACACCTTAAACAGTTCCTCAGATTTATCACCTAAAAAGAATGGCTCAGGTGTGTGAATCTCCCTCACATCCTCTGCAGTGAAGACCAGGGCTGTCCAGAGGGGGGGGCAAGTGGGGCAATTTGCCCCAGGCCCTGGGCCCCACAGGGGCCCCCACGAGAATGTCGTAGGCTCCCCCCTGCCTCCGCCTTCCCCCATCCCCCAGCGCCTCAGTGCGCCGTGTCCAGGAGTGGCCCTGGACAGCGCTGCAGCGGCGTGGCTTGGGCAGGGCCTGAGATACTCCCGCTCGGAGCCGCGTGGTAAGGGGGCGGGGCTGCGAGCTCCGGCAGGCCGAGCGGCAGGAGCTCCTGGACGCGGCTCGCTGAGGCTCTGGGAGAGGGGGGAGGCGGCACGGTAAGCCCCTCTGAACCGGGCACCCCCCCGACCCCATCCCCCGCCGGCCAGCCTTCTAATGCTCGGGCAATCATCTGGGGTGGAGTGACTGGGTGGCCGGAGGCCCCCCCACCGCGTTCTTTTTTTTAATGGAAGGGGTCCCTGAAATTGCTTTGCCCCAGGCCCCCTGAATCCTCTGGGCGGCCCTAGTGAAGACTGATGCAAAGAATTCATTTAGCATCTCCACAATGCCCTTATTTTTCTTGAATGCTCCTTTAGCACCTGGATCATCCAGTGGCCTCACTGATTATTAGGCAGGATTCCTGCTTCTGACATACTGAAAAAAAAAAAAAAAAAAAAAAAAAGGTTGCTGTTAGCTAAGGCAACAAAAACTAATTGCTCTTCAAATTCTTTTTTGGCCTGCCTAATTATATTTTTATACTTGACCTGCCAGAGTTTATGGTCCTATTTTCCTCAGTAGGATTTGACTTCCAATTTTTAAAGGATGTCTCTTTGCCTCTAACACTGGTCTACAATTTTTGAGACGTCGTCTGCTTCAGAGATAAAATGTGCTATTTATTATGTATTTTAATGTGCTGAATTCAAATATGACAATTAAAACAACTGATTGGCTACTGTTTAAGATATTTAAGTTTTTACATTTTATGTCTATGTATATTGTGTAGATAGTAGAGTTTTAATCATAAATTGTAAACCTAGGTCTTTTCATGTGTTTATGGTTGCTTTACATGATAATATTTCACCTGTCCTGTTTATGTAACAGTGCATGGTCAAATGCATCATCTCGAAGAAGTTCACGAATCTGAGGACCAACAAAGACACCTTCCTTTATCTTAGCTTCACTTAACCTTGGAAATTTTCCACGGAGGTACTTGAAAGCTGCTTGTGTTTTGTCAATGGCCTTGACAAAGTTCTTCATCAGACCCAGCTTGATGTGTAAGGGTGGTAAAATCTTCCTTGATTCAACAAGTGGTGGATGCTGAACACTTTTCCTCCCAGACTCCAATGACTGTCGGAGTGGCCAATCTTTCTTGATGTAGTGGGAATCTCTTGCACGACTATCCCATTCACAGAGAAAACAGCAGTACTTGGTGTATCCAGTCTGCAGACCAAGCAAGAGAGCAACAACCTTCAAATCGCCACAAAGCTGCCACTGATGTTGGTCATAGTTTATGCACCTCAAAAGTTGTTTCATGTTGTCATAGGTTTCCTTCATATGGACTGCATGACCAACTGGAATTGATGGCAAAACATTGCCATTATGCAGTAAAACAGCTTTAAGTCTCGTCTTCGTTGAATCAATGAACAGTCTCCACTCATCTGGATCGTGAACGATGTTGAGGGCTGCCATCACACCATCGATGTTGTTGCAGGCTACAAGATCACCTTCCATGAAGAAGAATGGGACAAGATCTTTTGACGGTCACGGAACATGGAAACCCTAACATCACCTGCCAGGAGATTCCACTGCTGTAGTCTGGAGCCCAACAGCTCTGCCTTACTCTTGGGTAGTTCCAAATCCCTGACAAGGTCATTCAGTTCACCTTGTGTTATGAGGTGTGGTTCAGAGCAGGAGGATGGGAGAAAATGTGGGTCCTGTGACATTGATGGTTCAGGACCAGAAGTTTCATCCTCTTCCTCTTCCTCGTCTGACTCAAGTGAGAATGATTCTGGTGCATCAGGAACCGGCAGTCCTTCTCCGTGGGGTACTGGGCGTATAGCTGATGGAATGTTTGGATAATGCACAGTCCACTTTTTCTTCGTTGACACACCTTTCCCAACTGGAGGCACCATGCAGAAGTAACAATTGCTGGTATGATCTGTTGGCTCTCTCCAAATCATTGGCACTGCAAAGGGCATAGATTTCCTTTTCCTGTTCAACCACTGGCCAAGATTTGTTGCACAAGTGTTGCAGCATATGTGTGGGGCCCACCTCTTGTCCTGATCTCCAATTTTGCAGCCAAAATAAAGGTGATAGGCTTTCTTAACCATAGAGGTTATACTGCGCTTTTGTGATGCAAAAGTCACTTCACCACAAACATAGCAGAAGTTATCTGCACTGTTCACACAAGTATGAGGCATCTCTGCTCACTTTGGCTAAACAGAAATGTGTCCCTTTGCAAAATCAAACACTGACAAATAAGAGAGCACGACACTGTATGATTTCTAGAGCTGATATAGGGCAATTTGTTCAGCAGAGTGATGTAAGCTTCATTATGATTGCATCATCCATGACTTCTAGGAATAACATGATGCAATTCAAATCATGTATGACGCAATACCAGCTTCAGATTGCATCATTCATTGTTTTGCCTAAAAAGCAAGTACTGTCCAAACCCAGTCATAGATTTATTCATAGATCCAGTCAAAGATGTATTTTAGTCATTTCTGGTTTAAATTGAGATCCCTTCCCTTTATAACTCACTTATCCTCCGCCATTCCCAAGTCAAGGGTCGTATATACTGACCCAATAGCATATCTTGAAAACTAGAGCCAATCAACAATTTTAAGCATCATTTTCGTTCTCAGTGACCCAGAATTAGTAAAGTTTGACTACGTTTATTTCAGAAGCATTTTGGCTGTAGAGCAGTGTAATCACCTTTTACTGTGTTGTTTAGCCATGGTGACATTTTTTTGGTCCTCTTACTGCTGTTTTTTTTAAATTGAGGTATACATTTAGTTAGGGTGACCATATTTTCACAAAGGGAAAATGGGACACCCCCGTGCCGGCCCAAGCCCTTCCCCCCGCCCCCCATGCAGGGCTGCCCGAGCTCTCCCTGCCTCCCGCCCATGCGAGGCCAGCCTGAGCCTCTTCCCCCACCCCGGGGCTGCTGAGCCTACCCAACCCCTCCCCCCCGTCCAAGCCCCCCTGCTGCCCGCCCACATGCATGGCTGGTCCTCCGAGTCCCCCCCACTGCCCACCCGTGATCCTCCCGCCACCCACAGGGCTGGTGGTCAAAGGCCCCTCTGCCACACGCCCACCAACAGGGTCACCCGAAGCCCCCTGCACATGGGGCAGCCCGGCCAGCCCAAGCAGCTTTCCTTAGCCCTCCCTCCAGCACGGGGCTGGCGTTGCCACTCCCCCACCATTCCTCCATGCCCCACTAGGTCCCATGTCTGGTGGGGGGTCGGCAGCAAGGTGAAATGCTGCTTGCAGCCTGCTCCTCCTGCCAGGGGGCCAGCAGAGCCCCTCCGCTTGGAGGGGGGGGAAGGGAATCCACCAGGGCTGAGCAGGGACCCCCATCCCCGCGGGCTGTCCCAAGCGCTGGGCAGAGGGCACAGTAGGTGCATGGAGGAGAGGGGGCACACCCTCCCCCAGCTACTCACCTGTGCAAGATGGGAGCTGACGGCAGTGCAGCGGGGTTGCTTCCTGGGAAGCACGGGGGGGCGACAGGGCAGGAGCCGCTGCCAGAGCAGCGGAGCCCCGGTTCCTCCTGTCTGGGCGTGCTCTCACTGCCCATCCCCAGCACTGCTGCTGCTGGAGGAGGCAACCTAGGAGACTGGTGCGGGAATGCACTGGGGTGGGGTGGTGGGGGCATTGCTGCTTGCCTTTCCCCCCGCTGCCGGCTCTGTGATGCGATCCCAGAAAATACAGGACAATTCGCCTATATTTAACAAAAAGTCAGGACACCTGGAAGGCAGCTAAAATACGGGACTGTCCCATTAAAAACGGGATGCCTGGTCATCTTGCATTTAGTAGAAGCCTCTATTATGGCGTTTTTAAGTAGTTTCCGCACAGGTTGCAGGCATTTCACTCTTGTATCTATTCCTTTTACTTTCCATTGAACTAGCTTCCTCATTTTTGTGTAGTTCTCCCTTTTGGAAGTTAAATGCTACTGTAATTGGTTTCTTTGGTACCCCTGCTGCCCCAGGATGTTAATGTAATTAATTTATGGTCCCTATTACTGATCAGTTCAACTATATTCATCCCATGGACTAGATCCTGTGTTCCCCTTAGGACAAAAATCAATAATTGCCTCTACCCTTGTAGGTTCCAGGACTATCTGCTGCAAGAAGCAGTCTTTAATGGTGTCTAGAAATTTTCTCTGTTTCCTGTCCTGAGGTGACATGTACCTAGTTAATATAGGGATAGTTGAAATCCCTCTTCATCATTGGGTTTGTTTTTGTAGTCTCTCTAATCTCCCTGAGCATTTCACAACCATCACCATCCTGGTCAGGTGGTCAACAGTATATTCCTACTGCTATACTCTTATTAGTCAAGTGTGGAATTTCTATCTATAGAGATTCTATGGTACAGTTCACCAGCATCATTACTGAAAATCCTCATGTGATGCTGCAGGCAATTCACAAGCTTTAGGCACAGTCAGTGATATCTGCTCAGGTGAAAGAGGAGATTAAGGACACCAAAGTGCCCCCTAGTTCCCCTCTCACACAAACATATCCCAAAAAGTAAGGAGGCGCTCCTGTTCAAAGTCCTGAAGGCACATCTGAATAGCAATTGGTGGATTCCAAAGATGATGTTCTCTTTCCCTGCGAAAGCCAGAAAAGGGAGATGCTGGCAGAAAACTCAGTTTGGATGGAAATCATGTGTTATTCAGCAGATTTTACCTTTAACTTTAAAATTCTGTGATTTTTGTAGAGTTCCACTTTGAGGTACAGGTTCAAATGCTCAGAGTGACTACACATAAGCTAACACCAGAAAAATGGGTCACTGAACCTGTGAAAAATTGGAATGGCAGAGTTTTCCCACATTTTCCTCCTTTATCATGATATAGGACCACTCCCTAAGGTTCTTACTCAGGCCTGATTCACCCTTAAAAATTAGATGGACCTAGCTACATTGCACAGGGCTGTGAAAAATATGTCCTGAGTGGGGCAGTTGGGGCGACCTAACCCCTGGTGTAGCTACCATCAACCTAGCTCTACCACTTGTAGATGTGGATTAATGAGACAGAAAAACCCCTTCCATCGATGTAGGAAGCATCTACACTATGGTGCTGCAGCACCGTTGCTGTACCATAGACATGGCCTCAAACTCCCATTTACTTCACTCACACACGTCTCAACTGCTAAACTCGGCCTTTCCCTCCCCTACCAGCCTCCTCCAAAACCAGGGAACTGTCAGGATTGAACACTTTCAGCTGAGCCTGAGAACCAGCCACATCAGCCTCCAGGATGCTTAATGAGCTCATCTGGGTTGCGGTAGGATTGCATGATTGGCCTGTCTGATCAAGGGAGCTGACAGACCCATGAGTAAGCTCAGTAGCAGCCAGTCACCAGCTGCTCAATGCTTCTGCACAGAGCTGCAATCACTCTTGCCTCTGCCCTGCTCTGTTCCCGTCCTGTCCTGTCCTTCTCTGCATTCCCTTCCTGGCTTCAGCTCCAATCTTTGGCTTTGACCCTTGGTCCCCAGTTCTTGGCCCTCCCCCAACCTGGTTCTAACCATTGAGCTGGACTGTCTCAGGTAGGTGCTGGCAGTAACTTTCCACCCACCCTCCAGATTGCTTGTTAGGAATGCCTTTTACCCGAGACATTCCATGCCATTGTAACACTGACAGACCCTGGTCATCGGTGGGCGGGATTGAACCTGGGACCTCGGGAGCTAAATGCATACACCTCTATTGCATGAGCTAAAAGCCATTTTGCTCTTACCTAAGGCTGTAGACAGAGTCATTAATCTCTAAGTGGTCTTGGTGCCACTAGCTGGGACAGAACACCACACTCAGGAGGTGTGTGGGTTACACCATGTCTTTGTGCAGGTTCAGGTTCACATAGGGAGGCAGAGGATCCTGAATAGAGCCAGTGGGATATGAATAGAAGAATCTCCACTCAAACCTGTTCCTGTCTCCCATTCAATTACCCCTTAGTTCCAGAATGTTCAAAAAAATTCAGGAGTTGTGTAGATTTCTACCAACTTAAGTTAAGCCAACTGCTCTTCCAGAACAGAACAGGCTCAGAAGAGCCTCATTCCTCTGATGTTTTGAGTGACCTATAAAACTTGCTCTCTGAGGCAGCTTAACGGCTCAGGAGGCTCCTGAACATGAAATTGGCATGTTTTACATAAGCGGGAACAGCTGAGTGTTGTGGTTTATATAAAACTATATGCCATGTATGTGTGGCATGTGGCAGTAAATGAAACACTTATTTCAGAACTTACTGAAGTTCTTTCAGCAAAAAAAATTACTGTGAGGTTGGCTTTTATGCACCAAGGCATAAAATAAAGTGATGATAAATACAAATGAATCAGAGAAAGATGAAAAAGAAAGCAATTAGCAGGAATGAACTGGTGATCCTGACTTATTACAATAAAATTAAGCAAGCTTTCTGAAAGGGCAAATTTAACACCCACACACCCCCAATGAACTTGAGCAGCAGGGTTTGCTACCACTTCTCCAAACTGTTGCTGTGGTCTGGCCTTTTAGAAGTCTTACTACAGCTCTTTCATCAGCCCCAGAAGTCAAAACTAATAGAATTTAATATATTGAGACTAGGCTCACCTAGCTGTCATGTTTCACAGATCCATGTGGATGTTGGCTGTTTTTAATTAAAAACTATTTTTATCATAATACATTTCAACAGACCAATCTGTAGTCAAACACTGCCTTTCCAAATTGTACTTAAAGCTCAGCCTTTCTGTGTATAAATAATGGTCTGCTTAGCATTACTGTAATGAATAGATTGCCTGAATATATTAATTCTTGTGATCAAAAACATCTGAACAAAGGATAATGCTAGTCTCTTACTACCCGACATGCGCACAGTTCCAGCACTGAAATTGTCACTAGGGAGTCAACCTCAACCCATTAAAAAAGACAAAACACTTATTGTACTAGAGTGACAGGATCTCATGGAAATAAGCAGAACGCTTTGTGACACCAACGTGAATTACCTAACAGTCTAGGCAGCTTCCCTCAGAGTTGAGTGGGGTTACCCAAGTACACCCAGCTGCACCCGAGGAGGAACTGTGGGACTTACTGTATGTAAGGGATACCGACAGTAGTGGCAAATGTAATAAATGTAGCCTGAACAATTACTACACTTATAAGATTATATACTGGGGTGCAACATGCACTTTTTACAGAAAACAGGTTCTTTTCCTAGGCAGCTACTTCAAGTTAGTTAAGGAGATGGAATCTGGTGAAACACACACAGAAACTTTATTTTATACAGACAACCACAATGGAAATCATAGGAAATCAATATACATAGCACTTAGAATAAAATAAGTACAGTAAAGTGGTTTCCTGCATTGTTCATACTTACAATCTAGTTTTGGGCATACTTACAACTCTGTGGAGACCACTGGTAACAAGAAAGGAAAAGTGAGCAGAATCCATCAGAATGAAGATACCGATTCAGTTTACACTGTCTCAGGGTGAACCTAAAGAAAAAGGAACTGGGTGTGGTATTTTACACCACTCTTTATGGTAATAGTACAGATACATATTATATTTGATCCTTTACCCTGATTATAATAAATTCAATAGCGGCCCCTATTCATATGTAGGTTTTGGGCTGCCCATAATAAGTATCAAATATTAATATTCATGCTTTACATTACTTATTTTTTAATAATTCCTATTCATAAATGCAGTCTAAGTGTTTAAATACTACATAGCAGCCTAATTGAACAAAGTCCCCTATCAAGGCTGATTTCCCACTCTGGCACTTCGAGTGCAGAAGGTGGGGGCCCACAAGGATTCTAAAAATTAATACTGGCCACTCCACACTGGTATTAAACTCCCAGGCTTACAGCTTCTCTCTGACTTTGGATGCATAGATGCTGCCACGACCCAAGTGCAAAAAAACCCCTTTTGACCCAGGAAGGTGCACTTGGGAATTCCTTCCTGTGGGGTACCCTCAAGCCCTTTCACCACCCCCTCCATGGAAGAGTTGCGGAAAAAAAACAAAGGAAATCAGCTGTTGCCACCAACTAATTAAACAACATATGCACAATCCTCTTAGGACACAAAAAACCCAACCCTGTTCTTAAAAAAGGAAAATTTTATTAGAAACAAAAAGAAAGAAAATACATCTGGAACTTAGGCTATTGCTAGATTTAAAAAGAGCAAATATAATATTTAAGCATCAAGAATGGTTTTCTTGAGGTCCAGCTTAATGGTTATAAGCAAAACAAAAGCATTTGGGGGTTAGCACAAAGGAGTCCACAAGCCTTACAGAAATAAAAAAGATAAACCTAATCGCGTCTTCCTAGACATTTCCTGATCTACTTACATATCTGGGGTTTCATATTGAGTAATTTCTAGGTATGATCTGGTGATTTTCATACCTTTTTACAGCTTAGCTCCAGCCCTGTTTTTGCTCTGTCCCCTCTCTCTGGAGAACAGACAGACAGACAAATGGAAAGTTTTTTCCCAATTTTAAAAAGTTCTAGCCTTCCCATTGGCTCTTTTGGTCAGGTCCCCACTCCATTCCTTTTACCTATGGGCTTTTTTAACCCTTTGCAGGTAAAACAAGTAGAGAATAGATACTAACAGGGATTTTGTAGCTAACTGGCTGTCTGGGTGTCCATAAATGAAGGGGGGGGGAGCTCCCTTTTATCACCCCCCACACACACAACACTCCCTTCTTGCAGAACTCTGTGTCATTCTGTACCTGATTGTGGTTGCTTGTTTGTCTCCCAGAGTGCAAAATATCACACCTGGGGTTATCATCTTAGCTCTCTCTCATTTCAGTTACACTTCAACTTTTAGTATAACTACCCTCACAAACCCTTAGCCTAATAACTATAGCAAGATTAATAACCCATTTACTTACGTTCACCTATTCCCCCCACCCCCATGCATGTTCTAAGCTAATAAGCAATATACCCCTTATACTCCTATAAGGTCACTCTACCTCTAGCAAACATAAAATCACTCACAAGACAGGGTTATACATTATTAAATCAGGTCAGGAGTCAATAATTAAATACGGATCTGCCTGGAACCAGTGCACTTAACTTTCTACATGCCAGAGCTTCTGGTACTCCCTTATGAAACAGAAAAGAAAAGAAATGCTTGCAAGAATGTACTTTTTTAACAATGCTTGGACATGAATTACTAGATTTAACCTAGCAGTCAAGTAAATACATCACTTGTAACACCTGAAACTTATAAGGCTGTAGTAGGTAGAACTATTGCAATAAAGTAACAGAACGCCACTAGCCGTCACCTTCAGCCCCCAACTAAAACCTCTCCAGCGCATTATCAAGGATCTACACCTATCCTGAAAGACGATCCCTCACTCTCACAGATCTTGGGAGACAGGCCTGTCCTCGCTTACAGACGGCCCCCCAACCTGAAGCAAATACTCACCAGCAACCACATACCACACAACAAAAACACTAACCCAGGAACCTATCCTTGCAACAAAGCCTGTTGCCAACTCTGTCCACATATCTATTCAAGTGACACCATCATAGGACCTAATCACATCAGCCACATCAGGCTCGTTCACCTGCACATCTACCAATGTGATATATGCCATCATGTGCCAGCAATGCCCCTCTGCCATGTACATTGGCCAAACCAGACAGCCTCTACGCGAAAGAATAAATGGACACAAATCAGACGTCAAGAATTATAACATTCAAAAACCAGTCGGAGAACACTTCAGCCTCCCTGGTCAATCAATTACAGACCTAAAAGTCGCAATTCTCCAATAAAAAAACTTCAAAAACAGACTCCAATGAGAAACTGCAGAACTGGAATTAATTTGCAAACTGGACACCATTAAATGAGGCTTGAATAAAGACTGGGAGTGGATGGGTCATTAAACAAAGTAAAAACTATTTCCCCATGCTAATTTTCCCCCTACTGTTACTCACACCTTCTTGTCAACTGTTTGAAATGGGCCATCCTGATTATCACTAAAAAAGGGTTTTTTGTCCTGCTGATAATATCTCACCTTAATTGATTAGTCTCATTAGAGTTGGTATGGCAACACCCATTTTTTCATGTTCTCTGTGTATATATATATATCTTCCTACTGTATTTTCACTGCATGCATCCGATGAAGTGGGTTTTAACCCACTAAAGCTTATGCCCAAATAATTGTGTTAGTCTCTAAGGTGCCACAAGTACTCCTCGTTCTTTTTGTCTTCCGACAGTGGCCAATGCCAGATGCTTCAGAGGGAATGAACAGAACAGGGCAATTATTGACTGATCCATCCCGTCATCCAGTCCCAGCCTCTGGCAGTCAGAGGTTTACGGACACACATACCATGGGTTGCAGCCCAGACCATCTTGGCTAATTACCATTGCTAGACCTATCCTCCATTAACTTTTCTAGTTCTCTTTTGAACCCAGTTATATTTTTGGCCTTCACAACATCCCCTGATAACAAACACAATAGGTTGACTGTGAAGTGTGTGAAGAAGTATTTCCTTATGTTTGTGTTAAATCTGTTGCCTATTTATTTCATTGGGTGACCTCTGGTTCTTGTGTTATTTAACCCTCCACATAACACTTATTCACTTTCTCCACACCATTTCATAAACCTCTATCATATTTCCCCTTATTTGTCTCTTTTCTAAGCTGAGGAGTCCCAGTCTTTTTTTCAATCTCTCTCCCATACACCGATTCATTTTTGTTGCCCTTCTTTATACCATATCTCTTGAGAGGGGGCAACCATACCTTCACGCAGAATTCAAGGTGTGGGCATACCATGGATTTATATAGTGGCATTATATTTTCTATCTTATCTATTCCTTTCTTCATAGTTCCTAACAGTTAGTTTCTTTGAGTACCACTGAACACTGAGCAGATGTTTTCAGAGAACTAGTTAAAAGACTAGCTCCCATTAAAGCCATATGACTTCAACTGGAACAGAACATGACTCAAAGTGAGCTGATTATAAGTAATCTTTCTCTGGTTTCTTTTGGGGCTCTAGTATGTAGCCTAGGGGCATCATATGAAGAAACTAGGATGGTCCCAGTACAGCCAAGACAGGCCATTTTTACTTATTGGCTGTGTTCTCTTCTTGAGTCAACGTCTTTTGCTAGTAGCAGGATGTGACAGTCTGTCCCTTATGTTCACCCTTTTACAAGACTATGCTAAATTTTATACAAAGTATGCCTTTGAGGTATCATTTGAAAACTCATAATTTGTTGATCATTATTGTCCTGGTAAAATGTGTGGCAAGATTGTATGTAAAGTTATAAAATTCTACTATGATATTGTTGAGACATGCTCCAAGTTTAGAAAAGCAGCACAAACCAGTTCCTCCGAGACAAAAGGCAAACTGACATCTCAGCCAGGCGTCAACAAAATGAAACAGACCATCACCTGGTTAGCCCACCTTCCTTAGTCTGGTGCTTGATTTCATGAAGGTAGCAGGTTCACTCCTCCTCAGTCCATTTAGGTAGTAACTTCTGGTAATAAATGGGTATCCCTTCTCTACCACCCCTAATGTTCTTGAGTACTGTACTTTTGGAGCCCAGTCCCTCCTGCAGAAGGCGCTCTGCTTGAACTACATACTCGAGCAGCTACTCCATGCCGGCATGGACACACTACTAGCCACTAGCTTGAGGAGACCTAGCACAGATACATCTACGTGAGCTGGGAATCACACCTCCCAGTTCAACTGTAGACATACTCAGAGAGTAGTCCTGTGGCAGATCAAACTTGTGTGTATATTACAGAGTCATAGATCCTTTTCTGAATGGTTTGTTGCAAGCCTAATTTGTGACTACCTCTGACAAACTGAGTTGTCAGACCCACAAGGGCTTCTCCCCTCAGACTGAGGTTCACAAACATATCATTGGCTCCTGCTGATCCACCTTTATAAAAGGATCTCTAGAGTTTTGTCATGCTGCAGTGCACTCTGATGAATAATTTCTATGGGTCCATTCTTCCCTTTGTTTCAATGAGCCAGAAGCCCTCTAAGGGCTGGAGGCAGGCCTCTTAACTGAATTGCCGAAGTCTCAGGAAATGTTTGGTTCACAAACTAGGAACAGATTTAGGGGGAGAGAGATGTGTGAGCTTACCTGTGATTATAATAAAAGGCTAAGAGAATCCATTTGCTACATGTGCCAAGAAAGCCAATCTGACTTCCAAACCATGCCCTTGGAATTACTCTTTGCAGGTGATCAAAAGTTTCTAAACCTACAGACCTGCAACTCTCTGCATTCTACTAATTACAGTGAGCAATGTAGAACCAGATCTCTCACAGAAAAATCAATCTCCCAAGGACATGTTTGATCCTATTTTGGGGAGGTGGTAATATTCAGCCCACTACTACTGATGCAGTTTTTGAGATAGTGAATGCACTAGCAATATTAATCTTGTGTTTCACTAAGAGTACTTTTGTGCTTGCTCTGGTTCCTTCAGCGGGATAGGCACATGTGACTCAATCACTACATTGGATACAGCCACTTGCCTAATCAGACATAATACACAACTAAAGAGGATTGTTCTGGGTTTTTCCATCCACACAAATGGGGTTTCTCTGTGTCATCCATCATCTTTAAGGAAACAGGTTTCAATGAGTACATAAAATCAAAATGATGCATTCTATCTGAAACACAACAGAAGGCTGGATCCCATGTGGATCTGACATCTGAATCAAAGCATACAGTGTAGTTATAGACATGTTGGTCCCAGGATATGAGAGAGAAAAGGTGGGTGAGGTAATATCTTTTATTGAATCAACTTCTGTGGCTGAGACAAGCTTTCAAGCCAAACTCTGCTCTTTTTCAGGTTTGGGAAAGCAGCGTCATAGCAAAATGCAAGGTGGAACAGATTGTTTAGCATAAGTAACTAGTACATATTGTAAGGGACCAGTCAAGGTAGAGTAACCGATTAACATCTGTGCAGTCATAGGACAAAAAGAGGGGGTTAGTGGATTACAGATTGTTGTAATAAGCCATAAATCCAGCATCTCTGATCAGTTCATGATTTTTAGCATCTAGGAGAGTAATGAATTGAGCCTCAAAGGCTCATCTTTTGAAAGTGGTGGGCAGGTTTCCTTTGAGGATGAGGACTGATAGAGTGCTTGCTTTGTGAAAAGTGTTCACCCACACTTGACAGGGTATTTCTGAATGTCTGTGCACTTAATGCATTATTTACCTTACAAAACTTTTGCGGACATTCTTAGCACATACATTTAAATGACATACTGTGACATTTCACAACATATAGGAAGTTGCCCCATGCGCTGATATAATTTCACGGAACTGAAACTAACAAAGGAAACGGGGGCAGATCTGTGGAATCCTCCACCATAATCATATCATTTTTTCCAGTGGCTCTCACTTGAGAATTGCCTTCTAAGGTCAAATGGATCATTGCTCAGTCAAAAACAGATGGAAACTGAATATGACCCTGCGTTACCTGCACCTTAAGATTTATTAAGTCTATGGGCATGGCTACACTTGCAGATGTAGAGTGCTGTGAGTTAAACCTGCCTTTGGAGAACGCAGTAGGGAAAGCGCTGCAGTCTGTCCTCACTGACAGCTGCTTGCGCACTGGCGTGGCCACATTTGCGGCACTTGCAGCAGCATTGGGAGCAGTGCATTATGGACAGTTATCCCAGCATGCAAGTGACTGCAACGTGCTTTTCAAATGGGGGGTGGGGTAGAGTGTGACAGGGAGTGTGTTATGTGTATGTGGGAGGAGAGAGAGTGGGTTTTTGGGGGGCTGAGAGCATGTCAGCATGCTGTCTTGTAAGTTCAGACAGCAGAAGACACCCCCTCTCTCACACACAGCATTCCACACTAATCTGTCTCGGAGCACACTTATCTGTCTCGGAGCAGATAAGCAGCCAGCTATCAGAAACGGAGCTTTCAAATGGCATATCCGCATTCCTACAGTGAGTTCAAAACAATGGCAAGAGTGGCCACTTGACTTCAGGGGATTATGGGACGTTTCTGGAGGCTGATCAGAGCGCAGTAATGCAACACCTTGTCCACACTGGCGCCGCAGCGCTCCAGCGGGGGCGCAGCAAACGTTATTCCACTTGCCGAGGTGGAATACCAGCAGTGCTGTAGCCGTGGAGTCAGAGCGCTCTACGTGCCTTGCCAGTGTGGACGGGTAATGAGCTAGGGCACCCGGGGCTCCTTTATTGTGCTGTAACTCACAAATGTAGCCAAGCCCTATGGTTATATAAACTAAATTGGAAAGACTAATGGTACAAGCAACAGCCAAGAACCATCAATAGGTGAAGGTCTAATTAGCACAATATTTTACTTTTTGAAAGCCAAGTGTTGTCTATGGCTACTTTTTCCACAAGAAGGCTAAAATATTATCAGGAATTGTGCTTATGTTTTTTCAGCAGATATGTTCCCTAATTATATATAGCATTATGCAAATAAGAATTATAGCAGTAACAGTCTGTTGAAATGCCAGCGTGGTTGGACAAATATTTTAGTTTTAAGCAGGGCTCTGCTGTTTTATGAGTTACACATTTATATTGGCAGAGGCTTGACATGACTCACAAAAGATGTACATGTAAGAGATGCACTGACATCAGTTCAGTTTTCTGTTGGATCTTAGCTTAGCATTGGAATGCTGAAATCATGTTAAATTAGGATCCAACCCAACTCCTGCTAAAGTCAATGGAAAGATTCTATAATTGGGCATGCCTGTTCTGTAGCACCCCCTTCTAAGTGTCCCTGCTGAAGCCTGTCTCACTTTCACCTTCAATGAGGTAAGGAGTTCACTCTAACAGCCTGTAAATAGAAGCCAAACACTCTCTAATTAACAGCAGCATGAGTCTCTTTAATAAAGGAGCTAGTTTGAAGTAATAATTTGAAGGCTTTTACCTCAGAGCCCAAGTTAGGACTACTCAGAACTTCAAAGTCCCAAAACAAAAGTCTCTAGGCCTGGTGAAGCCAGTCTTCAGGGAGCTAAAACAGGATCAGTCTCCCTTGCCAACTATGCAGCCTCTCTAAACAGTTATTTTCAGCAGCTTCTTTCCAGTCCACCCTGGCTGTCTTATTAACTCAGCTTCCTCAAGCAACCCCTGCATCTGCTGTAAGGGCCCAGGCTTCTCCACTGCCTGCAGAGCTCTGCAATTTCTCCCCCTGCTTGCTTAAGATCTCTCCCAGAACTCCCTGTCTCCCATGCAGCCCTTAATCAGCCAGATAATATGTCCTACCCCTCCCAGGTGTGTCAGGCAGGGCTAAATGGACAGGCTGGCCATCTCTAGGCCTCTGACCCTTAAGGGTGCAGATCACTGCTTTACAGATTCCCACTGACTTTTTTAGGAGTTGGATCAAACTCTCCATTAGAAATAAGTGTATTGTCTGAAGTAGGCTGTTCTCTCCTCGGTGCAGAAAGTAAATATATCTTTTGAATTTGCAGGTTACATTTTTTATAGTAATTCTATCCACCTTTACATAATGACTTTTTTTTATTTAATTACAGGAATAAACAAAGGAATTACATATAGACTGAATGAATCTGGAAAAAAAGATTGACTATGCCATGCAACATCTAGCCAAACTGGTTTTCAGTATTGTTTTGAATTATTCCTGAAAGTCCCACAACTGAATGCAACTTCTTGGCGAAGACACTGCAGTGTCAAAATGCTCTTTGATTAGAGCTGAAATAAGTTTCCTTTCCTAGCATGCTCTTCCCCTGGAGTAATTGCTACTGAGTAGAGGTCACAATAATGTGGCTCGGTGAAAATGGTGGTTTGGACAAATAAGGTTTGTGGACACCCACCACCAGGGGCGGCTCTAGGCACCAGCAAAGCAAGCACATGCTTGGGGCAGCCCATTTGCAGGGGTGACAGGGATCCAGCATGGGAGCTCAGAACCAACAGGGGGCCCTGGGAGCTGTAGTTCCTTGGTTAGCTCCCTGCCTATAGAGCCAGCCCTGGAGCAGGGAAAGAACTACATTTCCCAGCATTCCCTTGGCCACTACCAACAGGAAAGAGGGGGAGTGAGTGAGGAAGCTGAGACCTCATGCTGCAGCCTGCTATGAATGGAGAGCTGCACTGTGAGTAGGGATACCATATTTTAACATTCAAAAAATAGGACACTCACGGGGAGGGAGGGTAGCCCCACCCTGCCACCATCCACTCCCTCCGACTGCCCCCCCACAGAAACCCCAACCCATCCAACCCTTGCCCCAACTGCCCCCCAGGACCCCACCCCCTATCTAAGCCCCACTGGTCCTTGTCCCCTGATTGCCCCCTCCTGAGACCCCCCCCAACTTCCCCTCTAGGACCCCACCCCCTACCTGTCCCCTGACAAACCCCTGGGACTCCCATGCCTATCCAACTGCTGCCTGTCCCCCTGACTGCCCCCCCAACCCCCTGACCCATCTAACCCCCCCTTCTCCCTGCCCCTCACTGCCCCCCCCGAACCTCCACCCCATCCAACCCCCCCGCTCCCTGTCCTTTGACTGCCCCCCCCCCCCGGAACTCCCTACCCCTTCTCCAACCCCCCGCCCCCTTACCGTGCCACTCAGACCAGCGTGTCTGGCTTCGCACAGCGCCAGACACGCTGCTGCATACATGCTGCCATGCTCCCCTGCGGAGCCACAGCCCCCTCCCCAGCACCTGCCTTCCAGATTTGAACACCTCAAAATTCAGGAGTGCTCAAGCTCAGTTTGGGCAGCTGTTACTTCATTTCTCCCAAATCAAATATACTGATCCACTGTAACTTGCTGTAGAAAAAGTAGGATAAAATTGAGCAAGAAATGCTTCCCAGTGGTTATTAGGACTGGGATTGCTATTTTCAACAGCCATTGCCTTTTGTTTGTTTGTTTGTTTGTTTGTTTAAAAGGAAGACAGTGATATTGCATTGGCAAATTCTCCATAGAAAGAAAGAGTGGAACAAAAGAATAATAAAGGCACCTCAACTTTTCCTCATTTATGTAGGACAGTCTTATAATATGCATCCAGATATCCTCTAATCACACAAGCTGAAAATTGTTCCACTTTACTGCAGTTCTGTAACCATATGGGAACCAATCCTGTCTGTGTTCTGTGCACATCTAAAATTCCTGCTGAATGACCTGCCCTGGGAGCGAGTTACCAGTGACCCAGAGCTGCGGCGGAAGGAGGATGCAGGTGTGTGTGGGGGAGCCCAGAGCTGGGGCGGCAGGAGGTGTGTGTGTGGGGGGGGGAGAGCCCAGGGCTGGGGCGGCGGGGGGGGGGGGGGTGCAGGTGGTGGGGGAGAGCCCAGGGCTGGGACAGCAGTGGGGTGCGGCGAGGAGCCCAGGGCTGGGACGGGGGGCAGCCAAAATTTTTTTTGCTTGGGGCGGCAAAAAACCTAGAGCCGGCCCTGCCCACCACCCCCAATGACTTAATCTGCTACACCCACGGACTCCAACACCAGTTATGCCCCACAAACACCACTTCAGATTCTGCTGCTCCTCTCAGTGATGAGCTTGGCTTCTGCTCCTTCTACAGCCGCTCTGCTCCTCACTACCCTTCTGGTGCTGCAGGAGGTTGGGTGGAGGGTGGCAGCCAGGAGTCTCTAATTGCCCCCCTCCCAAGGCCTGGGGGGGCAAGAGGGAGTTCCTTTGGCCCCTCCCCCACTCTGCCCTGGGAGGGAGGCAGTGCAGGGAACTGGAAAGGAGGAACCACCTCCTGTAGCCCCATAGGAGGGTCTGAAAACCTGCTATTAGAAAAATCCATCATGTTGGCCATCTTGTGGAAGGAGTGTCAGGCTGATCACTAGCAAGGCAGGACAGATATAGTTCTGACAACTGTCAGGGATGGCCTAGGTATACTTAATCTTGAGCTTTTTGGAGGAGGGGAGGGGAGTTTGTGTTGCCTTTCATTCCCTCGCTTCCCACAGGTGAGGCAACAAAAGGGATTTTTCAGATCATTCCAAAGACTTTGGTGTTTCCCTACCCTTATGGGATTAACTGGCAAGCGCAGTCAGTCAGGCAAGCTATGAGATCCTTCCTGTGCCCCATCTAGAAATGTCCCTATGCTTTCAGTTCTGGGTGCCACACTTATGTTTAATTCCACTCTAACCCATGATGTTCAGGATTAGTTCAGCTGGTTCTAACCCACTCTGTTCAGAATGGCTGAGCAATTATTTTTGGCAACTAGAAATTTCAACCAAATATGCACTTTTGGGGGGCTCCAAAACTATTTGTGAATTCGGAGTTAATTCGACAAATGGTTCAGGTAAACAAAAAAAAATTTTCATGTAATTTTTTTTTCAAAAAAGTCAAAACATTCGCAATTTCAACCATTTCAAAACATTTTGCTTAGACTTTTTCATTTCAAAACATTTTAATTCAAAATGGTATTTCATCTTCAAATTTGGCCAATTAAAAAGGAAAAACACAAAAAGGTGAAAAATACCCCAAAACTGTCACATTGAAATGAAAAACTTGAAAAAAGTTGTTGTGTTGTGTTGTGCTTTGGTCAATTTAAAAAAAAAATCAAATTTTTTGATTAGACAAAAAATTTCAAAAAATTTGATTTTGGTTGAAATAAAACCAGATTTTTTTTTTATTTTTGAGTTTGGTCCCCGAACCAAAAAATGCATTCTTTGCTCCTCTCTAACCATATACCTCTCAGAACTTTTACACAGGTGCTGCTTTAGCCACATGGCTCAGCTTTTGGTATGAAAAGATAAAAAGTAAATTAGAACTGAACTGCTCCAAAA
Organism: Emys orbicularis; assembly: GCF_028017835.1. NCBI lineage: Eukaryota > Metazoa > Chordata > Testudines > Emydidae > Emys > Emys orbicularis. The sequence goes on along the minus strand of NC_088689.1, from coordinate 35,074,273 downwards.
AAAGGTCTGATCCTGCAGGCAAAATTCCTTTGATTTCATGTATGAGAATTGCAACATCAAGCAAGTTATTTCGTTGTGCATGTAGAGGCAAACGGTCAGAAGTAAGGCCCTGCAGCTGGCCTAAAAAGCGGGGTAGGCTGCCTGATGGATTGCCCTGCCTGATTGGCTGAGGAAATTAGCAGGCTGGTTCTTAAGCTCAGCGACAGCAGTAGCTTGCTAGCTGCTCAACGCACATGCCCATGAACTCTCTGCCTCCTTGTGTTCATCTCGTGCCAAGCCCTGCTCCTCCACAGCACCAGCCCATATCCTACACTGCTTCTGCCTTCCCTGATTCCTGATAATCTGGCTCCGACCCTTGGCTCTGACTCCGACTCTGTCTCGACCCCTGTCTCTGGCATTTGGACTCTGACTCCAGTTCTGACCTTCGGCCCTGATTCTGGCCCTGTCTTGACCTCTGACTCTGGCATTTGGATGCCGACCACTAGATATGACTACCTAGGTCCCAGTCTCCTAACACAAACATGCAGTATGGTTAAAGAGGTTTCTACATACGTTAAACACTTATGTAAAAAAAATCTTTGAACACTGCTGCATACAAATAAATATACACCCACAAATCTTATTTACATTCAATTTACAATTTACATACAAAAAGTGGAAAGCTTAATGAATGCTGTTTTATGTACATAAATCCTACTATGTGCATGCACAAGCGCTAGTGCTCCAAAGTTGCATGTGCAAATGGAAGCCACATTTTGAAAGTTTGGTCTGTAATGGTTAAAATGATTTACCAGAATACTAACTAGGACAGTTAGCTAAATGGCTTTTCTACAGAATCGTTCCTCTAGTTTTATGTACATTAATAATGAAATGTTTATAAGAGCTCAAATTAAGTTTACTCAATGCACAAGACTAGTGGTTAAGGGTAAACACTGGAATAACGTGGCATGGTTTCAATGCTTAAAAGGGATTTGCATCACTTAAAATTCATGTTCATGACAATGAATAGAGATGGATGAAAATAGCCAAAATATTCATTAATATTCTTGAGAAGTGGTGCTGTAATTTCCTAGCCTTTTTTTAAATGCATGAAAATGAAAGTAAGGCCTTGTCTACACCAAAATTTAGTTCACAGCAAGCTGCACTAACAGTTCCCTAGAGCAGCGGTTCTCAAACTTCAGCAACCCGAGGACCCCCATTTTGATTTAAAAATTTTCAGGGATCCCCAAGCCCTCCCTGGTCAGTCCCAGGCCCTGCCCCAACTCCACCCTTTCCCTCAAGACTCCATCCTAGCCCCTCTTCCCATCCGCCTCTCACTCCATGCCTCCTCCCTCCCTCAGTCTCCCCCACCCTCACTCACTTTCACCAGACTGGGAAAAAGGGTTGGGGTGTAGGAGGGGGTGCAGGGTGCAGGCTCTGGGAGGGAGTTTGGGTGTGGGAGGGGGTGTGAGGTGCGTGTTCTGAGAGGGAGTTTCGGTGCGGGCTCTGGGGATTGGGGTGCAGGAGGGGGTGATGGGTGCGGCACTTACCTCGGGCAGCTCCGAAAGTGATTGAAACATCTCTCTGGCAGTGGCTCCTAGGTTTCTCAAGCAAATAATTCTCAACAGTAAAAATGAGGTGACACCAAATTTGTATGGAACATAAGTAACTTTTCGACTAAAATGAGTGATATCCTCTGAAGGTTACTTTTCAGTTATTGAATATGACCAACTATTTTCATTCAGATGAGATTTATAAATTGAGGGGTGTGGGAGGAGAGCTACATTTTAAATCAGAATAGCACTAGGGGAGAAGGGGTTGTTTGGTTTGGTTTTTAATTGTGACCTTACCAAATGAGGCAACTTTGGTTTCAGCTATTACATCTTGATTATTATAGGTACTCTATTTTGAGAAATTAAAACCTGTGCAGCCAGAAAAGTGTTATTTCTGTACTAACTTGCAAACTGCCTTTAATAGTTTCCCTTACCCCAGAGATACTGAAGACATCTGTGGTTTATAAATTGAGGGGAAATCTCTAGAGCAGAGAATTTGGAGCTGTTGAAAGGAAGAAACTGTATTTGTCAGACCTATTCAAATAATTGTAGTGTTAAGATGATACTGGTATATTTATAAATTATAACTAGGCTTGGGAGGATTCAATTTGTATTGGTAAATGTACGTAAACATTGATTTCACCATATACACACAAACTGACAAAAATATTCTCATTGATAATTTAAATTCACAGATGAGAAAAGTAAGAAAAATGCTGCTTGAGATCTTATTAGAGTCTGCTTTAAGGATATTTATATATTTTGACATGTGATGTGGACAATTTTTGTTGTATTGGTTATAAACTTTTTGAATCTCAACATCTACTGTCATTACATAATTATTGTCTGACTGCCCTCATAATTTCCCACAATGTGAAAATTTAAATAGACAAAAAATAAAAATAAGATGCTTAAAACCCACAATCTTGCGCAACTGTGAAAATGTAATTATATAAAAATTAAAAATGCTTACAAATAAATACTGATATAAACATCCACAAAATGATATTAAAAAACTGAATTCTGCCAAGCATGATTATATCACCGACATGTAAGAGGAAGACAAAAGTACAATAAGACAAATTAAAAAAGAAAAGTAATTGTGTTATACCAAGAAAACAAAAACCAGCAGGATCTTATTAAAGGGGATAAAGCAATATGCTGCATTTATTGTGAATACAGAAAGAATCATAGTAAGCAGTCAGTTATAGCTATAACATTCCATTCACTCACACATTCTTTCACACACACACAAGTTCTGCAAAGTTGTTGTTATAGTTACCAGCCTTAGAGTTGCTCGTGCCAAGTCACTGGCCAGGTGGCCTGGACACGAGGAGGGAGCGGGGCCTTGTCAGATGTGCATCTGATGCTCCTGGAAGTTGGTTGCAGAACCAGACCCAAAGTTCTCAGCAGGGCCGGCTCTGGCTTTTTTGCCACCCCAGGCAAAAAAGCCTCCCGCCGCCCCCCCCACCCCCCACGCGGCAGGGGAGGGCGGCGAGCCCCGCCGGGGCTCCGCTCTCCCCGGCGACCAGAGGCTGCGCCGGGGGGAGGGCGGAGAGCCCCGCCGGGGCTCCGCTCTCCCCGGCGGCCAGAGGCTGTGCCGGGGGAGGGCGGCAAGCCCCGCCGGTGCTCCGCTCTCCCCGGGGGCCAGAGCGCCGGGAGGAGGGCGGCGAGCCCCTCTGGGGCTCCGCTCTCCCCGGCGGCCAGAGCGCCGGGGCTCCGCTCTCCCCGGCGGCCAGAGGCTGCGCCGGGAGGAGGGCGGTGAGCCCCGCCGGGGCTCCGCTCTCCCCGGCGGCCAGAGGCTGTGCCGGGGGGAGGGCGGAGAGCCCCGCCAGGGCTCCGCTCTCCCCAGCGGCCAGAGGCTGCGCCGGGGGGGAGGGCGGAGAGCCCCACCGGAGCTTCGCTCGCCCTGGCGGCCAGAGGCTGCGCCGGGGGGAGGGCGGCGAGCCCGCCGCGGCTCCGCTCTCGGGCCGGAGCGCCGCGCCGCCCCCCTCCAGGTGCCGCCCCAAGCACCAGCTTGGTGGGCTGGTGCCTGGAGCCGGCCCTGGTTCTCAGTCTTCAGGGCCCGTTTTTATAAGGATTTATCCTCATTCAAGTCTATAGGGTTTGCTTCATCATGCTGTTCTCACATTTGAAGTGATAATCAATCACGCAGATGGCACAGCAATGACGGCTTGTTATTATCTTGTTCTTCGATTCTTTGGCCGCCTCCCCTGTCCTTGGGGTGGTGCGGTTGTGGGTGGATTCTGGTGTGCCCTCAGGGTTATCATCGGGCTACTTGACCCAGCACATTCTTCGGCCTGTTGGCTCTTCCTCTAGATGTGGTGTCATTTATTAGGCTGGCACTTCAACCCTTTTATTACTCAGCCAAACACACAACCACAATCACACTCTATTTTACTTAACATACTTCCTATTACATCTACATTTTATTACCTATACATTCTTTAACATAACCATTCTCAAATCATTGGGGCATGACAGACTCTAATGAATCTATTCATGTCACTTGTTACACATGAAAAGAAAACAAGCAAGATAGGAATGCAAAAGTAGAGGATTAAGAAATATTGTTCCTGAACTCAGGAAGACTGCTGTTATCTTATTATTTTTAGAACAGACTCTTTGTCTCTGGATTTTCTTCCTGCAGTTAATACACAGACCTTGCAAACTAACAGGCCTGCTTCAATTAGCACGAACTGAGCAGGCTGAGAGAGCAGGTTGAGAGACATATTTCTTTCCAATAATACAAGCCAAACCCGGGGTCTGGACTGGGCCATACTTTCCTATAGCATCAATGTATTAATTACTATTTTAATCCAACAATTGAATCAATGTTCTGTGCCAAGGATTAACATTTATTAATAGATTAACCAGCAGCATGCTTGGACCAAAACAGTGATTCTAGCACCCTCTTGATGTTACCAATGAAAGTCTCAATTTGACAAATGATGCCAAAGTATAACAGTTTATATTTGTAAAAGAAAAAAAAACATTTATTTTTTAAATTAAATGAATATTTTTAAAAGTTTGTTGCATGTGAGGTACACACAGTCAAAATAGGCAGTTCATGCACATAAAGAAATCTTTGCAGAATGCCTTTTAGATTTCTTATTTAAAACACTGTCTATTATTTCATTGCACAAGATGTGAATTTAAAAACCCATGCAGGCAGCTTATGTTTTCTAGGACCAGATCCCTAAACATTGCCCCCTCGGGTTTTGTAACAAGTTCCCTCCCTCTTCTGATCATTTTTTGTGCTCTATATCCCCCCACTCTCTTTCAGGACACCTCCCAACCCCACATCCTTGAGCTGAGGCCCCTGCTCACCAATAATATTTACTCCAAGGTCTCTCTCCTCCAGATTTCCTCTCCTTCACACTGTTTAATTCAAACCCTTGTGCTACTCTCAATCCTACCGCAATTTGATTTCATGCTTCCATTCTTCTTTGGCTCATTGGCCTCTTACTACACTCTGGTTAGGTGGCAGTAAAATGGACAAGGGAACTGTCACTCAAATCTCCCTTTCATTTATCCTTCACATCATATGCAGTCACAACCACCAGCAGCACATGGATGAGGAGGAGCTGGCTGAAGATAAACCCAAGTGAGAAGAAGGTGGGTGGGGAAAACACTTTGCAGACCTTGCTGCCACCATGATATTCCCTTCAGTCAAGGATAGCTGTCTCCAAACTGTCAAGCTAATCCACACTCAAAGGGCTCCTTTAGACTCCTCACTGGCACTGGATTCTCCGATAATATGAAGGGCATAAAATACATTCATTATGTACATCTAGCTAAGAGACTCTGTGCTTTTCTTTCTGACAATAATCCACTCTGTCATAAATGACTTTGTTACCCCCAAAGTTGATTATTGCAACATACTATATCTTGCCTTGAAAACACAAGCCTTGAAAAAGTAGCACCTGCTGCATGAAGTGCTGGAACAAACAATTCAGCCCCACTGACAACCAAGTGGACATCATTCCTCAATGCCACATGCTCTATAGGCTCCCTATTAAATGTGCAGCCATTACTCCACATAGCAGCAGCAGCATTGCTATGAATGAGCCAGTCCTCCCCTCATCCCTGATTAGTTTAGAGAGGTAACAGGAAATCCCACCCTGGCTTCCTGTTCTAGCTCTCCCTCCACTGAAGGATGGGAATGCCACTCAGAAGGAGGAGCCGGCGGACGGTCAGCTGGCATACAACTGGGACAGAGTAGTAATGAAAGGCAGTTTGGACCTCTTGGTTATCAGTTATTCATTTGTTAAGGGCCTGGAGTTTACTGCATTCCTCCCTCACTGTTTAATTGCTGAGGATGATTAAGCATATGTGTGGCTCTTCTTGGATGTCTTTTTTAATGGCTCAGTCAATGCCACAATAGATATATTGAGACATATCCATGAACTGTAGCTATTCTGGGATAAATTTCTGCCTCTCTAGACAGATTCTGCACCAAAGCAAGTAGGCAATCCAAGCAAAAAGGTGAGCCCTCACTACAACACTGATTTTAAGTTTCAAACACAGAGTCAAGTTTCAGGCCTAGCTCCTTATTTCCAAAAAGTTGAATGAGCTGGACCAGGATACTAAAGAATTGCCTCAGCCTTGAGACCTCAAATACCCTCCACAGCTCTGCTCCTCAGGAGCCTTGGTACTGTCTACCTGAAGCATGTGCACACAAGACAGGATTTTCTTGGCAGCCTGTCCAAGACTGAAATTCACTCCCATGGATTAAGGATGACCACAGACCTGGCCACTTTGCAGTCAAAATGCTAACCTCACATCTTTGACCTTGCTTCCCCACAAACTCTGAATCTACTGTAACTTACATAAAGCAAAACAAATGTAACTACTTAATTTACTCCCCCGGGTGTGGGGCCAGGAAGGAAAGTAAAATTTAATTGGTTGATGTAAGTCATTTCCTATGTTATTTCCCTGAAATGTGTTCTGATACAACGTTAGGAGTTGGCTACAAGAACCTAAATAGAATACTATTCACCCATAAATAGCACATATTGTAAATGGAATTCAACTCTCAAAAGATCCCATTCTGACTTTTATACTGAGTATTGATTCCACAAGATTAAATGAAATTTTTAAAAGAGGATTTGGTTTTACTGGGAAATTTCAAACAAAATTAAATTTACTATAACTTGTGCACCTCCATTTGTAGCAGGAAATGTGACATTAAAAGGACACAGTCAATTTGAAATCTAGTCAATTTGAAAAAAGAAAGAAGGAAAAAATGAGTGAAAAGTAGTTTCAGATATTATACTTGCTGAAGTCCCCCTGCCGGTTTATGTGGCTTTACAATCATATTTTCCTTTCAAAAACTCTCTTTTTGCTGATCAACAGAACCACACAGTTAACAGAGGAAACTGACTAGCTAGATAGAGGCAATTGTTAAACTGATAGTACACAATCTGCTGTCATATGTACAAAATAAACGAAAAAAAGAAAGTTTGGTTATCTAATCTCTCTTATTTACAGTAATCTTAGTGGTGGCTTGTATCAGTAGTGAGTTAAACAACCCTTTTCAGACACCAGTGTGATTTTTGAGTTAATGGTGTCCTGTTAAGCTGTTCACTTGTTTTTCTGCTCATCTCTATGGTAGACAGTCTCAATCACAATTGATTTCAGTGGCAGCTTCTTGGTGATCAGCGTTCAAAAATCTGCTTGGCTATTTAGGTGTCTAAATATAGAGTTAGGAAGGTGAGGTCAGACTCCCATGTTTTTAAATCTTGGCCTTAACCTCTCTGTGCCTGAGCTGTCTCTCTATTTTTTCAGTTTTGCTTTTTGCATAGTTCTCAGTGGAACTGCTGGGTGCTGAGCACTTTTGAAAATCTGGCCTGTAACAAACCATCAGTGTCTTGTACTTTAATAAGCAGCTACCATTTAATTAGACTGATTAAATCTAAATGTATTGGGCCTGATTCTGATCCGTGGAGATATTTTGATTGACTCCAGTGTATGTGAAATCAGAACCATGCCCACTGTGTTACATGGGGCTTAAAAAATGCAACACTTGTTAAAACATAACAGGTTTTTTAAAAATGAAAGTATTAAATACAACAAATACCTTTACATGAAAACTAAGCACTAAAGTGTCATTTCTGATTTGCCGTGGGGATATTTTCCAAGTTATTCTAATTCACCTAAACACAGATTTCCTGTTAGCCTACAGATAACTCCCACTCCCTTCTGTAATGCAGTTGTACAGAAGTCTAAGTATGTTTATTCATGGGAAATGTTATAATCCTCTATGAGCAATACTTTATAAATTATATTTATAGTTGCCAAAGAAATACTTAATCTTAGCATTTCTCCTTTTCTCTTCCTGCTATCTCATCTCATTCAGCATCTGTTCCTCTTGGTCTACTTAGATTCATATCTGATTTAGGCTACAAATGAAATGCCTTTGGTATTGTAGTTTCTGGTGCACATATGTTCAGATCAGCAGCAGCACCACATAAAGTTGGAATACAACACATCAGTTGCAAGACAGCTTGCCAAAATTTTAATGGGTTGGCTTTTCCCTCCTCCCTCACTTGGCCCAGGGAGTTTCAGGCTCAATTTCGCTAAGAGATGAGTCAAAACTTTGTTCCACTTTATTCCCACAAGTATGCTAGTACTGAGCTATGAAAATAAGATTTGATAGGAGTTACTCTTATAAACCATGGTTCCAACTATTTTATTCTTGTAAGTGGTATCTCAGCTGGATGAACAAACAGCAGCCCTGATATTTGGATTGTATTGGAGATATCCTATCCTATCTCCTAGAACTGGAAGGGACCTTGAAAGGTCATCAAGTCCAGCCCCCTGCCTTCACTAGCAGGACCAAGTACTGATTTTGCCCCAGATCCCTAAGTGGCCCCCTCAAGGATTGAACTCACAACCCTGGGTTTAGCAGGCCAATGCTCAAACCACATTCCAATCCAGTTTAAAACCTTGACTCTCTGAGGGTCTGAGACTTGAAGATGCTTACAACTCCCACCAACCCTTCTGCAATTTTGTCTCTGGCTCCAGACCTTCTCTCTGCTACTGCTCTTTAGTGGAGAAATGGGATTTCCTCAGACTGACCTACAGAGAAAACTGAAACCATCTGAAAGGAAACTGGTTTCCCCATCCTGTTACTCACACCTTCTTGTCAACTGTTTGAAATGGGCCACACTGATTACATTGGCCTCATTACCACTACAAAAGTGTCAGAGGGGTAGCTGTGTTAGTCTGAATCTGTAAAAAGCAATAGAGGGTCCTGTGGCACCTTTAAGACTAACAGAAGTATTGGGAGCATAAGATTTCGTGGGTAAGAACCTCACTTCTTCTTGCATCTGAAGAAGTGAGGTTCTTACCCACGAAAGCTTATGCTCCCACTACAAAAGTGATTTTTCCTCCCTTGGTATTCTGCTGTTGAGAATAGCCCACTTCCACCTTAAGTGGGCTATTCTCAACAGTAGAATACCAAGGGGAGGAAAAATTGAATTGTCTCATTAGCACTGACCCCCCCACTGAGTTGAGTAAGGCAACTCCCATCTTTTCATGTACTGTGTATATATACCTGCCTACTGTATTTTCCACTTCATGCAACTGATTAAGTGGGTTTTAGCCCGTGAAAGCTTATGCCCAAATAAATTTGTTAGTTTCTAAGGTGCCACAAATACTCCTCGTTGTTTTTGCTGAAAGGAAACTGTCTCATCCCCACCCTTGGCTTTGACTCAGATACTGACTCCACATGTCCCTATTCCCTCCTAATCTGACCTCTCTTTTGCTTTGCATCACGTGCTCCCTCTTCCCCTCTGCTCAGCCACTCCCTCCCATCTGGCTTCTTTCCCTCTGCCCCCAAGCATTATTATGATAATTTATATAGCACCATAAATGTGCGAGGCAATTTAGAGAGATTAGAGAAAAAGCCTGTCCAAAAAGCTTAAAATCTAAATTAGAAAAACATAGAAAATTAAGGTAACTTGTAATGGCAAGGGGAGTTGACAGATCAAACAAATAATATCAGAAGGCAAATGAATTCTGATTAAAAGAGCGAACAAATGACATCGTTAAACTGAATTACTATAATCTATAAATAAATGTTAGACTTTTTTAATTAATCCATCTAAAAATGGCATGTTTTCATCCATTCACATTGAACTTTTTATCTAAGCAAGTCCCCCCCACCCCGAAAGGTACCCATTAGAAAATCCCTATGTAACAGGGTGCTGGCTAGGAGAAACAAGCCAGGCCCGTTAGCCCTGTTCCAGAGGAAGAAGGGTATTAGTTGGGCTGGTTGAGGGGCCATGCCCTAATTACCAGAGTGGATCCACCTGCAGGCCTGGGTAGCCAGCCTGCCCTATAAAGCTGGCTAAGAAACAGGAAGCAGGGGGAGACAGGAAAGGGAGGAGTGTGGGCTCTAGATCCCTGCTGGCTGGGAAGCTAGTAGTCTCCAGGAGTGTTGGTCTCTGTAAATACTTGTAAATAGTAGGTGGTGGGAACGGACACAAAGAATAAAAGGACACGGGTGCTGCACTTCAGTTGGTCTCTGACTGCGTTTGTGGAGGGGCCGGGAGCAGGTCCTGCTACACCATATTAGATCTAGTAGCTACTTCCCCAACTGAATGTGAGAGCTGATGTCAATCGGACAAATCACAGCACACACGTCTACTGCATGTAAGCTATAAAATAACAGCTCTCAAACCAAAACTCAATTAATGTACTTCTGCTTCTAGCAAGAGAGAAAAAAGCCTGATGGCATCATGTAGTAAAATCTCATTCTGTAGAAAGGTAGTGACAGAAATGTAAGGGAGGTAATATTTGATTCATAAAAATCTACAGAATCATGTCATTGGTGTCACACTCTGCGATGTGGCAGGGTGAACTCAGTGCCCCTCTGGCTCCCAGCTTCAAGTCCTCCAGCTGATGGAAATCTTGATAATACAATGTCATCAGAAATGGGTCCAGTTGGGTATCATTTGAAAGCCCTTCCCCTAGGAACACAATGGTAACAAACATGACAAAACTAGGACCATTATGTAGATATATATTCAAGAAAATATTTAAAAAATAACTTTTACTTTAACACAGGGATGTCAAACATGCAGCCTTCATAAAGTTAAATTGTAGTCTTCGACTGGCAGTAATGTCAGACTAACATAAGTTAATGCTCAGAACATGATACCTGATTATTTTTTTCAATGTTGCAGATTACTATAAATGGAAGGAGACTTCAAGTTGATTTGCCATCATCTGGGAAAAAGGAACGGTTAAATGGTATTGATTACCAGCTTTGTTTATTATGCCAAAAGAGTTGTTATGAGGCACTGGCTAAGATGTCAGCATCCAACCAGAAAATACTGGAATCCATCTACAAATTGTATGCTGATCTGGTGGATTTTGTACAGACGCAGTACTGTGTACCAAATTCTTGCAAGGAAAAAGTTGCGACATGCAATAGGAGCACACACCTGAATACTTGTTGCCCTTCAAAAATGCTTCCTACATGTCTTCTTTGAAAGGCACACAGATATGTTTGAAGTCATTTCTCAAAAGATGCATGATTTGCAAGACCAATTCCACATATCCAGTGTACATTCCACTCTCAATGACCTATTGTGCATGATGGTGAGCTGCAATATCACAGAACGGAACAAGTAATTCAATGAGGCTGAATCAGCAACAAAACGAACTTTTGGTGCAGCGATACATGAAGATGGTTGAGTCTTTGCTGCTCTTTATTTTCCATGGGACCACAATCGATGTTAGAGTGTTGACAGAACAATGTATATGTGTCAGCTGAAAAGCAAACCAATGTGCATCTTGCATGGTCTTCCTAAGCAGCATAACAATGTGACCAGTACCTTATGCCAGAAGAAGCCTTTCAGCATAGCAGTCATAGATGTTATGGCTGAGGTACAAGCTCGCAACAAACCAGAAACCATTAACGCCTGTCAAGGTTTGGCTGAACACTTCATAATGAGGCTACAGAGAAAATACTACGACAAAGTCCACCTGGTGTTTGACACATATGCAAAGAAATCAATTAAAAATATTACCAGAAAGAAAAGACTCCATGGTGTTGCACATGTTTAATACAAAATTATTGACTCCGCAAACATCTCCAAAGTCACAATCAAGAAGCTACTGTCCCATACTCTGATGCTGGATGAGTTGACTGCATATCTTGCATGAAAAATGCTCCAGCATGCAAAGAATTGCTCAAAGAATTTTGTTGCCACATAGCATAATGAAGCTGCTGTCTTGCACTGTTCAGTGGAGTTTCTTCATAGTTCCCATGAGGAATCTGACACTAAAATTATCTTGCATGGCATGAATTCCACAGAGAGAGGTACTACTATACTCTGGATTTTTGCACAAGACACAGCCGTTCTAGTGCTCTCTGTGAGGTGCTACCCAAGACTTCCTCAAGATTCTGTTTTTGGGCCTGCTGCTGGGGAAACAATCCCTGTATGTCCCTCACAGACACATTCCTATCTCTTGGACCATTAAAAGCCACCACATTGCCAGGTTTCCATGCTCTTCCAGAAGTGTCACATCCTTGAAAAGCTTGCTGGAAAGACCAAATTATCTTACTGGAAGGCATTTGATTTAGCCTCCAAAACCTCCCTCCTCACTCTGAAGGTGCTCAGAGCGGCGGTCAGAATGGCTGAGACTGTCACTGACGAGGTCATAAATGTACTGAAGACATTCATATGCTGAGTTTATCATTTGAAAACCAACATTACGATACTTGCAGAGCTAAGTTGGTGTTTTTCAAGAGGCAGACAAATGGAGAAAAATTGCTACCAACAAGGGGTGTGTTTATTCCTGCTATCAAGAGGGCAAATTATCAAGCAATGGAATGGCTCTGGGATAGAATCATAGGACTGGAAGGGACCTCAAGAGGTCATCTACTCCAGTCCCCTGCACTCAGGGCAGGACTAAGTATTATCTAGACAATTCCTGACAGGTATTTGTCTAACCTGCTCTTAAAAATCTCCAATGATGGAGATTCCACAACCTCCCTAGGCAATTTATTCCAGTGCTTCACCACACTGACAGTTAGGAAGTTTTTCCTAATGTCCAGCCTAAACCTCCCTTGCTGCAATTTAAGTCCATTGCTTCTTGTCCTATCCTCAGAGCTTAAGAAAAACAATTCTTCTCCCTCCTCCTTGTAACAACCTTTTACATACTTGAAAACTGTTATCATGTCCCCTCTCAGTCTTCTCTTTTCCAGACTAAATAAACCAAATTTTTTTAATCTTCCCTCATCAGTCATGTTTTCTAGACCTTTAATCATCTTTGTTGCTCTTCTCAAGATTTTCTCCAATTTGTTCATATCATTCCTGAAATGTGGCACCCAAACTGGACACAATACTCCAGTTGAGGCCTAATCAGCACGGAGCAGAGCAGAAGAATTACTTCTTGTGTCTTGGTGACAACACTCCTGCTAATACATTCCAGAATGTTTGCTTTTTTTGCAACAGTGTTACACTGTTGACTCATATGTAGCTTGTGGTCCACTATGACTCCCAGATCCCTTTCCGCAGTACTCCTTCCTAGGCAGTCATTTCCCATTTTGTATGTGTGCAACTGATTGGTCCTTCCTAAATGGAGTACTTTGAATTTGTCCTTATTGAATTTCATCTCAGCCCATTTCTCCAGTTTGTCCAGATCATTTTGAATTTTAATCCTATCCTCAAAGTACCTGCAACCTCTCCCAGCTTAGTATCATCTGCAAACTTTATAAGTGTACTCTCTATGCCATTATCTAAATAGTTGATGAAAATATTGAATAGAACCGGACCCAGAACTGATCCCTGCAGGACCCCACTTGTTATGTCCTTCCAGCATGACTTTGAACCACTGATAACTACTCTCTGGGAATGGTTTTCCAACCAGTTTTGCACTCACCTTATAGTACTCCATCTAGGTTGCATTTCCCTAGTTTGTTTATGAGAAGATCATGCGAGACAGTATCAAAAGCTTTACTAAAGTCAAAATATATCACGTCTACCACTTCCTCTTTATCCACAAGGCTTGTTACCCTGTCAAAGAAAACTATCAGGTTGGTTTGACACAGTTTGTTCTTGACAAATCCATACCATCTGTTACTTATCACCTTCTAGATGTTTGCAAATTGATTGCTTAATTATTTGCTCCGTTATCTTTCAGGATACAGAATTAAGCTGACTGGTCTGTAATTCCCCGGGTTGTACTTGTTTCCCTTTTTATAGATGGGCACTATATTTGCTCTTTTCCAGTCTTCTGGAATCTCTCCCATCTTCCATGGCTTTTCAAAGATAATCGCTAATGGCTCAGATATCTCCTGAGTCAGCTCCTTGAGTATTCTAGGATGCATTTTATCAGGCCCTGGTGACTTAAAGACATCTAATTTGTCTAAGTAATTTTTAATTTGTTCTTTTTCTATTTTAGCCTCGGATCCTACCTCATTTTCACTGGCATTCACTATGTTAGACATCTAGTCCCTACCAACCTCCTTGGTGAAAACTGAAACAAAGAAGTCATTAAGCACCTCTGCCAGTTCTACATTTTCTGTTATTATTTTTCCCTCCTCATTGAGTAACTGTCCTACCCTTGGTCTTCCTCTTGCTTCTAATGTATTTGTAGAATGTTTCCTTGTTACCCTTTATGTCTCTAGCTAGTTTGATCTCATTTTGTGCCTTGGCCTTTCTAATTTTGTCCCTACATACTTATGTTATTTGTTTATATTCATCCTTTGTACTTTGACCTTGTTTCCACTTTTTGTAGGACTCTTTTTTATTTTTAGATCATTGAAGATCTCCTGGTTAAGCCAGGATGGTCTCTTGCCATACTTCCTATCTTTCCCATGCAGTGGGATAGTTTGCTCTTGTGCCCTTAATAATGTCTCTTTGAAAAATTGCCAACTGTCTTCAATTGTTTTTTCTCTTGCTTCCCATGGGATCTTACCTACCACCTCCTACTGACTTTGCTAAAGTCTGCCTTCTTGAAATCCATTGTCTTTATTTTGCTGTTCTCCCTCCTAGCATTCTTTAGAATCGTGAACTCTATCATTTCATGATCACTTTCACCCAAGCTGCCTTCCACTTCCAAATTCTCAACCAGTTCCTCCCTCTCCCGTAGTAGCTTTCTCCACTTTCTGAAATAAAAAATTGTCTCCAATACATTCCAAGAACTTTTTAGATAATCTGTGCCCTGCTGTGTTATTTTCCTAACACATGTCTGAGTAGCTGAAGTCCCCCATCACCACCAAGTCATATGCTTTGGATGATTTTGTTAGTTGTTTAAAAAAAGCCTCATCCATCTCTTCTTCCTGGTTAGGTGGTCTGTAGTAAACTCCTACTATGACATCACCCTTATTTTTTACCCCTTTTATCCTTACCTAGAGACTTTCAACAAGTCTGTCTCCTATTTCCATCTCAACCTCAGTCCAAGTGTATACATTTTTAATATATAAGGCAACATCTCCTCCCTTTTTCTCCTGCCTGTCCTTCCTGAGCAAGTTGTACCCTTCTATACCAATATTATGGTCATGCATATTATCCCACCACTGTGATGCCAACTATGTCATAGTTGTGTTTATTTACTAGCATTTTGAGTTCTTCCTGCTTGTTCCACATACTTCTTGCATTAGTATACAGACATCTAAGATATTGATTTGATTTCCACCCCCCAATTCTGTCTTGCTTCTCCTTTATCCCTGCTATAACAGCCCATAACTCTCCCCAAATTCTGACCCTTCTCCCAGGTCTCCATGTTTTTGACTTACCTGTGGGCTTTGATCACCTCATAGACTATCAGGGTTGGAAGGGACCTCAGGAGGTCATCTAGTTCAACCCCCTGCTCAAAGCAGGACCAATCCCCAGACAGATTTTTGCCCCAGATCCCTAAATGGCCCCCTCAAGGATTGAACTCACAACCCTGGGTTTAGCAGGCCAATGCTCAAACCACTGAGCTATCCCTGCCCCCTTCCCCCTTCAAACCTAGTTTAAAACCCTCCTCACTAGGTTAGCCAGTCTGAATCCAAATATGCTCTTCCCTTTCCTCGATAGGTAGTCCCCATCTCTGTTTAGCAGTCCTTCTTCCTGGAACAGCATCCCATCATCAAGGAAGCTCAAGCCCTCCTGGTGACACCATCTCCGCAGCCAATCATTCACCTCCAGTATGCATCTGTCTCTACCTGGGCTCCAACCCTTGACCGGAAGGATCAAAGAGAACACCACCTGCACTCCCAACTCCCTCACCCTTACACCCAAAGCCCTGTAGTCACTTCTGATCTGCTAAGGGGCATCCAAAACTATCCTCCCCTTATTGGGCATGGGTCTTGGAGGATGGACTAATCACACCAGTCATATGTGAAATACCATGCGCTCCCGAATCAATCCTTCAGCTAATTGAATGCTCGTATGCAAAGACCAGATGTTCACCACTCTGCAAATGTTTGGCCAGCAGCCTGCCTGGCACAGAGACAAGTGTGGTGTGTACAAGGATCAGTGTGACAACATGCCTAGTCATGGTGTCCTAGAAGAAGATGACACTGATGATGCCTTTGATGAATAAATGTTTTCAGTCATACATGTCCAGGCTAACTTCCCCCCCCCCCCGCTCCCCCTGCCTAGGAGCCGCTGCCAGAGGGGTGTGCAGGTTGCTTTCGGGAGCCATCTGAGGTAAGCGCCGCACCTCTCACCCTCTCCTGCACCCCAACCCCCTGCCCCAGTCCAGAGCCCGCACCCAAACTCCCTCCCAGAGCCCACACCCCCTCCTGCACTTCAACCTCTTGCCCCAGCCCAGAGCCCACACTCAGCACCCAAACTCCGTCCCAGAGCCTGCACCCCTCCCGCACCCAAGCTCCCTCCCAGAGCCTTAGGCAGGTGTGGGAGGGCGGGACTTGGACCCGTGCTGGGCACCACCAAAAATTTACAAACCTGTCACCCCTGGATGTCTCCTCAGTGAATGCATGAGCTCAAAGCATTTCCCTTTCCCTACCAGCATCATTGACTTCTGACTTCTCTGGACTGTTCTTCAGACAGCTGGATTTTGTCCAGGCATTCATTGCCTGCAGGCAGGCTCCTCTGTGGGATGGCATTGATAATTTTGGCTGAGAAGGAAAGTGCAGACAAGTGTGTACAGCAGGCTGGAGGCTAGCAGGTCTGTCCTTTAAAGCCCCTTTCACTAGAACCAAAATGGCAACTCTGATTTCTCTACAAGACATTTTCATCGTTAAACAAACAATGATTGCCATTCATTGACACTAGACTGAATTCACATAATAGTACATTATTCATGTGAAACAAGAAGCCATGTCTTTTAAATACCAAAGTTCACATTTATTGATCCTTTTATCTGAAAAATTAGTCTATTGCTGCCAAGAAAATCCTACACAATGGCTGGGAGGAGGATAAAGTGACCCAAGATGTTGGTTTCTTTTTTATTGTAATGATTTTAAAATGTGTCTTAGGCCTAGTCTACACTAGAAAATTAGCTCAGTTTAACTACGTTGGGCAGGGGTGTGAAAAATCCACTCCCATGACCAACGTCATTAAGTCAACCTTAGTCCCTGTGTAGACAGTGCCAGGTCAGTGGAAGAATACTGCCATTGATTTACCTACTGCCTCTTGTGGAGGTGGATTACCAATGCTGAGGGGACTACCCCTCCCATCGGCATAGATAGTGTCTACACTGAAATACTGCAGCAGCACAGCTGTGCCGCTGTAGCATTTTAAGCATAGACATACCCTTAGGTTACAAATGGAATACATTTAATTAGATCAAGTTAATACTGGACACAGGTACATAATTTCTGCTAAATGTGAAAATACTTTAAAAACAGAAAACAAATATGGTTCATTGTTTGCACTCTGGCTTTAATTTCCCTTCTTTTTAAGGCCAAGCTATAGTGGAGAAAGATCATTATTTCTGAACTATTCAGCACCCACTGAAGGATTTAATCACTAAGTACTACCCTATCCTCCCAGTTATCCAGTAATTTACCCCAAATCAAGCCCTCTTGGTTCCATCCTCCCTCCCTCTCAGCCAGCCACATTCTACCAATATTCCCCAGATCCCCCTTCTCCTTGCTGCAAACACACAACCCAATCTGATCAACTCCTCAATGTCTTCACGATTCCTTCATAGGCTTCTTGTACCCTCCGGTTCAACTTCCCTCCCCACAATTCTCCAGTAGTAACTACTATGTCCCTCCTTTCTGCCCATATTACTCTTCAGGATCCCACAACCTCCACCGAGCCAGTAGCACCTTGTAATCCCCTCTCCCTCTCTACTCCCAAAAAACATTTGATCTGTTTTTTTGAGTCAATCAGTGCTACTAAGTCTTCATCCACAGGAAACCAGAAGCCTCTTGCTGGTGCATAGTAGTCATTAATACCAGAATGCTCTTTCCTCCTTGCTCTCCATGTGTCAGTATATAATGCCTGCATCTGTAACTTTCACTCTATGCATCCGAAGAAATGAGGTTTTTACCCACGAAAGCTTATGCCCAAATAAATCTGTTAGTCTTTAAGGTGCCACCAGACTCCTTGTTGTCTTTCCTCCTTTGTTCCCACATCTACTGAAAATCTTGTTTGGAAGTAGTGGGCAAGGAATCTTGGTGTCACTTCTGACCACACACTTTTTTGGGAAGCCATATTATACACCACAGGCTTTAATCTTTCTTAGGGTGCTTCCCCGAAATACACAATGTCCTCCCGTTACTGGATCCCAACATGCCACAACCTGCACTCTTCACCTCTCAACACCCAACTCCACACATAAGGTTACTGTGGTTTTTTGGTGAACGTGGTCCTATATGTGCATTACATCATTAAGATCTGACTCTGATGAGAGATGATATTTCAACAAAAAAAGAAGAAACTCTGACAAACTTTAGTGCCCCCTTTATGAGAAATGCTAACACAGAGGACTGAAACTAGTTTTTATTCTCAGTCCAACAACAATGCATTTTCTATGGCCTCTTTTAACTAGAGTTATTTGCTTCTGCTAAGTTACTAGAGATGTAATTACAATGGATTAATACAGATGAGTGTGTTTCATATATGATAAGAAGAATACATCAGGAATATGCTCAAGCTCTAAAATGCAGAACTGGATCTGTTTGACCAAATTTGGGAGTGTTTGGAATCAGTGTTTTGCTCTGGCCTGTTAGAAAGATCAGAAACTCTTGCAAAATTTGATTCTAGGCTTAAGATTTTGAACAGTCCCAAAGCATTAGAGCCCAGCTTGAGAAATGACATTACTTTTCACACTTGTGCGATCACCTTGACCTTTAAATCCAAATCAGCGTAGCTGCAGGTGCAAAAGACTCAGGGACAGCCCCCATAAAGTAGGGCTCACCTTGCATTCCCATCTGATTCCGCCCTTTACCTATCAAGAAATCAGGGGGTCAGATAACCTAACACAAATTGTTAATAATCTTTTCATAAATAAAGTTTGAAAATAAATATTTATTGCATTACACAGAAGGTAATTTTCCTGTGTTCTTTCCCCAGTCTTAGACACAACCAAAATGGAAATTCCCAAATAGGGCAATGCAAAACAAGAACATTAACATAGAAAGTGCAGTGACTTACAGCTCATTTTCAGAGTCCAAAAGGAAAAAAACATTTCCAGAGGAAACGTGAGAAGATCAGTATAAATTAGTGGTTTTCTGGTCTGCGGACCCCTGGGGGGTCTGCAGACTATGTCTAAGGGGTTCACGAAAGGTTGGTGTTACCATAGAATAGTGGTTTTCAATCTGTGGTTCGTGGACTCCTAGGGGCCCACAGAATATGGCTACGATTTCCAAAAGGGTCCACATCTCCATTCAAAAAATTTTAGGGGTCTGCAAATGAAAAAAGGTTGATATAAATAAACTTTGACCCTGTTGGGCTCCTGCCCTGACACCAGAATCCTTCAAGTCTAGACTCCTCCTGTAAGAAGAGAAAAGGAAATTGGAAATTTAAGTTGCACAAACAGAAGAAAACCTTTAATTATATTTGCTGATGGAAGGCAACCATAATTCTGGCGTTTCCTAACTTTTCAGTGCTTGACTTTGCAACTTTAACATTCTTTTATCGTAGGTTTCTGGATGTAATGTCCTATATATATATATATATATATATATATATATATATATATATATATATATATATATATATATATATATTTTTTTTAACTTAAAAATGGAAGAAACAAAAATTTCATCACATGGAACCATACATACCTCTCATATGCATCATCTGTATGGATCTTTAGATCCAAAGCACACTTCTCTGCTACTTGAGCTAATGGAGTAACTGGCCAGTTGCAGACTGATATCTTCTGTGTGGATCTGCAGCTAGAGGGAGATGGAGACACACACTTTACCATTTCGTCTAGCTATTCGCTAGACCAAAAAGGGCTGCTGAGACTCATGGATAACAGGTTCCATTCCAGGTTCTGCAGGACAGAGCTCTCTATAGACCCTTCTGCCCCATCCTTCCCAGCCTGTCCCTGTCCCCTTCTGCTCCTATGCCCCTTCTCAGCTCCTACCTGTCCCCTCCTCTCCTGCAATCCTCCCAACGCTGCCCATCCTCCACCACCACTTAACTCCTGCCCCATCCCTTCCTACTTCTTATCCCAGCTCCTATCCTTGCCCCTGCCCCATCCCTCTCCTGCTAGGTCTCCCCCTTCTGCTCCTGCCCATGTTCCTCCTCCTCTCTGCTTCTATCTTCCCCCTCTACAAACCCTACCCTTACCTGCCTCCCACTCCTATTCTGCCCCCATCACCAGTTTTTGTCCTTCTCCCTCGCTTTTGTTCCTATCCCCACCCAGTCTTTTTGCCCCATCCCATACTCCCAACTACTGCTCCTAAGCCCCCTCCCCCAGGTTCCTATCCTCCCTCTCCCACAAGCCCCTGTCTCTGTCCCCACACCTTTGCATCTCTTCCCTTCCCCACAGCATTTCTCACCCCTCTGCATTTGAGTCAGGTTGCTTCCTCTTTCTCCTCCATGCTGCCTGGAGCAAACAAGGGTGGGGTGGGGCAGGAGGGGTGGTCACTGAGAGCACAGGAGATATAGTCTTTCTGCTCTCCATTCGAGTGCCCAGCACCACTGAGACCCCTGGCACCCAGGAGTAGCAATTACAGGTAAATTCTTGTCCAGCCCTAGGATTGAGCATTCTCTCGTCTTTTGTAGTGATGCCACAAACACAGTGCAGTTGACACATAGAAGTGGTGAAGGGTCACTACAGCATGTTCAGCTCAGATGGAATCTTCAGGGAATTTAGCTGCCAACCTCTAACACATCTCTACTGAGCATGTGTGAACTGAGATTTTTCATCTTATAATTTAGCCACATTTGTGCAAATTTCTATGGGGACAACAAAAGACATCTCCCTGACACCAGGGACACCGGACACCTCTGCCAAATTTCAAGTCCCTGCTCCAAATCATGCAGGTGCTAGAGTTCTCAACAGAATAGTTGTTAGAATTTTTTATCATGGGGAAAACAACTGTTTTTTCCCTAACCTTATTCTTGGAAGTGGCTGAACTGTTTTAGCTGAAACTTTCAAAAAAAGTCAGCTTGAGGTAGACACCCAGCATGGAAAATTTCAGTCCAAACAGTTGAAGTTTTGCAAAGGTATAAGCAACTGAAAACGGGGTCTTTTAATGGAGAATGTTGGGCAATCTTAATTTTTGGGTATGTCTACACTACGGGATTAATCCGAATTTACAGAATTCGAATTTTGGAAACAGATTGTATAAAGTCGAATGTATGCGGCCACACTAAGCACATTAATTCAAAGGTATGCGTCCATGTTCCGGGGCTAGCGTTGATTTCCAGAGCGTTGCACTGTGGGTAGTTATCCCATAGCTATCCCATAGTTCCCGCAGTCTCCCCCGCCCATTGGAATTCTGGGTTGAGATCCCAGTGCCTGATGGGGCAAAAAACATTGTCACAGGTGGTTCTGGGTACAGCCTCACCCCTCCCTCCATGAAAGCAACGGCAGACAACCATTTCGTGCCTTTTTTCCTGGGTGAACACTGCAGACTCCATACCACGGCAAGCATGGAGCCCGCTCAGCACAAGACAGCAGTCATGAACATTGTAAACACCTCGCGCATTCTCGTGCAGTTTATGCTGAACCAGGACCAGAAAAACGAGGCGAGGAGGAGGCGGCGACGGCAGTGCAGCGACAAGAGTGATGAGGACATGGACATGGACACAGAATTCTCTCAAACCGCGGGCCCCGGTGCTTTGGAGATCATGTTGTTAATGGGGCAGGTTCTATCCGTGGAACGCCGATTCTGGGCCCGGGAAACAAGCACAGACTGGTGGGACCGCATAGTGTTGCAGGTGTGGGACGATTCCCAGTGGCTGCGAAACTTTCGCATGCGTAAGGGCACTTTCATGGAACTTTGTGACTTGCTGTCCCCTGCCCTGAAGCGCCAGAATACCAAGATGAGAGCAGCCCTCACAGTTGAGAAGCGAGTGGCGATAGCCCTGTGGAAGCTTGCAACGCCAGACAGCTACCGGTCAGTCGGGAATCAATTTGGAGTGGGCAAATCTACTGTGGGGGCTGCTGTGATGCAAGTAGCCAAAGCAATCACTGAGCTGCTGCTACAAAAGGTAGTGACTCTGGGAAATGTGCAGGTCATAGTGGATGGCTTTGCTGCAATGGGATTCCCTAACTGTGGTGGGGCGATAGATGGAACCCATATCCCTATCTTGGCACCGGAGCACCAGGGTACCCAGTATATAAACCGCAAGGGGTACTTTTCAATGGTGCTGCAAGCACTGGTGGATCACAAGGGACGTTTCACCAACATCAACGTGGGCTGGCCGGGAAGGGTTCATGATGCTCGCGTCTTCAGGAACACTACTCTGTTTAAACGGCTGCAGCAAGGGACTTACTTCCCGGACCAGAAAATAACCGTTGGGGATGTTGAAATGCCAATAGTTATCCTTGGGGACCCACCTACCCCTTAATGCCATGGCTCATGAAGCCATACACAGGCAGCCTGGACAGCAGTCAGGAGCTGTTCAACTACAGACTGAGCAAGTGCAGAATGGTGGTAGAATGTGCATTTGGACGTTTAAAAGGTCGCTGGCGATCGTTACTGACTCGGTCAGACCTCAGCCAAACCAATATCCCCATTGTTATTGCTGCTTGCTGTGTGCTCCACAATCTCTGTGAAAGTAAGGGGGAGACCTTTATGGTGGGGTGGGAGGCTGAGGCAAATCGCCTGGCTGCTGATTACGCGCAGCCAGACACCAGGGCGATTAGAAGAGCACACCAGGAAGCGCTGCGCATAAGAGAAGCTTTGAAAACCAGTTTCATGACTGGCCAGGCTACAGTGTGAAATTTCTGTTTGTTTCTCCTTGATGAAAACCCGCCCCCTTTATTGACTCATTCTCTGTAAGGAACCCACCCTCCCCCTTCGATCACAGCTTGCTTTCAAAGGAAATAAAGTCACTATTGTTTAAAAATCATTTATCCTTTATTAATTGATTATAAAAAGAGGGAGAGAACCGGGGTGGGATTTGGGAGGAGGATCGGTGGGAAGGAAAAGGCCACTAAAAAAAGGTTAAAAAAATGCCAGCCTTTTGCTTGGGCTGTCCACTGGGGTGGAATGGGAGGGTGCACGGAGCCTCCCCCCTGCGTTCTTACACATCTGGGTGAAGAGGCTATGGAACATGGTGAGGGGGGGAGAGGGGTTATACAGGGGCTGTAGCGCCAGTCTGTGATCCTGCTGCCATTCCTGAAGCTCCACCAGACGCCGGAGCATGTCTGTTTGCTCACGCAGCAGCCCCAGCATTGCATCCTGCCTCCTCTGATCTTCCTGCCGCCACCTCTCATCTCGAGCGTCTCTCCTCTCCTCACGTTGGTCCCTCCTGTTCTCACGTTGGTCCCTCCTGTCCTCACATTCACTGGCATCTTTCCTATACTTTGAAACTGTGTCCTTCCACTCATTCAGATGAGCTCTTTCACTGCGGGTGGATTCCATGATTTCCGCGAACATCTCGTCTCGCGTCCTCTTTTTCCAACGCCTTATCTGAGATAGCCTTCGGGACGGAGGAAGGAGGCTTGAAAAATTTGCAGCTGCTGGAGGGAGGGAAAAAAGGAGAGAATTTTTTAAAAAGATACATTTTACAGAACAATGCTTATACTCTTTCACGGTGACCAACACTATTCACATTACATAGCACATGTGATTTCTGTGCAAGGTCGCATTTTGCCTCTTAATATTGAGTGCCTGTGGCTTTGCTGCTAGAGATCACAGATGCAGGTCCGAGCAACAGAATTCGGCTTGCATGCGGCCATGGTAAGCCATTGTCTTTCGGCTTCTGCGCCCTCCTTTCCCACATACCAAGCAAAGCCCGTTGAGTGCTGCGGTTTTCCTGTTAACCTTCAGCAGCAGAAAACAAACTAACCCCCCCCCCCATCCAATTCTCTGGATGATCGCTTTTATCCCTCCCCCCACCGCATGGCTTCAGGGAAGATCCCTGCTAGCCAAACGCGAAAAGCTCAGGGCCAATTCCCCCCCACCCCCCGCGCTTGGCTAACTGCAGGGAAGGATTTCTTTTCAGCCACAGGCAAACAGCCCAGTAGGAACGGCCACCTCTGTCCCCTTAATTAAATTCCCGTATTTCAACCAGGTTACCATGAGCGATATCACTCTCCTGAGGATTACACAGCGAGATAAAGAACGGATGTTGCTTGAATGCCAGCAAACACCGGGACCATACACTACCAGGCTTTGTCATGCAATGATACCAGATTACTTGCTACTAGCATGGCGTGGTCAAGTGTCCTACCATGGAGGACGGAATAAGGCTGCACTGCCCAGAAAACTTGTGGAAAGGCTTTTGGAGTACCTCCAGGAAAGCTTCATGGAGATGTCCCTGGAGGATTTCCGCTCCATCCCCAGACACGTTAACAGACTTTTCCAGTAGCTGTACTGGCTGCGAATGCATCCCAAAGTCCTCAGGGCAAAGTAATCATTAAAAAACGCTTGCTTTTAAAACAAGTTTTATATTTTAAAAGGTAAACTCACCTGAGGTCCCTTCCATTGGGTCATGGTCTTGGATACTGGCTTGGGAGGGTACTTCAGTCAGGCTGAGAAAAAGCTCCTGGCTGTTGGGGAGAACGGAGTGCTGTGTGCTCTCCGCAAGCTCGTCCTCCTCCTCCTCCTCTTCCCCGTCCGCAGAATCCTCAGGTGTGGCTGATGAGATTACCCCCGCCTCGGAATCCATGGTCAGAGGTGGGGTAGTGGTGGCGGCCCCCCATAGAATTGCATGCACCTCGGCGTAGAAGTGGCATGTCCGCGGCTCTGACCCGGAGAGACCGTTTGCCTCCTTTGTTTTTTGATAGGCTTGTCTGAGCTCCTTGACTTTCACGCGGCACTGATCTGAGTCCCTATTGTGGTCTCTCTCCATCATGCCCTTGGAGATTTTTTTCAAAAGTTTTGGCATTTTGTCTTTTCGAACGAAGTTTTGCTAGCACTGAATCCTCTCCCCATATAGCGATCAGATCCAGTACCTCCCGTACGGTCCATGCTGGTGCTCTTTTTCGATTATCGGCCTGCATGGTTACCTGTGCTGATGAGCTCTCTGTGGTCACCTGTGCTCTCCACGCTGGGCAAACAGGAAATGAAATTCAAATGTTCATGGGGCTTTTCCTGTCTACCTGGCCAGTGCATCCGAGTTCAGATTGCTGTCCAGAGCGGTCACAATGGTGCACTGTGGGATAGCTCCCGGAGGCCAATACCATCGAATTGCGGCCACACTAACCCTAATTCGAAATGACAATATCGATTTTGGCGCTACTCCGCTCGTCGGGGAGGAGTACAGAAATCGATTTTAAGAGCCCTTTATTTCGAAATAAATGGCTTCGTTGTGTGGACGGGTACAGGATTAATTCGATTTAACGCTGCTAAATTCGAATTAAACTCATAGTGTAGACCAGGCCATAGACAAAGCAGGAGGAACCGCTGACTAGTTATATAGCCCGCTTTATGCTGAGCAAAGGAGATACTTTAGCCATGAATTTGCTGATGTCCCTCTCTTCTGAGATTCTGAGTGCACTACTCTTTCCTTGACACTCCAGGAGAGAGAGGGCAGACTATCTGAATTGGTATCATTTGGAAAGGTTTTAGCTTTTGAAATAAACATATTGATGACATTATTACAAAGAATCCTGTTGAGCACCTTCTGGCATTTGAGAAGCTCGATCTCAGATAAGAAACATTTGTTCCTCTGGTTTCATGTTTATAATAAGGGAAATGCATGGAAAATAAAACACAAGTTCTAGCCTGCAGAACCACAAAGCCACAGGCCTCAAGCACATTACACATTCTTATCAGAGACCGTGGACTTAATGCCAAGATAAAAACACAAAATCCCCACTGTACGATGTACATTTAAGCTCTTTCTTTTTCCCAGCACTTTCCAAATTATTGCCAATTATTTCCAAGCATAACAGATTCATCCAATGTTACTTTAAATGTTGGAAGGGGGCCAAGCTGGGCAATTCCAGTTTACAAACACTGTCATTTGAAATAATTAAACAAAATAACTATGAGTAATATGAGAAGACCAAATCCTCAACTCTTACTCTGACAATCCTTCCTCTGAACTCAATAGGTGACTTGCCTGAGTGAGACCTGAATAAGAACTTCAGGAGTTAGCCCAGTTTTAGTACCTATAAATTCAGTTTTATATTTCTACCAATAAGTGCACTATTAGGCCTCTAGCAATACAAACAAGAGTGGGGAGGCTAGTGTGTGGCATGATCCCTTTAATAGGGATGTTGCATTTAATTATATTATGGTATCTTTAAGATATGGATCAACTGCAGTTACTTCTTCAACCAGCACTCCTTTTTAGGGCTTGATCCTGCAAATGCTTATGCATATGAATAGCTTTAATCATCTGAGTAGCTTCTTTGACTTCTCAGGTATGTAGCACCATTGAATTCAAAGGAACTACTCAGATAAGTGAAGTTATTCATGTGCATACATGCCTGTAGTACCGGGAACTTAACCATTAAAAATATGTTTCATAGATTCCAAGGCCTATAGGAACCATTATGATCATCTAGTCTGACCTCCCAGAGCGCCCTTCCCCTCTCCTCCCCCCCCCCCCCCCAAAATTCCTTTTGAACTAAAGCATATCTTTCAAAAAACATCCAGTCTTGATCAGGGCCGGCTCTGGCTTTTTTGCCGCCCCAGGCAAAAAAGCCTCCGGCCGCCCTCCCCCCCCCAGCGGGGGGTGGGGGGGAGGGCGGCCGGAGCCCCGGGGGGAGGGCGGCGAGCCCCAGCCGGGGCTCCGCTCTCCCCCCGGCGGCGAGCCCCGGCGGGGGCTCCGCTCTCCCCCCGGCGGCCGGGGGGAGGGCGCCGGGGGGGAGGGCAGTCGGAGCCCTGGGAGGAGGGCGGTGAGCCCCGGCCGGGGCTCCGCTCTCCCCCCGGCGGCGAGCCCCAGCGGGGGCTCCGCTCTCCCCCCGGCGGCCGGGGGGAGGGCGCCGGGGGGGAGGGCAGTCGGAGCCCTGGGAGGAGGGCGGTGAGCCCCGGCCGGGGCTCCGCTCTCCCCCCGGCGGCCAGAGCGCCGGGGGCAGGGCGGCGAGCCCCGGCTCTCCCCCCGGCGGCCAGAGCTATACAGCAGCATCAACCTTGAGACCTCAGCCGTCCCTCTTATCGCCTGCTCAGAGACTGCAAAGACTCAGGAAGAGACCGCGAAAAAGCAAAGAAGACATGCTGCAAGAAGTGATGCGGCAATCTATTAAAGAGAATGAGAAAGCACAGAACTGGAGGGAGAGAGAAAGCAGGATCCGCCAGGAAAACGCAGCGCACCGGCAGCAAAGCACGAAGCACCGGCAGCAAAGCACGGATCGGCTCATAAGCATCCTGGAGCGCCAAGCAGACGCTATCCAGGAGCTCGTAGCCATGCAGAAAGAGGAGCAGTACCGCAAACGCCACCCCCCCCCCTCAGCCTTGTCCCAAAACTCTTTCCGTTGTGCCCCACTGTCACCTCCAACCCACTTTCCCCAACTTCCGTGTTCTTCACGCCACCCGCTGCCTCCAACACCAGTATCTTCACCACCCAGCCCTGAAAACCACGACCCTTACCCTCTGCACTCAACCTCCATCACCATGCAGTATAGCCAGCCTGAAGTGCAGCACTCACTGCACAGCACACCAGACAGGACATACGCGAATCTGTGATTATACTGTTCCCCACTCCACCCCCTTGTTTCTTTTCAATAAATATTTTTTTTTCTTTTCAATAAATTGATTCTTTGGCTTTGAAAACATTCTTTATTATTGCATAAAGTAAAAGACTCCTGAGCATGTCCGTGAATGCCACAAGCAATTTTGTGTCATACGTGTTACGCGGCTCGATAGCATCGTCGGACTCCTAACTCTCACTGTCACTTTGGATCTTAAGGAATAGTTCGACAACCAAACGTGACGTGCTGGCGAGATAAGTCAGCATACGCCTCAGCAGTTCGGGCTCCATTTCCCGCAGACAGATCGCGCTGCACAGAAACCGTTGAAAGATGGCGCCAAAGGTGAACAGAAACAAAGGGATTTCTGGGATGCGAAGCGATGCATCACGGGGCGTTGGGACAGGACCCAGAATGCCTCGCACCCACGCCCCCTTCCCACAACCCACGGTGCCAGAATGGGAAAAGGTGCTCTGTGGGATAGCTGCCCATAATGCACCGCTCCCAATAGCGCTGCAATTGCCGCAAATGTGGCCACGACAGTGCTCTGGGCAGCTGTCAGTGTGGACAGACTGCTGTGCTTTCCCTACTCAGCTGCACGAAGTCAGGTTTAACTCTCAGCGCTGTACATCTGCAAGTGTAGCCAAGGCCTAAATAAATCGAGCTCCTGGAGTCTATCACTATAAGGCATGTTTTCCAATCCTTTAATCATTCTTGTGGTCCTTCTCTGAAATGTCACCAATTTATCAACGTCCTTCCTGAATTGTGGACACCAGAACTGGACACAGTATTCCCGCAATAGTCACACTAACACCGAATACAGAGGTAAAGCAACCACTCTACACCGACTCAAGAGTCTCCTGTTTACTTGTCCTAGGATTGAATTAACCCTTTTGGCTACAGCATTGCACTGGGAGCTCATGTACAGCTGATTATCCACCATGACCCCAAAATCTTTTTCACAGTCACTGCTTCCCAGGATAGCGCCCTTCATCTTGTAAGGATGGCCTATATTCCTTGTTCCTAGATGTATATATTTACACTTAGCCATATTAAAATGCATGTTGTTTGCTTGCACTCAGCTTACCAGTCAATCCATATCACTCTCTATCAGTGACCTATTCTCTTCATCATTTACTATTCTCCCAATCGTGGTGTTGTCTGCAAACTTTATCGGTGATGATTTTATGTTCTCTTCCTGGTCATAGATAAAAATGTGTAACCCCCAAGGAGATTATCTAGATTCCTGGGGCTCTGTCTGCTGGCAGCTCAGGGAGAGGCACACTGTCCCTGGGAGGGAGGGGGAGCCAAGGCTGACTCAGAGTCTGCCCGGCAAACAATAGGGAGTGAAATGCCCTCCCCAGGGAGCTCAGGAGAGGGGAGAAGCCATTTTTTTGAGACAGTCTGGTGCCAGCCAGGGCAAGGGCAGGACTGGCTGTGTGGGGAGCTGGTGAGTCCCAGGCCTGCATGCAGGGTTCCCCCTGAGAACTGGCCTGTAGGGACCTGAAAGCAAGATCCATCAGCTGGGCTTTTCCTTCTGCACTGATGACTCCCAGTTTGTAGAGTTTTGATGGGAAACTTCCCCAGCCAGGCTGAGTTAGCCCTCCAGCTCCCTAGGTGAGACCAGTCACCACATGGTCACCTCTGCTCTGTCTGCTAGTTCAGGGCTGCTGCCTGCTGTGAGTGTGTCTGGATGCTGGGGTAGGAGACTACAGTTTGGATTTTAGTTTAGTTGTGTAAGCTGCACCTTGAGCCCTGCACCCCTTTGAGGTGAGGGAAAATCCTGGGACCAGAAGCAGCCTGACTCCTGCCTGAAGAGGATCCCTGCCAGCAGAGATCAGCCCCTCTGCAGTGACCGAGGAGTCCAGAGTCATCTCTGAACCTGAGGATCATTCACGGAGTTTGTGAGTGCACCATCTTTTAGTCAGTCAGTCAGGGAAATTGTTTTGGGGACCCCCTACTCCCTGAACTGTGTCCTCAAGCCAGGGAGTAAGGGTTTGGGGATTTTATAACCTGCTGCGTATTAAACCTGTGGAGGGACTTACCACCTCCTGCCACTTGTGAGTCCTTTGGGCTGTACTGAACCCAGTCAGCCACACTGCTAAACCATTGCAGAGAAGATATCGTGGTCATAGGTCATGAAGGGCCCCAACAAATTACGCGTACCAATGGGACACTGATCTTACATTTGCTACATCAGGTCACGTGACTGGGGAAAGTCACCGGTATTATCAGTGTGGGCACCGGTGACCCTAAGAATAGTGTTTTACCCTGTTGTGTTATATTTGTCTCCTGTTTAATATAATTACTGTGTTGAATATATTGTATGTATCTGTGTTATTTCTTGGGCATCTCCAACTATCTGGCAAGTAAGTGGTGGTTACCCTGTGGTTTGAATTTTCCTCCCAAGCTGCCCTGGTGACCTTGCCAGGAAGGAGCGAGGTGGGTGGAGGCATTGCCAAATAAATTCATAGGGAAAAATAAAGAAGATACACCCTGCTGAGTGGGTGGCGGGATCCAGAAGAACCCAGACCTGTCCACCAAAACCTGTAAGCAGATTGGCATTAAAGAAGGTAACCGGGTGGAGAGGGGGCGCTACAAATGTTAAGTAACAAAGGCCAAGAACTGATCCTTGTGGAACACCATTAGAAACACATCTGCTTGATGATGATTGCCCATTTACAATTACATTTTGAGAACTTAGCCAGTTTTTAATACATTTTATGTGTGCCTTGTTAATTTTGTATCATTTGCATATTTCTGGTCTTTGATCTGAAACTGTACACTGTATGCTTTTCAGTTTCAAAGTCCCAAATCACTATCCAGAGTGACAACCACTATAAAGTTATCATAATTTGGAGGTTTCTCTGGATAGGCTAAAATACATCCTATTCTGAATTAGTTACAAGATTATTTTTACCCACTGTGGTAAATCACCACTGAGCACACCTTTTTCTCTACCTATTTCTGATATCACCAGATTCCACTTACTTTAAAAAGTATGCCTGGAACTTTTAAATTATTGCAACATCTCAGTCTACCTCTTGATAAACTGCAATATCCATTTAAGTTTCATTTTTTAGGTCTTCTGAAAGCCACTACTTGTAATCAAAAAAAAGACAAGACAAGAAGAGGCCAGTTGTGATTTTCTTTTTAAAAAATCTTTTATCCAGACTCATATTATTTAGTTATTCTATTCTATTCTAAATCATCAGTCTTTCTTCATAATAATCTGAACCCCATTGCCATCAGAACCACCCTACCCAGATTTGATTCCGCCATGTCCATTCCACATAAGGGAGTTTTATAATAACTAAGCTATTAAAATATTAAATAAAAATAATTACGTGAGAAACTTATTCTTAAATATTCTCAAAGTAGTTAATGTATTTAATGTGCATGATTAAAAATCACCATTTACATTCTTCATTTCCCATTAATTCTGCAGAATCTTAGAGTAACATGCCATACAAAATGTTAACTCATCCATTCATAAGGGAAAAAAACCCACCCATTTTCAGCATGCCTGAAATCCTTTTGACTATCAGCCTGAGGCCTTCAACAAGCTAAGGATCTGACTCCCAGAAATCCTGATAGCTGAAACATAGAGATGAAAGGCATTGGTTAGTGCACTGTCTCCAGTCGTTAGTTTGCTTATAATGCATGACAAACTTATATTTTTGTTGTTACTTCTAATTTTTGATGCTCTTTGAATATTTTTTCTAACAGAAGGACAATAATTGAACTGAGTAAGAGCTTAAAAGATGGTGGTGGTAACGCTAGAATTGCAGAATGGGAAATGTAGAGCTAGTGAAGAGAGGCAAAAGGCAACTGGGATGGAAAGATAAAGGAGATGCAAGTCAGAATACCTAGGACTGGAAAGGGCTGCAAGAACGTGAATGTTTCAAACATAGCACTTCTATTTCCCCAAATCTTAAATAATGTTTAAGGTCCATAAAAAGAAGCGTGTGAGAGGAAGATAGACACAGACATTTTTAACCAGGGTTTGTGCTATCCATTTAGACAGATTCAGCACCTCTCAGGGTCCAATCTAATACTGTGCAAGTAGGTGGAATTTCCTTCACCACAAGAAAAATCCCAACTTCTCCATCCCACTAGTCTGGTATTCCCCTTATTGCTGTACTGTAAAGTTGCAAAAGCACCTTTTTTTTTTTTCCTTCTTCTAAATTTCATTGCCTCAGAGAGCAGCAATTAGGGAGCATGGCTAAATTCATCAGCACTTCCTCCTTTGGGATTGATTTAAATTAATGATACTGATCTTGCCATGTTAAAACTCCTTTCCCTGGGAGAGTTCATTAATACCTACTCAGTTTTCCTTCATTAAGGCACCTATCCCATACGCAGGCAAAGAAAAGCTGTGCAGCTCCCAGGCCCAATCCGCACTTCCTGGCAAGGAGGGCTGCTTTCTGGATGTTGGCAAGCCAAATGAAGGGTAATAAATGTAAATAATTCTGGAAAAAAGGAAGTGGTGCTGGACAAAGTAACAATACATTCTAACTAGCAGTTGTTTGCTAAGGCTGGCACTAAAGTCTTATACGTAAAGGAACTCAGTCAGAAAAGCTTTCGTGCTTACTTAATCATAGATACTTTAAGGAAACTAGAGGGATTTTGAAAAAAAATGGATTTTTCTTGCTTTGCCACAAGAGGAATGTTGGTTGAAGCAAATTACTGGTGGAAGCAGAAAATTAGCATGTTTGATAATAAAGAAAAGGCCCATATTATACAGAGCAAACTAGTTCTACTATAAGACCATAGCTATGAACAATGACACCCCAGTTAATCCTGCACAACGACACCCCAGTTAATCCTGCACAGTAAAGACAAGTCTGACAAATTAAAGCTACATGGTGGCTGCCTGACCTTACAGACCCAATTTTAAAGAGGTCTCTTACAGTTTTAAAGAGGACAATGCATGCAATTGGCAGGGACAGTTCTTTCCAGTGATCTCACTTTCATTTCAAGTATGCTATGTTCAGAGTACCCCGGGCTAAACTGATGTCATAATAGGCTACTTCATTTGATGGCAAAAGTCTCTGCTACAGTATTTAATTTTGACTGCATCATTAACATCTGGCCATGCATCGTAAACTAATCTAAACTGAGTTACTGTATAAAACAAACAAACACGATTATTGGATTGTCAAGAAATTGACACCAATGACTTTTAATCATTTAAAAAAATGGGCAATGATGATCAAAAACAGAAGGAAGATTTAAAATTCAGTGTAAGTAAAATGGCTGATTTTCTCTCTCACACAAAATGTTGCCAAACTACAGAAAAAATGCACTGGCACATCCTCCATTAGGGAGTCCTTCCTGCCATTGACTTCAAGGTTCTTTGGCTCAGGACCTTAGAGCACAGATTATTTTGTAAAGGTAGAAGCTGCCTGCCGCCAATCGCCAATAGGACAAATAGGTTGCAACGACAGGATTTTCAGTAATAACTATTACTGTCCCTCGCAGCTAGGCGATGTACAAAGGCTCCGTTTGAGCTCCCTACAGTAAAGGTTGCATTTTATTCTATTTTTACGTGTTTGTTGCACTTGACTTTGACTGACAGTGGAAAATTGTTATTCCAGTATTCATTTCTATTCACCTTCTCCCATGAGCTTCTTCCCAAGACAGCATATTGTACATTAGCTTTGGAAATAAACAAATGTCAGAGTTACCATTAGCCAACAGCATCTGCATAAATTCACTAAAGAGCTTGAACACTATCATTTTATTACATAATTTGGACCTTGTTATCAAAGGGATCTGATGATAAATCACATAATAAACACAAAAGCACACAGGGATCCACCCTAACAGCACTTGAACTTTGGATAGCTAGACTACTTATTAATTATTATTAGGAGTAGTAGTATTACCATAGTGCCTAGGAGCCCAGTCATGGATTAGGACCCACTGTGGTAGGTGCTATACAAACACAGAACAAAAAGATGGACCCTGTCTCAAGGAGCTTCCATTCTAAGTGTAAGACAAGAAACAACAGACAGACAGACAGACAGACAGATGATGGAGCACAAGAAAAACAATGAGACAATACTGGTCAGCATGATAAGCAGTGGTCTCAGCACACCTACAGCCTAACCATTGTCAAGTTTTTTGTAGGTGTCATGGCAAAAGAGAGTTTTGAGGTGGGATCTGAGAGCTTGAACAAGAGTTTTAACTGTGTGGATAGATAAGAAAGGCCGTTCCTAATATGTTGTAGCGAAGGCTGTAGATAAGAAGGATCCTGCTCTAAAAGACTTCAGTAAACTTTCAGACTTTCATGTCAAAAAGACTTCAGTAAACAATACGTGGGTATCTGAATAAGCACACAGTGGCTGTCATTAAAAAAAAAGACTTTTTTAAAAAAATCACCACACCACTGTAATATGAGCACCTTAAATATCACACAGCAATAACTAATGGTAAATACTGACAGTGTAAAAAACTACATGTTCATGGAGCTCCAATGCTGGACTATTGTCTAAAAACTGTTGCGTACCTGCATTTTATGCACCTTCCATCATGAACTCACCTACCTCTGTGATGAAAATGTGACCGTTTTCTGAAAGGCACAGATCTGGGGAGCTGGATGGAACACTGGTTTAGTAAACTCTCTTTCACCTTTTCTGGGCCACATTCAAATCCTACTTTTGTTCATTTGCCACAGCTGAGAATTTCTACCCAAAAGGGCAGGGCCCTTAACTACGAGCCATGTAAAAGGTGTGTTACTATAACTCTCTGGGGAACCTTGCACAAAGTTACAGCATGCCTATGTTCCTGTGCGCTGTGCAGCAAGTGAGTCCTAAATTCCATGGCAAGACCTGCTGGTCTTTGAGGGTATGTCTACACTGCAATCAGAGTTGTGACTGCAGCATGGATACACATACCCGAGCTAGCTTTGATCTAGCTAATTCGAATAACAGCAGCAGTGAAACCTTGGCAGCATGGGCTGCAGCATGAGCTAGTTCCACATGCCCAGGACCCTGGGGATGTTCTCAAGCAGCTAGCTTGTGCTATCATGGCTTCATTGCTATTGTTATTTGAGCTTGTTCAATCAAAGAGTTTGCGTACACATGCTGCAGTGACACCTCCAATTGCAGCATAGATATACCCTGAGAGACTCTGCTGTGGAAGATGGCAAATCCAGTAGCAGCTTCAGGTAAATAAGGTTTTTATTGAAGTAAGTGTGAAAATGAAAAATACCAAACAGTGCACTATTTGTGTTATTTTGATATTAAATTAAATTTATTTTCTGCTACCCTTACATTTTCAATGTATCTTACTGTGACACTTTCTTGGGGTGCCAGAGCTGGAGGCCACTATGTTACCCCCCTGCCTCAGCAAGACAGAGACTTGCTGGTGCTAATGTTCTTTGTCGGCTTTCTCTCTCTCTATTCAGGACAGCTCTAATTTCATGTGTGATTCACTGCGGCCTGCCCCAGCCTGGTTTTCTGGCTTTTTATTTATCTTGCTCATCTTTATACTTGCCCTGTAACCTTTTCTTGGTATCCACCCTCCTCACTTGTGAATCTCTCAAAATCTAGTTTATGAGTGCTTGAAGTGTGAACCTCAGCCAGCCAGCAAACTGTGTGTAAATCCTGCCTGACTTCCCAACTGTGACGCTTCCTCAGGGCACTCAGGATTGAGAGGTTTCAGCGTAGCAGCCGTGTTAGTCTGTATTCGCAAAAAGAATAGGAGTACTTGTGGCACCTTAGAGACTAACAAATTTATTTGAGCATAAGCTTTCGTGGGCTGTCAGCTTGCTGTAGCCCACGAAAGCTTATGCTCAAATAAATTTGTTAGTCTCTAAGGTGCCACAAGTACTCCTGTTCTTTTTTCAGGATTGAGAGTCACTTTGTTTCTTCATCCACCCACCCCCGCCCTGCCTCAGCTGAACCAAACAGGCTGATGTATAAACTGTCTCTCTGGAGACAGCGAACTTATTAATTCTGTGCATGTCCAGTGACAGTGACTGCATGCTACAGAGGAACACTCTTCAAGACGGCACAGGGAGTGGGGTGCACTTACAGTTAACCTGCAGGGCAAAGTAAAGGCTGGCAGAACTTCTAAGGAGATTGTTTGGGCGGCTAACAAACTGGAGTGACAGGGAGATGACACCCAGTTTAGCACAAGAAGCTCTCTCTCACTGAGGCATGTGAGTAACAAGGTAACTCACAGTCCTGTGAGGAAGCTTCACAACTACACTGCAGATTTCTGTACATACACAGTTCATAACTCCATTGTAGGAACTGTCAGGGAGGCAGGAGGGATTTGAACATGTGGGCAGTTGGATAAGGAACATTTGGGAACCAGGAAAGGCATTGGCAACTGTTTTGGAGTCAGGTTTAAGCCCATTAGTGAACATTTATGTTACAAAGATTAGCAGTGAAATAGTGAATGTTGACATTTAAATTGCCCTCATTACATTTCTGAGTTAACAGCCCATTGATATTATAAGGGGAGTTCTCATATTTCTTACAGCTGTAGTTTTAGGCTCTCTGCAGACTCGGGGAAAAACTGCATTGGTTTACACTTGGCTTGTATTTTGAAGGATTTTGTTTGTTTGTTCTGTGATTTGTATCTATAAGAGCCAGAAACATAATGTGTTTTAAATTAATCCTTAGATACAGGATTCAGTTATACAGAAAAATATAGAGTCCACTGCTATGGAATACATGGGGTCCTTATGACACCTAACTAAAGGCAGAACTACTACCTCTTTGGGGCAAGGACTATCTTTTTATTCCATGTTTGTACAGCACCTAACACAATGGGGTCCTGGTCCATGACTGGAACTCCTGGGCAATACATTAATATAAATAATAATAATAATAAATAATAATAATAGCACCTTACCTTCATTAGCACTAATTACTGTGTCCACAATTATTAGTTTAACTATCATCTATTAATTACATGTGTGGCCTTCTTTTATTAAGAGATACTTAGGATTATTTTCTGAAAGCGCTGCATTCCATTTTATTCCACCACATTTCAGAATGATGTTATTTTTCTGTAAACTTTCTGAAGGAAGACAACTAAATTTAGTTATTTAAAAATTCACCTCTTCACATTCTATTCTTGCCATCACCTGTTGATTTGCTCAGTAGGGATTATTTTTGGACATGATCCTGATACTGGTTTAGGAGCACAAGAAAGTATCCATTAATATAACTCCAAAAGTCTTTAAAACTAACATGTTTAGAAACACACCAGTGTCTGTTGCTCAATACGTGGAGGAAATAAAATGGGAAGTACAGATTAAATTTAGACTGGGTTTTACGTGCTCTGCTCTTTTAGTTATGATGATAAACTGAATAAATGCCTGCATAAGCTATTAAAGACAAATCTGCTTTTTGTACCAAGTGTGGGTGATTATGAAATCCCCTTTAGTGAAAGGAGGGGACGATTTCCTTTATGACAAGACAGTGAGTCTGAGTCATAGGGGAAAGTCAAATGAGTGAGTACAGGAAACAGAAATTCAGATGAAGTTCCATTAAACGAAAGAGATGTATGCAGGATATTAGCTTTATTGGAGAACTCAAGAAAAAGAAAACAAAACAAGAAACAGAATGGGAGCAGGTGAATGTAGTTGTTGGCTTTAGATCACTGCCAGCCTATGGTAAGCTAATTATTTTGGTTATAAACCTTACGTGTTATATAATAAACCTTAAGAGAAAATTGAGCCAGTACGTCATAAACAGAAAAAAATTCCACCCCGGAAACCACAAGAAGGACCAAACAGTCTGGTGAAAACAGAACAAGTTACAGTGGTGCTACTCCTGTCTAGGAAGGGGAAGTACTTTGGCTCTGCTCCTGCACTCACTGAAATCAATAGCAACTAGCTATTAACAGGGCACCGTGTACCTGCTTGTTTGAAGTTTATAGTGTAGTCTGTTTGGGGGGCTGTGCACTAAGCCTAGTGGCCTGCTAGGTAGGGTTGGCAACTTTCTATTTGCAAAAAACTGAACACCCTTGTCTCTCCCCAACCCTCACTCACTCACTGATTTTCACTGGGTTGGGGCAGGGTGCGAGAGGGGGTGAGGGCTCTGGCTGCGTGCTCTGGGGTGGGGCCAGGGATGAGGAGTTTGGGGTGTAGAAGAGGGCTCCGGGATGGGGCAGGAGGTTGAGGTGCGGGAGGGGGTGAGGGCTCTGGCTGGGGATGCGGGCTCTGGGGTGGGGCCAGAAATGAGGGGTTCAGGGTGTGGAAGGGGGTTCCAGGCTGCAGCAGGGGGAGGTGAGAGCTCTGGCTGTGGGCTCTAGGGTGGGGCAGGGTGTTTGGGCATGGGAGGGGGTGAGGGCTGCAGACTCTAGGCGGCGCTTACCTCAGGCGGCTCCCAGGAAGCAGTGACATCTCCCTCCAGCTCCTAGGCGGAGGTGCAACCACATGGCTCTGCACGCTGCCTGCGCCTGCAGGCATCGCCCCTTCAGCTCCCATTGGCCGTGGTTCCTGGCCAATGGGAGCTGCTGAGCTGGTGCTAGGGGTGGGAGCAGTGCACAGAGCCCTCATGGTCACCCTTCCACCCAGGAGCCAGAGGGAGATGCTGGCAACTTCCCAGGAGTCTCGCAGAACCGGGTAGGGAGCTTGCCTGTGCCGCAAACTGGACTTTTAATAGGTCCCTTTTCGACCGACCATTCCAGTCGAAAACTGGACACCTGGCAACCCTACTGCTAGGGAAAGCTGAGAGCTTCCTAATGAGGCTCTAGCCTGCTATCCTTTGATCCCTGTCCTTAGAATCCCTTAACTAGAAGGCAGGGCTACTCAGGAAGAACAGGAGGTTAAAAAGCCAGCCACTAAGCAACCAGAGCAGCTAGTGAACAGGAGAAGAAAACAGGGAGTTTAGAGAAGGAGCATGAGAGCAAGCTACACCTAACATTCTCTAAAGTTAGGTCAATAAACCCCATCCCCTCTCCAAAAAAAACCCAGCAAAAATAAAAACAATGCAGGCAGAAGTCCAGGAGCAGAATGGAGGCTATCCACTTTATTGCACTGAATGCAGCATGTTTGATTACATGCCTTGTAGGCTGGTGGCATGTGTGCACATTCAGTGCAAGCAGCTTATGGCCCTCAGAGTCCAAGTGCGGGTTCTTGAGACTAGAGGGGCTGAACTGGAGGAGCTAATGGAGGCAGAGAAGTACACAGAGAACACTTTGTGGGACACAGTAAAACGGTCCCACCCCCAGTCTGACGGCCTCTGTGCTGCTGAAGAGGATGAATCTTGGGGAAGGAGAACATCTCAAACTGGAGCAGAGGGAAATAATCCCATAGTTGGGACCCACCTTCCAGATGATGTCATGGTATCCTCTTGCACTGAGGATACTCCACCAGGGGAGGGGACCCCAGGTATTAAGAAGAGACCGGCAATAGTACTGGGGGATTTGATTATTAGAAATCCAGACAGTTGGATTTGTTAAGACCTCGAGAACTGCATAGTGAATTGACTGCTAGGTGCGAAGGTTGCAGATCTCCTGAGACATTTACACAGACTTATGTGCAGTGCTGGGGAGGAGCTGGTGGTCGTGGTATGTGTAGGAACTTTGACAAAGTCAGACCTGACAGCTATAAGAGAGTGGAGGAAAGTCAATATATCAGCCCTAGAATGGTAAAGGCCCTTTTCCCCCTGAGATGAACTAGAGATACCCGAGTCCAATTAAGGACCTTTAAAACCCCCTCTTCTGGTGAGAGAGAGGGAGCAGGGATGAGAGACAAGCTGCAACAGGCTAGTGGCAGTGGGGAGAAAAGGCACCTTCTGAGTGGAAAGCTGCTCTCCTCCCTAAAGAAATCCTCTGTCACAGGCAACTACACCTGTCTTTCCCCTCCAGGGTCCACAAAGGGCACCTACTTTAGGCTTCCAGCTTTCAGCTGTCACCTCTCTTGGGTGGAGACCCATGTCTCACTCCCTCCTGACCAGGAATTTTAAGGATACACAGTTCCCTGCCTTACACTGTGATATTCCCTGCAAGCCAGACTGCCTAACAAGGCCAGCACCTGTGCTTTGCTTTCTCTCGGAGAGCTATGGCCAGTGTATTGCCCATAGTTACAAGTTACCTCACAGCTCTTTCTAAGCAAGTACATTTGTTCTTAAGGTAAAAGCATTACAGAGACAACATATTAAAATCAATAAACATTCCTATGCATATAGGTCTGATCCTGCTCTCATGAAATCAACAGCAACTTAATATTAACAGGGCTTAATACATTAAGGTCTCCCAAAGGTATTGCAGGAAGCTGTCCAGTCTGTCTGTCAAACCTTCCAGGAGGCCTGATTTGTTAATATCCCAACATATATGTGTTCAATGCAAATGAGTTTAGTGTATCTCATGTATTGCAAGGTCGGTACTCCTCTTTAAAGTTTAACTACATTATAAAAATATTTATATATGGTCCTTGTAATGATAGGTACTAGCACAGTGGCTCTCAAACTTTTTTACTGGTGACCCCTTTTACATAGCAAGCCTCTGAGTGCGATCCCCCCTTATAAATTAAGAAAACGTTTTAATATATTTAACACCATTATAAATACTGGAGGCAAAGCGGGATTTTGGGATGGAGGCGGACAGCTCACACCCCCCATGTAATAACCTCGTGACCCCTTGAGGGATCCCGACCCTCAGTTTGAGAACCCCTGTACTAGCAGTATATTAATTCTTCTAGGCTGCAGAACCACAGCAAACGTCATTTCAGACATCAGAGAGCAATTATCCTACTGCTCAAATATAAACAGTGCAGAAGTTGGCAAACTCGTTCTTTGAGTTACAGCCAATTTTCTTTGGAGGAAGTTTTCAACAACAGCTGAAGGGTTTATTTAAGCTCAAAGAAACAAGAGTGTGCTGAGGGAGAGTTATGATATAAGAGAAGGGAGGAAAGCTGGACAATATTTGTTCCATCAATAAGTTCAATTGAACAGACTACCCCGGAGCTTGCAAACTTTCTCAATTTCACAAATGGAGTGTGAGATGGTCAAAATAAAAACACAGCTCCTTAGTGAGCTGGAAAGATCTTTATTGACTACAGTGGGCCTTGGATCAGGCCCTACATTACTGGTTGGTTAACCTTCATAAAGAAAGTTTGGTTGTTTGCTCCTGGAACTTCCCTAGCAGCATTTCTTTCTTGGGAAGAGTTGGTTTACCTGTGTCAAGAGCATAGGCGCCAACTCCGTGGGTGGTCTGGGGCTGGAGCACCCATGGAAAAAAACTGGTGGGTGCTCAGCACCCACCGGCAGCTCCCTGCCCCCCCTGCTCCAGCTTACCTCTGCCTCCTCTGCGAGTGCGCTGCTGCGTCCTACTTCTCCCGCCTCCCTCCCAGCGCTTGCGCCACGAAACAGCTGATTCGT
Organism: Emys orbicularis; assembly: GCF_028017835.1. Taxonomy (NCBI): domain Eukaryota; kingdom Metazoa; phylum Chordata; order Testudines; family Emydidae; genus Emys; species Emys orbicularis. The sequence continues at coordinate 35,033,202 of NC_088689.1, read as the reverse complement.
GGGGCAGGGAGGGAGGGGTGAGGAGGGGGAACGCGGCGCACTGGGGGAAGAGACGGGGCCAGGGCGGGGATTTGGGGAAGGGATCCAATAGGGACAGGGAGGGGGCGGAGTTAGGGCGGGGACTTTGGGGTGGGGTTTGAATGGGGTGAGGTGGGGCCAGGGGCAGGGGGGCGTGGGCACCCACCGGCGCCGGAGAAAGTTGGCGCCTATGGTCAAGATCCTGGGTGAAAGTAGGCAGGACTAGTAGCAGGAGCTTGGGATCCGAGCCAGTGGTCAGAGCCAGTATCAGGGTCAAGAGTCAAGCTGAGGGTTAAGCCAGAGTCAGAGTCAGGAGTGAAGCAGAGGGCCAAAGCCAGAGATAAAGTCAGGAATCAGGCCGAGGGTCAATACCAGGTATCAGGGCCCGAGTTGGGGTTGCAGAGGTCAATTGGGAGTCAGAATCCAAGTCAGAGCCTAGGTCAGTAGCAGGAGTTCAGAAGCAGGGCAGTCATGACAGCTAATTAGGGATCCATATTGTTTCCTAGACACTTCCTACAGGGCCGGCTCTGGCTTTTTGGCCGCCCCAAGCAAAAACAAAACAAAAAAACAAACAAAAAGAACGGGGCGGCCAGAACGGCAAAGCAAAAAAAAAAAAACCAAACCTGCGGCGCGGCCGGAGCGCGGGTGCAGGGGGACCGGCTGGGGGGGTGAGGGGGAGGGAGTGGGCGGGAGAGGGAGAGAAGGGGGCGGCCAGGGCTACAGCAGGGGCGCTGCCACGCAGCCCCTCCCGCTGCGCTGCTTCCTGCCGCGAGGGCTCCGCTCCGGTCGGCGGGGAGGGAAGGAAGAGGACTGCCCTGCAGGGTGCTCTGGTTCTCTGCGCCACCGCCCCCTACAGGGCGGCCGGAGCGGAACAAGAACAAAAAAAAAAAAAAAAAAAAAAAGCGGCCGTGCCGCCCTAGGATTGGGCAGAATGCCGCCTCCAACAATCTGCCGCCCCAAGCACCAGCTTGCTCAGCTGGTGCCTGGAGCCGGCCCTGCTTCCTAGTACGCCCCATGGGCTTATTTAGGATCAAGGAGCCAGTCAGCGATTGCTAAGACCGTTGCCAGTCAGATCCCTCAAGGCAGCACTTCCTGTGGTGTAAAACCTTTGTGGATTGCAGGCAGTAGTCAGATTTACAGCTGCAGACGGGTGGCACAGGGGGGGTCATTGCCTTGTATTCCTGCAGGCCCAGGTTCAAAGCCTTACAATCTGCACCATTCATATTAGCTATGAATTGTTTTTCATGAACTGATTTATTTTTCTATCCGGATATTTGGTTTGATTCTTCTCTATAAAACTATAGTTCACAAAATCCACATGATATTCATAACAGCTGTGACATAGCTAAATCTACAGAGTTTTTCATAAAGTAAATTAAAAGATTTGACTTTATGAACTGCTTTTACACAGAACCTCTGTCATAACTATAAAGGGAAGGGTAACAGCTCTCCTGTGTACAGTACTAAAATCCCTCCTGGCCAGAGACTCCAAAATCCTTTTACCTGTAAAGGGTTAAGAAGCTCGGGTAACCTGGCTGACACCTGACCCAAAGGGCCAATAAGGGGACAAGATACTTTCAAATCTTGGGGGGGGGGGGGAAAGGCTTTTGTGTGTGCTCTTTGTTTTAAGGGGTTGTTCGCTCTTGGGACTGAGAGGGACCAGACATCAATCCAGGTTCTCCCCATCTTTCTAAACAAGTCTCTCTTATTTTCAAAATTGTAAGTAAAAGCCAGGCAAGGCGTCTTAGATTTACTTTGTTTTCTCATCTTGTAAATGTACCTTTTACTAGAGTGTTTATCTTTGTTTGCTATACTTTGAACCTAAGACAGAGGGGGGTCCTTTGAGCTCTTTAAGTTTGATTACCCTGTAAAGTTACTTTCCATACTGATTTTACAGAGATGATTTTTACCTTTTTCTTTAATTAAAAGCCTTCTTTTTAAGAACCTGATTGATTTCTCCTTGTTTTAAGATCCAAGGGGGTTTGGATCTGTATTCACCAGGAGTTGGTGAAAGGAAGGAGGGGGGAAGGGTCAATTTCTCCTTGTTTAAGATCCAAGGAGTTTGGATCTGTATTCACCAGGGAATTGGTGAGAGAGTTTCTAAAAGCTTCCCAGGGTAGGGAATGGTGGCAGCGGACCAGAACTAAGCTGGTAGTTAAGCTTAGAAGTCCTCATGCAGGCCCCTACATTTGTACCCTAAAGTTCAAAGTGGGGATACAGCCTTGACAACCTCTATCCCAGAAATCTTAGGCTCTGCCACTTCAAGTTTAAAGTCCATGAGAACATATGTAATCAATTTTAGAAATGTTAAAACCTTTATATGATGTTTTAATACCAGTTCTTGAACCTATGCCAGAAGAGTTGCTCATCTAGCAAGCATCGGGTGAAAGCAGCCTCTTTGTTACAGCTGGGAGTATTTGCTAAGCTTTAGTACTTAATTACTGACTATCATACTGCGCAGACTCCAAAATTGTTAAAGATTTGGGGTAACATTTTTCAAAAGCACCTAAGTGACTTAGGAGCCTGTCTCATTGAAAGTCAGTGGAATTTAGGCCCTTAAGGGTATGTTTACACTGCAATTAAAAACTCGCAGCTGGCCTGTGCCAGCGGACTCAGGTTGTGGGGCTCAGGATAAGGGGCTGTTTAATTGCTGTGTAGATATTTGGGGTCAGACTGGAGCCTTGGCTCTAGGACCCTGTGAGATGAGAGGGTCCCAGAGCTCGGGCTGCAACCCAAACCCGAACATCTACACCACAATTAAATAGCCCCTTAGCCTGAGCCCTGTGAGCCCAAGTCAGCTGGCACAGGCCAGCCGTGGGTGTATAACTGCAGTTTAGACATCCCTTAGTGACTAAGTCAGTTTTGAAAATGGGATTTAGGCTCCTAAGTTTCTAAGGCACTTTTAAAATTAGAACTTAGGCACATTTGGAAAATGTTAATCTTTGTCCATATCTGATTTTCTACCATAGCTTTATAAAAGTTTCAAAATAATAATTAAAATAATAAAATAATAATAATCCTCCCAAGAAATAGAAACAAAACAAGAAAACCCCTCAAGTGTAAAACCTTCAAAAAAGCAGGCTTTGAAATTTCAGTTGTAAATTTGAATGGGTATATATTTGTACATGCATTTTTTGCAGTGTTAAGAATTCGCATATGCAAAAACTCAGTTGTGAATGTAAATCAGTAACATAGCCATCTGACTAGCTGCTCTGTAGGAGCAAACAGTGTGCATATACAAGTGAGATTTTGCATGTGCAAAGTTGAAAAGCATATGTGCAATAAAGTGTACACATACTCAACATTGTGCTGGCAATTTTAGAGGCTAAGTTGAGGCCCTCTCGCCTTTGAAAATTTTACCAACAGGATTTAAACTAGTGTCTAATCACTAGTGGTGGAATCAGACTCCAATTTTAAAGTGTTGTTATTTCTCTGTTGCATTTACTATTCTGATAGTAGATTTGCAGAGATGGGCCTAAGCAGCAAATTTCAGATTTTGAACTCCCAAAGTGCAGATGTGTTCAGATCAAGCCTTTGGCCCAGTATAGAGGTGGGACCAAGTCATTAAATTTGGTACTGGATTGAGTTTAGCACTGTTATGAAGGCATGGAAATTGACCATATCCTAAATAACAAATGCTTGGGCTTAATAGGACCACATTAAATGTGCTTCAGACTGGCTCTAAAAATATTAAAAGACTCTGCTGGCCTTCTATGTCATAAAGTAACAGGTGGATAATTACAGTAGATATAGTTATATCTCCATAGTATATCTATACCGCCAGTAAAACCTCTGTTAACACTATTTGACAGTATAATTCAATCCACTCTGCTCTACAGGAGTGAGGTGTAGGTCCAAACTCCAACAACTACCACCACCACCATTAGGGTTACCATATTTGAACATTCAAAAAAGAGGACACTCCACGGAGGGTGTCAGCCCCATCCACAGTCCACCCCTGCTCCTCCCATGCTCCACCCCCACTCTGCCCCAGGTCCCGCCCCCTTCCCGCTTGGCCCCGCCACTGCACCCCTCCTTACCCCCTGGCCCGCCGCTGGCTTGCTGCGTCCCTCCTCAGTCCCCCACCCACCACTCGCCTCTTCCCACCTGCCACTCACCTCCTCACTCCCCTGCCAGAAACCCCTATGCCCGCCCCAAGAACCCCCGCCTGCCGCTGGCTAACCGCTTCTTGCCTCCTCACCCCCGCACACCCACCCGCCGCTGGCTCCCTTGCCACTCGCCTCTTTAACCCCCGCTGTCCGCCGCTGGCTTTTTCACACACACACCCCGCTCACCTACTCACCCCTCACCTACTCAACCCCCGCTGCTCACTGCTCGTCTCTTCACCCCGCCCCACTCGCCTACTCACCCCTCCTGCCGCAGATCCCTCTGGCTCCTAGGATCAGGGGCAGCCAAGGGGTCTCCACGAGCTGCGCCCGCCACAAGCGCAAGCTCCGTGGCTCCCATTTGCTGGGGAAAGCGCCAATGGGAGCTGCTGGAGTTGCGGAGCAGGGCTTGCAGGCACTGGCAGCACGCAGAGAGCCCTCTGCCCCCCCCCCAACCTGATCCAACCCTAAGAGCCAGAGGGACCTGCCAGGGGGTGAGGTGGGGGGTCCTGGCAGTGCTTACCTGGGGTGGCTCCCGGGAAGCATTCGGCAGGTCCCTCTGGCTCCTAGGGTCGGGTCAGGTCGGGGGCAGAGGGCTCTCTGCCTGCTGCTGGCGCCTGCAAGCCCCGCTCCCGCAGCTCTGATTGGGTAGGAGGGAGCCGGTGCAGCACACGGAGACCCCCTCCACCTCTGTGCCTAGGGGCCGCCCACACTGCAGGCTCCTTCTGGCGGGCGGGCGTCGGGAGCTGCCCCAGGAAGTGCCACCAACCCCGGGACTTTGGACTTAGGGTTACTATACGTCTGTATTTTCCCGGACGTTTTTAGATATTTAAAAATTCCTCCCGGACGGTGATTTAAGAACTAAAAAGCCGGACACGTCCGGGAAAATATGGACGTATGGTAACCCTAACCAACATACCCCAGAGAAACCCTAAAGTGCTGCAGCCAAATATCACAGGAACTCTAGCAACAATGCTTACAGTGCAGAACGGGGTCAATTCCCCCTCCTAAGAAAGAACAAGAAATGTTTGCTCCTATCTCAACAATAGCATCAAATACTCCCTTTACCACAAAATCACGGAGGATTAAAAAGTAAATGCTAACGAAATCATGATCCACTCCTGTAGATCACCACTTCCAGACCTCAACAATAGTGTAACTCCCAATTAGCCCCTCCCAAAGCTGAAAAACAGTCAGAATACTTAAATATTGTTTGTGTTGCGGTAGCACCACAAGGGATTTCGGACAGGAGGGAGGGACCTCTTCTAGTAGGCACTTTACAACCAAATAACACAAAGAGTCCCTCCAATCTAACGTTTAAAACTTGTCTACACTGGCACATTACAGCGCTGCAACTTTCTCGCTCGGAAGTGTGAAAAAACACCCCCCTGAGCGCTGCAAGTTGCAGTGCTGTAACGTGCCAGTATAGACAGTGCACCAGCGCCGGGAGCTACGCCCCTTGTGGGGGTGGGTTTTTTATAGCTCTCCAGCACTGTGCCGCGACTACAAAAGCCACGTTAACGTTGCCAGTGAAGACGTGCCCTTAGACAATATACAACAGTAGAGCAGGTTGAAAAATGCAGAAACATTTTTTGTAAAAATGTTGAATTTTTGAAAAACATTGGCCACTCTAAAGACAGCAAAAATGGTGGTGGTGGGGGGGGGGCGCGTCTGTGTTAGAGAAAGAGGGAAAATGAGTGTTTGAGTGGACTCTCCACTCTCTCCCTTTTCTACTTTTACTTTTATGGTGAGGGGGGGCAAAGGAACAAAAAATGAAATGTCAGCTTTGGAAAACTGAAATGAAATGAAAATATCAATTTGAAATTAAACGCATTTTCATTTCAATTCTTTCATCAATATTTGAAGTTTCTAAAAAAATGAAAGTCAAAATGGAACTGTGTTTGCAAAGTATTTTTATTTTGATGAAACTGTTTTTTATTTTAAAAAATTGATCAGCTTTACCTTTTCCCAACTCACTGACAAACAGAAGGAGCTTGAAAATACAAATCCAGTTAATGCAACATGATTTCACATGTACAGATACTCTATAACTGGCTAAGTTTTGTTCAATAAAACAAATGCTGTATTTTCAGTTTTAGTCACTCCTTCCTTGATCCGGAACTTCTGCCCAAACTTGAGATATTTCCTGAGGTCCTTATATGGAATGTGGAAGTTGAAGAAAAAATTCATAGACCAGAATGTGTGTATATACTGTACATTTAGAAGAATTCTCAGCAGGTGACAGAAAGGGGAGTCTTCAGAGACAAAGGCAGTGAAATATGTTTATGGAAACTGGATTTCCTGCATACGTAGCTAGCTGTATAAGTCTGAAGCTTGGCACACATCTAATTTTGGCTTAATAAAATGAATACTTCCTCCACTTTTTTTATTTGAATTGTAGGGAAGGTGACTCACACAGATGACATAACAAGCAGGCATTAAGGGGACAATGTAGATGCCATCGGCTGAGCAGGATTCTGACAAATTCTCTTCAGGATTCTCTTCAGTCAGAATTCTGACTGTAACCCAGTTTAGGAGCCTTAAAATGCAAAGGCAGCAAAACAAGTGGACATTTTGTACGTACATTGTGGTCTTAGATACCGCATGATATGTCCGCATTTTTATTCAACTTCCACATTCCATGTAAGGATCTCAGGAAATATCTCAAGTTTGGGCAGAAGTTCCGGATCAAGGAAGGAGTGACTAAAACTGAAAATACAGCATTTGTTTTATTGAACAAAACTTAGCCAGTTATAGAGTATCTGTACATGTGAAATCATGTCGCATTAATTGGATTTGTATTTTGTAAGTGAAAATAAACAGCTTCTTCCGTTAGTCAGAGGTGGGAAAATGTAGACCGGAGCCAATTTTCTTTAAATAAAAATGCAGTTTCATCTAAATCAAAATATTTTGTCAACAATTCCATTTTAGAAGCTTCCATTTTGATAAAAAAAATTCAAATGAAAATACTTAATTTCAAATTGACATTTCATTTCAGTTTTCAAAAGCTGACCATATTTAATATTTTATTTTTGTTCCTTTTCCCACCTCTCCCTCCCCCCTACTTTTTTCTCTTTGTAAAAGAGAATAAAAATAGAAGAGGCAGAGAGAGTGGAGGGGGGAGGAAGTTTTCTTCATTTCCTCCCTGCACCCCTCCACACATTTTCTCCCTTTTTAATTTTCTTCCACCTTTTCCAGTGACTTCCACCATATATCACCAAAGTCATCAATATTTTTCTGCTAGCTGATTTTATGGTGCTGGGACAGTGACCCCAAGCTAGGCTATGCTAAATGTGAGGAGAGGCAGAGGCAAACCAAGACAAAAGGGATAATTTTAAATTTTTTGATCTCTATAAGGGAAACCCAAAATTGTACCAGAGCATAAATAATATAATAATAAACTGTACGTTACCAGCACATTAACCTTCGCAAGCATGTACACACTACTCTTCCTTACTTTGTGCAGTTAACACCAAAGGCATCATTACTAACAAGAACAAAATAAATTACTCAAGTTATTCATTATCGCTTCAGAGAAGAATCAACTCTTGGTCTCCTTGGTTGTAAGTCCAGCTCCATTCTTGCTGTTCTATTCTTTGCTTCTGTTTGACTTGATGTAATCCCTAGATTCAATGTTCCTGTGGCTCTCTCTCTTTTCAGCAAGTTTCTCCACAAGCAGAGTTAAGAACATAAGAATTGCCATACTGGGTCAGACCAATGGTCCATCTAGCCCAGTAACCAATCTTCCGACAGTGGCCAATGCCAGGTGCTTCAGAGGGAATGAACAGAGAGCAGGCAATCAAGTGATCCATCCCCAGTCATCCACTCCCAGCTTCTAGCAAAGAGAGGCTAAGAATACTCAGAGCATAGTGTTGCATACCTGCCCATCCTGACTAATAGCCATTGACAGACCAGGAACTTATCTTTTTTTGAACCCTGTTATAGTTTTGGCCTTCACAACATCCTCTGGCAAAGAGTTCCACAAGTTGACTGTGCATTGTGTGAAGAAGTACATCCTTTTGTTTGTTTTAAACCTACTGCCTATTCATTTAATTGGGTGACCCCTAGTTGTTGTGTTATGTGAAGGAGTAAATAACACTTCCTTATTTACTTTCTCCACACCAGTCAAGATTTTATAAACCTCTATCATATTCTGTTAGTCGTCTCTTTCCAAGCTGAACAGTCCCAGTCTTTTTAATCCCTCATCATATGGAAGCTGTTCCATAGCCCTAATTATTTTTGTTGCCCTCTCTGTACCTTTTCCAATTCCAATATATCGTTTTGAAATGGGGCGACCAGATCTGAACGCAAAATGTGGGCATACCCTGGATTTATAAAGAGGCATTATGATATTTTCGGTCTTATTATCTATTCCTTTCCTAATGGTTCCTAACATTCTGTTAATTTCTTCACCTTGTAATCCCCACTTGACCATTAGGCACTTTAGAACTGTATTGCATCAACAGATGTTCACACAGTCATTTTCTCTGTTTATTTACTGTAGGTTGTTGGCAGTTGGACTTTTAATTTACTGTTTTCAGAATCTATTTTAATCTAACAGCTTTTCAATCAATTCCCTTTTTCATCAATTATATTTATTTTCAGTTGTTTTTCCCCTTGATCAGGGCCGGCTCCAGGCACCAACATTCCAAGCAGGTGTTTGGGGCGGCAATCTGCAAGGGGCGGCAGTCCGTGTGTTTTTGCCCCCCCCCACAAGCAGCACGCCGAATTGCCGCCGCGGACGGCAGGGGCAGTCCGTGTGCCGTTAGGGCGGCACGCACATTTCCGTGGCGGTGGCAATTCAGCGGCAGCTTCTGTCTTCAGCTGGAGGCGGCTGATGCAGGCAGCTGAAGACAGAAGCTGCCGCCGAATTGCCGCCGCCACGGAAATGTGTGTGCCGCCCTAACGGCACACGGACTGCCCCTGCCGTCTGCGGCGGCAATTCGGCATGCTGCTTGGGGCAGCAAAAACAGTAGAGCCAGCCCTGCCCTTGATACTCTATCTTCGGTACATCTGTAGATTTTATTTCCCTCTACTACTTCCCTTCTCCAATAGTGTCTGCTCACATTCCGGTTCTATTTTTTTTACTGCTTCTTCTTTCCTCCTTCTCACTTCCCAGTCCCCTCCTCTTATTCTCCTCTTCCTCTTTCATTTTTCACCTCAGCTTTTACCTCAGCTCTGGTTCATCCACTAGTTCAGCATCTAAGTCCTTCTTCTCTCACAGCTTCTTCCAACTGCCTGTCCTTCTCTGCTGACATCTTCGGAGCCACTCCCTCAGCTTTCCCAGGACAGCATTCCATACTGCTCAATCACAGCCTCAGGTCCTAATAGCATCTCAATAACTCAAAACTACAGCAGGTGCTAGTGCTGGGGCCAGGGTTACTACACTAATAGTATACCTTCAGTATAAGGTATCATAAAATCTCTGAAATAAGTTGCATGAACTGAACTTTGAAAAGACTAAACCAGCAGACAAAGGGGGTGGCATCATACTTCTCAACCATGATGCCTATGTTAATGAGGCCAACCAACAACTTTCCAACACCTCCTATTATAAAGAACTCAAAAAAGACCGCACATGCCAGTTCATCCAAGAATTTAAGGATGTCATCAAATCCTTCCTCAAACAAGTCCAAGAAAAATTCTACAACCTCATCCCCACAAGCCCACCCCAGGAACCTTCTACATGCTTCCCAAGATACACAAACAAGGAAACCCAGTCAGACCCATCATATTTGGCCATGGCATTCTTACTGAAGGAACAGCAGGACTCCCAGAAGCCATCCTCAAACCACTCACCACACAAAGGGGCAGCTTTCTCCAGGACACAACCAACTTCCTCTAGAAACTCCTCAACATTAACAACCTCCCTATATATCAGCATCCCTCAGAATGACTGCATTGCTCCCTGCCTCAAATATCTACAAGACAATGGACAGCACTCAGATATCCACTCCAAACACATCACCCAAATCATCCAAATTACAAATTATGGGAACAGCCAGGATGGCTCCCCAGTATGCCAACCTCTTCATGTGCCATCTTGAGGAAGAATTTCTGGACAAAAGCACCATAAAACCAATGATAAACCTGAGAAACATCAATGATATATTCATCCTCTGGACAGACAACCCAAACTCCTCAGATTTCCACCACAACTTCAACAACCAGCACCCATCCATCAAACTCTCTTTAGAACACTGCCGCACCAGCAACAACTTCCTGGATCAGCTTCAGCAATGGTACCCTACAGACAATTATATAGAAGAAACGCACAAATCACCACCCTTACCTTCACAAATCTAAACACACTAAGAAATCTGTTATCTACAGCCAGTCACTCAGATACCACAAAATATGCTCAGAGGAAAAAGTCTGGGATATACACCATAACACACTTAAAACCACTTTCACCAAACAAGGACACTCCACCAGAGAAGTAGATTGTATCATGGAATGGGCCACCCAAATACCCCAAGAGAACCTGCTTCAATACAGAAAAAAAAAGCCCACCAACCGCACACCCCTAGTTGATACTTACCACTTCACACAGGAACCCATACAAGGTTTCGTTAAACAACTACAACCCATACTTGATGGGGACCACATCCTGAAAGAACTTTCCTGAACCCCTTGTTCTGGTATTCAAACAAAACCCACACCTTGCCAAGCTCATCATCAGAAGCAAGGTCCCCACAGACCAGACCCCACCAACTCAAAGTGGCACCAGACCCTGCCATAACAACAGACGCAAAACTTGCAGAAATATCTCCATTGCTACGATACTCAACCTTCCCCCCTCACAACACACCTTTCAAGATGAATGCGTCCTACATCACTTGTTGTGATAGTGCACTAGATGAGGTCCTCACGCCTAAGTGTCCCAATAACAACTATGTGGGTGAAACCAACCAATCACTATGTTCTTGAATAAACTCACATAGAAAAATGATAAAAAGGGTAAAACACCATATCACCTGTGGGTTAATATTTTTCACAAAACAATCACTCTATATTTGACCTCTCAATCATCATCCTCAAAGGAAGCCTGCACAAAACCCTCAAAAGACAAGCCTAAGAGCTTAAATTCATAACTTTGCTAGACACTAAAAATCATGGTTTTAATAAAAACACTGGATTTATGGCTTATTACAATAATCTGTAACCCACTAACCCACCTTTTTTGTCCTATGACTGCAAAGATGTTAACTGGGCATTTCACCTTGAATGGTCTCTTGCAATATGTGTTTATTTATGCTAAACAATTTGTTCCATCTTGTAGTTAATGGTGACACTCTGAGTACTTTTCCCAGACCTGGAGATCTCCGTGTAGCTCAAAAGCATGTCTTTCACCAACAGAAGTAGGTCCAATAAAAGATATTACTTCTCCCACATTGTCTCTCTAATATGTATGCATCTATTTTTAGCAAAGGTCTAGCTTTTACCCTGTTTATTCAGTGTCTTCATTTTTGTAAGTGTCCTGTGTTGGGACAGAGGAAGCATGCACAGATGTCTCCCATGTTGTCATAGGATAATTCAGAGTTCTAGGTTCTGACGCTAAGTGTTTACGGTCATTGTAGACTGGTATATCAACTAATAGATGCCTTAGTGTGGCTTTAGGTAAAGGAAGGTTGAATCCAAACTGCTATTTCTGCCCATGCTTTGTCTGTTTTTATTAATATAATAACAGGTGCATAGGAAACCAAAATGTAATCAGTCCTTGTGTCAAGGAAAACCCAGTGGAGATAAAAGGTAAACGTGCAACCAAATGCATTCTTTTTTCTCCATATATCCATTCAGTGAATTAGTGAATGATTCTTCTCAATTTCCATCTTTTACATTTTGGGTCTATACAACTGGGGTCAGGTTGTCCCACCTACCATTTATGTAGCAACTGAAATCTGCTGTACTCAAAGACCCACACCTGAAAAAGTGGCTATTTTCTCAAGGTAATAGTTCCTTTCATATAAAGTGTGTGCTTAATATATACTTACTTATAGACATGCTGGCCAGAATAGATGTACCTCCTCAGGGGACTAGATTGGGACTGAGATCCTAGCCCCATTGAAGTCAATGGGAGTTTTGCCATTGACCAGCAAGCCAGGTCTTCACCTGGAAATTCTGGAGACCTGAGTTATATTTTTATCAATATCACCAATATCCACTGTGACCTTGGGCAAATACTTTCATTTCTCCCCATCTCTAAAGAGGATGATGATACTTATGCACCCTGGTATAGGTTTTGAAATCTATTTAATAAAAGCAATAATAAATATTTGTTACAACTAAACTGAATTCCATGTGCATGTGTTCTGTGTTGCCTGTGCAGCTTCTTAATAATTAATATATTTCTTTCCCTTCCCATTTAATGAGTAACAATTTTCTCCACGCTGCTGTCTATAATTTACTGTGTTCTTTTGCAGTTAAAATGGATTTCCTGTAGGAAATCTACTCCCTTGTTGTTATATAAAACTTCTTTGTCTGAGCATTTATTCTGGCTATTAATATTGAACCCTTGAATATTTCAAGACCACTTTAAAAATGTCTCTGACTATCCTTATTATCTACCAATATTGGGTAATAGAGTTTTCCTCTCAAACCAGGTGAAGTCTCATGAGCTGCTGCATCTACCTCAGCATGCATCATTTTGGACTGCTCCAATACAGCGGACTTAGGAAATCAGGATCTCACTAGTCAGGGCTGTACGGTCTTTTCTCTTTCTTGCCTTGCACAAGTAATTCTTTTTGAGAAGGATAGGTCTTGAAGGCATTCACCTCGCCTAACCAGGCGAGAAGAGCAGGCAATAGGACCTATCCACTGCTACTGTCTTTAATACCCCAGAGAGAAGTAGGAATAAACCTCTGGATGGGGGCTCTGACTATATTTTTATTTATTTTAGTAAAAGGACACCTACCCAGATGGAATCTAGCCCTTGTTGCTGCCATTGGCATTTGGCAGAGGGGTTACTTAAGGAAAAGGAAAGCAGGCAAAAGCATTAACTTCTAGAAATGCAAGGTACTGCTTTTTAATTTGACGCTGCAGGAATCTGTATTTCACTTGGGGCAAAAATAAAACTTTAGTTTGTATTCTTACCCAATCTCAGAGACTGGGACTGGGCTTGATTAGTAGATGCAAGGCCTCCAAGAAATTCCAACAGCTGCTACAGGAAGTACTGTTGACTATTCAGGATGTGGTACTTTTCCCTCTCAGGGTATGTCTGCAATGCAATCAAGAATTGCTGTTCCTTAGGCACACTGAAGACAGCTTTAATTTAGCTAGATCAAAGCTAGCTTGAGTAACTGCACTATAGCTGCAACAGCAGGGCAGCAGCATGGGCTAACCTTCCAAGTATGTACCCTGGGCAGGATTGTATTTGGGAGGTTAGTGGGGGACGTTGCCCCTGCTGCCGGTACTAGGGCTTGTGCTCTCTTCGGGGTGCCTAAGGAGCAGCAATCCTTGATTGCATTGTAGATGTACCCTGAGAGGGAAAAGTACAATATCCTCAATAGTCAGCATGTGCTGCAATCACACCTCTTGACTACAGTCTGTGACAATACCTTGGCATAGTGCTGTAGGCAACTCCAACCACACAGTGCCCTCTTTTGGGACAGAAAGATATTTAAAAGCCTGACATCTGTAGCTATTAAATATTCCATGGCACATTTTTCCAGTGTTAGAAGGGTTAGTCCCATGATCCCGGACAAATTTCAGTTGAGGCAACGCACTTGTCTTACATAAGATTCCTCCTGTAATTCCAATTGTTTGTGTATTCTTCACTGCCTGGGCTGCACTGCTGTGTAATGCTGCCACTAGCTGCTTGGTTCTGGGATGGAGAGAGTGATTCCTGTTTGATTGCTTAATTGATCTGTGAATGGGCCAACAGGCCCTTTGTGTTTTAAGGGGCAAGTCATTTGAGATCAAGTCACCTCTCCCTGATGTTCATGTGAGGAAAAAACATTGACCCTGTAAAAACAACGAGGAGACTGGTGGCACCTTAAAGACTAACAGATTTATTTGGGCATAAGCTTTCATGGGTAAAAAACCCACTTCTTCAGATGCATGGAGTGAAAATTACAGATACAGGCATAAATATATATTGGCACATGAAGAGAAGGGAGTTACCTTACAAATGGAGAACCAATGTTGAAGGCCAATTTAGTCAGGGTGGATGTAGTCCACTCCCAATAATTGATTAGAAGGTGTCAATACCAAGAGAGGGGAAATTGCTTTTGTAGTGAGCCAGCCACTCCCAGTCCCCATTCAAGCCCAAATTGATGGTGTTAAGTTTGCAAATGAATTGTAGCTCTGCAGTGTCTCTTTGAAGTCTGTTTTTGAAGAATGGCTACTTTTAAATCTGTTATTGAGTGTCCAGGGAGATTGAAGTGTTCTCCCACTGGCTTTTGTATGTTATCATTCCTGATGTCTGATTTGTGTCCATTTATCCTTTTACATAGAGATTGTCTGGTTTGGCCAATGTACATGGCAGAGGGGCATTGCTGGCACATGATGGCATATATCACATTAGTAGATGTGCGGATGAATGAGCCTCTGATGGTGTGGCTGGGTCCTATGATGGTGTCACTAGAGTAGATATGGGGACAGAGAAGGCAACAGGGTTTGTTACAGGGATTGGTTCCTGGGTTAGTGTTTCTGTGGTGTGGTGTGTAGTTGCTGGTGAGTATTTGCTTCAGGTTGGGAGGCTGTCTGTAAGCGAGGATTGGCCTGCCCCCCAAGGCTTGTGAGAGTGGGGGATCATTTTGATGGTGGGGTGGAAATTGTTGAAATCCAGATGGAATTCTTCAAGGGCTTCCTTCCCATGGGTCCATATATAGAAGATGTCATCAATGTAGCGTACATCAGCGATACTGTTCCTGACAGCTTGTAGTCGATCCTCGTGTGGAATATTATTGTAAAGAGCTTCTACATCCATGGTGGCCAGGATGGTGTTTTCAGGAAGATCACCAATGCATTGTAGTTTCCTCAGGAAGTCAGTGGTGTCTCGAAGATAGCTAGGAGTTATTTCAGAAACCATTTCAGATTTGGGGACAACCTATACCTTCAAGTCAGCGGCACTGCTATGGGTACCCACATGGCCTTACAGTATGCCAACATTTTTTATGGCCAACTTAGAACAATGCTTCCTCAGCTCTCATTCCCTTGTGCCCCTCTGTTTATAGTTGGTGGGGAAATTCTGTCTCCAAGTGCCCTTCCCATTTCTGGGCCTGCTGCCCAAATAAATCTGTTAGTCTTTAAGGTGCCACCAGACTCCTTGTTGTTTTTGTGGATACAAACTAACATGGCTACCCCTCTTGTACTATTGACCCTGTAAACACTGCAAGGATGTACAGTAACTCCTCACTTAACGTTATAATTATGTTCCTGAAAAATGCGACTTTAAGTGAAACGATATTAAGCAAATCCAATTTCCCCATAAGAATTAATGTAAATGAGGGGGTTAGGTTCCAGGGAATTTCTTTTTCACCAGACAAAAAACTTTATATATATATATATATATATATATACACACACACACAAACACACACACACACACACACACACACATAGTATAAGTTTTAAACAAACAATTTAATACTGGTACACAGTGATGATGATTGTGAAGCTTGGTTGAGGTGGAGGAGTCAGAAGGTGGGATATTTCCCAGGGAATGCCTTACTGCTAAATGATGAACTAGCAATTGGCTGAGCCCTCAAGGGTTAACTCTCACACTCTACAAGGCAGCAGGAATGGAGGGAGCATCGCAGACAGAGACAGAGACACACACTGTGTGTGTGTGAGAGAGAGAGAGAGAGAGAGATGCACATTTTCCCCCTAAGTACACTGCCTTGTTAATTAGATCTGCTTGCTGAGACCACAGCTGCTGCCAGCAAGCTCCCTCCATTCTGAGCCCTGTCGTGTGTCCCCTGCTCTATGGAAGATGGGGTAAGCGGGGTTCAGGAGCAGGGGGGCGGGGGACACCCTGACATTAGCCCCCCTCTTCCTTCCCTCCCCCCTGCACAGCAAGCAGCTCCAAGGCAGAGGGCAGGAGCAGCACATGGCAGTGGCGGGAGGGACAGCTGCAATTGCTAGCCTGATGGGCAGCTGCTGCACAGGGAACTTAGGGGAGCAGGGAGCTGATAGGGGGGCTGCCGATCCACCCTGGTTCCAAGCCCCCACCAGCTAGCTGCAACGGGCTGCTCTTCCTGCAAGCAGTGGACAAAGCAGGCGGCTGCCAAACGACGTTAGAAGGGAGCATTGCACATCTTTAAGTGAGCATGTTCCCTAATTGATCAGCAACGTAACAGCGGGGTGGCAGGGGGGTCCCTGGAGCGAGGGGCTGGGGTGGGGAAATCAGGGCCCAGCAGGCCGGGGGGGCAGACAGGATTCCCCCCTTGTCCCCCTCCAGACGACACCAGTACCTACTTTGGAGCCTGGTCCGGGAGCCAGCCAGTTCTCTTCGTCAGGCTGGGGGGCGGGAAGAGCAGCTGACCAGATGCTGCCAGGTTCCCTTTTTGACCAGACGTTCCGCTCAAAAACCAGACACCTGGCAACCCTAACCAAGTGGGCAGGTGCCCAAAACACAGCACCTCCACTAGCAGAGTCCTCACTGTACTCTAGCATTAACTCAGATCACTTCAAAGAGAGCACTTACTGAATTACCAGTCTCATTTCCTGTAGCATCCGTTCATAGGTTTTTGTTTTTATTTTTAAACAGAGATATTATCCAAATATTGGCTTGGCTTAACCTTGTTTAGCATGGAGATCTGACAAGATCACAACGTCACATGTCCAGTATAATACCAAACTCCCATTGAAGACACTAATCATCACTAGAAGTTAAGAATTTGGCCATCTGAAGTCAGTGGAAATTTTTCCTGATTTTAAGAGTAGAGCTTTGAGCCTTGGGTTACTTCAAAGCTGATATATTGGTTAAAGAGAAATCAGAGTTTGTAATTTGTCTCTCATTTGCCATAAAAGAGAACACTTCCTTTCCTTGCACTGCACCCCACAATATTTAAGATTATTATAATCAGGCAGATTAGATGGGGCTTTATTTCTGCTTAGTCAGTGTACACATCAGCTGGTTATATTCTTTTAAAAAAATCTAAGCTTATTTAGTCCCCTTTAGAAACAAAATGTGGTTTTAGGTAGTTAACATCTTTTCAGGGTAACAAAATTGTAATGTTTCATAGATTTTTATATGGAGATATTTCATTAGTGAAACAATCACCCCAAACAGCTACTAAGAATGTCATATGGCTTCCCCCCAAGCCTTCTGCCCCTCCCCCAAATATTTCCAAAAGTTTGCTGCCACCTTTACCATACAACCTGACAGTCTCAAACAGCAACAAAGGCCTTTATTCCAGGTTGATCAGCCTCTTAAGAGCATGTGAAATTCTTCTGCTAAAGAAAATTACATACATGTGCATTTTGGGATTACATGCAATATGTATACAGAATTGTCATCCTGCTCCATAAAATCATACCTTCACCTGCGTCTGTGTGGGGTTTACTAGAAAATCCAATGCAGGAGCTTTTCAGGATTTGCAGTCGGAGGACCAATGCTGTACTACTTCATTAATGGAACTCCCAGTGAAATCACTAGGGATTTTGCTGAGAGAGGAGCATGGGATCTGCCCCTAGACTTGTATGTTTACATTCTTCTATGAGCCTTTTATTTCTGGACTATCCTGACAATGTTATCAATAACTATGCTCTGTGACAGGGTCAGGCCAGACTGCTACAGGAGAGTGCCAGAGGGAAGGTATATTAGCCTCAGGATACACAGCAGTCCCTCTTCCCCTGGTAACTGAGCAGGGGTTACTCCAGGTTAATTAGGACACCTGGAGTCAATTAAGAACCTGCCAGAACAGGTTAAAAGACTTCCCCAGGCAGTCAAAGGTGTTGTCAGCTTCCGCTCAGCTTACCTCCACTCTCACAAGAACCCGGGAAGAACCCCACCCTAAACAGGAGCTAAGGACTGTTCTAGGTCCAAAGACCTGAAAAAAAGGACTCTTCTAGAGGGGAGAGACTGAGCTGTGTGTTTGCTGTGGTGCTGTCATGCCCAGAAGGGCTACCAAAGACTAGGGGTTCTCCCTCCCCCGGCAGGAGGTTTGGGAGGAACCCTGCCCAAGCAAAGTGGGGGCAATAAGCCAAGGGGCATGGGGAAGTAACTCAGGGAAGCTAGCAGCTTTTCCTGGGAACAGGCAACGTGAGGCTGCTACTTGTAGGGTCCCTGGGTTAGGGCCCAGAGTAGAGGGTGGGATCGGGCCCTCCCACCCCCTTTTCCTCTCACTGGATGTCCACTGAGGAGGCCAGAAGCCCCAGTGAAGTAGTGAGGGCCTAGCAGGCCCAGAAACAGGAAGGCCACTTGGAGACAGAATTTCCCCACCAACTATAAACAGGGGGGGGAATTCTGAGAGACGAGACTCGATCCTGACCCACCGCTAGAAGGAAGTGTGAGACCCACTGAGAAGAAGAAGAAGTCCTGTTACAGCTCTTACCAGCCTTAAAGCTTCTTGTTCTTAAACCAATGTCCTTCAAGATTCATGAAAATTAATGGAAAAATTCCTCAGTTTTGTGGGCATTCGAGTCAGATTCCTAGCCAGGTTTTTGCAAGTCAATAGCAAGTAATTTGTTTGGAGGACAACTACAGGAATTTTGAGTCAGACTCTTATGAAGTGGTCATTCTACTTTCACTTATACCATAATGTAGTGCAAATTATTCAAAATCAACATCAATATGAGTGGAATTTGGCCCAGATTTTTAGACCGAATTCTACCTTTCTTTGTATCATCAAAAACTGAAAGTTATTAAATCCTCTTGATTAGTGCTTTATTTTGGAGGACAAGCAAACTGTCCTATTGTGATATTCAGCATATATATTTGTCTACATGAACCTAAATATTTTAATAAGAAAACTCCTGCCTCTGAAATCTAAACAAACCCCAAACTGTGCTAGGGTGACCAGATGAGAGGAAGAAAATATCGGGACGCTGGGGCGGGGTCCGCTGGCGGAGAAAAAAAAAAAAAAAAGTGCTGCTGCAGGCAGAGAGAGAAAATCAAAAAACTGCTGGCGGAGCGAAATATCGGGACAAACACCGAAAAATCAGGATGGTCCCACCCTAAACTGTGCAGACAGAATCAGAGAGTGAGGTAATAGCCTGGACCAACTTCTGTTGGTGAGAGAGACAAGCTTTCAAGCTCTTCAACAGGACATTGTACCAATAGAAGATATATCCTCGGACCAAAACCAATACTGCATATAGACAGAATCATACACTTTCTGAGGACCAAATATAAGGCAGCAAAACACAGTTTTAAACAAATATAAAGATTTATTTCCACTTAAAAAAAAAAAGAGAGAATATACTGGCGTATGCAATATAAAGATCCAAATTATTGCAAAGAAAAACAGAATCAGATTAGACATTTAACGCCATCCAGAAGCAACCTTTTTTAAAATAAGATAGTTTCTTGGAATTCTTAATGCACACTATGTGTGTTGTTTCTATTCATATCACAAGTCCTCCTAGAACATCAAGAAAATATTTCTCTGTATGTATAAAACACAGTAACACAATATGCTTTATAAAAGCTAGCATGTCCAAAGGAAAGAAGGCAGCGAGTGTCTCAATACTTTCCTTATAATGTGACATTGTTTCCAAACAAGTAGTAACAGACATTACATATGCAATTCCATAAATATATATACACAAACATTAAATTAGATTTGTTATAAATGTTTTCACATAATATATATATATATATATATATATATATATATATATATATATATATTTCTGTGGCTCTGAAAAAAAATATACTCTTCTTTTAATTTATTAGCTGTACAAAATTAGCTAGGTAACAGACGAATTCCGTTATTGTTGTGAACGTGCGTGAGCAAGTGTTCCAAATAGTCTGTCCCAGTGGGTGAAGTAAGGAGCATAGTTACATTTGAACTTGAGGTGATGGAGATCATGATGCGGAGCTCCTCCATACAAGCCAAATGGCATCAGTCTGTTTGTTGACCATGGAAGTTCATAGCCTGAATGATCCTCCACTGACAGCCAGATATTAACAAGGAAGAAAATCATTTCTGTCAAAGGATGGCACTTCAGCAACACTGGATTTATGGCAGCAAAAAATCCCAGTGAAAGTAACTCCCAAACACTTGAATACTGTGTGGTAAGAGCAAACGTAGATACATGCTTATGATGAACCTTGTGAAAAGTCTTGTAGAGCCAAGGCACCTTATGATGAAGCAAATGCCACAGAAAATACTGGAAGTCAAAGAGAAGCAGGCAAACCGTTACATCCAGCAGGACCCTCGGCAGGTCTGGAGCCATTACTGGTAAATCCACTGGTCTCCAGTACCAATGAGCAACTGTCACTGGGAAGATAAAGACAGCGTGATGATAGACACATTGAACCATACACGGTACCATCATTCCCAGAGTTGGATAACTCAGAGGCTGGATTTTGTATTTTCTCACAGCTGGGACTTTAGTGCTTAAGAAGTCCAGTGCAATGTAAGGAAGACAGAAAGTCAGGTAAGCTGTAAACGAAAACAGCACTGGAAAGTAAGGTGACTTGAGCAATTGCTCCTTTGCTTTGACAAAGTCCCAGAGGAGCTGCAGAGTGACTGGGTCTAGCCTCTTCTCCATTCCGTAGCTGAGCAGCACACTGTGGTGCACGCTGCAGTTCATGTTGATGCTGTCTGAGGCTGCTGCGATTGTGCTGCTTTTGTAAGACGTTACCCCACCCAGTTAGTGACATCACACACAACGTGGTCACAAGCACTCCAGAAGGAAATCTCTCTCAATCCAAAAACAACAAAGTGCACTACAGCGTCAGAGCTGGTAGATGTGTCTCATTAGCCCATCTGTACTGGAGACTAATTTTGTAAATTGATGTATAGTTACAGGACAAGGCAATCATTAATATACTAAAACCCCCTCACTGTATTATATGAATGGTAACTAGAAACAAGCGAGTGTGCTATCCCTGAACAATAGAAACAGGAGAAAAGGTTGGAGTAGGATTTTCTGTGCCACTTCACCCCAGACATTTTAAAGAGCTGTCATTTTACCATTTTGTAAATCAAAGCAGTGGCAGCTCTGGCTCAACACCCATAGCTACACATTAATCAGGTCAAAATGTTGTATTTTTTCCTATAATTCATACTAAAAGATTTACCTGAATTTAAACCCCACATATGACCCCCAAACTCTTTTGAGGTGAGAAGGGTAGAAATTGGAACCCAGGTCCACACATACTTTGCAAACAGCCCGGATTCCTCTCTGTAAACAGTTCTTACACACGCCCCTGCCAAGCATACAACCATGTGCTTTATTTACCATATGCTATACAAGTGCTTGTCCCTATCAACATAAGGCTTTTACCTTCTGCCCAGACACAGGGCTTGGTTTCCCTGGCCTTTCCTTCCAGCCTCCCCTACCCTACCCTCTTCTCTTTTCACTGTCCTCTGCTGACAAGCTGAATCACTTTAACTGGTTAATCACCTGGTGCTCAATCAATTATCTTTTCAATTTGTGCCATGTGGGGATGCTTAAAAAGTGCATAAAGCGGTGAGTCTGGCTTAGGCTACTCACTCCTAATCTCCATAATGGGCACAATCAACACCCCAAATCAGGCTGTGGAGCTGAATTTGTGCCTTTGGCCCAAATCTGTCTAGTTCACAGCACATATTCAGGTTGTGATCCTGCACCCACTAAAGGAAGTGACATTGACTTAAGCTGGGTGCAAAGACTCACCTCCTAGAAGCTGTGTGAAACAAGTTGTATAATCCCTGTGGTTGAGGTCTGTAAAAACAGCATGTGCTAATAGCTTATGGGTTTGTTCTGAGGTTGTTCAGAAAGCCCCTTTGAGATAACAGATGCAGAGTATTATTTATGAGTGCTTCTGCTCCACCTTGTGGCCAAAACCAGATTTCAAATGGCATCATCAAGGATATAAGATTAAGTGGTTTTAAGATATAAGCTTGTATCAGAGAGACTTAGTTATAATGGCTATTTTGGAAGTAAAGATTTGCTTTATGCTGTCAGTGTACAATAATTTAAAAAAAAAAACAAAAAACAAAAAAAAAAACCACACACACATTGATGTAACTTTGATCACAATCCAAGATTTACTTAGTCCTTCAATTCAGTAATGGCAAAATTGTTTGTGCTGTCTATGGCTGAAACTAACATAGCTTTAATATCAGAAAAATATTTATGTTTTGCAAGGTGCGGAGTATAGGATATACCTTTTTTATTTCTGTTTTTTTTTTAAAATAAACTCCTACATGCCTTCAGAGGACCAGGAGAAGATGATAAATCCAAATTCATCTTGCAGACAGCTTCATTGAAAGCTTTAGCCCACAATTCTAATCAGAAACTTTTTGGCCCAAATGTTTAAAAATGTGTAGACAAAACACACATCCTTTTGTATACACAAAACACTTGATGTGTGCACACATTGGAGTCTGCAAATACTGGGCTTATGCATATGCTTCACATGTTGCATGTCTTTTTTTAAAAAAAAATGTAGACCTGTGTGTCGATTGATTGATTAACTGTCTCTAG
The DNA here is from genome assembly GCF_028017835.1 of Emys orbicularis. Classification (NCBI taxonomy): domain Eukaryota; kingdom Metazoa; phylum Chordata; order Testudines; family Emydidae; genus Emys; species Emys orbicularis. Next base: position 35,010,490 of record NC_088689.1, on the reverse strand, counting down.
CTTTCTTGATACTGATCACCTCATTAGAGTATAAGCCTAACTCAGACCTAACTCTACACTTAAAAGTTTTACCAGTATGACTATTTCAGTTGTGGGAAGGGGGAGGAGTTGACTTTTAGTAAAACAGGTACACTGATACAAGCCCTAATGTGAATGCACTTATACCAGTTGAGTTAATCTCCTGCACATACTGGAATCACCTTTATACAGATATTACTGAATCCACATTAGGAGGGGTTGTACCACTTCAGCTATACTAGTATAGCTGAAATGGCACAACTTTCTACTGTCTTCAAGTCCACAATAGAAGGAATACTGTGTTCCCTTTGTTCCCATACTGATGCATTTTTATGTAGTTCCAAGTTGTTTTATACCCCCAACCATCAAGTATCATAATATTATACAAGTAGTATATGAAAAAAAACCCTTCCATTTCCAGTAGAAAGTTTCTTGCAACATCAGAAATTCTTTGTAGAGGAAACTCACTTAAAGCGTCAAACATGGTAAGACGACACTGATGGACCTATCAGGACATTCTTTATGGATGCCATTAACACAACTTACGCTGCAAGTGATAATGTGAACACTACCTGGAAAGTGAAAAGGAGGGCGACCCAGAGAAACAGCATGCAGAACAACAGAGAAAAGTGAAATCCATCAACATGACACTCAGAAGCCTGAACATATCAGCACAAGACAGAAATAAATGGTGGAAACTGGTGGATGCCCTATGCACCTCAGGGTGCAGGATGCTAAAGAAAGAAAAGTGTAGTAAGCCAGCAGTTGGCAGCTATGAGAATCAATAGTTGGGAGGAGCACCATCTTGGCAGGAATGTGAGCAGGGGCGGGGAGGAAAAGGGCCTTGGTGGAAGGAGGAAGGACGATGTTGTTCTGGCTGTGAGTGTGTGTGAACCCAAGGAACAGGATGGAACCCAATGGCCCCCTCCCTCAGGTCCCCTGTGAAGGCAGATCAGCACTGCATGTTGCTAACGTGGTTGCAAGCATCACAAGGCATTTCGGTGGAGAGTCAAAGGTGTGGGTGTGGAGTGGAGGATTCCTTTGCCGGTTGCGAGAGGCCAAAAGGGGAAGGAAGGAAGAGAGCAGAGAACGGATTAACTCGACACTTTAGCTAGCTCAGTCCGAAGATAAGATGTTGACTCCCGCCAGCTCAAGGCCGCAGCACACATCTGACTCTTGGATGCCTGCCAAGAAAGACGGGGGCCTGGATTCCACCCCGACCAGCCGTGAGAAAGGAGGATTCAGGTGAACAGACTTGCAGGGGATTGCAATACTGGCAAGACGGTGAAGGCCAGCGAGGGGGAAAACAGTCTCACGTCTATGAAGCCGGTATGTTTTGGGAACGCTGAGGAAACCACAGAAAGCCGGTTTGGAGTGGTACAAAAAGCAAGGAGGACAGAGGTCCCTGAACAAGATGTCCCCAAAAGAACCCAGGACTTAAAAACCCTCCTGAGAGCCGAAGCAAATTGGAGATCAGCAGCGGACCCTGGACGACCCATGCACAGGACAGGAACTCCCGTCCACCCTTCCCCCTCTTCTTCTTACGTTACACCCAGGCTTAGCCAGCCTCGGGTCGTGCATGTGTGAGTATGAAAGTGGGTTAGGGCTGGGGTACTAACGCTTTTTTCCTCCCTCTGAGTGACGTGGGAGCATTCCCAGCACTCCGCTGTTATTTTATTACTAAGGTTTTAAAATTTAGTCACTTGGTGTGCTCCTCCATCTCCTCCCCTAAAGAGCCTGCAGCCTCAGACTGATCACCTGACACCCCAGGCAGATTGGTAACATAAATCTCTCACAACATGGATACAGCCTTCTGCTCAAGGATGGACAACACAAGCAGTAATTCTTCAAAAACAAAATAATATTTATTTAGAAGAAATGAGTAGTTACAGTGTATCTAATAAAGCAAGAAAGAATACATAAAATGTAGTCAAACATAACAGAATTACATTTGAAGAGTCATATAATAAAGCAGCAAAACAAAATAAAAAAAACCCACCATCACAGAATACAGACCATATAGCAGTTACACCGTAATAGGCATATACAGACCCTGCATGCACAAAGGCCTTAGTGTTAATGTTATAATCTAATACTATTATTTAATTTAATGTAGTATGCATGACCTTTACACTCACATAAAAGAGACTATTACAATGTTAGATTTAATTAAATCATTTGCTTAACACTAACATCCTGTGAGCGGTGATCAGCTAGGTGGGGTGGATCTCACTCACACACAGGCATCTAGCTTTATTGACAGGCACGCCCAATCATTCCTTTTTACTAGAGACAAAAATCACACTTACTTCTACTTTTCATAAAGCCCTCTGATACCGTCTATAAAGGTCTTTCTGCTCTGTCACAAAAGGAAGGCGATACTGTCAGGTTGCTGTTGGGGCTGCAGAGACGGTTGGAACTATTATGGCTGTCTTCCTGAGGCTGTCTCCAAAGCCTTGGTTTCTACTGCCTTAGAAGCTTCCATAGCTACTGTGTTCTAAAGCTGCTGCCCTCTACAAGATTCTACTGCTGCTGCTTCTGCAGGTAGCTGCTTTCTGGAATCTTCTTAAGATACCGTTACAGTTGTCTCAGCTGCTGTTCTTGCTGCTTCTGATCTTCACAAACCCCCAGAACCCCATGACTAAGCCTGCTGACTGTCAGACTTATATACTGGTTGTTCTCTCAAGGGCTGCTCATTAATGTAATGTATTAGCCTGACTCAGCCAATCAGCTTCCTGTAATTAGCATATTTCTAGATCCTTCCTATTACATCATACCTACTTTTAGATAGCTAAGCTCTTCCCTTTGATGCCATCTTGGGTAGAGCTCCTCCTTCTGATCTATTTTTAGATAGCAAAGCTCTTCTCTATGAATTGCTGGAACTTTCCATACCCTAACCCTGTGTCTTTCATAGAGGATTACTGCATCTGCCATTTTGGATTTCTAACTTTAAACTATCACTAATTACTATTTATCTAAAGCCTTCATCTTAAAACTAACTGCTGTTTTATGCAACTCAAAGTGTCCTGATACTGATACTTAATTGTATCAATAGGGAGAGGTGAAATTTCTACAATATTTAAACCCCTTTTTGTCAGTTTTTCTCTGCCGGTCTCTATCAAGGTGCTGCAAGGTTGTTCAAAACAGCTAAAAGCAAAATCTCATTACAACAAGACCAGACTAGAAGGAGTGTCAAAAATTACACAGAAAATGTAATGATGCCTTTTCAGCCATCAGGAAACTGCCTAAGGTGCTATTTGAGCTATCTCCAGAGCTGAATGGACAATATTTTGTGGTACACTACAACTGGCTGAAGCCCTCTGTGAATTCCCAGTGCACGGACACTGATCCTACACTGGAACCCTGGGTAACCACCCAATCTCAGCTGAGATACTCACAGGGGTCCTGTATTATAGTCTCCCCCAGTTCCAACACACAACCCCTAAACCATGTTCCTTGGTCAGAAAGCCCACCATGACCCTGGCCCAACAAAGATGGGGATAGTGAGCGTGAGTAAATGCTTGATGTGGCATCAGGGAGGGCTCAGCAGGAGAGCATTCCCGGGACTCACACCTGGCTCCAGTCTCAACCCTAAGGGCAGATCACAGCAGGTGCAGACTGAACAGATGGCTTAAAGACTTTGAAAAAGCTGCAGCAGGATGCAGGGATGTATCCTTTTAAGGGGGGTGAGGGGGTGGGAATAATGTAAGCCAGCAGATGGCACCTAAGGGCTTTCAGACAAGTCCTGGAGGAACAACAGCCTAGAGGGGCAAGAAGCTGGAGGATTTCAGGACAGTTGAGAGCAGCTGAGGGTGGGTGTACCATGTTAGCAGGATTGTATGCATGGGTGGGAATCGGTGAAGAGGAAGACGGACTATGTTGCCCTGGATGATGGTGTGTGTAAGCCCAGGAAAAAGGACTGTGATGGACACCGCTAGATTGGGGCTGGTATAAACATTTTGGTCATAGGTTTCCTGAGGGAAGGTGAAGGTTGAGTAGCTGAGGAGCAGAGCGCCCCACCAGGCCACAGGTCCAAACTGAGGAGCCACCTCACCAGGCTAGCATATCTCAATTCTATGTGCACCACTGGTGGGATTAGAGGCCTCAGGTGGGGAGGTTTTGGGCACCTCTGGAGATGGGTGAAGGGACTGTGCTATTGTTTCACTATTGCTGTTAAATTCCTTTAAGTCCCCCATCCCCTTTTGGCCCATTGATCTGTACTCATTCCCTTGCCTAGTATTCTTTTATATAAATCGTCTCAGAACTCCTGTATGAGTTTGTAGCGGGGTGGTCACTCGCCCCTGGTCTGAAAGGGTTAAAAGCCAGTCCTTGGAGAGGGCTGGGGCTGGGAGCCTTAGGCTGGGCTAATGGGGAGGCAGCCTCAGCTGTGGCCACGCCCCAAACAGACCCAGCTGGCCCTATAAAAGCCAGGAGCAGACACACACTGTCTCTCTGGATGTAGAGAGAGATGGGCCTGGCTGCTGGGGAGCTAGAGACAGTACCTGGAGTGGAGCAGGGCTGGGGGAAGGCCAAGGGAGTTGGGGAAGCTCCAGCCTGGAAACCCCCCAGGCTGCGGCCTAGTATAAGGCCAAATAGGTACTGGGGTTGCAGGGGGCAGCCCAGGCTAGGCAGAGGCAGCAGGTCCAAACCCCTCCTTGCCTGTGATGAGTGGCTTGTAAACTGCAGTCTGCCCCAGTGAATGGGGGCTAGATGGTGGGTGGCAGTAGCCATGTACTGAGGTGAAGTGGGAATAGTGGGTGGGGAGACCCAGAGACTGGGTGTACTGCCTGGGGGGGGGCAGCACCCAAGGAAAGGGGCACCAGGTCTGGGAGGAACATGGGGGGCCAGGAGCAGCGAGTGGCGAGACAACAGCCTGCAGAGGGTGCTCTGGGGCTGGCGAGCTAATTCCCAGAAGGTACCAGCAGGAGGCGCCACAGGGGTGAGTCATGCCCTGTTACACTGGTGCGAGAGAATGCGAGCATAGGTGGTCCGCCCGGACATAAGGAGCGGAGCAGGACTGGGACTATTGCCTGAGAGAAGCAAGGGGATAATGGAGCTGGGTTATGCAGAGGTGTTCTTCGCGGAGGGTTTCTGTGCCGTTCCAGGCTGGGCTCCAGGGCCGGGTCCCCTGAGGAAAGGGGCAGTCCGACAGCTGGAGAGACTCAGCAGCGGCACTGTGAGGCACAATGGGCCCTACAGGAACAGTTGGGGCGGCTAGCAGAGGAGCAGTGGGCCCTGGGGAAACTCCTGCAGAGGGAGTTCCCAAAAGACGGCCGAGACTGGTGGGAGAAGCCCTGTGCTGGGGCCAGGAGGCCTGGGGGAGAGTGCCCGGCGTGTTACACCTGTGGGCGGCGCGGACATGTACAGGAGAATTGTCCCTGCTGGGATAGAGGCAGGGAGCCTCCCCCAGGACGGGGAAAGGGACAAGCCCCTATGAGAGGCCACCTGGTGAGGGAAGTCAGTGGGCGACGAAGGTGTTGGGCCTGTGGGGGCACCTATGGAGTGCCCTACCCCGAGGAGCACGGCCCAGGGTAGCCCAGGAAGGGCTGGCCCTGAGAAGGACCAACAGAGGAAGACGGGGCCCAAGGCAGCAAAGGGGCGGCAAGTCTGCTTTGGCTGCCATGAATGGGGCCACATAAAGAGGAACTGCCCTCTCGGAGGAGGGCAAACTCCGGTGGAGAGGCCTGAGGATCCAAAGGGGTCAAGGACCGGCCAGGTAGCTGCTGCAGAGAGGGCAGTAGCCCTGCCCGGGAGCCACCAACGGGGGATGGCAGACAAGGAGACTGGGACAGAGTGGTCCCCACAAGAGGCCGGGACCCAGGCTGTAGTGGAGCAGGTCACAGTAGGCACCCAGACCCTGAAGGAAGAGGGCCCGGGAGAGTCTGGCCTGCATGCGTGGCTGGAGGCTGCAGAGCAGGCCCGCCGCGAGGCCGAAGCGAGGGCCCTGGACCTCGCTAAGGAGTATGCCACCGTCGTGGACAAGGAGGCCCGCTTGCCGAAGCAGCTGGAGGAGTCCAAAAGGAAACGAGTGGCTCTGGAGGCGTGTGGGCGACTGGTCCAGCCAGGAGACCCTCTCTACTCCCAGGGGTGGTGATCTGGAGGGGGCGGTGTAGTGGGGTGGTCACCCGCTCCTGGCCTTAAAGGGTTAAAAGCCAGCCCTTGGAGAGGGCTGGGGCTGGGAGCCTTAGGCTGGGCTGATTGGGAGGTAGCCTCAGCTGTGGCCATGCCCCAAACAGACCCAGCTGGCCTATAAAAGCTGGGAGTAGACACAGTCTCTCTCTGGCTGTAGAGAGAGATGGGCCTGGCTGCTGGGGAGCAAGAGAAGGTACCTGGAGCACCCAAAGAAAAGGGCACCGGGTCCGGGAGGGACACGGGGCAGGAGCAGCGAGAGGCAAGACATCGGCCTGCAGAGGGTGCTCTGGGGCTGGCGAGCTAATTCCCAGAAGGTACCAGCAGGAGATGCTGCAGGGGTGAGTCATGCCCCATTACAGAGCTATTGGGTTTTTGTATCAGGGGCTTCCAGCTCCATGTAAACAAAGGGGGTCTATGCCCAATCTGAAGAGAAATAGGTACAAGCATGTGCTACTTTAAGACATCTATCAGCACCTGTGTCCAGCACAAAGAAAGAGGGGGGAGTGGTACAGAAAAATTTTTTATATATATTTTATTAAATACAGTACACTCCACTAGAATGATTTTCTTACCCCCACCCATTGCATATGGCATGCTTTTTCCCATTCCATGTACTTAGTATAGTGTACTATACTCAGTGTACTAGTATAGTTGAAGTGGTACAACCCTTCCTAATGTGGATGCAGTAATATCTGTACGAAGGTGATTCCTGTATGTGCACATCCTGCTGCCCGCAGATATACCTCCACAGGAACAGAGGCAGCTGGGGAGTTTATAATCCCTATCCCCGTCCCTGCAAAGAACAGAAAGTTTGCAGAGGCTCCTGTGGAACATGGGATGATGTTTTTGTGCTGCCTCCACTCATGCTGGGACTCCCTCAGGGCAGCAGCCTGGGGAAAGTTGATAATTTTTGGACCCAGCTACCCCAATGCACATCCTCTACTGTACTGGAAATCACAACATGAATTTACTACGTTTAAAGATCAAACATGTTCCAAAGGAGGAAACACTAATGTACAAATGAAATTTACAGCTCGTGTTCAGTGCATGGAGACAGTAAATGAAGTTCATGTTCTCTATGGCAGAGAGAGTCTTGAGATTAGGCCCCTGCATAGCAACGGTGTTACTCACTGTATATCAGATTAACAGACAAAATACTGGGTAATGGGATTGTGTATGGGACTAGGAGTGTGAAGCAGGAAGCCTTTTCCCCAGGTCACTGGTGGGAGGAGAAGTCATAACCCACTGTATGAAGGCTTATAAGCAACGTGTTGGGTTCTCAGTCCAATTCCTGTGAACACATTATCAAAATTGGCACCCTTCTTGAAAGTCTCACAAAGAGAAGCTAGAGACTAAATGAATGATCTCTCTAGAGATCATAGTGATCCTCTCAGGACTGGGGTGAAGTGTGCCCTGGGCGTTTAGTCTGCTACCATATCCCTATGTTGTATCTGTCCTGGACACCTATGTCAATGAAGTATCTTTGACAAACATTATATGTATAACTACATGCAACATAACAGAACACACCATTCCAAGCTCTGACAGATCATCCTGATTTATTGAAAAATATTTAAAGCATTAATGATCATCATGCACTGTTGACTACTGCTGTCCAAACCACTTCACACACTTTCAGAGACTTCCTTTTTAAAGAAATTTAAAGCAACTGCCAATACCAGGAGTATAGAGCATAGGGCTCTGTTATGAGCCACAACTAGGATATTAATCAAATAAAAGTACCAGAACTTATAAATGCAAGGGACTTCCTGAGCCTCAATAAGGAGTAAAAAACCCCAAAACTATGGCTTTTTTCTAGTTTATTTACAAAGAATTCTCCACTAAGAGTTTAACATCTAATTTTCTATATCAAATAGAGGAGGAAGCCAAAGGAGAAAGGATGGCTTTGTGGTTAGGATTACAGAATGGGACTCTGGAGACCCTGGGTTTAATTCCTGCTCTGCCACAGAAATCCTATGATCTCCTAGCTCTTCAGTGAAGTGGCTGATTATGGTTCGAGTTCTAGTGAAAATGTAGGCACAGTATACTTGAATTACAGAATTGTTACCTTTGGCCCCTCCTCTGCCAGAACTACATATTTGAGCCTTGTTTTCCAGTGGTTATCAGTGCAAAAATAAATCATTACATACATCTTCCACCCTTTTCACTGCAATTCATAACAAGTAATGGTTACAGAAAGCACTGTTTTCTTTTAACCTGTTTGCTTCTCCCAGCCATTTGCAAGGTCAAACAATAAGTAATAATTCTCATCAGTACTTTGTATTTTAGACATAAAGGGCCTTAGTGTAGTTTTACATCAGTGTAACTCCACTGAAGTCCAGAATAATGCAATAGTGAATCAGACCCAGAATGTGTGACTCCAATTGGCGCTGAAAGCATGCAGTGTCAGCATGATTCTTCTTGGAGTAACATTAGGAAGAAAGTAAACTGATGTGTTTAGTTCTGAAAAATATGGCTAACTTATGATTAAAGCACAAGAGAAAATAGCTAGGTGTCTTTGGTTCCTGTGCTGCCAGTTTTAAACTGTCACTGTGTTAGCAAGAACACCACTAAAAGGTTTGGAAAGATCTACAGTAGAACCTCAGAGTTATGAACAGACCAGTCAACCACACCCCTCATTTGGAACCGGAAGTACACAAATCAGGCAGCAGCAGAGACCAAAAAAAAGCAAATACAGTACAGTACTGTGTTAAACTACTAAAAAAATAAAGGGGAAAGCAGCATTTTTCTTCTGCATAGTAAAGCTTCAAAGCTGTATTAAGTCAATGTTCAGTTATAAACTTTTGAAAGAACCATAATGTTTTGTTCAGAGTTATAAACATTTCAAAGTTACGAACAACCTCCAATCCCAAGTGTTTGTAACTCAGGTTCAACTGTATTTGATTTTCAAATTGATTTTAATATTTTATTCAGGGGCAGGTGCTTATCTTTTGAACTTTCAGGCTGCTGACATGCAAAGTGGGTTAATTTGTCTTTTAAACAGATCAATAAATCTACATGGATTTAAAATATTTCCTCTAGGCAAAGGCACATTACTGTTTTCTGACAGTATTACCACATTGCATGAAGTCAGCAGGATAGCAAAGGGAATGTAAGGGTGAAAGAAATAACACTGTTTACATCAAAAATAGATATTAATCCAAACCAGTAGTCATTATTGGCATTTTTAAAGGCATTATAAATAAAGATGTGGTGCTATTTCCAAGACAACACCACACATTCCAAGAGAGGCATTTAGCAAGATTTTAACCCCACACGCCCCAGGCAGCTTTACAGATATGTGCTCATCTCGTTAATGATTTCTTTATACATGCGATGGGGTGCGTCGAGACCCCAGATGAAATCCAGATGTTCCCATTCAGGAATGTGTTTGTGGTAAACCAGATTAGTGACTTGAGTGAGCAATATGCCAATATCCTTCCAGTCTGCAAGCCAGTCATGTCCACCAGTCCACAGTGCAGTTGGCACGGTCATATCTTTTACTTTGTAGAATGGAGGGGTAGACTATGGGTGGAGGGGGGAGAAAGATTACAATCTTTTAAAAATGAAAGCACATATATATATACACACACACACAAGACAGACCACTCTGGCTTAGGAAGAGCCAGTCTGCTAAGGGGTTTGTCTAGCAGTACTGCAATGTACTAGCAAATGCAAGAGGATAGAAGTCAGAATCCTAGCCCTTCCCTTTCTTTGCTCTGGAGCGGCAGTCTCTGGGGAGCAGCAATCAATTCAAGAGAAGCCCTGACTAACTCCATGTTAAAGCCTGCTCGGTAGGAAGAATGAGGTCTTTGGACGTTGCAAGGTAATGTTGGATGAGTTGTGTGTGCAAAGAGTCTACCATGTAAAATTTAAATCCCAAAACTGCTTTTACAGGTCACTATTACACTGAAAGTAAAATTACACCTACCAATGAGCATGCAGGTTTCTAGCCTGTATTGCACTGCTTAAACTAGGATTACTGCAAGAGATTACAGCCACAGTAAAGCAAAAGATGGGTAAACTGTTAACATTATGCACAGAGATCTAGAGAAGAATTTGGTATCCAAATGAAGCTGCAGGGGGGCTTTAAGTAGGCTGAAGTTTGGCCAGGGCAGCATAATTAACCCTATACAACTCTAATGATCTCACAGCACTTCTCACTAATGATCTAAAGCTGAGCAAATAAGTGATTTTTCAACTGAAGGGCCATACCAAAAAATCTGGGGGGGGGGGGAATTGGTTTATTTCTAACTAAAGATTTTTTTTTACGTTTTTGCTAAAGTGAAAGACATTTAAAAACAAAATGGTTTCAGACTAAAACACACCCTAAAACACTAAAATGAATTTTTTGTTTTTTTTGTTTCGTCCTATTTTTTTAAATATGTAGATATATTTCAAAACCAAAAGTCAAAACTTTTCAGAATGGTCAAAATGAACAGCTTTGACATTTTCCAAATATATTCTCTCCTTTTGGCTGAAAATATTTCCAAATTTGTGAATACTTTCAGTGCCCCTTACATGCATTTTTTTTTTTTTTTTTGGTTAATTCACTATTCACTGAAAAACCTGCACCCAACTCAGGTCTTAACCAAGGTCTTGACTGATTTACTGCACCTCTTGCAACGAAGTATCGCTCCATGTCATATTGGAAACACTGACTCTGTACTGACTCGGAGACAACAGTGCCACCTTATGTCTAATCATTTCTGAGCGCCTATATGTTTGCATCCCAGCTGCAGGTCCCTGCTTAATTTGCAAGGCCTGACAAAGGGTACGTCTACACTTACCTCCGGGTCCGACGGCAGGCAATCGATGTTCTGGGATCGATCCCGGAAGTGCTCGCCGTCGACGCCGGTACTCCAGCTCAGCGAGAGGAGTACGCGGCATCGACGGGGGAGCCTGCCTGCAGCGTCTGGACCCGCGGTAAGTTCGGACTAAGGTACTTCGAATTCAGCTACGTTATTAACGTAGCTGAATTTGCGTTCCTTAGTCCGAAGTGGGGGGGTAGTGTGGACCAGGCCTAGATCACAGTCCGACATGGTCTCCTGGCAGTTTTTGAAGTTTTCTGTTTTGTTTCTCAAGGATTGTAAGACTTCCATTAAAAGTTCTTTACCTGGTTATAGTGAACCAAATTTTCAGCCTTGCTTCCCCAGTCATAAGCTTTGAGTTCCCCAGATTTAACGGCCTAAAACATAAATATTCACACATAAAAACACAAAGGTCAGTGTCTGCACTCAGGAATTGTATAGAAAGAACATGAAGGTTATCTGGAGAAGTGCCTTAATCCTATGTGATTAAATTAAAAACAAAGAACACACCCCAGGGAGAGGAGGTAATGTTTTACCTAGGCAATGAGACAAAGATAATTGGAGCAAAGGAAAGCCGAACTGATTATAGCCTTTGTTCTTCTAAAATATTCATGCTACCATTCCCACACCTCCTTCTCTCTACCATTCCCACGCCCACTTCTTCTCCACAAGGTTTCTTAGATCTTACATTTTCACCTACAGATTATGGCCAGAAGCAGGAGCAGACGCCATGTACTAAAATGGAATAATACACAGGTGTCCAGATTTTTAAAAGGTAAACATCCAAGTGTGCTGGATTTAATCCAAATTGGGAGTTGCACATGCACATTGGACTGTATATTTCTGAAAATCTGGCTCAGTGCTGCAGGTCACTATTTAAACAGTAAAGATTTTTTTCCTCCAAAGCTGCTGTTTTGGTGTATTTGCATTGCAGCAAAGCAACTATGAATTCATGTCTCACAAAGCCATCTTAGCCATTTTGGTAACAAGAAAACTTAGCCAGTTCTGGGAACAAGCATGGATCATAGCAAAAAAAAAAAAAAAAAAAAAAGAAATATTATATATATCCAGGCCAACCACTCAGGCGCACACACATTTTTTGCCTAATATTACACAAAAACACCTGTTAAGTCTGGCAAGGTAACCCCATGCAACTAGCCATGAGAGTTACAAAAGCAATGCTGGTGATGCAAGACACCCTTAGATATTAATACATTCTGTTGCTTTGGCTTAAGGCTCCCAGCCCAATTTAATTCCCTTGAAATTATCTCAATTGTATAGATTACCATCTTAAGAGCTCAATTCTGCCACACTTGCTCAGATTCAATAGTACCTTACTGCAACTCAATGGGAAGTACTACTCGGGGAGAAAACACTCTCTACATTAGACATCTCTCAACATTTCCCATTTACTAGTAGCAACAGTAAGAAAGGTTGAGAAAAAAAAAGTTGAGTGTAGACAAAGGAAGTGTGTGGGCCAGAGATTTATGTAATTTCATGGGCCAGGGTGATCACAGCCCTCCAGGAACTAATGGGGTGATTAGGCAAATTCACTCAGGTTATAACACCTCCAGTGAGGTACTACCACCTGGAAAGGCTAGCATATACAGGTTCAAACTGGATTCTCCAGAGACCAGCAGACAAAAAAAAAAGAATTTTGGAATAATAGCCTGACTTTAAACTGACACAGGGTCTTCTTTCTGATCTAGCATATAAACAGAACCTCCAATCCAAAATGTTGGAAGGATTGACACCTGTCAGAGCCCTTGTTGGAGTTGTAGGGGGAGGGAGATTTCTGGTAAGCTTATTAGCATGCGTGTAGGTTCTTTTAATTGTTTGAAGTCTGTTTTATCTGTAGTGCTTTCACCTTAAGAATAAATATGCTTGCTTACACAGGGCTGCATGGTAACTTATAACTGGGGCAATTAATCTGTTCAAAGCCTTCGGAGAGAAAGCAGCACACATGCAGGCCTGTTAAGGCAGTCCGGCTTGCTGGGGAATTCACAGTGTAGCAGGGAACTATGCAGTGCTGAAGTACCCCAGTCAGTAGTGAAAGAGATGTGGGTCTCTGCCAGAGGTGGACAGCTGAGGGGCCAGGAGTCTAGAAGGGGTGCCCTTGCTGGACCACAGAGGACAAATATAGGTGCAGTTGTCCTGAACTCTGACAACCACATCAATGGAGTTTTCCTTTAAAACTTACTTAGTACCATTTACAGTCTAAAAGTTTTCAGAAACAGCAGTCTAAGAAACATGAATTTTTAAAACCAGCTTTCTTTATGAGCCTCTTCCCACTTCATTCCAGGCCTGATACCTAACCCATGGAAGCTCAAATTACACTTATCAGACCAACACACGCTTTGTTTAGAAAACCAGGTTGACTCTAAGGCTGGGGGGGGGGGGGAAGAGGGGGAAATCGATCTAAGTTACACGTGAATAATGTAGCTGAAGTCGACATACTTAGACCTACTCACCATGGTGTCTTCACTGCGGTGAGTTGACTGCTGCCGCTCCCCCACTGACTCTGCCTGCACCTCTAGCGGCGGTGGAGTACAGGAGTCGATGGGAGAGCGCTCGGGGGGTTGATCGCTGCCCGCCGATCCAGCGGGTAGTGTAGACATACCCTAAGCTTGTATCTCACTTTGAGGAACCTATGCAGGGACCAGCAGCTGCTGATTCCACAAGAAATTTCTTCCCGCAGCATAGGGGTATTGCACCTACTTTATACCACCGAGATACAGCCACTTAAATTAATTGCAAGTATGTGGACTGCAAAGTGTAAAAAAACTGTAACTATCCACAATTTGTCCACTTGCCCTGCTACAGTATGTAGCTCATGGTCAGAAACCAAGGTTACTGAAGGAGAATCAAATGTTTGTTGTAGCAACATGATCTCTGATATGGTAGTTTAAAACACAGGCAGAAATACTGTCTGCTGATCTGGAGCACCTATTATTTTGCACTCATGCAAAAATATATGCCGCATCAAAATTGCAGTGATTAACACCTGCTGTTCTGACTTTCTCCTTAGTAGTCCCAGAGTCTTATCGAAGTTGTACTACCATAGGATCATTTTGACATTTTTACCCCATTTCACTGACAGCGATATTTTATAAACAAGTTAGGTTAACAGGCACTTTAGATTTCAGAAGCTCTACCTGGCTCCAATGGATCATGTTTTGTACAGATGTCCCAGCAGGGCAATGTGTTGAATACACGTCGACTCGGCTCTGCAACAGCAACATAGTTAATCACAGTTTTCATCTATTAATGTGCATCAGTTCCATCCTTTATTGCTTTTTGCACAACTGAATAGAGTAAGTTTAAAAGATATAAGTTCTGATCAGAAAGTTAAGACTAGACTAGTATACACAAACTGGATAGGATGCTTAAGTCTTGCCATTCATTGAATAACACTGTCAACTTAGTTTAAACTAAATTTGATCTAAAGCTGATGTTTTATTTTACTGTAAAATTACACTTTAAAAAAAAAAAAAAAAAAAAAAAAAAAAAAAAAAAACAAGAAACTGAATCTGACTAGGAATGTTTCAATGTTTTGGTCTGATTTTTTTCCAAAAAAACAAAAACAAAAAAAACAAAAAAAAAACCAGCATGGTTGTGAAGGAAGAGATGTAAGCCTTCTCCTAACACACTGAGAAAAACAAAGAACGGTATTGCTCAAGTTAATAAAAGTTACTAGATGCAAAAGTGAAACTAACCAATCTAGCTTTGTTTCCCAGCTGAATGAAATGCAAACTAAATTTAGAAAAACCACTTCAGTTTCAATATTCTATGGTGTCCTTAATACAAGGATTTTGTCAAATATTGACTTTAAACTTAACAGTAATATGCATGAATAATTTTTACATCAATTTACAAGTTTAAAAATGTTAATGTTAGCAAAAGTGTTCCAAGTTCTTCTAAGTTTTAAATGCCTCCCTACACTATACTAGTTTTGACCAACTGTTAACCTACTTCTACTAACATAGGTTGTTGCTCCAAATAAGCTTAATTTATTTTCAGTTTAAAAATACTGTCTTCTGAAAGCTGAATCCTCAGGCAGAGTAAAGTCTAAATCCATATTTAGAACTATGCAAAATTGTGTGTGGGGAGTGGGAAATTCTGCACACAAAAATTACCATTTTTCCCATTTCATATAAATTATGCCAAATTCAGATTTTCAATCAAAAAATTTTTAAATTGAGGGTGAAATCCTGGCCCTATTGAAGTTAATGACAAGACATCAATTGGGCCAAGTTTCAAGTTGTGACTTTGCCCAAATAGGTTTTTTTTTTTTTGGACAGAAGAAATGATTTTGCAGATTTTCCCACAATATTTTAGCATAGTTGCGTGGAAAAGCAAAAACTTAACATTGAAATTAAAGTTTTGTTGGGAATATTTTGCACAATCTTCCCCATATCAGACTGTCCCCATTTCATTGCTCCTTCAGATGGCTTGATCCCACTGGAATAGCCAGTCGGATTCGCACTCACTCTCTCTCTCCATGTGCTGACCAAACCCAAAGCTCCTTATGTCTATTAGAACATAGAAGCAGCCATACCGGGTCGGCCTAAAGGTCCATCTAGCCCAGTATCCTGTCTTCCGACAGTGGCCAATGCCAGGTGTCCCTGAGGGAATGATCTGAACAGGTAATCATCAAGTGATCCATCCCGTTGCCCATTCCCAGCTTCTGGCAAATAGAGGCTAGGGACACCATCCCTGCCCATTGTATTCTTACTATTGTGTCCCGACCACCGTCCCCAGCTTACAGTACTACTCCACAAACTGATTCTAAAAAAGTGGCATTGTAGGATTCCATGTTTATTGTCTGTCACAGATGTTCAGAGCAATGTAGAGAGATGTTCTGCTATTTGGTGTTTGTTTGTTTAAACAAAAACCCAACTCTGGAAACTCAACCTTGAGACTGGAAATTTCAAGCTCGATTCTTTCCTTCTGAAGTTTTATCGCCAGCAACAAAAGGTTCCTCAGGCCAAATTATGCCCTCATCAAAACATACGTCCCTTCAGTCTTTAAACTGCATCTTCAGCGACACCTCTGCAACAACATTTCCTCCAATGTATTTGCACAGGTGTAACCAATTAGGACTTGGTAGATGATTTTTTACATAAATCACTTTTCAGACTAAAAATACACTTAACCAATTTGTCCACAACACACCTGCACTGTGTCTTGTGCTTCAATCTTCATTTGGAACACAGAACAGCTACAGACTTTTAAGATGTACAAATTGACTCCTAGAAAAGCATTTGCATATGTCCACTATGAGATCTGGAAATCTCAGCAGCTCTCACACATGGATGCATCCCAAGCTGTGAAGTCTAATCTTTACTTCTCCCTTCTTTCCATGTTCTATACCATTAATTCTCTTCTCCATCTATCCATCTTGCCCATGTTCTTCCCACAGAGTACAAAAAAATTGTTTCATCCTTTCAATCAATTTTTAAATTTAGTTCTATGTATTTTATCAACTAGACTGTGCAGCTGGACTCCTGTCTATAGCAAGAAAAGATACTCATTCAAACTCTCAAGAACTAGAAGGTATTAAACTTTTTAAAGTTACATATGGAATATAAACACTCTTAGATCATAGTCTATACTCTTAAAAGTCACAAGGAGATAATTGCTAGGTGTATACAGAACATACCATGTTTAAGTTTTTCTCATCAAAGCCGCATATAAGAAAGAAGAAATTGCCACAAAGGTCATCAAGTAATCTGTGGGTACAAACATGAGTGGCAAGCCACTTCAGCAATGAATTCTGGGGAAGGAATTGCTTCTTTCCAAACATATCCTGCAAAATAATAAGCACATACACATAACAGAAGGCTATTTGCTTTTACTCATACTATAGGTTTCTTGGGATAACTACTTCAATTCATAAAAGAAAGATTGTTTTGTATTACACTTTCTCACCATGTGAGCCTAGATCATTAATTTGAAGTGAAATATATAATCAGTACCTTTGCTATCAAGTTAAAAACAGAAGAAATTATTCATGGTAAACCAAAGAAAATCCATGAAAATTCAAACTTTTTAAAAGGTTCTTATCAGTTTTGTATTCATTATGTCAGAGAGGGCATGTCAGATTTCTGCTAAAGGTTAAATATTTTAAGCTACATCTGCTTAAGTTGGTATGTTTGATATTTGAAGCTTCCTCAATTCAAACCATGTGAATAAAACCAAGCTTGCATTGTGGTGGCAGTTTCCTCTTGCAAGATATTATTTTTAAAAAGTCCAAGGGTTTGAACATGATCTACAGAGTGCTTTTTACTCACACTGACACAGCACAAAGACTATGACCCATCCACTGGTTTGTGGTTAACTGGGTGGTTCCACAATAGCTCACTGTGCAAGTCACCATGACTGGGTCAAGTTTCACAGGACCATGTGAACAGGTGCATTTTTTCTATAAAATAAAAGCCTCTTATCTGGGAACACTGATCAGCCTATTATTCTAACTAAGCAGCCATCTTCACTGTGAGAAGAGGGACAGAGGGAGCTGGCAGGTGTTATTTGGCCTCATCTCTATCTGCCTGAGGGGAGAAGGGGAACCAGTGGCAGTTACAATACACAAAAATATCTATTCAAGATATGTCCTGTGGTTAGAAAAGGTACACTGTGCCTAACAGAGATAAAGTGACACTTCCAATATCTAAAACCTTGTCTGCCATAACTCACATGGTTCCCCCTCCTTCTCCCACCAAAGAATAGCTGGTGAATAGAGGTGGGCAGCCCAGCCCCTGTACACAGCACACAACAGTTAGTGAACATCTTCACTGTATCCTCCTCCTGTTTCCTCTCACTCTTTGTTTGGCAACTTGTGTGAAAAATAAGAATTTCGAATTTCAAGTCTGAAAAAGCACCATAGTATTTTTCACCAGCCCAACTCTCCTTAATGGGAGCAGCATTTATGCTAATACTCTCCTGCCCAAGAAACTGGCATTAGATTAAACAGGGTCTCTAGGAGACATTCCAATTTAGTGGAGTAGAACATATGAGTTTATCAATGGAAAAAATCTATATAAGGACTGAAGTACACAGAGGTGACTGCTAAATAAATCTGCAGAAACTGATGACAAATGAAAAATACTCCATATAAAGGAAGAAAAGGATATCACATGACCCTACTAAAATTGTCCAGTGTATATATTAATCATGGCTTTTTGGCAACACAAGTCTTAGACCCATGTGCAAATGAGTAAATATAATACTGATTCTTTCAGGTCAAGCCCTATTTATAAGATACATTTTAAGCTTTAACTTTCCCCTAGCTTCTCCTGTCATGTATTTAAATTTCTCAGCCTGATAGTTCAATTTTCCCATTTTGAAGGCTCTCAACATCCTTGTGTATGGGACATCAAAGATAAATATTAAGCGTTTTCAGATAGTATGTGATCCACCAACATCAAAACAAATGTTTGCTTTTACATTATTATTCACCTTTTTTTTTTTTAAATGCGGAGCATGGGGTGCAATGGGCAACATCAAATGCATTTTGTGGTCACTGGGCCAAATTCTACTCTCAATTATGCAGTTATCAATATGGAAAACCATCACAGAGCAACTCTGGACATATATTGATACAAGGTCAAAATTTGGCTTAGAATTCATGTCATGCATGTTAATCTTCTGTACAAGTGTGTACATAGCAAGAGAGGCACATTCATATGCATTAAGTATCTTGACTGAATATCTTGACTGAAATACATACCTTGAGAAGCAGCTCTGGAAGCACTCCAAGTTTTGTCAGAGGGCTAGTGGAGAACTTGATTGTGGCTACAGGTGCCAATGCAAAAAACATTTTTATTTTCTTAGCCAGCTCTGGCATAGTTGAAAATGCGATGAAAGCTGTTAAAAATAAAAAAATAAGACTTCTTAATAAGACAATATTTGACAGAAATGAAATCAGAATTTTAGCTAGGCATGTTTTAATTATAGAGTGTAGTATGTTTTAAGTTCTGAATTTGGAAATTGTGTATGTGTTCAAAGAAGAATTTGAATTAGCATCAGTAAATACTGGTTTGGTTAAATACTGGTCTTTAAATACTGGTTTGGTTAATTAAAGGTTGACCTGAGCATCAATTTAAATTTTAGTTGGAGTGATGAATCTATGATTTTTCATGTACATTTTCACAACTCTTTAGAATATTTGTTTTTACAGAAATTGGATGAATAGCGTAGTCTATTAGCTTAATTTACTGTTTTACAAGTTTTCACTTCAAATAAATAGGTGAAAGTTAATTCTCTAGCCTTTTAGTATTAATGAGGATACAAAACAAACTGTACTAGTAAATCTGTATTTTATCATTATTTAACCAAAAGTGCGCCAATCTCTCTCTTTTAAAACTGTATTTAAATTAAATCTCTTAACATACCTATAGTGGTACCCTGTGAATGGCCAATGTAATAGATTTTCTCCTGTCCAGTTTTATTCACAATAAAGTTTATAGTGGCAGGAAGGTCGTATTTAGCCATTTCATCAAAACTATAACAAAGACAAGAAGATGGCTATATAAATAAAGCTATAAAATTTCCATATCAACATATGCAGAGAAGAATTACTGAATGGAACTTTAGTACATTGAAAATTAGTCAGCTAAGAATGAATAAAAACTTCCAAAGGTTGATTCCGAACAGCCAAACTCTGACCAAGATTCACTTAGGGCTTGATCCTGAACCACTCAAGTCAATGGGAATTTTCTCATTGATTTCAATGAAGGCAGGATCAGGCCATTATAGCAAATGTATAGTTTCCCATACTGTTAGCATATTAGCACATATATAACCAGGATAAAAAATTGCAGTGGCACAATCTTGTTTAATCTGTTACTGAAGTGGGGTAGTAGATAGAGCATAAGAACGCCCATACTGGGTCAGACCAAAGGTCCATCTAGCCCAGTATCCTGTCTTCCGACAATGGCCAACGCCAGGTGCCCCAGAGGGAATGAACAGAACAGGTAATCAGCAAGTGATCCATTCCCTCTCGCCCATTCCCAGCTTCTGGCAAACAGAGGCTAGGGACACCATCCCTGCCCATCCTGACAAATAGCCATTGATGGACCTATCCTCCGTGAACTTATCTAGTTCTTTTTTGAATCCTGTTATAATCTTGCCAGTGGATGTTGTGAAGGCCAAGGAGTTCCACAGGTTGGCTGCACTGGGTGAAAAAATACGTCCTTTTGTTTGTTTTAAATCTGCTGCCTATTAATTTCATTTGGTGACCCCTAGTTCTTGTGTTATGAGAAGGAATAAATAACACTTATTTACTTTCTACACACCAGCCATGACTTTATAGACCTCTATCATATCCTCCCTTAGTCATCTCTTTTCTAAGCTGAAAAGTGCCAGTCTTATTAATCTCTCCGTTCCATACCCCTAATAATTTTTGTTGCCCTTTTCTGAAGCTTTTCCAATTCCAATATATCTTTTTTGAGATGAGGTGAGAGCAGGGTGAAATTTTTCAGATGAACAGTTTATTTGCCAAAAAAAATGCAGATTTGGCCAAAGGAATTTCAGGGGGAGGGATGGGAGGGAGTCCTCCCTCACAGTCTTTATCCCAGTGCTTAGGGCACGGTCCTGATATGTGGGAGACTCCGCTTCAAACCTCTGCTCTGGAGCAGCAACTGGAACAATTAGCTTTCCCCGCATCCCAGGAGAGTGCCCTACCACCCGCTTATGGGCTATTCTGGGGTGGGTGTCTCAATCCCTCCTCTTGAAGGGGTTTCACTTTGTATAAAAGTACATGAATAGCCATTGGGCCAGACAGACAGTGGTAGAGAGAATGACTATATCCCAGTGGTTAGGGCACTCTCCTGGGAAGGAGACCTGGGTTCCAGTCCCTGCTCCACAGCAGGAATTCAAACCTGAGTCTCCCACGTTCCAAGACAATGCCCTGACCACTGGGCTAAGGGGGAAACCCTACTGCCTCAGCTGTGAATTGAGACCTTTATTACCTTTTATTTTTTAAAAATGCCTGGGAACAAAACATTTCATTTGACCCAAAAGGAAATTTTTCCTACTTTTTCACTTCACCAAAAAATGTTTCAGTTTGACCCAAACCAACCCCCCTACCCTCTCGCCTCCAAGAACTGCCAGCAAACCAAAAATTCAGTGATCGGCACAGCGCTAATAGTGGGGGCATGGCATCATGGAGGAAATGGCAGAGGGAAAGGAGTGGTTCCTGTTGACAGCATGTATAACATGTAATAAACAGCACTCCTCAGAAATGAGATCCAGCTACCTGAAACCCCAGAATACTTCTTGCTTCACTGTATAGTGTTTATGCTTTCTGGACCAAGTGTTCCCCCTGCTGTTTCCCATCCAAACATCAAAGCCAGCATCTGCCAGCATAAAGCCCAGGCTGTTGTTGTCCAAATTTGTGATCCAGTTACTACCATCTGCAAGCAAACCATGCTGCAGAAAAACAGCAGGCTTGGGACCTGAAAGATAAAGCATTTTACGTAGTTAAAAATCAAAGCTTCATGTTCTCCTCACACTGAAGTCCTGACAAACTCTAATGAGTATTCAATATTTGCTTCATCTCTATATTTGAGTGGTTAACCTATAGGACTGTAAGATTAGCAGCCTTTATGATACTCACAAGGTCTTAAATTCATGCATTGTAATCTTCCACAATAGCAGGGTTTTAAAGAGTTATTTTATTGTAGTTATGGGTTTAAAAACCATTACATTAGGTTCTTAACTAGAGCAAAAGGGACTTGGTATTTCTCATACACAAAAAAGCAGGTTTGCAACAAGCAAACCCAAGAAAAGCAGGAACTACAGCAAGAACAGAGAGCTATTTGTTCCCAGCGTTTATAATTTCTGGGTGATAAGAGGCCTGATCCTGGAGGCATGCTAGCTTTTCTTCATTGTCCTTGCTCCCCTCCTCTTCCCACAAGGCTGTGGAAGGCCTTCCCATAGGTGACTTCCAGGGATCAGGCTTTTCAGGCGAAGACAATGACAAACTAAGATGGTGTACCACTGTCTTTAGCATCAGATCCCCTTCCACTATGTATCAACATTAACATGTGCTGCAGGTTCTCACAATGCGTAGGAGCACGGGAATGGAAACTGGGAATGGAAGGCAAACTTACTTTAATACCTTCCATTCAACTGTTCATGTTGACTTTTAGCGCTCATTAACAAACTGAAATTCATTGCCATTTTTCTTTAACACAACAAATTTCCCTTACAGTTTTTGCAGCTGTGGAACCGTAGACTGTTGTGGACTTTCGCTCCAAAAGATAATGTCATACATAACTGCAATTAATCCTATTCACATTTGTCAGATATTGCAACAGAAACATTATGAAATATTATGCACTATAAATTCTGTCAGCAGTAAATAAACACTGTTTGGGAAAAGATACCAGGTCTGTAACAGCTTGAAGTCAACATGAACTTTGAAGTCTTCATTCTTCTTCTAGGGGATCATACTTGACAAAAGTTGCTCAGTAATCCTTGTTTTTAAAAATTAAAAGTGCTTTACAAAACATGAACTTTGATACTGCTTCCTTCTCCACCCCCTCATCACTCTTTTGAGACAGGAAACTTCACTCTATTTGCTTATGTTACAGATGAAAGGTTCAATAAAAAACCCACAGAAGCATAATCTATCTTCACTTTGTGGATTTCTCAGGATTTTTTAAGCACAAATATAAAACTAGCCAATTTGACTAGCTTGCCTTGTGCACCAAACTGTCTACCCCTATGCTCTTTGAGACAGTAGTTAGGGCAAACATGCTTAAGAGACATCAAATCAACCATTAAGGACAGACAGATTTTTTTGCCTTTGGTAGAAGAGGGTCTTTTGCCATAGTATTTGTTCACACCTGCAATTATAGAATATTTGCTTTCCCCTCCTTCCATAAGATACATATGTATGCATCATACATCTTCAGCTTTTTAAGCTCCATGGGTACAGACTCTACCCTCAGATATAAGCATACAACTCCCATTGAAATAAATGATAGATGCATGCATGCCTCAGAGGACAGAATTTACCCCAAGGGACATTAAACATAAATTGATTCTGACTGAATTCATCCATTGCTATTCAGGTCTACAAGCATATTAGTTTCCACAGCATAGTAGTATAACAGATCTAAGACTGTTTCCTGCACATGCTTCTCTTCTTCCACATCCATTTTAATCTTATTTTCAAAACATTCTATAGCTTAGGCCTTGCCAGTACCTTTGGCCTCATTCCCTCCTATACACACTCCCACCCTCTAAACTTCTCCCAAGCTTCTCTTCTGAAAACTCCCTTTGTCTCCACTTTTGATTTCCCCTCTCCTAATTTTGTGCCTTCTTTCATGCCACTCTTTATGGCGTGGACATCCTCCTGCTTAGTATATGCTAATAATTCTCCTTCCCTGTCAAACCACTTCTGAAAGACCAATTCTGGGGAGGCAACAAGCAACAACATCCACATGGCCCTCTGTCTTGGCTTTGGTTATGTTAAGCTGTACTGCACCCATTTCTTTAGAAACAAGATTTTTTTATTATTATTACAATATTTTACATACTATAAATAGCTATGTACAATATGGTGCTATAGTAATTATTACTTTGTTTTATAGTTTACTATAAAGACAAGGAGAACAACGTGCTAGAATTTAAAATCAGCTTAGTCTAATTCCTATTTCCATGCAGAAATCAGAAGAGCATTGGGATTTTTGTTTGTTTTGTTTTGGGGGAGGGGAAGTGTCGGTTTGTTTTTCAACAGAAGAGGAACAAGACCTGCCCCTACCTTTAGTGTTAGTCAAAGTTTTTAAAACAAAAAAAGTTTAAAAAATTAAAATTTTGCAACAAAACAGACTTTAGCACATTCTTACTTAAAAAAAAATTACCATTTCTCATTTATCATAAAATGAGTTTTTTCAGTAAGTGTAAAATTTCAACACAAAAAAAAGTGTCCATTTTAGATCCTACAAAATACAAACCACTTACAAATTGAATTTTGGGAGGAAATCCCTTCCCCCAGTAATCTACCTACTCTAACATAGTCTGCACTGTTATTTTCCTTTATAAGTAATTGTAAGCCGCACAGGTTACCAACATTTTATCCTGGTCAGGTTTATTACAAGAGTTAGATCTCTCTAAATCAAAGTGATCTTTTTCAAGACTTTCCTTTCTTCAGGCAGAAGTATATCTTACCCTTCTTCGTCCCATGGCTTTTCTTTCCATGAGGAATTCTGTTAATGCTAAGGATATATCCATCTTCAGTCACCACTTCATGCTCCTCACTGGGGTAGCCTCTGTAGGTAACAATTTCACTCTGCAAAAAGAAAAACAAAAGCTTTTGATTGAAACTGTTGACATTTTTAATTCATTAATGTCTGTACAATGCTTGGAGGTCTTTCCACAGACAACAATATAGAAGTGTGATGTCTCCATTGCTGTGGCTATGTCTGGTAGGTGGTAGAGAGAGACCATCAGGGAAAGGTTTGTTACTAGGCGATGATGCGTTCAGTCCCGCACGTGTTTCAGTCACCAATGAGAATTAGGCACCCAACTCCCATTGATTTTCAATAGGAGTTGGGAACCTAACGATTCTTGGTGCCTTTGAAATATCTCTTACCTGTCTCAATGTCCAACCCCTACAGAGAGAGAGAGCCAAGTTCTAGTGCGTATCCCAGGCTAAAGCTGGTAGTCTCTGTCTCCACTATAGAGAAGACACATAGGTCATCTAGTTTACCACTAACCAGGGGAGACAAGAGTGCTGGAAAAGGGGGCAGGGGAAAGAAGATCAGGGACAACAGGATAAATAAGGGGAAGACTGAAGTGGTAGAAAGAAGGACAGACAATGCTCATTGAAACAACAAACATCTGTCAATTATAGACAAGCAATGTCACCAAAAATTGTGCTATCAGTGGTAGATGAGGGGATGCATCTCTCTTCTAAAGGGCAAGATTTTTAAAACATTTCAAATATTAGAGGCATGATCCTTACTCCTATTTATCACTCATGGAACACTATCACACTTAAATACATCATCTAAATGACCCACAACACAGCAGGTTTGAAACAAAATGTTGTATAACAGTGGCTTCAATAAAGTCATTTATATTATGACTTAACCATCACAGCAAGAACAGGAAAGTTTTGCACACTGTTCATATGCTTGGGTTATGGCTTTTAATGTCGGACACTAATACTATAAAATAGGACTACTAAACACTATCTCTTCTAAAAACTCACTTCTGTTCCATCACCTGCAAGTGAGTTAGTTCACAAACCTTAACAAAAAAAAATGCTCATTTAGCAGAATCATTTAGAAGATGTGCAAATGCCTAACCGGTACAATTGCATGATCCTATTGGCAATAACTCTAGTTACCTTTAAAAAACAGTGCTCAAAAATATGCTAGGTGTTGTATGGAAAAGGCAAATTCTCTCTTCCCCAAAAAGTTTATAAGCTAGTTTCAGATGTGATGCAACAACTGAAGATAACAAAGAGGGTGGGGAAAATGAGGTGCCAATAAGATCACAAGTAATTAACAGCAAGTCCTTACCCAATAAGGGTAAAGACTTGGTTAGTATGACAGAAAGAGGGAAAAGCGACAAGAGTGAACACCAAAGGGGGAGCAAAGCAATTGTCAGGAAAAACTTACTAGAACCTTACTAGCAACAAGAGGTTTTAATAAGTACAGTTCCTACTAGCAGTTTTAACTAGAGTGGAAGCAGGACCACAGAGAATGATCTGGAAAAAGGCATAAACAGTGGGGTTGCAAAGTTTACAGATGATACAAAATTACTCAAGATAGTCGGCTTTAGACCTAACTACCAAGAGTTACAAGATGATCCCACAAAACTGGGTAACTGGGCAACAAAATGGCAGATGAAATTCAATGTTGATAAATGCAAAGTAATGCACATTAGAAAACTTTATCCCAACTATACATACAAAATGATGGGGTCTAAAATTAGCTGTTACCACTCAAGAAAGATCTTGGAGTCATTGTGGATAGTTCTCTGAAAACAACTGCTCAATGTGCAGCAGCAGTCAAAAAAGATAACAGAATGTTAGGAACCATTAGGAAAGGGAAAGATAAGAAGACAAAAAACTATCATAATGCCACTATATAAATCCATGGTATGCCCACATCTTGAATACTGTTTGCAGTTCTGGTCACCCGATCTCAAGAAAAAAATATTAGAATTGGAAAAGGTACAGAGAAGGGAAACAAAAATTATTATCGGTGGGGAACAGCTTCCATTTGAGGAGAGATTTAAAAGGTTGGTACTGTTCATCTTGGAAAAGAGAGGACTAAGGGGGAAATATGATAGAAGTCTATAAAATCATGACTGATGTGTAGAAAGTGAGAGTGTTATTTACCCCTTCATATAAGACATGAGACAGCATATAGGCCAGAGATATATATTTTATTTATATATGTTACTTCCTCTACATCAGGGGTCAGCAACCTTTCAGAAGTGGTGTGCCAAGTCTTTATTTATTCACTCTAATTTAAGGTTTTGCATGCCAGTACATTTTAACATTTTTAGAAGGTCTCTTTCTATAAGTCTATAATATATAACTAAACTATTGTTGTATGTAAAGTAAATAAGGTTTTTAAAATGTTTAAGAAGCTTCATTTAAAATTAAATTAAAATGCAGAGCCCCCCGGACCGGTGGCCAGGACCCGGGCAGTGTGAGTGCCACTGAAAATCAGCTTGTGTGCTGCCTTTGGCACATGTGCCATAGGTGGCCTACCCCTGCTCTACATCTTTCTCACACGCACTCCCATACCCTCAATCAACCCACAGCTTTTTTCAATTTGCAAGCAAGTAGGGAGATGGAAACAGAATATCACTGACAAGACTCCTACTTGCTGTCAGGCATGTAAACAGGTTTAGGCAATTTAAAGAACTAGGTTAGGCAATTTCCCTCCGTTCCTTAATCCAGATCTACAACGAGAGCATTATTAATTAAAGTTTAATAGGCAAAACACCCTTCCACAGTTAAAGTCATCATTATTTTTAAAAAGTCAGCATTTTCCCCACAGTAATTATACTACAATATCTGAGATAACTAGTTATTCCCTGTATATAGTAATCATATGACAGATGACAAACATCAATTTTTTTAAATGGCAGCTACTGAATGGAATTTTACAATACATAACTTACAATATTCATAGATGTTTCAGGATCCACATTTCTTCTTCTTCTGACAAAGGTTTCTGAACTTACAATTCCTTGGATCAAACATGCCACAATTATAAAGAGCCACATCTTCATTCTGTAGAAATACATTTCTTTATTTATTTGTGTAAGAAAATAAGGCTTTGTAAAAACTACACTGTATAAGAAAAAAAAGATTTATGCTGCGAAAGAAAAAAAAGTGAGACCCTGAGGTTAAGTTGTATGGCTTCTTCTACAGAAGAAATAAATAGAGGGGGACAAGGGGGGTTAGGAGTAATATACAAAGAGTCACTTTGTCTACTATAATTGAGAAACTTTTCTGCAGCGTTATTTCTTTTCATAAAGATTTCCAGTGGATTATTACAAATAAATCAAATATTCTTCCCTTCCAAAAATCAACATTTTTTTAAAATGGTGATGTAGTGGACCAGAAACAAAAACACTATAACAGCACATCAATTTTAAACAAAGAATGGCGAAAGCTGGGCCAGCTGTATTAAGTTGTGCATGTGCTTCCCTGGATTTGCTCTTAAAAAAAATAACTAAGAAAATCACTACAGTTTTCTTGTGCAAACTGCCCAAAAAGTATAACCCTCTCACATTAGCAATATTAACAATGCTATTCACCTACAGTTATATTCAGCCCTGACTTAGCCATCTCACAACATCCAATGTACTCAAGGAATGTCTTTAACAAGGAAATAGCAGCTCCTGCCACTGTTTATAACCTCTCTTTCCCTTTCCACCTCATAAGCACTGCTCACAGGAGGTAAAGGACAAAAAGGCTCAGGGGCCACTGATGTGACCAGATATTTTTATTACTAAAAAAAGAATGGTGGCCGTTAATAGTTTATAAACTTTATTTTTCCCATCCCAATGGACCCATGTTATTTTTCCCATGGGCAGCATATAACACACAAAAACCTAGGCAACAGCCTAAGTGCCTCCCACCACAATAACAAGTCCGGTGGCACCTTAAAGACTAACAGATTTATTTGGGCATAAGCTTTCGTGGGTAAAAAACCC
Organism: Emys orbicularis; assembly: GCF_028017835.1. Taxonomy (NCBI): domain Eukaryota; kingdom Metazoa; phylum Chordata; order Testudines; family Emydidae; genus Emys; species Emys orbicularis. Next base: position 34,982,333 of record NC_088689.1, on the reverse strand, counting down.
ACTTCTTCAGATGCATGGAGTGAAAATTACAGATGCAGGCATTATATGACACATGAATAGAAGCGAGTTACCTCACAAGTGGAGAGCCAATGCTGACAGGGCCAATTCAATCAGGATGGATGTAGTCCACTCCCAATAATAGATGAGGAGGTGTCAATTCAAGGAGAGGCAAAGCTGCTTTTGAAATGAGACAGCCACTCCCAGTCCCTATTCAAGCCCAAATTAATGGTTTTAAATTTGCAAATGAATTTTAGTTCTGCTATTTCTCTTTAAAGTCTGTTTCTGAAGTTTTTTTGTTCAAGTATAGCTACTTTTAAATCTGTTATAGAATGTCCAGGGAGACTGAAGTGTTCTCCTACTGGCTTTTGTATGTTACTATTCCTGATGTCCAATTTGTGTCCATTTATTCTTTTATGTAGGGACTGTCCGGTTTGGCCAATGTACATGGCAGAGGGGCATTGCTGGCACATGGCATATATAACATTAGTAGACGTGCAGGTGAATGAGCCCTTAATGGTGTGGCTGATGTGGTTGGGTCCTCTGATGGTGTCGCTAGACACAACAATAACTTCATTGACAAGAAGGAATCAAGGTGACTGAGGTAATATCTTTTATTGGACCAACTTCTGCTGGGGAGAGACAAACTTTCAAGCTTCCCAGAATTATTCTTCTGGTCTGGGAAATTTAGAGTGTCACCACTAAATACAAAGTGAAAGACTGTTTAGCATAAGTAGTTAACACATTTCAAGATGAATGGTCCCATGAAATGTGTGTTAACTACTCATGCTAAACAGTTTGTTCCCTTTAGCTGACACACTCTTCCCAGAAAAAGAGCTCTGTGTAAACTCAAAAGCTTCTCTCTCTCTCACCAACAGAAGCTGGTGCAATAAAATTACCTACCTTGTCTTTCTAATCTCCTAGGACCAACGCAGCTACAGCAACACTACATACAAGAATCAAAACAGAATTCACTGCAACACATTTAAGAGTCTGAGATTTAGCAATATTCGTGGCATCTCTAAAGGATCACAAGGGCAGCTAAATGGCTCCGGTAGTAACCTAGGGCTTGGAAGATCTGGATTTAAGTTCCTGCTCCACCATAGACTTCCTGTGTGACACTGGGCCACTCACTTCTCCTTGCTGTGCCTGTTCCCCCCCATCTATAAAATGGGGATAAATACCTACAATAAGAGGGGATATTTAAGTACTTTAGAGAGGAGGGGAAAGTCACACAGCTGTGACCCAAAGAGGCAGCATGCTGTCAGCTATTAGTATTAATTTATTATTCGCACTGGGATAGCACTTGATGTCGAGGATCAGACACAGTTCAAGCCCCCAGCGTGCTAGGTGCAGTACAAACATCTAAACAACAATCCCACGACACAGCACAGAGAAACAGGAAGTCATATCAGGCGCCCCTGCGCTAGGGAAGCGAGGGCACGGCTAGAGCTAGGCATTAAAAGAACGGCAGGGGACGGGGCCGGGGCTGGTTCCCTCGGGTGAATGAGCTCCAGGGCAGCCCCAGGCCTCACGGCGCCCTATAAACACGGATCCCAGCGTCCTGGCACCCGCCAAGTCTCTTGTCACCGCCCAGGCCCTGCTGCCGGTGCGGGGGAAAGGTCCGCCCCGGCCAGGCTGAGCGGTGCCCGCACGCTGCCGGGGAGCAGCAGGCGGCACGCCGGGGCAGATGTGCCGGTGGAGCAGGGCAGCGGCCGCACTGACCTGAGAGGAGGCTGCGGCGGAGCGCACCGGGCTGCCAGGGACTCGCAAGGGGCCGCGCGGCTGCTGCTGCTGACACCGGGGTGGCTACTCCCTGCAGCGGGCGGGAGAAGAGAGGAGGGGACGCTACGCTAGCACCGCCCAACCCCGCCGGCTTCCTCAGGCCACGGCGCGGCGCCAATCAGCGGCTTCTGGAGCAGGGGTCGCCCCGCCCGCCTTCCTCTCTCCCCTCCCTGTCTAGCCCGGGCCCCTGACCGGCAGCACCGGTCGTGCTCAGGGCTGGAGTGGAGCCGCCTGCTGCAGAGACAGGGGCAGTGATAACAACCCTGTCCCCGCCACACCTGCCAAACTAATCCCCCCTCCACGTGGGCACGCCCCCATGCCCTCCCAACACATACACTGCATCCGCCAATCCCATCCACTGCAACCCAACAACCCCCCCACACACACTGTCCCCCAATCCCATCCCACTGCACCCCAACAGCCCCCCCCCACACACCATCCCCCAATCCCATCCCACTGCACCCCAACACCCCACACACACACACCATCCCCCAATCCCATCCCACTGCAGCCCAATGCCCCTCACACACATCGTCCCCCAATCCCATCCGACTGCAACCCAACACCCCCACCACACACACCGTCCCCCAATCCCATTCCACTGCAGCCCAACGCCCCACACACACACCATCCCCCAATCCCATCCCACTTCAGCCCAACACTCCCCCCACACACACACCATCCCCCAATCCCATCCCACTGCAGCCCAGCACCCCCCCCCCCACACACACACCATCCCCCAATCCCATCCCATGGCAGCCCAGCACTGTCACCCAACCCCATCCCACTGCAGCCCAACAACCCACACACACACACTGCATCCCCCAATTCCATCCCACTGCCAGTCACACACACACTATCCTCCAATCCAATCCCATGCAGCCCAGCACCCACTCACACACACTGCTCCCCCAATCCCATCCCACTGCTGCCCAACACCCCACACACACACACTCACACACACACTGTCCACCAATCCCATCCCACTTCAGCCCAGCGCGCACACACACACACACTGCATCCCCCAATCCCACTTCAACCCTGCAATACCCCTCCACACGTGCAAAAAACATATTCTCTCCTAACACACACCCAGAGCACTTCCCTCCAAACCAGGGCACCCCTCACATGCCAATCCTCCTTTGCCCAAGTTTACTATTTTGTGGCACCCCAAAATACAATGGGCACTTCCCAGAAAGACACAGTCTTTGCCTAGTTTAGTTTAATTTAGCGCAATTTAAGGTGTGAAACAAGTGCAGATGACAAGCAGGGAGTAATGATTTTTCATAGATTCCAAGGCCAGAAGGCACCACTGTGATCATCGAGCCTGACTGCCTGGAGGACATAGACCAGTGGTTCTCAAACTGTCCAGATTGCTCTAGCCCTTTCAGGAGTCTGCTTTGTCTTGCATACCCCAGGTTTCACCTCACTTAAGAACTACTTGCTTACTTAATCAGCCAAACATACAAAAGTGGCACAGCACACTATGACTGAAACATTGCTTACTTCTCATTTTGTCTATATGAAATTTTAGTTTGTACTGACTTCACTAGTGCTTTTTATGTAGCCTGTTGTTAACTAAGCAAATATCTAGTTGAGTTGATGTACCCGCTGGAAGACCTCTGCCTACCCCCAGGCATACGTGTACCCCTGGTTGAAAACCACTGACACAGACCATAGAACATAAAGGTATTGGCACATTCTCTGCTCACCTATTAATTACAGGTGCCAGCAGCCTACACATAACTTATAATGAGTTAATGTGCTGAACGTATAAATCCATGCCCTGAAGAGCTGATAATTTGTGAGAATTAATGTTGCACAGCATTTCACAAGTATGAAGCACTATAATTGCTAAGTATTGTTCTTGCACCCACACTTAGCTTAATGACTGTGAATCAGATGCATCAACCCTGTCCCAGGGATGTTTAAATTACACCCAAGGGGATCCACCCTAAAAGATGAAGGCAGTTGCACAGACACCATCCTCTTTGAGGCTTTCCATTAACGATTACATGGGAGCCCTGCAGTGGGAGTTGCTGAAGGAAGGTGCTGGATTAGAGTATACATCATCTGACGTGGTCAAACCTCCTACACACCTAGCAACACCTACTCCCCCAACAGTGGGAGGTTGCAACCACCTTGCACCTACTGCTACAACCTCAGTTTTAGGAGCCGGGCGACTGCACTTAAGCCTGCACAAGCTTGACCTGAATCTTGTGCATAATACAGATGTAAATGTAAGTAGATACTTAGGGCTTGCATACACAAGGGGTTTAAATCAATTTAATCTGGTTTGAAACACTTTTGTACATACGATGCAATCACCACAACACACTAACTCTACATTTATTGCAAACTCTGGAGTCCTCTTGCAAAGTGGGCTGTTTGCTGCAAATTGAATTAGTTGGGTCTGTTGTTTGTGTGCACCCAATCCTGCTGCACATCACTTTGTTATACCTCCAATCACTATCCCACACTGCTTTGCAGGTGATCATTATTGGTCTGCCTGTTTACCTGCATGCTCTCCCCTGCTCTGGTGTCATGTTGCCAAGACATCTCTCCCCCCACCCCCCGCCATTTTAAAGCTGGTGGAGGGCCAGATTTTGCCCATTTGCTCCTGGGTTCCCATGTGTCAACATGGCTGAAATGCTACTCCAGAAGCCCCACAACAACATGCCTCACACAGCCGCCTGGAGCCATGCTGAGATGGATCTCACCAGCTGGGGTGAAGCGACAGTGCTGGAAGCTCTTGTGGCCAGCCTCCAGAATTATGATCTGTTTGTGGACATTGCAAAGCAGATGTCCAGGATTCTGAGCAGTGCCAGATAATATTAAAACCAGAGAAGATGGGGGTGGGAGGAAATCAGATAGGGGACACATAACCTGTCCATCTTTTGAGGAACTGGACAGAATTTTGCACTAAACAACCATCCAATCCGGTGAGGTTGTTGAACCTGCTGCCTGCTGTTCCCTAAGAGCCAGGATCTCTTTGGGACTCAGGACCCTGATGCCAGCCAAGTAGAAAGCCAACCTGATTCCTGCAATGCAGCCCAAGTCCCAGCCAGAGGCAGATTCTCTAGAGCAGCATTTCTTGCATGTGGCCACCAGGGTTTTTTTGTGCAACCACAACAACCTCTTGGGCGGTGATTGGGGGGCAAAACATTGGCCCCTCCCCCTCCTGGATGTGCTGCTCTGCACTGCCTCTGGAGACAGGTGAGGTGCAACACTGCAGGAGCAAGGTGAGTTATCGACCCACCTGGGGGGAGGAGGAGCTCAGGTGTCAGCCCTATGGTGGTTGGAAAGCAGGCTCCAGCGGCAGGACTTCAGGAGCCTGGCTGTGCAGCCCCGGCAGGTGCTGATCCCCGTCTCCAGCCACATAGCCTAGGGTTACCATACGTCCGGTTTTTCCTGGACATGTCCGGCTTTTTGGTAATCAAAACCCCGTCCGGGGGGAATTGCCAAAAAGCCGAACATGTCCGGGAAAAATACACCCAGCTTCCGGCATCCCTGGCTTACCTTAGAGCGGGCTCCGGCGGCTGCTGTGCTCCCTGACTCCTCGGCTCTGTAAGAGCCGAGCTGCCCGAGCGCTACCGGCTTCGGGCAGCCCCCATGCCTCCGGACCCTGCGCCGCCGGCCAGGCACTTCCACTCGGGGGGCGCAGGGTTCGGAGGCATGGGGGCTGCCCGAAGCCGGTAGCGCTCGGGCAGCTCGGCTCTTACAGAGCTGAGGAGTCAGGGAGCAGCACGCAGCAGCCGCCGCCGGAGCCCGGGAGGGGAAGTGCCCGGCCGGGGGTTCAGGGTCCGGAGGTCTGGGGGCTGCCCAAAGCGGGTAGCACTCGGGCAGCTGTTTCACGTGGCTGGGAGGGAGGAGGGGGAATGCGGGCGCTCAGGGAAGGGGGCGGAGTTGGGGCGGGGAAGGGGCGGAGTTGGGGCAGGGGCAGGGCCCCGTGGAGTGTCCTCTTTTTTTAATTTTTAAATATGGTAACCCTAACATAGCCCTGGTCTCCAGCCATGGGGCTTCGGGCTCCAGCCCCTGGTTCCAGCCATGCAGTGGCAGGTGCTGGCCACTGACTCCACTCCCGGGCTCTGGCTGTGCAGCAGGAGGCACTGGCCCTGGGCCCCATGACCCAGCCCCAGCCGCACGGCAGTTTCCTCTGACCATGGGGCTTTGGGCACCAACCCTTAGTTCCAGCCGCGTGGCCCTAGCCTCCAGCTGCAGGGATTCAGGTGCCAACCCCCAACTTCGGCCGTGCGGCCCCAGCCCCGGTGCTGATCCTCAGCCACAAGGCAGTGAGGGCCGACCCATGGCCTTGCAGCAGCAAGCGCCAGCAGGTGCTGACCCCCAGCTCTGGCCATGCAGCCCCAGGCTCCAGCACCCAGCTCCAGGTTCTGGCCACATGGTGGTGGGCACTGGCCCCAAGCGCTGACCCACGGCTCTAGCCATGTGGCAGCAGGCTCCAACCCCCGGCTCCGGCCGCACAGCACGTGCCCCTAGCTCCAGGCTCTGGCCACGGGCACTGACCCCCAGCCCTAGCCACAAACAGAAACACCTTCCTTTCAACTGGCCAAATACACACTCCACCACCATTCTCCTACTGAGGGAAGTAGTTAAAAAGTTTCTTCCTTTTGTCCAAGCAGCCTGAGAATGTCTTCATTATTCAGGGAACCAGAGGATAACCCAGGTCTCCCAGGATAACTGGAGCAACCTCCACACCATTAATGTCCATAGTAATCCTGGGGACAAATGGTCCTTTCTCCATTAATGTACATAGAGCTGAGTTCCATCAGTACACATATGGCCACCAAGTAAAAGTGATATCAGGCCATAATGCCTTCAGACAATCATGGCCAAGTCCCTTCTTAATTCTCCAAAGACATTGCAGCACACGTTGATATATCTCCAGCACTACCAGGTAGAGATCAGATATTGTCCAAGATGATTACTGGTGTTAGCTGACACCCTGAGCAGGGCACAGAAACCCAGTATCAGTGAGTTGGAGAAAGAGGAACACCATCATGTTAATGGATTCAGTCTCCCAATTTCAACAGTGAAGCTGTTGAAAATCAAAGAGGTCTATGGAAAAAGACATCCAACAACAGGTAGTCAAGGTAGCGATACCAGCAGAGAGGCCAAAAGACAAAAGTCAAGTACTGGTAGGAGCAGAAAAGGTGGCAGTTAGCTAATGTCTTGTTTGCAAAGCTGATGATGCTTGTTGTGCAGGTTTATATTTTGCTTTTATTCACCAGGATTATTTAAGGGTATTATTTGTTAGTATTGCCATTTCATTTGTGCAAAAATCTATATAACTGAGTTCTTATTGCACTGAAGAACGGTGTACCAAATCCCCAACCTACAGTAAAAAACACTGGCCATACAATACAAAGTTTCCCATTTCTGGACTTTGTCATTGGATATCATGTTTTCTTTAGAATGACCAAGTTGATAAAAATATTGCTCAATGTATCATTGGACTTTGGCTTTGCTGTCAAGTTAACTGGAGGAAATATAGTGTCTCCTCTCTCATTGGTTCAGGAGCTGAATCCAGGTTACAAGTGTCACAATTGCTGCTGTCAAACATGGTCATTAAATAGGTGGAACTAGTAGCTGCTAACCCAGGCCAATTGGAAGCACTACAAGATAGGACTTTTAAAAAGTTAAAAAAACAGAAAGCTATAGATAAATGATCCTGACAGGTTGAATATTTTATTGGAGTAATTCCAAATATGGAAAAGAATGTGAACTACATTTCAGGTAGGTGTCTCTGAGCAGATGATGCCATGGGAAAAATTCATTGTCAGCAGATATCAGTTTCAGCTCTCAAGTACAATACAGATGTAAGCTTTATCTTGCAAATGTTTAGAGGCTTTAAAATGTCACCTGAATATGGTAGGGGTGGAGGGAGCAGAGATTTTTGCTACACACACACAAGTGAGAGGATTAGTCAGGAAGTAAGCCTGCCAGACAAACTTAAGCTAGAAGGGCTCGAGTAGCACGCTAATGATAGCAGTGTGGATGTTGCAGCTCTGGCACAGACTCGAGCTAGCCACCCAAACTAGGAGAGGCCAAGCTGCTGCCCAAGCTGTAACATCCACACTGCAGAACATCCACTATTTTTAGTGCACTAGCTTGAGCCTCCCAGCACAAATCTGTCACCACGGGCTGGGAGGCTTGATCCCAGCTACAATATATAGACACTTAGAATATACACAATATATAGACACTACAATGTATAGACATATAGGCACTTAGGCCGGAAGAATTCCATGCTCTGGTACAGACTAGGGACCGAGTGGCTAGGCAGCAGTTCTGCAGAAAAGGACCTAGGGGTTACAGTGGACGAGAATCTGGATATGAGTCAACAGTGTGCCCTTGTTGCCAAGAAGGCTAATGGCATTTCGGGCTGTATAAGTAGGAGCATTGCCAGCAGATCGAGGGACGTGATCATTCCCCTCTATTCGGCATTGGTGAGGCCTCATCTGGAGTCCTGTGTCCAGTTTTGGGCCCCACACTTCAAGAAGGATGTGGAAAAATTGGAAAGAGTCCAGGGGAGGGCAACAAAAATGATTAGGCGGCTGGAGCACATGACTTATGAGGAGACACTGAGGGAACTGGAATTACTTAGTCTGCAGAAGAGAAGAATGAGGGGGATTTGATAGCTGCTTTCAACTACCTGAAAGGGGGTTCCAAAGAGGATGGATCTAGACTGTTCTCAGTGGTAGCAGATGACAGAACAAGGAGTAATGGTCTCAAGTTGCAGTGGGGGAGGTTTAGGTTGGATATTAGGAAAAACTTTTTCATTAGGAAGGTGGTGAAGCACGGGAATGGGTTACCTAGGGAGGTGGTGGAATCTCCTTCCTTAGAGGTTTTTAAGGTCAGGCTTGACAAAGCCCTGGCTGCGATGATTTAGTTGGGGATTGGTCCTGCTTTGAGCAGAGGGTTGGACTAGATGACCTCCTGAGGTCCCTTCCAACCCTGATATTCTATGATTCTATGACATGCTCCAGCCCCCCTCCCCTCCCCTCCCCCACCACCAAAGGCACATAGTCTTCCTGCAGATGGCCTCAGCCTCCTGCAGATCTCTGATTGCCTAGTCTGTGACAAGCAAAGCTTTCTTTTTCTCCCTCATGGTAATGACCTAGAGGAAACACAAAAATCACACCATTTCCTGTGTCACCTAAACTGGTTAGTCCTGCATGTGGCGCAATCTGGCTCCTTGTGTTTTAAATAATACAAATCTCACAGCACCCAGCATGGTTGTGCAGTATCAATGGGGATAATTTCATTGAGGAGTTTACTGAGGCACAGGAAAGGCCCAGCTTTTGAAGGTATTTAGGCATTGCTCTGCTCAGCATTGCAAGGAGCAAAGTGATGTAGATGGCTAAGTCCCATTTTCAAAAGTGACGCAGCCACCTAGAAGTCTAAGTCCCGTTGACTTTCAATCACACTTAGACTCCTAAGGGTGGGATTCACAAATTTATGTAAGCACCTAAATCCCATTGAAATCAAAAGGTATTAAGTACCTAAATATCTTTGTGAATCCTACCCTAAGTACCTCAGTCACCTGTGAAAATAGGACTTAACCACCTACATCACTTAGGACTTCAAACACTGAGCACAGCAACACGTAAATTCTTTTAAAATCTGAACCAAAGTGACTTGTCGAAAGTCACATGATTCAATGGAAAAACCAGGAGTAGAAACTGATTCCCAGTCCCTCCCACTGAACCATGTTTCTGTTCAATCCTCTAGCCATAAATCTTTCCTCTATCTATTTCCACAAATCTTTATATTTTAAACAAAGTGGAGCCTTAAATTCTTTTATATTAGGAAGGTCTACCTGAACTCTCTGGGCTATTATTGCCTTAGTCTTTGTAGAACAGTTAAATCCATAGGCGTGCCCCGGCACACCCTAATGCCCTCTCAGAAGCGGCCGGCACGGCACCACGTCCCTGGGGCTGGGGGGGGAGGGTTGCTTCAGGCACCGCCCCCCGCATCTCCCATTGGCTGGGAATGGGAAACTGCGGCCAATGGGAGCTTCGGGGGAGGTACCTGGAGGCATGGCAAGGGCAGCGTGCAGAGCCCTGTGCCCGCCCCCCCCTTCCCTCAGGGCTGCGCCGGGACAGAGCCCGAACCCCTCCTGCATCCCGCCCCCCCTCCCTGCCTGCACCCTGTTGAGCTGGGCTCCCCTTCCCCAGGGCCGGGCCCGGCTGCTTTAACAGCCCCGTGTGCACTGGCAGCCTCCCACCCAGCAGCACCAACACAGCCGCTTAAGGCTGTATCCCCACTTTGAACTTTAGGGTACAACTGTGGGGGCCTGCATGAAGACTTCTAAGCTTAATTACCAGCTTAGATCTGGTCCGCTGCCACCATTCCCAACGACTAATTCCCTTCCCTGGGAAGCCTTGAGAAACCTTTCACCAATTCCCTGGTGAATACAGATCCAAACCCCTTGGATCTTAAGACAAGGAGAAATTAACCATTCCCCTCCTTTCCCCCACCAACTCCTGGTGAATACAGATCCAACCCCCTTGGATCTAAAACAAGGAAAGATCAATCAGGTTCTTAAAAAGAAGGCTTTTAATTAAAGAAAAAGGTAAAAATCATCTCTGTAAAATCAGTATGGAAAATAACTTTACAGGGTAATCAAACTTAAAGAGCTCAGAGGACTCCCCTCTAGTCTTAGGTTCAAAGTACAGCAAACAAAGATAAACACTCTAGTAAAAGGTACATTTACAAGTTGAGCAAACAAAGTAAAACTAAGACGCCTTGCCTGGCTTTTTACTTACAAGTTTGAAATATGAGAGACTTGCTTAGAAAGATGGGGAGAACCTGGATTGATGTCTGGTCCCTCTCAGTCCCAAGAGCGAACAACCCCTTAAACAAAGAGCACAAACAAAAGCCTTTCCCCCCCCCAAGATTTGAAAGTATCTTGTCCCCTTATTGGTCCTTTGGGTCAGGTGTCAGCCAGGTTACCCGAGCTTCTTAACCCTTTACAGGTAAAAGGATTGTGGAGTCTCTGGCCAGGAGGGATTTTATAGTACTGTACACAGGAGAGCTGTTACCCTTCCCTTTATAGTTATGACAGTGGGGTTCACGGGGGCGCTGCCGCAGCCCCCCTCCAGCACCCGGGGTCCCAAACCCGCCTGCGGCTCCCAGCACTGGCCGCGGACCCGGGCACCGCCTTGGAGGGTCAGGCTGCCCCCGAGCCCAGCCCACCTTAAGTGGGGCCCAGGAGCGAGCGGGCACGGAGCAGGGGGCGAGCCCGGCCCACAGGACCCCCCAGAGCCCAGCTGCGAGCTCAGCTCCCCGGCGCTGTTCAGGGGCTCCGACCCGGCTCCCTCGGCCTTGAATCCAGCTCCGGGAGCAGCCCGGCCCCGCTGCGATCCGCCCCGGCCCCGCTGCAATCCGCCTTGGCTGCCTCTGCCTGGCCTGGCCCCAACGGCCCAGCCCAACCCTCTCTGCCCGGCCCCCGAGCCTTCCCGCCAGGACGGGGGAGCCCAGATCCCAGCCCAGGGCCCACCTGCAAACAGCCTACCCTCCTGCACCCCAACTCCCTGCCCCCCTGCCCTGAGCCCCCCCCTGGCCCCCTACCTCCTGCCCTGAGCCCCCTGCCTGCACCTTTTACCCAACCCCCTGCCCTGAGCCCCCCTCCTTCCCCCTGCCCCCCAACTCCCTGCCCTGAGCCCCCTGCCTGCACCTTGCCCCCCAACCCCCTGCCCTGAGCCCCCTGTCTGCACCCTGTACCCCTCCTGCACCCCAACCCCCTGTCCTGAGCCCCCTGCCACACCCCTCCTGCACCCCAACTCCCTGTCCTGAGCCCCCTTCTGCACCCCGCACTCCTACTGCACCCCAACCCCCTGCCCTGAATCCCCTGCTGCACCTCGCACCCCTCCTGCACCCCAACCCCCTGCCCTGAGCCCCCTCTTGCACTCCGCATCCCTCCTGCACCCCAACTCCCTGCCCTGAGCCCCCTGCCTGCACCTCTCACCCCAACCCCCTGCCCTGAGCCCCCTCCTGCCCCCTGGCTCCCAACCTCCTGCCCTGAGCCCCCTGTCTGCACCTCACACCCCAACCCACTGCCCTGAGCCCCCTCCTGCCCCCCAACTCCCTGCCCTGAGCCCCCTGCCTGCACCTCTTACCTCAACCCCCTGCCCTGAGCCCCCTGCCTGCATCTTGCCCCCAACCCCCTGCCTTGAGCCCCCTCCTGCACCCCAACTCCCTGTCCTGAGCCCCCTTCTGCACCCCGCACTCCTACTGCACCCCAACCCCCTGCCCTGAATCCCCTGCTGCACCTCGCACCCCTCCTGCACCCCAACCCCCTGCCCTGAGCCCCCTCCTGCACTCCGCATCCCTCCTGCACCCCAACTCCCTGCCCTGAGCCCCCTGCCTGCACCTCTCACCCCAACCCCCTGCCCTGAGCCCCCTCCTGCCCCCTGGCTCCCAACCTCCTGCCCTGAGCCCCCTGTCTGCACCTCACACCCCAACCCACTGCTCTGAGCCCTCTCCTGCCCCCCAACTCCCTGCCCTGAGCCCCCTGCCTGCACCTCTTACCTCAACCCCCTGCCCTGAGCCCCCTGCCTGCATCTTGCCCCCAACCCCCTGCCTTGAGCCCCCTCCTGCACCCCAACTCCCTGCCCTGAGCCCCCTGCCTGCGCCCTGTACCCCTCCTGTACCCCAACTCCCTGTCCTGAGCTAGGGTTACCATATTTAAAAATTAAAAAAGACACTCCATGGGGCCCTGGCCCCGCCCCTGCCCCAACTCCGCCCCTTCCCCGCCCCAACTCTGCCCCCTTCCCTGAGCGTCCGCATTCCCCCTCCTCCCTCCCAGCCATGTGAAACAGCTGCCCGAGCGCTACCGGCTTTGGGCAGCCCCCAGACCTCCGGACCCTGAACCCCCGGCCGGGCACTTCCCCTCCCGGGCTCCGGCGGCGGCTGCTGCGTGCTGCTCCCTGACTCCTCAGCTCTGTAAGAGCCGAGCTGCCCGAGCGCTACCGGCTTCGGGCAGCCCCCATGCCTCCGGACCCTGCGCCCCCGGAGCGGAAGTGCCCGGCCGGCGGCGCAGGGTCCGGAGGCATGGGGGCTGCCCGAAGCCGGCAGCACTCGGGCAGCTTGGCTCTTACAGAGCCGAGGAGTCAGGGAGCACAGCAGCCGCCGGAGCCCGCTCTAAAGTAAGCCAGAGATGCCGGAAGCTGGGAGTATTTTTCCCGGACATGTTCGGCTTTTTGGAAATTCCCCCCGGACGGGGGTTTGATTACCAAAAAGCCGGACATGTCCGGGAAAAACCGGATGTATGGTAACCCTACCTGAGCCCCCTGCCACACCCCTCCTGCACCCCAACTCCCTGTCCTGAGGCCCCGCTGCACCCCTACTGCACCCCAACCCCTTTCCCTGAGCCCCCTGCCGCACCCTGCACCCCTCCTGCACCCCAACCCCCTTCCCTGAGCCCCCTCATGAACCCCTACCTCTGCCCCAATCCCTTGCCCTGAGCCCCTTCCTGCACACCGCACCCCCTCCCACACCCCAACCTTTATGATGTTCGCCTTTAAAAAAAAGTTCCCTGGGTGCGCACCCTAATTAAATGTTCTGCGCACTCCTATGGTTAAATCAATGGCATAAAGCCAAATGTGAACAGAAGAAACAGATCCAAGTCCCTTAAGTTTCAATTTCCCTGGCAGCAGCTAGTTCAGCTTTTCTATTGTGCGTTCGGAGAGCTGTGCATAGCTTTCACTTTCTAGTTTCCATTTACTTCACTAAACGGCTGAGGAACAGCCCATGTCACATGATGCTGGGATGCCTATAAAATGGAGTAGAGGAATAGCAGCCAGCTTCAACATCCCAAGTTAGTAAGAAAAGAAGCCAAGCTGCATTACAACAGCTGACCAGCAAAGCAAAGCCATGAGGTAAGTAAACAATAGCAACTCTGAACTGTGCCTATTTCATAGAAATGTAGAGCTGGAAAGGACCTTAAGAGGTTGGCCAGCCATCTAGTCCAGTGGTTCTCAACTAGGCGTACGCGTACCCCTGGGGGTACACAGAGGTCTTCCAGGGGCACATCAACTCATCTAGGTATTTGCCTAGTTTTACAACAGGCTACATAAAAAGCACTAGTGAAGTCAGTACAAACTAAAATTTCATACAGACAATGAATTATTTATATGGCCCTATACACCATACACTTAAAGATAAGTACAATATTTATTTATTTTATAATTCTCTGTATATAATTATATACATGTATTATAATTTTATATATATATCAATTAAAATGAGAAGTAAGCAATTTTTCAGTAAGTGTGCTGTGACACTATCGTATTTTTATTTCTGATTTTGTAAGCAAGTAGTTTTTAAGTGAAGTTAAACTTGGGGGACGCAAGACAAATCAGACTCCTGAAACGGGTACAGTAGTCTGGAAAGGTTGAGAGCCACTGATCTAGTCCATCCCTCTGTGCTGAGGATTTGTGTTTTTCTTTCATATGAAAATTCTAAACTATAATTTACTTGAGTTTAAGTAGTTAATCAGGTATGGTACCAAATGTAAGTAATTGTTTTACGTGTGAATTAAAATGAGGACTAGATTAAAGTGATGGTATTGTTAGAAATTTAATTCTGTTAGTTCCAGATGTTCAAACCTCAAACCCCTCTCCATTTTCATGGGTGGAATTTACACCAACAAAGCTTGTGCCCATAGTTCACAGTTGCCACGAGTACTGTAAGGTCAAGTGGATTGCTAAGTAGATGATTTGTGCTCTCAAATCAGGAAACTAACCTTCTAATTACTACTATTGCGGGTGGAACCAGAAAATGTGAGTACGATTTTTGTGCTGCAAACTGATACCCCAGAAAAGGAGACCAACTTCTGGATATCGGGGAGGGGGGGGGGGTTAGGGAGTCTCAGAGCTTTTTTCACTAATATTTTAAAGGAGAAAACTCCAGACTTATGATGATTCTGAAAGTAACATCATTTAATGCTTCTGTGCTGAACTAAGCTAAAAGATGTTTAACCTGCTGTAACTATGCCTTAGTGGGTCACAACTGAGGATGCCAAATTCAGGACGAACTGCTGAGAAATAGGGGAAACACAACCCAAAACTGGTGGTTATTCTTTTATAAGATATACCAAACCAGCCACAAAAGTAAACTCCTGTTTCATCACACTGGCTAACAAGCAAACATAAAAGCATTTTCCTCAGGCTTTCCAGTTCTTATATCACCACCAAAAACACTGGATTCAGATGAGTGGTTCTTTACAACCAGTCTCATCAAATAACAGGTTCTTCTGATCCCACATAACCAGGTCAATATATAACTTAGATCTTACCCCAAAATCACGCTGATGTCAATCCTTTAGTATCTAAAATCTAAAGGTTTATTTATAAAAAGAAAGAAAGAAAGGTGAGAGTTAAAATTGGTTAAAGGAATCAATTACATACGGTAATGGCAAAAAGAACAGGAGTACTTGTGGCACTTTAGAGACTAACAAATTTATTTGAGCATAAACTTTCGTGGGCTACAGCCCACTTCATCAGATGCATAGAATGGAACATATAGTAAGAAGATATATATACATACAGAGAACATGAAAAAGTGGAAGTAGCCATACCAACTGTAAAAGGCTAATTAATTAAGATGAGTTATTATCAGCAGGAGAAAAAAAACTTTTGTAATGATAATCAAGATGGCCCATTTTAGACAGTTGACAAGAAGGTGTGAGGATACTTAACATGGGGAAATAGATTCAATATGTGTAATGACCCAGCCACTCCCAGTCTCTATTCAAACCCAAGTTAATTCAAGCTCAGCAGTTTCTCGTTGGAGTCTGTTTTTGAAGCTTTTCGGTTGCAAAATTGCCACCTTTAAGTCTGTTACTGAGTGACCAGAGAGGTTGAAGTGTTCTACTGGTTTTTGAATGTTATGATTCCTGATGTCAGATTTGTGTCCATTTATTTTTTTGCGTAGAGACTGTCCGGTTTGGCCAATGTACATGGCAGAGGGGCATTGCTGGCACATGATGGTATATATCACATTGGTAGATGTGCAGGTGAATGAGCCCCTGATGGCATGGCTGATGTGATTAGGTCCTATGATGGTGTCATTTGAATAAATATGTGGACAGAGTTGGCATCGGGCTTTGTTGCAAGGATAGGTTTCTGGGTTAGTGTTTTTGTTGTGTGGTTGCTGGGGAGTATTTGCTTCAGGTTGGGGGGCTGTCTGTAAGCGAGGACGGGTCTGTCTCCCAAGATCTGTGAGAGTGAGGGATCATCTTTCAGGATAGGTTGTAGATCTTTGATGATACGCTGGAGAAGTTTTAGTTGGTGGCCAAAGGTGACGACTAGTGGCGTTCTGTTATTTTCTTTGTTGGGCCTATCCTGTAGGCAGATGACTTCTGGGTACTCTTCTGGCTCTGTCAATCTGTTTTTTCATTTCAGCAGATGGGTATTGTAGTTTTAAGAATGCTTGATAGAGATCTTGTAGGTGTTTGTCTCTGTCTGAGGGATTGGAGCAAATGTTGTTGTATCTTAGAGCTTGGCTGTAGACAATGGATCGTGTAGTGTGTCCTGGATGGAAGCTGGAGGCATGTAGGTAAGTATAGCGGTCAGTAGGTTTCCGGTATAGGGTGGTGTTTATGTGACCATCACTTATGAGCACAGTAGTGTCCAGGAAATAGACCACTTGTGTGGATTGCTCTAGGCTGAGGTTGATGGTGGGATGGAAAATGTTGAAATCACGGTGGAATTCCTCAAGGGCTTCTTTTCCATGGGTCCAGATGATGAAGATGTCATCAATGTAGTGCAAGTAGAGTAGGAGCGTTCGGGGACGAGAGCTAAGGAAGCGTTGTTCTAAGTCAGCCATAAAAATGTTGGCATACTGTGGGGCCATGCGGGTACCCATAGCAGTGCCGCTGACTTGAAGGTATATATTGTCCCCAAATGTGAAATAGTTGTGAGTGAGGAGAAAGTCACAAAGTTCAGCCACCAGGTTTGCCGTGACATTATCGGGGATACTGTTCCTGATAGCTTGTAGTCCATCTTTGTGTGGAATATTGGTGTAGAGGGCTTCTGCATCCATAGTGGCCAGGATGGTGTTTACCGAAAGATCACCAATGGATTGTAGTTTCCTCAGGAAGTCAGTGGTGTCTTGAAGCTAGCTGGGAGTGCTGGTAGCATAGGGCCTGAGGAGAGAGTCCACATAGCCAGATAATCCTGCTGTGAGAGTGCCAATGCCTGAGATGATGGGGCATCCAGGATTTCCAGGTTTATGGATCTTGGGTAGCAAATAGAATACTCCTGGTCGGGGTTCTAGGCATGTGTCTGTACAGATCTGTTCCTGTGCTTTTTCAGGGAGTTTCTTGAGCAGATGGTGTAGTTTCTTTTGGTAATCCTCAGTGGGATCAGAGGATAATGGCCTGTAGAATGTGGAGTTAGAGAGCTGCCTAGCAGCCTCTTGTTCATATTCCAACTTATTCATGATGACGATAGCACCTCCTTTGTCAGCGTTTTTGATTATGATGTCAGAGTTGTTCCTGAGGCTGTTGATGGCGTCGTGTTCAGCACGGCTGAGGTTATGGGGCAAGTGATTCTGCTTTTCCACAATTTCAGGCCATGCACGTGGACGGAAGCAATCTATGTAGAAGTCCAGTCTGTTGTTTTGACCTTCAGGAGGAGTCCACGCAGAATCTTTCTTTTTGTAGTGAATAAACTGCTGGCCTAAGTCAAGTCTCTGGAGTACATCCACAGCTTGGATGGGTCATTCAGTCCATTGTTCAGAGCTTCAGTTTGTAGCAAGGTTCCTCCAGAGGTAAGAAGCAGGATTGAAGACAAAATGGAGGTGTTTCCAGGGCCTTTTATAGCTTTTGCCATGTGGAGGGCATGCCATTGTTCTTACTGTTGAAAATCACAGCAACAAGATGGAAGTTTGGAGTCACATGGGCAAGTCACATGTTCATGCCCAATTTCCCTCAGTCATTGCAGGAAGCCATTACTTACACTCCAGACAGCATGTTTACATCACAGTACACTCAGTGTAGGTGGGCGTCTCCCATGGTCCATTGTTAACCAAGTGTTTCTCCAAGATATGCTGGGCATTAACTTGTGGGCGTTACCCCAGGAGCAAACATTTGAAATCCAAGTATAGAGCCAATACTTATTGTGATGGGTTGCATCACAGAAACCCCCTTGGGAACTGCCAACTGCTGTGCCAAGACTACTTCTGCCCCTGCTTTCCCTGCCAGCTTGGGACTCCAGCACCCTGTCTTGTTGAGCCAGACATGCCAGTCTGTTCCAACACAGACCCAGGGTCTGAACCACGTCCCCTAACTGCTGTAGGCTTAAACTGAAAGCAGCTTACAGCAGTGTTCCTGTCTTTAACACTCAGATGCTCAACTCCCAGTGGGGTCTAACCCCAAATAAATCCATTTTACTCAAATTGTTCACCCTCTAGAACACTGATAGAGCGATATGCACAGCTGTTTGCCCCTCCCCCTCCCCCCAGGTATTAATACATTCTCTGGGTTAATTAATAAGTAAAAAGTGATTTTATTAAATACAGAAAGTAGGATTTAAGTGGTTCCAAGTAGTAGCAGACAGAACAACGTGAATTACCAAGCAAAATAAAATAGAACACACAAGTCTAAGCCTAGTACAGTAATAAAACTGAATACAGATAAAATCTCACCCTCAGAGATGTTTCAATAAGTTTCTTTCACAGACTGGATGCATTCCTAGTCTGGGCACAAACCTTTCCCCTGGTACAGCCCTTGTTCCAGCTCAGGTGGTAGCTAGGGGATTTCTCATGATGGCTCCCCGTTTGTTCTGTTCCACCCACTTATATATCTTTTGCACCTTTGTCCCTCTGGGTTCCCACCCCTCCTTCTCAATGGAAAAACACCAGGTTAAAGATGGATTCCAGTTCAGGTGACATGATCACATGTCACTGTAAGACCCCAAGCCTTCATTTCTGCCTGCCAACAGAGCCATCCACAGTCAAATGTCCTGGTTGATGGGAGCCATCAAGATTCCAAACCACCATTAATGGCCCACACTTTGCATAATTACAATAGGCCCTCAGAGTTATATTTCATATTTCTAGTTTCAGATACAAGAGTGATACATTTATATAAATAGGATGACCACACTCAGTAGAGTATAAGCTTTGTAATGATACCTTACAAGAGACCTTTTGCATGAAGCATATTTTAGTTACATTATATTCACACTCATCAGCATACTTTCATAAAAACATATAGAGTGCAACATCACACTTATAACTTCAAACACAAAATGATACATGCATAAAGATAGCATAATCATAACCAGCAAGTCATAACCTTTTCATAGCCACCTCACTTGACAACCTTTGTACACTATTTGCTGCAAATATATAACAGTGATTGCAACAATGCTCTATATGGTCGTATTTTAATCAGATAACGTCACACCTGCACTACAACTCCACCTGTTCACATTATTTATTTCTCTACTGCTATTATACACATGAAAGTTTTTGTTGTTCTGGATTCAGGCATGGTCTAACAAAGCCCTTAATCACATGCTGAACTAAGTACATGAGTAGTCCCATTGACTTCAGTGGGACTATTTACATTCTTCTACTTAAGCATTTGCTTAGAGTGTCTTACTGAATCAAGGCCCGAGTGAGAACAATTGTGTATGAAATGTCCATTCACCTATTGGATTAATGTAATTGACACCACAGCTCCCTAACAGGTGCAGGATTATTTCAACATTTAGAGTCTCCTCTCCACTCAAAACTTGTATTTTACCCACAGATGAAACATTTATGCTGATATCAATTAAAAACTTAAACTGTACAATGATATTACTCGATAGAAATGAGGAAGTCTTTGATGGTAGGGATATGCATTAATAGAATTACTATCACTCTCTCCTTCAGACCTCATTGTAGGATCTAAGTGTAAAACATTGAGACTAGATAAAATATTCAGGAACATTTTCTCCCAAGACCACAGTGATCCAAATTGAATTCCACTCCATCCCCCCTCCCGCCCCCCAAAGCTCTAATAGTTCATTTCTGGCTCCTCTTCTCCTGACCTCTTCACAATTTGCTAATAGGTCTCCACAACCCCAACTCATCTTTCCTTCCCCAATCCTCCAGTTGTACCCCTTGCTCTCCCTCCAGCACCTTCAGCATGCATGATTTTGCAATTGGGTGGCAGCACATACATTGCCACACAAACTGCTAGATCTTCTATGTTCCACCAGGGTTCTGCTAAGTAACAAATAAGTATTTGATTTAGGGTTCTATTTTGTTTAAGCTATACAAATGTTTGTTTGTCGAGCTGCAGCGTTGTGTAGAGTTTGTCTTGACTAAGATTTAAACGTGTGTTGTCAGCCAACAAGTTTTAACACGTTCTAAAGTGCTCCTATGGACAAGACACTATGGACTTTAGTACATGCTAAGCTGGTCAAGTTGAAGCTAAAGGGTAGCCTAGGCTTTAAGTTGATTGGTTTATACTTGGTAAAGTCTACAGTGGCGTGTGTACGCTAAAGTTCTAGAATATGTTAATTATAATATGTTAGCTGACACATTTACACACCACACACCTTTAAACCCTAGTTAAGACAAGGCCTCAGAGTCTAGACTCCTTGGTTTCTTTTTCTGCTCCTAGCTAGGGCAGGGTGGAGTCAGGGCCGGCGCTTCCACTAGGCGACCCTAGGCGGTCACCTAGGGTGGCAGGATGTGGGGGGCGGCATTTTGCCACCCTCGTCGGAATTTCGGCAGCGATTCCTCTGGGCGGGAAGAAAAGCGGCCGCGGAAATGCCGCCGAGAACCAGGGCTGCCCAGAGGGGCTTCTTCCGCTCTGGGTCTTCGGCGGAAATTCGGCGGCGGGTCCTTCACTCGCTCCGGGACCCGCCACCGAAGTGCCCCAAAGACCCGGAGTGGAAGGACCCCCGCCGCCGAGAACACAGCTTCAGAGGAGGAGCTGCCGCCGATTACTGAGGAGGGGCGCTGCCCTAGGGCGGCAAAAACCCTGGCGCCGCTCCTGGGTGGAGTTAGGGGCAGATTATCAGAGCTAAGTGAGAGGAGAGCTCAGAGAAGGGATTCAGGGACAGATGGGTGCAATGTCAGAAAGAAAATAGTGGGGAGAAGAAGCAAGGCAGCCTGTGTGCCAGGATAAATGATCAGGCAGGAGTATTGACTTCTGTTTCATATTAGTACCACTTTGTTGAGAGTACACCAATTTGTTCTTTTTCAGATGTCTCCCGACATCTACTACTTATGAAAAATAAAATAAAGATAAGGAATGGGAAAGAGAGTATTCATAGAAATGTATATCCTCTTTTTCACATTTATCCATTGTAGGTTGCTGGGTGTTAACACTTTTGACAATCAGGCCATTTATTTCAGTGTCTATAAATGGATTTAGAAGCCTAAATTTAGGCACCTATTTTTAAAAATCTTGGTCCCAGTTTCCAGTTCTTTCATAACTCATTACTCTACCCCATCCACTCCCAATATTCTCCTACCTTGGATGATCCCTCAGGCAAAGGAAGATCTGAGCAGTGTGTCATGGAGTGGAAACTAGATGCCTCAAGCAAAGTCACTGTTGCTTGAGAGAGCAATGAGGCCTGCATGACTGAGTGCAGGCAGCTCTATTTCTCCAGCTCTTCAGCAGCTGTGTTCCCCCTTCCATAT
The DNA here is from genome assembly GCF_028017835.1 of Emys orbicularis. Lineage (NCBI taxonomy): Eukaryota > Metazoa > Chordata > Testudines > Emydidae > Emys > Emys orbicularis. Next base: position 34,960,877 of record NC_088689.1, on the reverse strand, counting down.
GTTAGTGTACACGGAGCTACTAGAAAAATGGAGCTGTCTACCCTCTGAAGAAGCTCCTAAATGCAGAGGCTTCTAGTGCTGCCAGATCAGACGGTTGGCCATTTTGGACTCATTTGTCTGAGGGTATGTTTACGTTAGAATTACTGTAGTAGCACAACTGCAACTGCAGCACTATAGAGTAGATACTTACTACAGAGATGGAAGGGGTTCTTTCATCACTGTAGTTATAGGTGCTGGAACTGCGGGTGCTGCCGCACCCCCTGGCTTGAAGTGGTTTCCATTATACACAGGGTTTACAGTTTGGTTCAATGGCTCTCAGAACCCCCTTTATAAAAATTGTTTCAGCGCCCCTGACTGTAGTAACTCTACCTTTCCAAGAGGCAGTAGCTAGGTTGACGGAAGCATTCTTCTGTTAAGAACATAAGAACAGCCATACTGGGTCAGACCAAAGATCCATCCAGCCCAGTAGAGGCAATGAACAGACCAGGTAATCATCAAGTGATCCATCCCCTGTCACCCATTCCCAGCTTCTGGCAAACAGAGGGTAGGGACACCATCCCTGTCCATCCTGGATAATAATTGATGGACCTATCCTCCATGAATAGGAGTTCCTTTTTGAACCCTGTTATAGTCATGGTCTTCACAACATCCTCTGGCAAGGAATTCCACAGGCTGACTGTGTGGTGCGAAGAAATACTTCTTTTTGTTTGTTTTAAACTTGCTGCCTATTAATTTCATTTGGTGACCCCTAGTTCTTGTGTTATGAGAAGGAGTAAATAACACTTCCTTATTTACTTTCTCCACACCTGTCATGATTTTATAGACCTCTATCAAATCCCCTTTAGTCGTCCCTTTTCCAAGCTGAAAAGTCCCAGCCTTTTTAATCTCTCCTAATATGGAAGCTGTTCGAAATCCCTAATAATTTTTGTTGCCCTTTGCTGTACCTTTTCCAATTCCAATGTATCTTTTTTGAGATGGGGTGAGCTGATCTACACAAAAAGTATTCAAGATGTGGGTGTACCATCAATTTATATAGAGGCAATATGATATTTTCTGTCTTATCTATCCTTTTCCTAATGATTCCCAACATTCAGTTAGCTTTTGTGACTGCCACTGCACATTGATACTCCTGAGGGCATTCTGTGCCAAAAAATTAAAAATTCTGCACACAATATTTTAAAATTCTGCAAAATTCTGCAAATTTTGTCAAATAAATGTGGAGGCTCCAGCATAGCATTGGGGAACACAGGCCACTGGTTGCACAGAGGTGGGTGATTACTGTGCTGCTCACCCCTCCTGGGACACAGACTCAGTGGTGAGGCTGCACCCAACCCTGACACAGCACAAGGACCGGGCCTGCCCCAGAAACACCCCAGAGCCCTGTCCCTCCATGCCAGGTGCACCAGGTGTCGGTAGGCAGGCTCAGCAAGGTAGGATCCAAGTGTGGAGGGGGTTAGCATGGGCGGAATCCAGGTGTGGGTTGAGAGGGTTCGGTGTGTGGTAATCTGGGTGCAGGCAGTTCAGTTGGGTTTCTGGGTGTGGGGGGGGACCTGGATGCACAGGGGCTTGTTGGGAGGTTCTGGGTGCAACCGTAATGGTACTGTGCAGGGGGGTCCAGGTGAAGGTAGTTGGGGCTCAGTGGAGGGGTCTGAGTGTGGGTGGGGATAGAGCTCAGCAGGGGGGTTGGTGTGGGGGGGCTCAGTGGGGAGGGTCCAGATGCTGGGAGAGTGGGGCTCAGTGTGGTTGGGATCCAGGTGCACCTGGTTGGGGCTCAGTAGGGTGGGGATCTCGGTGCGGGTGGCTCATCAGGGTGGTCCAGGTGCAGAGGCAGTGGAGCTCATCGGGGGGGGGTTCTGGGTGTGTGATGGGGGGGTGAGGCTCAGCAGAAGGGTCTGGATGCACGGGGGTTGGACAGATGGGGGAGCAGCTCCCTGTACAGTGATCCATCCTGCTGCAGCTAAGGAGCAATGGGTGCAGGAAGCACGGGGTAGGTGGGAGAGTTTGCAGAGCTTCCTACAGCTGGGGGAGAAATCTGGGGGTGGGTCTGACCCAGCCCCGGATCCCGTGCATGGGAAGAGGAAGTCCCGTCTTCCCCAGTCCAGACGGAACTTGCAGCTGAGCCTGACGCAGGGTAGGAGCCACCAGCTGTGTCTTCCCCAATCCCGCCCCACAGTGATTTACCTCTCTGCCGGCTGCCCTGGGCACCCAAAACATACTGTTGGGGAGGGTTGCATGATCGCTCTTGTGGTTTCTCTTTGCTTCCCTGTCAGTTTTCTGCAGGGAAACAAAGAAATCCTGTGCATGCGCAGTGATGCAGATTTCCCCCATGGGTAACATTGAGTGGATGTTTTCAGAGAATTATCCACAATGACTCCAAGATCTCTTTCTTGAGTGGTAACACCTAATTTAGACCCTATCATTTTATATGTATAGTTGGGATTATGTCTTCCAATATGCATTACTTTGCATTTATCAACACTGAATTTCATCTGCCTTTTTGTTGCCCAGTCACCCAGTTTTGTGAGGTCCCTTTGTAGCTCTTTGCAGTCTGCTTTGGACTTAACTATCTTCAGTAGTTTTGTATCATCTGCAAAATTTGCCACCTCACTGTTTACCCCATAGGCTGGAGCACCCATGGGGAAAAATTAGTGAGTGCTCTGCACACACTGGCAGCCAAGCTCCCCTCGGCGCCCCCCCACCCCCACCCCACCTCCTCCTCCTTCCCTGAGCACGCCTGGTCCCCGCTCCTCCACCTACCTCCCAGCGCTTGTCGCTGCCAAACAGCTGCTCCAGGAGGGAGGGGGGAGGAGCGGGAACGTGGCACACTCAGGGAAGGAGGCAGGGAAGAGGTGGGGCCGGGGCGGGGATTTGGGGAAGGAATCAGAATAGGGGCAGGGAGGGGGCGGAGTTGGGGCAGGGACTTTGGGGAAGGGCTTGGAATGGGTGCAGGCAGGGATGGGAGGGGGCGGGGTAGGGGTGAAGTCAGGGCAGGGCTGGGGGCAGAGGGGGGTTGAGCACCCACCGGCACGAGCAGAATTTGGCGCCTATGGTTTACCCCTTTTTCCAGATCATTTATGGATATGTTGAACAACACTGGTCCCTGTATAGACCGCTGCGGGCATCACTATTTACCTATCTCCATTTTGAAAAACTGACCATTTATTTCTACCTTTTGTTTCCTATCTTTTAACCAGTTACTGATCCATGAGAGGACCTTCCCTCTTATTCCATTACAGCTTACTTTGCTTAAGAGCCTTTGGTGATGGACCTTGTCAAAGACTTTCTGAAAATCTAAGTACACTATATCCACTGGATCACCCTTGATCACATGTTTATTGACCCCCTCAAAGAATTCTAATAGATTGGTGTGGCATGATTTCCATTTACAAAAGCCACGTTGACTTTCCCCCAATAAATCATGTTTAGCTATATGTCTGATAATTCTGTTCTTTACTATAGTTTCAACCAATTTGCCTGATACGGAAGTTAGGCTTACTGGCCTGTAATTGCCGAGATCACCTCTGGAACCTTTTAAAAAAATTAGCATCACATTAGCTATCCTCCAGTCATCTGGTACAGAAGCTGATTTAAATGATAGATTACAAACCACAGTTAGTAGTTCTGCAATTTCACATTTGAGTTCCTTCAGAACTCTTGGGGTGAATACCATCTGGTCCTGGTGATTTATTATTGTGTAATTTAATTTGTTCTAAAACCTCCTCTAAAGACACCTCAGTCTGGGACAGTTCCTCAGTTGTCACCTAAAAAGAATGGCTCAGGTTTGGGAATCTCCCTCACATCCTCTGCATTGGTGAAGACAGATGTAAAGAATTAATTTAGTATCTCTGCAATGGCCTTACCTTCCTTGAGTGCTCCTTTAGCATCTTGATACGATAGTCCAGTTGTTTAGCAGGTTTCCTGCTTTTGATGTTGACCTAGCATTATCAACTTTGGCACTTAGGTCATCTTAACTATGTCTCTCGGAGGTTGAAAAATTCACCCTAAGCGATGTAGGTAAGCTGACCTTAGTTTTAGGTGTAGAACAGGCCTGAACAACATCCTATCTCTAGACAAACAAATAAGTGGAAGTGTGCAGATCTGGTATAACATAGCCCGAATGAAGTGCAAACCAATGTAGGCCTCATGCCACCTTTCTGTCCTTTAACTACACAGAACACTCTACTAGGGTAACATAATACAAGATAATTTAATCGTACAGAATAAAAATGATCCAACATGGATAAGAAAAGTGAGGAGTTACTGTAGTTTACATGGGATCAGAGTAACAGAGACAATATGAATAACCAGTGGTGTTCAAATCTTCAGACCTATGAGCTCCATATCTTTGGTTTCTCAAAGTATTGTTCTCTGGTTAGTGCCACTTGTGATGCACCCTCTCTCTGAAGCATCTGTAGAGGTGACATTATTGCTATCTCACTAGTTAAGATTGGCAATATTGTAAATTAAAAACAGAAGTACAGAAAAGCAAAATAAAAGATAGATAATTGTCCTCTGGGGTAAATAAAGTTTTAATTTGAATCTCTTCTTCTTCACAAAGGCTTAAACATGCTTCTTTTCCCCCCTCTAGCAATATTTCCAAGAATTCGCTAAAAACTGTCTTGCTGCAACTTGAATGCCATTTTACATGGACTTTGCTGAAGGATGATGTTGATCTTGATAACTTAGAGGAAACAATTTGTGATCAGATTGAGTTTCTAATCACAAAATCCAAAATCAGTAATTATAATCTGCTAGCCTATGTGAAACACATGAAAGGCAACAGTGAGGAAGCTCTGGAAAGTCTACAAAAAGCTGAAGGAGAAGTTCAAACAAATCATGCAGATGAGGTTGACAGAAAAAGTCTTGTTACCTGGGGGAACTATGCTTGGGTCTATTACCATATGAACAAACTTCAAGAAGCTCAATCCTACATAGGCAAGGTAGAAAGCAGCTGCAAAAAGCTCTCAAGTGCATCTCGCTATAAGATTCAACTGCCTGAGATCTACTGTGAACAAGGGTGGGCACTATTAAAGTTTGGAATAAAGTATTATGAAAGAGCAAAGAAATGCTTTGAAAAGGCTCTGGAAGAGGAACCCAACAATCCAGAATTTAATTCTGGCTATGCAATTGCCATATATCGCCTGGAAGATTTTCTTACAAAAGGCTCTTCTGGTGAGGACTCATCACTGGAACCTTTAAGGCGTGCAGTAAGTCTGAATCCAAACGACACTTTTGTTATGGCACTCCTTGCACTGAAACTTCAGGAGACAGACCAAGTCGAAGAAGGAGAAAAGTACATCAAAGAAGCATTGCAAAAAACCCCAGATCTTCCCTATTTATTGCGATATGCTGCCAAGTTTTACAGAAAAAAAGGACTAGTGGAGAAATCACTGGGGTTTTTGAAAAAGGCACTGGAATTTACACCAACCTCTGGCTTCCTGCATCATCAGATAGGTCTTTGCTACAGAACACAATTATTCAAAATGAAAAAAGCTACAAAATATCCACCTAGAGAGCAGATGGAGGAACTGATTCGATTGTGCATTTTTCATTTTAAAATGGTGGTGGAGCAAAAATCAAAGTTTATGTATGCCTATATTGACCTAGGAAGCATGTATGCAGAAGGAAATCAATATCAAGAAGCAGAAGACACCTTTCAAAAAGTATTTAAGATGGAGAAACTCACCTGTGATGAGAAGCAACAACTCCACTACCGCTATGGACGCTTTCAGGAATATCACAAAAAGTCTGAATCTGAGGCTATTAATCATTACACAAAAGGGCTGAAAATTGAGAAAAACTCACATGAAAGAAACCTGTGTAAAGATGCTCTGAAGAAATTAATAGAAAGGAGAATTCAGAGAGGCTCTGCAGATGCTAAAAATTTGGGTACGCTTGGACTTATTCACCAACTGAATGGGGAGAAGCCTCAAGCAATTGAGTGTTATGAGAAAGCCCTGGCATTGGAGCCTGATAATGAAGAATACTTAAGTGCTCTCTGTGAGATACGGCTTTCCATAGAAATCTAAAGCTTCTAAAGCAGAGAATCCATTTCTGTAAGCACCCAATTTTTTTTTTTTTCAAAACTGTATATGATGAAAAGTTTGTCAACTTCCTCCATTATTTGTATGATAGCCTGAATTCCCCATTTAGGCAAAACTTGCATTGAAATTAGGCCTATAGTTTGAACATTACTTACTGGCATGTAGTGCAGAATTTGTAATCCTAGCAATTAATGAGCTCTTGTGGCCTCTCCCTCCTGCGAAATAACGATGTTTATGTTGATAACAAAGAACACTTTCTGCAGTGCTTGAAGTGAAAAAGTGTAACAGATGTGGAAGTTTGTAGCACCACCTGCTGGTGATCATGTAAAATCTGGAAAATGATGTTTTCTAACTTACATAATGCCAAGAGTATGACTGTGGAGAACGTATAATAGTTAATCTATCTTTTGGCTCAATTTAAGATCTCTGTAAATATCTGTGTTTGTGTTAATTTCTGCTCTTAGATATATAGCTTCAACGTGAGTCATCAGAACGTGCAGTACACTGGGAAAAGATGAGGGTTAAAATTTATCAAGAGTCTGTTAGTTCATACTATTTCAAGACATCAGATAATTGAGTGCATCCTCCTATGAGGGCAAGAAATAATGATATGGACTGGGTACTACTGATGAGTTTTATCATTTTGGACAGGGTGGATTTATATTGTTACTAGGATGCACACTTTGGAGCTATATTCAGAATTCAGTATGGGTCATGGACTTTTGTGAGTTTGGGAGTCTGTAGGCTTGCATAATTGACTGCGTTTGCCATACTTGTTTAACTAGGAAGAAAAAAGAGCCCTGCTTGTATCTTTTTTCCAATGAGAATCTTATAAACCATGTACCATTTGCACGTTGCTGTATTTTTGTAAATTATTAAACTGCACTGAGTCAATTAAATTTTGCTTTGGGAATCTGTCTGCAGACCAACCCCCACATCTGTACGTAAAAGCTACTAAAATGGCCATTTAAAGCATAGGAATAAAATTCTGATCAGATGTTAAGGAGACAGAGGAAAAGCCCCACTTGATTTCCTGGACTGTCTGCAAAGCTAGTTTTAGTAGTTTTGCACTGAACCATTGAACTGTGCTTAGAGAGCATCTTTCTAGTTCAAGTACACCCCACAATCTTGGGCATGTGCACATGGGTAGAGGGGCGAGAGGACATAAGGGGTACATGCGGGAGGAGGTGACACAGCATAGGGCACAGGGGAAGAAGTTTGACAGGGCATGCGGGAGAGGGTGACATAGCACAGGGCCCAGGCACGTGGGGGAAAGGAACGAGGGAACACAGGGCATGGTGCGCATAGGGGAGGGCATGACAGAACACCGCACCCAGGCACATGGGGAGGGGGTGAAAGGGCACAGTTGCACGAGAAAGGAAGTGACAAAACACAGGGGATGTGCACCAGGGAGAGAGGAGTGACAGAAGACAGGTTGTTTAAAAATAAAAAAAAAGAGGAAGGTGTGGAGAATGTATTCCATCTTGTGAATTGCTAAGAAGAATCTAGTTGTTTTAGGACTGATGGCCAAAGGGCAAAGCTTGTACAGTGTGACACTTTTACATTCCACTACTGTGTCTTGGCCAATGGGATGGCATGCAATGCACCATGTAGAAAACATACTCCATTTCCAAAGCAAACCCCTTTAAGACTTTGTTTGTGAAAAAAATAAGAGCTATTTTTCAGGACCAATTATATCTTCACTTTTGTACATTTCTATTAGACAGCAGGCACCAGAAAAATGCAATAACCCTCCAAGTCATGCCACCCAGCAGTCACATTATTAAGCTCCCAAATCATTCATGTTGTTACAAGCGCTTCACGTAGTCAATCAGTTATCCAGGAATAAATATTACTCATCAAGGGTGTAAACTCTGGCTTCAGATGCACATGTGGAATTCTCACTCACTGCACTGGCAGCTGTGTTATTGGCGGGTGGGGTTGGTCTCTGGGAAACACAGATGAAGCCAAAGGGAATTTACAGTGTGATTCTGGGTCATGAAAACCCCCTTTCTCAAAGAATCTCTCACAAAATTGATGTATCCCATCCCATATGCACACAATCAAAAAAGTACACTTCCACCTCTTCTCTCTGAAAAGGCAGGGGAGGAGGCCTTTCTTGCTTTTTATAACTAAGGTCCAGATTGTCTCTTCCACTTCCAAAAACAGAGGTGACCCAGAATGGGTGGTAGAGGTGGGGGAGGGACTCCCTGTGGGAGAAGAGAAAGTGGGGGGAAGGGCAGGGAAGAGTGTCACATCCACAAAATGGACTATCCCTACCCCACCTCTTTCCCTCTCCAAGTTTGAGAACTGCTGGAAAGAAGAGGAGATGAAGTCAGGAACCACAGCCTTTCCAGAGCATGATCCCTGAGTGTCCTCACAGATAGGAGAGTGAGATATTTCATCTGCGCTTGATGCTGTTTCATAGAACATCATCTTCTGTTAAATCTTCTATGCAGCTGCAACTGCACAGCCATGCAGCAATGGTGGTCTGGCTTCCACCTGAGCCATCCTGCTCAGGGAGGAGGATGAAGGGGGCAGCAGAGTAGCATTGAGGGGCCAGTCCTCCATCAGGCTGCCTCCGCACATCTGGAGGCTCCCTTCCCTATGGAAGGCCCTTTGGTGTAGGAAGGCTATGCTCCTCTTGCAGTGCCCCCCCTCCCCAATTCCTGCTATGGGAGGAGACAGTTTTCGGGAAACTCCTCAAGATGAACCTTGAGGAAGGAAGGAGTAGGAATGCAGCTGTTTGTGGAGAAAGATCTTGGCCAGAAATTTCCAAAATACCAGGCACCAAAAGCCTCTTAAATCTAGCAGAGAAAGGCAAACAAGAACCAATGGCTAGAAGCTGGTGCCAGATCATTGCAAATTAGAAATACAGAACACATTTTTATAACAAAGAGGGTGATTTACCATTGGAACAAAGGGAGTGGCGTATTCCCCATCTCTTGATGTCTTCAGATCAAGACTAGATGCCTTGAAGTTATGCTTTAGCCAAAAGATAAACACAAGTTATTGGACTCAGTACAGGGCTAGCTGGGTTAAATGTAATGGCCTGTGATATACCAGAGGTCAGACTAAGATGATCTAATGATCACTTCTGGCCTTAAATTCTATAAATCTATGAATGTGAAGCCTATACATTTGATGTTTATGCATCTAATGTTAAAGTATATAGCCTTCACATTCCTGGATATTTTATTATATTAAATATTAACATTCTTGAAAGAGCAAAAATAACCAGCATTGAGGCAATGATTACCAAAGCACAGCTTAGATGGACAGATCTTATTACCAGAATGGGTAAGGCTAGACTCCCGAAAAAGTCCTCTATCATGAGATGAAACTCAGAAAGCACAGGAAGAGCAGTAAATGTAAATACTTCAAAGACAGAATCTCAAAGCATGAGGCATAAATATAGATAACTTAGACACAGTCAAGGCCACACCTGAATGGAGAGCAATCAATAAAGGTGTGTAAACACTTTGAGAAAGACAGATACAAAAAACTCATTGAAAAAATGGCCACACATCATGCCAAGTCTTCAGCAGGAATCTACACATTCCTATGTGACATTTGTTCCCAACCTCGCTCCTCACAGATAGGACTATGCAGCCACAAGAGAACATGAGTTGCCATGATGTCATCGTTGAATATGATAGACAGCCACACATTTTATGTACAGCTACTCACCAATTCAAAATAGTTTAAAATTTTAAATCTCTCTCAAAAAAAATTCAGAATCTGAGCCATATATTGTTGTCAAATGCTACCGGTGTGGTGCTCTGCTCTGTTCAATGTTGATATCAATCGGCTGCGTGCGTGTGTTCCCTCTGTGTGCTGCCCCAGCTCTGCGCAGATAGCTGACACAGCAGACCCCGAGAGAACCCCAATGACCACAAACTCTAGTAAGGTACGAAGGCACGTCGGCCAGGTTTATTGCCTTTAGAGATACACAGTTTCCAGCTCCTCGGCAAACAAAGTCCAGGGTGCTGCTAGGGGGCAGCTAGCCAGTACATATGTGCTCCCTTGACAATGGACTCAGCTCAGTCAGTGGTGGGACTTTCCACTGCCCCCTAGGCTGGACAAAGATATCCACTCAGGGATGCATTCTTATACACAGGTACAAACAGATTACACATCACTCCTGACGTATTGAGGTGCAACCCCTCTACGTAGTAAGGTGCCGCCTTTCACCTTGTACATGTTGGTTTGAACAAAACAACTCTATCCATCATATTCCCCTTTTGGCCCTGTCATTGGGATGGGTCAGCCTGTTCCTTGTTATCTGTGTGGAATGTGCAAGTATCCGAATGTTCTGATATCTAGTGTCCAGTACCTTTTAGGTATGTATCTTTTTGCAGCATCAGCCCTTTCCTTGCCAGCTTCTGTGAGCAGGGCCTGCCTGTTTTGAAATACTGGGATAGGGATTGTGATAGTGTGTTCCACAGTGCTATGTATATGAGAAGTAAAACAGAAATTTGGAGTAGTGACACTATCACTGAGGCCTTTATATATAAATATATTGTAATTAGTTACTACACAGTACTGTCCATTCATGTTATAGGTTACCCTATTGCTGGTTGTCACCCTCTGGTTAGCTTTACTGGGCAGGAAATAGAAGTGGCTAGCTTCTTTGTTCCATTGGTTGCATGGCTTTGTGATACACCAGTAGTGGACATAGCATCCATAAGAAACCACTGGATCTGTCTTCCAGATAACCTACTGAATGGACAGTAACCGATTTATTAAATAGTGTTGTGTCAGGATTTAGTATTGGTATCCAGACACTGAACAAGATTGTTTTGAATAACATGTGCCTCAGTTAGGATGCAGTGTCAGTAACCCAAATTATGACTGGTACTAAGAGGGAATTTGTTTACCCAATTTGTAGTTACTGTGTAATTTAATTTTTTTACCAATTTGTTTTTTTCTTGCCTTCATGTTGTTTGCTGCCAATTGTTTATTGATTTTTACCTGTGTGTTGGTTAAACAGTTTAGCAAGGTTATGCACATTGTAAATGTTGTACAGCAATAATACAATACAGCAATAAGACAACAGTACAACAATAATACAGTAGCACAGCAATAATACAGTTGTTTTTACATAGTAACCAAGTTGAAATTAAATGACGGCTTAACCTGGTCCAGCTAGTGTTTTTTAGCTGATTGTTAACTTAATTGTTTATATATGGTAGATAGAGGTGTATTTGACCAGTCTCTTATTTATAAAGCACTTCATTTTTCTGTTCTTGATGCTTGGGGGTTTCTTTACTGTATACTGATATCATCTGCTGTCTTCAGGGTGTGATATTTTCTGGCGTCTTTGGTCTGTGGGATGCAACTTAAACAACTTTTGTTAGTTAACATAGTAAAGTTTTTTGGTTTTGTTTTTTTGTTTGTTTTTGTTTTCAGTAACCCAAACTTAATGCAAAGTTTAACTTAGTTTGTTTACAATGTAATAGGGACAATATTATAGGGACCGAGTTTTTTATAACACAAGCTATACTTTTGCAATTGTTATATAGACATTTATTTTCATTTGAGGTGCATTACTAATATTTTATACTAAATGTAATGCTTAACGGCTAAAATAAATGCTCACAATCTTCCATGAGAAGGTGTATTGCTTTCCCTTGCTGAACAATTTGTTTCAGCAAAGGAGTTAACAGAATTTTTACCAAGCTTTTTAGAGTTAATTTGCTTGTGATACCAATTTCACTCTTGTTAACTGTTTAGAAGCACAACTTTAACAACCACTGCTTCCCAGTAACATAACATAACAAAAGAAAAGCATATAAAATTAAACCAACTATAAAATTAAACCAAAATAAATTTTAAATACAGTACTTTGAGGGTATACTTTCATGATGCTTTGTTATGTTTGGGAGCCAAAGGTGGAAACCTGTTCAAATTGTTTGGTTAGGTTTATGCATAAATTGTTATTTTAAAACATTTTGGTTATGACAGTCTTATAACTATATTTAAACATGCAAACAAGTTTATAAAAAGCCCAAACAAGAAATTAACATTTTGTTAATATTATCTTTACCTTAATGTTGAGGTTTTCCCTTACATTTTTTCTTTGAATAACAAATAAAAAAAACCTTAAAAAACAAAACAAAACTGTGATTGATAAGAGAATTCTTTTTGTATGCAATTGCATTATTTGTTGAGGCAGAAATATATGTACATATATTTGTAACTGAAACCTTTTTGAACTTTGCGCAAAAATTGGTGTTAATAATACTATGATTATACCCCAACCATGATCTTAAAATAATGTGGTACCTCATATACATGTATTTTTTTAAAAGGGTATAAAATTGACTTTTGTTGCAACAAAAAATAAAAATAATAAAAAATAGTTATGTGACACACACAACATACAACAGAGAACAACACACATGACATACAGGACAAACTTACAATTAAAAACAAATGGCGCCAGAATTCTATTCATAACTATACAAAGTAAGGCAAACAAAAAAAATAAAATAAAATAAAAAGGGTTAAACATTTGAATAAACAAATTATTTCCTTATTTAAAACTTGTAACATAAATTGATAAAAAATATATTAATATTTGCTAAATGTATTGTATTAATTTGGTAACAAGGAATTTTGCATTACTTTATATTTAACATTATTTTAAAACTCTGCTATATGGAAATAAGAAAAGCCCATGTTTCAAATATTAGTGAGTGGTTAGGATTAGAAGCAGAGTGTACATTTCTGTTGCTTGGCAACCATATCTTCAAGAAAGTTAGGAATAATTCCAGCTGTTGCATTCCTGAAGGGTTAAAGTACTTAATTTACTGGATTTATTTAAAGTAAAGTTTTTACCTTGTTTTTTGTTTTGTTTTTTGTTTTATTCTGTTTTCAATTGCTTTATTTTTTGGAGGTTTCTGTAAAAACTATAACTTTTAACTTTTAAAACAAAAAGAGAGTAGAATTGAGGAGAGGCGGGGGAAAGGGGGGGGTGAAGAGCAACCTAGGAAGGTAGCGAGACCTGAGCCAAGAGAGAGTAACTTTATCAAGATATTTGAAAGTACAGGCAGCAGCAGCAAGTTTAGCAAACCAAGAAAGCATATAAAGGAAAAAACTTAACCAGTATGTAAAAATATTTGAGAAAGAAGGTTCTATTTTCAGATATGAGCGCGGAGTGTGGTTTCGTGGGTCAAAGCAGTTGGGAACCTGCACAGTTAGGAACCGCGCCCCTGGTTTTTATCCTGGCTTTGAGAGGAGAATGGGGGTAGTTACCTGCTCTTGTAAAACCTGAATTTGTTCCCCCAGTGTCTGTTGCTTTTGTGTGCATGCCAAATGGATGGTGGGAGTGCCCTTTTTTGCTGCAGTTAACTGTTTTTGGGCAACTCCATGTGTTAATGCATCAATTCTAGGTGTTTACCCGCTTAATTTTGGTTTTTTACTTTGAAATTCTTTTTTATTCATTCCCCTGCGATTGAATCGCAGTTCCTGTCTCCTAAAGTGCTCTGTGAACTGTTCCATATTTTCCTTCATCTGATTTACCAATTCTGTGAAAGTATTGTTTGCTACTCTTTCCTTCTGTGCACTTACTTGTCCCGTTCTGACAGGCACCAGTCTAGGTCTCAGTTTAAGTTTAACTGGAACCTGGCTTTTATCATAAGGTGGTGGTTGCAATGCAGTGGACCCCGTTTCATCTTTTAAGTTTACTAGGACCACCTTTTTCCACTTCTGACCCCATTCTTCAGGCACAGGGTAGCTACCTGAAGCCTGCTGTTTACCACCAATATTTATAACAGGGGACGGCACATGTATTTTTTGTAGGTTACTTGCAGCTGTTTTCAGTGTTTCACTCTGTTCCTGTACTGGTTGTCTCTGGGCTGCTTGCCACCTTGCAAGGGCGGTGGGAGCATTCCAGGGCTGTGTAGCTTCTTTTATTGCTTTTTTACTTTTATTTTTTAGAGCCTCGGTCTCTACCATCACTCTACATATGCCAGTCCATGTTTCCCCACTTTCTTTTTTAAATTCATATGGACCCCCCTTACAGGCAATCCAGCGGGTTCACGAGTTATCAAACTCTGTGGGGATATAAAGGGAGGGGATAAGAGGGTTCCCTAGCTCGAGGTTTTCTGCCATGTTAGATCGCGGTTCCTACAGCGGACAGCTCGCTTACTCACCAGATCAGTGGTCGGGGTCACCAGTGTTGTCAGATGCTACCGGTGTGGTTCTCTGCTCTGTTCAATGTTGATATCAATTGGCTGCGTGCGTGTATTCCCTCTGTGTGCTGCCCCAGCTCTGCACAGATAGCTGACACAGCAGACCCCGAGAGAACCCCCAATGACCACAAACTCTAGTAAGGTACGAAGGCACGTCGGCCAGGTTTATTGCCTTTAGAGATACACAGTCTCCAGCTCCCCAGCAAACTAAGTCCAGGGTGCTGCTAGGATGCAGCTAGCCAGTACATATGTGCTCCCTTGACAATGGACTCAGCTCAGACAGTGGCGGGACTTTCCACTGCCCCCTAGGCTGGACAAAGATATCCACTCAGGGATGCATTCTTATACACAGGTACAAACAGATTACACATCACTCCTGACGTATTGAGGTGCAACCCCTCTACGTAGCAAGGTACAACCCCTTTACGTAGTAAGGTGCCGCCTTTCACCTTGTACATGTTGGTTTGAACAAAACAACTCTATCCATCATATTCCCCTTTTGGCCCTGTCATTGGGATGGGTCAGCCTGTTCCTTGTTATCTGTGTGGAATGTGCAAGTATCCGAATGTTCTGATATCTAGTGTCCAGTACCTTTTAGGTATGTATCTTTTTGCAGCATCAGCCCTTTCCTTGCCAGCTTCTGTGAGCAGGGCCTGCCTCTGGCTCACAGCTTAACTTTGCTTTATGTTAGCAAAGTCTTGACCATTACTTTAGTTCAGGCCTTAGGCCTCATACCGGGCCTCTGATACAAGGGTTTATGTCTAAGGCCTCCTCTTACTACATATATTATTTCTATTTCTTAGTGCAGGTGCCAGATTACATATATTTCTATCATTACATAAATTAAATTAAGGACCATTAAGGTTGGTAGAAGAAGAAAAAAACCAAAACACTGGCCTCACATAGGAAAGGTTATAACTTGTGTATTAACTTGTTTAGGTATTGGGATGTACTGTATATTTCAGCAAATCTGCATCAGTGGAGGGTTTTGTATGTGGGAGAGTGATTTTCTTCCCCACCAGGTGGTTCTGTTGCTTAGTTTTGTGCTGTCAAGAGACTGAGCCTTTGGCATTATTCATAATGAAATATAACTGAAAGAGGTGAATGCTGCTCTGTTTAGGTATTGGGTCTGATACTTAAACAGGGCACATTTGTTAGATGTACATCTTTAAACAGATAGAAAATCCCCCAAAAATACTACCATGCATTTCACAGCCGCCTGCTGCTTCTCAATAGGGCAAAGCTTGAAGAAACTGCACTATGTAATTATAGAACAGATCTTCTAGCTTAGAAAAGCTGGGCAAACTGAAGCCATGCTGATTTTTACCACCCACGCCTAGGATTTGTATGAATAACTCCAAGTTCAAAGGGGACAGGGGTGTTCTGACTTTTTTTTTTTTTTTTTTTTTTTTTTTGTCTGGCTTCTTTGTTTGTTTAGGACAGTGGGCCAATTCTCAGCTGGGGTGTATTGGCATTGCTCCCTTGAAGTCAATGTTGATTTACCAGCGGAGAATCTGCCCCATTGCCTGTTTCTCAAACACTTCTTCTTGCGTATTCATTTTCCAAGTGAAATAAATTCAGAATAAGAATCCTAGAATCCTAACCTGAAGTTGTGCTTTTATTGCCTCTGCCCCCTCTGCTAAAATCCACTGATCCGAAAAAGTTTAAGATTGGGTTTTTGACATCATTGCAGGTAACATGCTTTTGCCAGTGGGTACTGATTTATGAGGAATGGGCCAGGCATTTAGAATGGTTTCTGAAAACCCAGCTCTGTACATTCAGTTGTTTAGAGCAATAAGCATATGCAGAACATAGAAGTGATAACCACGTTAATTCAGTGGGTGAAGAATATGAACAAAGAACACAAAGTTGTAGAAGTTTCCTTTTTATGGAACTAAAAATACAAGAAAAGTAGTCAGCTCCAGTACAATTTGTGAAGCTGCATCACCTCGCTCTAGGCTTCATTTGCACACTATAAATTTAGCACCATCAGTAGCATAATATTTTTCTTAATTGCTTTAGCTTCAGTTGTGGCTACATTGTTTATCTTTTATAGCATATACTTGATAGAAGCAGAACCCAGTCATAGTGGGCACTGTAAAAAAGTAAACGTTTACCACACTCCAATATAAATGCCTCAGTATAGCCTACATTCGAAGTACAAGAAATATTGAAGGTAATGCCACAGTGAAGTATTTGTTTACTTACTAATGGCAGCCACTATATAACACCACACAGTGTTTGTAAGCATGAACATCGACACAGAGAGCCAGATTCTCAGCCGGCGTCAGTTAGTGAAGCTCTACTGGCTTTGATGGAGGTATGCTGATTTACATCAGGTGAGGACTTGCATCATAAACCTATCTTAAGGACACACTCAAAGGATCAACAAAAATCACTTGCATAGTAGAAGTGATCCTTATCTGAAAGTCAAACAAAATTGAACTGGAAATCACATGGGAATACTTTTCAGTGGTCCCTTAAGAGCAGGTTGTGTAGGGGAGTGGTCTTTAGAGTGTTTTACTTTTTATGTAGCCTAGAGTGAACACATAAGGCACCAGCTTGGCTAGTCAGGATGCCTAATTAATAGAATGGTTTTCTTAGAAGATTTGTAAAAGTTTGGCAAACTAAACCCCTGGGTCTACACGGCAGAAGTGCCACTATAGAGTATATTCACCATATAATTTCATATCTGTGCTAGGCTGTGGGCAGGCAGAGTGACTATTCATTAATTATTATTAGAGTTGGTAGAAATTTTTCAAACACAAAGTTTTTTCATTGAAAAATGACCTTTTATTTAAAATGATTTTTTTCATGACAAAATGAATGACTTTTTCAAATGTTTGTTTTTCACTCAACTTTTCATGACATTTTCATCCAGATTTTTTTTCAATTTGGATAAACAAATTGATTAAAATAATTGTGATAAATATTGAAAAAGTAAAAAATGGGTCAGGTTCAACCCCCACTGAATGGAAACAACATTAACATTTTTGGCTATTGTTCCCCCCTCTCCTCTCCTCCCCTCCCCTCCCCTCCCTTCTCTTCTCTTCCCTTCCCTAATTCAACCAGCTGAAATTATAGTTATTTATAAAGCTCTACCAGTGTGGTCAGCTCTGAACAATCAAGCATCCAGATCCTGGGCTGTGGCACTGAAGTCAATGGAGCTATGCTGATTTGTACCAGCTGAGGGTCTTCTCATGGGTCTCTTCTGAAGGAGCTTGCAATCTGTTTCAGATGCAGACAAACTCTTCAGACATGTCTAAAGTGCCAGAAGTCAGTTTGATGGGATGTCTTCAGGGAGAATTACATTGAAAAGATTAATGAAAGAGGCATATTTTCAGGAGTGATTTAAAGAATGATAGGGAGCTTGCTTGGACTATGTGTAGCGGGAGCAAGTTACAAGGGTAAGGATGTGGCTGGGAGGCCAAGGGTGGGAGGAAGCTGCAGTTGGGGATGATAGCAATGTAGCCATTCCAATCTGGCGTAGGGCAACAGGAATAGGATGCATATCTTATATCTCCTCCATTTCATGCCTACACTACTTGACAATTACTGTTTATCTCTGTGTGTGAGAAAGAACCACAAAGTCTTCTACATACGGTGAATTAACAACACACACACAATGGTGATTGTAAAAGCAAGCTTAATTTTAATTCAAATTTTCAAAGTTAGTGACTATTCCTGAACACTTTTTACTCATACAAGAGGCTTCCTTGAAGACAATGGAATTACTCGCATGAGTAAGGACTCCTCCTGTGAACAAGAGGGTACTGGACTGGGCCTTTAATTTTATTAAATACTGCTTTACCAAACATAGGAATTGTTCCTAAACACACATTTAGTTTTGCAAACTAAGCTCATGTACCAGTCTCCTAAAAAGTTGTGTTCTTAGAGATCAACCCATCTAGTTATTACTCCATCAAGATTTACATTGCACTCTCTGGGCATGTATAAGGTGCCAATCATTATGCTATAAAAAGCTGCCATACACAAACAAGCATTTTTGTCTACACAGTTGCAAAAGCACAAGACAAAAGAAAATACAAAATTAACACATGAAAGGGCCTGCAAATATAGCAACATCTTTCAACTGATTAAGGACCAGATTCTGCCACTCTTACTCACATTGAGTA
The DNA here is from genome assembly GCF_028017835.1 of Emys orbicularis. Classification (NCBI taxonomy): domain Eukaryota; kingdom Metazoa; phylum Chordata; order Testudines; family Emydidae; genus Emys; species Emys orbicularis. The sequence goes on along the minus strand of NC_088689.1, from coordinate 34,942,499 downwards.
GTACCTTACTTGGTGAGCAATTCCATTTATTATTACTTAACTTAATAAGTATATATTATCTGCCATTTACAAAGTCTTGTATATATAGTAATCAAGAGATTTCAAGCTTCTCCAGCGCAGAAGAAACGTGAGTTGTTCAGGGACAACATTATACCCCAATTTTTGGATAGGATCTTGGAGTGGGACCTAAAAGATCAGGGTTCTACTCCTGGCTCTGCTACTGGCAATCACTTCACCTCTCTGTGCCTCCACAAACTCTTCAGGAGGGGGACTGTTTCTTGCTATGTGTTTGCACAGTGCTATTTAAATATCATTTTCATAACTGGGATTTTCCCCACTGGCTTAAGCAGGCGCAGAATCAGACACTAGAAGATTTGTTGAATAAAAGCTGACTTCTTGTGAGCAATGTGTTTTTATTTAGTCTCTGCTGTAACAGTACCAACACATGCTACATTCACTGTCTGCCAAGATGCTGGTAAACAAGATGCATACAACTTATAAACATATATATTTCAATTTAACAATACATAAACAAAGCACTGGTATTTTGACTTTGCTGTATTTTAATTTTGTGCAGACGTATAATCATTACTGCACTTTTTTCAACGTAAATGTCTTTGAAAAGTTCCACTTACTGTTATAAAATATTGAAGATCTATAATACAATAAATACTCTTATTCATTCCTATCAATACATTTTCCCAAGATGCTGAATATATGACCTATATTGGTCACAAATAGTTATATAGTCAAACTTTTATTCACATTTCGGGGTAAATGTGTTGATAGCAATGTATTCTACAGCCAATTTTAGAGTCCCTGAACACACTGCCATTTTAACAGACTACCACCGTATTTTCTACCTCCATATTTACATGCCCCAAATGTACAAACAAAACAAAACTAATCAACAAATGTGACTGCAAATGCCTTTTATTTTTTCCTTAAAATACAAGAAGGGAGCCTGACCTTGCAAAGCCTTACTCAGGCAAGTAGTTCTTACTCATGTGAATAGTCCTATTTGGATTGCCCGAAAGGGCAGCCTGGCAGAGTCTGAAAGAAGGACCCTGGGTTAGATCACCCAGCAACAAACTTATTTTCCTAGCACAATTTACATACACAACAACAATACATTAACATTGTTTCTTTTTTATGGCAGCTTGTGGGAGTTTCTCCAGTAAGCAGAAGATGGGCAAACAGAAGGGGACAAAGTGAAGACAGGAGTTAGAATCTTACCTGAGATTTTCCAAACTCTTTGATTTATAGGTGTTTTGAATGACAGCATAGTACTCTGAAAACATCCCGTCAATGTGCAGCAGCAGTCAAAAAAGATGACAGAATGTAAGGAACCATTAGGAAAGGGACAGATTATAAAACAAAATATTATAATGCCACTATATAAAACCATGGTACGCCCACACCTTGAATACTGTGTGCAGTTCTGTTGCCCTGTCTCAAAAACAATATTAGATATGGAAAAGGTACAGAGAAGGGCAACAAAAATTATTAGGGGTATGGAACAGCTTCCATATGAAGAGAGATTATAAAGACTGGGACTGTTCATCTTAGAAAACAGATGATGAAGGGGGGATATGATAGAGGTCTATACAATTACGAATGGTAGGGAGACAGAGAATCAGGAAGTGTTGTTTACCCTTTAACATAACATAAGAACTAGGGATCACCTGATGAAATTAATAGGCATCAAGTTAAAAACAAAACAAAGGAAGTACTTCACACAACACACCGTACCCTGTGAAACTTGTTGCTAGAGGATGTTGTGAAGGCAAAAACTATAACTGGATTAAAAAAGAATTAGATAAATTCATGGAGGAAAGGTCAGGAAATGGCTATTAGCCAAGATGGTTGGGATGCAACCCTATGCTGCAGATGTCTCTAAACTGCCAGAAACTGGGTGTGGACAACAGGGGATGGATCATTCAGTAATAATGCCCTGTTTTGTTCATTCCCCGCTGAAGCATCTGGCACTGGCCACTGTCAGAAGACAGGATACTGAGCAAGATGGACCTTTGGTTGACCCAGTATGGCCATTCTTATTAAAAAATGGCTCTTTTTGCTTAAGGTATGTCTGCTGTACCATACTTACAACCTAAATCCTTCCTGACATTTATTGTTTGGCAATATTCCATTGATTTTAAACCAGAATTCCAGGTGTGATTTCCTCCATTTAATACCCATTTTTGTTTGTTTTGGTTTTTTTTACACTTTTTAGTAGCCTTTCTAGTTCCTCTGCAGCAATTATAATACACTACTGAATAAACTGCAAACAGCTAAAAGAGTACAAAACTACAGGCTTCCAAAGAGAAAAGGATTATGTTAAAGCCAGGGGCCAGATTCATCAGCGTGGTATGACCACTTTGCATTGCACTACTGGCATAACTGGCCCATAGAGGGTCATCTTTGAAAGGGTGATCCTCCAGTGGCATCGAGTCAGCAAACTACATTCTCCCTCTGTATTATCAGAGCAGCAAGGAGAAAGGGTATATGACTGGGACACCCTCATGCTATATGTGGATGTCTGGCTGTGTCTTTCAGCTCCTGGGCCTTTTGCAGTCCGTGAATAGGGGTACCAGCCCTTTCACAGAGCTGCTGTAGTATCAGTGAAATGCAAAGGTTACTTTTAAGCTATCTTTGCATGCAACCCCCTTACCTATGCTCTGTGCAGCTAAATTGGACTGCAGAATCAGGCTCTTTAGCTTTATGTAACATGGTACCCATAGTAAATACCTTCTCAGAACACTAACAGTGAGGTCAACTTATGTCTCAATATTTTATACTGAAATATGCATGACAAATAAATCTAGTCAACTCATGTTCTATTTATAAAAACAGTAAAAAAAAAATAGTGTTAAGCCCCTAAAGTATGTACCATCAGCTCCTGATGATCTAAATCAGCTTTATATACTGTGATCACTGTCACTTTCCCTTCTCACATTTACAGAAGACTAGGAAATCATGAGCAACTACTGAATACATTGTAGATGACAAAGAAAAATACTAGTTCAGTGTTAATGAAAATTCTTTGTTCTCAAATTGATTAGAGTTCAAACAGAACACAACCTTATACAGTATCAAAACATAGAAACAACCTTCATTTCAGAGTTTAGATGTCACCCGTCTGTTACATTTTGGAACAGCATTTTGGAAATGTAGAAGAGTGCCATTATTTAATAGGTTTCAGAGTAGCAGCCGTGTTAGTCTGTATCAGCAAAAAGAATGAGGAGTACTTGCGGCACCTTAGAGACTAACAAATTTATTTGAGCATAAGCTTTCGTGGGCTAAAACCCACTTCATTGGATGCATGCAGTGGAAAATACAGTAGGAAGATATATATATACACAGAAGACATGAAAAAATGGGTGTTGCCATACTAACTATAACAAAAAGAATCAGTTAAAGTGAGCTATTATCAGCAGGAGAAAAAAACTTTTGTAGTGATAATCAGGATGGCCCATTTCCAACAGTTGACAAGAAGGTGTGAGTAACAGTAAGGGGAAAAATTAGCATGGGGAAATAGGTTTTACTTTGTGTAATGACCCATCCACTCCCAGTCTTTATTCAAGCCTAATTTAATGGTGTCAAGTTTGCAAATTAATTCCAATTCTGCAGTTTCTCCTTGGAGTCTGTTTTTGAAGTTTTTTTGTTGGAGAATTGCGACTTTGAGATCTGTAATTGAGTGACCAGGGAGGTTGAACTGTTCTCCATCTGGTGTGAGTGTTATAATTCCTGACGTCTGATTTGTGTCCATTTATTCTTTTGTGCAGAGACAGTCCAGTTTGGCCAATGTACATGGCAGAGGGGCATTGCTGGCACATGATGGCATATATCACATTGGTAGATGTGCAGGTGAACGAGCCTCTGATAGTGTGGCTGATGTCACATCTACCAATGTGATATATGCCATCATGTGCCAGCAACGCCCCTCTGCACTGGGAGTGGATGGGACATTACACAAAGTAAAAACTATTTCCCCATGCTAATTTTTCCCCTACTCACACTTTCTTGTCAACTGTTGGAAATGGGCCATCCTGATTATCACTACAAAAGTTTTTCTCCTGCTGATAATCGCCCACTTTAACTGATTATTTTCGTTATAGTTAGTATGGCAACACCCATTTTTTCATGTCCTCTGTGTGTATATATATATCTTCCTACTGTATTTTCCACTCCATGCATTCGATGAAGTGGGTTTTAGCCCACGAAAGCTTATGCTCAAATAAATTTGTTAGTCTCTAAGGTGCCACAAGTACTCCTCGTTCTTTTTATTATTTAATAGATGAATGTATCTGTAATGTACCCCACAAGCTACATTTACTCCATAGCTTTTCTGAAGCACCCAATTGTATTGTTTTTTCCCCCCAACACAATGAGTCTGAATCAGCAGCAAATGTCAGCAGTTGTTTGCTGGCCCAAACAAGCCAAAAATAACTAGGGCCAGATCCTCATCTGTTCTAAATCATGGATTCACATCCACTGAGGATCTGGCCCCTGGAGTTCTAGAGAGAAAGATCTCTCTGGGTTTGGGTCTGGTTTGGATTTCAGGCAATGAGAATTTGCTTTGGCTCCTTTACATTTCAGTATGCCTGGTCCCATGCATAAAAACCCTGGAAGGACAAACCAAACACACTGGGCTCTAGAGCCCAGCTGGGATGGCAGTCACAGACTCCCTTCCCATCTATTCACAAAAGGGATCAGCAACAGGGGATAATACCTGAACTGGAACTCTACCCCCTGGAAATCCAGCCTCCAGGGATCTTTGAAGTAGGAGAGGGCAAATATCTTGTAGCAAGTTTGGGAACAGAGCTGTAAGAATCATATTTCTCATAAAGCTGCATTCTAGTTATGTACAAAATTTAGGCACACTGTAAAATTAAAGCTGCTTCAGAGATACTTTGAAATAATGTTCTATATGGTCTAAAACACAACTTCTCCTGCAGAATTCCTTAACAATGGCATTGGCATTTGTAACAGTGATTTTCAAACATTTGGCAAAGACCAATAAGCTTGGAACATTTTTTTGCTGGTCAGTCCACTGATAAACAAAACAGAGTGCAGCATTGAAAAGCTTATTTCATCAGCCCTGTTTTTAAAACAGTTTCAATCTAAGTTCTATTGTTCAGTTTTGCTTTGTGATGGTCATGTAAATTACCCCTGATTATGATCAATTACCTCAGTAGATTCATCCTATTATCTCTGGAGCCAGCATTACTGACTCAGAAAATATCCTGCACACGTTAACTGAAGAACTTTCCTCATTTGTATCTAACTTTCCTTTAGAGCTGTATAAATCACAGTTTTAATCTTACTAAAATATGAGAGAAAAATCTAGTTGAAAGATGCCTTGTTTCTTTCATTGTATTGGGAAAATATATCTTCAAGAGTGTAGCATGTGCAGTCACATCTCTCTTAGCCATGGCTGTGCTGCATACCAAAGCCTGATGGCACTTGTCATCTGTTGCTGTAGCTATTTGCCTCAGTGGCCAATATTTCTACATCCTTTTGATCTAAATCTCCAGACACAGAATAAGTTGTTGCTCCATTTGTCCAGATCTGCTGTTTTGTGTCAGTATCTCTGGTAAGTGACCTCAGCTGTGTCCTTTTGATTTTCTTTGCTAGTCTAGCAAAGCACAGTAATGTTGAACTGAATATCATAGAAAATCCACACAGAATGAATGATGCAGTGTAGCTGCCGGTTGTATCCACCAGCCAACCTATTGGAAAACAAATAATTTTTAAGGTCTTTAATAGTTTACAAACTCCTTGTACGGTACAGCATTCGTACTGCAGTTTATCACATACAACAGTGATTAAGTGACAGGCATATATAGCTGACACATCAGTTAAAATACAGTTTGCCTCCAGGGAAAGAAAACAAATATCTTACATAATGATCTCATCACACTTAGCTCAAGTTTTTAGAAGCTTTTGTTCAGAACATAACCCCATCACAAAAGGACACTGTAGTTTTCCCTACAGTCCTATATAAACATCCTCTAAAAGCATTGATTTAGCTGACAGTCTGAAAATGTGCTCAGAGCCATCATGGGAGTAAATGCTATTCTGTGCATGAGTTCCCCACCCAGAAACTTTGTCTGGGCTTGTGTGTCACTTGAAATGTTCAATTCATATTTTTGCTGTGACAAATCAAATTAAAAAGCATCAAAAGCAGAGGTGAATTTGAACTTGGAGTGAACTGCAAATACAAAATGAAAGACATATATATATATACTATGGCTATTCAAGAAAGGCATTATGAATCGCTGATCTTCCCACATCACTCAAAATGGATACAAATCCTTTCTGTGGAATGATCAGGACATCATTGTCCTAATCCCTACTTCATTTTTCAAGCCAGAAATTTAAACTAAACTGGCAAGAGATATGGTGTTCAGATATCCTGGTGATGATGATGGCTACTTAAGAACCTGAATAGAATTGAATAGACTATTGCCAGCCCACACTAAAGAAATTCAACAGTAAACCCCACTGCCTAATCCATGCCACATTTCTGAAATGAATGGATAAAGCTCTCTGGATCCTAAAGTCTATAAAAGAACATCCTTTGATTAAAACTCAAGGGTTATTTAATTTCACAGCAAAAGATACATTTTTGCACTTTTTATATTGCTGAACTACATGAAACAATTAAATAACAATGTGCTGCATTATTTCATTGTATGCCCCTGAATTTCCATTTGTTTTTAGTGTGCCGAATTCACTCCATCAAAATAGGGCTTAAGTGGGACCCAAGTGGTGTGTAGGTCATGCACTGGCCCTCTGCTCAGGGCTCAAATGGACTCAAATACTGTTTGTTTATTTTCCTTTCTCTTTTCCATCACTTAGTGCTAAGGCCCACATGAATTTTACATAGCATTTAGAAAACAACTAATCCACAGGGATCTTTTCCTCACCAACACAATGAAAACATCAAAGAGAGGTTACTTTGATCAGTCACAAGGGAAGAACACATCGGGACTGTTAATATTTGAAAATGTTATAAAAATACACAAACTGAAAAGCAAAGCCACACTAAGGTGTTTTCTCTTAACTACCATGGGCGGTGCATATCATAGGCTGGGGAAGGCTATGCCTCCCCAAATAGCCCCGTGTGGCCCTGCCCACGCTCCGCCCTGAGGCTCCCTTCTGCTAGCGAGTTGACCCTAGCTCAGGCAGGCTGCTCCTCTTCCGGAAAGCCTGCTGTGGCTGTGGCTAGGGCAGCCGGCCTGTGGCCGGGACTTGGGGTGGCTGGAGCCACCCAGCACAGGGGGACCCACAGCTCTGGGGCTGTACCACCCGGTGCTCCGGGGTGGGGGCCACACTGCCTGGCACTCCAGGGTTGGGGCCACACCGCCCAGCGCTGGGACTGCTTGTCGGTGCTTTGGGCAGGGGGGGAGCACACCGCCCGCCTGGCACTCTGGGGTTGGGGGTGCTCAGGCTACCGGGGCAGGGGGGGTGGGGCTTCAGATGGAAGGGGCGGGCTGGGCCAGGGGCTAGCCTCCTTGAGCCCATGGCTCACCCACCGCCCATGTTAACTGCTAATCTCCTCTGTTCTCTTCTGGCTTTGTTACCTCTTTACAATATTGGAGGAGGACTTTTGTTTTTAATATGGGCCAGATGCTCTCCTCTGCTCCAAGTGTTTTCTTTTCTCACCAAAATTTGTCATGGGCGTCTGTGTGGCGGGAGGGTCCCAGAGCTTGGGTTGCAGCCTGAGTCTAAACATCTACACAGCAATTAAACAGTCTCTTAGTCTGAGCCCCACATGCCCAAATCAGCTGGCATGGGCCAGCCACGGGTTTTTAATTGCAGTGTAGAGGGCTATGTTGCCAGGGCTGAGGAGGGAATGCACCCTGCATGGATGTCCTGACCTCCACAGGATTCATATCAGGATTGTCTGTGGCTCTTCATACCATTTGGGTGAATGTGATTACATGATTCTAAGGAAAGGAAGGAGGGAGAGCAGCAGAATAAGGACAATGGACTCCACAAAAGCAGACTTTAACAAACTCAGAGAACTGATAGGTAAGGTCCCATGGGAAGAAAATCTAAGTGGAAAAGGAGTTCAGGAAAGCTGGCAGTTTCTCAAAGGCACAACAGCTAACTATCCCAATGTGAAGGAAAGACAGCAAAAGGCCAATGTGGTTCTATCAGGAGCTCTTCAGTGACCTGAATACCAAATAGGTATCCTACTAAAAGTGGAAACAGACAACTTGCTAAGGAGGAATATGAAAGAATAGCACAAGCATGTAGGGACTAAATCAGGAAAGCTAAGGTACAAAATGAGTTACATCTAGCGAGGGACATAAAAGGCAATGGAAAGAGGTTCTATAAATGGATGTAAGCAGAGTCAGGATGAGCTCTACCCTGACATCTGGTGGTGAATTATGGCGAGTGTGGAAAAGAACTCCAGGGGCTGATCTTGTTTGCATAGGCACACCCACCCGCCTGGCATGAGACAACAGCAACTGATAGTGGTTACTTTGGATGGGGTGGGATCCCCAGTTTCTCTGTTATTGGGGCAGGAGGAATAAAGTGTTTTTACCCTGATTATGTGAATCAAGGACAATGAAACTGTTTTATGACAGAGGATCTCACCATCACCTAAGTAGCACTTGCTAGACAAGGGACATGGGTTCCACAACCCAATGAATTGAGAGAGAGAGAGGATGGGGACAGGCATTTATACCTGATGGTATGGGCCCCTTTTGAGGGCCTGAAACACCAATTGCACCATCTCCTCTCTCCACTGTTGAATGTCAGAGCTAACTTTGATTCCATTAGAAGGCTAGTTACAGGCTGCTGAGCTGAATTCACTTTGGGCCAATGGTGCACCAGCACTGGGGCTCCCCCACTAAGAGCTGAAATCACAAAAAAGCTAAAGTTACTAAGAGCTGAGATCACTGAGTGCTGTGTTAACTAGTGGGGGAGCCTGAAGCTATATTGCTAAGCGGCTGGAGGAGGAGCAGCGAGCGGCGCGGAGCCTTGTGGGGATGGTTGGAATGGCCCAAGGAACGGCAAGCGGAGCTGTTTGCGGGGACGGCTGGAGCGGCTCACAGGTCGGGGAGCGGAGCGGAGCAGCTCGTAGAGGAGAGCAGTTTGTGGGACGGCAGGAAGTGGACTGGCTCGTGGTGAAGGCTGCGGCAGAACCCCACGGAGAGACGGCCGGTCGGCCTCGGATCACCTAAGGCACCCAGGTAGTGGTATGTAATTGTCCCAGGTCACTGGGTGGGGGCTCGAGCCGGTTTTGCATCACGTTATTGAAACGGAACCCCTAGATACAGAACCCGGCCCTTGTTGCTGCCAACTTAGATGGGCAGAAGGGTTACATATATTAGGAACAAGAAAAAGATGAACGAAAGTATAGGTTCTCTACTTAATGGGGAAGGTGAGCTAATAATAGGTGACTTCAAGAAGGCTGATATGTTTAATGCCTATTTTGCTTCAGTCTTCACTAAAAAGGCAAACTGTGACCAGATACTTAACACAATAAATATTAACAAACAGGTGGAAGGAACACAAAGTAAAACAGACTAAATCATGCCAAATCAACCTAATTTCCTTCTTTGATGGGGCTAATGGCTTAATGGATAGGGGGGGAAGCTGTAGGTGTGATATATGTTGATTTTAGCACGGCTTTTGACATAGTCCCACATGACATTCTCATAAGAAAACTAGGGATATGTGGTCTAGATTAAATTAAAGGTTAAAGAACATTTAGATTTAGATTTGGCTAAATGTAAATGAATACATCTAGGAACAAAGAATTTAGGCCGTACTTACATGAAGGGGGAGTCTATCCTGGGAAACCGTGACTCTGAAAAAAATTATCAGAGGTGCAGCCGTGTTAGTCTGGATCTGTAAAAAGCAACAAAGAGTCCTGTGGCACCTTAAAGACTAACAGATGTATTGGAGCATAAGCTTTCGTGGGTGAATGCCCACTTTGTCTGGCATGCGTCTGACGAAGTGGGCATTCACCCACGAAAGCTTATGCTCCAATACATCTGTTAGTCTTTAAGATGCCACAGGACTCTTTGTTGCTTTTGAAAAAAAATTGGAGCTCATGGTAGATAATCAGCTGAACATGAACTCCCTGAGTGATGTTGTAACCAAAAGGACTAATGCAATCCTTGGGTGCAGAAACAGAGGAATCTCGAGTAGTAGTGGAGAGGTTATTTTACCTCTGTATTTGGCACTGGTGCAACCACAACTGGAATATTGTGTCCAATTCTGGTGTCCACAATTCAAGAAAGATATTGATAAACTGGAGAGGGATCAGAGAAGAGCCATGAGAATGATTAACAGATTAGAAAACTTGCTTTATAGAGACAGATTCAAGAAGCTCTATCTATTTAGCTTAACAAAAAGAAGGTTAAGGGTTGACTTGATTATAGTTTACAAGTACTTACACATGGAGACAAATATTTGATAATGGGTTCTTCAGTCCAAGAGAAAAAAATATAACAGGATCCAATGGCTGGAAGTTGACAATAGACATAGTCAGACAGGAAGTAATTTTTTAATGCTAAGAGTAATTAATCACTGGAACAATTTATTAAGTGTTGTGGCAGATGCTCCACCCCTGGCAATTTTAAAATCAAGATTGGATGTTTTTTCTAAAAGATATGAAAATTCTAGGAATTATTTTGGGGAAATTCTATGGTTTCTGTTATACAGGAGATCAGACTAGATAATTATAATGGTCCCTTCTGGCCTTAGAATCTACAAATCTAGATAAATTAGATATTTTCAAGTCAGCAGGGCCTGATGAAATTCATCCTAGGGTACTTAAGGAACCATCTGAAACAATCTCAGAACCATTAGCAATTATCATTGAGAACTCATGGAGGATGGGTGAGGTCACAGAAGACTGGGGAAGGGCAGACATAGTACCTATCTTTTTAAAAAGAGAACAAAGAGGACCTGGGGAATTATAAGTACCCAGAAAGACACTAGAACAAATTATGAAACAATCAATTTGCAAGCACCTAAAGGATAACAGGATTATAAGGAATAGCCAACAGGAATTTGTCAAGACTAAATCATGCCAAATCAACCTAATTTCCTTTGTTGGCAGGGCTAATGGACGGGGGGGGGGGAAGCTGTAGGTGTGATATATGTTGATTTTAGCACGGCTTTTGACATAGTCCCGCATGACATTCTCATAAGAAAACTAGGGATATGTGGTCTAGATTAAATTACTATAAAGTGGGTGCAAAACTGGCTGAAAGACCATAATCAAAGAGTAGTTATAAATGGTTCTTGTCAAACTAGTGGGGTACTTGTCCTGTGTCCAATACTATTAAATATTTTCATAGACTGGAATTGAAACTACGTTGACAAATTGGAGAACTGGTCTGGTTTCAACAAGATTAAAGCCAATAAAGACAAGCGCAAAATACTACACTTAAGAAGGAAAAATCAAAGGCACAGCTACAAAGTAGGGAATAACTGGCTAGGCACTAATACTGCTGGAAAGGATCTGAGGGTTACAGTGGATGACAAATTGAATGAGAGTCAACAATGTTTTGCATTTGTGAAAAAGGCTAATATGATCCTGGGGTGTATTAACAGGAGTGTTGTATGTAAGACACAGGAGATAAATGTCCTGCTCTATTCAGCACTGGTAAGCCCTCAGCTGGAGTACTGTGTCCAGCCATGTGCCACATTTTAAGAAAATGTGGAGAAATTGGAGTAAGTCCAGAGGTGAGCAACAAAAATGATAAAAGTTTTAAAGAACCAGACCTGCAAGGAAAGGTTTAAAAAGCTGGGCATGTTTAGTTTTGAGGGGGGGGGGGGAAAGACGGGGGGTGGTCCTGATACCAGTCCTCAAATATGTTAAGGGCTTTATAAAGAGGACAGTGATCAATTGTTCTCCATGTCCACTGAGGGTAGAACCAAAAGTAATGGGCTAAATCTACAGCAAGGGAGATTTAGATTAAAGATTAGGAAAAATTTTCTAACTATATGGATAGTTAAGCACTGGAAAAGGCTTCCAAGGGAGGTTGTAGAATAATCCCCATGATAGTAAGTTTTAAGAACAGGTTGGTCAAACACCTGTCAGGGATGATCTAGGTTTACATGGTCCTGCCTCAGCAAAGGGGGCTGGACTAGATGACCTCGGGAGGTCCCTTCCAACCCTACAGTTCTGATTTTAGGCTCTGTATTTTCACCCTTTAATGTGTTTTTCCACAAAAGTGGGTAATTTTGATGGCTGTAAGTTAGAGATGGGCAACATTTACCAGAACTTGATTTTTCAATGACATTTTTCATCAGTGTTTGAAATTTCTATGAAACATATGGAACAAAATTTCTGCACAAAATTACTTCCCATGTCTGACCAGCTCTAGATAAATAAATCATTCTGCTTTCAGAAGGTAAATCCGGAGTAACAGTATAAACAGTACAGTAGAGTCATCTGTGAACTGACCTGCAATGGGTGGACTCACTAGATAAGGGAGTGCATGAAGAAAATACATTACGCCTAGGGCTGATGATAAGGAAGCAGTTCCCACTACATCTGCTGTCACGACAGGGATCAGTGTAACGTAGGCTCCATCAAAATACCCAAAGGTAAATGAGAATGGCACAAGCAAAGGGAAACTTTGGAGAACGGGAAGGAAGAGACAACAGAGGCCATCCATTCCCACAGCAAAGAGGTAGCAAACATAGCGGTACTTCTTCAGACACCTGCAGATTTTAAAAAGAGGAAGGATAAGTCAATCATGTGTACTTCCTCTTTGTTTCTGTCCACTTCCAGACCTATTAATTTACCACATGCAATTAACATATGGTTGTGTCCTGGGATATTTTCTGTGTTAACCTGTTCCCTGTCTTTTCTATGCTGCACAGTTTTAATGTCTGGCTTAATACACAGCTTTCCAAGTGCAAAACCCAGCCAGTGAGGGCTCTAACACTGTGCTTGATTGACAAACCTGGATAGTGAAGTTCTCTATCTATCCATAGAACACACAGTAAGGACAGCAGTGCAAGCTTCCCTACACTATGCATGTGCCTCAGTTTTCTTGGGGACCACCCTGGGTGAGGTGAGGGTAGTTCAACCTCCAGGCCCATTCAACCCTTGGTCTCTGTTTTAAAACTTTGTCTGAATAACATATACAGTAACTCCTCACTTAAAGTCGTCCCGGTTAACGTTGTTTCGTTGTTACGTTGCTGATCAATTAGAGAACATGCTCGTTTAAAGTTGCCCAATGCTCCCTTATTACGTTGTTTGGCAGCCGCTTGCTTTGTCCACTGCTTGCAGGAAGAGCAGCCCGTTGCAGCTGGCTGGTGGGGGCTTGGAACCAGGGTGGACCGGCAGCCCCCCTATCAGTTCCCCACTCCACTAAGTTCCCTGTGCAGCAGCCACCCAGCAGGCTATCAATTGCCGGAAGTTCAGCTGTCCCTCCCCCCACTGCCATGTACGGCTCCTGCCCTCTGCCTTGGAGCTGCTCCCGGGAATCTCCTGCTTGCTGTGCGGGGGGAGGGGGGAAGAGGGGTGCTAATGTCAGGGTGTCCCCCTCCCCCCTGGTTCTTTCCCCCGCTTACCACATCTCCATAGAGCGGGGGGGGGGGCGCAACACAACAGGGCTCAGGACAGAGGGAGCTTGCTAACATCAACTGCTGTCTCAACTTGCTGATCTACTTAAAAAGGCAATGTACTTGGGGGTCAGCGTACTTAAAGGGGCAATGCGCATCTCTCTCACACACAGGGTGTGTGTCTCTGTCTGCCATTCTGTCTCCCATCCCTCCATTTGTGCTGCCTTGTCGAGTGTGAGGCTACATTAACAACAATGTGTTAACCCTTGAGGGCTCAGCCGAGTGCTAGTTCATCATTCAGCACTAAGACATTCCCTGGGAAATATTCCACCACCTCAACCAAGCTTCACAATCATCATTGCTGTGTACAGTATTAAATTGTTTGTTTAAAACGTATACTGTGTGCGTGTATATATATATATATATATACACACACACATATATATATATATATATATATACACACACACACATATATATATATATATATATACACGCACACAGTATAAGTGTATACACACACACACAGTATATATATATATATATATAGTCTTTTGTCTGGTGAAAATTTTTTCCCTGGAACCTAACCCCCCGCCCCCATTTACATTAATTCTTATGGGGAAATTGGATTCGCTTAATATCGTTTCGCTTAAAGTTGCATTTTTCAGGAACATAACTACAATGTTAAGCAAGGAGTTACTGTACTCTTCTGTATTTATATCTAAGCTCACTAAGACTGTTCCTAATATTTTGCAAAAATAAGATAAATGACCTTATTCCCTCTTCTCACTTTTACTGGTGTAAATCAGTACTGATGCAATGAAATTAAAAGTGGTGTAAGTGAGAGAAGAATCAAATCCACAATTCGCATTGACTCAAATATCCAGTGTCCTGAATAAGTATGATGACTGAAAGAATAAGCATGAAGACCTTTAGAATAGCCTACTGCCACACTCACCTGATCTTCGCCACCAGTATTATAGACATTGCATACAACAAAATGTCACGATGGAGTAAAGGTAGCAAAACACGGCTAAGCACTAAAACCTCAGGAAATGCAGAAGTTAGGATTCACATACAACCTTAACTCTGCCCGTTTGTGTTTATGCATTACAATACAGTGCCAGATCTTTCATCCCTTTTGTGCCACGACAGCAGCACAAATGAGATAGAAAGGCAGAAGTAGTAGATCACATCCTCTACAGAGCTGGCACAGAAGGTAATGCTTACTATACACTGAACGCTGAGCTACATTTACACTATAGACAAGAGCAACTTTGGACAAATGTTATTCATTTCTAAAAATGAAAATTAGAAGTATAAGTTAATTCAAAGATGAAAACTAAGGTAAAAAATGAGCATTTCTGAAAGTTGTATAAATACCATAAATTGAGCTGATCTATTGGAAAAATAATGCAAGCCATTGTAATGTCCTCAAAATGTACGTTAGCGAGCATTACACCTAGCTATCCCACATGAAAAGGCTTATAACTAGTTTGCGGTCTGTCATTACCTTCTGTCTGTCAACCATCCAAAGGTGATATTACCAACGATATCGATGACACCAAGTATGGACATAAGGAAGGCAGCCTGCTGATGACTCACACCAACATTCAAAGCATAAGGCACTAGGTAGACAAAAAGAGGGCTACAGCCATATGCCATAAATAAAATAGACACTGCTAGCACCATGAAGTCTGGCATCAGTAAGAAGTTGTATTCTTGCCAGGAGCAGCAGCATAGACATTCATGGGACCATGCTTTGATTAAAGGTGAACAGATAGACAACCGCTTTAAGTCTTGCTTCTGTGCTTCTGAGACATACTCCTGTTCAAGAAACTCAGGAGGGTGTTTATGGTCCTCCTTAAGAGTAATAGGCCTCATCAGGGCACCACAGACACAGAGATTTAAAACAAAACCGCCCAGGATGAGTAAGGCTCCACGCCAGGAAAATTGTTCAATCAAGAATTGGACCACAGGGGCCAGAATGAAGGTACCGATTCCGCTCCCTGACATGGCTATCCCATAAGCCAGTGCTTTCTTTTTGTTGAAATATTTGCCCACCATTGCTATGGCTGGAGAATAACAAAGTGCAAATCCAAGTCCTAGGGAAAAAAGCAGAATGAAGGTTGTTTAATACTGAATATAAGTAACAGGATACATTAAATTAAACCAAGTAACCCACTCCCATCAGCACTAATAATGAAGAGGCCCTTTGTGGATTATCACATTTCACAATTTAGTGAGTATGAGATAAAAACATGAAGAAAAAAACAGGGATACCGAGTCAAACAAATATAGTTGACTCTCACTAAACTGTACCAATGCAGAGGCTCAGTGAGGATTGATGAGCTTTGCGTATGAACATGTACTCAGGCTAGATAGGAGCACAGCATCATTGGCCAGTTATTAGTAGCCTGGCCCTGTACCCAGGCATCACTGAGTGCCAGGGGATGGAGGGACCTCCCATTTAGATTGTCGGATCATTGCATCAGGCACATTGGTCCTACGATCATTGCTCGGTGTTACACTCAGCTACAAACCCAAATATCTATTTTCAGGGCAGATTTGTCTGTTTGCAGATCTCTGAAGGGTGGCATAGGGAATTTCTCTCTACTGTAAAATGTCCTACAAGAAACTTTCTTTGACAAGATGAAGAAATTCTGCATTTCTACTGGCTGGAGTTTCTGTGCAGTTTTAAATCCCCTGGGAAAGTCCTTATTCAAGGTGCTGTGACCACTTTCAGAACCGAGGTTAAAAAGGCTCAGAACAAGATGCTATTCCTATTTAGTAGATTAATTAGATTCATCTGGGCAGGGAACAATTTCATGGATTTTGCTACAGCGCTTCAAGGACAGATGCACAAGAATCAGACATTCGCATCAGTGCTGGCATTTCTGCAGGGATTTCTGAATCAGACACAGAAACTTATTCCAGGCTGGCATTTTGAAATAAATGGCACCCTCAGTTACACAGGTACCTCTCCCATTGCCTTTGGCAGAAAGCACAAGCTTGGGAGACTCTCAGGATGTAGCAGGCTATCAGTGTTGGCCTGAAACACTCCATCCTGCTAACAGGTGCTGACTCTGCTGGGAGAGGGCTGAATGGATTAAATCAGGGGTCGGCAACGTTTGGCACATGGCTCGCCAGGGTAAGCACCCTGGCGGGCTGGGCCAGTTTATTTACCTGCTGAAGCGGCAGGTTCGGCCGATCGCAGCCCCCACTCGCCGCAGTTCGCCGTCCCGGGCCAATGGGGGCGGCGAGAAGCGGCGCGGGTGAGGGATGTGCTGTCCACGGCTTCCCACCACCCCCATTGGCCCGGGACGGCGAACCGCAGCCAGTGGGGGCCGCGATCGGCTGAACCTGCCGCGTCAGCAGGTAAATAAACTGGCCTGGCCCGCCAGGGTGCTTACCCTGGCGAGCCGCGTGCCAAACGTTGCCGACCCCTGGATTAAATTGACACACTGAGACTAGCAGCTTGTTATCTCACCCAGACATAAAAGAGATGTCCTGGGTGTCTTGAGGCAGGACCTGTGACTTTTGGGGGGAAGGTTTGAACGGAACTTTATGTTCTCTCATTGTTTATTTCTTTGTGAAGAAAGCCAAACCCCAGAAAGGGCAGTGAATTTTGACACTACAAAGCTAGTGTTGTTCTCAACTGCCCTCTAGATTACAGGTCAGCTCACTGCATCAGTACTACCAGCCTTTTACTATTAGTTCATTTCTTCCCTACTCACTCCCTGCAGACTAAATTCACTGCTTGTGAAATGGACTGTCTACAACTTAATGTACACTGCTTCATTGCTTCTCTTCTTCAATATTCATAACCGCTCTCATAAAGGAAGCCTCAGTGTCGTAGGAGGATATGTGACATGGCGCTGTGGGTTACAAGGGACCTTTTTATTTGTTACAAACACATTGGACAAGGATTAACATTGTAATGCAGGAGCAACACACACTGTAACAAGGAATTTTTTTTTCTTAGCAAATAAGCTGTTGGCAGCACACAAAGTATAGTAATTCTACCAACTTGCTACTCAACGGCAGGGGACCAAGTACAAGGCTTATATCACCGTGGCTACCGTGGCAGTTTTAATGAGGCAGGAATTTCAGTATAACTATTGCAACCTCTCCCTTTCTTTAGTGTACAAGCAACTATACAAAAACAGGACAGACTAAGGGTATTCTTTTAACACAGTGGCTGAACTCAAAGGGAGGATGCATTAGGATAATGCATTCAACAGAGGATTTGTGCTTCTTAACTGAATGTAGAGCAGGCAGAAATAAGCCATGCAATGGTGACTTAAGAAACTGATGCAATGACTCTCTCTCATTTATTTATTAATCATTTACCTTGATTTAAATCATTTAAAAAATCACCAATGCAAAGCTTTGTCTGCCTTGACCTATAATTTATATTACAACAAAACTCCGAAAGCATTACACCAAAAGGAACCCTGCCAGCCAGTAACCTACCAACAAACAAACAAGCAAACAATCCTCTTTCCCACCCTCTTATCATCTGAGAAGTTTACCCTCAGCCACACAACTGTTGAACAGATGACTTTTGCTGTGTGCTAGGCCGGTCACCAAAACTGGGGTATTTCAGATCAGGAGCAAATACCAGAGGCCTGGAGCCCTCCCACATAATGCTCTGCAGGCTGGTCATTCTTTCATAACAAGGGGGTTCCAGCTTGCGAGCCTCTGCTGACTGCAGCTGGGGCAGTGTCAGTGGGACAGTGGTGGACCCTCTAATGTTAAGGTAATGGCTGGGGCAAACATTATGAATCCCTCCTACCTGTAAGCACGCCTAGTGAAAAGTAGAGGTGTTCCAGGCTTGTGGCAAATGAACTCAGGATCAGTCCAGCAGATGCGAGCAGTCCTCCAAGCATGATGCCCACTTGACACGATAGATGGTTACTGATAAAACTTCCAAGTGGGGCTTCAAAAATAATGAATGCAGTTAGTGAATGAATGCAGTGTGCACTCACCTGCACTTCACCGCCACAGTCAAGGCTTGGGAACAAAAATCAGCACCAAAGCCAGACAAACACCAATCTGCTGCTGCAGCTAATTGGAGTGACATTTCAGATTCACATACATTACGTCACGGTGTTTGTGACCTCCTCAAAAACCCTTTCAGAATGGCTGTTTTCTATTTTCCATAAAATCAGGTCAATGGCTATTTTAAATCAGGCAATACCACTATAAGACAAAGCTGTTTTTCCATTAATGAAGGCAAAGCCAATGACTAGGTTAGGAGCATTTTGTTCATTACCCTATCATTACAGCAGCAATAAACCTGCTACCTCTGGAATTTGTACTGCTACTCTATGAAAAGATGGCCCTTCTGCCTCATCACTGCAAAGCTTAGAACCTATAAGTTGTAAAAATGATCTCCCTCTCTGGTAGGAATAGGCTGACCCAGCAATATTCAAAGTTAAAATCCCTGCACACACAAAGAGCAGTGTGGAGCGTCAAAGTCCAGTTTCACCCACGGGAAGTACAAATCCTAGAAACCTTTGTGCTCTTCTCTCTGCCTATTTAAAATTCCCTTAAAGTTTCAGGTGGAAAACTTTGTCCCCACATCTTCGCCTATGAGATGTGGTGTAGTTGGTGCAGAGGTGTCTGGCTACATTTTAGGCCTCAATCCTGGAATGCAATGAATATGGGCAGACCACTTTACCTGCAATATGATGTGTGCAGGATCAGAACCTAAGTTTGCACAGTACTTTGCAGATCTTTAAATGATATCCATGAGAAGTTAAGTGTAACTCCAGTACAGAAAGGGTGTCCTAGGGCAGTGGTTTTCAAACTTGTTTTCTGGTGACCCAGTTGAAGAAAATTGGTGATGCCCGGAGCTGGGGGTGAGGTGTTTGGGGTGTGGGAGGTGCTCAGGGCTGGGGCAGAGGGTTGGGGTGCGGGGGTGAGGGCTGTGGGGTGGGGCTGGGAATGAGGGGTTCAGGGTGTGGGAGGGGGCTCTGGGCTGGAGTAGGGGGTTGGGGTGCGGGAGGGGGTCAGGACTCTGGGCTGGGGGTGCAGGCTCTGGAGTGGGGCTGGGGATGAGGAGTTTAGGGTGCAGGAGGGAGCTCTGGGTTTGGGGTGCAGGCTCTGGAGTGGGGCTGGGGATGAGGAGTTTAGGGTGCAGGAGGGGGCTCTGGGTTTGGGGAGGCTCAGGGCTGGGGAAGGGGTGTGGGGTCCAGGAGGGGCTCTGGCCTGGGGGTGCAGCTCTGGGGTGGGGCCAGGGATGAGGGGCTTGGGGTGCAGGAGGGGGCTCTGTGTTTGGGAGGGCTCAGGACTGGGGCAGGGGGTTGGGGTACGGGAGGGGATCAGGGCTCTGGGCTGGGGCTGCAGCCGGGGATGAGCAGTTTGGGGTGTAGGAGGGGGCTCCAGGTTTGAGGGCAGGGCTGGGGGCTGGGGTAGGGGATTGGAGCATGGGGTTGGGGTGTGGGCTTACCTCCGGCAGCTCCCAGTCAGTGATGCAGCTGGGGTGTACAGGCAGGCTTCCCGCCTGTCCTGGCACCGTGAACCACGCTGTGCCCCGGAAGCGGCCAGCCACAGGCCTGGCTCCTAGACGGAGGCACGCAAATGGCTCTGTGCAGCTCTTGCCTGCAGGCACCATCCCCTTCCCCCCCAGCTCCCATTGGCCGGTTCCCCGACAATGGGAGTGTAGAGCCGGTGCTCGGGGCGGAGGCAGCACATGGAGCCCTGTGGCCCCCTCGCCTAAGAGCCAGACCTGCTGCTGGCTGCTTCTGGGGCACAGCGCGATGTCAGAACAGATAGGAACTAGCCTGCCTTAGCCAGGCAGCACCACCAATGGGACTTTTAATGGCCTGGTCGGTGGTGCTGACCAGATCTGCCGCAACCCAGTGCCTTACATTCCGCGACCCAGTACTGGGTCGCAACCCACAGTTTGAAAACCACTGTCCTAGGGGATATTTCATAAAGAAAACACATAGGACATTTGCTCACAAAAAAGTTCAGTGAAGGGATGCGATGGTTGTGACTTGAACCAAAGGAACTAGGAAACACAGTCAAGTCTGAAATGTAACTGCAATATACTAGGTAAAACAAATCCTAGTGGAATGCCTCTTAAACCGTGACCTTTCCCATTAGGTTTTTTTCACAAAAACATTTCTTAAAACACACATCACTTGACAATAAAATGCTCTGTTTCTTTTCAGTATCAGACAAAATGGTACAAAAAAGCCCCCTCCTTGCCAAACTGTGCTGTGGGATACAGCTTGGACATACTACACCCATTTGGCTACAAAGCCAGGATGTGCTGGACAAAAGTCATTAGCCAGCCTGAAACCAGAAATTTTCTACACTGGCTCTGATGACTTGTGAATACACTAATATCAGGTGTCCCACAGAACTAAAGAACAAACCAATTTATTATTCAGAGAGTGCAATACCCACCACACAGCATTGTGGCACAGTCTGCAATGGAATGGATCCAAGCTGTTCGGGCATAATCCTGAGCAAAGTATGTCTGGAACTCCACAAAGAAAATTGAGATGCATCTAGGAAAGAAAACATGAATACTGATCTGTTAAATTCCAGGATAAAGGTTACCTGGTTTGGGTCTGTTCCAAATCCTATGAAAGTCAATGCAAAGATTCCTATTGACTTCTAAGGGAAATACATTGGGTCATTAAACATCTGCAAAATGGAGACTGAAATGAGAGACTCTCTCGATGTACAGGAAATAATGACAAATGAAAATGTGGCACATAGGATGGATAGTTCCTACAGTAGTTCATATGGCTGGTTTATATCTGTCTAATTGAATCAGAGAAGAACAAATGAGACAATGACAAATGAGTCACAGAATGGTCATCAAGTATGACCCTCGTAGTGGGATTAGACAGATCAGTTTAATCCGGCAAGGACAAGGAAGACAATTCTTTCCACAAGGAGAGCCAATCTTTAAAAGAGCAGACAATTATACTGACCTCTTTTATTTTAACCTCCCATAAACTATTATCCTAGTCCTACATTGTTGTTTCTCTCTTTAAGGACTAATATATATTAGTCAGATGACTTCTGGGCCATCAGAAGTCACTTAGGGCATGAAGAAGGCCCTGCCATCCCTGTGTATCATGTTGTTTTCCAGAGTGGCTATCTTGTTGTGTTTCTATAACTTCACTTTTTCACTAGGCTAGGTTGTTGGCCTATCATTCAACCTGTGATACTTCCCAGGGATACCCAGGGCCACAAGGCACTTCGCTACCACCAGCCCTTAGCATGAGGAAGCCTTGTCTGTGTCTGCCATATGTCAGCTCCCTGGCTGCATCAGCCACGGGCAACACAAAAACTCCCCTATGCAGGCCCTGCTCTCTCTACAAATTAGCGATAGGCACATTCCAACCCCCAAGCCCCCGCAAGCATCTCCCTGGAATGTTCAGCCCCTGGTCCACCAGACACTTGCAGTATTCACAGAATTGCTGCTTCCAAAGAAGGAGGACACCCCAGCTTACCAATTACATCTCAGATCAATGCTCTATTTAACACACAGCACTTGGTTATGTTTATAGTGAAAACAGTAAACGTTTATTTAATAAACTGTAGAGGTTCAAGTGATAACAAGTAGAAGTGATGGAAACAAATGGTTACATATTAATTAAAACCATAGCATGCATTCTAGAACTTAGACTTATTTTCAAATCTTAGAGCAATACTTATCCAAAATCCTTCCAGTGTATTACAACCAGGCTTGGCTGTGATCTTCCATTCATCAGACAAGTCAAGCTGCCTCCTCAGTGAAAGATCCAGGGTGTCTGTTTGCATTCCCAGATAGATCAGAACAATTCATTGCCCATATTTATACACAGGATACCACCTGCTGGTTGTTTCTTCCTGTATACTACTTTACTGTAGACTTTGCCGTTTCTTAATCAGCATCTGGCTCAGTATGCAAATTGGCCTCCGTTGAGACACACACAATACACAACGACCAGGCAGGGAGATAAGCGTCTGTTACCCCCTTCCTGAAAGGAAGCCATCCAAGACATGTCACCTCCTGGTTATCTGCCTTAAGAATCTCATTTTCAGTATAGACATAACTTCTTAAATATTATCTGTGCATACAATTTGCAGTGATTATGATGGACCAGTGGGCTACTGGTTCTCAGTAAGGACTTTATATGCCAACCTTTACTGAATTATTAGGCATATATTTGACCTGGCAATCCCCGTAAAACTCTTTGCACCCCTTGTGCTCTCAGTCAGTTGGCACCAAGACATTTCTCAAGGATAGGATGTTGGCCTGTCATTCTCCCCCACAACCTGGAGGACCTAGGGACTGCTTTTTTCTCTGGCCCCTATCCTTTGACCTGTCCAGTTTGGGTGGCCCCGCCAGAAGTTTAAAATGCTGCCGGCATAGCTCTCAGGGTCATTGGAATGCAGAGGCCTTCCCATCGCTTCCCACCACATCAAGGATACTCTTCTCCTTCCCTGGGGACTGCACCTGAATGTGGTGGGAATGTTTGCATATGACCCTGAGAGCTATGCCAGAGGGAGCTTTAACTCCTGGCAAGGCCACCCAAGCAGGACAGGTCAACGGGTAGGGAGGGACCAGATGAAAAGTAGTCTACGGTCCTCCAGGCTGCGGGGGGTTGGGGGCTGTGGGAAGAAGGGGTTGAGCAGTAAGCCAACAACCTATCCTTGTAAAAAAGTGAAGTTATAGAAACACAACAAGATAGCCACTCCGGCAAACAACATGATAGACAGGGATGGCAGAATCTTCCCTGTGCCCTAAGTGACTTCTGATAGCAGAAGAAGGATTCCAATTCATGTTTACAGAGACATATAGATATACAGACCTACACACAAAATGCTATTCCGTTATGTAAAGGTTGGAACAAACTCACAGTAATCAAGGAATCCTGTGCCCATATGCCTGCAGACAGCAGCATACACTGTAACTGAACAAAAGATCCAAAATGCTGGCTGATTTAACAGTACAGACTCTGAATGGCTCTTCACATACAGAGACTGATTCTGAGACCAGCCCTCCCTTTTTGTGGCTGTAAATACTCGTGGATGCATTGTGAACACAAAGACAGGAGGCCATCTGTTTCAAATCTGGCCAATAAGGTAGAATGTTGAAGTACAAATAGTAAGCAAATCTCCCCCCCCGCGCACACACACACACACCCTGTCTATATTGATGCCAATTAATGTTAGACTTATTAATACTATTTATTTAGGTACCTCCTATTGCAGATCAAATAACACAACCCCTGCTCTGACAAGCTTATGAAGTATGGCATCAATGAGACTCATGTGCATAAAGTTAAGTTGTGTGCATGACTGTCTGGAGGATGGGGCATAGGCTCTGACCCCACAACGAGTTCAGTGTGGACAGAGCCAACACCCCACTGATTTCATTAGCCCGAGTTGCAATAGAATAGATACAAAAACAACAAGAGTCCGGTGGCACCTTAAAGACTAACAGATTTATTTGGGCATAAGCTTTTGTGGGTAAAAAACCCCACTTCTTCAGGTGCAGAAGTGGGATTTTTGCCCACGAAAGCTTATGCCCAAATAAATCTTAGTCTTTAAGGTGACACTGGACTCCTTGTTATTTTTGTGGATACAGACTAACACGGCCACCCCCTGATACTTGAGAATATATACAGACATTCTTCTTCTTTCCTGAATCCACAACATCAAAGTGCAGGGTGTATCTGCCATCTTTCCATATCACATGAATGAACAAAATTGACCTTTAGGATAAAATGCATTTATGTACTACTAGGAACATGTTACTAAAGAAAAACAATAAGAGTTTTGTTGGAATGAAAGCATCGGTAAGGATGAGAGGCACAGTGTAATTCTCAAATATAGTCTGGTAAAGTAGACCCTTTCATCAGGTCTTCTGGCTGTATCTATGTCTGATCTCAAATTCACCATGGAATTCCACGGTCTCCTTCACTGCTCATGTGGCACCATACCACTATTTAGTGGTGTTTTTTGATACTTTAAAATAAAATATCCACACATCCAATATCTGATTGAGAAATAGGAATATTTCAAGTTTGCTAAATAAGCAAGGGATTGTTGGGTGGTCTTCCTGTTCTGTCCCCAATCAATCAACTGTCTCTCAGTTCAAAGCTAGATTCCAGATGCATCTGTTCTAGGAACTATAGCATCAATTATATCAGTTCTATAATGCAAATCAATGTATTTCACATGCAAAAAAGCAAACGTTATGGGGACAAAACTGCCTTTAGAAAAACTTGTAGTGTTAGTATGTAGTTCATGTAACTGTAGTAATATGGTAGCACTAGATCAACATTTACATGGTTATAGACAAGTGTTTATGAGACTTACCACACAATTCCTTCATCAAATCTGGCAGCTTTATTTAAAAAGAAATACATTATGTAGGTAAGAAGAGTTGTAATTGTATCGTGTTGCCAGTTCAAATGAGACCCTTGGCTCCAATGCCCCTCACATACTGTGCTGCCTGTCTCTGATATCCCTCATACAGTTTACATGTTCATATTAACATAGACCATCCTCCCATGTATAGTAAAAATAAAACACAGCAACACCAGCAGAAGGAACCTTCTTGTCCCCAAATGTATAGATGAGCTTTTCAGAGTATGTTAGCCTATTTTCTCTCCTTCTATTTTTGAGGAATACAGCAACAAATATTCCCTGTATAGTTAGGATACTTGAGGTATATATGGTGAAGGGCCTCTTTAGGTCACAGCTCTCATGCAGGATGGCACCTGAAATGCTTGTAGAGAGCAAAGAGATTACACAACAGCTCGATCGGATATACCCAAGAGTCAAACAAATCCACAGGAACTGGCCAAAACAAATCACAGGAAGGTCAGAGAGGGACACAGGGCCTGGAAAGACCCTGACTGCCTCCTCTAGTCCCCACTGAACAACTACAGCATGAAGTAACTCTGATAGTGCAGAATAGTAAGGGTGATGATAGGAGTTCTTGGACAGGGCATAACAGCTGTCATCGGGGACTAAGCAGGACTAATATTGGAGGAATCTTAATCTCTTAGCTGTCCCAGCCCCATACAGATTTCAGGAGGCCTTCAAAAACAAAACAGGTTAGAAGGACAGTAAAAAGTCCAGACAGAATTGATTCCTTTAACTTCAACTATTAGCCATTACAGAGTATCTTTCTTATTTTTCTCTTTATAAGAAAAGAAAAGAAAAGAAAAGAAAAGAAAAGAAAAGAAAAGAAAAGAAAAGAAAAGAAAAGAAAAGAAAAGAGTCAGCCTGATAAGAAGCTATTTTACCTTGTTACAGCCCTAGTGCAGATAGTAACGAGGAAGCAGCCAACAACAATCATCCATCCCCAGCCTCCATCGGGAGGGGAGGAGAGCAGAACTTTCTTTGGTGCTGCCATAGCTGTGATAGTGATTCTTTTTTCTTCTTTCCAGAGTCACTGTAAGGGACTGACTCCAGCTGACGTGCAGAGCATGCATGGAATGTTACCTGGTACAAGGATTATTTGCCATCTGAAACAGAAAAACAGCAGGGAGAGAATCAAACTAAATCACCCTTCACCCAACCCCTGTGAAACCGCATTATCAAAGGGTAAAATATAGCTGTTGTTTTATTGTATGTGATGATTTATTTCTAACTACAATGATTGTTTTCAGAGTAGCAGCCATGTTAGTCTGTATCCGCAAAAAGAACAGGAGTACTTGTGGCACTTTAGAGACTAACAAATAAATAAATAAATAAATTTGTTAGTCTCTAAGGTGCCACAAGTACTCCTGTTCTTTTTACAATGATTGTGTAACATGCATTCTGTGCATTGTGAGAAGCAAATGACTTTGGGTCACATTCTGTTCTCATTTACTCAGCTGTAAATCAGGAGGAACTCCACTGATTTCAATTTACATTGTATAATCAAGAGCAGAATTTGGTCCTATTTCTGAGAGATTTTCTACCTTTAATATTTGTTCCCGCAATTACACCCTAGCACATAATACCACAAAATGCAGTGATCCACATGTACAGGCAAAAATCCTCAACTGGTATAAATCCCTGTAGCTCCTTTAACTTCAACAGAGCTACACTGACTAACTCTAACTGATGCTCTGGCCTGATTTTAATTAAAGTTGTAAAACAGTTTTCCTTATAATCAACTGTTTTCACTCACACATACTTTACTGAAAAATTCACCTTTGGGGCTGAAATTTTCACCTACCCATTAAGGTGAATATCCCTGGAAGTCTGAGCTTTTTTGAACTCCAGGTGAGTGAACCCTCCCCCCCCGCCCCTCCCAGCAAAATTTGTTGACTTCAGTTATGATTTTTCTGAGAAGGGAGAAGCCTAAAGGGAGGAATTTTTACCCTTTCTCATGAAAACACAGTGTCTGTGCACCACTTACATCCCAATTAAAACCCCAAAACAGGGTGAAAATGCAATTTGATTGGGGTTGGACCTCTGCACTAGACTGAATTCCACCCAAAGGGCTCAATCCTGTAACCAACTAAAGTCATGTGAGTGGCCTTCTTAACAACTAAAGTTACTCATGTTACACACGTTTGCAGGATTGGACCCATAGTGACCAGTTGCCATGGCTGTGATTGGACCCATAGTGACCAGTGCCACTACAATACAAGGCAGGGCTGAGCGTTCTGAGGCTAAACCCCACTTACACTCAGTTTCCTGCACATGCAGCCTGGCTGTCTGGGCTGTTCCCCATTCCCAGGTCTGGGCAGGATGACTGCATGGTTTGGGTGATTACTGTTAAGGGCTAGTTGCTTTGTTGCAGGGTTGTTGGTTTTTTTCTCCTGAATGAAGTAAAGACTTCAAACAAACAAGCAAAGCGGTCTGGTATGTGTTTCAATTTTGCTTGGAGAGAAACCTAAAATAGCACAGCTATAGTGTAATATTGTAGATGCTGAACATACAACATTCACGCTGACAAGAATCACAGGCAGTCCCATGAAATGTTATCTGATAACATTTGGAGAAGGGCTTTGGGGCTCTTTAAAGGTACACAGTGATAAGCAACTCAGGGTAGCGATTAAATCTCTGACGAGATGCCTGCTCAAATCACACAGTTCCTCAGTCAGACACTGCACAGGGGCTTGACCCTGAAGGCCCTGAGCACTATGGCCACAATCCAGCAAAGAACTACAGCACATGCTTAACATTAAGAACCTGAGTCCTCCCACTGAAACTTGCACAATCCACCCTTATATGCCGTAGCATCTCAGTTTGTGCATTTTGAAACAGAAAACTCTTTCCAAAGGCAGAAGTTTCAATCTACAGGGCAGTATTACAATGCACCAGAACTGGTGACCTGAGTTACATAGTGAAGAGAAATATTTGGAATTACAATATGGAAACGTGCGCTTGTCTGCAGTTTCAGGCTGTTATTTTAATGCAAAAGTGTTTTGATTAGATTTTTATTTACTGTAGAAATGTAATGGACCATTAGAATGAAATGAGCATAGGGCCAAATTCTATCCTGAGTCTTAGTAGAGTAAATTTGCAATAACTCCATTACAATCACTCTGGATTGACACCAGTGTACATGAGAATTTGGCTCAGAGTTCCTAAACCGTTTTCTTTCAAACAGAGACTGGATCCAAATAACTTTCTGGAGTATTACTGAGTCTTTACTGTTAACATTTTCAGATGTCTATTAGTAATTGGGACTGCTTTGTTCCAGATCCACAGGAAAAATCTACAAAAATTTATTGTTAAAATGCTGACACTTATAAAAAGTCCATTATGTGCTGGCTTCCAGTTAGTCTCAGTTAGAAGAATTCTCTTTTCAGTCAGTAAGCATATTTTATTGTATGTGATCATAGAGTAACCTTATTGAGAGAATGCACTCTAAAGGGCCAAATTCTCCTCTCTTTTAGACCAATGTATTTAGAATTTGGCCCTATATACTGTCATTACAGTGACACTTGACATAGATTAGTTAAAGGTCTGTCAGGGCTACAATCAGAAATCCATATTTCCAGGTGAGTTTAGTAGAATTTGGCCATAATTACTGCCTCCAGGCTGAAACTTGGACTAAGGCATCTCAGACAAAATTACTTTTCTTCTGAATACTCCTTCACGCTTGTTACACTCTATCATGTAAATATGTGTAGTGAAACCTGCACTAAATAAGGACTAACGATCATAGCCAGTCCTTTATCTGAAGAAACCACTTTAAATGACCATACGATTATAATTTTGTTGCACCTTTTGCTATAAACCACCTGTGTCAGACTGCTGGCTTTTGCGAATCCCTTAGATGATTTCTAAAGTTGACTAATTTCACTGTAAAGTGTTAATTTGCATCCTATGGACTCAGCAGACTACTGATGCCCTCTGTTAGGGCCTGTAGCCATGTCCTGAGTCTGTGATCTCACCAGATCTCACAAACTAAGTCCTGCAAAGGGACTAGTGTGAGTGGACCCTCATGTTCCTGCACGGTCCCATTCGAATCAAGGACTATAACTATAAGGGTCCCCCCACACTAATCTCAGTGCAGCGGTGGGCCATAATAGTATTCAATTTTTATTTTCTTGTGTTTTGCTTCTGAGTGGTTATTCTTCCAACTCCCTCCACCCACCACCACAGTCTATCTGCTGTAACTTTACTCTCGCTGCCCTCCACCTTCCCCTCTTGCCTTTTCTCCTTCCCTCCCCTATCCATATTGCCATTCCTTCTCCTGTTTCCATGCTCCTAGTACCTCATGCCTTCCCCCTTCCCACACCGTCTCCCACTACATATAAATGGACAGCTAACCAAATGAAGCACATGTTTGCCACCCATCATCCTGATTGCTCTGTTGATATGCTACATCCTTCCCCCTCCCTGCCTTATCTGTCTTTTCTATTTAGGCTGAAGCTCTTCAGAGCAGGGGCTGTCTTTTATTGTATGTAGGTATAATGCCTGAAACAGTGAGGCCCCCATCCTGATTTGGGGCCTGGACCTACTAGAATACAAATTCATGTTTATCATCATTCTCTTATGTACGGAAGTCCATCATTACAGGTCAGCAAGCAGATTAAAGATTTACAGACTAGCAGATTAAAAATTATCTAAATATATTTTTGTTGATAAAGTGAAACAAGTATCAAGGATTTATTGCACCCTATGGGAGGCGGGGGTGGGCGGCGGCGGTAAATAACATGCTTTGAAATGCATGTAGGTATGTCTGCACCAGGTCTGTCTATGGTAAGACTTCAGTATGCATAGTAAGAGCACACAATAGTATGCAGGTAAACCAGGCATTGTCATCTTTTAAAATGGATTTTTTACTCAAATACCTGCTATGGCTATTGTTGAGCCATATCGTCATCATCCATAGGGTTGAGTGGCTGCACTGAAAGCTGAATTTGGCCCATAATCTGAGAGCACTGAGATAAATAAGGTATATCTCAAACTCAGGCTATATCAGTGTGGCCTGTACATGATCCAAAATATAACATATTTGTAATTTAGAAAAATAGACATGTGCCTGGATTCACTCTTAACACTTCTTAATAGCAGTATAAGCTTGCCTAGTGCACTCATTTCAATTTAAATCTTCTCTACCGATCAGATGGATGCCACCCAGTTAGAAACAAGGCAATGCATCGTATTGTGGATGAATATCTGTTAAAGATAAGAGTGATGTAGGGATAAATGTTTCTCAAAGGTACAGTGAGATAAGGAATGTAAGCTAGTCAAGAGTAGGTATGTACCATCTCAGCACTGTTGTGGCGATTAATAATCTGGCTGAAATCTTTTTGACAGGCAACATTCACTAAAGGAATGATAATTGTTAATGACCTTTTGTAACGCTATAAGGGAAGCAGTGAAGTTAGGAAGACCCGCTTAAAAGTTGCATGAACAACCCTATGCCTTAGTCAGTGTAATCCAAGGGGACAAATGTTAATTGGGCAACCTGTGTAGGGATGTGTAAACCCCACATGTTCTCTCAGAAGAGCATAAACAACTGGTTTTGTCTAAAGATTAGACAGACGCATCTCTAAGTAGAGAAGAAATCTGAGACATTTGGGCAGCAGCACTAAGATTTTCAGGTGAGTTTTATTAAAAACGAGGCAAGGTCATAATCATAGAACTTGGGGCTACTTATCCAAACAAGCTGTTCTTTTTCGGTTAAATAGCTAATCAAGGTTGCAAAATGGGACAGCTCATTTCTTAATTGGAGAAAATATATTAGAATTAAAAATGCCTTCGAATCCCAGAATTAAAGGGTATTTGTTTCCCATGCATTAAAGAACAAGTTAAAATCTGACTACCAAACTTCTCATTTTAATGCCATTAGAGATATGTAATTGTCATGGAAAAATGGAAAGGGAGGCCAGAACTGGTGCTATTTCATAATAATTCATTTGACTACATTCCTGTGCCCTTCAACATCTTCTCCCCTCTTATTACTTAAAAATGGCTCCTAAAAAGAAGGTTTGCAGATTATTATGTGCACTAACATCTTTAATTATACTTAGAAAATAAATAAAATGGATAGTAAACATCTAAGGACACCAGAGAGTGGGGAAGGGAGATTCTTGATACCATATTTAATATTTACCAATTTAGAGAATCAGATCATAGTAAAGTAACATGCTATTTCATATCACGAGTACTATCTCATCTTCCTTCAAATCTGCTGCTTGGTTTAGGCTACTTTCTCTATGTGTTTATATGCATCTGTATGCAGCAGTGAAAACCTTTCTAGGGCAAACAACTCTTTCAAGGCACATTCAGGAATCATATGCAGACTTAACCTGTATATAGGTCACATGAGTCAGCTCTGATAGCACTTATCAAATATTTTATTTTTTTCTTTTCTACCATCCATTTTCTTTCTTCTTTCTCCCATTTCCCTCTTTTTCTTCCAACTTTTGCTCTTCTTCCTCTCTCTGCCCTTTCCCCTTCTTCCATTACTGACAAAATATGCAATATTCAGAGGAGAGAGAACAAAGACCAGAAAGGATCCAAGCAAGAGGTTAATGCATTAATATAACATATGCACACCAACAATTTATACTAAATCTCATAATCTGAGCCCTGCATTGAAAATCTTACGGAAAAATGGAAAAAGAAGTTGCTTAGGAAGATAGTAAACCTATTAGAACTGGGTGAATATTGCACACACACAAAAAGCTGTGATTAATCACTCTAATTTATAAATTAATTTTGCATTAGCCTTGCTTATACAGCTTGTATTCACTTTCCATGAACATTCATTCCCAGAAAGTGAATTTCAAATCTATGTACATTACTATTCACAGGAAACAGATTTTACATTCACACATGCAAATTCATTCCTTCTAGGAGAACTTGTACCCTCAGCCATTCAGGGCACAGTGGCAGTCATCATATGTACCTTATCTGACCCAATCAGAGCAAAACACTACAGCTAAAATAGTGAAGTGAATATCAAACACTTGAATATGCACACACAACTTTTTCTCAGAATTTTTCTCCTGACAAAACACTATCTAAATCCCTTTGTTACGCATTCTGTGTCTCATGAAAATTACCTTTCCTTCTGTATTATTTGATATATGTAGAAACTATGGGCCAGATTCTGACTGCCATTATAGTGCTGTAAATCTGGACTAACTTCTTGGGCCTGATTCTCAGTTACGCACAGGCCCTTTTATGCTGTTTTTGCAGTGCAAAGGGGCCTTAATTTACTCCCACTTTAAGGCCCCCTTTACACTTCTAAGCGGGCTTAGTATAAATGAGAATAAGGGTAATTGACTTTAACAGAGTTACTGCAGCTTTACCCTGGGGGAGAGCAGAATCCAGCCCTATGTCTGTTTCTCCATCATGGATCAAATATCTAATGAGAAGCCCAAAAGTTTGAGAATCATCCAAAATCTGCAATGGGTGAAGTAGCTATTTTCTGAAGTATTATTAACCAGAAACTCTGCACTGGAGATTGAAGAGATGAACTGGAAAAGAAAAAACAAGGGACTCTCTCTAATGTCCATAACTTAGACTAATATCCTCTAAAACACAAAAGCTGTTGCAATATCACTGTATCACTGAATTGTACTGTTTAATAAATGAAATCTTTACTGTGGAAGGACAGATGGACGGAGAGATGTAGTGAATGCCTCATTGGCTATGTGCCATTTTTTAAAAGGTTGGTGGCCCATGTGATGTGCAGAGGCCAGTTGCTAGGTTGCAGTGGATTTGGTTGCCTTCCTACCATTAGGAGAGGGATCTCCTGATGAGGTGAGACACTGAGACAGTGTCCTTTGAGCAAACTTGCCCTCTTCTTTCTGTTGGCTGAGCAGATACAGTGAGGAAGATGCTGTTACTAACTGTTTTTTCCTATACAGGGATCTTGAAGACAACTGTAAAAGTAATTGAAAGGCTATTTATTTTGCCAGATTAGAGCCTAACATATTAACTTGAGAACCAGATCACTAAGCAGTGACTCCTCTTCTGGACACACAGGAGAGCTGAGAGTTTTCTCATACATCAGCAGAATTTCTGCTACCTTTTCCTCCTGGAGCCTCATGTGAACTCATTATAAGGCAAATTCATTTTAATGCCTGAGTGGAAATTAGCCAAGAAAGGTTCCAAAGTGCAAACTCTCTAGTGATCTCTTCCCTTAACCCTTCCTCCCCTCCTCCAAATCTGAGAACAAGACTCATGATGTATGCATTATTTGTATTACCACAGCTCCCAGTGGGACCAGTTGGGATCAGGGTCATGTCATATGCTAGATTCCGTAAAAACACCGGGAAGACACTTCCTGCACCAAAAAGCTTAGTGTCTAGATTAAGATAAGATGCAATAGATCAGAGCACAGACAGAGGTAGGAATGGTGGAGGGGAGGACAGGGGGTCACACAGCTGCATGCCTCATTAGTATTTTTCAAGCCTTTGTTTGCAGAGTCCACAACCCAAAGAAATTCAGTTGTATAGCATCATTAGCAAAATTAACACTGGATTTGTTTAATGACAGACGTTTTCTAACTGGAGAATCAAATTGCCATAATGCCAAAATAAACGTGCAGTGGACAGAGGCAGAAACACCTAGCATAGACATAATTTAAGTTACTTATTAGTTTACTGGATATACCATGTGAAGAATTTGCTGGGGAAAACCTAAGTCAGTGAAAGGAATTTGGCATTTTCTTCTGAAAGTGATTCTATTTTGTTATAGGTAGGGCTGGAAGCACACTGTCTATTATAGAGGCTTTTCCAACACTTCCCATTATAAGACCCTGTTTCCAGTTGCTCATAACTTTACAAAACTTTAACTATTTGTGCTGAATTTTTCCATGCCTGTTGTCAATCTGAGGCTGAATTTTCTTTGAAACTTTCAGCCAAAATGGTCCACCTGTTTGTGAGAAAGAAGCTAGGGAAATATACATTGTTTAGCCCATGTTAAAAAATTCTTGAGACTTTTTCAGAAATGCTCTAGTACCTCCACGCTTTGGAGGAGGGACTTGACATTTGACAGGGGATTGCCTGTGTGTCAAGGAGATGCCAATTGCCAACCGCAGGAAAATCCTCGCAAATCTGGTCAAGTTATAAGCCTTTGAAAAATTGCAGTTTGCACATGCTCAATAAAAACATCAATATTAACAGCTAAAATCTACAAAGATTCTATCCTCACTGAGCATGCTCCATCCTCTCATAGCCTAGTGCTGACCAGACTGCACATGTGCCATCCCCACAGAGTGACTGAACATGCTACAGCCCAGGGTTATGGGAGCTCAGAGGGACTTTAGCTGTAATGACTCCTCAGCTGGGGTGGGGATTGCGAGTCAGTTGGCTGGGGGGGATGACACTGAGGTTCGAACTAGATTCGAACTGACAAGGTCTGTGGTCTCTACTCTTGCAAGAGTGACCTTGTACTTGTACTAGCTTGTACATTTTAAACTCCCATAGGAATGTTTGTGGCAGAGCTACCTATTCCTGTGGCTGCTCATAAAAACGCTTGCAATGACAGCTGAGACTTCTTGTTAGATTTTGGTGAGCAAAGATAACCATTACTATATAACCAAACTACAGATACTTCACATGTTCAGTTTGACACAGGGGCTATTTTTTATGTTGGGGGTAATTAATGACAAATTAATGAGACTGGAAGCCACTGTGAATTAGGAAGGGAAGCTGCCCAGTTACAGGGGATGTAATTTCCACCACAACTGGAGCCACTCACAGCCCTATTTTATTTTAATGAATGTGTTGTTATTATTTGTACTGTGGTAGCACTCAAAGGTGCCATGCAAGAGGCCTATTGTGCAAGGTGCTATACAAACATGGAGGTTGACACGGTCTATTTCCAAAACCAGTGAGTGTGCACCAGTCAGAGGGAGGAGGGTGTAATAGTATACAAACATGCATTTCCATAGGCTGACAACGTGCATAGCTTGATGGCTCTGAAGCATTTAGAAATATCAGCTATCCCAATCAGACGTGAGAGAGAAAACACACATGGTACAGTACCTCGGCCTCAAGTAAAGGGAGTGACAGAAAACCAGTGGACCACAACATAGAAATAACTGGTTTTTCTGGTATACTTTACATCAAGAATTGGGGCAGATATTTTGTCAGTGACCTGGTTTAACTTGTGTCATCGCATGGCAGTGACATGTAGATTTAGCCTGCTCCGTGGATTGTTTTATTCCTTGATACTGTTTTTGGAGTATGCCTTCTATTAATACAAAAATAAAACTAATGAAAAAACGTCATCTTAGGCCAAATCCTACCCTGGGGTTCATGTTTACAGCTTGCACTGACTTCAAGGTTTCTCCTACTCACTAGATTGTATGATAAATGTAATTCAGTGGGAAGGCTTTTAGAATTCTGGATCTTTTTTCTTAATCATAAATCAGCAGTGAACTACACATTTATTATTCACGAGGTGTTGGCCCAGGAATTCAGCAGTCATTACCATAGGGGTCATATGCCTCCCCCACGGCTAATTATTTTTTCTCAATATTTGTACTTAATATACATTGTCGATTCACTGGTCACTTTTTAGTGAGTATGGAAGGTTACAAGAATGTTTCTTAGAACTACCAAGTTATATATTGATTCCGCAATTATACTTCATTTTGGGGTTACTTCTGAAGTTTGTCTTTTTTAATACTGTTATATTTTAAACATTCAATAAAACACTTCTCTTTTACAGTTGAACATCTAAATATGTGGTGGTACTTCAGTTTTTCATTTTCTTGATTTCCCTAATTGTTCTGGGAATCATAAATTCACTCCTTTGGGTTGGGTTTTCATCAATTTCCCATTATGCCTTTAAACAGATGTGAACTTTTCAATTTAATTACTTGCAAATACAGAAAAAGCTTTTTGTAAAGCCTTACGCTCTTCCATCTTGCAGGAACACTACCATGAGAAAGAATTCTGCTGTACTACTGCAATAGGACACATGGGAATATGATGTTTTTCTCAAGGCATTTGATGATCAATGTGACTAAATTATTACTTTTTTTCCATTCACTGATGCAAACCAATTTCATCACTGAGATACCCTGACAATGATCCAAATGTTCTTCTTCCTTTGTGTTAGCTGGGGATGGTCTAGTAATGATGTGAACTGTAAAGGGAACATGACCTAGAAGAAGCTCATCTCATCATTAATTCAAGGAAGATTTTTGGTGCCCTGGCAGCCCTAGCTGTGTGGGGAGTATATCATTATGTAGATTAAAAAGGAGTATGCTACATCATGTGCTCATATAGATAGGTTTATAAGAAAAGTACCCAGGCCACTAAAAAGCAGTGATACTGCCAGCTTTCTCAAGTCCCAGTCCTGAAGTGAGATCTACACAGGTGGACACTTTCTTCCACAATTGTAGGATCAGAGCCTTAGGGAAGTGCTGGCAATAGTTCTGCAGGTTTATGGGAGCTTTGTTATTCATGCCTAAAATACTCCTAAATATAGGGGATACCAAGTAAGCAGTAGTCAGGGCTACAGGAAGTTGAGATGACCTGACCTAGTACTTTTAGAAAATGTACTTGTATTTTGAGTTTCTCTCATTTTTCATCTGATGCTTTTTCATCCCTTCTGTATGTGGAGTTGTTTTCATTCAAGTTACAAAAGGCTGAGTTGGTCAGTAATGTACTTGAGTTCTAGTAAAATGCAAAAATGCCCCTGTAAAGGAGTTAATTCACCACAGGAGCACCTCCATGTGGCCAGGCGTAGCACAGCGGTTGTCCCCATATGGAGCCCCCTGCCGAGGTTGCTCGCTCACTGCAGTGATCTCTCGTCTCGCAATCTGGCCTCCGGACAAGTCATGCTTTAGTCCACCCCTTCTGAGGCAACAGAGTCCAACCAAACTACATCGGTTTCTGGGCTCCATAGTACATATACCTCTTACTTTAGGGCTTCCTTGGTGGCTTGTAGGGGAGCCTAGGTGATCCCTGTACTCTGAGTTCCAGCTCAGGGACCCTGTAGCTGGCAGCCAAGGTCTACTCTGTCAGACTCCTTGCTGCCTCCCTGGACAGCTTCTTACTTCTTCTGTCCCCCAGCAAGTAACTACAGACTCTCTCCCTGCAGCCTCTTTCTACTACAAACTTCATGGCTTTATAGTCAGCACCCAGGTCCTCCTCAGTAGGCTTCATTATCAATTAGGTCTGGCTTTTTCTCTCTTGCAAGGGCTGCTCACATTAACCCCATCAGGGCCTGTGTGGGGTGCACTCCCCGTCATAACCCTCTTAGAATAAGACAAGGGGTGTCTCTTTCAATACAGAAATAATTCTTAGGAAGATTCTCAATGCTTTCTTCTTATTCTCCAGTACTGTAATTAGCTCGACCCATTGTTGTTTGTTACAATGTGCAAGATTTGTTTACAAAAAAATCAGACATGAAAAGGCAGAACAGATTGTTTCCCCTTGTTCGCTCATACTTACATACCCAAACAAATCATTTGGTATGTTTAATGCAGTATGTGTCCTTCCAATGAGCAACATCCATTACGTACGATGATATTAAATTGCCACTATGACTATTATTTCCACTTCCTGTACATCTCAATTGTTAGGTATACCACTGAAATCATGATCCCTGTAAAATTATGATAGCCACATCATCAGCTAAAAGACTCTGTTGATTTTTCTCAATAGAAAACATCCTTGGTCTTTGATGGATTTAAGGCAGTAATGGAGCAGCATCTCCAAATATAGGAGAGATAAGAGTTCGACACAAAGGAAAACCAAAAAAGATGAAACCCATTGGTTCTTGAAATGACTGCTTCTTTTGATGAATATTGGTTTAATAATGATGGGGCTCGACATTACTGAGGCACCAAAAAGTCACCAGACAAACCACAGATACCTCAAAGAGAGAGTAAAAAATGTGGCCAATGACATCAATGAGTGAAGGCATCTCTATTATAGCAGTGCCATTCATGCTATTAGAGATCATATGTCTGTGTCACCTCTGCATCTAGGAGTCATTAAGGCCATAAAATATTGTTCTGAAACAATCTTTGAAATAAAAGGTATCAGTGCAGGAGGAGCTGATTTTACAAAATGCCGAATGAAACTCTGTTTTCTCTAGGTAAATGTGTTGTTTCACATCTCTTGTCCCTTTACAGACATTATTTTAGTTAGGTGGTCAGAATAAAGGGTGAGCATATACTTTGTTCAGAATAAAGTTTGTCTGTATATTAACAGGTGGAGGGTGCTGCTGTCTTTCCCTGAAGTGTCAAACAATAAGCCACAGGCCAACCTTTTTCATTCATAACCTTAAAATTCCCATTATTTCAATAATTCTCTATTTTTCAACAATACCAGTCTATACAAATAAAAACCCTCAGTGGATGCTATCCCATCTATCCCTAACCTATCTGCCTATTACAAATTATATGAAAAAAGTAATGCATAGTTAAAGTTTGTTTTAAGAAATTTTCTCACTCTCCTGTAACTAAAATACTTTAAAAGAAACTAACCATCTGTGCAGGTGACTAGTCAATAACAAATTATGCCATTCATATCCATAACAAGTAAGATTTTAGGAAACACATGCTATTAGGTACAAGAGAATACTTTGATGTGCTAGTCACTTTCAATCAATATAAAAAAATATAAAGTATTAAATACCCTATGAATAAGAAACATTGTAAGGAAGAAACAGACAGGCAAACAGTGAATTCACATATAAAATATATGATTGACTTTCCTTGTTCCAGAAATCTGTATAAGCCTAAATTTTCCCTTGTATGTTAAGAAATGAGTGTAGGACTAAACTGTTGCACCTCAAGTCATCATCTGATTAGAAGAACCATTCAAACAAAAGGAAAGTCACTGCCTCTGTCATCCCCACAGCTTTTTGTTTTTCCACATAACCTCATTCTCATGGCAGGCACTCTTATAATAAAAGGCACAAATAGAAACAAATCTATGATTATTGTATCAATACCAGGCTGATTTCTTTGTGATATTTTCCCAAAACAACAGGACAATATACTTCTGTGTGCACGCAACTTTACCATCCACTAGGAACCAGCATAAACTTCTAGTAGGTCACATCAAAGGCTCCTCTTTTCCGACAGGAATAAAGCCACATTTCATGAGAAATCTTTGAAACCTGAGTGTTATTTTAATTCTGTTTGTTGAACCTCCTTCAACAACATTTACTTTTCTTTCCCACATATACCAGCACTAATCTAAGTTATAACCAGAGCCTAAGAAAACTAGAATAACTCTATCTTTTCCTGCATTGAGTGAATGGATTTAGAGATTTTTCTGTAATAATTTCCAATCTCACTCTTGCTGTGGTAGGCATTATAGCAGAGACATATTTACTAAACAGAAAGATCTCTTCCTTTGTTCTTACTCCATGTTCATTAACACCAAACTTCATTCACATGTGACCATGACTGTAATTGGCCAAATTCTGCCTTCAGATATATGTTTACAACTCCCATTAAAATCAATCAGAGTTGCATCCATGTACTTTAAGAGAGAATTTGGCTAATTGGTCCTAATTTTTTTCCCTTTGATTGAACCATTCCTGACCTGTCTACTTCTTTACAACTCCAGTACAACCATAAGTACCATTACCTGCATCATTTAATAATAAGCAGCCAAAGTTCCAATACTGGTCCTTTAGGAGTTCAACAGAAACTTCATTCAAGCATTTTAAAAGTTTGAAGTCTGATTCCCCTGGCTAATAATATGTCTTTCTATATACTCCAAATATTTTCATATATAGTTCAAAATGTATAACTTTATCACAAAACTCTTAGAAAATCTCAGACCTAGCTGGAGGGTGTGGTGTTTAGATGCTGCATGTGATTATTAGAACTGGAAGCACTGGCTGTTGGGAGTCTGAAAGGTCTGGAAACAGGAAGGAGGGGGGAGGAGTTGAGGAGGCTGGGAGAGTTACAGAGTGTGCAGCTACAGCTTGGTAAAGAGATTTCCACTGTAAATAAAGTTCTGTTGAAGTTTGTTAATACCTTGCCTGGTGGATACAACAGAGGGCATGCAGTATCTCTTTTGATTCCCTGAAGACTTTCCATAAAAGACACACACCTCTGCTTTCAGGACACTTCCATTTTCTTTCCTTGCGTACGCTCGGCTTTTTCAAATAACTCTTACAATGTAGATTCTTCAGATGTTCTCCAGAGTTGGTGTTAATTCAACAGATCTGTAAATCTTTGGTATAAATTTAGGCCCTTTGTAAATATTTTACATTGCACAAAGTCATTCCAGCAATATGAGCAATAGCAGGAAGATTTCCTAGAATGGGGTTAATTAACAATAAGTTAATTTGAATATTATTTAAAATATTAAAAGTTGTGACCATAAATGTAGCTCTCAGAGAGGTACAGCAGGGACTCTGAAATGTGTTTCATTTCAATCATCCCATTTTATTAGGAAAGTGCTGGAAGCCTCATTACTGGCACACTTTATAACTAGATTGGACAAAGCCATGGAGACTATCTGCAACCCTACATTGGGAGGAGGAACACGCAAATCACCTAATAGTTATTTTCCATCTTTGTGATAATGTTATGATTCAGATAGCTCCTTCTATACCTGCAGCACATCAGGCTGTGATCCTGTCTGATCTCACAAACAAAGATGGGTTGAACCTAGCTAGGAAATGTAGGGAAGACCACAGGAAACACATGCTACAGGAAGCAGGGTTGGAGACGCAATAGTCTGCACTCTGCCTTCTAAGGCAGTGCTGAATCAATGCCTCAGTGAGATGATGAGTGCACAGTGTGACTGCATGGAGAGGTCATATTTTGGATGAGATATCAAATTTTTGACCACTTGTGTCGTTAAAGATTCCATGGCATTTTTCACAAGAGTAGAGATATTCGCCCTGGTGACTTGGCCAGTTGCAGCTGAGTAATTTATATTCTGCTTACATAAAAATCTCCCTTATTTCAGTTGGTTAAAGTATTCTTCCCTTTCAATAGTGCACTAGTGTCACTGTCTGCCATTGTAAAGTTACAGACTTCCACACTACAGGTAGCTGTATTTCAGTGGTGGGTGAAATGATTCGTAAACCATGTGATTCCTCTAAATAGTTGTTCATTCTTTTAATAGAGTACTTGGAAATTCCAAGTTCTCTATCAGTCTGGAGTCTCTGGATTTAGTCAGAATCATATCTGTCCAAATAATACAATTACAATACATACTTTTTGGCACCTTGTATTTCTTTTAATAGAGATTGGGGTTTTTTTCTGAGTTTTCCAAACAACGTGGGAAGGAAACATCACATTAAAATGGAAGGAAACAGGTTGAGATCAAAAGAAAATGCTCTTTTGTTTTCCTTAGAAAACAACCTCTGAACAAGAAGAAACTATTAGTCTGTAAGCACATTGTGAAACTAGGTAAAAACTTTGATCTGTTCACAAGTAAAAGTTTATTTTCTTGAAGAAATTATTTACCATGAATCAAAGAACAGCTGACATGTCTGAAATAAATGGGCACATTCCCTATGCTCAATGTCCCAGTTTGTCTTACTGAATAATTCATGTTTAAACTAGTTTCCCATTAAGCTTGTTTCTTTTTACTCTTAGGACATCTTTGAAACTATAAGAAAACTGCCTCTCTAGTTTCCACTCCAGAGCAAACCCTGGAACAGCTGTGTGATTACAGAGAATCTGCAGCGACTTCCAGGCATGGCACGGCTTGAGGTCAGGCCTATTGCAACCCAGGAGTACAGTTTGAATATTCATCTCCCTTAACCGTTGACTTTGTGATTGGTAGGAGAATTACATTCTTCATATGTTTCAATGGATCTGTAACTACTGGGAAATACCGAAGAAATAATTGCACATGAAAACAGAGGATTAGCCCAACACACAAAAAACACTAGACCAGGTGCTAGCTAGGTGAGATGCACAGAACTAAAGAACTACAACAAAAAACTAAAGGATGTCCATGATGCTAAAATTAACTAGTACAAATGGAAGCCTGTGGTTTTATATAAAAAGAGATTGAGTCACATCAGAGCTCGGGAGACAGCAAACAGAGACAAAGATGGCATCACGTTTTTTCTTTGATCGTTAGTAGCTACACTGAAACAGGAAAGAGAGCCATAAAAGAAAGGTTGAGCTAGCCAAAGAGAAGAAGATAGTGAGTCAATGAACTGTGAGGCAGCAATCTTGCAGATTAGAGAATCATCTTTTAAGAAGTGAAGGAATTAATAATAACAGAGCCTGTGAATGATGACATTTAAAGAGCCTGAAAAGACAAAGGGAGAGAGAGAGACAGACAAAGACTGACTAGCTATAAACCAATCTATGAATTTATCCATGAACCACTTACAGGAAAACTGCACAAAAACCTCTATATCTCCCTCCCATTAAACAATCCCCTACTTGCACAGTCATTTTGCCTATGGATTAGAAAATTTACAAGACAAAATACTTGACCAGGCAGGCATTTTAGAAAAGATTATAGA
The DNA here is from genome assembly GCF_028017835.1 of Emys orbicularis. Lineage (NCBI taxonomy): Eukaryota > Metazoa > Chordata > Testudines > Emydidae > Emys > Emys orbicularis. Next base: position 34,900,082 of record NC_088689.1, on the reverse strand, counting down.
ACTAAGTATCAGATGACAGCATATGAATGGTACTGTTCTCCCACAGGGTGTGGGACAATAACAAGGGTGTGCAGAAGTGGAGCAAGTACATCATCTTCCTGACACCCCTCTAGACTTGATCAGTGAGCCATTCTAAGAAGAAGTTGTCACTGGCTTGCCAGCCTGCACAATCACATGCCTAGCTGCTGGCAAATAACTGAGCACATACCTCAGCTAAAGGAACTACCACTATGTCACTTGTAGCAAACAAAAAGTGGGAGTTTATTAATAGAATTTACAGATGACAAAGTTGGGAGGTATTGCCAATACAGAGGAGGACTGGAATATCATACAAAAGAATAATAGAAATGGGATGAAATTTAATAATTTGAAGTGAAAGGTCATGAATTTAGAGGTTAACAATAAGAATTTTTGCTATAAACTGGGGAGTTATCAGTTGGAAGCAACAGAGGAGGAGAAAGACCTGGTGTATTAGTCGATCACAGGATGACTATGAGCCACCAACATGAAGCAGCCAATGCAATCCTAGGATTGCATTAGGCGAGGTATTTCCAGTAGAGATAGGGAAATGTTATTACCATTGTACAAGATATTGGTGGGACTTGATCTGGAATACTATGCGCAGTTCTGGTCTCCCATATTTAAAAAGGATGAATTCAAACTAATAGGGTGATCCGAGGAATGGAGAACCTGCTTTACAAGAGGAGACCTAAGGAGCTTGGCTTGCTTAGCCTAACCAAACGAAGGCTGAGGGGAGATGTGAGCGCTCTCTATAAATACATCAGGGAAATAAACACCATGGAGGGAGAGGAGTTATTTTAATTAAGTGCCAATGTTGGCACAAGAACAAATGGATATAAACTGCCATCAATAAGTTTAGGCTTGAAATTAGACAAAGTTTTCTAACCATCTGTGACATTCCTCTCTGGTGTTATCTGGACAGGTGATCTGCTAGGTCAGTCCAATCCTTGACTCTAGGAGCCAGCCTTACCCTGCTCTGCTGTGAGAACACCCATTCCTGGGCTGTTCACGCACAGCCTCTAGCATGTAAGCTGCTCCCAGCTACTTGCAACTGAATGACACTAGCCAATATCTTTGGTCCCAGACACAACCCTAAGAACCTCCATCTTGCAGTGTCTAGTTATGCTCGCTGGATGCTGCAAACTTATATGAGTTTGTCAATTTAACAAAGAAATTGATATGTACCAGGCTTGTTATCCCAAGGGGAGCCCCTGACATGCTTCAAACCAAACGCACTGCTTCAGGTAGAATAAACAAACAGATTTATTAATTATAAAGATAGATTTTAAGTGATTATAAGTCAAAACATAAGTAAGATTTGGTCAAATAAAACAAAAGCAAAACGCATTCTAAGCTGATCTTAACACTTTCAATGCCCTTACAAACCTAGATGCTTCTCACCACAGGCTGGCTGGTTGCTCTTCAGCCAGGCTGTCCCCTTTGATCAGAGCTTCAGTTGCTTGGTGTAGTGGTGTCTGTAGATGTAGGTGGAAGAGAGAGGAAGAGCATGGCAAATGTCTCTCCCTTTTATCATGTCCTTTCTTCCCTCTTGGCTTTGCTCCCTTCCCGCCCCTGCCCTTGCCCTCTACTTCAGAGGCAGGTGAGAATTACTGAGTCTCTCCAAACAAGGTTGAGCAATTCCCCTGGTGTGGCCTCATGCAGGTGAGTCATGGGGGGAGGGATAGCTCAGTGGTTTGAGCATTGGCCTGCTAAACCCAGGATTGTGAGTTCAATCCTTGAAGGGGCCACTTAGGGATCTGGGGCAAAATCAGTACTTGGTCCTGCTAGTGAAGGCAGGGGGCTGGACTTGATGACCTTTCGGGGTCCCTTCCAGTTCTGTGAGATAGGTATATCTCCATATATTGCATTGTAGCTCCCTTGCTGGAGAATGGCTGTTGATGGGTTGTTTGACACCCCGCCCAGGCGTTGGTTACTTTCCTTGCTGTTGCCTCTGGGGAGCTAATATCTGGCTGATTCTCCCAATTTACAACATGTTTTAGTGACAACCATACAACACAATTCTCATAACTTCATATGCGTTAATGATATAGTTATATGGATAGAGAAATAACTTTCAGCAGATCATAACCTTTCCCCTGATACCTTACAAGGCATGCTTTATACATAAGATCACAATTATATGAAAATGAGGAATATGGGGGTTACAGCACACTCCCCCAAGGTATAGAATGTCACACCATCAGAGGAGTGAAGTTCTGGAACAGCCTTCCAAGGAAAGCAACAAATCTATCTTCTTTCAAGACTAAGCTTGATAAGTTTATGGAGGGAATGGTATGATGAGTGTTATATGGCTCATCCATGACTGCTAGTAGCAAATATCTCCAATAGCTGGAGATGGGACATTAGATGGGAAGGGCTCTGAATTGCTACAGAGAATTCTTTCCCAGGTGTCTGGCTGGTGGGTCTCACCCACATGCTCAGGGTCTAACTGATCACCATATTTGGGGTCAGGAAGGAATTTTCCTCCAGGTCAGATCAGCACAGACCCTGGGGGGTTTTCACCTTCCTCTGCAAATGTGAGGCATGGGTCACCTGCTGTTTTGAACTAGAGTAAATGGTGGATTCTCTGTAACTTGAATTCTTTAAATAATGATTTGAGGACTTCAGTAACTCAGCCAGAGGTCAGAGGTCTATTACAGGAGTGGATGAGCAAGGTTCTGTGGCCTGCCATATGCAAGAGATCAGACTAGATGATCATGATGTTCCTTCTGGCCTTAAAGTCTATGAGTCTATGAGAATTCTACAGCTAACCTTAACCCAGGTGGTTAGTCTAGTCCAGTGGTTCTCAAACTGTGGGTCAGGACCCCAAAGTGGATCGCGAACCCTTTTTAATGGGGTTGCCAGGGCTGGTGTTAGACTTGCTGGGGTCCGGGGCTGAAGCCAAAGCCTGAGCCCCACCGCCCTGGGCCAAAGCCTAAGGACTTCAGCCCGAGGTGTCGAGGCTCAGGTTATGTCTGGGGCTGAAGCCCTTGGGCTTCGGCTTTGGTCTTCCCACCCCGGGAAGTGGAGCGCAGGCTTTGGCTTTGTCTCCCTTCCCACTCCACCCCACCCAGGGTGGCAGGGCTCAGGCTGGCTCAGACTTCGGTCCCCCCTCCTGGGGTCATGTAGCAATTTTTGTTGTCAGAAGGGGGTCGCAGTGCAATAAAGTTTGAGAACCCCGGTCTAGTCATTTGTCAATATATGTCAGCCTGTGAACTCAGGAGCACGGAAACAATAGAGAATAAGATGCATCAGTCTCTTCAGGGACTAAACAACCATCCCCTTATCCTATTATTCTACTCAGTCTAGTTAACTAGATTCCATTACCAATAACCCTTATTAAGTGAATCTATTTAACCTTAACCAGCTTATTACACAAGACATCAAGAGAAACAAGACTGATGCAGTATCAGAGGACAGAGATTCTAGCAGAAAAAAGTTTAGCTGGAAAAACATGATTACATTCCTAAAAATCAATTTTGTCTGATTTAATTCAATTCTTCCCCTGAAATATGCAATGCCTCAGTGTTCTCTTCAGAAAATTCTCCTATTTATAAAAGTAAATTCATCCCATCAGAGAAACTATTACTATGTGATTTACGTGAGCAATCACATGACTAAATTCTAAATATCTGAAAAAGGACTCACTCTGGACAGTTTTCAGATAAGCCATGGGCACATATATTGTATGTTCATAACTGTTTGGCAAAAAATTATGAACAAACAAGTTAGTACGAATTCCAATCTGCTTGTGGACAATTCATGAACAGAAAACAAGGACAGATCCAATAAATAAATAAATAAATAGCATCCTAGAATACTCAAGGAGCTAATAGAGGAGGTATCTGAGCCTCTATCTATTATCTTTGGAAAATCATGGGAGACGGGAGAGATTCCAGAAGACTGGAAAAGGGCAAATATAGTGCCCATCTATAAAAAGGGAAATAAAAACAACCCAGGAAACTACAGACCAGTTGGTTTAACTTCTGTGCCAGGGAAGATAATGGAGCAAGTAATTAAGGAAATCATCTGCAAACACTTGGAAGGTGGTAAGGTGATAGGGAATAGCCAGCATGGATTTGTAAAGAACAAATCATGTCAAACCAATCTGATAGCTTTCTTTGATAGGATAACGAGTCTTGTGGATAAGGGAGAAGCTGTGGATGTGGTATACCTAGACTTTAGTAAGGCATTTGACACGGTCTCGCATGATATTCTTATCGATAAACTAGGCAAATACAATTTAGATGGGGCTACTATAAGGTGGGTGCATAACTGGCTGGATAACCGTACTCAGAGAGTTGTTATTAATGGTTCCCAATCCTGCTGGAAAGGCATAACAAGTGGGGTTCCGCAGGGGTCTGTTTTTGGGACCGGCTCTGTTCAATATCTTCATTAACGACTTAGATATTGGCATAGAAAGTACGCTTATTAAGTTTGCGGATGATACCAAACTGGGAGGGATTGCAACTGCTTTGGAGGACAGGGTCATAATTCAAAATGATCTGGACAAATTGGAGAAATGGTCTGAGGTAAACAGGATGAAGTTTAACAAAGACAAATGCAAAGTGCTCCACTTAGGAAGGAAAAATCAGTTTCACACATACAGAATGGGAAGAGACTGTCTAGGAAGGAGTACAGCAGAAAGGGATCTAGGGGTTATAGTGGACCACGAGCTAAATATGAGTCAACGGTGTGATGCTGTTGCAAAAAAAGCAAACGTGATTCTGGGATGTATTAACAGGTGTGTTGTGAGCAAGACACGAGAAGTCATTCTTCCACTCTACTCTGCTCTGGTTAGGCCTCAGCTGGAGTATTGTGTCCAGTTCTGGGTACCGCATTTCAAGAAAGATGTGGAGAAATTGGAGAGGGTCCAGAGAAGAGCAACAAGAATGATTAAAGGTCTTGAGAACATGACCTATGAAGGAAGGCTGAAAGAATTGGGTATGTTTAGTTTGGAAAAGAGAAGACAGAGGGGGGACATGATAGCAGTTTTCAGGTATCTAAAAGGGTGTCATAAGGAGGAGGGAGAAAACTTGTTCACCTTAGCCTCTAAGGATAGAACAAGAAGCAATGGGCTTAAACTGCAACAAGGGAGGTATAGGTTGGACATTAGGAAAAAGTTCCTAACTGTCAGGGTGGTTAAACACTGGAATAAATTGCCTAGGGAGGTTGTGGAATCTCCATCTCTGGAGATATTTAAGAGTAGGTTAGATAAATGTCTATCAGGGATGGTCTAGACAGTATTTGGTCCTGCCATGCGGGCAAGGGACTGGACTCGATGACCTCTCGAGGTCCCTTCCAGTCCTAGAATCTATGAATCTATGAATAGTTCATCCAGCTCTGCTCTTATTTCTTGTCCAGTTAAGTGCAGCTTCAGTTTCTTTCTCCGTCTCCCCCTTAATCCCCAACAATTTCTAACTGCCTTTCTTGTTCTGTATGTGGAAAAATATTGTAGACATCTCTGGCTATGAACATTCTTTTGGAATCAAGTTCTTATTAGCTTGGAAGCCTCACCTGATTTATTATTAAAAAGTTCAACTGCAAATGAATTATGCATCACAATTTAGGCATGTTTTAAAAGCCTGTGGGCCATATTCTGCTCTCGGTTATGCACGTACATTGACCATCACCTACGTTACTGAATGCTGTTTGTGGAGATGTGGATTATTTGTGAACAGTTTAATTACAAGTTGAAGAGTCATTCCCGAGAGGCTATGCTTCAGGGCATCCTGGACTTTTGACCCAAATATGGCAATAAATAGAATGTCATGAGGACTGCACAACTACCAATACTCCTTGTCTTGTGTCTGTATGCTACATACAGTATGTCTTTGTGTCTTTGAACAGCCAGCTCCTTGGGGCAAGGACTGCGTATTTTGTGAGATTTCATTTGATATACTTCACCAGTTGTAAACTGCTACATTCATCTGTAAAAGAACTGCCTCCCATTCCTTCTGAGGCAAGTAACCTCCCTTTTTCTCTTTAAAATCGATCCTTAAAAATATACTCTATGTGTTTTACATTGTTGCATGAAGCCTTCCGATGTTATTCTCCTTGACAGCATGTCTGCACCTTTGTGTACTTCAGTTTTAACTAATGTCTTAGAGCAGATTGCAGGGAACTGCTCTTTGATGTATTGGTAAAGTGCTTCATATGCTTACTGTATTCTATAAGTAATTGCAAAAGCTCTTGCTCCTTAACCAGTCTAACCAAATGGCAGCCCTATATTCCAGGTTATCCAAAGTGCCTCCTGGGATTTACTCTCTCAACAAAGCACAGGTTAGAAAGTAAAATCAATCCCCTAAGAAAGTCCTCTGGGATTCTGTCTTTGAGAATTTCCCATGTGAACGCTCTCATTTGGGAAGCATATTACTACTACCATCCGTATCTTGCTGGCAGACAATCAGATCCTGAAAACTATACCAGAAGGCACTTGGATGAGGGCTTCATTTCAGCACCAGTTGTGTGTGTTTGGGTATTTTTGCCCAAAGTGCAGCACAAACAAAAGCAGCATTATACAATGTGGCTTTATATCAGCTCCCAAAAAATGACTATCCATCCACTAACTTCTCCAGTAACCAACTAGCTGTGTTGCATTACTTGGTTAGTTCATTTTAACTTTGCTACTGCAGCAGGGTAAATGAAATTAAAACTAATAGGATAAAATCCAACCACAGGTAAAAGGTGAGAGAATGACTCCAAATAGCAGAGAGTGGGCTAGTGGTGGACCAGCGACCTACAATAACACTAAATTTGAGGTTCTCTCCTCCACCTCCACCCAACAGTGTCCCTGTATTGTTTCCACATCTGGATCCCTAAGCAACCTGGACTGATTATTTTTCAAACCCTGGGAGATTTGTATTGTGCACTATTGGATTAAAGAATGTCATCCAAGGACACAGTGCTTGTTTCTACAGGAAACAGGCTCTTGCTTGTGTGCACAGTGATGTCTCTGTTGTGAAACTTTGTTGCCCTGCCAATTTACATCTCAGCCACATGCAAAAACCAAAACCAAATTGAGGCAACACAATTGCTCTCCAATAACATCCTGTTTTGAAGGCTGAGCATTTTCACATTTTTAAGGTAGAAGACAGTGTCTGTGTGGCGTAATGATATCCCGTGCATATTTTTGCTCTTTGAAGGTTTTTTTTCTCCAAGCTGCAATGCTGCATACAGTACATGCCTCACTTTGTCGGATTCATTACGCTCATCGAATTGTATTCTGTAGCGTCTCCATTTCCCCTTTTGGTTGCAAATATGAATGTGACCCAAGCATAATGAAATAGAGGGAAAGTGACTGAAATGATGTAGACAGGGAAATTAGCAAATTTAAGCCCCAGTTCAACAGTAATATCTTCTTTCACATCATAAAACTGGGGCTTCCTGGGACCTCCTATCAGTCCCTGATGTGCAGAAGTTGTTTATTTTTGTATGAATCAGGCCCTTGCAGAGTAGAATTGCTGCTCAGGCTCTTGCTCAGCTAGGTTTCATTTCATTTCATGTGTCTTCACAGAGGGATTATTTTAAACCCCTATCGCCACTTAAAAACATAGATGTGTTTCGCCAGCCAGTATACGGATGTGATTTGTTTTTATTTACATTATGCCATGGCTGTACGTGGCACATCACAGGCTTCTTAGCCAAGAAGAGACTGCAATTCTAATTAAATAAAAAACAAAATGACAAAACATAGCCTGAACTGAAATGAGGAGCATTGTAGGCTGAGGTGGGGGGGGGGGGGGCGGAGGGTCTGGAAGATACTGCTTATGGAAGTAAAGCTTCTTCCCAAAGAGCAAATTGGATTGGTTGAGTAGATCAGGCAGCTCAGACAGGATGACCTTTCTTTGGTGGATTCATTTTAAAGGGTTTATGGAAGAAATGTATTTTAAGAAGTGGTTTCCATGAGAGCAAGGTGGCCAGCTGGTGGGAAAGTTCTCCAGGCATATGATACAAGATGAAAGATGGGCAGATGAGACTGGGCAGACTGGCTCTGTCATCCAAATGAAAACATGTCTTCTGGAAAATCAGAAAGTTTACAGACAGAAAGAAGTGTTAATACAAACTGGTCTGGTCTACACAAATGATAGCAGAGGAGGAGGAACAGAGAAAACTAAAATCAGCACAGTCTCAAATTGGAATATCTCAGGGAATAAGTTCCCTGAGCTTTGAGAAAAGCCATTACACTGCAAACTGAAAAGTTATTGAAAAGATTGTGATTGAAAAGATGGTTCTTTGGTCTCATTAAACTCAGCATTGTTAATGTATAAGGCACTGATTATTTCACGGAGGTCACAGAAGTCACGGATTCCGTGACTTTCCATGACCTCTGTGACTTCCGCAGTGGCTGGTGCGGCTGACTTCAGGGCTGCCTGGGGCCAGCTGCTCGGGTGCCCCATGGCCAGCCACACTGGCCACTGCTGGAGCGACCCTGGGCCAGCTGCTCCAGCAGTCCCCAAGGCCAGCCGCTCCAGCCACTGCTCGGGAAGCCCCTGGCAGCTGGCTCCGGGGATTGCCCAAGCAGCGGCCGGTGCGGCTGGTCCCACGGACCGCCCAAGCAACAGTCCTGGGAGCGGCCCTAGGGAGGGCCAGACCAGCGGTCCCGGGGCCCACCCCAGAGCCAGCCACAATGGCTGCTGCTTGGGCGGCCCTGGGCAGCTGGTCCCTGGAACTGTGCGAGCAGCGGACAGTGCGGCTGCTCCACTGCTTGGGCGGCCCTTGTCAGCTGGTCCCGGGGACCGTGTGAGCAGCGGATGGTGCGGCTGGCTGGTCCTGGGGGTGCCATGGGGACCATCCGAGCAGCAGCAGGATCTGGGCGGCTGGAGCAGCCCCAGGGGCACCCTGAGGCCGTTTGGAGACCGGTCCCCGGGAGCAGCAGCTGGGGGGCAGTCAACCCCCAACACTGCAGCAGGGCCACCCAGCAGGCGGGCCCTGGAGCAGCAGAGGCCCAGAAGTAGAAATTTAGTCACCGGTATTTTTGGTAAAAGTCATGGACAGGTCACAAGCAATAAATAAAAATTCACGATCTGTGACCTGTCCATGACTTTTACCAAAAATATCGGTGACTAAATCTTAGCCTTATTAATGCATTTTAAAAACTTGTAATTGTTTATTTATTATCCACAGTGCACTAGGCTCTTCACAGACAAGACTGAATATAAGCTCCTGGCCCGTGGAGGTTATAGTCTAACTATATGAAGGGCGGGATCAAATAGCCAGCAAGCGACTGAGAGGTGACACTGGCACGTGCCTTGACAGTTAAACCATTTTGGCGTTGGGATTTTTTTCTTAGTATTTAAGTTTTCCTGTCACCTGTTTGGTTACTGATTCCCGGAGGGGCAGGCTAAGGCTACAGGCCTTTAGGAAGAAGCATGTTTAAGGAGAGACTTCAAGCAGGCACACAAGCACAAAGCATTGGAACCTGCAGAGTTCCAATACATGCTGGGGAATAGCATTCCAGGGAATGCCAGAGCAGCACACAGGGGGTTTAAGGACAGGTGCAGGCCAGGAGAGTCACCATTGAGATCATGATTGCACCGAGGGGCTCAACAGTTCCTTGGCCCCTGACCAGAGCTGGAAATTTGGCCTGACCACCCCTCCGTCAGGACAGAGGTGTGGCTGGGTTAAAATTGAATGGTGTTGTGACCTTGTGTGCCAGGTCGCAATGCCATTCATGCAAATTTGGACTGGGCGCCTCTCCAGAACTGTGACCTCATGCATCAGGTCACAATGCCACTCCCTCAGATCTGGTCCAGTTTCCCCTTCCTCAGGATGGATGCAGGTTGAATTGAAACAAGATTTAAATGATGTAAAATACCTACTTCTGGCCCCGAGCTGCACTTTCACAGTATGTCTGCACCTTGTCAGGATGATCTTTCCATAGCACTTAATTGTACATAACTTTAAAAATCCAGAGGCAATATAGTACATGCCACAGCAAACACCAGTGATAAATGGTACAGCGGAAGGGAACCAAACTTAAAATACCTCAGGGTTATTTGAGAGCTTGATTCATCTCTCAGTGACAGTGGGTTTACATCATTTTACCCTCATTGACTTGAATGGACTTACTCCTGTTTACACCAATACAAGTTAAAGAAGAATTAGGCCCTAAAACTACACTTTCCATCAACCTGAGAATCTGTTTTATCATACACATTTACATATGCTCCCCCATAAAAATATAGCTTCCTTTAGTCTATTAAGTCATCTAAGTGTGCTAAATCTGTTTCCCCAGAGAGAGATTAATAAAAACACAGTTCCTTGTGTACATCTCTCTGTTTCTTTCTTTTCTATAACTTATTAAGATGGAGTTCAGAATAAAACCAATAAAAATCACCTCACAATAAAATAACAGAAAAAGGAGACAAGCAAAGGGAAATATTCCAACAGTAAAAGACAGGTAACATCACTGACTCAAAATGACACTAATGAACTCTTCAGTTACCATCCTCTATGTTCATTATTTCACCTTCTAAGAGCATCAAGTAGTTAAATGTGGGAGTCTATAGAAGGGAGGCGCAGACAAATAATTATGACACATACAAGGGGAAAAAATGAAAGCCTTGTTTGTTTTGTTACAAGCGCTTAGGAGCAGAAGAGCGGAGTGCACCACTTTAGAGAGAACCTTACAAACAAGACAGCTCAGTGCACAGGCTTTGCAGCCAAAGTAAACTCTTAAATGGCATCATTTACTGCAGGACAGGTAAATGATCAGGTTTAACAGGGATAAACAAAGTGATTCTAAAAAAATCATACACACCTGGTGATCTCATTCTCCACAGCAGCTCTACAACTCTCAGCTGCAGTGCAGGTCTGGCTCGGGGGAGAGGCTTTTGAGACTCCAACATCTTTTGGCTAAGTTATCTTGCTATTGAGCTAAGCTTTACTGCCTCTGAAGTTTGCACAACTCCTAAGTCTGCAGGTAATGAGTGCCGGATTTGGCCTCAACTATTGAAGGAGAGAGTATCAGAGGTTCTTCCTAGCTATAGTTGAGTTTTGCAGGGCACCGTAACATGCAGCCTGAGCAATCTGATCTCAGGTATCAATCACTGTGTTATCTAGGGACCATATGGTAACTGAATATGCACGGAGTTTGTTCTACAGGGCATCAACCCCTTCCCAGTGAAATAAAAATTGGGGATATGTCTTGCTACTCCAAAACGAAGAATAACCCTAAATACAAGGAGTTTTTTTTTATACCCATTACTTTGATACTAGAGCACAGCTCCTAAAGGATTAATATGACCTCTAGGTGTGGTCAGATGGGTCCTACAAAGGGAAATTTTAGGCTGCTTCTTTTGTTTTATTGGTAAGGGGCCAATGCCTGCATTCCTTACCTAATCTTCACTACAACATAACTCCCATGGAAGTCAATGGGCTACTGCTAATGCCTCTGTTAGTGCTATCTTTTGTAAAGAGGGCAGTGAAGAGTGGGGACGGGGAAGCAGAGAGAAGTGGATGCTGCACCCCCCTCTCCCGGAGTGGTGCATCAGCCATCTGTGCTCCTGAGAGCTCCCAGAAGTATTGTGTCTCCCTGCAGCACAATGCACCCCAGAGCTGCTGCTGGGCTGGGTGGTCCTGCACTCCAACCTACAATGCAGGGCTGTGGCTATCTACTATCCAGCCCAAGGAAATTTTTGCCATAGTGAAGGCTGTGTAAGAACTGCAGAATTTTACCCAAGATCCCCAGCAGGAGCCACTTGTATTACATAGAGGGCAGTAAAATGCACCAAACCTTAGACCATGAGACCACAGCCCTAATTAAAATTGAAGGGGAATAAATATTGGCCAACACCAGCTGGGTCACCACATTCAGCTGCACCTGAGATCCTGCACACTCAAAACTGATCACGGTAGGCAATCCAGAAAAAGAATTTGGCAGCTGCTTCCAAACCCAGTTTGAATTGATATGTGACCCTAGCAGCAATGGGACTCCCACCATAGCAAAGGGAGATCATCCTTTTGAGAAGAGCCTTTGGGATTGGATAATCCATGAAAAAACCCTACTCCAGGGATGAAAGATGAAGCCAATGAGGTTTGTGGATCTATAACTTGTTTTTAAATATTCATTCTTGTTTAAGTTTCTTTATATAGGAAACAAGGAGATGTGAAATATGTGTGCCATTTCTTCAAATGGGTCTCTGGGTCTCCAAACAAGTGGGTTCCAGGAAGATTTAAGATGAAACTGCAGCGATGAAGAGTAACTTTAGGGAAAATACTGGCTTCTTTATTCTAATACAATTTCTCATTTCATGTAGAAGACAGCAAATCAGTGGTTCTTTACCACTGTCTCAGGACTTTAATAGCAAGTAACTGTAGTTCAGAACTTTCCCCATATGAGTATCAAATTCAGTTCCTGTTAGAAAAATATAGTAGGGATGACAAGAGGTCTCTTGAACTTAAATGAAATAGTAAGAAGTGGCATTGTTTTTACACTCACTGTAAATTGCCCCTACGATACAGTATATCTCTCGATCTCTGAGAACAATGAAGTATAGCAGTGTTTTTTTATTGATACCCACACAGAACAACACAGAAATGTCTTTTGATGTAAATGTTTTGTAAGATGCTACTGCAGAATCATCATATAGAAAGAATATATGTATCAGGCCGGGGTGGGAATAGGAATTTTAAAATACTGATATAAAAGCAACACACTTTTATTCCAGTTGGGAACCATTTACAGTAGATTTTGGAAGCTACTGTGCTTCTAAATGAAAACATGGCTAGTTGCATAATACTTTTAGAGTATGCAAAACTTTAACAGCAGTCCACAGAATACTCAAAGTGCACACAGTGTAACATTCCCATATGTAAGCAGTATACATTGTGACTAGGTAACTTTGCCTACTTTTAACTACTGTGTATGCTGAGAGGCATCTCAGCATGCTTTACAAAAAGAGTATTGGTTATTATCTGGACACACTACACTCCTGGAGCTTTACAATTCCACTTGACTGGCAGAATGCATTCCAGTGAATAACATTCAGTTCCTATCAATACAAAGATCCCTTCCTGTATGACGGGTGTGATTGTAAAGCTCCCATACTGCAAAAAGAATGGTACAGTAAATGTCTCCTGAAATTGATTACAATTATCACCAAATACCAGTAAAGTAAAATCAATGAGGACAAGCATCTGCCAAATATACATAAAAGTGCATGCCTTCTTTTTGTGTGTGGTCACCATGGCTGCACACACCTACCTGTTAACTGCATGCCCAAATGATCATATGAGGATGTTTGAGCATTCAATTACTTTTTGTTTCATGCAAGTGCAGTAACCACACGCATAATTAAGGAAGGCAGTTCCCTGTGCATACCTAAAATATTTGAAAATCTCTCCCTACAGGCTCGATCTAAAGGATTTCAGCATTTGGCCCAGCCTTAACAGTCATTAAAACTGTATCTTTTTAAAGTCATTTGTTAGGTAAAGATATGAACACTCAACCCCAAAAGCTGGACAAAATACTCTGTTTTCAAGCCTTTCCTCCCTGAATTTTTGTAGCTAAACCAATTTTGACAAAGCTTTGTAAAATAAAAATGCACTCTCTTCCATTGAGATATTTTATTTCATGCCATTTCCCAGTCTTAATTTAAAGCAAAAGTTAATGAGTGAGTTTTAAAGTGCTAAAAATGGAGGCTTCTAAAGAAAATACTGACATATCCTCAGTTAAAATGATGTTGCCACATGCTCTCATAGGTAAAGACAAAGTAAAAGATAAAATAGAACAGAAAGGAAAAATAGGGTATGAAATAAAATAGTGGAGAAAAAGTAATGAATGGATAATACTACGGACTATTTTTGTGAAAGATTTCATTGTAATGATTGTTACATTAATAACAATATTATCTACAATAAAGGCATAACAGACCTCTTTTGAGCAAAATGTAATCCTGCTAAACTTCATTAAGTTTCATGTTTTCCCTGTAATTTCCCAGCATTAAAGGAAACGTTATTTCACTGACTCTGCAGGAACAGACATACAACAACAAATAGAATGTGGCTGCTCCAACTAGCTTGTTAATCCGATAAAATCAGCACAGTCAAAAGGTTATCACGCAAACATACTTGAATTATCCAAAATGTTTCATTAAGAGTCTACATTCTTGGAAATTAAACAAGTTTAAAAGTAAATGAATCAAAAAGCATTAGTTCAGCCAAGACTCATTATCAGTATAAGACTTATAAAGTATATTTTGCTTTTTTGGTTTCTAGTTGAATTATCAAGCATGTACTAATTTATAGCGATACAAACAAATAATTGTTTAAAAACTTTATAGTGTAGGTAGGTTTGAAGGTATTTGCGTATTTATATTACTTCATACTTATGGGTTGGCTCAGCCCAGCAAGATACTGATACCGCTAGCACTGAGGACCTCCCAGAAGGCACTCAACACGACTGAGCCCTGTCTCAGTCACCATTTTTATTTTTATGGTTTTAATATCCCTGTAAAAGAATATGGGCCACATTTAGCAATCCTTCATCACAAAATTACTTCCATTGATTTAAATGGGACTACTTCAATAAGTAAAGACTATGTGCATCACTAAGGTTTTGCATGATCAAGTCTTAGGTAATGAACTGACAGAAAGACAATTAATCCTCTCTGCACATATTACATACTACAAAGGCATAGCTCGTGCTGCAAATGCTCCAATGTTCATTCTTATATTTGAAATAATTATTTCCAAAAGAATTTGGAACAGGTATAGTTGTACAGGTATCCCAAGGAATAAGAGAATTACATTCTGTGATACCATCTGGGAATTTGGACAGTTGAAACATTTTTTTGATTGTATCACTCATGGTTAATCATACTGATGCATTATAAACTGAAAAATTGAAAACAAATATGTTTTTAAAATCAATCAATCACAGTTCTGTGGTTGGAAACCACAAAAGTAGAGGGAATCTGAAGACCATTCACTTAAAATATTGGTTAAGAAACTCATGTGATTCAAACTATTGGACTACATGACAGAGCTTTTATGTAAGTTTGCCTTATTATACAATCAGCAACAAAAATGTAAATATTGTGGAGCTGGTCAAAAAAATGGGACTCAAATGATTTGGTGTGGGGGGGGGGTTAAAGTTCCATCCCACTTTTCCTGTTGAATTTTTTTGAATTTTGAAATGTTTCTACTAGCTCCACAGCTAACTAGAAAATGGAATGAATTTTTCACACACTTTTTCATGAAATATATGCTCGTTTTAGTACAAAATTTTCAAAGTTCAAGGTTTTTAATCAGCTGTAAAATAGTCACATTTATAATTTTATACTACACTGCAGCAAACTATTTCCATATATGCAGGGCTAAATATAGGTCTACCACAACACACTGTCTCTTTAAAATCTCATCTCCAATACACTTACAGGAAGAGTGTTTGACAGACAAGCCCAGAATGCCAGCTTGTGGTACCTCTGACTCTCACACATTGAGTTAATACCACTGAAGTTGACAGGGGTACCTGTGGAGGACAATGCTACTCGATGTGAGTAACATAGCACAACCTGGCCCCAAAGCAGCAACCCTCTTCCCACTGAATTCACTGGGCATTTTGCCTTTGAACTATCCCGCTCTGCCCTGTAACAGTTTTGCAAAGTGCATTTTTGAAATTATTTCCCTGTTGAAACTCTTCCTAGCTGGTAAAGTCTAACTTCTTAGATCTAAATCCTGACATCCCTTTGTCTCAAACTAATGCTCTTTGGGTTGCTTTGGTTCCTGCACTTTGCAAGCAGGCAGAGAACAAGGCTGCACTTTACTCTGGGAGACCCCTGCCCATGTCCCCTCCAGTCGCCTCTCTACCTCACCTTGCCCAGGTAACAACACCACATCCTTGTTCCGAGACTGTTAAAACAACCAAGGAAAAGCCACTTTCCCCAGGAAGTTTCCTAGCTGATCTAACTAGAGGAGCATTTGGAAATCTTCTTGCCATTGGCCGGGGCAGTGAGTTATATGGGCCCTTGGTGCCCATGTCCCAGCAAATTCAGGCCACGGGGGCCCGGCTCCACCAATGTTTGGGGCCGGGTCTCTCCCCCTGCCCCCGCCTGCTGCCCCATGCGCCTTCCCCAGCCCCAGCTGCTACCCACACGCGCCTCCCCCGGAGTGTCCCTGCCTGCACCCTGGGCAGCGGGCGGCTGCCTTGCTGCTCCTCACTGCGCTCCCTTGCTGGCAGCTGCCAGCCACAAAAGGGAGTGGTGCTGCAGCAGGCTGAGGCAGTGGCACAGCCACCGCCTACAGAGGGGAGGAGGCGCACACGTGATGGCAGCCCTCCTGGCACCCACCACAGGGGAGGCGAGGGGGCTTCCTGGACCTGAGAGGGGCCCCGCACCTAGGAGCAATGCAGTGATGGTGCCGGATGAGTGTGCTGCTGAGGGCGGATGGGGGGGCCCCTCCCCTGGAGCTTGCTGATGATGATGGGGAGAGGGCTGGGGGGACTGTGGAGTCGTCCTCTCTGGTTCCAGCCCCGAGGCAGCCTGCCTGCACCCCAAACTCCTCATCCCCAGCCCCACCCCAAAGCCCGCACCGCCAGCCCTGAGCCCCCTCCTGCACTGTGAACCCCTTATCCCTGGCCCCACCCTGCAGCCCTCACCCCTGCACCTCAACCCTCTGCCCCAGTCCTGAGGCCCTCACACCCCAAACCCTCCTCCCCCACACCGCAACCCTCTGCCCCAGCCCTGAGCCCCCCCCACACCCCAAATTGCAATCGTCTGCCCTGAGCCCCCTCCTGCACCATGAACCCCTCATCCCCAGCCCCACCCCAGAGCCTGCACTCCCAGCCAGAGTCATCGTCTCCCCCACCCCACATTGTGCAATATAGGGAAACTGTTAATCCAGTCTGTGTTCACATTAGTTTGAAAAATATATATCGGCTTACAAGGCAGGTGTGTGTGTTGGGGTGGGGGGAACTTGGACCGATTCTGGGCACCCCCAAAAATTATACAAACCTGCCGCCCCTGCCATTGGCTGCCGTTGCACCTTGGATGTCTGCTGCTGCTAAGGGACTGGCTGCCTCACAACATGAACAGGGGTGGTAGGGCAAGAGAGAGAAACTCTCCCGTCATTATACAAGCAACAATTCCGTTGAATCCCTTCCCCCAATCATACCGGCCCTTTCCCCCCACCACAACCCTCAGCACACACCCCGTTGCCCCACATAATCCCCAACACTCTCACACACATTCACTTTCCCCCTCGCCCAGTAGGGTCCTGGCCCATGACTAGGGCCGGTAGGTGCTATTGCAATCCCAATAATAATGCATCCCCCCCCTTAACCCCACAGGTCTTTCCTCCGCTGCAGCCCCCCCCTTAACACCCCGGATCCCTTTCCGTCTCCTATCGCACCCCAATGCTCCCCCAAGGACCCGCACCCTCTCCTCCTCCACTATCCCGCTGCCCCCCTCGCACCCAAACTCACCTACCCCTTAGCGCTATCACCGCCCCCGCCTAGCCAGCCCTGACGAGCTGCTGCTATAAAACCCTAACCCCGGTTCAGTCTCGGCACCGGGGATCAGGAGGCGCTTACCTCGCGTGTGCCGCCGCCGGGTGACTGGGCTGCAGCTTCGCCCCGCACGCTCCGAGACCCGCGTGGAAGAGGTGGTCAAGTCAGGGGCACACACAGACTCCTCCTAGGGCTGCCCGGGCCGTTCAACTTCTGCTCGCGCCGATCCGCCGTGCGCTAGGGAAGCCGCAGCCAAGTTACAGTGAAATCCTGGCCCCTAGCTCACTGGACTCGGATTACACCAACTCCCCTGGCCTCTGCTTACTTCACATGGGGCACCTGAAACCACAAGGATTTAATACAAACCGGGCTGAAAAGAGCTAAATCTGATCTGGATTGCCTCCAAGTGGGCTGGGGGAGAGAGCTTTGTGGAACGAGAGGCCAGTGTGCTGGTTTTTGCTTCCGGCATGATGTGTTCTCTTTGATTCAATTAAATACTCGGATCTTAAAAAATTAACCACCAAAGCCCGTAAATGCGTATCTTTCAAAAGTACTTTAGGCAGCACTTTAAGCAGCTTATAAAGTATCGGAGAAATTGCTGTGGATTTTAAGATCGAAAATCTGGCCAGATGAGCTGGCTGGATATAGCTTTATTAACAATAACGTTCCTCACTTTACAACTGTCAACTGCATTAGTCCAGGGAAAGGCAGTGTCTGTCTGAAATGCAAGGTGCTCCTTATTTCAACTCGGTATTTGACAAAGAATTCTGGGAATTATTTAGTTAAATCTATGCCACAGTAGAAATATCTAGTTAAAAATAGAAATATTTAGTTAAATCTATGCCACAGTAGTAGGATAAACCCAGCACCTTTCCCAACACTGAACTTCACTCACAATTATCCCAAGTTGATGCTAATATTTGGTTAAGACAGGCTCGCCATAGTACCTGTTGTCCAGTCAAGGGGAGCTGCTAGAGACCGGTGGGAGCAAAAGCAAACAGAAAGTTGAGATTAATTTGGGGAAGTGAATTATGCCTGGACTGTCCAGGACTTGTCTAGGCTAAGATTTATGGAGTGATGTTACCCCTTTTATCTCAGCCATTTTAGCATGGGTTAAAGCAATGTTCCTTGTTTACACTAGTCTTCAAAAACGTATTATATGTGCCAACATCACATATTGAATCTAGTCTAAACAAGGCCTGTATTCAGCACAATTAAGTCCTGTCTTCTGGGGCAAAAAAGTGTTTTTCAATCCAATTTCCTCAGATGAGTTATCTTAACTCAATTAAGATATCCTTTAACTCTTTAACTCTTCCTAGCAGGTAAAGTCTAACTTCTTAGATCTAAATCCTGACATCTCTTTGTCTCAAACTAATGCTCTTTGGGTTGCTTTGGTTCCTGCACTTTGCAAGCAGGCAGAGAACAAGGCTGCACTTTGCTGCACTGAAGCCTAACAACCAGCTCTAAATACTCTAAAGGTGCATCCACACTAACAAAACAAAAAACAAAAAAGTGGAGGGGAACTGGTTACTGTGTACTAGATAATGCATGATAAAATCCTAGAGTGGGCAAGGCAAGTGTAATTTATACATGGGTCAGAGATAAATACCAGTGGGGAGCTGAGGGTTTACCTCAGCGCCTGCTAAGGTAGGAAAACCTACAAACTGAGGTGTCCACATTAGGAAATTACCACATTAGTGAATGTGGTAAAAAAGACACCAGGTGCTAAAACTACCTGAGGGGAAAAAGTCTCCTTATTTGTCCATCTAGACACAGCCTCGGAGGCCATTGTGCCTTTCTCATATTTTTTTAAACCCTCTGACTCTTGACAGATGAATTAGGTGTTTTTTTAAATTACTTTGGCTCAGTCAAATTAATTTAACAGGATTAACAAGCCTCTTTGGTCTTCATGAGCATTAAGGGCATGTTTATGCTGCAGGTGAGACCAAGCCCTCGCAGCCAAGGTCCACAAATGCACGCAAGTGCTCCAGAAATAGCTGTGTAGATGTTGTGGACGGGGGGTGGAGCACGGACTCTGAAGCCTGGAGCAGGATGGGGAAGGACTTAAGAGCCCAAGTCACAGGATTAAAGCAACATTTACACAGCTATTTTTAGGGTGCTGTGCAAGTCTATGGCCCTGCACTGGGAGGCTCATTCCCACATGCAGTGTAGACATACCCTAAGAGGGCTTCTTAGTTAATTCAATCGAGCTAATACAATTAGAAACATACCCTTTTTGCCCATCAAGACAGTGCCTATAGACAACCTTTGAACTTATCTCTTACTAACAGTAACTCCAGACTTTCCTTTAACTCACTTAAGGAAAAAAAAAAAAGACAGTTACCTTTTCCGTAA
Organism: Emys orbicularis; assembly: GCF_028017835.1. Classification (NCBI taxonomy): domain Eukaryota; kingdom Metazoa; phylum Chordata; order Testudines; family Emydidae; genus Emys; species Emys orbicularis. The sequence goes on along the minus strand of NC_088689.1, from coordinate 34,880,257 downwards.
CTGGTGTTCTTCGAGATGTGTTGCTCCTGTCTATTCCACAGTAGGTGTGCGTGCTCACCACATGCACCGGTGCCGGAAGTTTTTCCCCTAGCAGTACCCGTAGGAGAGCGCCCCTAGTGGCCCCTGGAGTGATGCCTCCATGGCACGGTATAAGAGGTGCAGCGCGCTCCCCCCACCCTCAGTTCCTTCTTGCCAGACAACTCCGATGGAGGGGAAGGAGGGCGGGTGTGGAATAGATATGAGCAACACATCTCGAAGAACATCAGTTACGGAAAAGGTAACAGAGTAGCAGCCGTGTTAGTCTGTATCCGCAAAAATAACAGGAGTACTTGTGGCACCTTAGAGACTAACAAATTTATTAGAGCATAAGCTTTCGTGGGCTACAACCCACTTCTTCGGATGCATATGCATATGCATCCGAAGAAGTGGGTTGTAGCCCACGAAAGCTTATGCTCTAATAAATTTGTTAGTCTCTAAGGTGCCACAAGTACTCCTGTTATTTTTGCGGAAAAGGTAACTGTCTTTTCTTCTTCAAGTGATTGCTCATGTGTATTCCACAGTAAGTGATTCCAAGCTATATCTGTTGGAGGTGGGTAGGAGTTCACAAATTCTCGGGATGGAGCACAGCCCTGCTGAACCCGGCGTCCTCCCTGGTTTGGGAGACGATCGCATAATGCAAGGTGAAAATGTGAACATACAGCTACACGATGTGATCCAGATGGAGAGCCGCTGAATGGAGATCAGCCAACCCTTCATGCGTTCGGTCGAGGCAATGAACAGTTGCAAGGACTTTCTGAACGGTTTTGTCCACTCCAGGTAGAAAGCCAGAGCCCCTCTCACATCCAACGTATGGAGGCGGCGCTCCTTACTGGATGCATGGGGCTTGGGGCAGAGGACCGGCAGGAAAATGTCCTGACCCATGTGGTAGGCGGAGACCACCTTCAGGAGGAACGAAGGATGTGGGTGGAGCTGGACCTTATCCTTATGGGACACTGTGTACGGGGGCTCAGAGGTCAGGGCCCTGAGTTCCAAGACCCGTCTAGCTGATGTGATCGCCACCAGGAAGTCTACCTTCCACAAGAGGTACGACCAGGAGCATGTAGCTAGCAGTTCAAACGGGGGGCCTGTGAGGCAGGCCAGCACCAGGTTCAGGTCCCAATGTGGGACTGTGGGTCTGACATACGGGAAGAGATGATCCAATCCCTTAAGGAATCGGCCAGTCATAGCATGGGAGAATACCGTGTGGCCCTGCACCGGTGGGTGGAAGGCCGATATGGCCGCCAAGTGTACCTTGACAGACGAGGGCACCAGGCCCTGGGCCCTAAGGTGAAGGAGGTAGTCCAGAATGAGCTGGATCAGGGCAGCCACGAGGGAAATGCTCCACTCATCCGCCCATTGGGAGAATTGAGACCACTTTGCCAAGTAGGCTCAGCGCGTGGAGGGCCGCCTGCTTTCCAAGAGGATGCACTGGACCCCCTCTGAGCACGTCCTCTCCTCCCGGCCTAACCATTGAGCAGCCATGCCGTGAGATGGTGTGCTGCTAGGTTGGGGTGGAGGAGGTGGCCCTGGTCCTGGGAGAGCAGGTCCGGGCGGGACGGCAACGGCCATGGCGGGGCGACTGCCAGGCCCGTGAGGGTCCCATACCAATGCTGCCTGGGCCATGCTGGGGCAATCAGTAGGACCCGGGCCCTGTCTGCCTTTATCTTTTCCAAGACCTTGCCCATCAGTGAAATGGGGGGGAAGGCATAGAGAAACCGGCCTGACCAGGACAGGAGGAAGGCATCAGAGATAGCGCCCCGTTCCAGCCCCCCCTTGGAACAGAACCGGGGACAGCGATGGTTCTGCCGAGTCGCAAACAGGTCCACCTGGGGAGTTCCCCACTCTTGGAAAAGTCTGTACACCACCTCTGGGTGAAGAGACCACTCGTGCTAAGAGGAGAAGTCCCTGCTCAAGCGATCCGCCCGCGAGTTCTGGGTGCCCGGTAGGTGGTAGGCCTGTAGGCAAATGTTGTGGGCTATACAGCCTGAGGGCTTCCTGACAGAGGGCAGAGGATCGGGCCCCGCCTTGCCTGTTGATGTAAAACATCGAGGCCGTGTTGTCCATGAAAACCCTGACCTCCCGGCCCTTCAGGTGCGAGCGGAAGGCCATGCATGCCAGCTGCACTGCCCTGAGCTCCTTGACGTGGAGGGCCAAGTCCTGCGCAGACCACAGACCTTGGGTCTGAACGTTCCCCACATGGGCTCCCCACCCCAGGTCCAAAGCATTGGACACCAGTTCCATCGATGGGGGCCTGCCTCTGAACGGGACCCCATGGAGCATGTTCCCCAGGGAGGACCACCATCTTAGGGAGGCAATCACTGGTTCAGGCACAATGAGGACTTTGTCGATCCTGTCTCTGGCCTGGGAGAACTCCGAGGCCAACCAGAGCTGGAGGGGCCTCATCCTGAGTCTGGCGTGGCAGACCACATACATGCACACTGACATGTGACCCAAGAGCTGGAGGCATACTCTGGCTGTTGTCACTGGAAACCTTGTGACAGTGTCAATGAGCCCTTTCAGGGTCTCGAACGTGTCCTAAGGGAGGGAGGCTCTGGCCGATGTGGTGTCCAGGACTGCCCCGATAAACTCTATGTGTTGTACCAGGACTAACGTGGACTTGGTGTCGTTTACCAACAGGCCCAAAGTGGCACATGTGGACAGAAGGAGCACCACGTGATCCCACACCTGCGATCTGGGGGGCTGCCCTTGACCAGCCAGTCATCCAGATAGGGGAATATCTGGACCCCCCCGGCGCCTGAGGTAGGCCGCCACCACCGACATACACTTTGTAAATACCCTGGGGGCAGTGGACAGGCCAAATGGGAGGACCGTAAATTGGTAGTTCTCCTGCCCAACCGTGAAAGTGTCGAGGGGAAGTGTCTGTTCCCCTCAAATATATGGATGTGGAAGTACGCATCCTGCAGATCGAGGGCAGAGTACTAGTCCCCGGGATCCAGGGAGGGAATGATGGAGGTCAGGGAGACCATGTGGAACTTGAGCTTCACCATGTGCTGGTTCAGACCTCGCAGGTCCAGGATGGGCCTGAGCCCCCCTTTGGCCTTTGGGATAAGGAAATAGCGGGAGTAGTACCCCTTGCCTTTGAACTCCCCGGGTACCGCTTCCACCGCTCCTAGGCCTAGGAGCCGCCACACCTCCTGCTCGAGCAGAGCCTCGTGAGAGGGGTCCCCCAGGAGGGACGGGAGCAGAGGGTGGTTGGGCGGGGTGGAGGTAAACTGGAGGGTGTAACCCCCAGAGATGGTGTTGAGGACCCATCGGTCCGAGGTCAGACGTGACCACTCCGGGAGGAAAGCACACAACCTGTTGGAGAAGGGAAGCTTTATTGTGGGTGGATTCCTGATGAGAACTGGCAGGGCGCCCCCGGGCGTCCTGTCAAAACCGCCGTTTCTCTGCCTGTTTGCCTGGGGGGCAGGCCGAGACTGCCTCTGCGGGCGTTTCTTATAGTCCCGTGACTTTTTATAAGTGGGCTCGTATTTAGAGTGCGAGGCCTGGGCGGGAACCTGCTGCGGCTTAAACTTAGGTTTAGCCGGAGCCAGAACATAGAGGCCCAGAGTCTGAAGCGTCATGTGGGAGTCTTTCAGGCCACGGAGTTTTATATCAGTTTGTTCCGCAAACAGAGCTTTGCTGTCAAACTGGAGGTCCTGCAAGGAGCTCTGCGCCTCACTGGACAGCCCAGAGAGCAGGAGCCACAACACCCTTCTCATGGACACCGCGGAGGCCATAGACCGCGCGTCCGTGTCCGCCGCATCCGCCACTGCCTGTAGGGTTGAACTGGCAGCTGCTGTACCCTCCTCCAACAGTGCTTTGAACTCCTTCCTCTCACGCTCCTGGAGGAAGTCCTTGAACTTGGGCAAAGAGCCCCACAGGCTGAACTCATACCGGCCCAGGAGAGCCTGATGGTTCATTACCCGTAACTGGAAGCTCGAGGATGAATAAATTTTTCTTCCAAATGAGTCCAGCCTCCTTGAATCTTTATTTTTTGGAGTAGGGGCTTGTTGTCCCTGCCGCTCCCTGTGGTAGACCAACTCGATCACCAGGGAATTAGGAGCAGGATGGGTGTATAGGTATTCATGCCCCTTGGTGGGCACAAAATACTTGCGTTCTGCTCTCTTAAAGATGGGGGCCAATGAGGCCGGGGTTTGCCACAGGGCATTTGAAATTTTCGCCACCCCTTCGTGGAGTGGCAAGGCCACCCTGCCTGGTACCAAGGCGGACAGTACGTTAAACAGGGAGTCCGAGGGCTCCTCCACCTCTTCTGCCTGGAGGTTGAGGCTTGATGCCACCCTTTTTAATTGTTCTTGGTGGGCCTTAGAATCCTCCCTCCAGGACAGAGGGAGGAGGGTCCATAATTGCCTCATCAGGGGAGGGCGAGGAAGCCAGCGCCGTACTTTGCCTGTCCACCAGCACCGGAGGGTCCACCACCTGGTCGGTCTCCGGGCACAGTGCCGAGGTTGTACGTCCCACCGACTCCTTCCTTGGAGGCCAGGAGAGGGAGGCCGTTGGCCCTTCTGAGGCTCCGGCCACCGAACGAACCCCCACCGGGGGCTGCATCAGGGGCCACGGTGCCCACTGGTACCATTGCGCCGGCCACGGGGCCCAGTGCCACTGCACCTGATGTGGCACTGAGGGAGTGGACTGCTCAGCCTGGCTGGCCTGACCCATCGATGGATGGCTACAAAGGGAGGCCAGGCTGATATATGACCTGCCACTGTCCCTGGACTGGAAGGAGTGGTGGCGCCGGGAGTGGTGTCGACCCTGAGACCTCGATCTCAACGTGGAGGACTGGTACCATCGGTACTGCTGCTCGGCGAGCGGCTCCAACAGGCAGATCCACGACTGGGACTCGCCGGCGATCGACACCCAGGGCTGCGGGAGCGGTGCCGTGAGATGAGTTTCACCCAAACAGCATAAACAGTCCGCATGCAGATGACTCACTGGCATCGGGCACCTACAAGTGTCGCACGACTTAAAACCTTCCAACACCGGTGCACGTGGCGAGCACGCACACCTACTGTGAAATACACATGAGCAATCACTCGAAGAAGAACATCAACTACTTCACTCAATAGGACTCAGATAGTGTTAAGAACCTGGGCTGATTAAGTACTAGTAATTTCCCCATGTATGACTATCAGGGTCACCTTTTTCTGTGTCTGCTTGCAATTAAATTTAATTAAATGTTAATTTTGATGTATTCTGTTCAAAGATCCAGGGTAGAATATGGAGGCATTTTTCTTTAGGATGCATTTTTAAGCTGCGCCAAGTGCACTTAGTTCATATGGATAGGTCCACTTATTAGCATTTCCATTAATTGTAATACATAAATAATAGAATATTGCCGTGTGAGGATGCCTCCTTATTTCAGTGTGCATGGATAATGTGCTGTACTGCATAAATCTCTAAACATCATGGTAAGTGTACATGTATGAGTTGGACTGCTAGCATTGATTCTGAATGCTTACAGCCTGACTCAGAAACCACTGAACCCACTGGAAAGACTCCCATAGACTTCAATGGGTTTTGGACCCTAGATTCAAACTCTTGGAACAACATGCTCAAATGCAAGCAGCCTTTCAATTATATAAAGAAGATAAACTGAGTTGCATGCTGAATACTGCATGTGGATTTTTCAGATGAGATCTGGGCCCTCTCAGCTCTACATGGACATTAAAAATCCCATGGCACTTACTATATAGGAATATGAGCAAAATAGGGCCAACATTTTCCCTCCTCCGATGCTATTCAGTGTGCTGAGTGTTGTTCGGTAGCTGTCTTCCATCCCAGACCTGGCTCCCTGTCCGTGGTGCTGTATGTAATTTACAAAAAGCAAGCGCAACACTCCCATTGACTTCAGTGGTGCAGAAGCAGGACCGAGGAAAAGAGCTATGTTGTGTATTTATTACACAGCTTCCACAGAGCTTCTTCAGGGCCAAATCTTGGGCCCCATACCCAGCACAAGTAACTGCAGTATGTGCGCAGCAGGAGAAATTCTTCTCCCCAGGTCATGGAGTTATTCTGCAGGGATACTGCAATCCAAAGGCGAGGGTAGCCCATTTGTCTTCCAGCCCTGACAACACATGCCCTACCTTCACCTGAACCCCATGTCCAGGCATCCAGGGTGCTCTTGTGGAGTGGGCTCTGCATTGCATAGGGGTGCTGCCTGCATACCTCTTTCTTTGTACTATGGAATCACCCCAATTCTGCTGCCAGGGGGTGTTCAGCCCAGGGCTGGATTTGTCACAAGCACAGAACTGATAGGGGGTCATTAAAAAAAATATATAAATACAACGGTTATATTTTTTGGTGAGGTTCAGATTATTCTGGTTTCTGGTCTTAAACTAAAACCCTGTGATGTTATCTTAGTATTAAAAGTCTTTCCGCATAGGGAACTCATGATTTAGTAGTAGAGTTAATACCATGTGTGAGAGAACCTCTGTTGGACATCCAGCTTTTTAATACTGTATTGTGATGAACACTTGATTACAGTTAGAGATGCTCTTCTTAGATTGGTCTGCCGCTCAAGAGACATGAGTTCTATTCCTGCCTCTACCACACACTTCCTGTGTATCTTTCAGAAAATGATTTAGACGGTGCCTGCACTCAGAGGAGCCGATTTTGTGATTTCCCCTGGGGGTGCTGGACTCCCGCTCCACCCCAGGCCCTACCCCCGACTCCTTCTCCCAAGCTCCCATCCCACCCCGCCTCTTCCCACCCCATTCCACCCCTTTCCCATGCCTCTTCCTGCTCCCGCTCCCCCCCCCCCCAATGCCTTCTGTATGCCACTGAACAGCTGATCGCTGGGTGGGGAGGCACTGAGAGGGAGGGGGAGAAACTGATCAGTGGGGCCCACCAGTGGGTGGGAGGCACTGGGTGGGGGGGAAGGAGCTGATCCAAGGGGCTGCTGGTGGATGCTGAGTACGCACTATTTTATTTCTGTGAATGCTCAAACTCTGGAGCACACAGAGTCAGTGCCTATGCCTGCACTGGTCTTTATCCTCAATGGCAACAATAATGGTGGTGATCTAGCCAATTGCTGCTATTTCATTTGTGTTGACAAGAGACAGTTCTCTACTTCATACAATAGGGGTAATAATACTTTCCTACCTCTCTGAGGTGTTGTAAAGATACATTCAAATATGAAGGTGGTAAGCACCATAGAAAAACATATACATACATAACTACATAACCAAATAAATAAAGCAACAACATTACAGGGATTGGGAATACATGGACATTTTGTAATGCAACTACAGTCTGCTGCACTGGAAAATGACAACTTAACAAATCATGTAACTTGTTTACATCATGTGTATATATAGTGGTCAGTAATAGTAGGGGCTGAGATATGACTGGCTAGAGTAATATACATGACTTCATTGAGTCATTCAGGAACTGGAAGAAATTCTCCATGCCAATAAGAATGTTGCAGGATCTTCAAGAGTTTGAATCTAGGGTCCAAAACCCATGTCTTTCTGACAGGTTTCCCCATGTTACTCATGGACATTTCTTTTTGCCCATGTACATTTCACTTGTTGCTGCATGAGAAGTAGTACTTTGAGATATTACATGAAGCAGTTTATCAAACAATAATAGACATGGAATTCACTTTGATCCCTTACTGCTCTCTCTAAAATTTTCTGTTCGTATCAAAATATCAAAGGAACACATTCATTTACCTGAAATACTTGGCTGTGAAGAAGTGCATTTCCTGGAATATAATTTTTTAGCTCTTGTTTAGTTTTCTGTCCATGTGGGACAGAACATGAAACTTTCAAGTTTTTCAAACCCCTTCTGAAACCAGTGTGATGCAACACCTAACAAACAGAAACCATGATGCTAGAAATTGCCAGATGTGTGAGGCGAATGCTTTTGGAAAGTTTGGGAGGGCAATAAATGCTCGCAGTATATAATATCATTAGCTGTCTCACACAGATAAGTGTACACGCATGTTAATATTTCACCTACAGCAATTATTTGTGATAAACTCAAAGTAGCGCAGCACCACCTCCCTCTCCCTGCCCCATTAAACCTCCCCAGGCCAGGATTAAGGGATATATTTTAATGGTGTGTTTAGGCCAACATTTTAAAAAATGGCCACTGATTTCAGGTGCCTCCATTTTTGGATGCCCAGCCTCTGACACCTTGAGACTATAGGCAGTCCTGGGACTTACGACACAATTGGTTCCTGAAAATCGCGTCTTAAGTAGAAATATTGTATCTCTGAACCGATTTTTCCATAGGAACAATGTTATAAATGGGGGACTGGTTCCTGAACCAAGGCCAGATACACTATTTTCACCAAAATAACCCAGATTTTTGTACTCAATCAATTATAAATGAGTAATTTAGCTACATTAAGGTATTTATATTGTAAATAACAATTATATTGAGATAAAAATTACATACGCTAAAAATACATAAAGAAATATAGTACTGTACATTACCCCTACCTACAAATGATCTAAAAAGCATAGACAAATTTTAAAGTCTTAACATTTTTTTTTACATACCTTGTCTTCATCATTCCTGGGTGTTGCTGATCTTGTCATTTGATTTGTAGGTTAAGAAACCTACTGAAGGAATGAAGAATGGGACACCTTATTCTGAGCTCATCACTGGGTCTAATTGGGTGGAGTTTTCAGGGGTTTTTGAGGTGATTTGGAAGGACTTCTTTGAGATGACTTTGCTGGACTTTTTGAAGGTCTCTTGGCTGGAGTCTTCTCAGGAGTCTTGGCTGCAGGTTTTTCTGGAGTCTTGTCTGCTTTCTTAAAGAAAGTGTCCAAGGAAGTTTGGACAGATGGTCCCCTCTTTTCCTTGTAAATTTCTCTGTAGCAGCTGTACATGTTGGATAATGCCCCTATTCACAGATGCACTGTGTTCAATGTTGGGGTCATGTTCCTCAAACAGGGACATGGCAGCTTCCAAATATTGAAATGCCTCAGCCAACACTTCTGATGTCAAGACTTTACGAGGAGGAGTCTCTTCACCAATGGATGCATCGTCTTCTTGCTCTGCCACTTTCGGCTGTTCCAATTCAATGAGGTCCTCATAAGTTAATTTTTCAGAATGTGATGCCAGCAATGCATCAACATCCTCTGGTGCAACATCTAAGCTGAGTTCTTTGCCCATTTCAACAACATTTTGGTCACCTCTTCAACAGTGTCTGTAAAGCCTTGGAAGTCAGACACAAACTCAGGACACAATTTTCCCCAAACACCATTCAAATTTGATTGTTTAACTTAATTCCATGCCTCACCAATGTTCTTAACTGCATGGTAAATGTTGAAGACCTTCCAGAATTCGTTACGAGTTGGTCCACCTTCCTTCTCAGTTGTCCTGATAGTCTGGGTAAATGTGCTCCTAAGATAGTAGGCCTTGAAGGATGCAATTACCCCCTGGTCCATGGGTTGCAACAATGAGGTGGTGTTCAAGGGCAGAAACACCACTCTGATGTCAGGATGCATGTCATCAAGGATGGTTGGATGACCAGAAGCATTGTCGAGGATTAACAATGCTTTAAATGCAAGACTGTTTTTGTTGCAATAATCCCTAATACTTGACACAAAATGATGATTAAACCAATCCTCAAAAATGTTCTTATTAACCCATGCCTTAGGATTGGATTTCCATATCACTGGGAGAAATGTTTTGGAATATCCCTTGAAAGCCCTGCGGTTTTCTAAATGGTACACAAGCTGCAAAGGTTTAAGTTTAAAGTCACCTGCAGCATTTGCACCAAGAAAAAGAGTGAGCCTATCTTTAGCAGCTTTGTACCCTGGCATGGATTTCTCTTCTTTGGCAATGTAGGTTCTCAATGGCATTTTTTTCCAAAGGAGACCAGTTTTGTCAACATTAAAAACTTGCCGAGCACAATACCCACCCTCTTCAATGATCTCAGCCAACGTCTCAGGAAAAGCACAAGCTGCCTCCTCATCAGCACTGGCAGCTTCACCTGAGACCTTGATGTTATGCAAATTGGCCCTGTCTTTAAAACACATAAACCATCCCCTACTTGCATTACATGGATTTTGATCCTCCAGCCAAACGATTAACAGTTTCTCAACTTGAGCAATAAGTCCAACACGCTGCTTAGTTATCACAGTTGATTGCATAGGAACTGAGCCCTTAACATGTTCTTGAATTCTTTCCTTGTCTTTCGGGATGGTCACGATAGTCGTTCAGGAGCTATCCAAAGCTCTACCGATTTCAGTTGGCGTCTCACCTTTTCTGAACCTCTTAATTATTTCCATTTTTGTTTCCATAGTAACTGTTCTAAGTTTCTTAGAAGAAGAAGAAACATCAGATTTATTCTTTTCTGCCATTATTATGGGAAAATAAACACAAAATGATAAGAAGAAGTTTGGAAACACAAAGATTCACCACATAAAAATGGCATCGGAAGAGCAACTGAACGTCTTGAGTCAGGGAGATGGGCGGCACAGAACGTCAATGCGCACGTATGAACGTATTAACTTGTTCGCTGGTATGGCGTTGCGTCAGATCGAGCATCGTAAATTCAAAACCAACGTCAGGTGTCAATTTATAAACGTCATCAGTGTCGTTCATCGTAACTCAAACATCGTAAAGTCGAGGACTGCCTGTAGTTTTCACAGGTGCTGAGCACCATAACTCCATTTGAAATCAGAGAGTGTTTGGGTCCTCAGCATCTCTGAAAGTCAGGCTCAGGCTCTCATAAATAGAATTCCCTATCTGCATCTATAACCCAAACCTGGACACCTTTGGAACACGCAATTCTTAACTCCTTACATTCAAGACCAGCAAGGAAAGGCTCTTATGACCAAATCATGTAGTCTTTCTTAGCTATTTATTGGACATCAGTGGGAGATCAGAAGATAGTCTAAATCCAACACCAGAATACACTGAAGCCTCAAAAATACATAAATGCAACTCCAGTTCCATTAGATACATTTAGATAAAATGTACAGGGGTTGATCTGTAAACAAAAAATAGAAAAATAAAGTTTAAGGAAGAAATGTCCACAGTATAGAATTAATTAAGAAGACAATTATTTGTGCTAGCTGAAATCTTGGTTAGAGGGGAAAAAAAGAAATATGAGAAATTAACAAGAGCTTAATATTTACCCTCCCATAGCTGTTGTGGGATTAGAAATCACTGCATGTCTCTTCACAGACCATTTTACATACATCTCAGCACCACTTTCCTGCATCTCTGACAGAGTTACCGGTTAGAGCCTTTTAGATCGAGTAGGCTAAATATAGGCAGATCAATTTTTAATATTAGTTTAACAAAAATATCTATTTCCATTACCAGCTTACATACTTTAAAATTGGATATGAGAAAGTGCAGAAGTGATCTCTTATTCTTTTCACTCGGTGCTAGCCTGAATACCAAAAAGCCTGAAAGGGAAAATCCTCCAGGCATTGTCAACACTGGGAAAATGCATCTTGTTAGAAACTGTGTTAACTAACATGATGTTAGACACTGTTGCACTTTCCTTGGATACTTAGGGCCTGATCATGTCAGGTGCTGACCACCTCCTGTGAAGTAAGCCCAAGAGCTGCTCATCACATTTCAAGACTGGCCCCTTAAAGAACAACTCCAGTTCATGGGTTTCCAACCAGTTAACCCCAGATTAAAGTCTAGATAGAGCCCATTTCCATGATCAGGTTTGTACTATTGAAGGCTGGCAGCCTCAGGGGCACTGCCGCTGCTTTTTGCTCTTCCTTAGAGCAGTCTGTGACATGGCTTGGCATTCTTCCACACACATGGAATTAGTAGTTCATACTGTATCAAAAATAACACAACACTACAGATACAAGACAAGATTCTGCCTGGCTCTTACAGACCGGGGGCTGGGAGGAGAGGGCAAGGACCTCTCTCCCTTCACCTGGCCTTTACAAACATGAGGCAAAATTGCAGTTCCACTGCTGAGGACAAAAAAGGCCTGCTCCTTCCCTACTCCCTAGTGGGTGTGCAATACCCAACTGGGGCAGGGGAGGGGGAAGGTGGGTGGTGATGGAGGTGAAGCCATGGCCTTCTCCCCACTCCACACCAGCTCACAAAGCTGGCGGTGTTGTGAAGTACATTAATTTCATTTCACAGATGGGGAAACTGAGGCTCTTGAACTCCCTCAGTCTCTGGTTTTCCATCTGTAAAATGCTGATAATACTAACTACCAACCTTCCTCTGAAAAGTACCCACCAACTGGCCCACTTGCATGGAGCGAAGCTGCCACTCTCAATGTGGGAGGCGGTGTGCACGAAAGACAATCTCACAATGAACATTCAGGGACTAGCTACCAGACTGCCACCCATTAATAAAAGATCTACATTTCAAGTGAAGGGGGATCATACAAAATGAACTGGCAAAAGAAATGGCATACTAACTGTTTCCTAAACAACTTTTTCACTCAGCTCTGGGAAAGCAAAGATGGATGGGGGAGCGTCTGTCAGTCTCACCCTTCTCTTTTCTCAGCATTTTACCGGCATGGATAACTAAAATCCGGGGTAATGATGCCATCTAGTGGTAAAAGTGGCACACAGCCGGAGCGCTGAACATCAGACATATCACCGTGGTTTTATGTGAGGAGGAGGAGGAGAAAGAAGAGGTTTAGGTGTCATAGTTCCATCCATGGAAAAATGTTATCAAAACCAAGAGCTAGTAGGTCAGCATGAATCAATGTTTCCATTCGTATCAACAATTTTTCATACAGTTTTTCCACTGCACAAGCATGTAAGAGAATGATTCCACACAAACCCACCTATGTAATTTTGGAGACAGCCCTGAAAAACATGAGATGTTAATCTTATGCTGGAGAGGGTCCCCCCTTCTTTCAGCTTTTGGTGAAAGAAGACTTGCAATCGCTCCCATCTGGGTCTGTGTACGGCATCCTGCCCAATTCTTGGATGACATGTACCAGTCACCATCTACACACCTGAAGCCTAAAGCCTTCCCTTGGTGAAGAATGTTCAGTGTGGTCTTGTCTCTTGCTGGTATATGAACTATATCTTCTAGCTGCTGTAAGAACATGCATTGCATGCAGGGAATGGATGGATCTGGAAACTAGTGACTGAGACGACTTCTTTCATTGGTAGGTTACTGGGTCAAGCCAAGCCTGAATAGGTTGTTATGGAATGAAGAGCATTTCTCTGTGGTGGTTGTTTATTGTGCTCTATAAAAAAGAGTGGGTAGATTTCCGTCCATTTCCTAGTGGGCAAGTGTCCACATCACTAACCTGACCACCACACCTGGCAGTCTTGTTCGCAGGCTAAACAGAAACGTCAAGGTCTGAAAAGGAACAGGAACAAAACTAGGCTCTTTCCTCCAAAAAGCAGGCTGAGGAAAATGAGCAGGCTGGTGAGGGGGAGCTTGCTCTTCCCTACTTGTTTTGTGGATAAAGGGGTTTCAGCCTCTGGATCTGTCTCCAACACTAACATAAGAACGGCCATACTGGGTCAGACCATCTAACCCAGTATTCTGTCTTCCAACAGTGGCCACTGCCAGATGCTTCAGAGAGCATAAATAGAACAGGCACTTGTGAAGTGATCCATCCACTGTCTTCCACTCCCAGCTTCTGGCAAACAGAGGCTAAGAACACTCAGAGCATAGTGTTGCATACCTGCCCATCTTAGCTGATAGCCATTGATAGACATATCCTGCATGAACTTATCTAGTTCTTTTTTGAACTCTGTTATAGTTTTGGCCTTCACAACATCCCCTGGCATCCAGTTCCACAGGTTGACTGTGCGTTGTGTGAAGAAATACTTCCTTATGTTTGTTTTAAACATGCTGCCTATTATTTTCATTGGGTGACCCCTGGTTCTTGAGTTATATGAAGAGGTAAAAAACACTTCCTTGTTCACTTTCTTCACACCAGTCACAATTTTATAGATCTCTATCATATCCTGGGTCTGATGAAGTGGGTATTCACCCACGAAAGCTTATGCTCCAATACATCTGTTAGTCTTAAAGGTGCCACAGGAGACTCTGTTGCTTTTTACAGAACCAGACTAACACGGCTACCCCTCTGATACTATCATATCCTGTTAGTCATCTCTTTTCAAAGCTGAAAAGTCCCAGTGTTACCAACTTCACAGCTGATGAAGCCACTTATTGTATAATGTCCTCACACAACTACCCCCCCCCACACACACACACACTGTGATGTCAGGAGGGATCCTTCTTGCCCCCCGCCTAGTAAAGGATCTAATAACTCAAGATGTGAGGTTGATAGACTACAGGGAAAAGGCACATGAGACATACATAGAATAAACATTTTTAAAATGTCACCACCACTGTATTGTAAGAGAGAAAGCTATTTAGATTTGTCCAGGAAAATACAATCTCTTTGCATATCTGCTTTGTAACAAACTTTTGTTTGGAAGATTACTTCTCAATGACCTAGTAATAGAGCAGAGATGTTAAATAAATAATGTTAGAGATTCAAAAACTCTGCCTGGGAAAAGGTGAATAAAGAAAGAAAGAAAATCAACTTACATTTATGTTTCTTCACCCAGATCAAAGTCCAAACCCAAAAGGATCGTCTTTAGAGAAAAGGCAACTTTTTAAACATGGTTCCAGCTCTGACAATGGAGAAAAATCATGGTAGAACACCACAGGAAACTATGGATGTCCATTAACTCCTGCCTATCTGAAAATGAGGAATGCAATCTGTCAAGTGAGATGATGTCAATGCCTGGGTCCTGGGGCTCTCACAAAGAACAAGCCTTAGCCTCCCCAACATAGTCCCTCCCTACTCAAACCTTAAAGAAGCTGATCATGCATTGCAGAGTTGTCAATGCTGTGCAAGGGTAGACAGCAACAGCAATGCCTGCTGGAGAAATGATACCAGTTATCTCCAGTACCTGCAGCCAGTGGCTGAGATAGAAAAGGAAATGATGAGAAACACAGAGATCAAGGCTAGAATCCTCATCTCTGTTTTCTGTGTCTGATGAATATTTCAGGATTATTCGTCACTGTGATTTTTTTTTTTTTTTTTTGGTGAAAGCTGTAAACTAACTCAGGAGACTTCAGCTAAACTTTAACCTATCTGAATTCTGAGCTGTCTGCTGTAGCCAAGAGCAAATATGCTGAACTCTAGCTGAGTAACAGCATGATCCTTTTCAAAAGGCCTTATCTTCTTAGAATAACACAGATTTGTTTACTTAGTCAAATACACTTGAGTTGAGGCTGCTCTAAAAGCTAACAGGATTCCAGTAACTGATACTGGCATTTCTATTAAATATATTCTTTATCAAAACTCCTTTTGCCATCTAGTTAGAATGATGGATGCCATCTACAATTTGAAGTCAGTTCTTCAAGTTAATAGACTATTTTAGAGTTGGCTGAAAATTTTCAACCACAAATAAAAAGGAGCGGGGGGCAGACTTTCTGGTGAAAAATGTCTCCCATTTTCATTCAGCTCCAGTAATTTTATTTCCATTTTATCTGAGACTTTAATTTCCAAACTGAGCTCAAAGAGAGAGCAAGAAACAGCCTTTTCCTTTGGAGAAATTATTCTATTTCTCCCCCAGCATTTCTGTTGCTCTAACAGTACTAGGCCAGCCGTGCCCCGTTATGAATACACTCATACATTTAATAAAATGAGTTACAGGGGAAACAGTGAGATGCCAGCTTGAGGATGTGTCTACAGCTGGAATGGTAGCAAAGAGTGCAACCAGCATGGGAGACCAAGGAGTAGTTAAGTCTGCTTTATAGACTGGCCACCAGTTGGCAGGCATGACACCGTAACTCAGGTCAAAGGCCTGAGCTATTTCCTCTAACTGTTGGAAGAAGATAGGAATGAGAGAGAGGAGAGAGTTTAGATTGGAGAGTTCTCCATTGGCTTGATGAACTAAACCTTCTCATCCTCACGGTATCTTATATCCTCACTTTCTACCAAGTCTGGCATCTGCACTCTGAGGTTTGAGGGGCTGGGACCAGTCTATTTGTTCTCTGTGCAGTCTAGCACATTGGTGGATGCTAAAAAAACAACAAATAGTGATGCATCAATAGCCAGTCAAAACACACCATGTTTTGGCCTGTTGCTTAAATGATGTAGTGCAGGGGTAGGCAACCTATGGCATGCATGCCAAATGCTGCACGCAAGCTGATTTTCAGTGGCACTCACACTGCCCGGGTCCTGGCCACCAGTCCAGAGGGCTCTGCATTTTAATTTAATTTTAAATGAAGCTTCTTAAACATTTTAAAAACCTTATTTACTTTACATACAACAATAGTTTAGTTATATATTATAGACTTATGGAAAGAGACCTTCTAAAAACGTTAAAATGTATTACTGGCACGTGAAACCTTAAATTAGAGTGAATAAATGAAGACTCGGCACACCACTTCTGAAAGGTTGCTGACCCCTGATGTAGTGTATTGTTGACACCACTATTGCAACCACCAAGTAATTACTCCCATGCTAACCAATCTGCATTTTGAATTTCCCAACGTGCTGGATCCCTTTTCTTTTGCTCAATGCATCTCCCTTGCTGCTGTGAGAACAGGAATTAATAGGATATAGATAGTATTTCCACCTGGGGGGAAGTTCCATTCAGCCAAAGGTGTAAAACAAAATTGTGTGTGTCACTGAAAAAGTTATCCTGAAGACTCACTCTACAAACAGAAATTATCTAATGAATTAAGGCTTTATCCAGCACCCACTGAAATCGCCCATTGACTTCAATGGGCATTAGATCTGACTCTAATACATATTTGTAGAATTCTCCCATTATGCAGTATGGATGCCACATCTACTCCATTTAGTGCCATGTAAACATTCCAGCAGGACAAACATTACTAAAATCAGATTTGCTTCCAAGTTTGAAAATTGTGACGTGATGAACTTGGAAAAACACAAGAGTCAGGAAGCGTCTTTATCTCAGACCATTGTGGAAACAAAACAAGCAAAAAGGCATAAGAGTTCAGGCTAGGGAGTGACATGTTGCTTTGGGATGATGGGTGTCAAATTTGGCTTTTTGTTTTCTCTCCTTTGTTGCTTTAAATCACAACTTTAACTCGATTTATTGTTTTTTAAATGGTATTTAGAAAGAAAACACCATGTAAAAACAAAAGACGTCTCCTTTCGACTAGCTGCTGTACACTGGTGCCCATTAAGGATGTGCCATATGCCCAGTCCCTCTGGAGTTTAGCTCAGTGGAAGCAATGGTGTAGGAGCAGGATTTTATAATTGTACTATAAGAATTAATGTATGATTTGATTTCATCCTGCCAGCCACCCTTTTTGAATAGCAGAAAGGAATTACAGACCAGAACAATCCTTATGACTGATTATGGTCACCCTTTTGTTTTAGGATAAGTTATAATGTCTACTATGGTTTCCTATATGTATTACAAATTAGGCACTCTAATTAAATATACATTTCTTTGTTTTAAGGTTTTAGTAAGTAAGAGACAGGATCTTGTATTGTATCTATGTTAAGGATATTAGAGGAACATTGAGGGCCTGAAGCCCCAGTGTGAATTGTTTTAGTTATAAGATTTAGCAAGACTTGATTTACAATGTATTCTGCAGAATATAAAATACTGCTGTCTGTATACCTTTGAAGGTTTCTGTAAGAGATTGTCTGTGTGAATGAGGAATGCATGCATCAGGAAAAGATAAGGTGTGAAAGCCATCACAAATGTCCAGATGGTCAAGAAAAAGTGAGAGACTTGGAAAGACCAAGAGACAATCAGAAAACATCCATTGTATCCGATGCTAAACATGCAGGGCTGGTGCAACCAATTAGGCTACCTAGGCGGTCGCCTAGGGCACTAGCATTTGGGGGGCGGCATTTTCTTCGGCGGCGACCGTGGCGGCCGGATCTTCGGCCGCCCCGGTTGGCGGCGGCATTTAGGTGGAGGGAGCTGGGGCAGGGGGGCGCAGGGAGGGCCACCTGCAGCAAGTAAGGGGGAGCGGCGCGCAGGGGAACTCCCCGCCCCAGCTCACCTCTGCTCCGCCTCCTCCCCTGAGCACGCCGCCCCGCTCTGCTTCTCTCCCTCCCAGGCTTGCAGCGCCAAACAGCTGATTGGCGCAGCAAACCTGGGAGGCAGGAGAAGTGAAGCAGCGACGGCGTGCTCGGGGAGGAGGCGGAGCAGAAGTGAGCTGGGGTGGGGAGCTGCCGCACGGCTCCCCGGGCGGGGGGGGGAGCTGCCACTGGGGGGGCGCCTCAGAGCGGGGTGGGGAGCTGCCGCGGTGGGGGGTGCCTCAGGGCGGGGGGGGGGTGGGGAGCTGCCTCAGGGCTCAAGGAGGGGGCGGAGCAGAGGTGAGCTGGGGTGGGGAGCTGCTGCATAGCTCCCCGGGCCGGGAGGGGTGGGGAGCTGCCGCGGGGGGGGGGCACCTCAGGGCGGAGGGGAGGGGAGGGTGGGGAGCTGCCGCAGGGGGGGCGCCTCAGGGCGGAGGGGGGATGGGGAGCTGTCGCGGGGCTTGGGGAGGGGGGAGGGCGCAAGGTGGAAGTTTCGCCTAGGGCGCGAAACATCCTTGCACCGGCCCTGTAAACATGTTAGCAGCATTGATGACCTCAGAGGTGAGGCAGGCAACCCCGAAGGCGAGACAACAAATAGGAGATAACGATGGGAAGCCCGACAATAACCATCAAATGATAACACCATTTAAGGACTAATGATTATAGGATGACATTGCAAAACGCATGGACTCAAATGGGAATTTACAACTATAAAGCTGGGGTGTTTTGCCATGGAACTCTGGGTTCAGTCCTGCAAAGCCTCAGAGCATCGGATCGCGACCGACAAGAGCCCAGCTCCTCACTTGTGCTCAATCTAATCGGCCATTAGATTGACTCGAGCTACAACAGACTGGTAACTATCAACTGGCAGGACTCTGTGTGTGTGCGTGTGCGTGTGTGTGTGTGTGTGTGTGTGTGTGTGTGTGTGTGTGTGACTGAAAAGCATATGCTAACTGTTGTATTTTCAATAAATGCAGCATATTTGCCTTCTCCTGAAAAGATCCCGTGTGCTTTGTATGAGCATAACAATGGGCGGCTGACCCAGCCATGCAACCAGCTTCCAAGGACAACTGTATGTAACAGAACGAACTACTAGTGGCCAGCAAAAAAGAACTGAGAGTCTCGGTCAATATGATGTAATTGTGCCTGATGTCAAAAACCATTTGGGGGTTCTACACCCTTTGCTGCTTCTCTTGTGTACTGTGAATAAGCAATGTTAGGGAGGTAACTACTGATGATATAAAGGACACACCCACATATGGAAAAAACAAGCTTTTAAATAAATATTACTACAAAAGTAATATGAAAAAGAAAAATAATTTTCTTTTACTGTAAATGGAAATTAGCTTAACTTTCTATTGACACACAGGGGCTGATTTCAAGCCCACTGAAATCTATAGGAGTCTTCTGTGACACTCTGAACCTCAAAGTAGCACCCTAGACCCCCATATTCACCACTGTGATATGATTACGATGTGTTTTGTACAAAGTATGCCTTGTGAGGTATCACTTAAGAAGTCTTGATTTGTTGCACATTACTACCCTGTTGAATTTTGAGTTACCATTGTATCTGAAGTTATGAAGTATTTCTGTGTGTGTGAGACTGAAATATGTTGTGAAGTTGGGAGATGCCCACAGCCAGCCTTTCAGTGGCAACAAAGGAGCATCTAGTAAAACAGATTTACATCGGGACTAGCTAGACAGGTGTTGATGGCCCATTAAGAAGAATCCACTACCCCAGAAATTCCTCAGAGAGGGCACGTACCGAATGAGGGCTGCCTAACCCCCACATCACAGAAAGGATCTTTCTAGCAGCTAGAAGAAAATATAAAAGAGATACAGTGACATCATCACTGGGCCTCTCACCTCCCCCATCTCAGCACCTGAAAGATCATCTGGAAGACAAAGACTTTGAACTGAGGAGATTGGTCCCAGGCTGGGAAAGGAATCCAGCCTGTGTATTAAGAGCTGTAAACTGCCTGGAATATCTAGTGGGGTGAGAAACTGCTTGATTCAAATCCTGCTTAGTTTGTAGAATTTAGACTAAAAATTTATTTTTATTTCTTATGTAACCAACTGTGATCTCTCTGCCTGCTATTTATAATCTCTTAAAATCTGTCTTTCTGTAGTTAATAAATCTATTTTCTGTTTTACCTAAAACAGTGTGGGTTTGGTGGAAGTGCTTGGGGAATCTCAGCTCAGGTTAACAAAGACTTGCATGTCCACTACCCTTTGTCGGAGTGGTGAACTAATTAATTAGTTTGCACAATCCAAGGGAGTCTTGAGCAGCCTAAAATGGTATATTTCTGGAGTGCAAGGCTTGGGGCTGGGTGATTGGCTGGTGTCCCTCTCTGTATTATTCATGAGTGGCTTAGGTTGTGAGTCCCCAGATGCTGATGGCTGAGTGATCACAGCGCCTGAAGGGGGTTGCTGTTTGTCACTGGCATAGCTTTGTGAGACACCACCCAGGCTGGAGACTTAAGGGGGCACAGCAGTCCCACAGTTCCAGTCTGTATGCCGGTGTCAGATCCCATCACATCTTCCCATTGACCTAAATGGGAATTGGATTAAGACTATACTCAGCAGAGAGATAAGATTTCTTCTTTCCCCTGCCCTATCAACAGAGTTTTTGTATATGTAGGTGTTGCTCAAATTCTGCATTTTGGGATGGGATATAACCCATATAAGAACTATCTTCTCTTGGAACCAAGTGCTTTATGGCCTACTGTTTGTCTGCAGAATTACTGTGTGAACGCTAAATCAATCAGTTATAGACTAGTAAACCAAATCCATTCCTAGTGTAACTCCATCAGCCTCAAAGATGTGGTTGGTCCACTGTGTGCATTGCTTGATTTATAGAGGAAAAAATCCGAGTCTATTCCCATCCCATACAAAACATGGCTCACCTCCAGATCAGTGATTCTCAGTACTCCTGCTCCCCGCACTTGGGCCCTGAGCCAGGGTGAGCCCAGATACCTTCCTCACACACACCAAACACCCCACCTCCCCTTAGCTTTTTTCCCCTATAGGGAAGTACAAAAAATACATAAATATTTTTTTAAAAATGCGGAGAACAGAATCAATTAATAAAACAATTCTATCCCTACAGCTGTGTCTTATGTCTGGCTCTCCCTTTCCTCTAGACTTTTCTTTTTCTCTCCTTCTGTTGCCCACTGTCCTCTTTACACCGTATCTCATTCCTGTGTATTTCTCTTCCTTTTTTTTTTTATCCCTTCCTTTCCCCCGTGCTCTCTCACTTTTCCTACCCAATTCCTGGCTTCCTCCATTTTTTGCCTCGATATTCTCTTCTATTACCCCGACCCCCATCTCTCCCTTTTTCCTCCTTGGCTCATGTTGTTCCCAACTCTTCCTCTCTCCCTCCCCTATATTAACTACCTAGTTTTTTTCCCCATGGTCCTCACATCTTTCCCTCCCATCCTATTTCTTTTTCCAGACCCCTCTCTCTTTAGGATGGACTGGCCTCTATTCCAGTATCGTCTGGGACATGGGCGTGGGTTCTGCAGACCACCTTTTGGTGTCTCTTCTCAGACTCGGCTCATGAGCATGGATTTTTCTAAAGGGCCCTCAGGCCACTCCTGTTACACCCAGTGCCAGGGCACCTCTCTCATGCTCCCCTCGCTAGTTCCAACCACCGAAAGTTAGAAATTACACTGGTCTACAATTTTTGAGAAGTCATCTGCTTGAGAGATAAAATGTACTATTTATTATGTATTTTGATGTGCTGAATTCAAATATGACAATTAAAACAACTGATTGGCTACTGTTTCTAAGATATTTAAGTTTTTACGTTTTATGTCTATGTATATTGTGTAGATAGAGTTTTAATCATAAATTGTAAACCTAGGTCTTTTCATGTGTTTATGGTTGCTTTACATGATAATATTTCACCTGTCCTGTTTATGTAACACTTTAAAAATCAGCAAAAGGGTTATATAAATAAAATTTATTATGAAACAAAAGGCAAAAAACTATTCTGTACATAGTTTAGTCCTATTCAGTGTCTACTCGGCGCTTCTTGGCTTGTCTCTTGTATTCATTAAATGGAGCATCTCTTGTCACTGTCCAGCAATAGTCTGCAAGCATTGATGGGCTCTATTTGCCCTGATAGCGTTTCTCCATTGTTGCAATGTCCTGGTGAAATCGCTCGCCGTGCTCGTCGCTCACTGCTCCGCAGTTCGGTGGAAAAAAATCTAGATGAGAGTGCAAAAAATGTATCTTTAGTGACATGTTGCAACCAAGGCTTTTGTATGCCTTGAGGTGGTTTTCCACCAACAACCTGTAGTTGTCTGCCTTGTTGTTTCCAAGAAAATTTATTGCCACTAACTGGAAGGCTTTCCATGCCGTCTTTTCCTTGCCATGCAGTGCATGGTCAAATGCATCATCTCGAAGAAGTTCACGAATCTGAGGACCAACAAAGACACCTTCCTTTATCTTAGCTTCACTTAACCTTGGAAATTTTCCACGGAGGTACTTGAAAGCTGCTTGTGTTTTGTCAATGGCCTTGATAAAGTTCTTCATCAGACCCAGCTTGATGTGTAAGGGTGGTAACAAAATCTTCCTTGATTCAATAAGTGGTGGATGCTGAACACTTTTCCTCCCAGGCTCCAATGACTGTCGGAGTGGCCAATCTTTCTTGATGTAGTGGGAATCTCTTGCACGACTATCCCATTCACAGAGAAAACAGCAGTACTTTGTGTATCCAGTCTGCAGACCAAGCAAGAGAGCAACAACCTTCAAATCACCACAAAGCTGCCACTGATGTTGGTCATAGTTTATGCACCTCAAAAGTTGTTTTAGGTTGTCAGAGGTTTCCTTCATATGGACTGCATGACCAACTGGAATTGATGGCAAAACATTGCCATTATGCAGTAAAACAGCTTTAAGACTCGTCTTCGATGAATCAATGAACAGTCTCCACTCATCTGGATCGTGAACGATGTTGAGGGCTGCCATCACACCATCCATGTTGTTGCAGGCTACAAGATCACCTTCCATGAAGAAGAATGGGACAAGATCCTTTTGACGATCACGGAACATGGAAACCCTAACATCACCTGCCAGGAGATTCCACTGCTGTAGTCTGGAGCCCAACAGCTCTGCCTTACTCTTGGGTAGTTCCAAATCCCTGACAAGGTCATTCAGTTCACCTTGTGTTATGGGGTGTGGTTCAGAGGAGGAGGATGGGAGAAAATGTGGGTCCTGTGACATTGATGGTTCAGGACCAGAAGTTTCATCCTCTTCCTCTTCCTCATCTGACTCAAGTGAGAATGATTCTGGTGCATCAGGAACCGGCAGTCCTTCTCCGTGGGGTACTGGGTGTATAGCTGATGGAATGTTTGGATAATGCACAGTCCACTTTTTCTTCTTTGACACACCTTTCCCAACTGGAGGCACCATGCAGAAGTAACAATTGCTGGTATGATCGGTTGGCTCTCTCCAAATCATTGGCACTGCAAAAGGCATAGATTTCCTTTTCCTGTTCAACCACTGGCGAAGATTTGTTGCACAAGTGTTGCAGCATATATGTGGGGCCCACCTCTTGTCCTGATCTCCAATTTTGCAGCCAAAATAAAGGTGATAGGCTTTCTTAACCATAGTGGTTATACTGCGCTTTTGTGATGCAAAAGTCACTTCACCACAAACATAGCAGAAGTTATCTGCACTGTTCACACAAGTACGAGGCATCTCTGCTCACTTTGGCTAAACAGAAATGTGTCCCTTTGCAAAATCAAACACTGACAAATAAGAGAGCACGACACTGTATGATTTCTAGAGCTGATGTAGGGCAATTTGTTCAGCAGAGTGATGTAAGCTTCATTATGATTGCATCATCCATGACTTCTAGGAATAACATGATGCAATTCATATCATGTATGACGCAATACCAGCTTCAGATTGCATCATTCATTGTTTTGCCTAAAAAGCAAGTACTGTCCAAACCCGGTCATAGATTTATTCATAGATCCAGTCAAAGATGTATTTTAGTCATTTCTGGTTTAAATTGAGATCCCTTCCCTTTATAACTCACTTATCCTCCGCCATTCCCAAGTCAAGGGTCGTATATACTGACCCAATAGCATATCTTGAAAACTAAAGCTAATCAACAATTTTAAGCATCATTTTTGTTCTCAGTGACCCAGAATTAGTAAAGTTTGACTACATTTATTTCAGAAGCATTTTGGCTGTAGAGCAGTGTTATTTGATTACATTTTACATCTTTAAATATATATTATGTACAGCTCCTCTAGCTCTCATCTACTGCTGTGGAGGTAGGGGCAAATGTCTGGCATAGTTTCTACAGTTTGTATTATCTTGTTTTTCCTCTGGATACAAAGGCTCTTTGCATGTTTAAAAGACATCCCCTAAATGAGGGACCAACCAATCTGAAATAGGAACAATCACGGATGTTTATTCTGTCACCAGTTCAACCCCACATGGTTTTCCTCTCCAAAAATGCAATTATGTTCTGCCAAAAATCACTTGTGACTATCCTCATGACGGTCTCAAAGGAACATGAATGCTGAGAAGACTAACAACTGGAATAGCCTTGCCAAAGTTGGAGCATCAAATATATACTGTATTACTATCCTACAAGAAATCATATGTACTTCCATCTAAATTGAAACCTGTGTATTCTTCTCATAAGGAGCAGATTTGAGTTAAAAACAAAACCAAACCAAAAACTTTACTCTTAGTACCTTCCCCCTTCACCACCCTCCACAGACAACAATAACTTCTACCTAATATTGTATTCAGAGGTCTTTATTATTGAAACTACACTTCAGATTATCTATCTCCCTATGAAGTGATGAGGCACAGACTTGACTTTCCTTAAAAAGGCTATTAATCACCGATTGTTATTTTTTAAAATGGCCATTATAAAGTGGGGCCCATATTGGTTGGTGTTTCTCTAGAGCAGGGAGAGTAGGGATGGGATTAGAAGAAACAGAATACGTCCCAAAGTGAAACTAGAGGATCTCACCCATGTTGCTCATTTTACAGATGAATTATTGCCTTAGGGCAATGAGAGACTCTTTAGCAGATATCAGAGAGGAAGCCTAAGGTGATTAACACAGCCTGGTTTTGTATGGATGTCCCAGGAATTAGTACTGAAATGGTGCTTTGAACATGTTTTAACAATCTGCAAACCAGGTGATCTTCCTCACCTGGCAGTCTACTTCCTCACCCCCTTCCTCAGGATGTCACAAGGAGTTGGGAACCCTGTATTCGGACCCCTGTAACAACTCCTCCCCACTGTTGCAATGGAGTGTAGAATGCTCAGGATCCCAGTTTCTACTGGATGTAGGTGAGCCCAAAGGTAGGGCAGGGAACATGTTTTGATACATTTGTATAGCATCTAGCACAATAGGTCCCTGATCCTGTAATATCAACAATTAAATTTTATATATATATATATATATATGTTCTAAGAGATTCAGGTCTGTGGGTGATGCTCTCACACTGGTGAACCCTGCACAAATATTTTGGAGAGAGACAAGGTGGGTGAGGTAATATCTTTTATTGGACCAACTTCTATTGTCTCTCTCACCAGCAGAAGTTGGTCCAATAAAAGATATTACCTCACCCACCCCAGTCTAATATCCTGCGACCGACAGGGCTACAACAACATTGTATCCAAATATTTTACCATAAAAATAATGCAATCTGTGCTTCAGAGGATTAATTATAATATTCATATAGTGTCTTATTTGTATATGCATGACAGCAAAAAATAATGTTAAGGCATTAAAAATCAGGTCAATCCTAGAATAAGACAGTGACTCACATTGTTAACATCATATGCGAGATTACTATGTAGATTTCAAGATGACAAAAGAACTATAGGGACTGTTTTGGCCTTTGGCAACATATATATTTTTACTTATCTTCTTATTCGAGCCTCCTTTTATTACTTCTAGCTCTTTATTTTTCTTCCTTTTTCTATTTGTTGTTCAACCCAATTTTACTAATATTTTTGCTAAAAATATTAAACCTCTCTTGTATTGTGATGCAGCTTTGACTGTCGTGATTTGTTATACATTTCCTTTAAAAAAATCTCAGAGATCAAAATTAACTAGAAAAGGGGTTACATCCATGCAAACAAACAGCTATGCAGAGAATATTAAAAACATTTAATCACTGTAGCAGGGAACCTATTATGCCCTTTAAGTTTCAGGTTCAGAATACATACTGCATTTTAAAATAGAGCCTTATTTTGTGCTTTTCCCTATCAGTTGAGACCAGCAGAGACACCCGAGCTTACAGCCCCCAGAATATATATATATTCTAGGAGCTGTTGTATATAATGGCTGGGGTTGGGTTATTTTCAGAGAGGATCTCCAACTCGGGAATTCCCTTCCCTTCTTGCACTGACAGTCTGAATTTGTTGACCTTCCTGGAACGTTGCAAGGTCTATTGATGCAAGTGCTTTCTCCTCAAGAGCCTTTTTTTTATTTGTGGACTAGGCAGTTTTTTTCCACCTTTTTTTTTTTACATTGTTAATTTACATTATGTTTCTAAAATTGTATTCTTCTTGCACCAGTCACAAGAAAAATGAAAATACAATACATTAAGTAAAGTACACATTAAGCAAAGTGATGGATGTTCTCATGTCAAACAATCACCTGTTAGGAAAAGGCAAGGGGAGTAGAGAAAAGAGGACAGAACAGATTTTTGTCTGTAACAATGTAAACAAGATGTGTAATATCTTTGCTATGCAGAGCACAGCCAGTGACTGGTATCAGAATTTGCATCGCTGATATCATGGGTCCCTCTACTGTTACTATAGCAATTACAACCACCTAACATATTTGAGCTCATTTGTGGTTAATAACAGCATCAAAAGATAGTTTGTAATGGTTCTGCATATGACAATTTTGAGAAGGAAAACAACTAAAATACACTAGGATGCTGTATGCAGTTTATAAACACTGATAAATTACTGAGTTTCTTTGTAATGAGAATAGAAAATGTTAAACAGAATTCTAATTAAAAGTAGACCATTTTCTCATGATTTCTGTCACATTAAAGCCAAGGTCAACATTAGCTCTAAAGGGTTATAGTATTATTTGTCTTGTATCAGCAAGTCTAGAAATACCTCTATATGGTCCTTATCCCCATAGTATCTAAGCAGTAGCCAAGAAACACCTCTGATACTAACCTGTTTCTTCTACTTGCCAGCTTGAGACATGCAGGAACCAGGAAAGCTGACAGGTTCTGAGCAAGAAGAGCGCACAGGACAGAGGATGGCCAGAGAAAGTTTGAAGTAGAAGAACAGGAGATGGTAGATAGTACTAAAATCCTCTGGCAGAACAACTCCTCATAGGGCAATAACCCATGGTTTTACTAGAGCTGTAGTGAATGTTCCAGATGGGAGAGGTGATCCTACTTTCCCAGCCAGAAGAGTCCATTTCACAGGCTGCTGCCAAATTGAACCAACACAGGTTGGAGGACATGGTGGGGATTTGTTGCTCACCTGAACTCTAATGAGCTCTCTCATCTCTTCTCCTTGTCTTTTTCTCTGTAGGAGAAACATTAGAAGAGCCAAACGGGTTGTGTGGGCTCCATGGCTCAAGGCAGAAGTGGATCAGAAACAAGTAATTGTATTGATGGGATGACTGACATTGGTTTGCCTCTGGCTTTCCCATAGTAGCACACAAGAAGAGTAAGAATAGGGGAGAAAAGAAGAATGGACAAATGACAACAGGATTTACTCTTCATACACCTGAAGCATGATGTTTGAAAATAAGTAAGGCTAAGATTTAGTCATGGGTATTTTTAATAAAAGTCACGGACAGGTCACAGGCAATAAACAAAAATTCATAGCCTGTGACTAAATCTTAGCTGCTCTGGAGGACCCTGGGGGGTGGGGGGGGCGCTGCTCTGGGAGGCCCCGGTGGGCCTACGGCTGGCCCCTGCTCTGGCAGCGGGGGCTGACTGCCTCTGGGACTGTTGCTGCTTCGGGGCCACCCCTGGGGCCAGCTGCACCAGCCGCTGCTTGAGTGGCCCCAGTGTCGCCCCAGCAGAGGCCAGTGTGGCTGGCCCTAGGGCCAGCTGCTCGGGTGGCTCTGGGGTCAGCCGCACCAGCCGCTGCGGAAGTCACAGAGGTCCCAGAAAGTCAAGGAATCAGTGACTTCCATGACCCATATGACAGACTCACAGCCTTAAAAGTAAGTCATTAAGGAAAGAAACTGCTGCAGGTCTCAAATACAGTTGTGCTCTACACTGTAGCACACAGAACTGAGTGTTGTCCTGTCACCTGTAATACATACAGGGCTTACTATTATAGCTTCAAATCAAAAGCGCATAAAGACTTTTCTCCTGGGAGTAACAAATATCTCTAAGTGCTTGCTATGTTCAGTAAGTCTTTTGCCTGAAAGTTAGGTACAATTGTGATTTGCAGTCTATATGATTTTATAAAAATTTGATAATGAGTGAATATAATGTAACTGGAATATGCTTCATAGAAAAGGTCTCTTGTAAGGTATCATTACAAAGCTTATCTACTGAGTGTGATCATCCTATTTGTATAAATGTACCACTCTTGTAGCTGAAACTAGAAATATGAAATATAACTCTGAGGGCCTACTGTAATTATGCAAAGTGTGGGCCATTAATGGTGGCTTGGAATCTTGATGACTCCCATTAACCAGGACAATTGTCGGCAGATGGGTGTGTTTTACCTGTAAGTCTTCCTGTATACGTATGTGCTGGCAAGTGGGCAATGAAGTCTTGCAGTGACATGTGATCATGTCACCTGAACTGGAATCCATCTTTAACCTGGTGTCTTTCCATTGAGAAGGAGGGGGTGGAAACCCAAAGAGGGACAAAGGATTCGCGCCTTATGCAAAAGATATATAAAGGGGTGGAACAGAAGAGAGGAGAGAGAGGACAGCCATCATGAAGAATCCCCTAGCTACCACCTGAGCTGGAACAAGAGCTGTACCAGGGGAAAGAATTGTGCCGAGGCCTGGAAGGTGTCCAGTCTGAGGAAAAAACTTACTGAAGCATCTCTAAGGGTGAAATTATCTGTATTCAGATTGATTAGACATAGTTTTGCACATTTTATTTTATTTTGCTTGGTGACTTACTTTGTTCCATCTGTTACTACTTGGAACCACTTAAATCCTACTTTCTGTATTTAATAAAATCACTTTTTACTTATTAATTAACTCAAGAGTATGTATTAATACCTGGGGGAGCAAACAGCCATGCACATCTCTCTATCAGTGTTATAGAGGGTGAACAATTTATGAGTTTACCCTGTATAAGCTTTATACAGGGTAAAACGGATTTATTTGGGTTTAGACCCCTTTGGGAGTTGGGCATCTGAGTGTTAGAGACAAGCACACTTCTGTTAGCTGCTTTCAGGTAAACCTGCAGCTTTGGGGCAAGTAATTCAGACTCTGGGTCTTCGTTGGAGCAGACGGGAGTGTCTGGCTCAGCAAGACGGTGCTGGGGCCCTGAGCTGGCAGGGAAGGCAGGGATAGTAGTAGTCTTGGCACATCAGGTGGCAGCTCCCAAGGAGATTTCTGTGATCCAACCCGTCACAACAATACGCTAGTATTTTTTAAATCTACTCCAGATAAAGGATGGCTCTTCAGTGTTTGACTTCTTTATGCTGCTTAGAGAGGTCCAAAAAATTGTCTGTCATACAAACTATAATTCTCCTGAATCAGTGTGACTGTGGAAGATCTTCCCTCCTGAGCACAGCTTACATGTCCAAGCTCACAGCTCCAGCCATTTTCTGGTATTTGTGGAAATACTTGCATGTGTGATTCTGCATGTGCAAATTTACCCTCTGAACATTGTTGGCACTGAAGCTTGAAAAGTAAACCTGGTATGTCCATTATAATTGCTGCCTTTTTAAAAATTCAGGAGGCATGCAACGTTTGAAATAGCCAACACTAAGACCTGGTCGACGAAGCTACATTGCTCAGGGCTATGAAAAATTCCCCTCACTGTGCAATGTAGTTAGGTCAACCTACCCACACTATAGAGCCAGCTTGGTCGTTGGAAGAATTCTTATATCGACTGAGCTGCGTCTACAGTCTATCACCTCTTGAGGGGGTGGAATTACTACAGTGATGGAAAATCAAGTTCCATTGATGTGTAAGTGTCTACACTACAGTGCTACAGTGGCAGAGCTGCAGCGTTGCTGTAGTAGCCCTTGAAGTGTCGACATACCCACAATGTCCAATACTACGCAACTATCCTCTTTAGCAACTTAAAAGCTTAATGTAACTTATATTGTTCATATTGGACTAGAAGCATTCAGTCAAATGTATCCCATCTGTAACTCTTTCAGTAATGTTACAGTTAATTATGTTAAAAGTTTTTCCACACGTTGTGGTTCATAGAAGTCATACAATCGATGAAAAAAGTCAAAATGTAAAATGGCAAAACTTTAAACCTGTCACATAATAAGCAATTCAACAAAGTCTCAAATGAGTGGACGAATCAAAGTAGGAAATGGCAAAGTGATGTAACATAGGAAAAACAAGTACCAGGAACAGATCGTAAAAACAACAGGAAGATTAACCAAATTAATACTACTATGTACTTTATATAGTTTGGTTTAAAGAAATGAATTCCACAGAATCATTAAAAACCATCACACAGTAAAGGGCTTTATTTATAGCAGACAAGTCAACACTTCTGTTAGTATCAATTTATCCAAGGTTTGAGAGAGATGGAAATTAATGACTGTGATCAGAAACAAAAACATAAAATCAAAATACATCAGCAAGAACACATGCTCCCTAAAATTATACTGTCCCTCTGATGGACCCTGTACATCATGTGACACATGAAAAAGGATGTATTTCAAATACAGATTCGTAAGACAGAATGATTTAGGAAAAAAATACTCAGACTTTACCAAGTCCTGGAGGCAAAATTAAACTTTTGTTCCTAATCCAATATATGATACAATAAGTATTGGTTCTAATTTTAGAAAGTGGGATTTGAATAACAATAACAAATCTGATGAAGACAAAATTTAAAAAGTTATGTAATTACTACAGTAAAGTCCTCAGACATATGTAAAGTCCTCAGACATATTGAAATTACTCTCCCTTGTTATTTTCTAATGCTAAGTATATACTGTATAAATAACATCTGTACTGCAGAGCTCTTTTTATAGATGAATTTTACCATAACAAGATTTTGTTTTAGTTTTGACCCAGTAATCAAAAATTTCAGAAAGGAATAGGCCAAAATGCAAGGGGCTTTGGTGACACAATGAGCAGTTAACTCATGTTCATGACTTCAAAAGGTGCCAGTGACTACACAAATCTTATCCCCATCTCAGCATGTCTGCTAGTGCCTCTTCGTTAACAGAAACATGTGTAGTCAAAGAAAGGGCATCTTTTTGGAGGAGAGATGAGAGGAAAGAGTATCTTTTTAAATAAAAAAAGTGAAGGCAACAAAATCAATTAGTTTAGTGTTCACAGTAAAATGTGCCAGCTTTGTAGTTTCATTTGAAACCAAGAGTAAATCATGAAACGTCATGAAAAATATAAGATAAAAATCTCCTAGAGTGATTACTAGATGAAGTTAAAATTACCACACTAATCAGTAAACCCCAGAAGAAACGCAGGTCTCTCATAGTATAGGTCCTTTTTTAAACAGTATGCACTTTTTAAAATCAATACATAAAATCTGCATGTTTGGCCACGTTGCACAGTTTTTTCTCCCCCCCTAAAAAATACAGTATACAGAAAAAACCTTTTTATTCCCAGTATGAATTTTGAAGTATAAGCTCAAAACCCAAAAGTTAGAGATCAGCTAAAAGGATTTTAAATTATTTACAAATCCAGCAGGTAGAACTGCCATAATGGCTTCATTTCCATCCTTATAGTGACTTTCATTCTATCCAGCAGCATCTTTGTCAGGTATCTACTTCCAGTTGGCTTTGTCACTGATCTTCTGTCATTTTAAGCAATTCCAGAAGGGCCCCAACAGCTCCAAAATAACCCTTAAAAACAGAAACAATAACTATCAGAAATTCTGAAGTACAACCAAGTAGCACAATACTCATGATGCTTTCAGCATTGATAAGGCAGTTAAAAAGATATACATCTTGTGAGAGCAGTCATCCTATACCAGTGTTCAACACATGAATTGTAATTAAATGATTTCAATGGGAGAAGAAAAGGGCCCAGTTGTATCATTATAAGCCTTACACAGCTTGTTGTGACTAACCAAAGGTCAAAACAGGACTTGTTATGGAACCACTATATTGGCTCCACACTTATGGTAAGGCAGTTTCCATTCTAACCCTATTAATCTAATTTCGACACCATTTGACATTTTGTAATAACAAAATCCCAACCAACCAAAACAAGTATCGGGCCTGAAATTTTGCATGCATAGAGAAAGTTTTGGGCAGATGTATGAGGTTTATTAAATGAAAGTGAATCCAGCAAGATGAGCACCCAAACTAATTACAATTCAGGGATTTAAATCTTCAAACCACCTCCTGAGTTAAAGGCCATTTTCACAGAACCTAGTCTATCGCCCCCTTTGGCTTTTTAAGAGAAACATTCTCTGTGGCAACTCTGTACACTCAAACATCACAGAAATAGTTTCCTATAACTAATAAGGAATTTAATGGATACATTTCCCTACCTCATGTTCCAAAAATAGAGCCTTCAGCTGTCCCTTGGACCAATAATCCATAGCGTACGCTAGCACCTTCATAGAGATCATATTGATTCTGAGAAAGTTCCCTACAAACACCACTCTGTCAATGTTCTGTAAAATAACAAAAGACAGATGAAAAATAAAACTAAATTCAGCATGTGTGCTGCTTTAGACATGCAATTTTATTTCTATTGAGAAAAAAAAACTTGGGAATTTTCATCTTTATAGATCATAGCAATGCATCCCTAATTCCCCCAACTGAAACCCCCTAAGCAGTAAGTAGCTGTGTTTACTAAGGAGACAAGTGGCAGCAGGCAGGCATATTTTATTTGCAGGACAGGATAAAATATGTCACTAATGTGTTACATACATATAATCACATGGCGCTTACAGGATGTATGATACTATGAGATATTTCTCTGATGTGGTAAAACTGAAGTGTTAGTTAGCAATGCTATTTCCATGTTATCTCATAAGTAATTTATTTGAATCATATGAATTTTTATTAATATTTCATTTATTAAGTGAAGCAGCCTTTGAAGAGTCAAGATAATCAACAAATCCACCTGACTCCAGGCGAACCTTTGAAGGGTATTTGGTAAGGATTACTCTAGAGATACAGGTGAAGGCATCTGTAAACATCATTCCCAAACTGTGGTTCCACTCTGAAAAGTGACTGTAAAATGGGAGGGTGAGGTTCCACATTTATTGTCTCTCACTGGTTTCAATGTTAACTGTGCTCAGTTTATATGGAAAAGCATTGAAAAAAAAACCAACCAACAAACAAAAAACTACCTCTCCAATTTCAATCTAAGAGCCAATCAAAGGTCAAACCAACCCTTTTCACACATAACCACCTGTAATTAAAGTTCCTGTAGCCCATTATGCCTTCAGTTACACCTATACTACCCCACTGAATCCAGTTCTGGTAATGATGTATAAAGAGAAACAGAATCTAGCATTCGTCATTTTAAAATAGTTCACATCCAGCAAGTCAACAATTCAACAGCAAGTGAGTACCTGAATGTGCAGGCTTGGATGATGATGTATTTCATTAACAGTCTTTGCTGAATAACCACAGAATTATCTCTAAAGATAATGATAACATATGCTTGTGTTTGCCACAGACTCCAGAGGGTCAGTTAAAAGATTTCTGTCCTCCATGACTGTAAAACTTCATTATCTAAATAAAGCTTTTGTTGCTAAATATAGTCTCATCTGCGCATCTGACTGTTCTTTTCCGAGTAGTTTAGCCATGCTGATATAAATAACTAGACCATGATGTCCTTTAGCACTGTCCAGGGTGTAGTCTGAAGAGGATGTCACACTCAAAATGTGTAAGATATTGGATAGTGCTGAAGTACATCATGGTCTAGTTATTTATATTAACATGGCTAAAAGAACAGTCAAATGCGCAGATGAGACTATATTTAGCAACAACAGCTTTATTTAGATAATGCAGTTTTACAGTCATGGAGGATAGAAAACTTCTAATTAACCCTCTGGAGTCTGGCCACATAAGCATACATTCACATATCCTCCTATGAACTTATTTGGCTGGAGATGTGGAAAAAGTCAGTATTTTACAGGTTAAGGTTAAAAATGGGCAGCAGCATTCTGCATTCCCCAAGCAGACAGTGCTTTCTACTCCGTAAAATAAGTTTCTTGCAAACCGACGGCAAAGACATATGCAATACATTTCTGTTAACGCAACACTAGCAAACTGTTTAGGAACAAATTTAACTTCATTCTTAATAAACTTTCCTTTTCCCCCCCAAATATGACCATGAAGTTATTAGAAAATCAAAACAAATGGTATCTGACATGGACATACACAATTTTTATTGAAGATCCTAAACCTAAAAGAAAACTATTCATACATATCATTCACTATCCTATCACAAGCATGCAAGATTTATGGCAAATTATTTTTAAAAAACCCAATTAATTGGTTGGACAACTAATTAAAAATCCCATTAAAGATTCCATAGGGACTAACAGAAGGAAATATGGCTACAATAATGAAATTGGCATGACCATTTCAATTTTAACCTTCTATTTTCAGTCACTTGTAACTTTCTGGAATGATCATCTTTTGGTATAAAACTTTCTAGGCCTGGCTTCTGCCCAGGGATACATTTTGTGTGGAAGTTTAAGTAAAGAGAGTTCAGCCACTTTTGAGTACAAGGAGAATAAGAACACACCATTCTTATCAGATAAAATTCTTGCTACCCTTTTAACAGTTCTACAGCCAAAATGAAAGTTGAAACATAGCAGCCTTCAACCAATGAGGCATTCTGATGAAATTCAGATCTGATCTGATCAAGTTATGACATCCTGAAAATGACATATGATGTACACTGTGTAGTGTTTTTCATTAAACTATTAACAACTGTAGCCCAACTGTGGATGGCTACAGAGCATATATATGTGTGGCCAATTTAGCTGTACAGTGAAATCTGTATTGATGGTGCAGCATGGAGGGCTACTGTACACTTTATATGGTTTGTTAGGTGCTCTGCAGCTAGGGAAGATGTAGAGCACTTCCCCCAGCTGTGAACAGTAGAGGGGGGTCCTTTGTGCCAATTTATGGGACAGTGTTTCATTGATATGTACCCAAAAATGTCCAGGTGATGGAATTTACACACTATTGCTAGCTTTATGCAAGCCATCCCAGCTTTGAAGTCCAGGAAGAAGAATCATTTATTTATTCTTCATCTTCATATTTAATATTTTTCATTAATATGTTTAAGCTACAATCATAAGACTCATCAAATCTCATGCTTCAGGGCCTAAACTGGTTTCGCCAGCGAGTCACAAAGGAATCATCATCATGGTCCTGACCCAACACACAATGCTTCACAACAGGCTATGTGCATTGTTGCTGGTAGGGGTATAGCTTTGCCTTTCTCTGAGAAGATCAAGAACTGGTTATTGGATTAATCCCAACCAGTGAATCACATGGAGCAAACTGTTTGCTTCTAAAACAAAAATATTTATTTTATTAATTATTCAGCCTAGGATTTTTCTCTGTACTCCTAGCCCATCACACATTGTGAACAATTGTTCTTCCTTTGTGTCATACAACTGAAATAAGCATAACAAACAAGATCAAAGTGCTGGTGGGGAAAAATCTATTTAGATGTCCTCTATGAAATGCAAGTTATTTATCACATCTGTCCATTCTCCCTAGTAATTCTACAGATCATCCAGTTAAAAAAAATTGTCCATTAAACAAATGAGTCAAAAATGTCTATGTAGAGGCGCAACACATTGCAGAGGGTCATTAGTTATCTTTTTTCCTCCTCTTAATGCAACACACGTGGATCTCTGTTGTAACTCTCGATGCTTTGATAGCCCTGTACAATGCTGCTTGAACTCCATGCCACAAGGCAACACTGTAAAGAAGCTGAAAGCAAAAAGAATGTAGAAAACCCTCATGACTGAAGATGACTTTCCAGAAAATGGAGAGTACTTAGAGCTAAAAACTAACTCCATGAATAGTTCTTGACCACCAGGTCATGAAACAAACACAAACAAAAACCAACGCAATGAGAATGTTGCAGTCATACTTTATTGCTTGTGGGATAACAACAAGAGCTACTAAACCAAGAGATAATTAGAAGAATTGATTCGCTATACGCACTGATATTAATGTCCCTGTGATCTAAAGAGTCAGAACAGCTGAATGGCTCTGGGGATCATTAATTATAGGAGTGTTCATTTATTATAAAACCTTGTTGATTTTTTTAAAATCCAAATGTCCTGTGCCTTATAGCAAAGAGTACCTTATAATGGAGTTAATAGTAGACTTCAAAAAAGTTAGGAGCCAAAATTAAATGTGTGCATCTATCTAGCGGGGCAGTCGTAGAATAGGTATATAAGCATTTTGCACTTACTGTTTTTATTATCTGCACTGCACTAATGCTAGAGGCCTCAATGAAACTTACAGTGAATTTGCAGACTTACCTCATTCAATGCACACATGCGAGCAATGGAGCCAATGTTGTTGGTGATAGTGACCAAGGTAGCTCTGGCCAGGTCCTCTTTACTTATGGAATCTCTTTTTTCTTTACTCATCATGTGGCCAAAGCTGTGTTGGAAATATCACAGTCCTTTTTATTCTAAGTTATTCAGAAAGGTTAAATTTCCACAAATCCACTTTACTAAGCTTATAATATAAACAGTTTTGCTTGGATTTCATGCTGTTGACTCTGGGCATAACATTAAGGTTGCCAACCCTCCAGGACTGGCCTGGAGTCCCCCGGAATCAGCATCCATCTTCCAGTGAGTATTGAAAGCAATCCAGGAGATTTTTTTATAGCTATTTTAAGAAAATGACATTATGTCATGTTGGGGGGGGGGGGGAATCTCCCAGAATAGCTTCAGTCAGGGTTGGCAACCCCACATAACATGGACATGTGAGAAAAGACCTCTTAATAAAGAAAACACAATGGGTGGATTACAGTTACAATGGGTAAAGGTATTCCTTTCAAAATTACTGTATTTTAAATTAAAATAAATTGTATTTGCTAGACTTTGAATATTTTTATACTTTATTAGAAAACAAAAACAGGAGAGAGATCCCAAGTAAAAACACTATAATACAGCTAGGTGACTTTTATATACAGACACAGGACATAGGGTAGGCATTGAGAGCTCAGTTTAGTGTGCACAGCAAATTTCTACTAAGCTCTTTGAAAACAACCAGTTAAATATGTACCTTGATGCTACAGCAGATCCTTGAAGGCCAAATCGTTCATAGTCTCCCCCATAAATATCTTTTACCAGTTTATCGACATTGGTGCTGTCTCCTTTAGCTGCCATTTCTAGTGCTTCTTCAAAAGTCTCACAGCCAGTCAGCAAACAGCACAGGCCCAGGAACGTTCCACCTCCGAGACTAAAATGAGAAGAGTTCTTAGGCACCAGGCAGCTCTAAGAAGCGTCATCCAGACATTCTCTGTCTCCTGCTTTTACTTGCTCTTTGCATAGTTCCTGTCTAGACGTTCACATCTCCTGATTTGGAACGATGAGGAGACATACTCTAGGCTGCATCTATGGTTACGAGCCATGCCCAGTAGAATCTCCATGATTAGAAGCCCGGGGATTCTAATTATGAAGATCCAGCTGGGAGGACTCAAATCACAGGGATGCAACCTACAGCACACTGTCTCCCACGCAAACCCATGCATGGCCATAGACTTGGAACTACAGCTCAAGCACCTGTGGGCAGCGCTCTAGCCATCTCTCCCTGGTCATAGGGGTCAGAGTGGAAATCACTGGTAATCAACAACCAAAGCACCCCCAAGCCAGGGAGAAATGGGCAAGGAGCAGCCAGAGCTGGGCACCTAGCAAGGGACCAGCAGCCCAGCCAAAGC
Source organism: Emys orbicularis (assembly GCF_028017835.1). NCBI lineage: Eukaryota > Metazoa > Chordata > Testudines > Emydidae > Emys > Emys orbicularis. The sequence goes on along the minus strand of NC_088689.1, from coordinate 34,842,202 downwards.
ATCCCTCAGCTGATAACAGGAAACAGCCAGATACTCTCCCAGCCCAGGGCAAGCAACAATCCTAGAAACCAACTGCAGCTCTCCAGTTCTGGGCAAGATGTAGCTGGGCAAAGCCACAAGCAGCAGCCAGGGTTACTTACAGGTGCCAAAGCCAGCAAGGAGCATGGCAATTCTTACGTTTCTTAAGCTTGTTCCATGCTGCAGCCTTGTCAGGCTTCAGCTCAGATAATCAGGACATTTGCTGGTTATGTAAATAAAGTAATGCATATTTATCACATGCATATTAGGATGTTGAATATTTGCATAACAACTCCAGATTTATGAACCTTCAGCCTTAACAGATCTGAGCTCCAACATTTTTTAAAGTTGAATTTATATATCCCTCCCCTCGAGGGGAGAGATAGCTCAGTGGTTTGAGCATTGGCCCGCTAAACACAGGGTTGTCAGTTCAATCCTTGAGGGGGCCACTTAGGGATCTGGGGCAAAATCAGTACTTGGTCCTGCTAGTGAAGGCAGGGGGCTGGACTCAATGACCTTTCAAGGTCCCTTCCAGTTCTAGGAGGTAGGATATATCCATTAATTTAAATTTAATTTATGTGAGCTCAGTGCAGCATGAGAGGCCTGGAGATGAAAATCCTCATATACATCAACTGAGCTGAATTTACACATTTCTCCAAACTTTCCTGTCAACGTGCCTAAGTCATGGCAACGAGGGAGTAGTTTGACCTATTCACTCCTTGATCCCTTTGCTGAAACAAGAGTGACAATGAGTCCAAGGTCGGACAGTATTTCTATGGAGTGGACAGCTGTCCATCTAGAAAATGAACTATTAATTCATTCCACAAAGGCTACTTGCTGCTGACTTAGGTCAATTTAGAACCAATTAGATAATCTCAGATCTGAATACTCACAATGAAGTACCACTACAGCATGTTTGATGTTTAAGCAATAAGAAATATACATGTTGTTATCATTCAGATTTTTGAATTAGTTAAAAATTATTCACATAACATACAGGATCGTGGGCATGATTCTCCTCTTACAACTCTACTGAAGTCAATGGAGCTATGGTGTGTAACAGGACATCCAAGCCCGACAGCTTTAAAAGGTGAGTGTTTACTATCAGTTAGTTTGTACTGTATACTGGGAAACAGACAAATAGACTATAGAATGCTAAAGGCAAAGGAGTTTTCAAGGTAAAGGTGTCCTGTGCATCCACACTGAAAATATATTACTCATGGAGGAAAAAAGCAGAACACACACACATATATCTATATATATATAGGCTGAAGTCAAAAACATGTTCTATATCTTATGTGTAATGAAAAACAGTGAAATTTTCAGTGTGCCTTTAGTGTTTAAGTAATCTATCCATAGGTCTGAATATACAGTCAAGCTTTACGAAGAACAGAACATTAGTGAGTTACATATCCTCTACATTAATCAAAAAGAGGAGTGGGGAAGCAACAGAGCGTTGCCACAGATTACCCATTAAAAGAGTGGGAGAAAAGATGCAACATTGGGAGGTTTTAATATGAATGAAGGGGGAGTCATAGAAAACAACAAATACAATTAGAAATATTGCCAAACCCCCCTGTAGCGAGACGGTCTGGTTCCCTGTCGCCCTGGAGAGGGACAAGCCCCTCCGGACGCCAAAGTGGGCGGAGCCAGTGGAGCTTGCGCCTGCACCCCAGAGGTCAGGGTGCAGGACAGGAAGTACAAAAGCCCAACCCCAGAGCTCACTAGAGGCCTGGCCACTGGAGAAGCCAGACGCCTGTGTCCTAGCTCCCAGTTGGGAGACTCCTGCAGTTGGCGACCGACCCGAGGACTGGCCAGACCAGCCAAGGCCTGATGCCGACCAGCCCCCGGAGAAGCTGTTAAGCCTACCGGTGGCAAGTTTTTTTTGTTTTTGTTTTTTTAAATGGAGATATCCTATCTCCTAAAACTGGAAGGGACCCTGAAAGGTCATCGAGTCCAGGCCCCTGCCTTCACTAGCAGGACCACGTACTGATTTTGCCCCAGATCCCTAAGTGGCCCCCTAAAGGATTGAACTGACAACCCTGGGTTTAGCAGGCCAATGCTCAAACCACTGAGCTATCCCTCCCCCCAAAAAAGCCTACCGCTCGCCGGTACCCAGAAGAGCCCATAGTGCTTGATTCCTTAGAAGACTCTGTCCAGACGCAGGTACCTCTAGAGGGGGAGGTAGGAAGTAGCCCGGGGGCAGCCGACCCTAGTCTGGCTGCAGCACACCCAGAGCCAATGTCAGTGTGTTGCGGTCAGGATCCCCACTGACACATCAGCGGACCATCTGCTGCTGCTAGGGCCCCAGGCTGGGATGCAGTGGAGTGGGAGGGCCTGCGTCCCCCCTGCCACCCAACATGCGGGTGGCAGTCTCCCCCTCTCCCAGGTCCTTCGGAGTCAGGACCTGGGCCTCCTAAACTTATTTGTCTGTGCAGCCCCTGCCTGAGGGCCTGAGCCACAGACTCTCTACTGCCCTGCCCTGAACCAGGGCCTGGGCCTGTTGTTCTAAAACTGTTTCCTCAGCCCCTGCCTGAGGACCTGAGCAATTGACTTTCTACTGCCCTGACCTGACCTAGGGCCTGGCCCTGCTAACAGTGAACTGTTTGTTCAGCCCTGCCTGAGGGCCTGAGCTTCTGACTGTTTGCCGCACAGGCAGGCTAGTTCCCCCACACACCTGACCAAAGTAGCGAGGCGGTCTGGTTCCCCGCCGCTCCGGAGGGGGACGAGCCCCGGCCGAACCCCCTACACCCCCAAAATTGAAGAAAGAGACATCTAATTATCATTGCTAGAGAGGATTAAACAAGCTGGGAACTACTGTACCAAACTTCATATTTCTTTCATACTATTAATAGAAAAAAATCAAAAGGATGTTAGCAAATGCTTCAATAATTTAAAACAACCACCACCAAATTTTTAGTTTAATTAATCTTACCCCCCAATATTCATCACATATAGGAATATTTTCATTCCCTAATGTATGAATTGCTATAATATTTTATGCTTAGCTACGTTGTATAAATCTGTTAGTCTTTAAGGTGTCACCGGACTCCTCGTTGTTTTTGTGGATACAGACGAACATCGCTACCCCTCTGATACTTTGTATAATTCTTGTAATTTTTCTATATAATTAAAAAATTAATTACACACTGCTGTACTTAAATAGTCAACAGCAAGTGAAATAATGTAGTATTTTGGTTTTGGCAATGCAAGCATCTCTGAGGAGAGGGCAACTTAAAAATTCAGTTGGGGTCCCTAGGTCCCTGGCAAAGGCTCCCCAGCAGCTGCAATGGATTGATGTATCTCCAAGCTGTCTTCTATGGAGGGACAGTGAGGGAAGTGGCAAATAATCTGACCCCATATATATAGCATCCTTACCTGGTCCCTGTAACTCTTTTATAGTTGTCCTTGGAATACACTGCTAGGATGCTGACCCCTGAGCCTATGTTAACCAGCAACATTGGATATGGATTATCAAGGCAGTAAGGCTTTTTCTGACACTGTTCAGGATCTGTGGGATTTTCAAAATAATAGCACTCTGGCTGGCCATTAAACCCAACAGAATCAACATACAGCAGGCCCTGGATCAAGCAGTCCAGCTCATCCAGTTTATGGAGCTGCAGGTCAGCAATCTGGAAGAGACCAAGAAGTTAATAAATGAACATTTGTTAGTTCAACACATGCAACACAGAGAAGGGCAAAAGGCTCTGATGAAGCACTTTGTACTGTTTGAGTTGCATAATGTGTCACTATTAAAGTAGCCAAAGTTCTATTTAAGCCAGAAGTCAAGTAAAAATAGATTGTTGTCTGCCCAACAACAGGCATATCGCAAAATAATCAGTACTATATAGTACAGTAGCGGTTTTCAACCTTTTTTCATCTGTGGACCCCTACAAATTTTCAAATGGAGGTGCGGATCTCTTTGGAAATCTTAGACAGTCTGCGGCCCCAGAGGTCCACGGACCACAAGCTGAAAATCACTGCAGTACAAGCTTCAGGTTTCCTTTGCCTTAAAGAGATGTTCTGGACTACTTGCATGGCAAACTGCTGCCACCAAGTCAGAGTTCAGATTAATCAGAAAACTCTGCAGGGAAACCTACTCTGCAGCTGTTTAACAGTATCTGACATGCATAGACAGCAGCATTTCCCAGGATGCAGTTATCTATTTATTCAAACATTCAAATCAAACACTTCATTAAAATCTAAACTTAAGTAACTTCATAGCTAAAATACCACGCTCCCCCGGTCCATGCTTTATGAAACAGAAAGTAGGGGGGAAATGTAAATGTGTAAGATGTGCTATTGGCACATCAGAAAATACAGAAACATTATTAGTAAGGATTTACACTTCTACAGCATCTTTTTATCCACAGATTTTAAAAAGCTGTTTCTTCCTTAGGTTATACAGGTGGATCAGTTTAGGATGTCTCATGAAAACACATATTGGAAGTCATTATTCTCCATGATTTAAATGTAAGAAACTAATCCCATGTGCATAGAAATAATCCTTGATAATGAAAGAATATGGCAAGAAGAGATCTAAAATAACTTTTGTCTAAAAAAGGATGTTTTCCTATGAAACATCATAAGCCACCCACAACTGGACTCAAGCTTGTCATAACATATTACTTAATAGGCTCAGACTGACTGTTGCTTCCTGCTTGTATAATAGGACAGTTCTGTGGAAAGTATCTCTTTCAAGATGACACAGGGGTTGAGTCCATATCAAGGGAGTAAACAATATGGGGGAAGGATGCAGAGAGAAAAAAATAGAACTATCCCCTGCTCATATTAGGTTGCACTGTTTACATGATGAATGAGGAGAATGAAAAGGAGCTGGAAAAACTAAAATTTTAAAGAAGTTTTATAAAAGTAGCCTTATAAAGCTGCTTTATAAACATGCGGATTTGGAACAATCCCCAGTTATTAGATTGCCACTTCTCTAGTTGAATGAACAGCAACCAGAAAAGATGTGCTCCATCCTGAGACATGAACCCCACCACCCCTCATCAATTACAGAGGAAACAATTTTCTTGTCTTGCTAAATGCAACCCTGAGGTTAACTTTTAATTGCTCCAAATTCAGAGTAAAGTTTCCTACAGTAACCATAACCCTCTCCCAATATGTGCATATATTATAAGGATATTTCCTCACATAGTCACACAACACAGATGCAGGAAGGCAAAATACTACATACTGTAGATGCATCTGTAGACAGATGCAATATGCACAAATAACAAAGGAAAATTCACTTTTCTCTATATTACTAAAGGAGTGGAATGAAATATAGTTACTTTCCAATACATTTTATTTGTAACTCACATCACACATTGTTCATTGCTGTGTGAACATGCTGCATAATAAACATCTGATATAATATGTATTAACAAGGGGCCATAATTAGTAGTTATATGACCCTTTATTCTGACTTTCAAAAACTTGTGGACTTAAAATCTCATTCAACATTGCACCATAATAATAATCTGTAAATGTCTGTGTCTCTCCAATAAGTCAATTTCATATAATGAAAAGTATAACAACACAGCCCTAAGAATGAAATAACAACCTGAAGTATCAGTATCAAGAAGAACGTTGGGAACAAAATTACGATTCTGACAGCAAAAATTCTAATTTCTGCAACTCTTGGGATCCATCCAGAGCTCCATTAGAGAGAAATGGAATGTAGGGGAAGTAGAGGAGGATCTAACAGATCTGCTCTCTGCACCCAGGGGATGAAAAAGTTTCAATCCATGGTAACAGGGAAATGGAAATTTGCCCTGCTTTCAGGTGTCGCTGCTGGGTCAGTTGCTGCACAATCATCTGAAAAAAGTCCTTCCTCTGCTCTCTTTCTCACACAATAGTCCCAGCAAAAAAATTACTAGAGAACAATTATTTTATCTCATTACAAAACATATTTTGTCACAAGTTTTGCCCCTGAATTTAGCAGGCTGAAAGTTCTTCATAACCGTTAATTATTTTAGCTTCAGAACACCTTTATGAGGTAAGTATTACTTACTCACATTCTACAGGTGAGGGAACTGAATTACAGAAAGCTTTATTTGCCCAATATCATACTATAGGTCAGTGGTAGCATGAGAAAGAGAACCAGGTCTGTTCATTAACCAAAAATCTATCCTTCTTCATAGAAGAGACTCAAGTAGCTTGCCACATCAGAAAAAAAGATGTTGCCTTAGACCTCAACCATGGTATTGAGTAGGTCTATTTCTTTTCTGGTGATATCATTCTGCCACATTCTGATCCATCCAGGCTTCAACCTTCCAAGACCCAGTTTTGCTGAAAAAGAACCAAAGTTTCGTACACAATGCATGATAAAGGTCAAAGATTTGTGTGAAAGCTTTTACATTAAATAAGGATGGTCTCCTTTAACTTCAGTGCATTTGCTGATATTTTCCAGCCTTCTATCACCTCTTTCACATGAGAAAGTGAATGTACAAAGCCAGTTCCCCTCTAGCTGAAGCTGCCCTCCCCAGGAAGTTATTGATAACAAGGATTCTGCTGTCCATTGTAGCGTCTCCCCAGTTCGCAACATACACACACAAATATCATTTTAGGTTGGGAGTATGAAACAGCTGAACAAACAAGCAGGACTCTTGAGGGGAAAGATTGGAGCTTGTGAAGTTTACAGTGAGTTTTACTTGTTTAAAGTGGGAGCCATTTCTTGTTTTTTGTTACTGCATTGCACAAATGGCTTTGTTTGGGACCTCCTATTACATTTTTATTGGAGTGTTTTGGAAACAGTTATGATGGACACAAAACAGAGAGGTTCTTAAGAAGGCCTGAAAAACCATCAGGAGCAGGAAGTTATAGACAAGTTTATCTCAAGTTTGGAAACTAGTGTGATCATAGAGGGAGCAATGCCATATTCTATGCCTTCCCTACAATAGGTAATTTCCAAAGATAGGCAGGTTCCAGGGTTAGACAGTGGGGTACAGTGGTGTGCTGGAGAAGTCAACAGATGCTACAAAAGCCACTGTTTGTAGAACAGAGACTACTCCATCTCCATGCCCACCCCCAAATATAGTACACCTGCTCAAAGAGTATGTTTTTCAAATGCTTTCATAAAGGCCTTTCTGGCAGGTGTAATAATGAACAAAGGGAGACCGGTCACACCCAAGGGGGGTATAAGTTGACTTGACTCCAGGGAGAAAGATGACACCAGACAGTTGCCACCAGGGAAGTGGCAGCTGACCCTGTGAATGGGGCCTTTACTGATTGATTCTCCCCCCCCCCCCCCAGTATAGGGGAACATTTCTTGCTTCTTTGGGAAGGTTTAAGTCCTTGACATTAGTAAAGTAATTATCCACAGGAAAGTCTGACCATGCTGGATCAGAGTAGAAATTTCTTTGCAAGTAAATGACGTATTTGAGGCCAGGTCTACACTACAGAGCTATATTGGTATAACTACATCACGGAGGGGTGTGAAAAATCCACACCCCATAGCAATGTAGTTATATCAACCTAGCCCTCCCCCCACCCTACCCGCATAGATAGCGCTACATCGATGGGAGAAGCTCTCCTGTCGGCGTAGGATCGTCTTCACTTAAGCACTACAGAGGTGCAGCTGCATCGTTTTAAGTGTAGACCTGCCCTCAGACTCCAATAACAAAGCATAAGATGACTCAGCCCTGTTCAGGAACATCAATGGATAAACCTGAAATATTTGCAAGGAAATAAATGGTCTCATTAGGACCTGCCAGGGCAGAGATGAATATACATTTTTTTTTAAATGAAGTCAAAAAGACACATTATATACAAATTCAGTTGTATTTGTGTTTTCAAAACCAATTCAAACTTACACATTTTTTTGGGGTGTTCTATATAAAATCTGAATTTTAGAATCCCATCTAAATATAGCTTAAAGTTACAGTTGTTCCTTTTTGGATTTTTCTTGGAAATATGTAAACTAATTTCTAATATTTAATATTTTGCAAGTGCATTTTTAAACCAATTGCAATAGCCCCACTTGCTACAGCTCTGGTTTTTGTTATGCCTTCTCTCTCTTCCAGGCCTCACTCTAATTTTTCCCATTTTCTTTTGTATAACAGATCACAGTATACCTTTACCGCTATAATGATGTTCTCCACTTCCTCCCTTAATATTCTGCCTCCTCTCCACAAAAATCTCTCTGAACCTACTTCTCTTCTAGTTTACCTCATTCCTACTCACCCCCATATAGAGTTTGGAAATCTGCCCATACACTTACAAGTCAAAGAACAAGCCATACTAGAAACAGACTGACATGAATGATGGGTGGGGTTCCACTATTCAAGGACAGTCCCACTCCAAGCTGTTGAGAAAGGGGAGGTGGCTAGGATACCTACCAGGGTGCTATTCTTGGACCTCCCTCCCCCCTTGAGAGGATCCATCTTTTATATCAGCCTGCAGATAGCAGGTATCTGATAACTTTTAAGATCCTCTCTCCCCCAACCTCCTTTGGAAGCTGGAGTGAAGAAAGGAGCATTCTCTGTTCTCCTCACCAGAGCTTCCTGGCTACTAAGGGTGATGGTGACAGTAAGAGTTTTCACTACTTTACCTTTCCCAAGATTCCACTGTTGACTCCTCTGCCCCAAGGTGACAGCTTCTAGCCTTCTCAAGCAGAAGAAGAGTAAAACTAACAAGAATTTTGTCAGTATCACAGCTACCCAAAGGATTCTGAACAACAGGGGTAAAACTGACACCATTCTTCTGTATCTTGGAGAGCTATGAGCAGCAATAGAGACATAGGGAGCTGCCTTTATGCAGTCAGCATGGCACCCATCAATAATTTGTTCACATCAAGGTTATTTTTGCAATCATCGGGGCTTTTAAAACAAAAGCTCAGATTTTCCAATAGCTGATGGCACACTTTGGGGAATCTTCCTAATGGGTGTGGGCAAGTGGATTTTTCAAGCCCTGCATAGAAGGTATAGAACAAGATTCCATCAATAACAAAGAATAGCCTTTTGGGAATAACAAACGTAGTAAATAATCACTGAGCAGACTTTCCCTATTCTCATTTATGTGTAGTTTTGCTCCACTGTTTCATATTATTTAAAAAGTAGGTAAGATGTACATTATAAAATTAACAGATGTACACCAAGACAATTCGCACCTCCTGAGTGTATTGATTTATAATTGTTCACAATTTTAATGAACACACAAAAATATCATTCCAGCTTAAAATGACTAGAAATAATTGATATGGACATGTTTTCATTAAATTTAATACGGAAATATTTAAGCTTTTAGGACATGACAGGATCCACCATCTGTCAGAAATCAGTCTAACCCTATTACTTTCCATTGCAGTGACTAACAATACACTCCTAGAAACAGACACTTTGAATCTGCCTGAAAATGCCTAAGGTTGTTTTAAAAGAGAGTGTTTACAAATCAATTTTAAAAGATTAGAAACTACCTTCCTCACTCCCACCTTGGTAAAGTGCCTAAAAAGCTTCCAGGGATATCTTATTAGATTGATTCTCTATAGAATAGAGAACAAGGTCCCCATCTAGACCCACTGAAATCCATAAGAATTTTGTCACTAACTGCAATGGGAGTGATTCTGATGTCAGATTTATAATTCACAAGCTAAATAAATATGGTAGGGAAACATGGCAGTTTTTTATAGAAATGTCAAAGATTTGGAGGCACATCTCTCACCCCACATCTCAAGTGTCTTTCATCTAGAATTTCTCTGTAACATAAGCCAAGTGACAGAGTGAGTTATTTCTTGTTATATTACAAAGCATTTTATTGTGGAAGAAACATGCATTTTGGATAGATAGGGTATTCCAGAAGAACGTAAAGAATTTTCAAAGGATTTATACTGCAGGTGAGCAAGCAAAGAATCCCATGTCCTCTTTACAGACATAACCTGAAATAGGGAGCCTGACACCTAAGCACCCCTTCACAGCCAAGGGTCACTCTGCAGCACCCTGCCTCTGATTTCCCCCTCTTCACTGGGCACCAAAGTTCCACCTAATTTTTCCCTTTTACCAGGGCCAAAGTACCTCAGCTTTCCACCATAGGTGAAATGGCAGGGCTCCTCCACAGCTTAACAAGGACTCTCTGACACACCCATTCTCCTTTAAGTGAGTTTATTTGTCCAAACATAAGCATGTAACAGACCACCCACCCACACAAAGAACCCCAAAACCCACAGTTCCTCAGCTCTCCCTTTGTCCTAGGATTTCATGGCCTATCCTGCCAGTGGGGTCTCAGGTAATCCTGCCACTTGCAGCACCCCAGTCCTTGCCAGCTCCCTTCTCATAGCCAGCTCTGCTCTCAGCCAATTCTGTTTCCCTTCTGGAACACTGGCCCCCAGGGCAACCTCCATAGGCACCTGGTAGTTCCAGGAAGCTACCACAGGAGTTAGGCCTATTCCTCTGTGGTTTCTCTCCCCAGGCACAGTCTGCCACAATCACTCCTTCTCATCCCATCCTCTTATAGGCCTTTTTCGCTACAGGTACAGCCCTCCCCACCTTTAATTGGTTCAGTTGGGCCTAATAAATACTGACAACAGGGAGCTGGGCCCAGTCTACTCACAGGATCCAGCTACCCTGTGACCTATTACTCATGAAGAAGTTGACTTAATACAGACCAATGAAAAATGGTCATAACTGAGTGACAAACTATGTAAAGAAACACTGCCAGCACAGCTAGCTCCCAGGAACAGCAGTGCTGCCTGCAAGCAAATGCAACCAGTAAAATCATTCAGGAAGGAAGGGAAAAGGCCAGGCTGAAAATTCTGCCATATTACTAACTCATTCTTGTTCATGTTCCTCACTGAGGATTATATATTGCCCTCTGGCTGATAAGTGAAACCACAGAAATAGGCTTAAGAGATGAATGGATCCAGCTGGATCCTAGAACTCCAAGGAGAATGCTCAAATGCCAGAAGCACTGCAGCAATGGCCTGGGGAATTATCATTTTTGCCCAGGACAACGGGATGATCCTCAGGCACTCCTTTCTCCTGCACTGTCCTAAGTCACCAGGGTTTACAAACAGCCTACATCAGAGAGGGAGGCTAGACAGCAATCCAGCTGACTGTGGCATAGGAGATTTTTACCTGCCTCCTTGTTTCTGAGACTAAAGGTTTCATTTTCAGAGGTGATGAGAACTCACAGTTCCCTCTGACTTTATTTGGAATTGCAGGTGCTTAGCACCTCTAAGAATCTGCCTCTGCAACTCAGAATTGGAACAGCTCCAAATGGTGAGATATTTGGTGATGGTACTGGACTGCTTTCAATCAGGCAACCTTCTTCAGTGTAGCTCTAGTTTTTCTGGTCCTCTGAATCGAGTGTCTGAGGAAGAAGGTACAAGTGTGTAGTTTCTGCCAGTTGAGTGCCACCCAGTTTTGCAGACAGAGATTCTGGATGAGGTTTGCTGATCACATGCACAGTCCTTTGTCCCTTTTGATTTGTGGAAGCCAGTGGGGAGTGCTTAAACTCACTATGGCAAGGACCAATAATGCAGGAAAAGTGTTTGTAGGCCCTAGAAGCTATACTATACCACTTCTCCGGTGGTCCCATAAACTTCGGCAAAAATAAAGTTTGATTTTAAAATGATGTTTTAGCCCCTAACATTTTGAAGATGTTGAGGTAAGGGAAACGTTTTATTTTCAGTGTAATATTTAGTCACTTATTGTTTTAATTACACATCTACACCTGGATTGGATGGGGTGGTAATGTTGTATCTGTAGAATAGTAATATGTATCCACTCACCACTTCATCTATACCTGAAATTAAGAACATATCACCCCTTTCTAAGAAATCTTCACCAGCTTCTTGTTTAGTTTTATGAATGTGGCAACCATTATTCCAACTGATGGAGGAGTAGGCTGAACAACAGGACCAATCACTGTGGAGAGATATGAAATGGGGAACTGAAAAGTTAAATGGAGAGAATAGGAAGGAATAAGGGTATTTGAGATCAAATCTGTGGAAAATATTTAAAGCTAGAAGGGAGATTTGGAACCCGATTCTCAAACAGGCAAGAAGTAGTGATTCTTTGGGGAATAAAAGAAAGCAGCAGCAATACTAAAAGTCACACTACTGCTTGGATATGAAAGTGTTATTTTGCAATAATAGGGCAGACACTTTCCTGCTACAGCTATGCAATCCTGAAGGAAACTAGATAGTACAATTCATGGATATTTAGAAATACTGTTATGAAATACAAAAATGAATGTTACAAGGGGAAAAAATACAAAAGTAGGCTACAGAGGTTAAACAAAGCATTTTACCAATATACATAGCTCCATGGATTTACATGCATGCAATCAGATTAAACACTGTTTCTATGAAAGGATGCATCTAAATTTTTGCTATATACATCCCTATAGTTAGGTTATACATTACAATTCATTACAGTGTGCATGTAAAAGTATCAGGTGTGCAAGAAACTCAGAGAATGACATTTCAATGCTTCAGGACACAGATTCTTAAACTGTGGTCCATGACAAAATAAGCCACTGTGCAACCTTTTCTCTCTGATGGAGACCTTGCCACTATTATCCAGGCTCAAAATAGACTGCCACAATGTACTGTACAGATGGATACAACTCAGGATGATTCAAAAGCTGAATAAGCAGGCTGCAGCATTCTGCACTAAGTGATGTTACACATTGGCAGTACTTCAGATCTGTGTTCTGGGGGATGCCGTGGCTTCTAACAAGCTTCTGGATGGAATTCAAAGTGCTGACTTTAACTTATCAAGCTCTCATTGGTTTAGGACCTAATTGCTCTCCCCCTGTGACAGAGGGTTGCAGCTGAGATCAGCAGGGGCACTGGAGCTCCCTCAATACAAATGACAGAGAGCTGCTGGCAGGGCCTTCTCTAGGATGGGTCTTCTGATTTGAAACTCACTTCCCCCACCCACTCAAGCTGTCAGAACCCACATTTTTTAGCCTTTCCTGGAGGCTGCAAAGGCCATCTTTTTTTTTTTCCCCCCCTTCTCTTGTGTAAGGCTGATGAGAAGAGAGTGGGCCAAGATGAACATATTTACGGGAAGTCCTTTGCTTATTTAGTAATTTTAGTGTATGGGATAGGTGCCCAGAACACAAGATGAGCACCTGTAAGTATTAGAAATTTGAGACATATTAATCTTATGAGCTGTATGTGATGACCATGATTGGACTCACAGTACAGTTCACTGGAGATCAAAACAAATGGATCCATCATCGAGAGATTGCAAAAGGGTAGAGTAGGACAGAAATATTTCCTCCCCCTTTTCTCATCAGGTTGGACAAAAATCAATTATTTAAAAAAAAATCAGATTTTTAAAATTTAAACATTTTTCTTTTTAAAAATAAACTCATTTAAAATTTAATTTGAAATTATGATATCTGTTAAAGGCCTAAACTTACTATAATCTATTAAAATCATTTAAATTAATTAAAAAAAATTAAGCAGTATTTGTTTGCACTGGCTAATGACCTGGAACTAGCGTCTGTTGCAGTGCTAACAGCTTTTGGCAGCCTTTTTCAGATAGAGAGAGAATATTTTATTCATTTAAGTTTATTCAGCTACTTCAAATCAATGACTATGGTTCATTCAAAGTTAAGAAGCTGACTGGGATTTGAAAAAAGGAGGAAAGCTTGTTTTCCTCTTCCAATCTAAGAATGAAAACTAGGTGTGGTGATGAGATCTAATTCTAAACTCCTGAAGGACATGGTGACCAGAAACAATTAGTTCAATTCATTAACAACAGATATTTCCTTTGTGTAATAAATCACTTGGTTTTAAATGCAAAACATGTCTTGAGAAATTTATTTTTTCTTATGTATCCAGCAGATCTACAGTAGCCTTATTTAACTCATTAAATAATAATTTTAAAATGCTTTTGGGTGCATTTTTAATTGAATTAAAATTTCTATCCAAACAGACCTTGAAACAAGTCACAAGCAAAAAAATTAATCATCATTTAGTAAATAAGAAATGTATTTGCTTAAATAAATCCCCCTGGTTAGTAAGAAAAATACCAAATTCAGTGTTAAAGGCTATACATAGTTGCAAATTGATGACATGTTTTAATGATTACCAACCAAAGAGAATCAACCTCTCTTTAATAACTAAAAAAAAATAACTAAAAAGTACAAATGAAAAACAGGATTATAATTGATTATTTAAATCAGAGTCTGCTTGCTTATTTAAAATCAATCCACCAAGTTTCTCACCCTAAGGAAGTATTGTTCTAAATAGTTCTTCCCAATTAGCAATTCTTTAAGTTAAAAAAGTAACCATCTAGGAGTGACAAAGAGGTAATTTTATTGAAAACTTTAGTTAATGGAAAGATTCTCTCGTATTTGGTTTTGGAGAAGGACTCACAGATAGATGCTCCTTAGTGAGATTATGTGCATTTCCCACATACCGTTCTGAAGTCCTCTTCAAACTTGTAAGCCCCGCCTCCCGTGGCACAAAGTGTAGTGTGCAGGCTGGAGAAGTTCTTTTCACTACCCATCTGTATGAACCTATGCATGGCACAAGTGGGAAAGCGGATGAAGTGCAAATTCCCTTTGCGTCCACACATGGTCAAGTTTTTCAGTTCAAGATGGACATCGCGAATGCCAGTTTTACCATAGGCTGTATTGGAAGTCAAGTATTTCCTAATGCTTTTCAGGTTTTCTACTTCCTCCTGTTCCTCTTCCGCTGTAATGTCTTTTGGTTCAAAGTAGACCAGTTTAACCAATGTTCCACCAATATCCATTCCGAACCACGGAAATGCTAGGAAAGGGGGAAAAAAAGAGAGTGGTGCTATAAATATCGCAGTTTAATCACATTACTTAGAGTATCTACAGAACTGAAATTCAAATTAGCAAAGTTTACAAGATCAGAGCCTGATCCTAAGGACTGCTGGACACTTGCACCTACCAATTACAGTTATTGGACATGATCAGAGCTCATTCATGAAACCTCAGAGTTAAAACAAAATTTCAGAGAAACTGAAAAATAAGCCTCTAGGCACTTCCCTCAAACATATTTTTCTTCAGAGAAATATAATCAGATATTACTAATATATTACTGAAAACATCTATCTTACTTGGCACTAGAGATCACAACATCTTCAAACAGGATGCTTATTGAATTTCATCTACTTTGAATCCTAGCATTGCGAATTAAAATGGATTGGGGGGAAATGAAAAAGGAACAGGAGAGTGAAGTTGAGAGTCATGCACTGCCAGCATGACAGCTATATTCCCTTTCCTCTCCCCCTTGTCCTACTCTGCTCTTTATTTGGGAAACAAGCTCTCCGGAAATAGTGTCTGCCTTCCCATCTTTGACATCGATAAAAGTGCTGAAATTAAGATGCCTAGACTGGCCAGCTGCTTCAAATTTGCTAAGTAACTACATTGGCATGGCACATTTTCTTCTTGACAAAAGAGGAGAAAACACCAGCACTGTAGTTTTAACTCCAAGATCTCGAGACATCATCAGAAAGTAAAATAATTAGTGATACTTTATTTTATTGCTTAAAAGCTCATGAGCCCATCCCTCAAACCAAACCCCAGTTTCTGGACATAGATTCTGTGTACTATTTGTTCCTCATGATCTGTATGCACTGAAAATACTACTATTCAGACTGCAGCATATCTTCCCTTCACCTCCACCATGCACCATGGGCCAAGTGTAACAAAGGTTTCGCTTTATCAACAGTAGGAAAAACATTAAGCGTTACATATAGCAGGCAGCCAATTTGGCAGAGCAGCCTATTTGTGGATGAGAAAGTACTCCCACCTGTAAGTAGGGCCCTACCAAATCCATGGCCATGAAAAACACATCACGGACCGTGAAATCGGGTCTCCCCCTGTGAAATCTGGTCTTGTGTGTGCTTTTACCCTATACTATAGGGCAGTGGTTCCCAAATGGGGTTTCCGAAATGTTCCCGAATTCTCAGGAAAAAGTTCCCTAATGTGCTAGGGATCCCAGGCAGCACGGGGCCAGCAGCCCGGAGCCCCTTGACTTCCAAGAGCTAAGCAGATCAAAGCAAGCATATCTATCACACTGAGGAGATTTAAACTTCAAGACTCCTTATAAGAAATGAAAAGATGGATATTTTCTGCTGTTTTTAAAATTAAATAGGCAGCTAGTATTGTTTTTAAAATTATTATGAAGAACAAGTTTAAGCTTTGTTGTAATGTGTATTGTTTTCCTGGACTGCTCAAGACCTGAATGCTTGTGTAGGAGGAACTCTTTGAGTTGTCTTCTTAAATACCTTCATGCTGTTTCACATCTGATACTCCTTGATGAAACATAGGAGCCTTGTCTTATAACAGGCTTATTCAAAGTGATACAAGCTACGAAAGTGAGATCTTGGAAGAGTGTTTTCATAATGTAATAAAAATACTGTAATGATAAATAATAATTAATAATAAATAGTGTGTAATAAGCATGTCCTAAAAACAAATTGTATATTTCCAAGATCACTGCTTTTATAATTTATACTCAGGTAAAGGAGAAAATCCCTGGAAATATTCATTTTTAGGAGGGAGTTCGCAAGACTTGACATTTTAGTGAAAGGGGTTCACAGGTTGTTAAAGTTTGGGAACCACTGCTATAGGGATTTCACGGGGGGAGACCAGCATTTCTCAAACTGGGGATCCTGACATCAAAGGGAGTTGCAGGGAGGGTCACAAGGTTATTTTAGGGGGGTTGCGGTATTGCCACTCTTACTTCTGTGCTGCCTTCAGAGCTGGGTGGCCAGAGAATGGGGGCTGTTGGCCAGGCGCCCAGCTCTGAAGGCAGCAGCACAGAAGTAAGGGTAGCAATACCATACCATGCCATCCCTCTGCACTGCTGCTGATGGCACCTCTGCCTTCAGAACTGGGATCCTGGCCAACAGCCGCCGCTCTCCAGCTGCCCAACTCTGAAGGCAGTGCCGCCGCCAGCAGCAGTTCAGAAGCAAGGGTAGCAGTACCACAACACCTCCTACAATAAGTTTGCAACGTCCCGTCCCCGTCCCCCCATAACTCCTTTTTGGGTCAGGATCCCTACAATTACAACACTGTGAAATTTCAGATTTAAATTGTTGCAATCATGAAATTTACAATTTTTAAAATCCTATGACCGTGAAATTGATCAAAATGGACCGTGAATTTTGTAGGACCCTAACTGTGAGGTAAGAAAATAACCTGATTAAGATGAAACTGAGACACCACTTGGAACAAAAATGTTGGATGTGATCTTAAAGCCACCTTGTTCTTGAAGAACTGAGCATATGGAGGATCTGCCATTAAGGCTTATATCTCACTGACTCTTCTTGCAGATGTTATAGCCACAAGAATGGTGCTCCTCTCCCAGCAGACAAGCTATGAGCATGTTGCTAGTGGGTCAAAAAGCAGACCCATTAGCACCGCCAGCACCATATTAAGGTCTCCCAAGAGGACCATTTCCTTCACTGGAGGAGAAAGGTGAATAATACCTTTGAAAATCATTATAGGGAGTTTTAGAATACAGACTTTCCTTGGATGGGATGATGTAAAGCTGAGATCGCAGCCAAATGAACCTTCAGGGACCTAAGAGCAAGGACCAAAGATTTCAAATGCAACAAATAGTCCAAAATGTCCTGAATCCAAGTTGACGTGGGCTGAATTTGCTCGGATGTTGCCCAAATCAAAAATCATTTTCATGTTGTAGACAATAGATGGATCTTGTAGCTGGTTTTCTACAACTAAGCAGAATTTCCCTAACCACTTCCGAGTATTGCCACTCCTCCCTGAATATGGGGAGAGGTATGAGGGAAGGCATACATCAGGCTTTCTTCACAATTCAGATGGAACACGTCGGAAAGGGACTCCAGGCTGACTTCTGCTCAGGAACAGAATTGATGACACTTTCTGTTGTCCTTTGTCACAAATAAGTTGATCGAAGAAGGGATGCCACCCCATTCTCAGAAAATGGACCTCAACACACTATGCAGAAGTGCCAAATTTTCATTGCTTTATGACCAAGCTGGCTGTATCGGGCTCCTCCCTGTTGTTCACATAACACATTGCTGTAGTACTATCCTGGAGTACATGCACTGCTGCTCCTTAAATATGGTCCTAGAAGGTGTTGTATATTGCCTGAAGTTCCAGCACATTGACATGACCAGTTGCTTCCTGTTCCACCCACAAGCCCTGAATCATTAATTAACATTGATGCTCTCCCCCCAACCTATTGAGTAGGCATCAGTAACTAATGTTCTTATTGGTAGAGGACAGACAAAGGGACCCTCCCCCCCCCAACATTCCTTACACTGCTCCATCCACCATTGCACACAGTCCAGTGTTTCTGGGGGCACTCATATAAGACTGTCCAATGACTGGCAACTTGGATGATAGACTAACCTCAGCCATTGCTGATGGGTATGAAGATGCAGCCTCGCACGCTATACTATGTAAATACATACAGCCATATGGCCTAGTAACCGTATGCCTTCACAGGCTGTTGTGGAAGGATGCGACTGGAGGTCCAGACATAGGTGCTGAACTGCCTGGAATTGTTCACATGGGAGAAAGGCCCTTGAATTTATAGAGCCCCAATGAACTTGAATTTTTGGGTTGGGTTTAGAGTAGGGCTGTCGATTAATCACAGTTAACTCATGCGATTAACTCAAAAAAATTAATCACGATTAATTGCACTGTTAACCAATAGAATACCAATTGAAATTTATTAAATATTTTTGGATGTTTTCTACATTTTCAAATATATTGATTTAAATTACAACACAGAATACAAAGTGTACAGTGCTCACTTTATATTATTTTTATTACAAATATTTGCACTGTAAAAATGATAAAGAAATAGTATTTTTCAATTCACCTCATAGAAGTACTGAAGTGCATTCTCTTTAGCATGAAAGTGAAACTTACAAATGTAGATTTTTTTTTGTTACATAACTGTACTCAAAAACAAAACAGTTTTTTTTAACTGCGCGATCAATTTTTTTTTTTAAATCACGCAACAGCCCTAGGTTAGAGTTGATTTTTCTTTGTGCAGGATCATCCCCAGTTGATTGAAAAGGTCTAATGTGAATTGGACATGACTAAGGACTCACTTCCTGGATCTGCTTCTTACTAACCAATCATTCAAGAATGGGAAGACATGAAGGCCCCTCCTTCTGAGATAGGCCGCTACCCACCATCATGTATGTGGTAAAGACATGTGGGACTGAAGACAGGCCAAAAGGAAGAACTTTGTCTTGGTAGTGTTGGCTTGCGACAAGGAATCTCAGGAACTTCCTGGGATCTGGGAAGATTGACATGTGAAAATAAGCATCTTGGAGATTGAGAACAGCAAACTGGTTGTTGTGATTCAGTGCAGAAATAATAGCAGCCAGGGTAATCATGTGGGATCTCACATATTTGATGTACCTGGTGGGACTGCAGCAATCGAGAATAGGTCTTATTCCTTCCTTGGACTTGGAGATCAGGAAACACCTGGAGTAGCATCCCTTTCCACCATGCTGATGAGGAACCTCCTGTATAGCTCCCAGTGCACAGAGACTGAATCTGCTGAAGAAGCAGTGACTCATAAGAAGGGTCCCTGAAAAGGTACGGGATGGAGGGGAAGACAAAAATGGAATGGAGTACCCCAATCCCAGACTGCTTAGGACCCATCTGTCAGTCATTATCGCTTCCCAAGCACTGCAGAAGTGAAAAAGCCTGTCCCCAAACTGAGATGATAAGGTTGAGACGTTCACAACTGGTCTGCTGCTCTCGATATGCAAGGCAAATAGGCTGCCTGGCTGATGGTGGAAGGGGGACAGAGTGGCTGGGTAAAACTAGACCCTAAAGATCTCCTCCTCTGAAACGTATTCCCCTTTCTGGAGTAGTCTTGTCTCAGTTGGTAAGGTGTCTGCCTAAAATATGGTTGAGGGCAGTATTGCTGCTAACTGCCAAAATTATGCATCCTTGTTGCTGGAGTATAAATCCCCAAAGAGCACAGATTTGCTTGAGAGTCCTTAAAAGAATGTAAAGTCTCATCCATTTTGCCTGAGAATAGAAGTTGAACATTGAAATGTAGGTCTTCCACACACTGTTGGCTAGCTGCTGCTACTCCTGAATTCTGCAAATACGATGCTCATAGTGACCACTAAAGCCATAACTCCGGCAGCCATATCAGCTACGTGCAGGGCCGATTACAAATAAATCTTTGCAACCAAACTCCACAACAAATGCCTTGAACTCCTCTGTAGAGGATTTGGGTAACTTGTCCATAAACTTGGCTGAACTTGGCTACGGAGTCCCAGGTCACATTATTTTATTTGGATAGCAATGCCTGCTGGTTTGCAATTTGCATTTGTAAGGAGGCAGTCCAATAAGTTTTCCTGCCCATGAGATCCAATGTCTTTGCCCTCAAGCATGGACTTGTACCTCCCTTGATGTGACCTCTCATTGGCTCCCTGAGATCAAGGACTGAAGAATGTCCACTAGCTTACGTGTTTTCTCCTGCACAAATTAAGGCCTTTGCTACACTTGGGAATTCACAGCGCTGCCGCAGCAGCGCTGTGAAGCCCGAGTGTAGTCGCGCCGCCAGCGCTGCGAGAGAGCTCTCGCAGCGCTGTATGTACTCCACCTCTCTGAGGGGAGTAGCTTGCAGCGCTGCGAGCGAGCATGCAGCGCTGCAGGCGCTGATTACACTGGCGCTTTACAGCGCTGCACTCGGGGGGGGGGGCGTTTTCACACCCCTGAGTGCAGCAAGTTGCAGCGCTGTACAGCGCCAGTGTAGCCAAGGCCATAGCCTATATACCTAAGGCTGAAGCCAATTGTCTAAGGAGGTCCTGATGTGCCACAAGTCCTCAGTTATTGGTGAGGAAGCTCGTAGCATCAGCACTGGGACCAATGAAGAAGTCAGCACTCTGAAGATTGGCAGGGGCAACACACTCACTTGATACCAACGCTGAAAGTCGCACTCATCAGGTGCACAAGAGCTTTGAATCAAATAGTAAATAGAGAAACTAGTGACAAGATTTTCATGCATGACTAGCGTTGTGCATGTGATGAGGTGTCCCAACATCATGTCAGTTTCTGGAAACTCCACAGAATCATTAACAGGTAGAATGAAAAAAACTGTACTATTTGAGGTGAACAAATATTGTAGTCAACAGGATTATCAACATATGACAGGATTTATATAATACAGGGGGCAATAATTATGTAGTCTACCCACTTTAAAAAAAGCCCAAATGGGACTATGTCTCTCTTTTATTAGGTCATTGGTTTTATTTCTCTACATGTACCTCACTCCTCTTTTCCCTCTGCTATGGGCCAGGCTAACACCCATAGAAGAAAACGAACATGAGCAGTTTCCCTACAACACTGGGGCAGAGTAAAAACTTAAGTGTGATTTTTTTTTAAACACCATAGCCACTGATATTTCAATAGTGCAAAAGCACAGCTTTACTGTTTCCTTTGCAGAGTCTAGCACTGGTTGTCTGGTGGAGAGATAGAAGCACAGTGACTGTGTAACAGACTACAATAGGGAACACACCAAATTCGAGTCTGAAAACTCCCACTAAAATCCATCAACTTTGACACTAATAAGTAATAATGTGCAGTGTAAAAGGGCAGCAAAGAATCATAATCAGCATCTCTGCATTCTGAATAAAGGATTTAGCAATTAAATTAACTTTTTTTTTTTTTTTTGGCAAAACTGTGCTCTTTTACTTGTATTGTTAATTTTAAAAAAATCTGAAAATGAGGCACTATTAAGTTGCCAAAACTATGCCTGCATATTTCTTCAAATTCTTACAGTAGCACTACATCCAGTGGTACCAATAAGTAGGAGCACTAAGGCAGACAGACAGCTGGCATTTTATCTACTGTATCTTCTGCACATGCAAGTTTACACAACTTAGTGGTTACAATGACTGCAACCAATTTATAGTAATGTTCCCACTGATGCAACCACTAATGGAAAGTATGAAGAAAAATACAAGTGTAGACAACTTTTAATTTCAATATTTTGACACCTGTCCCTAAACTAAATATGAGTGGATTAATTATTTAAACCTGTGTGTCACAGGTGCTCCAGAATTTAAATTAAGTGACTGAGTTATCAAAAATTGAAAAATTATTTACAGTGCAAATGCTGACAAATCTATTTGCTGATAATAAGTACTGCTACAATATTTTGGATAGGTGTGATTTATTATACAAGAAATAAGGAAGTCACTGAATTCCCTGTAAGAGCATTATACTCTTTAAACTATCAAAAATGGGATTATCCTTAGCTAAACAAAACTGCATGATGAGAATAGTTAAACTGCTAATTGACTCTGCTGAGCAGAGGGAAATCCATTCCTAAAGAATCTCATCACCAAATATACATTCCTTGGGAGAAGAGCGAGAGGAGACAACTCTGCTACAGGTCTGCATTGCAGTAGGTTACAAAAGGATACATTAATAAAGTGAAATGCAGTCCTAGAAAGCATAGCATTGACATAGAAAGCCTTACAATGAGTCATAAACACCTAAGAGAATGGAGTAAAAATATTAGAACAGAACAGCAATCTGGTGCAGAACTGGTGTGCACACTTAGATAAATTTGTTTTTCCCCCTGTGAACATTAACACATAGTTTTTAAATGTATAACGGTAATGCTAGATACTGAGTCAAGAACTTATCTGATTGTTACCTGTATATAAAAATCCATCCAGTATTCTTTGACATTGCAAAGCAAAAGCATGCGACTAAGCAAACAGAAGGTATCTAAAAGATTACATAATTAAGTAATCTGATACACACCAGCAGCTGGGCTATCTGGGGGAAAGGCTCACTCATGGGTAATATAACGAGGAATCCTTGTGGTACCTTAGAGACTAACAAATTTATTTGGGCAAGCTTATGCCCAAATAAATTTGTTGGTCTCTAAGGTGACACAAGGACTCCTCGTTATTTTTGTTGATACAGACTAACACGGCTACCACTCTGAAATCTGTCAACACGGGTAATATAGTACATCTTATCCAGTATCCATATATGCTTGAGCCCATATAAACATTACTATGCAGAATTATGAAATGATAAAACCATGCAGTTAAATATAGAAATACTTTCTTGCATTTTATTTAGCAGTTGTCATGAGTACAAAATAGAACCTCAAAATATAATGTGTTCCTTAGGAACAGAAACTCAATCAGACTCACTAGATAGAGTACCGAGAACACAAAAGTACTTTTCACATTTTTCAAATTATTTCCAGCTAGAAGTATTGCACTTTACTAAAAACTGAATAAAACAATGTTACATTTTTGATAAGCAAGTAGGAAGGTGTGGGTTTTTTAAGTCTCAGTTTCAAACCTATTCATTTCAGGAATCTGGACATACAACATTAATGAACATGCAACTTCATCACTAAGTTTAAAAATCTAAAACAAAATCCAGAGGCCAGATGAGGAAAAATCCATAGAAGGCCACAATTTAAGAAGAAAACTCCACAAGACTTGAAACCTTCAGTGTCTGTCTCAACATGCCCTCTCATGGGAGGGACCTGAAAGCCCACAAAAGAATTGGGTGGCGCAGCCCTCCATCATCATGAATGTCCCAAGATTTGCAGGGAAACTCATGGACCTCTGTGTAATCAGTCATAGGTCACACATTCTCCACAGAGTCTGACACAGTAGTATGCAGGGCCAGCTCCAGGCACCAGCGGAGGAAGCACGTGCCTGGGGCGGCGCATGCTAAGGGGCGGCATTCCGTCTATTCTTGGGACAGCAGAGTCCGGGCGGCTTTTTTTTTTTTTTTTCCCCTTCGGCAGTTCGGGCGGTGGCAGTCCGAGCGGTTTTGTTTTTTTTGGCGCTTCGGAAGTTCGGGTGGGTTTTTTTTGCTTGGGGCGGCAAAAATGGTGGAGCTGGCCCTGGTAGTATGGCTTTCTTAAGTGGCTCCTTTTACACTTACACCCAGCTGGTGTCTGGTTAAAAAACCCTCAAATATAGAAGGATGGCTCTAGAGTAGCATGTACTCAGAATTTTGGGCAGGGGACCTCAAGGTTCCTACTGACTTTATAGAGTAGACATACAGCTAAAACCTGGCACTTGGGAGAATTTATCCCACATTGGTTCTGTCATAGCTCTCGGAGCAACTGTAACCTCTTAAATGGTCTCACAGCAACAATAGGACACAAAAGGGATTGTCTTAAAAGTGTGATTATCCAGTGAACGTTACATAATCTGGTTCCCATTTGGCTTTTTGCATTGAAGATGCTTAGGCTGACTGACAGGCTGAAAAGCTACTGCTTTAATTGTGGGCTTGTACACACTACCACTTATGTCAGTATAACTTATGTCTCTCAGGGGTGTAAATAACCCTGTAAATAACCGGGCAACGTAAGTTACACCAATTTAAGCACTGGTATGGACAGCACTATGTTGGTGAGAGAGCTTCTCCTGCCAACATAGTTACCACCTCTTGCGGAGATGGTTTTATTATGCCGACAGGAGAGCGCTCTCCCATTGGCATAGAGCGCTTCTAGTGTAGCTGTGTGAGATTTAACTACTGCTTACTACTAACTACTACTTCCTCATCAATTGGAGAAAATAAAGGTGGATGGCATCTTCCTCATTTCTGCCAGATGCTTTCTGTAAAATATCTGCCTTGGGTCTTACGAAGAATCTAGATGCAATAATCATTCTTATTTTACTGATTATTTCTTGAGCACTGCATAAATGCTTAAATTTAAAACAATTACTGAATCAAAGTTAAGTATTTGTTTTGCCCTGTGTCAAATAAAGCCTACCTGCTTATCTGTCACCAGGACCCCAACCTTACATCCTATTTCTGCTGGGTGTGGGTAGTAGGCATCTCAAATGCTGCTTAGTTCAGAGTGTCCAGGGCTCATTGAAGAACTACACTGAGTCCATCCTGTTACATAATCTTAGAATAAACAAAATGACACTAACCTGGTAAGTGCTTATTGAGTGCCTACTGCCTATCGGGGGGAAAATACATACAGATGTTTAGTATGATCACCTATTCACATAAATGTGAGAACGGGTATGTTTATTTGGGTATGTTACTCCAAACATACTGTAGACTGATTACCTAAAAATGTAATTGTAAAAGAGAAGCAGAGTCAGACTGGGTCATTTTTGAGCAAGGTACCTCCATGGAAAACACAGATGCTGCAAGAAGTGATGATGATTTAATAGGAGGCCCAGTCTTAGGACTTGTGAATGAGCAAGCTTCTGGAAGTGAGGAGGATCAAGCCAGGTCACGATTTCTCTAACTTTCCAGTCTTGTTGCAGAAATGCATGAGTATGTGCGATTCTACTTCTGCAGAAGGAGATATGGCATCTTTTCATTTCACAGGATGCAGAGCCCCAAAGCACCACTTGCTTTGCGTTTGCTTACAGCCACACTTATTTGCTAGACAGCACTCTTTCCTCTCAATATTGAAACAATTCTTCAGCATGCTGTTAGGGGACACTGTACTGCCAGAGGTATTTTCTTCCGATGAGATGTAGAAAAGAGGTCCTGATCATTAGAAAATCCAATAGCATTTTGGTTTAAAGGATGGAGCGCTAATGTCTTGAGTGACATCCAGTGAGTAATTCGGTCCTGCTTACTTTAAGTTCTCCCTGCAGTTTCAGTTGGAGACAAACAAACTTATATAGTATTGCTGGCAAAGAACATAGTTGCAACTTTCCACCCTACAGATGCCTGCATGTCACTGTGGGTGAATAAGCCCTGTGTTTTTCAGGCAGCAAAGCGTTTGGGAGTGAAAGCACTATATAAATCTATGCTGTGTGCACGTGTACCTTGTATGTGAATGATTGCAACAATCTAACTACAAGTTGGCTCAAAAGCAATATATGCTATATGATGTTACAGCTTGAAACATTTAGAAATTACAACTAGTGCATATTGCAGGTCCTCTCCTATTAAGTAATGCTGCTTTCCAGGAGTGCACATTCTCTGTGACATAGAGTAGTTGCCAATTGATTTTCAGGTATTGTTTCTGATCAGTACCCTTAAAAGGTCTGTCTTGACTAGAAGTGGTTAAGTTTAGCACATGCTGGTTAACCTTGACCTAATTTGACCTTTTCCCTAGCGTATGCAGGATAACACCTTGAAGCATGATTTAGCTAGCTGAGGTGTACACTAGGCGACCTATGTGGCTACACCACTATTTGATGGGGAACGACACAGAAAGTTAGCTATGAAGACTATCCCTGATCATCATCATCTTGTCATTCTGGATATCATAATTCCTTGCACTGCAAAGGAATTCTGAACAGGTTCATCAAGTGGATGCTCTAAAATAGTTGCAAAAACTTAACATGGTTATTCCATGTAAATGAAATCTTTCTGTAAAGAGCTGTGAGGTTGGGGCCTAAGCTAGCTACATATATGCACAAGTGATCCAAAAAAAAGAAAAGAAAATCATACAATGGGTCACCAACAAATCATTCAGTGCAAGCTAAAATAAAACTATCCTTTTGGAGTGGCTGGGAGGGAATCCCCAAACAATAATAGAATCAATTCAAGAGCTTCACAAAAGTAGACACCATATCCTCACTAGCAAACAGTTTTAGTTTCAAGTGAGAATGTTCCCCTCCTAAAATCCTGTATTTCCAGTCTTTATTCCTGTCTGTCATGTTCTGGCAGACACCATACCAACCATAATAAATGTCTCACTTATGTGGATTTAGAATGCAATTATACCTTCAGTTTGACAACTTTTTCTTGTTGGTATACTAGGAAATGCTTTGCACATTGTGAAAGAAAATTGGTAAGAACAGTGATCAATACTAAAAGACTTAGTGCAGTTACCACATGCATTTTGCAATGTGCCCTTTAACACACATAAACATCTCCAAGCACCAATGTTAAACATCATACAAAACCAGAAAAACAGGACTGTTCATTGTTGTGCTCTACTCAGATCCTGTCAATGCTACACTATTTTCTATACCTTTGCTCTCTGGTGAACAATATAAAACATGTTAAAGTAAGTGCTACAATATACTATTCTCCTGGAAGTGTAATACATAGCTGTAAATATACTTATGTACAAGACAGCTGTAGAAACTCCAAATTTGCAGATGTTATTAAAGAAACTCATCTACTGCCTTGAGCCTGAACTGAGTCTACTGGGTGTTTGTTTCCCCATCAACTGGTGTCTTCAGTAGGACATGGCAGATCAATAATTTTATAATTTTTACTACTGGATTGTTTACCATGCTTCTGGTCCCTTTCAGAAAAAGGTTTGAAGGAATTAAATGCCTTATTCCCTCTTATTTAAGAGATTATGTGACTCCATAGAAATCTTATCCTTTTGGTTTTTTCATAATACTCAGAATTATATTTTTAAACTTTGACACAATAGTGCAGATCGAGCTTAATTATATATAATCAAAACTACCAAGGAAGTATGCTAGTCTGTGGTTTTGTTTAATTGCACCTCAAATATGCATTCTAGGCTTAATTATTATTCTTATAGTTTTTAAAGTAGATATCACAATCATTTTGCAAACAAGAATTAGTCTGTCATCATTCAACTCTTCCTTCTACCAAATGCACAGTAGAATGTATACAGGTTACTGCAGAGGTTAAATGACTACTCAATGCAGACATACTGTTTATACTAAACAAATAATAATAATAATAATAATAATAAAAGATATTGAGTGGTGACATTTAGATATTAAAGTTAAAATAAACCATTTATGTGAAAAAAAGGTTCTTAATAATTAGTGCTATGAAAGTTACAGCTCAACACACAGGTTATTTTTTAACAATAAAACAGTTCTGTTCCTACAGTTAGTTTGAGAGGAAGGGGTTTTCTTGTTTTTAAATCTTTTCACTGTAAGCTACTATCATCATTGGGCAAGTCAAGGAGGTGAACCACCACCACCGAGGATATAAACAAGACGTTTTTGTTGCACCTTATTAACTACCAGGTTTTTAATCTACCAAAAAAACAAACTCCAGTCCAGTAAGCCTGTATTAAAATGAAGAACAAAGTTATCTTTGAATGTGTTGGTTTAGCTTTATCTCCTAACAAGTCTTTTTACACATTTGGTGAGAAAGAAACTTTACTTTAACAACAAAAACACCAAAAAATTCCACTGGAGAAGTCATCTACTATCAAAACAATACATCTCATGGAATCCAAAAGAAATCCAAGATATCTTAGATAATTTTTTTCACATCTTAGCTCAATCTACACACAAACTATTTTGTACTTAGTTTAAACTTCATTATGTTTTGGCACAGGGTATTTATGGTTCTAACTATTTCTGATTACTTGCTCAGAATATGCTGAACTTTAAAACCCTATACAACGTAGAAAGTGAATGAGGTCAATAAATCTCAGTTCCAACCACTACAGCAAGCATGCAGCAAACAGTAGAGCTGTTTGTTCCCTAATGTCAATTCACAATTGGATTTACATATAAAGTTTTTGAATTAAATAGCTTTCTTTCATAATTGAACCTAGGTATTAAAAGTCATCCATTACTAAGAAAATAGAGTATGTTATCAGTAATCAAGAAACACATAAATAGTACAAATATTTTGAATACATTTGGACTTCCAGCTTTAAAAGAAATATGTTAAGTGGGTAGTTAATTTACCAGTCCTTAAAAAAAATCAAAAAACAACAACAACAACAACAACAAACTAGGCAATAACCACAAAGAATACACTTTACATACAATCTGAAATTTGTATCAGCAGTATAAATAAAAATGCTTCCAATAAAGCAGATGAACCAAACATTTCATTTCTGGATGAACTATTCTTCATTTTACAGGACAACATATACAAGTACAATATTATTCCTATGCAAAAGTGGTTTGCATTTCCTTTTTTTTTTTAGTAATGAAATACGAAAAAACAGCAATAAAACATTAACAAGTCTACTAATGACCTTAATTCAGATGTCCGTCTCATTTACTTACAATGGTTCTTAGCAATTATGAGCTTCATTGGAATGTCTAAGTCACAGAGGACCATGCCAAAGACAGCTAAATTAATAACTGATTCAAGGTGTCTCCTACTGAAAATCCAAGGCTATATCATCTACAAATTTACATCCCAAGGTATCGGAACTGTACGCCTTTTTTAACAAGGTCACATTTATGCCAGTTGTAATTTAGGAAATCTCTCATTTTAGCTTTCAGACACAGCAATTTAGAAACCAATCCACAAACCCACCACCTTCCAGCCTCCTCATTGGTCAATCGCTGACCCAGCCCACATGGTATCAGTAGGTGTGTCCCCAAAACACAGTTTTATTGGCTGGAATAAGATGGTATTTAATGAACTGATTTTGCGGGGGGGGAGGACGCTGTCAGTCACACTGCAGAACTCCTCAGTACACTCACCAAGCTGGCGAAAGGGGGAAGAATGGGCATCCCTCCACCCCTGCAGCTGGCCTTAGAAAATCCCTGACCTCAAACAGTGAAACAGATACAGAGGACTTGCACTCGTTTATAGGCAAAGTCCTTGTTCTCCAGGAGGAGGTCACACGGGATCCCTTTCCCCCTAAAAGACTAACAGGAGCCTGGGGACCTCGGTGGGGCCAGGCAATAAAGGAACAGAAGTCGGTGAGGCTAGGACTTATGGGTGCACGTGTAACAAGCCCTTCTCCCCGCGCCGGTGGAGCAAGGAGCTGGCGAGGCAGCGCTGCAGGGTGTGTGGAGGGCAGCGGGCGGCGCAAGCCTAAGCCCGGCGCATGCATCACTTACGCGGCCTGTTCCGTCGGCCCGAGTCCAGCCGTCTCCGCAGCCTGCATTTCTTGGCCGGGGAGCCGTGGCCGGGCACCGGCGGCTCCTGGCGCAGCAGCGGCGGCGGGTGGAAGCCGTTGTGCAGCAGCCCGTTGAGCAGCGAGCCGGAGGGGGCGGCTGCAGCCGGCGGGGCGCCAGGCTGGGCTCGGGGCCGCTCCCCCATGTCGGCGGCGGCGGCCTTGCTCCTTTGTCTCCGCGCAGCGGGCGGGTTGGGCCGGGCTGGGCGGCGGAGGCTCAGCGCCCGCAGCTCATGCTGGTCCCGTCCCCACCGCAACCTGCTCTGGATGCGGCGCCGCTGCCGGAGCCCCCGCCCCCGGCCTCCTGCCGGCAGCGCACGGCGCAGGCGTCCTGCCCGCTGCGGAGGGGGGCGGTGGTAGCGGCAGCAGCATGGAGGCGCCCCGCGGCCGCCTCTCGCCCGCTGCGGGGACAGAGCGTTCCGGGCTCGGAGCCGCCGCTGCCGTGCGCGTTCCCGGTGTGGAGGGGGCCGCGGCCCTGTGTGCGCACAGCCTGGCACCGCGTTCGGGTGGGGTGTCGGGGGCCTGCCTGGCTGGGGATGTGCCGGGGCGGGATGAGCGCCCGGCCCTGTCTGTGCCTGCTGTCGGCACCGCCTCCGCAGCCCCGCCACCTCGGGGCTGTGCGGCGTGTCCGGGGTTGCCTGTCTGGACGCTGGGTGTCTCAGCCCTCAGCTGTCAGGGCATGTGTGCCCTGTGCTGCCTGCGTTTAGTCTGTGTGCTGCTTGTCTGGCTTTGCTTATGGGATCTGTTCACCAATGCTATGTTTCTCTGGCTGCGGACTGTCTATGTTGTTTCAGAGTAGCAGCCCTGTTAGTCTGTATCCGCAAAAAGAACAGGCGTACTAACAAATTTATTTGAGCATAAGCTTTCGTGGGCTACTGCCCACTTCATCGGCTGCATGCATATATACAGATATATATATCTTCCTACTGTATTTTTCACTACATGTAGCCGATGAAGTGGGCAGTAGCCCACGAAAGCTTATGCTCAAATAAATTTGTTAGTCTCTAAGGTGCCACAAGTACTCCAGTTCTTTTTGTCTATGTTGTGTTTAGCGCATGGGTGTCAGGTTTGTATAGTTTCTGGTGGTGCCCAGAACAGGTCCAAGCAGAACCATCCGGTCCGGGGCAACTGCCCCGGGCCCTGTGCTTTGGGGGGCCCCGCAGTTCAGGGAGATGTGGGGTCCAGGCAGAGCCATCCAATCCATAGGACGGACCAGGGCAACTGCCCAGGCCCCGCACTTCAGGGGGATGGGGGGTCCAGGGTGGCCTGGAGGGTTAGCAGGGGGCATCACGCCAAGCGACCTGGCCCCAGCCTGCCCCACTCCACCTTGTCACCTCCTGGCTTCACTCGGGGGAGGAGGAGGCAGAAACCGGAACGGCTTGGGGGAAGGGGTAGAATAGGAGCGGGCTGGGGCCAGGTCACTCGATGCTGTTTGTGCCGCTACACCGGCACCAAGCCCCCCCCCCCCCCCCCACTAACCGCCAAGCTGCCCTGGACCCAGAGCCCTGCACTTTGGGGGGCCTGTGATTCAGGGGGTTGCAGGGGTCAGGGTGGCCTTGAGGGTTAGTGTGGGGCCTGATGCTGGCAGCAGCGAGCGACCTGGCCCCAGCCTGCCCCCTCTCTGCCCCCATTCCACCCCCGTCTCTTTCCGGATTCTGCCCCTTCCCCCAAGCGACGCTGGCAGAGCAGAGCAGGGTGGGCTGGGACCAGGTTGCTTGCTGCTGCTGGCGCCAGGCCACCCTGGACCCTGCATCCCCCTGAAGCGCAGGGCCCCCCGAAGAACGGTAAGTCCAAACATTGGTGGAGCCGGGCCCACGTTCCTAAATATTGGTGAAGCACGGGCACCACGGATCCATATAACTTGCCGCCTATGGTGTAGCGTATATATGTACAAACCTATGTGTGTGGCTTGGGTACAGAGTGCTGTGAAGATGCGTCCACTGCCTCTGCATGTCTATAAACTCAGGATTTCTGTGCATGCATTGGGCTTCATGGAGAGTTGTGTATCTGCATGTATGATCTGTTTTGTTATTTTTGTGTGTGCTGTTACATGATTGTCAACAGTGACTACTCAGACCTTCAGTGCATGTGATCTCATGCCTTTCCGGTTTGTTGGCTTTAACTAGAAGTCTTTGACAATCCTTTTGTGACTCAGATATTTTATCTGGCCTCTAAACAGTCCAAATGCAAAAACCCATTTACTGAATGAAATGTTATTAAATGATAAAGTGCATTAACGTAACAAAATGCATATAAAATTAGATGAACTGCATGGTACCTACTATTGGGTATTTGAAAATCACCATAACTGAAACACTTTACAACAAGCATGTTCTGGGTGTTGGTTCATTCTTTCCTAAATGTGGTTTTCAAACTGCAGATATATTACTGATTGTCTCATAGGGTGCTGGTGGGTCACTTGGTGCTGGCTCCCTATATCCAGCTGCTATTACGGGTTTCCAGGCTCTTGTAAAGCAGTGGGAAAGAAAGGAGAGAGAGACTAGTTGCCTCCAGTAGGGGTTCTTGCTCCAGCAAGACTAGACAGCTCCTTTCTCGCACCATCAGAAGCAAGAATGAATGGCCAGGGAATTATGTTCAGGGGAATAGAGGACTAGGCTACAGCAAACCTCGTGCAACAGGGCAGAGTAGGGGAGAAAGGAATAATACAATTGAGAGTGCGAGATTAAGATAAAAAGGTGACAGTACTTTTGGGGGGCAATGCACTGAGCACTTACCATTTTAAAGAAGATTAAAGTACCTACATACTTTTGTGATATTTTACCACATAAGCAATTGCTGTACTTGCAATAGGGATGCTGTGCAATCATAAACAGGACTACTGTTAACGGGTTGGGAAGGGATGGGGTCTGTAAAACAATTCCTGGATTAAGATCTGGTCAGCACTATGATAGTTTGAGAATCCCTGCCTTACTATATTGTATCTAAACTAAAAGCCAGACCACTGCATCTTGAATTGTGATTTGGTGACCATCAGACCACATGTGGTCCATGGGGAGTTGGCTCTTTAGTGTGCTGGCTTTTCTTCTTGATTCCATCTGCTAATGCACGTTATAGAAAGCTAAGGTACATTAAATACTTTCCTGATATTATTTTCCCCATGTAAATTGCTGCAGGTGCCACAGAAGTGCTACACAATTGCACATGAAGGGTGGTAGACTCAGTAGTTTTGAATATGAGAAATGGGTCCATGAAAAACTGTGTCTGTAAGATGTGGTCCTTGCTATTAAAGTATAGATGAGTCTAGATAACAAAAACCACAACTGTAAACAAAAAAAATAGTATTCCAAAATGCAGAAAGTGTCCTAAGACAAAGAGAAGGGTGTGATGTCAGATGATCCAGCTGACTCATTAATATGATTAACAGATCTGATTTAAGTGCCTAATAGAGTGTGGAGGAATAGACACTTTTTCATGTGTGAAACAGTTTTGAGTTAAGCTTTATATTAGGGCTGTCAATTAATTGCAGTTAACTCAAGCAATTAATGCAAAACAAATTAACTAGATTAAAGAAAGTAGTCACGATTAATCAGTTTTAATCACATGCTAAACCATAACAGAATACCAATTTAAATTTATTATAAATATTTTTGGATGTTTTTCCATGTTTTCAAATATATTGATTTCAGTTACAACACAGAATACAAAGTGTACAGTGCTCATTTTATATTGTTATTTTTATTACACATTTGCACTTCAAAAAAGATAAAAGAAATAGTATTTTTCAATTCACCTCACAAACACTACAGTGCAATCTCTTTATCGTGAAAGTGCAACTTACAAATGTAGTGTTTTGTTTTATGTAATGCACTCAAAAAAGTGTAAAACTTTAGAGCTTACAAGTTTATGCACTTATCCACTCAGTCCTACTCTTTGTTCAGCCAGTCGCTAAGACAAACAAGTTTTACATTTACAGGAGATAATGCTGCCCGCTTCTTATTTACGTCACCTGAAAGTGAGAACAGACATTCACATGGCACTGTTGTAGCCCACGTTGCAAGGTTTTTGTGTCAGATATGCTAAGCATTTGTATGCCCCTTCGTGCTTCGACCACCATTCCAAAGACTTACATAGGCGGGTCGTCCATTGAAGCTAATAGGACTAGTCAAGTGCATAAAGTTAAGCAGGTGTGTAAGTCTTTGCAAGATATGACCTAGAATAAGACATATCATCAATTCTGTCTGTCCTTCAAAGGCATATTTGAATCTCAGAAGTCAAAGTAGTCCCCCAAATCCACCCCCTCACTGCTTAATGTTGGCTCCTCATTAGCTTCCCCTCATCTGCTGTTGAAATAAAATGTGGCAAATTTA
This sequence comes from Emys orbicularis, assembly GCF_028017835.1. Lineage (NCBI taxonomy): Eukaryota > Metazoa > Chordata > Testudines > Emydidae > Emys > Emys orbicularis. The sequence goes on along the minus strand of NC_088689.1, from coordinate 34,808,122 downwards.
TTAATTAAATAAGCAGAGCTGGACAGGAAACGGTTTACTTGACTCATAATATTTTTTTTCTCTCACCAACAGATGTTGGTCCAATAAAAGATATTACCTCACTCACCTTATCTCTCTACGCCTAGCACACCACTTTTGTGGTATTTATTCATAAATGTCATATGAGTTCTCTAATAAAAGCCTCTGTCAGTGATCCTCACAATCACTGCAAGATGTATGTTTAAGGATTTGTGTACATGTACTAGAAATATGTTCTAAAGTCTGTCACCAGCCAAAGAGAAAAACAGGTGTCTTCCAGACAGGAAGTCTTTCTGTCAAAATGTAAATTAAACATTGTAAGCCAGCACAATGGGAGCCTTATTTACATACTGAGCCAGGACTTGGAGGAAAGGAGCTCACTGGAGAATGAACGACAAGGGCTTGCCCTGTCTCTGGGGGCAGACAATGAACTTGGGGGAATATAAAGGAAAGGCAAAATGACACCCTTTTATCCTGCATCTGAGGAAGTAATCAGACAGTGCAATTACATTCATGAAAACAGGATCCCAGCCTGCCTTGGTTGGAAGCACTGTATAGGACATTTGGGTGAGATAGACTTGCTGACACAAAGTTAGCCTGTTCAGTTACACCTTTGGAATGTGTTATGATTTTGTTTTATATGTAAACTTTCCACATTTTTTACTGACTAGCTCTTAAATCTTAATCTTTGATAGTAAACTTGTGATTGTTTTCACTATAAACATAACTCAGTGCTGTGGTGTTATACAAGAAGCTGACCCTGTGTTGAATCAAACAAGCTGGGGGGTATACTGTTCCTCCGGTATAACTGAGTGTTCAGTGGATAAGGGGCTAAACAGTACAGGGGAACACTTGAAAGGGGCTTGGGGACTGAGTACACCTATTGTTAACCTGCAAGGCCAAGTAAGGACTGGCATTGCCCTAAGGAGATGGTTTGGGTGGCTAATATACTGGAGTTAAGCACAAACAAGTCTTCCTTTTGCTGGAGGCAGGAGGGTAACAAGCTGACTCAGAGTCCTGGTACTCCAAAAACCATCACACACGTAAAATATGGTTCAAAGCAAATCCTGCTAATAAAGTTTTAACTTTTGAATATGGGGAAAGGTGTGACCTTACTAAATTCTGTGTTCTTACAGAGTTCATCATAAAACTGGTTAGTGATGAACTGGCACTTTCAAAGCAAACATTTTTAGAGGACACTACCCTAGCAAACAATGATATCGATGGTTAAGATACACCATTTCCTACTCACTCCATTTTGGAAACCAGCTATGGCAGACTTGAGGAGGGCTAGATCATTAATTCGGCTGAGTTGTCACTTTGATTTGCATTACTTTACATTCACGTTGAAGTTAACTATTGTAGTCCTTAATGCTTAATCAGACAAATTTCCATTGTTTTCAATTAGTTTTTCCTGATTAAGGAAAATCTAACAAACTGAGGATCAGATTATGCTGTATACAGCTGTGGAAGGGGGAGACAAGACTTCCTTCCAGTTTTGTGGCCTGCACAAGAGCCAGGTATATCTGTACGTTGGAAAGTGCAGAGGCTGCTCCTTCTCTATTCCTCCAGGGTGCACACAATGCCCTAGAGGGGGATGCAGGGCTATTACTTCGCTCCATATCACACCATCCCATAAATGGTGACCGGTGCAGCAGGAAAATAAGCAGCACTCTTATGTTTTCCTCCCTCCGGAGTAGAGAGGTATGTTTCTGCACTGATGCTAACATGGGGTTGTGTTTAAATGGCCCCAATGGTTTGTTTAAACTTTTGGTGTTGAAAAAGCCATGTAATTTAATTGTAAGACTCGGCTAAAACCACATACAATACTCAACAGATGCTTAACCTTTCTAAAAATATCAGTTTTAAGTACTTATTTTCAAAGTACTGAAGAGTCCTGAGAAGGAAGGGGCTGTGCTGTGAAAACAAGTTCTTTCCTAAAGGCTCCAACTATCTGGTTACCAGGGTGGGTAAAAAGAAGCAAGATTTTTAGAAATAAACATTACATTAGTGTCCTGTTGGTTTGCCATAGATCTGTTCCCTACTACCACTAGAGTTGGTGACCTTTTAGGGTTGTATATAAAGTAGAGCTGTCAATCGCAAATTGCAAATGATTAACTCAAAACAAATTAACTTGGTTAAAAAAATTAATTGTGATTAATTGCAGTTTTAATTGTACTGTTAAACTAATAGAATACCAATTAAATGTATTATACATATTTTGGATGTTTTTCTACATTTTCAAATATTGATTTCAATTACTACATAGAATACAAAGTATACAGTGCTCACTTAATATTTTTATTACAAATATTTGCACAGTAAAAAAAAAATTGTATTTTTCAATTCACTTCATACAAGTACTGTAGTGCAATCTCTTTATTGTGAAAGTGCAACTTACAAATGTGGATTTGTAGGCTCTAAAGTTTTACATTGTTTTATTTTTGAGTGCAGTTATGTAAAAAACAAATAATTCTACATTTTTAAGTTTCACTTTCAGGATAAAGAGATTGCACTACAGTACTTGTACAAGGTTAATTTAAAAATACTATTTCTTTTGTTTATCTTTTTTACAGTGCAAACAAGTGTAATAATAATAATATAAAGCGAGCACTGTACACTTTGTATTCTATGTTGTAATTGAAATCAATATATTTGAAAATCTAGTAAAACATCCAAAATATTTAAATAAATGGTATTCTATTATTGTTTAACAGTGCAATTAAAACTGCGATTAATTGTGTTTTTTTAATCTCACGATTAATCACAATTTTTTAATCGTTTGACAGCCTGAATATAAACGGAACATTTTAGTGAATAGTACAGCTCAATATATATGTAATGAGCAAAAGTTTTTCTCTTTAAAAAAAAAAAAAGAAGAGAATTTCCAAACTTTAGTGTTTCACTGATTAAGTGTTCGGGACAGAAACAAAAAAAAAGAGACATATAGGTACAGACTTCTTTCTCATCACTAGGCACATTGTGCTAAAAATAATTTCAAGGACCTCTGCTGCATATATGCAACTTGCATTTTTATTCTGAGAAAATCAATTTTGAAGTCACACTCTTCTTACTAAGACTCCTAGAATAAAATGTAAATTTTTCTGTAATACAATAGGGATCATTGAACTTATTGTGAACAAAAAGTTCTGTTGAACATACTGTGTCTAGGGCTAACTTTTTACTTTGATTATCCTTTACATTCTTAGGAACAAATCAGATTTCTGGAGCTCCTGGCTCTGAATAGTGCTGGCAAACTTTTAATTTTGTTACACTGAGAGACTTACCTTATTTTTACATGGAACTTGGAGACAGAGGTTATAGAATTACTTGTAGTCAACCACTCTAAGCAAAGGCATTATGTCTCTATTCATGCTTTCTTTCTGTTGCACTGAGGAATTTATTGTTTTAAAGTTCTCTCTGTGCCCACTGAAAACAGATTTTATTGTCCTATCACATCACAAGCTCTAATTAATCACAATAATACATAGCAAGACAAATACTTTCTTCAGGCTGGTTGTTCTGTCTAGGGATACTGGGCATCAATTTATTTTTATTTTTCTGGCCAATTTATAAAATACTCCCAGTACCAAGGTTTCAAGGCACACAGTTGTTTTTTTTAAATACACCATCTCATTTTAATAAGGAAATAAAAAAAAGAGAGAGAGAAAATAAATACCAGTCCCTTCATATAAAGGCTTGGGAAAATGATTGGAGCTTAGTGACCACTATATTAATGATTAAGAGTAACAGATGATCATAATGGCTTACTAGGCATTATGAATAAACCACCAGATGCACAACATTTTCCCTTAGAGAAATCTGAAACCTAGCTGGATCAATCATTCTCTGTTGATGACCTTTTCCCTGAAGGAAGAAATGGCAAGTTCTGATCTCTATCTGAAGAAGCTCTGACCATAACAAAGTGTGGTCTTCACCTCTTCGATCACAAAATCCAGCCTAAACACAAGATCCAGAATATGCCCACCTACATGTATAAAGGCAGCAGAAGGAAATAGGCCCACAATTGATATGGTGGCTATGAAATCCTGAGCCAATCAAGAAGAGCCATTGTTGGTTTTATGGCCTCTACATTATAAATATGCCACTCTTTATTCCTCATGTCCCTACCAGGGTTGCTGGAACAATTTGTATAGTGGGGGTGCTGAGAGACATTGAACCAAACTGTAAACCCTGTATATGATGGATACCACTTCAAGCCAGGGTATCCGGAAGCATCCCCACACCTGTAGTCCCAGCACCTATGGTCCCTACCAGCTAGTCACTTAAACAAAATGAACACATACCAACAAACCAATTTTTGGAGTGGACTACCTACTGCATATCAAAACAGATGAAAATAACACTGGGTTTAAAACAACACTGTTGCTAGTAGGGGTTAGATTCCCAGATCAAGGAGCGAAAACACTGTTTTCTGACAACCATGTAGGCTAGACAATACTGGAGATTAGTTTCCTAGGTAATCTAGTGTAGTTTTATAAAACAATTTTCAGAAAAAGCTTTTCCCTGGTCAGAGAAACCAAGCTATAACCCTTGTTTCTGCTGCTCAGAGAATCCATGCTATAATCCTCCTACCAACCAAGTGTAAACCTGGTTATACCTAGCTTGGTTCCAATCATAGTGTACATGTGGCCTTCATGGGCAATATGAGGAGTGTGTAATATCCTCCTGACTTTATAATAAATAATGCTTAATGCTGATATAGGACTTTGTGTCCATAGATCTCAAAATATTTTATAAAAATGAAAAATCATCATTATTCTCATGTTACAGATGGGGAAACTGAAGCAATGGTGAACTGAACAAAACAAGTCAATGGCAGAGCTGGGCCTAAAGCTCAGGATCTCCTATCAACCAAATGCTTTCATTTCTTCAGACTATGCTATCTTCCATGTCACATACAGTATGTTCATGACATGGGCCCTTGTAAATGTCTCCCTCTTTGCGTTCAATAACAGAAACAAGGATTTATGTATGTCTCATTTCTGCAGGCTGCCTCACATTTCTCATTTGTGTTACTTTCTTTTGTTCTGACTCCCTGAGCCTACCACACTGAAACCCCCTCACAATTTTTCATCAATGTTTTCTTGTCCTGTTTTTAATACCCCAAGAAGATCTTCATATCTTTATTTTGCATATACACAAGTGTGATGTGATTTAGCTGTCACCAGTATGATCAAAGTTCTGAGTAGTCAGGTTGTGGACAACAAAACAGAAGGACTGTAAACAGTTTGCTTAGCGTAGTTTATGTGATCTTCCACTGCGTCACCAGTTGTTTGATTTTCTGCTTTCTAGTACATCTCTTGGAGCTGGACAAAGTTCACAGGGTAAAGAGTACTGCTCAGTGATCTATATAACAGTTTTGTCAGTCATTCTCTTATCTCATTAGGCTCAATCTCATGTGTACTGTTTTACAGCAACAATTTCACATAAGTCTATAAGTGGCCTGATTTTTAGAATAAGTATGTACTTGTGCCTCCAATGAATATGAACCTGTGATGTCATTGTCCATCCCCAATCCAAGTACTGAGAGTTACATTTGAACAACATGAACATCTCACTGAAACTTGCCAATCTTTCTTCTTTGTTATAACACGTGAAAATAAGTCAGAGCAACTATGACAAAATTGTAATCAGAATCTTATTCATGCTCTCATTGTATGGTAAATACTTAAAATACAGTTAGCACCTGAGTTTTTAGGGGAGGTGTGTCTGTTTGTATGCAGGGGGTTGGGGTTCCCTGCAGCCAGTAACCTTTAAATCTGGCATCCGTCAATAAAAGAGGAAAAAAAGAGAGGTGGGGAGAAAGAGAAGGTCTGCAGCAGACTTGCCCAAAATGGAGCCAATGTTCACAGCTTTGCACACTGAGTTCTGTTTTCATCACTGTCAGACGTCACCATTAGATTTGATTTGACCAGATCTGTCCTGCACTGTTGTATCACCTTTCAAACTGATAGCATAAAAAACAAAGAGAGAAGGTTACAGGAAACAACCTTTTGAAATGGCCTGTCTCTCACTGCTATGTAATCCCTTTTCTCTCTAACCTCAGCCAATTTACAGAAACCAAGGCATGGTATCTGAATAAATAAACACAAATCTTTGCAGCAAATCATTAGAAGTATGCTTTTATTATCATTAATAAAATCATAACTATACCCTATACTTTATTGCACCTTTCTTAGGGACTCTCAAAACCTTTTACAAACATTAACAAATTTAGCCTCAAGAGCCCTGAGGTTGGTAAGTATTATCCCCATTTACCACATAGTGAATTAGAGGCACAGAGAAGTTAAAGTGATTTGCTCAAAGTCATACAGCAAGTCAGTGACAGAACTGGGATTAAAATCTAATATCTTTTGGATGCCCCCATAATATGCCACAACAAAAGGTTTACTAAAGCATTCATCTAGCTAGGTATTTATATTGCTCTCATCTCCACAGTACCGGAGCACCTCCATTAAAACAAGTCTTTACCAAGGTAGTGCAGATCCATCCCAAGCAAAGAACTTTCCTGTTTTCACCATATCAAGGTTCTCAATAATATTCATTAGACAATTAACTGAATATTCTGGGGTGAACAGTTTGTCCTTGGGAACATTCCTGTGATAAGGCTTTGATAAGTCGGTATTCACAGTTCCTGGATGCAAAGAAACACACACCACTTTAGTTTTCCCTCTTCCAAGTTCAATGCTGAGATTCTTGGTAGCCATGTTCAAAGCTGCTTTAGACATCCTGTAGCTATACCATCCACCTAAGGCTAAAAACAATATGTCAGGTAAGCAAGTTCTGCAAAGCCACAAGCAGCATTGTGCAATAATTGTCGCATGTTCATATATTTGGCAGATTTCAGAATAATATATTAGTGAATATCCCTTTGGTCATTTGCTGATACATACAGCATTATCCCATATTTTTTAGCCATGGGGAAGGCTGTATTTCTTTCATGAAAAAGATCTAGCAAAACCAATGGAATCATCATTATCTTGCTTGTCTTTCTAAAAGATAAGTTCCCTGCTCAACCAGATATTATGAATTTGATGCAAGAACCACTGCATAAAATTCTGTGGTCTGTGTTATGATAATCTATTTTGACTTTTTGCATAACGGTCCTTAAAATCTATGAAAAACACAACAAAATAAGTAATTATAGAGAAAAGAACAGTGGACTCTTACTATTTACCCCTTAGTTTCCTTCTAAATTCAGTTACCTAGTATTTTTACATTTACCTCCCCATGTTTATTTGCCCAGAGACAGATAGGAAGTCAATGGCAGAATTGAGATAAGTTTTCAGGACGTCCTTTCTCCCAGTTCTGTACTCAATCTACTAGTTAACATTGAATTCAAGGTTCATGTTTACCTATTCAATGCTAGCATTGCCATCTGATTAAAAAAAATACCATAGTGTCTATTGTAGAATTACTTGTGTTGGATAATTAATTCCCTGAGAGTATGAGTCACCCAGTCAGAAATGAGTAACACTCTCTAATTTTATATTAATATTATACATAAAATAAAAGTTTTTTTCCTTCTTCACTTTTCCTTCTTACTTTAGCATGTAATTAATCCTTTTCACAAAGTCTCAGAAATGCAGCTTTATGTAAAGGATTTTTAAAATTTACTGTTAGAATAATTCTCAACTTTTTATAAAGCTGTTTATCCAGAAAAATCCACAGTGTTTTACAAATGATATATAAAAGGTGTATAAAGAAATGACTTCCGCACCCCCTAAATGCACGCACATATGAGGTGAAACATGCAGTGTATAAGCTAGTGCACAGCAGTAGTACACAACAAAATACAACTGGAAGTGAAAGATATATCTAATTTAAACTGCAGGAGGAAGTTTAGAGAAACAAAAAGGAATAACTCAAAATGGAATTTCCCCAAGACACCAGCGTTAACATCCTATTCTTGAAAAAAAGGGCCTTAGAATCTTCAGTTACCATAAGTGATCAGGTTCTTTGGTGCTTTATAACACACTATCATTTTGTATCATGCCTTTCATAATTTCGTTCTATAACAGGTGCAAGCAAAGTCTGAACAAAGAAGCCTGGTATGTTTCAAAACCGCTGTTTCATTGGGAAAACTGACTGGAACTTGTAACAGAGTGGGATATGACAGGATCAAATTATGAACTCTATGTTGTACTGTGTGGAAACAGTACCGATGTGACTGCATAAATCTGAACTTGCCCAAGGGAAAGCCTCTTATTAGGCTGCAATCCAGACAGTCGCCCCGCCTGGGCAAGGTGTTTGGCACCTCACTGCAGGGCTATCACTGAGAAGCCATCAAGACTGCAATCTGGGGCCACTGACTTTGATTGTCTGTGAACTTCTGGCCCTACCCCCACACAACAATGTTTTTTCTACACAGGGGTTCACAACATGGGAGGATGAACAACTATGGCTGGTGGATCTGGAGCTTCTCAGTTGGAGCACACATCATAAAGACAGAGACCCTATTTAAGAGGGAGGTTCTGTTCTGTGCAGGCGACTGAGCATTGCCAGCCGTAAGAAGGACGTGCAGGAGAGACACTGCCCAGCTTGAAACTCTGATCAACCGCTGACTCTCAGAAGGGGTGAGCTAAGACTAGGGGCATCTCAGGACTTCTGTTATTTTCAAAAGTTCTGTAACTGTGACCCAAGAACCTTTTAATGCCAACTGGCCAGGGGGTGTACAGGGTTTATAGAAATCTCATGAGTCTTGTGTATACATTCTAGTTAATCAAAGAATGCCATGCGATCTCAAATAAAAGCCATTGTCACAATGGTCATTAGTATAATTGTGAAATGTATGTACAGATACTATGTAAGGAGTTATATATATATATATATATATATATATATATATACACACATACACACACACACACACACACACTGAAGCACTATGTTTTTAAAGTCTGTATCAAGGTAGTGGTCATCAGCAAAGGTGAAAAACAGGTTTGCCTCCAGACAGGATGTAAATTAAGTATTGTAAGCTAACACAATGGATGCCCATTTACATATGAAGTCAAATGTTAACAAGGAGGTGTGAAGTCAACACAGAAAGAGCACACGGGGAAAAAAAACAAGTCACGGGTTCTTTCCAGTCTCAGAGTACAGACAATGAACTTTGGGGGGAATTTCTGGAAGAGAAAGAAGACATGCTGGGATTCTGCATCTAGGAAGTAAGTAGAAAGCATGTTTATATTCATGAAAACAGTGTCTGCGCCAACCTTGGTTGAAAATGCTGAAGAGAAACTTTCCATAAAACTTCAATAGATAGGAATTAACCTGTTACATTTAGTCTCTAGAAAGCGAGTTATGATTTTGTTTTATATGTAACCATTTGTTTCCAATATCCTTGCTCATTATTGCCGGAATCTTGTATCCCTGATAGTAAACTTATTTTTGTTTTCACTATAGAATCATAGAACTGTAAGGGACCTCGAGAGATCATCTAGTCCAGTCCCCTACACTCAAGGCAGGACTAAGTATTATCTAGACCATCCCTGACAGGTGTTTGTCCAACCTGCTCTTAAAAATCCCCAATGATGGAGATTCCACAACCTCCCTAGGCAATTTGTTCCAGTGCTTAACCACTCTGATAGTTAAGAAGTTTTTCCTAATGTCCAACCTAAACCGCCCTTGCTGCAATTTAAGCCCATTGCTTCTTGTCCTATCCTCAGAGGTTAAGAGGAACAATTTTTCTCCCTCCTCCTTGTAACAACCTTTTATGTACTTGAAAACTGTTATCAAGTCCCCTCTCAGTCTTCTCTTCCCCAGACTATAAATATATCTAAGTGCTGTGGCGTTAAGCAAAGTCCTGATCCTGAGCTGACTCTTACAAGCTAGTGTGTCTACCACTGTTCCTTTGGGAACAGCATGGTTGGTAGTTCTATGGGTGTTCAGTGGATAAGGAGCTGACAATACAGGGAATGCTCTGAGAGGGTTCAGGGGTTGGTGTGGGCCATTCACTAGCCTGCACAGAGGGAGTGAGGGCCTGAACAGGTCCTGAAGGAAGCGCTTGGTGTGTTGCCAGAGGCTAGTAGATTCAGGGAACTGATTCACAGCAGGCACCAAGAAGGCTGCCTCACGCGTAAGGGCAAGTGGTGGTGAGGTGTCTCACAACCCTGGGTACCCCAGGGGAGTGTCACAGTAACACTTGAGTCTTTTAAGAGTAAAAATTACTATGGTTAAGAAATTCCATTGCTAAGCCTGTGTTCTTTGTTTTCCTGCCACATTGTCACTGAAGGGCTTAAACTAAAAGCCCAGAGAACCCACAGCCTAAGTGAAAGCGTGTGTAAGTGAGTGGAAGGTCCAGGAGACCTGAGGCACTGGTTTCAGCATTTAGGGCAACTGGACTGCAGCACCTACACATCCGAAACAAGGGCATCAGAGAAGAGTTGTAAGCCTGGGAATGTGACCTAGTCTCAGAGCTAGAAACATTAACTAGACTCTACCCAGACCCTATTGACTCAGAAGCACATGGGACCCAGTGATTGGATCCACTCACAACAGACTGACCATAAAGTGGGGCAGTGGGCCAGTTTGTAACATAAGTAACAAATCCTGTTCCTATGATTCTGCCTTCTCATTCATAACTTGAACTGCATTAGGCTTACCAGCCCCAAACCTTACCCTTTTCAAGGCACAGAAGCATCCAATGTTATGGTTACTGCTTACTAGACCAACAGTAAAGCCATCCAAATATCTTGGCAAATGATGCTACTTTAAAATTGGCAGTATTCAAAATAGTTATTGAGTTCATGTTCCAATTTATTTTGAGATTTGTTCCTGTTAAGCTTCTACTGATATGATAAGAATCACTAGTTGGCTTAAATTGTGAATGTAATAAACTGATGCAATTGAGTGCCTTTTTTTCCAGCTCACTTTTTATTGGCTCAGGCTCTCTTTTTTTACATTTTGAAAAATAATTGCTGGGGCCGTCCTGAAGACTCCTATTTTGGATAGCTGAGAACACAAAAAGGCATTTACATTGTATATTTTATGCAAACCTGCAAAAGAAGAAACAGTCAGTACTCTCAGATGTGGAAAGAAACCACTCCAAAGAGTCAAATCCCTTATTAAAAGTATTGTGTTGCAAAGAAAGCAGGATCATCAATGACTATCTGGAGAAATTATAAACACATCTGTTTAATAGAGTTTTAAGTCTCTCGTCCAGGTAAATTGTAAATATACTCACCGGTCATTTATGATTAAAACAAAGCTCTTCATCAAAGTCACACTAGCCTCTCCAAAAGGTATTTGTAAATGTGGAAGCCAGAACTCAAAGTTTAAATAAAACTTTTTAAAATGTTCTACATTTTAGGACTATCAATCTTGACATTTTCCTTTCAAATTCAATTATTTCTGTTAATATTCATACAGCCCTATACATGTTTATGGCACTTTACTGAACACATAAGACACAGGGTGAAATACAAGTTTTGCAATTGGCTTTGATGGTGCCAGTATTTCACCCACAATCCATACCCTGGAACTTACAGACTAAGGGTATATCTATACAGCAGCTGGCAGGTGTGATTCCCAGCCTGAGTAGACATACACATGCTAGGTCTGCTGGAGCTAGCTAGCAGCACTAAAAATATCAGTGTGACTGCAGCAGCACAAGCAGCAGCTTGGGCTAGCTGTCTGAATACATACTCAGGGAGCTGGTCAGGACTGTACTCAGGCAGCTAGCCTGAACCCCTTTGACAACACTGCTATTTTTGGTGCTCTAGCTCAAGGAGAGTTACCAGAGTTACCAGCCAGGAGCAGGGTCCAGCCGCCCAGCTCTCCAGGGGAGCTGGGGTTTTCTTGTCAATTTCACAGCTCCTGCCATGAAATTGACAAGACAGCAGATGTAAGGTAGACACTGCCTCCCCCTAACTACACTGAAATAAGCCCTACGCCTCTTGTGGAGGCGGAGTTATTACGTCAGGGAACATCTACACTAGCAGAGTTACAGCACCGGCAGTTACAGTGCTGCTCAGAGGGTGCTGAAGGGAAACCGCTGTTGTGTGTTCATACTGTCAGCTGCCTGCGCAATAGCATGTTCACACTTGCAGTGGTATTCGGAGCGGTGCACTCTGGGCAGCTATCCCACAGAGCATCTTTCCTCTTCTGCCGCTAAGAGTTGTGGGAAGGTGGAGGGGGTCGCAGGGCATCATAGGTCCTGTCCCAATGCCCCGTGATGCACTGCTTCGCAGCCCAGCAATCCCTGTGCTTCCGTCTGCATTTGGCGTCATCTTTCAATGGTTTATGTACTGCGTGCTCTGCCTCTTCGGTCTGCAGGAATGGATCCCACACTGTTGACCAATATGTTGCTCGCTCTGACTAACACGTCACGAATGGCAGTGGAGTTATTCCTTAAACTACAAAGGCAAGAAGAATGCGACATTGATCTCGCCATGCGTAGTAGCTACGACACGAGATTGCTTGTGGCATTCACGGAGGTGCTAACCACAGTGGAAAGCTGCTTTTGGGCTTGGGAAACAAGCACTGAGTGGTGGGATCACATCGTCATGCACATCTGGGATGACGAGCAGTGGCTGCAGAACTTTTGGATGAGGAAAGCCACATTTATGGGACTGTGTGATGAGCTCGCCCCAGCTCTGTGGCACAAAGACACAAGAATGAGAGCTGCCCTGTCATTGGAGAATCACGTGGCAATTGCACCGTGGAAGCTGGCTACTCCAGACTGCTACCAATCGATTGCTAACCAGTTTGGAGTGGGAAAGTCGACCGTTGGACTCGTGTTGATGGAAGTGTGCAGGGCCATTAATTGCATCTTGTGCCAAAAGACCATGACTCTGGGCAACATGCGTGACATTGTGGATGGCTTTGCACAAATGGTCTTCCCTAACTGAGGCGGGGTGATAGATGGCGCACATATTCCACTTCTGGCACCAGACCATCTAGCCTCTGAGTACATTAATTGGAAGGGGTATTTCTCAATGGTTCTCCAGGCACTTGTGGATCACCGTGGGCGTTTCATGGACATTAACGCAGGCTGGTCCGGAAAGGTGCATGACACATGCATCTTTTGGAACACTGGCCTGTTCAGGAAGCTGCAAGCAGGGACTTTCTTCACAGACCAGAAGATCACCATAGGGGAAGTCGAAATGCCCATTGTGATCCTGGGAGACCCTGCCTACCCCTTAATGCCGTGGCTCATGAAGCCATACACGTGGAACCTTGACAGTAGCAAGGAGCGGTTCAACAACAGGCTGAGCAAGTGCACAGATTTAAAACTCAGCCACTATTCACATATCTGTCACTAACTGGCTGACCCCAAGCAAGCACACATGAGCCACAAGACCCCCAAAATGGTGAGTAACCGCAGGGACAGGGGAGATCAGTGTTCCAGGACCGTATTGTACAGTGGCCACGTGGCTCTCAGGGAGAGCCAGCACTGTAGGGGGGGCCAGATAATCATTACTGTCCCCACATTTTCCACAGGCTCTGTTCATTATGGAAGATATCTCCCTGTTGAGGGTGAGCAGGGAATCAAGGGAGGGTCTTCTCCAAGACTGTGGCTTCTGCCCTGGCCCTTATGCGGCTCACCTGTGTGCAGCAATGGTCCCCCCCCTCCCCCCCCAGGTGATGGCACAGTGGTGCGGGAAAGTTACCCTTAATGGGGCAAGAAACAAAGCGGCTCTGCCAAAGAACCTACAGCAGTGGATTGCCCAGTATCTCCCTGAGAGTTTCCTGGAGATCTCTGAAGCAGATTCCCGTGAAGTGAGGGAGTCAATCAACACGCTGTTCCGCCACTCAGACTAGGCATGCGGTGGTACGCGCATCATATAGACACACGCCTGCTTTCTGCAACCCTCCTGCCTCCAACAATTTGCTTCAGCGATTCCCAAAATCAAATCCACTTACCAGGAGCCTCCTCTCTCATCTGCGCTTCACCAAGCTCCGACAGCTGTGACTGGCTAGCCTACTCCGGGGTAGATAAGAGCTCCAGGCTGCATGCATCTCTAATCTCCGAGTCGTCCTCTGCCTCTGGGTCCCCCTCCCCCTCCTCGTCCAAGATTTCCTCCTCCTGGCTCGGTCCACTCTCGACTGGCAGGCGAGCCACCGAAGTATCCACAGCGACCTTTGCAGTGGAGGTGGGGTTGCCACCGAGTATCGCATCCAACTCTTTGTAGAACTGGCAGCTCATGGGCACAGCACCGGAGCAGGGTTTTCTTCCCGTGCCTTGTGGTAGGCGTTCCGCAGCTCCTTCACTTTGACCCAGCACTGCAGTGTGTCCTGGTCATGGCTCCTTTCTGTCATGCATCATGAAATCTGTCCATAGGTATCATAATTCCTACGACTGGAGCGCAGCTCGGACTGGACAGATTCCTCTCCCCAAATGCTGATGAGGTCCAGCAGCTCAGCATTGCTGTAAGCGGGATCTCCTGGTACGTGGAGCAGGCATGGTCACCTGGAAAGATGTGCTGAGACCACTGCACGCATCACCGAGCAAACAGAAAAGGGACTTTCAAAATTCCCAAGGAATTTACGGGTGGGGATGATGGTTGGTCACCCGAGGGCAGGGCAGTAGAGTTCAAACCGATGACCAGAGAGGCAAGAACAGGCATTGTGGGAAACCTCCCAGAGGCCAATCGCAGCACTGTAATCAACCTGGATATCTACACTGGCACCGCGGCGCTGTACCCCCAGCGCAGAAAGCTGTACGCCTCTTGTCGGGGTGGTTTTTTTATAGCGCTGCAAATGCGCAGTTTCTGCGCACTAAGTGGCCTGGCAGTGTGTACACCTCAGGAGTTACAATGCAGAAAGGTGCTTTACTGCACAGAAACTTGCCAGTGTAGACAAGGCCTCAGTGTAATAGGGCACTTACATCGGTGGGAAGAAGGCTGAAGTGTAGACACTGACATAATTAGGTCAACATAAGCTGCTTTATGTTGACCGAACTGTGTAGTGTATAACAGCCCTGAGGCCTTTTACTCTTGTAACAAGTGTTACATGATCTTTTATGACTGAAGTTTGAGTTTCACATCTCACACAAAAAACATCATGTGAAATCCTGGCTCTGTTGAAATCACTGGCAAAATTCTCATTGACTTTAATTGAGCCGGATTTCACTCATCATCTCCAGCATCAGAATGACCCCTTGCATCATGCATGAGACATCAGCTCAATATTGAGTCAAAGGGGAAAATGCCACACAATGAATCCATACCAATATCAATTCCTGAAGTTTGTGAGTTCTCTCTCTAGGTATCCAATTCAATGACTGGCCCAGCCCAACACTGCTTAATTTATGAGATTTGACAAAGTCACATCCCCAAATGGTATAGCTCAAAGTCACAACAGAAATTGCATTTAATGTCTCTCAAGTTTATATTAAAGAGACTTACCTATCCAAACACTGATCTTACAAATTATGAGGGATAAAATGAAACCCTCTACTTAAATTATAAGAAATGTTTACAAAAACTTTTTGGAATGGATTTTTAAAATACTCCTTCAATATTCATAGTGCACATACTGTCTTGAAAAAGCAACAGAGGGTCCTGTGGCACCTTTAAGACTAACAGAAGTATTGGGAGCATAAGCTTTCGTGGGTAAGAACCTCACTTCTTCAGATGCATCTGAAGAAGTGAGGTTCTTACCCACGAAAGCTTATGCTCCCAATACTTCTGTTAGTCTTAAAGGTGCCACAGGACCCTCTGTTGCTTTTTACAGATTCAGACTAACACGGCTACCCCTCTGATACTTGATACTGTCTTGAATGTTTGATAAATAAATATGTCATTCACCACATGCACCTGAACAAATAGGAATATACAAATTTTAAAATTAAAAAATTGCTGCAGCATACACCACCATAATTACTTTTAGCAGCAAGATAATTCAATATATATTCGTTAGCCAACATATCAGTACAATTTAAGCAGAGTTATTCTTTTTACTGCACAAACCATTTTTGCAGGAAAAATATAAATTAAGATGCAGTAATGCTTAGAAAATTATAGTGATCTTCTACATTGTTATTAGCTACGCTGGCCCACACCACCTGGATGTTATAAAACATTAATATATCAATCATTTATCTTCTTATATGAAAAATAATTAGGTTACTGCATAACATTCATGTCAAACAGTACTTACCATTGTCTCCTATGGAGCCTACTTTAGCTGTCAGGTTCACCAGTATGGCCCTATGCTGTTTGGCCTGGTCAGCAAACTGATGTCCAAATGCTCCAGTTCCTTTCCGCAACAGAGGGGCAAAATATTTAGCCATCACTAGGGGCCCTATGGTATTTGTTGCCAATGTTATGGAAAGACCCTAGAACATTAAAAAAGAAGAAGAAGAAATAAGTAGAAATAAGTAGAAACTGCAAAGGTAAATAGCCTACAGCCAGCAAATGCCAGTTTTAAAGTTCCATCTTGTGCTAACAAAAGATATGAAATCATCTCATCATCTCAGTGTGATATCATTATCACTAACAAACATTACTCATTATTGGTCCTGACTTGGCCCATCTGAAATGCTGGCCATGGTATACTGTAATGTAAGGGGTGACCCTTCCAGAAGTGTTGACAAATCCATACTACTATAGTTTACATTGCGGTGATGCTCAAAAATCCAGTGAGGATCAGAGTCCCATTATGCTAGGGAGAGTACAAATGCATCAGAAGGTATTATCTGTCCTGAGGAGCATTCTTTTTTAAAAAGATAAAAGGTGGGAGAAACCATGCAAGCAAAGTAATGTGCACATGCCTTATTAATTCCATTTCTTCTTCCTTGTCAAATAAATTATTACCGGTAATTCATTTTTGTTTAGTTAGAGTCAATATGGAGCATTGCTGCTTTGTGGCATTTTGTTCCATGTACTTATTGAAGAGTCTGTTGGGCTAGTTAAATTAAAATGATTTAACCTAAAACACCAAGTAGCATATATATTTTTTCTTTTTAGTGTCCACTGACACTGAAAACAAAGAATTAAACTACTTTAGCTCTTTCTGATTTTGCTGATATTGTTTGAACTTTGAAACATTGGTCACTGGGTATCTGCAAATAAACAACTGGTACTAAAACATGTTGTTTAGTCTCAGGAGCATACAGGTTTAAACGAAGAGATCACAGCTCAAATTATCTATTCAGGTCATCAGAATTTGAAACTATAATTACAGTCAATTTATGTATACTTGTATACTTTGGAGTTAAATTATTAACTAGGAATACCAGAGTGAAGGTCACGAAGGCCATTCCATTCTAAGGCTCCAATACTGCAAAGATTTATGCATGTGCTTAACTTTAACCATGTGAGGAGTCCACGCATCAAGGCTAATACATTTGTTTTTCTTTTCTAAGAATTTTCTAAAAAATCTCAAACTTAGTCTCAGCCCAGGAAACCAACAAGATGAATTAAATTAAGAAAAGAAACAAGAGTTACTTAGCACACAACACAAGATGAAGGGATGGAACAGGCAACTTCTGTAACTAAGGTTATGTCTAAACTAACGCTTTTGTCGGTCAGGGGTGTGAAAAAACATACCCCTGACCGACATCGTTTCACTGACAAAAGCGCCAGTGTGGACAGCGCTATGTTGGTGGGAGATTCTCTCCCGCCAACTTAGTTACCAACACTCATTGGGGGTGTTTAATTATGCCGACAGGAGACTCTCTCCCGCTGGCATAGAGTGGCTACATGGGAGACCTTACAGCGGTGCAGCAACTGCTGTACAACTGTGCCACTCTAAGGTCTGTAGTGTAGACACAGCCTACAGAAAAACAGGGAAAAAGGAATAGCCCACTTAGCAGACAGTTATGCTTAGTGAAGTCATTTCACGTTCAGAAAGAGACAAAACGAACACATAAACCCCCAAACCATTATATTGTTATTACTTAAGGTTAGGGATCTGATGAAGACACAGTGGGATTCTCAAAAGCACCTAAGTGAAGCACAAGTCCCATTGAAAATCCCATCCTTAATTAGAAATGCTGGCTAGCTGCAGGGATGCATAGCCAAACCTGAGTTGCACTGTGACCCCTGAGGCCAGGTTGCAACACCCAGAGAGGGACCCAGGCCCAGACCTACGTGACTGGAGCTGAGCCCCATTGCAGGGTCGGGTGAGTGCGGTGTGGGCTTCCCCTCCAACCCTTCTCCCTGCAGCCCCCCCTCAGTGGTAATTTCTTTGGAAGAGTGGAGGCCCTCGGTGTCAGGTTTTGCCCCAGGCTCCCTAAAGCTCTGTGCAGCCCTGGCTAGTTGCTCTACTGTGAAGCCAGTGGAAAATAATTTTACTTCCACTGTCATTATTGTGGAACATGATGTAAGGATGTATGTTTGGGGAGACGAGGGAAGGGATTGCTTTTTGTTATTTCATAGCTCTCTGAAAAGTGTGCTAGTGCCATTTTTCCTTTTTTTACCCTCACTAAAGACTGTTAAGTAATTTTTGAGTTGGGCTAACTGGCCAAAATACATTGTATTCAACATATTTTTCAAACATTCTTTGCAGTTGCATAATGCAAATGTACTTACTCCTCAATGTGCTATATGTTTAGACCATTCTAGTTTTGAAAGAAAGTTCTGAAGGCCCAAAAATTACATCTTGAACACACATGGTGCATTTTCATTACTGAAATATACCTGCACAGTTCCAGATGGGCACACTGCATCTATCTGGAAGCATGCGTGCTGAAGAACAGGTGTCCAAACAGGCCCTCTAAATTTGGGCACCTTGCGTGTCCCTTTTTTCTTTTCCCATTGGTTGTTATTTTTAATTACATAAACACATTCCGTTCAAATTTCATGCATCCTGGAGCTTTGCACTCCAGAGTGCACTGTGCATTGATGAGCATGCAACAACGGGAATGGTTGGCTAGAGAAAAAGCCCACTAGACCTGTTTGTGTTGCCATTAAGACTCCTTTCTCCTGGCATTGGATGTGGCCCAGCAGGTGGCAAGTCTTTTCTTCTCAGGCCGCTAGTCACCTATTTCAAAATGGACATGCTTTTAAAGCAATTATGCACTTTCAGGTGTCTACTGATATATTTATTGAAATACACCAGCTGCAACCAGATGTTCTCAAGCAATGGCTTCACAGTTACCAAGCCACCTTCAATAAAAAAAAATCACCCTCTTTTTCAGACCTCTTTCCATTATCAAGAACACCCCCCCCCCCCCTTCTCTCCACAGCACATCAATGTAGCCTGCTGAGATTAATTAGCAAAGACTTAAACCGACACACATTTTGGACAAAAACCCTGAGCAGCTGAGCTCCGAGGGAATGCCCTTGCTCAGAGAGCTACAGGCAGAACGGGGGTCTTCCAGTTAATCCCACAGGAGCGAAATACAGCAGGTCTGCACTAACTACGCTTTTTTTTGACCCCATTGATGTTTCCACTGAGGGAAACTCTGGCCCACCTCTGCTGAGACCTCCTGCAAGCTCTTCTCTCCTCTGCCGCTGGGGTGCAACATTGCCCCAGAGTTGATGAGTAGATCCAGCCGGCCATGCTCCTTCGCCACTGCTTCCGCTGCCTCTCGGATCTCTGCCTCCCGAGTGGCATCCAGCCGCAGCACAGTGAGGGTCTGGGGATACAGCCTTTGCAGCGCTTGTAAGGCGCTGGCTGCTTCGGGGCTCCTGCAGGTAGCGATCACTCTCGCCTCTTTCCGTGCGAATAAAATGTGTTTGCAGAAGTGCAGGCCGAGCCCTCTGCTGGCTCCCTGCACCAGGACCACCCCTCCTGCCATCGCCCCTCCGGCTACACCCTACACCCAATCCTCCCCGCAAGGCAGCCCCCAGCCCGATACCGTATGCTGCCCGCTAAACCCACAGGGCTTTGCCCTCCGCCCAGGCAGCCCCAAGAAACCAGCCCCCCCCCCCCTCTAACTAATAAGTGCTAGTGACATGCTGCATTCACCATAGAGGTGCATGGCTGGAGAGGGGTCCTTCCTAGCAGAACAGACCCAGTTCTCTTGCACCTTTGCATGGGCCAGGGAAGCTGCTACAGCTCTCTGTACAGGAACATACAGGAAATGCATGTTCTCAGCGCTCCCGGACTTCTGTCGCACTCTATATCATCACATGCATTCAGCCCCTGCTCTTAGCTGCAGGGGAGGTGTGTGAAGACAACTGGGATTCGTAGTGCCCTGTCTCGTTTCTGTGTTGGCAGCTCATAGGGTTTGGACTCCATTTCCCGGGACTGCCTGGGCTACGAAAGGCGTTATGAATACAGCGGCAGAGGAAAAAGCCTGTTTTCCTGCCCAAAGGACCCTGGGAAATGAAGTCCCAGTCCCATTAGCTCCCGTAATAAAGCAAGCACCGGGAAAGTACATCTTCATTATTCTATTCAGTAAGTAGGGTGACCAAATAGCAAGTGTGAAAAATCGTGACAGGGTGGGGGGTAATAAGTGTCCATATAAAAAAAAGCCCCCAAAATCGGGACTGTCCCTATAAAATCGGGACATCTGGTCACCCTATCAGTAAGGCTGTATTAGCCCTCCACGCCTATCAGTGCTGTCAAAGTGTAAAAAAACTGAGGACAGACCTATCATGTAATTGTAGATCATGCGGCTATTGTTCCCCCTCCCCCCACAGAGGGGGCAGTCCAGCTGAGCTTCTCCCTGCCCAGGTCATGATTAAGGGAGAGTTAGAGAAGCATAAGGGGATGAAAAGAGAGATGTTAGACATAGTGATGCAATATTGCCAACTCTTCCTATTATATTGTGAGAGTCACAATATATTTGGTGTTTTTCTTAAAGCATCAGCTCCTGGAGTCAAGTGGCTATGTGAGAATCTCAGCTTTCATTTTAAAAAAAGTTAGGTCCATATAAGAACATTAGAATGGCCATACTGGGTCAGACCAAAGGTCCATCTTGCCCAGTATCCTGTCTTCCGACTGTGGCCAATACCAGGTGCCTCAGAGGGAATTAACAGAACAGGTGATCATCAAGTGATCCATCCCGCTGCCCATTCTCAGCTTCTGGCAAACAGAGGTGAGGGACACCATCCCTGCCCATCTTGGCTAATAGCCATTGATGGACCTATCCTTCATGAAATTATCTAGTTCTTTTTTGAACCGTTATATTTTGGGCCTTCACAACCTCCTCTGGCAAAGAGTTCCACAGCGACTGTGTATTGTGTGAAGAAATACTTCCTTTTGTTTGTTTTAAATCTGCTGCCTATTAATTTCATTTGGTGACCCCTAGTTTTTGTGTTATGGGAAGGAGTAAATAACACTTCCTAATTTACTTTCTCCATACCAGTCATGATTTTATAGACCTCAATCATATCCCCTCTTACTCGTCTCTTTTCCAAGCTGAAAAGTTCCAGTTGTATTAATCTCTCCTCATACGGAAGCCGTTCCATACCCCTAATCAGGGCCGGCTTTAGCAAGCGCGGGGCCCGATTCCTGGGGGCGGGGCTTGCAGCAAGCCCCGCCCACAGGAATCGAGCCGCGCTCCGGCCGGGGTTGCCGGGCTTGGGTCCGACCCGGAGCCGGCCCGAGCCGCGGGGGCCGGGCCGGACCGCGGCAGCGCTTTAACATGGCTGTGTAGTCGCAGCACCAGCTCTGGGAGAGAGCTCTCCCAGCGCTGTAAAAAACCCACCCCGATGAGGGGAGTAGCTCCCAGTGCTGGTGCACTGTCTACACTGCCACTTTACAGTGCTGAAACTTGCATTGCTCAGGGGGGTGTTTTTTCACACCCCTAAATGAGAAAGTTTCAGCGCTGTAACGTGGCAGTGTAGACAAGGCCTAGGTCTCTGGTCTGGAAGACTTTTTCACTGTGTAAAGTTACTCAGGGATCCCCTCCCCTCCTCACTCCCCCTCCTGCTGCTCACATCCTCTCACACACACACACACACGCCACACCACGCCACGCCCCACAGGGATGAGGGGTGGGGATGTGCTGGCAGCTGCAGGGACCTCTGAAGGGAGAGGAGGGTGGAGTGGAGGAGACGAGGAAGACTGACACCAGGCAGCAGCAGCAGGCTGTCGGCACCTCCAGGAAGGGTCAGAGCAGGGAGGGGAAGAGGCAGGAAGGGGGGTGGGGGCACCACAGCCCAGGAGTCGGGTGGCAGGGACAGATGTGCTAGGGGAGGCACCATCGCCCCTTCCACCCACCGATGTAAGTGCCCTACTACACCAACACCTCCACGAGAGGCATAAAACTTATGTCTGCATAGTTAGGGTGACACAGTGTCTGTGGAGACATTGCCTCCCATACATCCGCTGTCTTGTCAATTTCATGGCAGGAACTGTGAAACTGACAAGAAAGCCCCACTCCCCTGGAAAGCTAAGCCACTGGATCCAGCTCCTGGCTGGGAGCCAGGGCGAGAAGCCCGAGGGGCCCCCTGCCCGCTCCCTGCAGGCGGGGAACGGGGCGAGAAAGCCCTGGGCAACTTCCTCTGCCCCACTCCCGGCAGGGAACAGGGGGGCGAGAAGCCTGGGTGTCTTCCCCCCACTCCTTACAGGGAACAAGAGGGGAGGGGAAAGAAAGCCTTGGGTGGCTTCCCCCCACTCCCAGCTGGGAACGGGTAGAAGAGAAGCCCCAGGGAGCTTCCCCTGCTCCCTGCTGGGAAGCGGGGAGGGAGGGAGGAGAGGAGCCTGCTGGGAACCTGTGGGGTAGCCAGGCTCCTGGCAGGGAGCTGCCAGCGGAGTTGAGAGATGGGGCTCTCAGTTCTCCACACTGCCCCTTTTAGGTTGGTGGAAGCGCTCCTGGTGACTACTGACCCAAGGAGGGTAGCGTAGACATGCAGCACCGCAGTAATTACATGGAGCAGGGAGAGAACCCTAACTACTGGCCTATGGGAGATGCTGGTGTGGGTCTTTCAGTCTCTCCTCTTGAAGCTGCTCCATTGTGTATAAATAATTAAATATGCATTGAAGCAAGGAGCTTGGACTCTGGGTCTCCCACCTTCGAGGGAGCCCACTAATCACTGGGCTCTGGAGTCATTCTCACACACTCTCTAGACCAGTGCACATTTAAATATTTATATACCATCATCATCTGCAATCCCTTGATTTGAGGATGATCTCTACCACAGATTGACATATGGGTCCTGAGATAACGCAGGAGTCTGATCCTGGAACCATAGATCCGTCCGCAGTAGGTACAGACATTTCCTGGCAGGTCAGCTGCTTGCTGGGAGAAAGTTCTTTCTTTTTCCTTCCTTCCCTCTCTCTCTTTTCAGCTTTGAGGGCAAGGTGCTTAACATCCCCTGGAAGATAAGGGTGAAAGAGATGTGTCCCACTGCAAGTGGAACTAATCTGCCCTTCTTCAGTTGGCTAAGTGGGCTGTAGCACAGGTTGGTCCATATGCTGAAGAAGGTTGGGCTGAGCCATAGTAGTACTAAAACTGGGTACTGACTGAGAACCGTGTGAAGAGTAGCCAGGGTATGCCTCCTCCTAAGGCATTTCCTGCTTACTCAGATGGATAGGATTATCCACAACTTTTGTGGCTCCTGCCTGCCAGGAGTAACAAGTGCAACTCCTAATACAAGGAATATAATTTTGAAGGGGAGGAAGCAGGTCTTGTCTTACCTGATGAATAAAAATAGTTCCATAAGCTGTGGTGATTTTGAAAAAGTAGGAAATCAAATTTCAGCCAAATATTTGCTTTCGTGATTGTGGCAGCAGTTCATTTCATTTTAAGGGGCTGCCTCTAAAACAAACCATTTAAGAGAAACATCTTGGTAAAAAGCTACAAAGATTATTTGAGTATGCAATTTCGTCACCTCTCACTCAACAGGATGGTTTAATTCCAATGGCTTAATCTTTCCTTTCTCATCATTTCTAGTATGAAAACGCTAGGAGCATTTGGTACACTTTTAGTTTGCTTTTAGGCATCTGTCCTTTGAGAGCACAGTATTTTCTATGACTGAACTTACTACTTCTATGCCCTTTATTTTTAACAAAGTTTGAGCTTTCTTTATGCCATAGTTGATCCCGATGCTGCCTGTTGTAAGTGAGAAAGGGTGTGTCAGTATTTCCCCTTAATTTCACAAGTATAATACTTTGTTCATACAAAAAACAATTTTATTTGAGACATAAGCTTGCTAGACCAGATCCCTGCAAGGCATAATTTTCTGCAAGAGGTAAACTTCATCTTTTTTGACAACAGTCTGGAAAATAGTCTGAGGCCTCTTCAGCGCTTAAAATGTCGGTTGATATAGCTGTCGGTCAGGGGTGTGAAAAATCCACACCCCTGATCGACATAGTTATGCTGTCTGAATGGTCAGTGTAGGTGCAACTAGGCTGATGGAGGAATGCTTCTGTTGACATAGCTATCATTATTCAAGGAGGTAGTGTTCTTACAGTGACGGAAACACCCTTCTGTTGGCACAGACTGTGTCTGCACTGCAGGGTTATGCTGACATAGTACCTGTAGTGTAAACATGCCCTGAGATGAACCTCAGAGTTTTCCTCCCCTCAGTGGTGTTTCAATAGGAGGTGATTCCTTCCACTCTATGATAGGCTTTCTCTGACCATGTCTTGACATGCAAAAATGATGTAATTTTGAATTATTTTTGCAGGACTGAAAAGTCTTCTCAACCCTCAGTGAGACACTAGCTCACATGGCCAGATGTAACTGGCAGCTTCAGAATGTTAACCTGCATATTAATGAGCATTAAGAGGGTTTTTCAGTCCTCTGAAGCAAATCCAATTCAAAACCACACCTTCTCTACCCATCGTAAGTGAGACCGTGTCTTGAAGTGGTCTGCATAAAACAAAATTTGCAGACCCACTGATCCCAAAATCTGAGAGATAACAGGTTACATTTCCTTACTGATGTGGTTTAACTTCTATTTTACTTTATTTAAGAGGGACATCTACATTTTAAAGACACTTCTGTTCAAGACAGCAAACACAAACAACTCTAAAATCTAGGATCTAGATCGGGGTGGGCAAACTTTTTGGCCCGAGGGCCACATCGGGGAATAGAAATTCTGTGGCGGGCCATGAAGGCTCACAAAATTGGGGTTGGGGTGCAGGAGGGTGCTCCAAGGTGGGATTGAGGGGTTTGGAGGGCGGAAGGGGGATCAGGGCTGGGGCAGGGGTTGGGGTGTGGGGGGAGGCTCAGGGGTGCAGGCTTTGAGCGGTGCTTACCTCAAGCGGCTCCCGGAAGCAGCGGCACGTCCCTTCTCTGGCTCCTACACGGAGGCACAGCCAGGCAGCTCTGCACTTTGCCCCATCCGCAGGCACCACCCCTGCAGCTCCCATTGGAGCGCGTAGGAGCTGGAATGGGGCTGAGCCACGTGGTCCGGCCCCCGACCCAGCGCGCTGGAGCGGGGCTGAGCTGCTGATGCGGCCCCCGACCCAGCGCCCCGGCTGGAGCGGGGCCGAGCCACCCACCTGTCACTGGAACACACACACACACACACACACACACACACACAC
The DNA here is from genome assembly GCF_028017835.1 of Emys orbicularis. Taxonomy (NCBI): domain Eukaryota; kingdom Metazoa; phylum Chordata; order Testudines; family Emydidae; genus Emys; species Emys orbicularis. The sequence continues at coordinate 34,782,742 of NC_088689.1, read as the reverse complement.
ACACACACACACACACACACACACACACACACACACACACACACACACACACACACACACACACACCAGTTTAAAACACCAAACCAACAGTTTGCAACAAAATGCTTTTCAATAAACCCACATGCATTTAAAAGCCAATTGCAGAAAGTTACCTTCTACCATAGTATAAAGGATTGCAGGCACATGGTTGTTCTGTTTCCCCCCATGTTTGTTTGGGCCTTTGGGTTAAAGAACAAGCAAAAATGTATTACTATTACCCCCAAATCCCTATGCAACCTGTGTAATACCTGAAGTTGTTTTTTTTTTTTTTTTAATTTAACAGTATTAAGCACAACTATAGTTAAAAATGGTTTTTACCTTGGCCTAGTGGCGAAATGCATCTTAAAGTTATTGGTGCCATGCTAAACAGATCACACTGCAGTAAAGATAGGTACCATTATTTAGTAAGGACAGCATGGCCAACGAGTGACATTATATAATATATATTTTCAGAGTTAAAAACAGGGAGCATACCCATAGACGCCGACTCTGTGGGTGCTCCGGGGCTGGAGCACCCATGGAAAAAAATTGGTGGGTGCTCAGCACCCACTGGCAGCTCCCCGCCCTGCCTCCCCGCTCCTGCTTACCTCCGCCTCCTCCACAAGCACACTGCCGCATCCTGCTTCTCCCCCCTCCCTCCCTCCCAGCGCTTGTGCCGCGAAACAGCTGATTCGCGGGGCAGGGAGGGAGGGGAGAGGAGGAGGAACGCAGCGTGCTGGGGAAAGAGGCAGGGCCGGGGTGGGGATTTGGGGAAGGGATCCAATAGGGGCAGGGAGGGGGCGGAGCTAGGGCGGGGACTTTGGGGATGGGGTTGGGCTGGGGGCGGGGCTGGGGCGGGGAAAGGGTGGAGTCGGGGCAGGGCAAGGTGGCGTGGGCACCCACCGGTGCTGGAGAAAGTTGGCGCCTATGAGCATACCTCCTCTTGCTGTACGGGGAGATTTTAGCAAACCAGTAAAGTGCCTGAAACCACTATGGCTTATTGTTAAAAGCAGCCTATTCAGCAGTCTCAGCTTGACCAAGGGAGGAGGGGAGGGGGTTTTTTGGATGCCACAGAAAGGGCAGCTTGACCCCGCGTCCTTCCTGATAAGAATTGTGTTGAAGTTGCTGATACATGCATTTTAGGAGAGCAGGATGTGCCCCAGGAATGTCTATTGGGGTTTCAAGGCTGCAAACTCTGGAAAAACCCACACCTGGTTAATCAATAATCAGAAGGAACCTCTTGCTTGACCATTGAAACTGCTTATTTAACAAGTTTTCTTTAAGGGACATGTCATTCTATTTCTAATGTATGAATAAGGGGGGAAAGTTTGAGATAGTTGGACTCTTTTTAGACTCTCACTCTGGATACATCTTGCGGTCCCCACCGTCAGATGGAAGATTTGGCCATCGGAAGCCTGCCGCTGTGTCACTCAAGAGCCACACTCAGCTTTGGTAATTATCAAGGGTTGGGGGTGTTTTACTAACCTGTTGCGGACGTGTGTAAGTGCTTGAGACTAAGTAAAGTTTAGCTTTAAGTGAAAGCACTCTTGTGTTGTCCTGTTTGTTCCAGCCATCTATCGGTCGGACGGCCGTGTCTCCCCTGATTTATTTCCTGACACCACCTCGCACAGAGTAAAAGTTACCAAAAGCTTTGGGTTAAAAGAACTCCAGGTAACATTGCAGTCCAGCAGCAATTTAAGACAGTTTCTGTTGAAAGAGGACAGTCTCCAAAATACATGAGGTTTTTATATCATCCTAACTCTTTGTTTCAAACAGACTTCAAAAGTCTGTAGTTAGCAGGTTGATTCGATCACCACAACTCTGAAATAATAGATACTTAAGGACTTTAGGCACCCCTCCCCTAACATTCCCTTTTCTGATCTGGGGTGGGGGAATTAAGTTGTCTGCACAACTGGGCTGCTTTTGGCTACTTTTTTTTTTCTTTTAGTTAAAATACATTTTTCTGTAGGGCCTTCTTACAGTATTAAATGGTAAATCACCAATCCTTAATGTAACTGTACTCATTTCCAAGTGGGGGCCCTTTGCAGATATCAGTGAATGTATTGTGGCTTGTTTTTTATACATGTTTCTTTCATGCTTAAAGTTTGGGGGTTGTTTTTGAAATAAAATGGGCAACCATAATAAGCACCCATAGCTTTTAAATGTTTGATTGTCTTTAGAGCAAATGCTTGTTCTAAAGTATGATGGAGGTTTGTGAACCCTTCAAACATTTCAGTTTTGGGTTAGACCCTTGTTTATTTTTCTGTAAATATATTATTTTAAACTTTTAATGACTTTGAGTTGCTAGAAAGAGTGACCCATAGCATTCAACCAACCCTGGATTATATTTAAACTGCCCAACAGTGTTCAACCAAATCCTGGGGTCATATTTAAACTGCCCAGTAGAGTTCTACGAACTCCAGGGGTTATATTTAAATTGTACAATAGCATCTGTGAATTCCTGAGGTTTTATTTTGTTTCATATTAATCAGAACTCACCATCCTCACCCACCCACCTCCCTTACTGTGGGTGCACACTCACCAAATTTAATAACTGATCAATAATACATTAACACTGATGGCAAAAAGAGTGAGTAATCTCAGTCACCCTGGCTATTCAGTGGGGGTGTGGTTAAAACCATTCAGTTCAACAGGATGAGTCAGCTCTATTGTACTCAAACATGTCTGAACCATCCCTGGTTTTTTGTTTTTTTAATTGTAAACACATTTTTAGGATTTTCCCCCTCCCACAAGATTCTACAACATACATTTCAGCTTTTTGCTGTAAATGGGTCTCTTTTACACAAAGACACAAGAGCTAGGTTCTCACAAACATTTTTTATTTATTTAAAAGACATACAGCTCCTTGAAAACAAACCAAGATGCTCCATTAAAACTTTTACCTCACTTAAGGGCCACAGAGACCTTCTAACAGAAACACAGATAGTCACAAAGCCATTTTCAATATTTTTTTATTTATTTACAGCTATCAAGTTTTATATTGCTTGTTTGTCCCCTCACAATTCTCTAAATTAATTCTTTTAGATTTCTTACAAATAGTCTTTTTCTTAAGCAGGGTTCTGTAACTTTTTGTGCGGACCAGACGGCCACTATAACGCTGTAAGCTGGCATCTTCCGGTTTGGTCATTTTCTTTAAAACACGGTCAGGGTCTCCACTGAATTGCACAGCATTTATCAAGGTCATCCCTTGCGCTAAATGTTCTTGGGTTAGGCACAGACATTGCATAGCATAACCTATGGCAATAACAGTGTTTAATAAGCTTTCCAATCACAGTTCAGCACACGGGCCCTGGAGCTTGCAGTTTATATCCGTTGAAGTCCAAGTCACACAATCATGGTGCCGTTAGGCTATGACACAGCCCTCACAATCTTCTAAAAGCTTTCCCCCAAGACAGTGATTAAGGACAGCATAAACAGCAATACGTACAATAGTCTGCATGACTTTTTTATGCTCACAACGTGGCACTGGCTCAGTTAGTTCCATGCCAAGCCTCCTCCTAAACTCCTCATAGCTGTCACCCTCGGAGTCCTCTACAACAATTTGTATCAGCGTTGAGCAAAAACAAGGCAGGCCCGGTTCAGCTTCACTGTCTGATGCAACACTGTGCAGGGCCTCCGGGTCCTCTGGAAAGGCATCGTTGAGCTGTTGAGAGAATTTCAGAAAAGAAAAAAGTAAGTTCCCACTGCTTATTTTTAGCTTTATACAACCCTGGTTCCTAACCCCATTACACCCCATCATCGACCGTCACTTCTTAATCATTCATTTACCTGAGCGATGTCTTTTCCGTTCACCTTGTCCGCCGGTGACTCCCCCGAGCTGCGTTCGCCTTCCTCCTCCAAGGGGGTGGACGACGAGAGGCCACCATGCTCATCGGGGTGTCTCACGAGCAGTTGGGTTTCGGATTCGGGTTCCATCAACGGCTGGGCCAAAGGGCTCCGTTGGCCACTCCCCCGTCCTCCTCCTCGGAACTGTCACTGATGTAGTGCTTTCTCCGTGGATGGTCGAAGGCTCTTGGGGCTAAAACAAAGTCTGAAGTTCTCACGGGGGTGGTGAAGGAGTCCATGTTTCCTCTCAGCCTTTCCACGATTTCTAAAACACCCGTTCTTGGTAAGAGATGGCCTCTTCTGTCTGGCGCTGGGACTTATGGGGTGATGGTGCTGTGCTCTGATTGGCAGAGGGCAGTGGGAGGAGTTCTTAGAGGAGTCACATGAACCTCTTCTGGGCAGTTCATCCCGTCCCAGAATCTGCCCTATTTTGGTCAAATCTGCTCTCGGGTTGGTCCTCTGTGGCCGAAACCCATCGCGATTGGTAGAGGGCGGTGGGAGGAGTTCTTAGAGGTGTCACATGAACCACTTCCAGATGGGTCACCCCGCCCCAGAATTCCCCCCAATTGGTCAAATCTCCTCTTGGGGCGGTCCTACGGGGGTTAAACCCATCCTGATTGGTAGAGGGCAGTGGGAGGAGTTCTTAGAGGGGTCATATGATACACCTTGCTTCCGGTCATGTGTCTGGCTTGACCCCGGAAGTAATACTCCCATGGGACGGGACTTCTGGTAACAGGTGCGCGGTGCTTAAGGGGTCAAGGGGCAGGGTTAATGTTTGATTGATGGTAGGGCCCTTATACTACTTATGAGGCAAGATTGGAATTCTGAGTTCTAATACCAACTCAAGAACTGGACTCACTCTGTGGATGTGGGCAAGTCACTGAACCTCTTCCTCTTTTCAACATATGTATGTGATTAATCTCTGAGCAAAAGTATTGCCAAGCTTAAAATGAACAAAGATATTGTCAGTGTTAGGCCTCAAACTTCCGCTTTGCAGAGGTGAAAAGGGCAAGCTTTGCAGAAGTAAGCTAAGACTTGTAGTCAAAACGCGCTGCAACCAGATAACACATTCTAAGCAAGATAAGTTGTGCCCCCAGGCATAGCTTGACTAACCCACAATGAAAACAATTGGCTACAAGAAAATCAGTAAGTATACATTATACAGTCAAAGCGACACAAGAAGATAAGCAAGCATAAATTATACAGCCAAGGCAACAATGCTAACCACAATAAAGATTTGGCTGACCCTAATTGGTCGGTCTGTTTTAGAACACGGCTGACAGATCAGATAAAAAGTACAAAGGCATGGGATTGTGTGTGTGTTTTGGTCATAAGGGAAACCTGACCCACACCCCCTGAACCAAAAGGATGTGCACTTCGCGACCGTCTGTACCTGGCCAGTGCAGAAAACGGCTGACTGAAGGGTAACGTATTTTCGGGCAAATGCAGGGTAAGGTTATGGAGTAAAAAAGTCTGGTTGCTCGGGCAGAATTGATCTCAAGTTGTATCGATACTACAGTGTTAAGATCGTAGTAAATAGCTAATGAATAATAATTTTACATGTACTCTATAGGGTTAAGAATAGTAGTAAATAGCTAATTAATAATACCTTTATATGTACTTGTGCTTGTCTTCAGTATAACTTGACATTTATATTAATCCTTATTCAGTGCTGGTCTTTAATCTTGCTTTTCTTATTTTGTCTGTGTTGCCTTTATAGTCAAAAGTCATTAAAAACCTTTTTTGAGGAATAATTAGTCGTTTTAATTTTTCTTATACAGGCACTACCCAACCTCATTACATCTGTGTTGGGAAGTAGTGATCACCCAGGGCCCAATTAGGGTCCTAACTGTGCCTCCCTCTTCCTTTATCTCCGCAATGTAAACAGTGATTATAATCTTATCTATCTCACAAGAATGTGGTTAATATTATTTTATTTATGCCCTGATTTTGCAAACATTTTTACATTTGCTTAACTGCAAACATGTGAGTAGTACCACTGAAGAACTCACAAATTAAGCATTATATACTTCAGGATTGGGACCTTGATATTTATATGCTTTTCTAAATGTACATATAACTAACATTTGAGCACCTCAGACACATTCATAAGTTTTTCCTCACAATATTCTATTGGGTTATTATGGCTATTATCCCAATTTCACATATGAGGAACTGAGGCAGAGAAAGAATAAATAATTTATATTTTTTCTACTCATCAAAACATGTAAGAAAGGAGGAGGAGGAGGATCACATTATAAAGATCTGAAAAATCTACGGTGACTAACAGCTCATTTTGGCACAACATGTGAACGGGCTGGAGAGAGCAATGCCACGTCCCTTTTCAATCAAGAAAATCCAAGACCAAGGAGCTAAGTAGAGCCCACAGGTGTATTCAGACCCCCCAGGGGGTACAAGGAGCCTAGAAAACATGTGATCATATATGCCAGCAGTTCTCAAATTGTGGGTCAGGATCCCAAAGTGGTTAGAGACCCCCCTGTAAGGGGGTCACCAGGGCTGACATTAGATTTGCTGGGGCCCAGGGACAAAGCCAAAGTTCCAATCCCACTGCCTGGGGCCAGAGCCCAAGGGCTCCAGCCCTGGGTGACGGGGATCAGGTTTTGGCTTTGGTCCCCCTGCCTGGGGCGGAGGGGCTCGGGCAGACTCAGGCTTTGGTCCCCCCTCCTGGAGTATTTTTGTTGTCAGAAGGGGGTTGGGGTGCAGTGCAGTTTGAGAACCCCGATAGATGCTTAACATCTGTACAAACTACTGCGTAGCATCTCATGTGAGCAGAGCTTATTTTCTGGGTTGTAACGACACAAACAGCTCCCGCTCCCAATTCCCGACTTTGGGTGGGTGCACTGAGCACCGGCCTAGGCGGTACCAAGTCGCGAGCAGCAGCCAAGCTGGTCACCTTTGCGTGTCGAAAAGTGCAGGGTTGCTATCTGTGACGTCACACCGGCCCCGGCACAACACATCCCAGCCGCACGCGCCTCCCCCCGCACCAGTCCCAGCCTGCGCTGGACGGAGACGTTCCGCTTCCCCTCGGCGTGACGTTGGCTTCCAGCCCGCCCCTCGCCTCCCATGGTGCTGTGCGGCACAGCGCGCCGCCATTGGGTGGATTTGAAAAGGGACCGCGGCGAGTCTGACGGTGTTGCCGGCAGAGAGGTCTCGCGTCCCCCGCAGGTGAGCGCGGGCTGAGGGGCTGCCGATCTCCGGGCCAGAGCTGCGCTCCGAGAGGTCGCTTCCTGGCTTCCCTTCCCCTCCCTGCCTGGGGAGCGAGTCGTGCCCCGGCATAGGCAGCCTGGGGCCGCCTGCCCTGGCTCCCAGCGCCCTGGTGTCTCCGGCATGCCAGGCTCGGAGCGCCGCTGGTGCGGCCCGTCTGAGGCGCTGCGGTGTCCCGAGGCGCTATAACAACATCGGGGTGACTGCTCGGGCGGAGGCTGGGGGCGCTGCTCCTGCAGGAGGAATATAGTGAGTTGCGGCGGTAATAGCCCAGCTTAGCTACACGAGGCTTATCTAGGGCCGAGTTCTTGTTATTGGTTGAGCGAGTGACATGTTAACCACAGGGAGTTTTAAAATCTTCTGGTAAAGGATGGGTGACTGACTTCTCTTCGTGTGTGCCTGGGCTGGTTATTGCCATGGGAACTTAGGAAAGTGGTAGTAGGAAAACCCACTTGTCCATAGCAAGTGGGAATCTACAGGCTAAGTGCCATACCTTCTGCAGGCTTCAAGCTCGTATTTGCAAAAAGTAACCATCATAATTAGTAAGGACAACTTCCAACCGAGTGTGAAAAGGGAGAGGGAGAGAAAGCATCGGCCTCTTCTATACTGGGGCTTAGGCCTGGTTTCAGTTATTAGTGAGGCTGCTCTATTGGAAACCCTTGTGTCAATGAGAAAAATAGCAGTGCACCAGAGGTTATTACTAGGGTGAAATAGGGGGAAAGGTCACTGATGCAAATTCTAAGTTTCCTTGTCTATGCAAGGGACTTGCACTTCATGGGTTGTTGTCATTGACTTCACATCTTTAACTGATTTGCCTTAAGTCTCTTGAGTGTCCCCTATAGCATCGGTTCTCAACCAGGGGTTTGTGGCTCCCTGGAGGGCCGTGAGGAGTTTCAGAGGGGTCTGTGAAGCAGAGCTAGCATTAAACTCACTGGGTCCCAGGGCAGAAAGCCAAAGCCTGAGGCCAGCTGTGGCGGGCTGAAGCCCAACCAACAGTTTTGCGGGGATCCCTGTGGCATGGGGCCACAGGCAATTGCCCTGCTTGCTACCCCCTAATGCTGGCCCTGGATTTTATATGCAGAAAAACAGCTCTTTGTTTGGTGGGGGTGGGGGGCGGGGGTTGCTGTGGAGTTTTTTCAGCATGGGAAGGACTCTGAAAGAAAAAGGTTGAGAACCCCTGCCCTATGGTCATACCCACAGAGAGTTCCTATCTTGACCTATTAATTTAATTTAAGGCACACTTGTTTGTGTCCTAATTAACAAATGTAGGGGATGTGAGAGCATATTCTGAGACATCTAAAGCTCTTTTAAAATTTAACATTTAAATCAAATAAGATAACTGGTCAATAGGTATTACGGATGGATAACTACCAATTAAATAGAGTACTTGAATAAAACAGTTGTGCACTCTTTATCCTTATAATTGAAGTGGACATGGCTTTGAGACTATCACAGCACAGGTATATTTCACTCCAATAGTAGGTTTAGTTTTCAGGTTAGTAGGTGTTGTGTACATTGTTGAAGCCCTGATAATACTTTGGGCCAAATTCTGCCCAGACTTTCATTTCATGCAACTCCATCCCCACATAGGTGGGACTGACTAGGGTAGAAATTGGGGCAGAAGTTGACTGTTAGTCTCGCATAGCTCACCTCTGTAGCTCTTGAAACGCTTTATAAAGCTGGCCAAATTCATCTGTATTTTACAGGCTGATGGATGCGGAAGACTGAAGCTTGGTCTACACTACAGAGTTAGGTCCACGTAAGGCAGCTTACATCGACCTGATTATGTCAATCTCTATGCTATAGCCTTGCTCACGCTGATGTAGGTGCCCTACTACACCGACATAAAACATGAGAGGCGTAGCACTTATGTCGGTTTAGTTAGGGCAACGCAGTGTCCATGTAGACCAGTGGTACTCAACCGTTGAGCCGCATGGGGACCAATTAGAGCTGTGTGGTAAAGGCTGCTCAGCTCACCCGGTGGGGTCTGCTTCTGGCCTCACTGGGTGCTGGGCTTAGAGGGTCTGAGGAGGGTTGCGGGGAGGGGAGGGGAATCTGTGGTTCTTTACCTGAGGCCTGGCTAATGACCCACAATGATAAATAGGTTGAGAACCACTGATGAAGACACTGCATTACTGACATTGGCTGTTGGCTGTCATTCTTGTCAGTTTCATAGCTCTGCTTTGCCAGGCTAGGCTCACAACTGGGGCTGTGAAATTGACAAGAAAGACTGGTAGGCTCCCTACTATGAAATTGAGGCCAGCATCTAGCTCACAGCTGCAGGGTCGTTTCTCCCCCCGCTCTCAGCTGGGCATAGGGCTCACAGCTGGAACTCCTGCCCCCCACCCTGGGGAGACAGCCCCAGCTCTGACCCCACAGCAGGGAGCCTACCAGCCTTCCTTGTCAATTTCACAGATTCAGCTGTGAGCCCTCTCTTGAGCCTGAAATTGACAAGAAAGGCTGGTAGACTCCATGCTGTGAACCCTGCACCAGGCTCACAGCTCAGGTTGTCAACCCAGGGCAGAGGGGGTCTCACATCTGGGCTCTCAGTTCCACGCTGGGAGCCCAGCTGCCGCCTGGGCTCTCAGCCCCTCACTCTGCCCTTCTTAAATCAGTGCAAACACTCCTGATAAGGATGTGCACCACTGACAGAAGGAGGGTCGTGTGAACATGAAATACCACAGTAAATACTGGAACAGTGCAGAGAAGGGCTGCTAGGATGATCTAAGGAATGGAGAACCTGCATTGCAAAAGGGAACTTAAGGAGCTTGACTTGTTTAGCCTGACCAAATGAAGGCTGAGGAGAGAGATGATTGCTCTCTATAAATACATCAGTGGGATAAACACCATTGAGGGAGAGGAATCGTTTAAGTGAAGCACCAGTGTTGGCATGAGAACAAATAGATACAAACTGGACATCAACAAGTTTAGGCTTGAAATTAGATGAGTTTCTAACTATCAGAAGAGTGAAGTTCTGGGACAGCCTTCCAAGGAGAGCAGTGTGGGCAAAAAACCTAGCTGGTTTGAAGACTGAGTTTGATAAGTTTATGAAGGGGGTGGTGTGATGAGAGGCCATGTACCATTGTAGGAAATATCTGTGACTGCTAATAGCAAATATCCCCAATGGATGGAGATGAGACACTAGATGGGGAGGGCTCTGAGTTACTACAGAGAATTCTTTCCCAGGTGTATGGTTGGTGGGTCTCAATCCTGATCATGTGGGTAACTTTTCATATTTGGGGTCAAGAAGGAATTTTCCCCTGGGTCAGATTGGTAGAGACCCTCTGGGTTTTTTGCTTTCCTCTGCAGTGTGAGACATGAAAATTTGAACTAGAGAAAATGGTGGATTCTCTGTAAGTTGAAGTCTTTAACTCAAGATCTGAGGACTTTAGTAACGCAGTCAGAGATTATGGGCCTATTGCAGAAGTGGGTGGGTGAGGTTCTGTGGCCTGCGATGTGCAGGAGGTCAGACTAAATGATCATGATGGTTCCTTCCGGCCTTAAAGTCTGAGTCTTTTAGGTGAACAGACTGATGAATCACAGGCTATGTCAATGCTACAAGCAATACAGTTGCAGTGCTGCAGCTATGCCACTGTAGTGCCATAATGTAGATGCTTCCTACATGGATGGAAGGGTTTTTTTCCTCTCAATGTAGATAATCCATCTCTCTGAAGTCACACCCTACACACTATTGTACAAAGATTATTACAGAATATGCCTTGTGAGGTATCATTTAAAAACGAACTCACTGATCATTAATATTTTGTGTGATTTATGTACACTGTAGGTATTGAGTTATGGATATGCTAGAATTATGCCAAAAGTGTGTTTAAATCAGGCATGTCAGATGGAGTTGTTAAACAGGTCTAGCCTCAATAAAGTAGGTGTTTACCTCAATTTACATATAAGCTGTAAACAGGACCATCAAGATAGCAGGGGGAGGTGAAGGCAGGAAACAGAACAATTTGCATTTCAGCAAACACCAGATAAGGAAAAAAGAGCACATGGAGCTTCCTTCATACCCAGACTCCATGTTGCCTTTCTCTCAGGTTCAGTAAACTTTACTTTGAGGGGTAACCCTCAGAAGAATACATTTTAAAGGTTTACTGATCTACAAAGACAGGGGGCTGAACCTTAAGTGATTTGAATCAGTATGCAATATTACTGTATTTTGAAAGTGCATAAAGTGAGGTCTTTTCTGAAAGCACACAGTTTTGGGGAAAAAATCAGGACTTGAAGTGTCGACTAGGCCAAAGTTGTGTCCACTTGATTCCACAATTGACTGTAGAGTTTAGTGTACACCATGGTTAAAACTGCTCTGATTTGAACTTGGTGGTTGACCTCTGAAGTGGCAGAAACATCTTGAAGGGACACTTGTCTGGATTTTGGGCAGTGTTATTCTGAGATTCTGGAAGTGTTAAAGGGCATATGTAGAAACTGCTAAATATTCCACAATATTAGAACAGCTTTCACACCGCTGCGTTCTCTAATAATTTCATTTGGGATACGATCCAGAAGGGAAATTCCCAACATAGCTCATTCCATTGCCCTTTCAGCTACCGACAGCTGCTGTTCTTCTCTCTTCATCAGTGCCCAGGTTTCACTGCCATACAGCATGGCTGGCAGCAGTGTTGAATTGAAGATATTTGTACGTGTGGTCTTGTCGATTTTTGCCTTTGAGGATGTCCTTGATGGAATTAAATGCACACCATCCTGCCCGAATCCTTCGAGAGTTCTCTGTTAATGTCTTGGCGCATATTAACTTCTTGGCCCAAATATATGTACTGTTCCACTTCTTCAATTTCTTCTCCTGCTACCGTTATTCTGGCTTTTTGTAAGATGTCTGATCGCAATTATTTCGTTTTGCAACGGTTCATTTTCAGACCAACCTGACTGCTTTTCTTGTCGAGTCTTCGTAGTAAGAAAGATATTGTTGTGGAAAGCGGGCCACATAGCATGGTTCACGGACAATAGGTGGACTGCAATCATTACTGCGTGCTACCTGCGAGAACAGAAAAGACCATCTGGTCGGCCTCCAAGAAGATGGGAAGATGACATTGTTAAACGTTTTGGACGAACGTGGAGAAGAAAGGCAGACGTGTTGTGATAGGCGCAGTCTTAACGACAGCTGAAGACCGATCGATCCAGGTGATTAGAACAGTTATACTTTGTCAGACCAATAGTCCATCTAGCCCCGTATTCTGTCTTCTGACAGTGGCCAATATGAGGTTCTTCGGCGGGAATGAACAGAACAGGGCAATTATCAAGTGATCCATTCCCAGCTTCTGGCAGTTAGTGGCTTAAAACACCCAGAGCATGGGTTTGCATCTCTGATCGTCTTGGCTAATAGCCATCAATGGACCTATTCTCCATGATTTTACCTAATTCTTCTTTTGAACCCAGTTATACTTTTCGCCTTCACAGCATCCCTGGAAACGAGTTCTACAGGTTGACTGTATGTGTGAAGTACTTTTTGTTTGTTTGTTTGTTTTAAACCTGCTGCCTGTTAATTTCATTGGGTGACCCCTGGTTCTTGTGTTATGTGAAGAATAAGGGAGTGTTATCTACCCCACTTTGTCCACACCATTCTGATTTCATAGACCTCTATATCCTTCTGATGCCATTCTGCGCCAAAAAAAATTCTGTGCACAATATTTTAAAATTCTGCAAATTGTATTTGTTAAATAAATGAGGCTCCAGCATGGCATTGGGGAGCACAGGCCACTGGCTGCATAAAAGTGGGAGATCACTGTGCAGCTCCCCCTGGGATATGGACTCAGCGGTGAGGCCGAGCCTGCCCCTCTCTGCCAGGTGCACCAGGTGTGGGCAGGCAGGCTCAGCAAGGATCCAAGTGTGGAGGGGCATAGTGTGGGGGGATCCAGGTGTAGGTTGAGAGGGTTCTGTGTGGGGCAGTCTGGATGCAGGTGGCTCAGTGGGGGATCTGGGTGTGTGTGTGTGGGGGGATCTGGATGCACAGGGCTTGTTGGGGGGGTTCTGGGTGCAACAGTAACTGGATTCTGCAGGGGTGTCCAGATGAAGGTGGTTGAGGCTCAGCAGGGGGTATAGGTGTGTGTGGGCTCAGTGGGGGTCCAGATGCATCTGGGTGGGGATCTGGGTGTGAGTGGCTTCTCAGGGTGGCTGAGGTGCAGGGGGGGGGTGCGGCTCATTGGGGGGGGAGTTTCTGAGTGCGGGTGGGGGGGGTTAGGCTCAGTGGGTGGGGTCTGGGTATTAGGGTGTCGGGTTGGGCAGATGGAGGAGCAGCTCCCTGTACAGGGATCCCTCCCCCTGCAGCTGCGATGGGTGCAGGAAGTGGGGGAGTGGGAGTTTGCAGAGCTTCCTTCAGCCGAGGGAGAAATCTGGGAGTGGGTCTGACCTGGCCCCAGATGCTGTGCAAGGGAAGAGGAAGTCCCATCCTCCCCAGCCCAGCCGGGACTAGCAGTTGAGCCCGGTGCAGGGTAGGAGCCACCAGCCGGGTCTTCCCAGTCCCGCCTCCTCGCCCACAGTGATTTACTTCTCTGCCGGCTGCCCTGAGCCTCCAAAACATACTGCTGAGGAGGGTCAGAAATTCCTTTTTTTTTTTTTTTGCGAGGAAGCAAAGAAATCTGCGGGGGAAATAAATTCTGCGCATGCAGAGTAGCAAAAAATATCTTTCCTTGGAAATGCGATGACTAAGCTTAATAGTTCCAGTCTTTTTAATCTCTCCTCATCTGGAATCTGTTCCATACCCCTAATCATTTTTGTTGACCGTCTCTGTACCTTTTCCAATTGGGAATAGGAAAAAGGGAATGGATCACTTGATGATTACCTGTTCATTCCCTTTGGGGCACTTGGCATTGGCCACTGTCGGAAGACAGGATACTGGGCTAGATGGACCTTTAGTCTGACGCAGTATGGCCGTTGTTATGTTCTAATTCTAATATCTTTTTTGAGATGGGGTAATCTGAACTGCACACCATATTCAAGGTGTTGGCGTACCATGAATTTATATAGTGGCATTATGATATTTACTGTCTTTATATCTATCCCTTTCCTAATGGTTCCTAACATTGTTAACTTTTTTTTACTGCCACTGCACATTGAGCAGATGTTTTCAGAGAACTTGCCACGATGACTCCAAGATCTTTCTTGAGTGATAACAGCTCATTTAGACCCCATCATTTTGTATGTATAATTGGGGGTTATGTTTTCCAGTGTGCGTTACTTTGCATTTATCAACATTGAATTTAATCTGCCATTTGCCCAGTCACCAGTTTTATGAGATTCTTTGGTAACTCTTCACCATCGGTTTTGGACTATCTTGAGTCATTTTGTGTCATCTGCAAATTTTGCCACCTCACTGTTTGCCCCTTTCTCCAGATCATTTATGAATATGTTGAACTGCACTGGTCCTACTACAGATCCCTGTGGGCCACTGCTATTTACCTGTCTCCATCCTGAAAACTGACCATTTATTCCTTCCCTTTGTTTACTATTTTTTAACCAGTCACTAATCCAGGAGAGGATCTTCCTTCTTATCCCATGAGTGCTTACCTTGCTTAAGTGCCTTTTTTGAGGGACAAGTCAAAGGCTTTGTGAAAGTCCAAGTACACTATCCACTGGATCACCTTTGTCCACATGTTTGTTTGCCCCCTCCTTGAAGAATTCTGATAGATTAGTGAGGCATGATTTTCCTTTATGAAAGCTATGTTCACTCTTTCCCCGCACAAATAGTGTTCATTTATGTGTCTGGTAATTCTGTTCTTTACTGTAGTTTCAGCCAATTTGCCTGGTACTGAAGTTAGGTTTACTGGCTTGTAATTGCAAGGATCACCTCTGGAGAGTGTTTTTGGCTGTTGGTTTTTGATTATTTAAATTGGTGTTACATTAGCTATTCTCCAGTCATCTGGTACAGAAGGTGATTTAAGTGATGGGTTACATACCATAGCTAGTAGTTCTGCAATCTTATTTTGAATTCCTTCAGAACTCTTGGATGAGTCCCATCTGGTCCTGTGCCTTATTACTGTTTAATTTATCAATTTGTTCCAAAATCACCTCTATTGATGCCTCAGTCTGGGACAGTTCCTCAGATTTATCATCTAAAAAGAATGTCTCAGATGTGGGAATCTCCCTCACATCCTCAGCAGTGAAGAGTGATGCAAAGAATTAATTTAGCTTCTTCACAATAGCCTTATCTTCCTTGAGTGCTCCTTTAGATGTTTTTTTCTCTTTTTGCCCCAGCCTGTTGTTGGAAACTGTATTTATGTGTAAAGTTTGAAAATAAATAAAACACATATAGAAATATAAACTTGTATTATGGTGGCTTCTCATGTCTTCAGGCATGCCATGCTATTTAAACAGTTGGCTTTATTTTTGCAGAATGGAACCAGTTTTGGATAAAGCAACAATTATAAGACCATCCTATATTGCTAGTGTTGAGCTACCTCCAAGAATTGGGCCAGTAAATGTTGAGGACCTTAAAGCAGACCTCTCAGATGAATTTTCCCTGGTTTCTTCAAACTTGGATATAAGCCAGGTGAGAATGTTTAACAGTCTGCTTTGTTAATTTTAAAAATGAAATTACTTAAATTGTGAAGCATTTATATATCCTGTTGCTTTTAATGATAAAGCAACAAGCATATCTATATTTCTGTATAAATAAAAGGGAAACATTTAAAATTAGATGCTATAGTAATGAATTCCTGTATTTGTGCCTTGATAGTCCTGTCGTTGTGTAGTTTGTGTGTTGTGTTAATCAAAAAAAGATACTCTAATTATAAGAGCTAACTTCTGTCATCAGAGGCAGAGAAATTCAGAGACGTTATTTGTACATGTTTTCATCGTATTTTGAAGTTCATCTTTTTGCTGGGTACTTTTGATACCAACACAAAAAGTGATAATTATAAACAATAACTTGCAGGAAATGTTGGTAAAATCTATAGTTGCCTCCTGTTCTGCTCTAGTAATGCAGAAATTAATTACCAGATACAAAGGATAATATGGGGTATGCTGGTGGCTTTTATTTTCAATTACTACTTGGCCTAAACTGCATAGCATACCTTTGTAATCCACAAGAAGTCATTTTAAATATTTTATAAGGTTATTAAGGTGAATTTCTAGAAGGGCCAAAGTACTTGCAGCAATAAATGAATGAATTGTGGTGGTGGTGGGGGGGGGGGAGGAAGGGACCTGAAATAACTAGTATTTAATATCTTGCCATGCTAATTGTCAAACTAGACATTCAAACTAAATAGCAATGCTATTAATTGAAGGTAATCTCTCTCTTTTTAGAGGAACAGTTTGGATTCCAAGGAACATATACAAGTTTGCCTTCGTATTAGGCCTTTCACAGCAACTGAAAAAGAAAATGAATCTCAGGTGTGGCTCTTTTTACATAAAACTTGTTCATTTTTTACAAAACTTTTTTTAGCTAAGATGCAAATGTACAATTTTTCTCCTGAGCTTAAAAATCCAATTTTTTTCCTTTTACAGGACTGTGTTTCTATTCAAGACTCAACTAGCATTATATTGAAAGGCCCTAAGAATTCCTTGATCTGTCGGCTGAGTGAAAAAAATGTAGGGCAGATGGTGCAGAAATTCACTTTTTCACAAGTAAGCAGATAATACTTGAGACAAACTTCATTTTGCAATGTGGAAACTTGTTGAATCTTGCCCTAAACAAGTTTTTATTTTGTATTTTAATTCTTTTAAAACTGGGAACATTTTATATACATTTAACTGATGAAAAGTGCCTAGATGTAAACTGCTCTTTCTTCCCCACCCCCCAAATGGTCCTTTTAAAACAACTGAAGGTCATAAATTGCTTCTTGCTAATGCTTAGGTATTTGGACCTGAAACAACCCAAGAAGAGTTCTTTGATGGTACTGTGAAACAACCAGTACAAGACTTCTTGGAGGGACACAATCGTCTTATTTTCACTTACGGTGTGACAAATGCTGGAAAAACCTACACGTTCCAAGGTACTATTAACATTTTCTTGAGCCATGAAATGACAAAAATCTGTGTGCAGGCTTCTGAATTAGGCAAATATTATTCAAGTGCCTGAAGTTTTTATTTATTTATTTATTTTGTTTTTTGGCCTGTATATAAGCTTACCTCCATTACACATTTATTTGGACTTTGCAACTCTCCCTGAACGTACAATAAAACAACTAAAAACTGGTAATACCAACAAAAACACCTCTTTGTAATGGAGAAGCATGTGTGTGTATATAATTCAAAATATAAACAGACTATACACAAGTTGAACTGTGAGTGGTGTACCTCCTCATAAGGTCAAGTAGCAACTATCTATCTGCTGAAAGTGAAAGTTCTCTTCAGATAGAGAGTAGTAGAAATTGATCATAATGGGCAGAAAACAGACCTTTTCTGAAATTTGTTTGCACACCTGCTTTGGGTGTGTGTATAAAATTCAAATTGTCACAAGCTGCTAAGGTTATAATTGGCAATAATATCCTCCAACACAGAATGGATAAAGGTAGATTTAAAAAAAAAAAAAAATTAGATTGGACTTTATTTTGTTACTTCAATGATAGGTTTCTTTTTAGAAAGAAAAAGCTTATTTAAAAATCTGAATTTATAATAAATTTGGGCCTTTACATATTTTGTATTAATCTCTTAATACATTTTAAATAAAAAAATAAATATGCTGAATCCATGAGACTATCAAAAAGTTTTGAATTAAAGGCTGCTTTTATATATAAAAAAGACTTTCTCTCTTTTCTCC
This sequence comes from Emys orbicularis, assembly GCF_028017835.1. NCBI lineage: Eukaryota > Metazoa > Chordata > Testudines > Emydidae > Emys > Emys orbicularis. The sequence goes on along the minus strand of NC_088689.1, from coordinate 34,764,930 downwards.
CTCTTCCCCCTCCGCCCCCCCTTTCGATTCTAACTTTTGAGGTGAATTTTTATAAATCTGGCACAATAGGGCATAGGTGCTGGAACTAGGGTTGTTTGGAGGTGCTGCTGCACCCAGGCTTGAAGTGATTTCCGTCGTATACATGATTTGCAGTTTGGTTCAGCACCCCCACTATACAAATTGTTCCAGCACCCCTGCAGTATGTCATGCTATGTATTAATGGCTTGATCCTGTGGGGTCCCAGGGCTACGGGGTGCAAGAGACTGGCAAAGTCATCACAAGCATTGGGACCAGGCTTCTGACTCCAAGAGACACCATCATCTATCTCATAAGGATCATCCACTGAGCCCACCTGGGTGGTCTTGCTATAAAATAGGAGTATCTCCTTACCTGAGCTCTGACTCATTTGAATAGGAATATTTATGATTCCAACCCAACATGGAAACTTACTCTTCAGCTCATGGAAAAACGTTGTTCTGCCAGTAACTACCAGCCCATGGTTCTGGGTACTTCAAGAAATGTCCTTGCTCTCTCTTTGCATGTGCTCTCAGACAGATACAAACAAACAGAAATCCATTAAGTTTTCAAATGCCTGCCTCTGTTTCTAAAGAAATAAAATGCTGCAGTGCAAAAGTGGGTTATACCAGCTGAAGTCATGGATTGGGGTGGGTGTGTTTTTTCTGGGGATGGGGTGGTGCAGGGAGTAATGTAACAAGGGAGAATGAGCAGTGTGTACAACCAGAAAGGAGCAACACTAATGTCAAAGCAGGATATTGTGGGAAGAAGGGACAAGATTCTTCAGAGTGCAGCCTATAGTGTTGATTTCAGCACCCAGGGACTGGAGGAGGAAAAACTGCCATGGCTGCAATTCGTAAAAAAAGACAGTTTTCAGATTATTCTCAAGAAATTCCTGAACCGCTGGATTAAAAAAGGAACTTGTGCCAAATGTAAATAGTGCAGCAAAGAGATGCAGAGCCTGATTGTCAGAATGAAACATTATGAAAATGCTCCTATGAAAGAAGGCAATGACTTTGAAGAGGATGATGTAGACATATCTGGATCAATTGGTTAGTAAACATATTTTTGCACCATTCTTATGAACTGTTTACCATGTCTTACTGTGCTAGTAAATGATAAGCACAAATGTATGAAAATGTAAGTTTAGGTGGATTACTTATGAATTTCAAAATGTTTGTGTTCAAAATATAATGGGTGTGTTTATCAATTTAAAAAAAAAAAAAGGTAAACTGTTACTGCTGGACTTCTGAAACTATTTTTTTTTTAATTGCTCAATATAATCAAACATCCTAAGTAAAGATTTCCTGTTTAAAAGTGAAGTTTTATTAGGCATTTATGAATTTTTAGCATTTAAAATAAAATTTTCAAACAGTTTGGCATGTTACTACAGATAAGGTTTTAAAGAGATTTAGATAATCCTTTATTAATTTTGCTATAAAATTGGGTTTAAAATAAATTGTGATACAAACAGCTTTGAGGAGGAATCTTTCACTTACAATCTTAATAAAGCAGTGCATTGAGTAGTACTCAGTGAGTGACAGTAACTTTTTTTTTCTTTATCATTTTGTTTCAGGGTCCAGTTTATTCATAAGGGGTTATGAACATCCATTATCTGTAATGACTACAACTTCAGAGTCATCTACTGGTACCACCAGCAGTGCTGCAACTAAAAATATACGAGACAGTAACTACCTGTATTTATTTATTTTTTCTTTAAAAATAAAAAAGCTTTCTTCATCAAGTAAAACCATGGATGAGTTCATAATAAAGACCAGCAAGATTCCATAGATGAAAAGATTGCTTAGTTCATGTATACAACAAATTCTCCCTTTCATCTTGTTCAGGACAACTATTTAATTGACATGGTTCAATCACTACGACCAGGCTACACTCCACCCAGAAAACCAGACATCTCTAAAAGGTTGCTGGATACAGTGTATGAGAAGGAAATCTGAACAGTGTGCAGAAAACATTGATGGAATTTTAGCTAATCCGAGTCTTGACGGGTATAGCAATGTACACAATGATCCAGTAATATGTGATTGTGTGACGACAAGATGGGGTTGTCCATCTTACAGAAATGATTAATACATGAGGAAATGCCCATACAGCAGAATACTTAGAAGAAGTAGCAGTAAAAGCTATAACAAAAACTGAAAATCTAGTGTGTAGCTTGGTTGCAGATAATGCTGCAAATGTAACAAAGATGAGGGAAAAAAATCTAGGAGACAAATCTAGGAAGAGACCATAAAGGGAACCTGAAATGAATTACATGAGTGCAGTGCTTATTTGATGAGGTGGTTTTCTTTGCCCAAGACTTCAGTACTACTCGGGAATAAAGGAAAATGTTGTTGAAACTGCACAATACTTCCATAACAATCACTTTGCTTCAGCTTCTCTGACCAGAGAAGGAGAATCCAAACTAATTTTTCCCCAAGATGTATGATGGAATTCAGTGGCTGACTGTTTTGAGCTGCATATTATGAACTGGCTTATTCTGACTACTATTTTGTCACGATTTTCTTCACAAATTGATGGAACTATCATAGTCAACATCAGACTAAAGAGAATTATGGAAGATAGGTTTCAGTATATTTCCTTAGCTTTGGGCAAACTGCAGAAAGACGACTGCTGTATCACCGATGCAGTCGAAATTTAGAAGGAACTAAAGGAGACACTGAAGAAAGGAAATTGCAGGCAGTAAAGAAGCAGATGTATCAAGCACTTGCTCTACCTCATTTTCTTGCTAATAGTCTCAACCCAATATACTAGGGTGGAAGCCTAACTGCTGAAGAAGATGCTGCTGCTATGACATGGGTATCTAATAATCATGCATCGGTCATGCCAACCATAACAAATTTCAGGACTGGAGGTGAACCATTCAAGCAGTACATGCTTGCAAAGTCACACCTCAGAATTGAAAGGAAGTCCCAGCTAAACCCCTGGAACCAGAGTTTAATTGCTAATCCAGCTTTTGAAAACAGTAGCCTCTTCTGGAGGCACAGGGAATATGTTCATTATTTGGACTAATTCATTCAAAGTTGAGTTATTGATGGGGAGCTGAAAAAGCAGGAAAACTTGTCTTGTTCTTCCAGTCCATGAGTGAAAACAAGGAGGGAGGGGATGAGCTGTATTAGTTTTTAAAAATTTGAAAGATAGCCTAAGTAACTTAGACGGGTCATTTTCAAGGGACCTAGACAAGTAGGAACTTTAGCTCCAGTCACTTTCACTTAGGCATATTTGAAAAATTTCCCAGGCTGACCTGATGCTCTAGTTTAATTCACTGACTACAGTTAATCCCTCTACTGATTAAATCTTCAATACATCATTTAGTCATAAATGTAGAACATGTCTTGATAAGAGAAGTTTGTATGTAAAACATTTCAGGTTTTGTTTAATAAAAATGTATATGCTGTTTTGTTTGATTACTTAAATTCTATTTGCCATCCTAATGTGGCTTGACACAAATGAGTAAAACATTTAATTAGGTAAATAAGCAATATATCATTCACTATTTTCTAACATACTAAAATATACAATTAATAAGAATTTGAAAATATTAGGTTTTATAATTACTTAGGCTGGTAAACTATATACACATTTATGTAGCAAAAAGATGTACCAAATCTCATGTAAAGACACAATTTACTTGTGAATCAACTTGTTTTAATGGTTATAATAACCAATAAGAGTGCACTTTTTTTTTAGAAAATAACTGAAGTACAAATGGAAAAGCTGATTACAATTGATTATTTAAATTGAGGCTTTCCACTTGATTTAAATCAATCTATGCTGCTCCAATGGTGCAATATTTTTGTACTGTTAACAATCATAATCATTGCAGACCAGCAGATGTCATCCTTCCTTTAGTTCCAGAAATTTTCCTGTAAAAGGAAGGAAAATAGGGCATACCTAGTCTTGTGTGAATTCAATCATAGATCATAATTAACAAAACAACTGTGGCTGCTGTATTAGGTGTTAATTATCCAGAAATACCAGGTAGAATGACAGCACTATTCTGATTGATTATCTTGTGCTATGTGAAATTGATTTTTATTGAAACAATTAACCAATTGCTTTATTAGCAGTAATAACCTTTTTACCGATTACTTCCTGAAGAACAGATGATAGGTTATGGTTAATGAGCACTGGTAACTCTTCCAGATGGTCATTAATCTCCGGAATTGCTCTTGCTCAAACATGTAACAATTGATTTCAGGATTTCTGATCTTAAATAGATTACCTGAAAGTTGCAAAAACTTTAGCAGTGTTAACTTCTGTAGAGTGGTATCTTGTGTATTGTGGTGTTTCCGAAAAGCTGCGAAATATAGCAAAGCTCTCAATTCAAAGCAGTAAAGTGTATGAGACTGGCAGACAATATGAAAAGTACACCAAATTTAATTTATTTAAATCACTTTTTTTTTAACTTTTTAGTTTTCTCCGGTTCTTCTGTTACTTGTAATACTAGGAAGTAAAGCCTTTTTCATTTTGAACTGTATACTTAATGCGTTTGATAGTACTTTCTGTATAGTCCACGTAATGGCTTCTCTCAGTGGAGTTAGCCAGCTTCTACTAGTGTTTGTGAGGGTCTTTCCAACAGCAACAGGGGGACAATTGTATCTTTTTAAAAAAAAAAAAAAAAACCTGTAAAAACACAATACTGGAGGTGGGGTGGAGAATGGGGGCAGGTATGACATTGAAATTCTTTTAAACTGGCTAGATTTCAAGTTAATGATATGCCTATAGGTAACAACTCGCTTACAATATCCCAATGAGCAGTAGCCCCAACATAGCCTCTTGGTATCACCACTACTTCTTTATATTTAGTTTGGCTGCCAGCATCAGAGACACAGTTGCTAGGGTAATGCTGCACTTTATGCTTTTTTAAAAAAGCGTATTTAAAATGGACAGTGTGATATACTATACCTTGGGGGAGCGTCTTGTAACCCCCATATTCCTCATTTTTATATAATCATAATCTTACCTTACAAGGCCAGCTTTATATGCATCCGGGGCAAGGTTATGATCTGCTGAAGGTAATTTCTCTATCCATATATGTATATTATTAATGCATATGAAGTTATGAGAATTGTGTTGTATGGTTGTCACTAAAACATGCTGTAAGTTGGGGAATCAGCCAGATATTCGCTCCCCAGAGGCAACAGCAAGGAAAGTAACCAATACCCATGTGGGGTTTCAAACAACTTAACTTATCAACAATTGTCCAGCAAGGGAGCTACAATTCAATGACTCACCTGCATGAGGCCACACCAGGGGAGTTGCTCAACCTTGCCTGGAGACTCAGCAGTACCCCCCCCCCCCCCCCCCGACATGCCTGGACTTGTATTTTTCCAAGCACAAAAAACAGACACCTATTGGGCCCTTCTCCTGCCCCTACCTATGCTGCAAACAACCAAGGACTTGTCTACACTGGCAATTTGCAGCGCTGCAACTTTCTCGCTCAGGGGTGTGAAAAAACATCCCCCCTGAGCACAGCAAGTTTCAGTGCTGTAAAGTGGCAGTATAGACAGTGCACCAGCCACGCCCCTTGTGGAGGTGTGTGGTTTTGTTTTAAATCTGCACTGCCCATCTTGAGCGGTGCAAGATGGTATATTCCTGAAGTACAGTGCTGGGAGCTGGGGGGATTTGGCTTTAGTGCCTTTCTCTGTGTGATTCCAGAGTGGCTCTGGGAGCGTTCATGCGATCTAGCTGGGTGTGTGGGGCTCCACATGCTGTTGCGCTGAGTGACCACAGCGCCTGGAAGGGCTTGCTGCTGGTCACTAGTAAGGCACTGTGAGAGACAGCCCAGGCTGGAGAGAGTTAAGCGGTCCCACAGTCCCAGGCTGCACCCCGGAGATCCCGTCAGTTGGTTAAAAGAATTCTAACACTACAAAGTGCCTTTTAGTCACTGGTCATGAATGCAAGGTGCTCGTGGAAGAGAGAGGGTGCAAAACCATAGTGCAGGTAAGTGGAGTAAAATGTCTTCCAGATTGCTTTGCCCGCACACATGTATTCTTGCATTCTGCTCTAGTCAGACTCTCCTGAGCAAAGACTCCTTGTTAATCACACTGTGACACAGTGTTACGGTTCTGAGACTTAGGCAAATTGCCACCAGAGAGATACATAACTTAAACAAGTGATCTTATTTATCTTCCTGTCTGGAGGCAGAACACTCCATCTTTTACATGTTACACTTACCAAGTGTATTTGGAGAGAGGTTGTAGTGGGTAAGCCTCCCTCCTTGGTCAAGTAAGAAAATAAAAGGTACTGTGACCTGAGCTGTCCTTCTGAGTTTGATAGTTAATGCCATGGTCTTATTTTCCCCCATCAAGTATTATCAATATCATTTCCCACTTTTGGTCTACGTCTGCTAATTGGCTTACATGACCATCCCCTCTAATCACTGAATGCTCATTCCAAAGGGCATATGTGGAGAACAAGGGAAATCCGTATTGATATATAATTTGGTTTACCTGCTTGATTCTTTCTGACTAAACAGTGAATTAAAAGGCATGGTTAGGAAGAGCAAGCAAGAAACAAAACAATAGTTAGAAGATCTCTCAGGGTAAACAATTTCTAGGGAATAATGGGTGGGCAACCAAGTGGGAAGAGGTTCTTTTCAGGCACCAACAAAAAGTTACACAGTTGTATTATCAGTGCCAGAGTCTAGAGATCAAAAGGACCATAAACAGTTAATTCAGCTGTTGGAACTTAGATGGTGCTAGTGAGAGACACAGGCAGAGAATGCAGGAGGGCAGTCTGTCTCCGCCTGAGGCGAAGGATGGGATTGCAGGTAGGAGGGAGAGAATCTGGGTTAAGTGTAACCTTCATAAACTTGCAAGGAAAGGATAAAGTGTAGGTAAGACCAGATGTGTAATAGCTTTTGTTGTCTTAACCCATTTCTCTTTGGTTGGATAAACATACATGAAGCTGTTTGAGTTGCTTTAATCAGTCACTGGTCAGAGTCTACTGGACAGAAGTTTCTTGCAGGTGCCAAATACAATTGGACCTGTTGGGTTAACACAGTTGGAAACAAGGGGGGCAGCAACCCAGATAGTCAGTCCAACCAAGATTGAACTGTGGGCTTCTACCCTTTAGAGAAGTGAAGCCTGTTGCCTGAGGGGTGCACTTGAGGGACTACAAAGGTATTTAAGGTGCAGCTTGCCTTGTAACTATGATGGCATATGAGGGGGGGAATGACCCCTACTTCCTTTTTGCTGCCTGAAGAGAAAGATGAATTCTAACTTCACCAATGTCTTGCTTTCCAAGAGCATACAGGGCCTTGATATAGCTCTTGTATTTTGATTACAGGGACAGAAGCTGACATTGGTATTCTGCCAAGAACTATGGATATGTTGTTTAAAAGCATTCGTGGCAAACTGTATCCAGATATGGATTTCAAACCCCTTCGATGTAGAGATTATATAAGGCTGACTAAAGAACAAGTGAGAGAAGAAATGGCTGTTAAAAATTCAATACTTCGTCTAATGAAAGAGGTATGGCAGAATTTTTTGTATAGCGCGCGTGCACATAGAGCGTATGTGTATACACACTTTAAAAAAAATACTGACTTACTGAGTTTGTAAGGTTGATTTTCTTTTCATGAAAATAAGGTGAGGCAGCAGTCAAATATGGATGTGGCTAAATGTTTGTTTGGATATGGAAACTTGTAGAAATGAAAAGGAAGACTTGGAACAGGAAGATGGGATTTAGGTAAACTGGGGTAAAGTATAAGGAGTGGATTTAAATGGGTTTTCTGATGGAGCTTCATCTAATTATTCCTACCTTTTGCTGCTGTTCTGCCCTGGAGTATAGTGACGCAGCACTGGATTCTTGGGTTGTGGTAAGAAATAGTTTATCTGGAATGCTGACGTTCCAAAGTGGCCTAGGCTTCTGTTAACATAAACATCAAATAGCTGAGTGACTTGAAATGTAAATGGCATCTATCGTGATATAGAAACAAAATTCTAAAGTGCATGGAACATCACAAATAAAAATGAAGAGGAGATGGGAAGTTGGGACTACCCGGAGAGGGTTGCCCTTTCTTTATAAAGGCAGGTTGAAAATTAACCCAAATAAATGCCAGGCTGTCTCTGGATATTCTAGTGGTGGTACTTTTGGTGAGGTGGAGCACATTTATTGAGTGATATTTAACCTGAGTTAAAAGCAAAGTTTTCCAAAGGGAGGAAAGATGGCAGTAAAATCTCTTAAACGTGATTACAAACTTGTGTAAAGAGAGCACAGAAAATAATCAAAGATGTTTAAACTAAAACATTGATTAGGAGATTACAGGCAAGAATCTTAAGTTAAAAGAAAGTTCCAACATATGGATTCTCAGAAGCTTGTTTTGGTTACATGATTCTGGGGAGAGATGGCTTGTAACCCATGCTCGGTGGTTGAAATTGTGGCCCCACTGAAGTCAGTGGAAAAACTGCCATTTATGTCAGTGGGGCCAGGATTTTGCCTGTGTGTGTATAAAGTTAAAGATCCTCTTTGAAGTTTTAGTGATCTAACCACTTGGCTTTTGTGGCTGTTGCATGAATCAGTTGATGGGATCTCAGCTTATCATGGCATATAAAGAACCTCACTTTTAATCCATGTTGTTTTCTTTTGAAGGTACACTGTACTTGCATGTATAGTTCTTGGTAGATGAATTCAATTTCTGCTATTTGCAGCCATACTATGTGTGTTACCTTTACAAAACTGGATATTGGAAGTATACATAAACTTAAAAGTATTAGCAGTAGGAATTCCTCTTCCTTTGATTTACAAGTACAAGTTTAGCAAAAAATGGTACCCCATAGTCTTCGGAATCTTATTTTTTATTTCCGCTTGAAACAGACTTTAGCATGGTCTCTTAACAGCATATGTGGTGATACAATCATTTAGCTAAGCTCTTTAAGTGACCATTCTAGTTTTGTTGCTGTTCTAAGCTTGTTAGTTTGACATGCAGCCCATTAGAAATTTGGAGATGCTGTTCTCTAGTCTTGTGACATTAACAGCCACTGGAAACGTCATGTGGCCAGTAAACTTATGTTGGCGTATCGTTGCTACAATTGACTGGCCTTTAGTGGAGCAGTAGTACTATGTTACAAAATTGATCGTTTTAAATACCTAATATTATATTGACCATGACATAATAAGGACGATGCATTTTAAAATCAAACTTTGTTCCTTCTTTTGACCTTGTCTTATAGGTGGACTCTCAAAACAGCATAAACAACCACAGCAAAACTTCAGAATCATCTGAAGGTATGTTCTATATTAAAACCATTTAATCCCCCCACCCCCTTTCTTTTATTTAAGAGGTTGAGGGCCATTCTCTAGATTAGTGATTCACTTCGAGTCCAGGTTTCTAGTAGTTGAAAGTCATTTGACAGCAGTTGGGCTGTGTGAAACAAATTGGTTTGTATATAATTTCTTGTGGATGGGTCTCATGACACAAACCGCTCCAATTGTTAGACTTGGCAGAGAGGCCAAAGATAAAGTTGGTATGAAGACTGCAGTACTCCTCTAGGTCTGAATTAAGGCAGACTGCAGAGTAGGATGTTACTGTGGTAGGGGGAACTTGTCCTGCTGGTGATGGTGGTATTTCTAGTGCTATCATCCTAGCAACTCTTATGAGCACTTAGAATAAGTTTATTTAATTATAACTATTAGGGGGGAAATCCAAAATAATCCCCATAGATATGTCAAATAATATTCTCAATTTTTTTTTTTAAAGGGAAGATTTAAAAGTAGCGTTAAATTGACAAGTATGTTCTAAAGATGTTAGTCTTTGAGAGAGTTCAAGTATATAATAAAGCTTGTTTAAAACTTGGTTTTAAACCAATTATTGCCGCTGAATAAGAGCAGGTGAGCTTCAGTGATTCTCATGATAAATGTAATGTAGGTAGGTAGAGATTCCCAGTTGACCAAAAAATGTCATTTGCTTATTGATCACAATAGCTTCTTACTGTTGTAAAGTAGTCTGATCTGAATCCAAGTTCATATTTTGTAATATCTAATTTGTCAATTCTGTGCTGAGATATGGTAACTTGAGTTAAGTTAATTATCATATTGCTTTAAAGGCTTCATTTGAGCAGGGCATTTGTGTAACTGAATAAATGTTTTGGCAGACTTGGAAGAACCTATAAAAGAACCTGAACAACCTAACATGAGCATGGCAAGCTACGTGAAATTTTCTGTTTGGGTTTCCTTTTGTGAGATTTACAATGAGTGCATTTATGACTTACTACTCCCAGTGTCAAATGACAAGAAAAGAAGGGTGCTACGTCTTGCTCAAGACATCAAAGGCTGCTCTTATGTAAAAGGTAACTAAAATACCACTCATTATGCTGGTTATGATAACTTGTTTGAATTTCAGGAGTATTCATCCCGGTGCCAGCATTGAAGAATGTGAACTAACTTTGTAGTAGGATAAGGAATGTCTTTACCTTGTGTATCAAGCGTGAGTGCCATTTTCAGAATGTATTAATGTTTCCAAGTTTTCACTCACCCTAGCACTTTAAATTTGGGGATGTGTACATATATGCATGCACTTTATTAGGAGGTCTTCTACAATGTTTCCCTAATTTCCAGAGTGCACTTCCTAGGGTCCTGTATCCCATTCCCTAGTTTTCTCTATAGAAAATTCTTTTCCCCAAGTCATATTTTTTTCCTGATACCATGAATGTTGGAAACAAAATTGAAGAAAGCTGTTTGGTTTTACATAGTGTCTTTTGTTTTTAACAAAAGAATTCCAGAGACAGTTCTGCTTTTTGATAAGTATAGGAAGAGTGTCTTGCCATGTAATATCTCTCTATCTGGTGAAAGCTCAGCCTCACAATTATGATAGGCTTCCCTCAAGAAGGGAGCTATGTCTTCAAATCTCTCAGGCTACACTGGTCACAACTAGGCTGAATTATTCATGGAAATTCTATAAGGGCTGACTTGCCTGCTTCCACCCCAGCGTAAGTTTTGTGACCTCATACAGGCAAATAGACCTAACCAGGTCCAGTTTAGAAGGCCCAATAAGGTTTTATTTGTGGGTGTTGGGCATGATGGTGGTGTGGGCTTTTATCACCCCCTTTGCAAAGTGTAGATTCAGCCCCTAACAGTATGTCTATTCTGCAATTTAAAACCCATGGGTAGTCCATGTCAACTGACTCAGGCTAAGGGGCTGTTTAACTGCAGTGTAGATGTTTGGGCTCGGGCTGGGACCTGGGCTCTAGGTCCCTGCAAGGTAGGGGGGTCTGCCCAAACGTCTACACTGCAGTTAAACAGCCTCTTAGCCCAAGCCCTCCAAGCCCAAGTCAGCTGGCCTGTGCAAGCTGCAGGTGTCTTAATTGCAGTGTAGACCTACCCTAAAAAGTTAGTTAAACTGGTGTACATGCCACTTAGCTACTTCCTATCTACAGAGATTCTAAACATGCATTTTCCACAGGATCAGAAAGTCTTACAGCCATGTCTTAGTACATACCATTACACTGAGGACTACATAATCTCAAGAATACAAGGCTGCATAAACTAAACAAAAAACAAAATTTGATCTAACTTTCGATTTTTGTCACAGTCCAGCATTACTTTGAGAGCTATTGCTGGCTAATTTTATTGTATTTTTTGCATGTTTTTAGTTAACAGAAGTTACCATCTTAATATTGCTTGAAGTTCTCTTGTGGTGATTTCAGGTACAAAGACTGTTGCATTTATCAATATGGGTTTCATTATTTTGTAGACTCAAAATACTGAAAAAAAAGTCATTGATCAGTAAGATTGATTCCATTGATTGCAAAGAGTTGTCAAGTGTGATTGCCATTTTCACAAGAGGGCCTGCTAAAGCAGAAACGCAGTCTAAATGAAAGTATTATTCTAGTGCTAATCAAGATATATATGTATTAAATAATGTATGGCCCATTAAATATGAAGTCTTGGTATTTCCTTTCAAGATCTGCAGTGGATTCAGGTTTCTGATTCCAAAGAAGCTTTTAAACTTCTGAAGCTCGGGTTGAAGCACCAGAGTATTGCTTGCACAAAACTGAATACTTACTCCAGTAGAAGGTGAGAGAACTGTTATTGATATTGTTCAATATAGGGTAGTAGAACACAAAAACCACGCTGGCCAATTTTTAAAATCTCTGTGGAGTTTGTGTTGATGGGAGAGTCCAGACTTTTAGCTTCTGGATTTGACCTACTTTAATGGTGAACAAAAACTGCAATTTTTGCTCAAATCTTGCAATAAGATTGACCTACATAAGAATTAAACACCTTTTGCTGAAATGCCTTCCTTGAAGGTAAGGCATTTAGCTGTTAAGTTTGTTTGCCTTTATATTCCAGTCTCATTTGGGGTTTGAAAAGTCCTCGGGCTTCTAATAATAAATAGAATGTTGGGTGTGGGGATAGTCTGCTACTTTGCCTGTTTGAACAATTAAAAAAAGACTGCATTTAGGTCTCAAGTGAATGTTCTCATAAACATACATTCAGGGTGTTAAGTTAATTTTTCATGTTACAGTATATCTTCAATCATGAAATTCTCCCCACACAGGCATTATAGAGACTAAAATATTTTGAATTTAAGTAGCATTGAAATTAGTCCAGTTTTTTAAAAATTGTATCTATATCTTTTAGTCACAGCATATTCACTGTTAAAATGTTAAAGATTGAAGATTCCGAAGCATCTAATGTAACACGAGTCAGTGAGTAAGTGATTGTGTTTATTTCAAAGCTAACACTAATTTTGCTGACTTCAAAACGCCTGAAAAGCAAAATAACTATTAATCTGTATTTTCAGATTGGCGCTCTGTGATCTTGCTGGCTCAGAAAGATGTACCAAGACGCGCAATGAAGGTGATAGATTGAAAGAGAGTGGAAATATTAACACCTCTTTACTGATTCTAGGCAAATGCATCAATGCACTCAAGAACAGTCAACAGTCAAAGTAGGTGCTACTATAACTGTTACCTTTAGCTGTTCTATAAAGCCACAAAAATTTATCTTTCTACATGTAGCACAAATGTTAACTGTAGTTATGGTAGAAAAAGCAGTTTGATAAATTTCCCACTCTTCAGCCCAAATGTGCAAAATTTCTGGCAAGTCTGATTAAACACACTAAGGAGTAGTTTTTTTGAAAATGTACCAGTTAATACGCTTTTCAGACATTTTGCTGTTCATTCTGATTATTCAAAATATGTAGGAATTGGAATAAACTTGCTTAGTCTTCCATGACTACTGACCTGATTTATTTGTAAACCAAGCTTTGTGGCAGGAAACCCCTGCACTCTTCCCGAGCTGTACACTTGTCTGCTGGTGCTTGGATATTGGAAGTTAGGACCAGCATTAAGGTACAGGCCAGGCTGGTGAAGCACCAGACGTTCTCAGCAGAGAAGGTGGATTGGGGGGAGGACTGCATCTAGCAGTAGGTCAAATTCTAAGTATAGAAAGGAATCTTCAACCTTAGGACAGTGCAGAGAGCAGCTGCCCTTGGACAACTGTGGCTATAATTAATAGATATCTCTGGACACCATACCACATGGCAATGGTTTTACCTCAATCCATTACTCTTTATCTAAAGGGCTAGCATAAAACCTGTGTACCACTTAAGTTCCTCATACGCCCTCAAACTAGGGAGTAAGTGGTGCACCATCAATTAAAAATCTAGCCATTCTTTTTAAATGACACAAAAAAAAAATAGCTTCAGATGATACACCTGCTCCTGAGCATCCTGCACTCCCTGTGATTCTACCACTTTTTTCTCTGCACGCTCATCCTCATTACTGTGTGGGAGATCCACACAAGCAGACTACACAGGAGAAACAATGAAACTGGCTAAATACAAAGTGCTGTCCAGTACATGCAGCAAACCAAGTATCCTTCTCTAATTTTACAGTAATGAGGGAGGTACTAAAAATACCTGTATGAAGTAGAATCTTTAGAAGTGTGATAGCTTACTATCATTCTAACACATTTTTAATGCTTAAATTTCTAAGACCTAATGTGGTCTGTTTTATACTGTTAAAGAATCCAGGAATTGCAGATTGAAATGTTATGACTGAGGCTTTTTTTCCCCTACTGAACTGGAATGCATCTAACTTTGGTATTATTTTTAGGCTGCAGCTGCACATACCATTTCGGGAAAGTAAACTAACTCACTTCCTTCAAGGTTTTTTCAGTGGAAAAGGGAAGGTATATATGATAGTAAACATCAGCCAGTGTGCTGGTGCATATGACGAAACCCTCAATGTGCTAAAGTTCTCAGCAATTGCCCAAAAAGTAAGTGCACTATAACTTTGTAGCTTTATTTTTAAAATCTTCAAAGTTACATTATGGAGATAATTTAGTAGTTCCATATCTGTAGAATTTAGACTTGCACTTAAAGCAAGTCTCTAAAATCCGTCCCATATCATACTTCAGTGATTTTTTTTTTTTTGAATTTTGTCTCTAAATTTGTCTTCTCATGATCAAATTAAATGTTCTGTAATCTTTCCTGGTTGAAATACTTCATAGTTTTGGGAAGGAAACATTTAAAAAAATGAATCCTTACAAAAAGCTGTTGTGATTATAATGCTCTCTTGGGCTCTGCCAGCTAGAGAACCATAATCCCTAGAAATTCCAAACTTCACACACATGGCTCGTCCTATCTCTGACCTGATACAGAAATTTTAAACATTCATATTTTTAATGCAAACATCTCACCCTGTTCTCTTATTGATTATAAGCTATTTGTTCTCAGCAGGCATGTGGTGAGAAGTACATCAGGTTTTTTTCTCCCCCTCTAATTCCTCCAATCTCTGGGGGGAGTTACTTACTTACTCTCCAGCACTAACTGCAGTCTGACTCTGCAAAAGGGACAAGCTGCCTTTGGCTCCTGAGACAGTCTCCCACTGTTCTTGCCAAAATAACATAGCAGCAGTTCTTCTATGGCAAAGGAATTAGCAGCCCCACTCCTGAAGTAGTTTTGTCCCTCTAGCCAGTCTCCAGTGCTTCATTCCAGGAGAATCCTGGGTCTCAAAACAGTGCAGTTTCTGCATGATTCCTGCTCTTCTCTGCACTTCAAAAGTACTCCTGTTTTGTAGCGTGGCAGAAAATTTCAGGTGTGGTAACTGCAAGTGGGCATTGCCAACAGAATGAAGTACAGCCCCCAGTTGCAGGCTAACTGATAGCCATGGCTACAGGCTACCTCCATAAGTGCTTAGTATTCTCTAAACCAGTGTCTAACAAATAATTGACAACCTCTTTCCCTCAACAGATTTGTGTTCTAGACACTTCTAATGCTCCCCAAGAGCAGCCATTTGTCCAGAAGTCTGCAAGAGAAGTGTCTCTCATAAATAATGCTGACACTAAAATGCAGGTAGCAAGAAAGAGAGCCACTGTACTTTGGGACAGGAGCCTGGAAGACGTGATAGAAGATGACGATGATTTAACTGTGGATAACAATGAGACACATGAGGAGCATGATATGGCAAAAGAAATGCCAAATGAGGAGGAGGAGGAGGAGTATGATATGGCAAAAGAGATGCCAAATGAGGAGGAGGAAAATAAAGTAATTATTGGAAAAGAAGAGTATCTGGTATGTACCTGGAATGCTTTCAGAGTCATTACAATATAACTTTTGATGGGTAGGTGGCATCCTTAGTATAATATATTTGTGGGGGACTGAAGCATGCTGCCTGTTGCGGAAAACGGTGTAAAAATGGCTTTTTAAGTTCGGATTTGGGCATGATTTAGTTTGGTTGCACCCGTTACTGAAAGTCTGTGTAAATGGACCTCTTCTCAGTGTACTGTATTTACAGCATGGGCAAGCTGTGGACTTCAGTAATATAAAAAATCCTTTATGCCTATATTCTATGCATGCAAGATCTCTGGAAGCAAACTTTCTTCTATGCTTCAGCATGCTCATCAGTTTAATCTGGGACAGTACTAGATTTGGAAACCACTCTTGCTTTGGGTTGTATTGTGCTGTGATATATTCTCCAACTAATGCTCCTTGAGAAACAATGTCTATTTTAAAAATACACTGTTTAAAACTCTAGATTTTAATCTTGTTTTGAACAGATAAATCATTCCAATCTTTCTTAGAAAATTTTTCTAACAGTTGATATAATACATTATAATGTTCTTTGGATTCTTGAACATGCTTGTTCTGTGTACATACGTATACAATATTGATGGTTTGCACTGATACAGCAATTTACCAACATTTAATCTATCTATCAATCCTCCTGTTTTTCCGATAATGGTAGCAGAATTGGACACAATAGTTGCTCACATTTCAAAAAGAAATCTGAACCAACATTCTCATCTTTGAAGAACCTTTTTATTCTTGGAGCAGTGATTTAAGAAATAATCTTTCTGAAAACTTTCCTTTATAAAAGCATTAAAAGAGTATTTGTGATCATTGTAGAGACTACTAAATATAATAGAAGACTTGAAAAGCAAGTTGATCAATGAGAGAAAAGATAAGTTACTCCTGGAATTAAAAATTCGTGAAGAAGTCACACAAGAATTTACTCAGTATTTTGCTCAACGGGAAACAGATTTCAGGTAAGTTAACAGTTGCTTAGGTTTCTTTATAGTCTTCTAGTTGTACATAGTTTACACTGTTGTGTAACTCAGTCTTTTAATCTTAGCCTGTAGGTTGTAAATATTTGTATCTTTTACAGTTGCAGGTAAAATGAAATAATAAAATAAAAGCCAAATACTTAGTGTTGGGGAAGTTTAACATAGCTGCCCCTTCCCGCACCTCCACCCTGTGCGGACACTCTTATTCCAGTGTCCAATATAAGTGACTCTTTGTTTTAGCTTCTCAGAAAACATGTCGAACTGGATTTGCTCAAATAAAATTGAGTTCTCCTCCCCACACCTCCCTTAGAAATTACATTGGTTAAGATTCTTTGTAAAAGGAAAGAATTACAAATTCTTTTTGACTGCTCTGATCTTTCCAAAAATAAAAAACCCAGCGTTCTGTATTGACTGATTTAAACCACTGAAAAGTGAGAACAATGAAAGACAAATGACAATTCTGAAGTCCTAAGATCTCTCACGCTATCTAGGCAAAAAATGAATGTCATCTAATTGGGAATATGATGAATGTTTTCAGTGGCTTTAGATGTAAAGTTCTAGCTATATAGCTGCCTGTTGCACTGTCTGCTAAAATTACAGGAAGAAAACCTCTTGCAAATGTACTCTAGTTGATAGTCCAATATAAATGCTTTCCAGAACAATAAAATGTTTCAATTCTAGACGTCTGGAACTAAGTAATGAAACTTTGACATGATTTGGGATAGACTTTGGACATCTGTAAATTCCAATCCCTGTATCAAATGCAGATATGTTCCATGCAAGAGGAGGGCATACAGAGTGCACTACCATGCTATAAGTAATTTTGGTATGTGAGGCTCAAAAGCTGCTTGAATGGCTGATGAAAAATATACACAAATTTAGTGTACAGTTTACCTCTAGTAAGATGCACAATTCAGAAAACCTTGTGAAATCCTTGATCTGTATAAATATTTTTCATAATTTTTAGTTACTGAACTGTTTCTGAATGCAAGGTAATATACACTTGTGATGTTTGTTAGCAAGAGCAGCTGTAACTTAAAATTAACCCAGTTCACAAAATGAACAAGCATGGGAGAATACCCGGGTTCTGATAGTCAAAGTGTAGTGTCAGACTCATTAACATTCTTTGTTTATAATTATAATAATAAAGTAATTTCTAGCATTAGAACTCTTTAAATACAGGCAATGCCTTTCTCATGAACGAGAGTTGCTAGAAGAAGCTTCTGAACAACGCTTGGAAATCTACAAGGATTTGGTAAATGAATGTGCCAAAAACCTGGATGAAGAACAGGCGATAAAAGATTCCCATTGTAATGAAAGAGCTGGAATGCTGGTAATTTCCCCCCCTACATATTGTTGAAGAATCTGGCTTTGTACTTGTACCTAACCTACTGTTAAGGGATGAGCACTTCTCATGGTTGGGTATTAATGTAAACTGACTCCAGATGCCAAGGAATGGATGTAGTGGTGACTTCAAGAATTCTTGTTCCAAGTAGGGTAGACCTTATTTCTTAAATTAGATGTCGGTACCTTTTAGCTTGTCATTAAAGAACTCTCAAGATCTATTTTGGGGATTTTTCAAGGGATGAAAATTTAGAGATGTGCACTATAAGATGAAAAGTAAGTAGTTCAGGTTCTAAAATTTGGGCTTTGTGTGCTAAAAAGTTGGATGCGTTTATAGCTTATAGTAGAATCTAATATGAATTTAACTTTGTTTAACTTCAGTCACATACCTATTTCAGATGACTTTAGGCTACTCACACTGAATATGTTTATAGGAACCTAAAAATCTTTTCAAAAAAGATGTGTGCACATTTCAAGCAATGGGAGTAGCATATGTATCTAAGGCATAATTAGGCCCCGGTGCTTGTTTTTTGGCACGAGACAGGATATTGCAGTTTTTTGTCGTCCTATTATTTTAACCTCTACTTCCCCTTGTTTTTCATCTTAATTTTAAAAAAGCTGTATCTTTAACTCTTCTTCTATTTTTACCTTTTTACAAAAATATATTAAGTTTTCCAGACACTAGTTAATAACAATTCAGAAATTGACACAGACTGTTCACTTGGTGTGTTATATTCCACATTCTCCCAACTCAAGATACAATACTTCTTTGTGTTTTATGGGCAAAATTCTCCTGTTACTTGGATTTATATCAGTATAACAGAAAATTTTACCCTTGCTTTTAAGTGCTGTAAAAAAAAGAGGAAGGCAGATATTATCCCCAAAGTGCAAGATGGCATCAGTAAGGATTAAAATCTGGGAATTCCTAGGTTTTATCATTTCCTTTCATGAACAACTTCATGAATTTATCCAACTGTCCATAGGAAGGATGGCTATACTAAGATTTGTCCAAGAGAACCTAGGGTTCTATTATAGCAGTTACAAGCTGATTTAGCAATTTTAGGCCATTGCTAAATAACCATAAAGCACTTTCCACTTCCTTTCTAGGAAGGAGGCAATAATGTAGCTCCTGAGAACTGTATTGATCTCGAGGGCATTATTAATTTTCTGCAAGATGATGTCACGGATATTAAGAAGCAGGCAGAAGAAGCTCACAGGTATATTCTATCCCTAGAAGACCCACAAGAAGCTATTGCTTGGCTTGAACAAAAACTGGGAAAAGTTACTGTTGAGCTAACTAAAACCAAAGAAGAGCTGACAAAGAAAACTAAAGGTGAGTGGGGTAAAATAAGAGTGATTCTAAACTAATGCAGACTTGGAAGATATGTTAAGTCCTAATGAATTAAGTGGATTGGATATCTTAACCTGCTTAAGTTTAATATTTACACTTCAATACAAACTAGTTACCATCTGCTCATATTGTGATCTTTCTAGTTGATCAAATTGGATATTACCCTTATTTTTATTACATTATTTTAAGCTCAACCAAACCAACAAACTATTAGTTTTAAGAAAACAATCTTTATTTAAAAATTATAGAACAGTTCAGTTATTACTTAATTTGAAAAGATGCAGCCTTATTCAAGTTAAAATGTCTTCTAACTGTAGGATGAATTTTTTTAATACGACTTTTATTGATTTCACATTTTTAAGAGCATGCACAGCATACATTCTAATTACCTATAAAATACAGTAATTTCAGTTACCTTTCAATGAGGAATAATCTCACGAGAACTAGTGCCTTGCAATATAAGTATAGTAGAATTCTCAGAGTATGAATCCAGTTTATGAAACTTTTTGTTTTTTATTCCAGAAAATCTAGTGGCTTTAAATTTTTTTATCATGTTTAGTTTTTTCAACTTGTCATTGAAGTAATTACTTGACCACAATCTCTATTTGAGGGGATTTTTGTCTTGTCTTGTCTACTTTTAGCCTGAATGGAAAAAAATTAACGCCCCTCCCAGACTTCTCCTCTTCTCCCCTCTTCCCCCCCCCCCCCAAAAAAAAAAAAAACCTTGAGTACATGCCTGCCATTGGGAAACAAAACCCTCTAAAGTGCTAGAGGAAAAACAGTAATGAGTGGAGTGACTGGCTAGTGGGTGGAATCAACTCACTGAATGCTGAAGACAGGGAGTTTATAAACTGTTAGGGGGAATTGATTTGCTAAATTCTAGAAGCTTCTGGAATGTATGTAGGGCATATATTAATGATAAATCTAGTTAGCTTATCTTCTCAGTTCTTAGTGTGAATTCACTACTTCCTCATTCTAACTAGTAAATATGAAAGCTGTTGATTATATACTGGAAACCAATGACTAATATTTAATGATTACTAGATATCAGTGTGTGAACTACTAATTCACCATGTCTAAAGTTGAACGTGATTGGAAACATGTGATTACGTAGCCACAAACTATGCAAATAGAATTCTTCAAAATAAAACATTGAAACAAATAGTTGTTAGCCAAAAGGATACAAATCCTCTGAACAAAATACAGAAAAAGAGATTACTTTGGATTAAAGATCAATATGCCCTTTACTGAAACTTGGAAGAGATTTTCTCATTGCCACAATTTGTCATTGAAATGTTGATGTAGTGTCTGATTTTTCCGTCCCAATTCTGGGCTTTTCACCAGCATTCAACATAGCTCTGTTGAGAAGCAGTATCTGATTCTCTTTACTTCCCAACTTTCTGGCAATTCTTGATTGCTCTTGCCACTTTGGGAGCAAAGTTGTAATCTTTTTGTTTGTTTTGTTTATGCTATCACCTGCAGTGTGGCATATCATGAGAAATTTAGAGCATTTCACCCCAAATATGCCAAAGCAGACATATTTGAGCTTGCAGGTCTATTGCTGACTGCTGCAAAGGGAAGCAATAAATGAAAATTTTAAAGGAAGAACGAAAATGAGGAATATAATTACTCCTGGGGGAATTCTGTGCCAAAAAAAATTTAAAATTTTGCGCATGATATTTGAAAATTCTGCATTTTTTTTTTTTGTCGAAATAACACCATATAATCGCACCAGTTTCAATTATTTTTGGTCATTTATTTCAAAATACCTGTCAGCAAGTATGTCTGTAACAATACAGACAACAAAAAAGATTCAGGAAATGTTTTTTGACAAATAGATCCCTTACTAGGCATATTAATACAGAACTCATGAGTAATAATTCCATTTAAACTAGAATACAGAACCGTATTTCCCGCACCCCTCAGAAGCAGTGCAAAGTCTTGGAGGAGTCAGGGTTAATGGAGGAGCTGAAGGACAGGGAAGTAAATTGCTGGGAAGGAGTCTGGGTGTGAACTTGATGGGTTGTTGGGTATGGGTGGGAAAAGTATGGAACTTTTTGGGGGAGGGGGGGAAGAGGGCGGGGAGGGAACATTTCCATGCAGACCCTGCCTGACCCCTAGCCTCTCCCATTCAGTCAGGTATATCTGCCCCGTCCCCGTGTGTTCCTGTAACCCCATGTGTCCTTGCACCCCCTGTCGACGTGTCCCTCCACCCCCACTCTCACACCCCTCCCTATCCCTATGTGGCTCTGTATCCCATCCCGATGTGTCTCTGTGCCCTCATCCAGCCACTCCCCTGTCCCTATGTAGCTCTGCACCCCCTCCCCCATTACCATGTAGCCCTATACCTCCCTCCCCCCTATGGCCCTGTGTCTCCACTCCCATTTCAGCAGAAGGATTTTTTTTCTGCACAAAACTTTAAAAGTATGCATGGCTCACTAATTATGCACGTGCAGAATTCTCCCAGGAGTATAATAATGGCTAGAAGCATAACACAAAAAGAACTAAGTAGACTACACCTTATTAATTCTGTGTCTGAAAAGAAAACCATAGAATATTGTGTCCAAGTTGCTGAAGATGCTATCCATGATGCAGAGAAAGTACTTAGTACTCTGCCACTTGCTCAGACAGCTAAAATGAAAAATCAGAACAGGTGCAATCATCCTAAACTGATGACCGAGGACAGTTCAGCACCATATCTAAAACTTGCTAAAGTAACACTTAACACGGTCCTAAAGCATCTTGTGGAACTTCAGTTTTTTTCTTTTATGCAACAATCAGTTTCTTGGTTGGTTGGCTGGAGGTTGTGTTTACGTATGGACCCCCAGTCCAGCATGCTACCTGATGTAGTGGGGTTTCACTGAGCCTGCCTGCTCCACTAGCCTGGGCTCCCTCTCCCTGATTTGCTGAATCAGGCTCTTCGGCCTCTAGCAGCACACACACAGGTAGGGACGCACCAGCTGTAGAATTGCACACAGTCTGTGAGCAGCTCTCTAATGGGAAGATTTAGCTAGGAAATCGCCCAGCACTCAAGTACAGCTCCCCGCTAGAAAGTACACCCAAAAAATATTGTCTTGTGCTGTAGAGACATCTATACAACATAAGCTCATAAATTCTCCCCCCTCCCTCAATGTGAAGAAATATATGCACAACTTCTTGCATCCCCCCAACCCCCCATTATAAATTTCACAAACTGGGTTTTATAACAAAAACAAGTTTAACAACTATAAAAGGTAGATTTTAAGTGACTATAAGTGATAACAAACAGAACAAAGCAGATTACTGAGCAAATAAAACAAAACCGGCAAACTAGGCTTAATACACTCAAGAAACAGGTTACAAAACGTAATTTCTCACCCTAAATGTTTTTAGGCAAGTTGCAGAGTTTTTGTAGCTTAGAGTTCCAGTTACTTCTCTTTACAGACTAGACTCCTGTCTTAGTCTGGACTCAGCCTTTGCCTTTCCCTCAGCTCAGTTCTTTTGTTTCTTCAGGTACTTTCAACTGTCTGTCTTCTTGGGCAGGAAGGCAATGGAGAAGAGTCCTGTTTGCCTTACTCTTCAGCCTTAAACAGAATTTACATAAGGCGGGAAGCCTTTGTTTCTAGTGGAAAAGTACAAGCAGTGTTCAAGGTGGTTCTTTTTACCAGGTGACATTATCACCTGACCTTGCAGTGTCAAAGCAACCATGAAACCAGGTTTATTTGCAGTGTCCACAGGAAGTAAGTCCTGGAAGATGGGGGATCCACATCTTTGAAGACTCATTGTCTTTTTCCTAATGGCCTATTAAGGCTCTTTGCTTACTGTCTGGTGGGCGTCTCCAAGTATAACCACAGTTGTAATTGTTACATAGTCAATATTCCTAACTCCAGATACAGAAATGATACATGCATACAAATAGGAGAATCACATCCAGTAAATCATAACCTTTCCAATGATACCTTATATTTTATGGAAGACGGTTCATGTATCTTAATTATGCCATATTTATACAATCCGCATATGTCTATAAAGAATATGGAGCGTCACATCAGTGCTTACATATGACTCTCCTTCCCAGAAACACTCAGCACTTTCAGGAGGACTTTCTACATTTACATCCAACTACTGTAAATTCTAAATCTTGCAATGAGCACCAAGAGGACTCTGATCAACATAGAATAGCATTTTTTTCCAATAGGCTTACTCTGCAGAGGCACTAAACATTAAAAACCAAAAAGACTATGTTTTAAACTTAATAAAGAAATGGAACCACTCTAAGGAGTGAGGAGATTGGAGAAGTTTTATAAAAACCTTTCCATTGTTTAGTCAACCTGAATAATAAAGACAGAAAAGCTGAACTGTGAGGAAGAGGGTGAAAAGATGTTGGTTTTAATATTGAGGTGGTTCTTTCTCTTACAACATTTTAAAATTGTGGATTCAGATATCTACCCTAAAATCTCTGCTTGTGAAGGAGCTTGTGCTCCTGTTGGTTGCATCAAAATAGAGGAAATCTGTGGAAATTTATAACTTTGTCCTTTATAAAAAAAAAAAGGTGGGGGGGCAACAAAAACCTTCATTCCTGTCTAGCTTGCATCAGCATTAGTCATGTATTTTCAGCACACTTGGTATTATTGAAACTTTCCTAACAGGTTAGAGGCTGGAAAAACAAATAAGCAAGCGAATCAGTATCTCAGGACATAAGTGGGCTTATCTAAGCTGACTCCAGACTCTATTACTGTGTCCTGTTTCCAGAACTGAAAGGCGTGTGTGTGAGAGAGACACATACATCTGGATTTCATTCACTTACCCACTTGTGGGTTTGGTGGCCTTTTTCATGGCGGAGGGGTAGCTTTCCTATATTGGAGAGTGAAAAAATTACAATCCTCATTAATGTATTAAGGTCTCTGATATTAAAGTTATTGCTTTGAGCAGGGCTCGGTGAGCAGGCTTACAGGAAGAAGCCACCCTTTTGCTTAAAGTGCAATTATTGGATCGTTTTGGTTGAAATATATGCATTTATTTTTCCAAACTATTTAAATTATTCATTTGAAAATCAAAAAATATTTTAGATTGCTAAATCAAACTGGGGGGAACAGTCTGTGTATCTCAATTATTGGCAAATGACTAAAACCTTATTATAGAAAGACTTTTCCAACTTACTGAATGAACTACTAGTTTGCAATCTATGTAATGCAAACCAGTTTCTCTATTTGATTACAGAGCTTGAAATGCAAGTGATTAAATTAAGTGAATCTGCTCAACAACTTGAAGAAGCTACTGAGGTAACTCCTCCTTTTTTTTTCCTTTTTTCTTTTAAGAGAAATAAATTCACTGAAACTAACATCTGCTTTAATTATTCATACAAAATTACAATAGCTTAATGTCTGATTTCATAGTGTGCTTAACTGAATAGACCTAGCACTATTATGGTTTGTTTCTCATTGGGTGTTTTGAGTGCAAAAGATTTGGAGTCCTGTTACAATTAGGGCTATCAAGCAATTAAAAAAATTAATTGCACCGTTAGACAATAATAGAATACTACTTATATAAATATTTTTGGATGGTTTTCTATATTTTCAAATATATTGATTTCAATTACAACACAGAATACAAAGTGTACAGTGCTCACTTTATATTTTTGATTACAAGTATTTGCACTGTAAAAAAAAAAAAAAAAAATTATTTTTCAATTCACCTAATACAAGTACTGTAGTGCAATCTCTTTATCATGAAAGTTGAACTTACAAATGTAGAATTATGTACAAAAAAAACTGCATACAATTTTTTAGAGCCTACAGGGCCACTCAGTCCTACTTTTTGTTCAGCCAATCGCTCAGACAAACAAATTCGTTTACATTTTCAAGAGATAATGCTGCCCGCTTTTTGTTTATAATGTCACCTGAAAATGAGAGCAGGCGTTCTCATGGCACTGTTGTAGCTAGCGTCACAAGATATTGATGTGCCAGATGTGCTAAAGTTTCATATGTCCCTTCAGTCTTCAACCACCATTCCAGGGGACATGCGTCCATGCTGATGACTGGTTCTGCTCGATAACAATCCAAAGCAGTGCGGATTGACGCATGTTCTTCTTCGAGTGATTGCTCCTGTGTATTCCACAGTAGGTGTGCGTGCTGTATATCGCGCTATAAGGGGATTCACGGGCTCCCCCCACCCTCAGTTCCTTCTTGCCACCAGTGAAGGTAGTCGGAACTTTGTGCTCCAGCTTTGCTGCAGCCCTTCTTCTCGATCTTAGTGGTACCGTTCGTGGATCATTCTTCAGTTGTTAGAGTGGGCTCGGGGCATGCCCCATGCCCCAGGCTTCAAGTTGTGCGACTCTTGTCGCCGTTCTATGCCCAGGAGCGACCCTCACGCTGAGTGTCTTCACTGCCTGGGTGAGACTCGCATTAGCGACCGTTGCAGGATCTGCAGGTCATTCAAGCCAAGGACCAAGAAGGAGAGAGACTTTAGACTTCGCGCTCTCCTGATGGAGTCGGTGCTGGCCCCAACGCCAGTACGCAGATCGGACTCGGCGCCGGCCGCTGCGTTGTTGGTATGTAGCAAGGCCCCTTCGACCAGTCGGCGCCGCTCTCCCTCCAAAAAGCAAGAGAAGGGCCCGGCCTTGCAATGATGCCACGATAAGGATAAGGGGGAGGTTGGTCCCGCGCTGGGCAGCACTCGATCCCTGGGCTCAAGAGCTCCGACTCGCGTGGAGCAGAGCAGCCCAGTACCGTCGGCCCAGGCATCCCCACCGGTACGGATGCTGTCGATGCCTTTGGGTGCCCACCAGACCTCTCCGGGCAGCCGCAGTTCCCGCTCCCGAGGATCGCTCACCGCACCGCTCGGCGTGCAGCGGCCGCTCTTCTGACAGCTCCTGGCCACCCTCGACGCCAGCCAGACCGTCTGAGCTGCCGTCGGGACGGGAGTCGCGGGGACCCTCTACGCCGCCTGCCAGCGAGCTTAGGCACCGAGAGAGGCACCGGGAACGCTCACCTGCGAGGCGTGGGTACAGAGCCGCTCTCGATGGGACAGACGTCGGCGTTCCAGTTCCCACTCGACTAGACGTCACGCCAGAGGCTCCCCGCGGGGTACCTCGGCGTCAGAACACCGGGCTTCGCGTCGCCGTCACGGGTACCAAAGCAGTTCGTCGCATAGATACCGCTCCTCGATGTCGAGATCCTGGTCCCGAGGGAGACGACGTCACAGGCACTGCTCCTACCACTCCCGGGGCACCAAGCGTTCTTCGGCGACCTCGGCACCCATCCTCAGTCCACGCCGTTCTGCCGGGACACATGCTGTTATCGCGCACTCAGCCGAGCCAATGGCAGGGGACCCCATGGCAAGGACAGTGGTGCCAGTGGGCACCGCGGCCATCGGTGCCAGCCCAAATGGAGGCCCGTTCTTTCGCCGGACTGTCCCAGGTTCCATCGGCCTCCTGTGGCCGCCCACGGGACAAGTCGGCAGGTCACGAGTTGGCAGACCCGCGCCAGGACTCTGATCTCTGTCTTGATGCCCCGGCACCAACCAAGGCGCCCGGCTCCGTGCGGGCCCTCTCCCTGGCACCGGACGACACCATAGCGGTGCCTCCGCCATTGATCCCGTAGGAGGACTTCAAGGCGCACCAGGACCTGCTAAAGCAGGTGGCATCCAACCTCCAGCTGCAGGCCGAGGAGATGGAGGGTCCTTCTGATTCCCTCTTTAACGTCCTGTCTCCCTCGGCACCGGGCCGCATGGCCCTGCCTCTGCACCAAGATATTGCCAACATTTCGAACTCACTGTGGCAAACTTCCGCCTCCTTGACCCCAATCTCCAAGAAGGCCAAGAGGAAATACTTTGTGCCAGCGAAGGACCACGAATATCTTTATTCCCACCTGGCACCCAACTCGCTCATAGTGGAATCGGTAAACCACAGAGAGCGTCAGGGCCAGCCCGCGCCCAGCCCCAAAAACAGACACCAGGAGACTGGACTCCTTTTTCAGAAAATTTTATTCGTCGGCTAGTTTCCAGCTTCGGGTAGCCAACCATCAGGCCTTACTGAGCAGGTACGACTTCAACCTGTGGGAGTCTCTGCCTAAATTTGAGCCCCTCCTCCCAGACCGGGACAGGAAGGACTTCAAGGCTTTGGTGGAAGAGAGGTTGGCGGCGGCTAAAGCGGCCGTGCAAGCGGTGTCAGATGCTGCTGACATGGCGGCTAGCTCCATGGCTTCCGCGATCGCCATGCGCAGGGCGTCCTGGCTCCTGTTGTCCGGGCTGTCGACGGAGGCCCAATCTCTGATGGAGGACCTCTCATTCGATGGCAAGGCGCTCTTTGCGGAGCAGGCGGACGTCAGGCTGCATGGGATGAAAGCTTCCCACACCACCTTGCAGACCTTGGGCCTCTTTCCTTCCAGCTAAGGACAAGGCCAAATCACTTCTGGCGGCTCAACCTGTGAGGAGCAGATATGAGCCCCTGTACAAAAGACCCAGAGACTAGAAGCGTCTGTCTCAGCGGCAGTCCGGCTCTGCCCCTCAGCCTGGACCCTCTAAGGGCAAGAGGCAGGGAAAGAGGCGGTTTTGACTATTTGCAGGGGGCACCGGGCCTATTGCCAGGGAGACCTCCCCCAATTAATAAAGTTTGTGTTCTGCAACCGATTGTCTGCCTTCCTCAGGGCGTGGTCCCGCATAACTTCGGATCAGTGGGTCCTCAGTACCATTTCCAAGGGCTACGTGTTGCAGTTCACCTCACCCCCGCCAAATCACCTGCCCTCCGTGATGGCCCCGGAGAACCCGGACCATGTCTGCCTCCTGCGTCCTGAGGGTGGTGGAAAGGGTACCAGTTCAGTTCCAGGGCAAAGGGTTCTACTCCCGATACTTCCTGATCCCGAAGGCGAAAGGGGTCTCAGGGCCATTCTGGACCTGCGTGACCTGATCAGGTTCCTAACCCCTTCCAAGTTCCACATGGTGTCCCTGGCTTCTATTATCCCCTCCCTGGACCCGGGGGACTGGTACGCGGCCCTGGACCTTCAGGACGTGTATTTTCACCCTCATATTTTCGAGGGGCACAGGTGCTTCCTCCGATTCATGGTAGGGATGGACCATTACGAATTTGCGGTCCTCCCCTTTTGGCCTATCCATGGCTCCCAGAGTTTTCACGAAACGTATGTCCGTGGTGGCGGCCTACCTCACGCGGGAGGGGGTACAAATTTTCCCTTACCTGGATGACTTGCTCCTCAAGGGAGAGTCTCATTTCGAAATGGAGTCCCATGTGGAGCTGCTCCTGTTGACATGCACTGATCTAGGCCTTGTCGTGAACGAGACCAAATCAATATTAGTGCCCATTCAGTGCATAGAGTTCATTGGGGCCCTGCTGGACTCCTCAAGGGCCACAGCTTCTCTTCCCCTGGACAGGTTCAAGACCCTAAGGGATCTCATCGCCTCGGTCACAGCCTTCCCAGTGACCACGGCAAGGGCGTGTCTTCGGATTCTGGGACGCATGGCGGTGTGCACTTACGTGATCTGCCGTGCCAGACTCCATGTGAAGCCTCTCCAGATATGGCCGGCTTCCCAATTCTCCCAAGCTCAGGACGGTCTGGACAAGGTCCTCACGGTTCCATCCCCGATACCGGGTTCCCTCCTATGGTCGTCCTGCCCGAGCAATATGCTGCAAGGGGTTCCCTTCAGGGAAGCCAACCCGTCCATAGACCTGATGTCCGATGCTTCGGACCTCGGCTGGGTAGCCCACACGGGGGACTCGCAAACCCAGGGAACGTGGTCGACCCTGGACTTGACCCTTCACATAAATGTCAAGGAGCTCAGGGCAGTACCATTTGGTGTGCGTGGCTTTCCTCACGCACCTCCGCGGCAGGGTGGTCAGAGTCCTCACGGACAACACCGCTGCCATGTACTATATCAACAGGCAAGGCGGGACTCGCTCCCTAGCCCTCTGCCAGGAAGCCCTGAACCTATGGGAGTTCTGTATAGCCCACGATATCTCCCTGAGGGCGGCTCACCTCCCGGGCGTCCGCAATATGCAAGCGGACTGCCTCAGCAGGGTCTTCTCCCCCGAGTACGAGTGGTCGCTCCACTCGGAGGTCGCTCACCGGCTCTTCCAAGAGTGGGGAGCTCCCCAGATCGACCTGTTTGCAACCCGCCAGAACCGGCATTGACCCCGGATCTGCTCCAGGGGAGGGGTGGGGGAATGCGTGATCTCCTATGCGTTCCTCCTGAGCTGGTTGGGCCAGCTCCTCTATGCCTTTCCCCCGTTCCCCCTCATCGCCAAGGTCCTTTAGAAAGAGAAAGCGGACAAGGCGAGAGTCATTCTCATAGCCCTGGCGTGGGCCCGCCAGCACTGGTTTGGGCCCCTCCTAAGCCTCTTGGCGGCCCCCCCGAGGGCGCTACTGCTCCGCCCGGACCTTCTCTCCCAGGACAGGGGGCGCCTCCTCCATCCCAATCTGGCCACGTTTCACCTAACCGTGGCTGCTCCGTGGCTGAATGAGGAGAGAATAGGTGTTCGGAGCAGGTAAGGCGAGTCCTCCTGGAAAGCAGGAAGCCGTCCACGCATCAGACGTACGTGGCAAAGTGATCCAGGTTCGCCAGGGGGGCGGGTGAGCGGGAAGTCTCCCCCTCCACCACACCTCTCCAGTTTATCCTAGACTACCTCTTATCCCTTAGGGCCCAGGGACTGGCACCTGCCTCAGTCAGGGTGCACCTGGCGGCAATATTGGCCTTTCACCCGCCGGTGCAAGGCCACTCGGTCTTCTCCCACTAGATGACTTCCCGTATGCTAGGCCCCCTGTGCCGCAATGGGACCTCAACCTGCTCTTGTCCCATCTCACGGGGCCCCCCCCCCTTTGAATCCCTGGCCGTGTGTTCCTGGTCGCACCTCTCGTAGAAGGTGGCCTTCCTCGTGGCGATCACGTCGGCCCAACGTGTCTCGGAGCTCAGGGCCTTAACCTCAGAACCTCCCTATATGGTTTTCCATAGGGGTAAAGTCCAGCTCCGCCCACACCCGGCATTCCTCCTGAAGGTGGTCTCCGCCTTCCATATGGAGCAGAGCATCTTTCTCCCCATGCTCTGCCCTAAGCCCCACTTCTCTTCTAATGAGGAACACCGCCTCCACACGCTCGATGTGCGTAGGGCGTTGGCTTTTCAACTGGATCGGACTAAGCCGTTTCGGAAATCCTCTCAACTCTTTATTGCCTCGGCCGAGCAGGCAAAGGGGCAGCTTATCTCCACCCAGCGACTTTCCTGCTGGGTCACCTCGTGCATACGCATGTGCTATGATCTGGCAGGGATTTCCCCGCCACCGATCGTCAGGGCACACTCTACGAGGGCTCAGGCCTCATCAGCTGCCTACGTCGCCCATGTCCCCATCCAGGACATTTGTGGGGCGGCCACTTGGGCCTCAGTCCTCACATTTACTTCGCATTACGCGATCATCTCCCAGTCTAGGGATGACGCCGGGTTTGGCAGGGCGGTACTTCGTCCCGAATATCGTGAACTCCTACCCACCTCCAACAGATATTGCTTGGAATCACCTACTGTGGAATACACAGGAGCAATCACTCGAAGAAGAAAGGACAGTTACCTGTTCCGTAACTGGCGTTCTTAGAGATGTGTTGCTCCTGTCTATTCCACACCCTGCCCTCTTCTCTTCTGTCGGAGTTGTCCGGCAAGAAGGAACAGAGGGTGGGGGGAGCCCGTGGCTCCCCTTATAGCGCAATATACAGGCGCCACTCCAGGGGTCGCCGTGGTGCTCCCCCAATACGGGTACTGCTAAGGGAAAAACTTCCGGCACCAGTGCACGTGGTGAGCACGCACACCTACTGTGGAATAGACAGGAGCAACACATCTCGAAGAATGCCAGTTACGGAACAGGAAACTGTCCTTTCATTTTCATTATTTGAGTCAGATGCCACCAGCAGAATGTTGATTTCTCTTTTTTGGTGGTTCAGGTTCTGTAGTTTCCACGTCGGAGTGTTGCTCTTTTAAGACTTCTGAAAGCATGCTTCACACCTCGTCCCTCTCAGATTTTGGAAGGCACTTCAGATTCTTAAACCTTGGGTCGAGTGCTATAGCTATCTTTAGAAATCACACATTGGTACCTTCTTTGCATTTTTGTCAAATCTGCAGTGAAAGTCTTCTTAAACTGAACAACATGTTCTGGGTCATCATCCGAGACTGCTATAACATGAAATATATGGCAGAAGGCGGGAAAAACAGAGCTGGAGACCTATAATTCTCCCCCAAGGAGTTGTCACAAATTTAAGAGTGCAGTTATGTAACACAAATCTACATTTGTAAGTTGCACTTTCATGACAAAGCTGGTACTTGTTTGAAGTGAATTGAAAAATACTATCTAACAGAGCAAATATTTGTAATAAAAATAATATATACTTTGATTTCAGTTACTACGCAGAATACAATATATATGAAAATGCAGAAAAACATCCAAAATCTTTAATAAATTTCAATTGGTATTCTATTGTTTAATGGTGTGATTAAAAAACTGCAATTAATCGCAATTAATTTTGAATTAATCGCGTGAGTTAACTGTGATTAATCGACAGCCCTAGTTGCAATGGATTCCTGTTATCTAAAACCTAGTAAAAATGTAACTTTTCTCTTCTTGAAGAAAATGACGACACAGAATAAACGGATTCAAGAGCTAATGCACATTGTGGAGCAAAAAGATGATGTTATAAGTAGACTACAGGACTTAATATCCCATTTAGAAACTACAGTAAAGGACTATGTAAGTTTTCGGCTCTTCATTTCTTAAAATGTACAAAACTTAATTTAACTTTTAATGCTTGTAATAACTGGTTAAAAGATGGGAAACGGTGTAGGAATAAATGATTAGCTCTCAGAATGGAGAGAGGTAAATAGTGGTGTCCCCCAAGGATCTGTAGTGGGACCAGTGCTATTCAACATATTCATAAAAGGTCTGGAGAAAGAGGGGCAAACAGTGAGGTGGCAATGTTTGCAGACAAATTTTTTTTTTTTTTTACTCAGGATAGTTAACTCTTCGCAGTCTGTTTTCGACTTACAAAGGGTTTTCACAAAACTGGGTGATTGGGCAACAAAATGGCAGATGATATTCAGTGTTGATAAATGCAAAGTAATGCACATTGGAAAACATAATCCTAACTACACATACAAAATTATGGGGTCTAAATTAGCTGTTACCATTCAGAAAGAGATCTTGGAGTCACTGAGCAGATGATTTTCAAAGAATTATCCGCAGCGTCAGTCAAAAAAGCTGACCATTTTAAGAGCCATTAGGAAAGGGATAGATACAATGCTAAATATCCTAATGCCACAATATAAATCCATAGTATGCCCATACCTTGAATACTGAGTGCAGTTCTGGTTGCCCAATCCTAAAAAAGATGTATTAGAAATGGAAAATGTACAGAAAAGGGCAACAACAATGGTTAAACGGTATGGAAGAGCTTTTCATATGAGGAGAGATTAAAAAGATTAGGACTGTTCCGTTTAGAAAGAGGGGATATGATAGAGGTCTATAAAATCACAAATGGTTTGGAGAAAGTGCGTAGTGAAGTTATTTACCCCTTCACATCACACACAAACCAATGAAAGTGATAAGTTTAAAACAAAAGGAAGTACTTCTTCACACAACATACAGTCAACTTGTGGAACTTGTTGCCAGGGGATGTTATGAAGGCCAAAAGTATAACTGGCTTCAAAAAAGAATTACATAAATTCATGGAGGTTAGGTCCATCAATGGCTATTAGCCAAGATGGCTGAGGGATAGGTCTGCGGAGTGGCCATTTTATTTGGGAGAATGAATCTACAGTTGAAGATGGAAAGAAGTGGTGGGCGGGAAGCTAGAGTTATGACATCATCAAAGTCAGACTAAATAAGAGACAAATGAAGAAGAAATAAAGCTTTGGGAGGAGGGGGAGCAATAGATTATTTAAAGGAGACTTTTTGGTGAGCAATTCAGAGGAAAAAGCACATACCAAGAAATGAGTTAGAGATGGAGGGAAAGCAGCAGCCCCCAACACCATCACCGTCATTCTTTTTGATTACGGTGTGGGAGAGAAGGAGCAGTAAGAGACATTGTTGCACTGAGAGCCAAGTTTCAGTGGGGGCATGGAGGTAGAGGAAGCAGGAGAAGAGGAGGTCAGAAATGTTTGGAGACAAAGCAGATATTCCAGAGGTATCCTGATCACCATCCCTCCACTCAGATACAGAATGAGATTGGTCCTGGCTACCCATTCTACACCACCATTCTTTTCTTCCCTGGCTTTGAAATGGTTGACTGACTTAGTAGCGATGTACAATGGTTGTAACCACTGAAAGCCTTTGGGATGGTATGGGCCTATAAGTACATTGGTGGTAGTGACTTACTGGACTTTGATGCACACACTAATTGTCAACTAGCCTGAAACAATCTTCCAGAGAAATACAATGTGCATGTTAAAATGATCTTATGTTTGCAGCTATGTTATGTATAAGCACCCACTTTTTCTACAAGTTCCACACTGATATATTCCATAAAGTACATTAGGGGATGCAAATTAACACTGACTCATCTTATTCCTGCCCTTCAGTTTTTCAGTAGTGCGACCACTTTTGAGGGTTATACCTATACTCCAAAACTTCTTAGGATTACACAAGATATGGCTCCTGTCATTTTCTCATTCTCCAATTAATTTCCCCAAAGTGAACTGTCCATACCATGCTTTCACACCTGACCAATCTACAGGTATAGAACTATTAAAAAAACAAACCTTAACTCTGTCTGTCCACCAGTCTTATTTAATGACATGATAGTGTGAAGATGAAGTGCTATAACCACATGGTGTTTTTAGATAAGACGGCAACATATCTACTCTCTGGCCAGCCTGGTCTTAATATTTGGTCAAATTTATAGTACATAGCAGAAATTAAAGCATTTGCCAAACTATCCTTTGGACTTAATATTTATCATGGGCATTTCTAACCTAATTAGAAAGTACATCGAGTACTGTTGATTGGAGGAAGGGTTAAGACTGTTACTAAGATCTTTCACTTTTGAGAAGATGACAGAAAGTGTAAAAAAAAATTTGTAAAAGTCACCCAAATGCTTTCTGAAGGAATCAACAGTTTCTGTA
This sequence comes from Emys orbicularis, assembly GCF_028017835.1. Classification (NCBI taxonomy): domain Eukaryota; kingdom Metazoa; phylum Chordata; order Testudines; family Emydidae; genus Emys; species Emys orbicularis. Next base: position 34,730,603 of record NC_088689.1, on the reverse strand, counting down.
GCTTTTGACACACATTACTGTTCTCTTAATGGAATACATAATCCCTCTGATTCATGTGTATTATCTGTTAGTGCTTTTTCTTTTCTTCCCCTTTGTGCTGTATTCTGTACTCCAAAGCATTGTACACCTCTTTATTGCCCACAGAAAAGGCAACCTATAGCTGACTTTTTTTTTCAACAAAAATCCTTGTAGGAAGATGTTATATGGCTGTGTGTCTCATTTTTTGTTTTCAGATTAAATTGAGATTATTTATTGCTTGTAACATGTTGGCTGCTTGTTTTATATAATGGCAGGTGGTAACTAATTTTATTTAAACATAGGACAACACTGTAACTACCATTAAAAGACAAATGGCAAAGGAGAACAGCAATGGGACAATAGAAGGCACTCAGTCTAGTGAAAGTGTGAAGCATGTGTTGGATGTAGGAAGAAAACGCTGTTTTGAAAGTAAGCCTACCCAAGAGGAAGAGCCACCTACAAAGAAAGGTACCATTTCTACCACAGCCGAACAGGGAGCCTTCCAAAAAAATCTGATTCCAATGCCAGAACAAAAGCAAAAATTCGCAATTCGTAAACTTTATCGTCTGAGGAGAAGAAAGTCAGCAACATTAAATGCTAAATGGAAGTAACTGTTTATTTTCATTGTCTTGTGTGTTGCCTCTAAAATCTTAAAATAAAAACTGCTTTTAGATGTCTTGCTTCCCCTTTGCTATGTTTGCTAATACATTTGCAAATTCTGATGTAGTCAAGATATTTCTGTTAGAGTGGACTTTACCTACAACTGGCATGTTTAACTGTTGTTTTTCTGCCAAGCTTGCTGTTAACCTTCTTAAACCTAGCATTTTCCTGCCTAAGCTCTTTTAAAAACTGTCTGAAGAAGTGTCAATGCGGTCTATGATCTATTCTGTCATATAGTATGTAGGTGCTGTACACACTTCTGTGCAAGGTGTTTCATTAGGTCAGTATATAGAAACATGTAAAAATCTATATATAATATTTAAAGCTGATAATGGTAAAACTCAAATTCATTTTGGGATCTGGTGTTTCTCATAAACATCTCTTTACTGCTGGAAACTGCATTAAGTAGGTATTCAACTCATGTATGGCATATATCTACATAGCTGTTCAGTAGCTGCAGCTTTGAAATCCCCCTGTTCCCCAAGCTTGCTTGGACTCTGACTGTCAAGGATCATGTAGATGCCTTCCTACAAGCTAAGGGGCCTCAAATAATCGGTGCAGCATCTACACAGCCTGAGTGGGGATTGCAGATAGGAATATGTTGACCAGGAATATGTTGACCCCAAACAAGAATCAAGGAAAGGAGGCAATGGGGTAGCCTAGAGGCTTTTCCTCTTTCCTTCCCTCAAGTAAGGATCTGAAGGCTTCCCCAGTTAACATGTGGAGATGGATTTAGAGCTACCTAGCCTCTGCTATCTGGTGGTAAAATGGGAAGCAAAACATGGAGGTGCAGGTAGCCCAGCCCCCACCATGGGATTGAGAAGTAACAGCTGTTGAAGGGCACTCCCTTCAGGGCCACGTTGAACAAAGGAGGAGTGGTAATAGCAAGTTCCATAGGTCTAGCGCATAGGAGGTGAGCAAGCTGCTGATCTGCTTTCTCTGACAAGAGAAGGAACTGATATGCCTGTGAAGACCTTAACACATGTTGGTTAGGGCCAACCTTGGTTCTGCATGGAACCACCTTATGGAGCAACCCATGTAAATGCCAAGAGGGGAGAAGGTGATGACAAAATTAAGCGAACATTAAGCCCCTTGCTATAGCAAACTGTATCTGATACCTGCTTTAATCTTGGTATTCATGCCTGATGACAGTTTTATAAATACTAATTTTTAGCATTGAACAGGAAACCAGATAGAATGCAAAGTGGTACATTAATGCTACTGTTACAGTTGTACAGTCAGGAAATGCAAACTTTTCAAAACACAAAACTTAGTCTTGGGTACTCTCTTTAAAGAGCACTCAGTCAAATCTTAAAGGTCAGTTGGTTGACTGTCTCAAAAAAGTGTTTGGAGAATTTTTGCTTCTCCTTAAGTACATAACTCAAAAATGGCCAACTGTATCTTCCTCAAACTTTGCTTAAAAAATCACCTTTTCACAGAGAGAGAATGTAAATTTTAGCAATAAAGACTTAGTTAATACTAAAATTTGTTTTTCACCTTATCCTGCAGCCTTTCCTATAATAAATGAGAAATTCTTAAGAAATTCTCTTCATGCAGGTTGGCTGTCTAAGTTGGAAGTCGTACCCTGTTACAGCAATATCAACAAAGTTCCCCAAATGATCTTAGCTGTCAATTATAAAGCACCTAAAATATTTGAAATTGATTCTAGGACTTTCTCTAACATACAAAACTGTCACAGTAATACTGTGGGTGTCGGACTATGCCTTTTCTTTTATCCATTCCATTCAGAGAACATAAGCCACATACACCTTTCTCTGTATCAGTAGTATAATTTTATTACATAACTTAATATAGAGAATACATGATGGTTTTTATATAAAAGTCTGATTCGTGGGCCCAGTCAAGGAAAGAGTGCTGGGTCTCAACAGGAAACTGGCCATTTCCCTTTCCAGTGTTTCTAATGCTGGTTTCTATCTACTGCTGGCTTGCGAGGTCTGACTCCAAAGCCATGACACTTCTGTTAGTAAAGCTATTGCTTGCTTATCCTGTCTGTCCTGCAGGAGTAATTCTTGGTGGGGTGGAGGAAATAGACCCCTGGAAGCTTTTTTTTTTTTTTTTTTTTTTTAAGGTGGCCGACTAAAGTTATTAAGGCTTCTATAATAAACCAGTCTTGGGTCAATGGATTATTTGCCATAGATATGCATAATAGTCATCACTTTATCAATGCTGCTTCAACTTAGCACATGAAAGTTACTTCCACGTATGTGTGTCTACACACACTGATGCTAGTTCAGAAGTATCTCCTCAAGGTGTACTGCTGTAAATTTACAAAGTACACTAATGGTAGTTGTGCAGTCTACCTCCAACTTACTGTGTTTGCACACTGCACTATTTTCTACACTGATTTTATATTCTGTAAAAACACTTTTCCCTGCCAATTTCTAAATATAAATTAACATTTGCAATAAGCATATGTATTTGACCAGGGGACTACACCCCAACACTGCATTATGTGTGGTTGCACTAGAAAATTTTCCCAATTTTTTTTCAGAAGTGATTCTAACTGATATCAATGGGAGTAGCAGTTGCTCATTGTTAGTTAATCAGCCTTAGTGTAATAAAAACAAAAATATTTTCAAGGTGGAGCTCAGTCTGTGTGTGTGTTTTGAGAGCTGTGTGTACCCTTGAAGTTTTTTGAGGTCTCAAAACTCTCAATATTTTGTCTTCAGGAATATTTTTTCATACGTGTGTGAGGAAGGCAGTGCAGAAATCTGTTTTACTATTTTGGCCTCCTTTCTCTACTTCCATCTGCACACAAATTTGAGTTTCTAAGATACCTTCTCTACTAACCCTTAAGCTGCCATTAAATCAGAAGCAGATTTGGGAAAGCAAACCTTCAGCACATGGTGGAAAGGCATTAGATGCCATTTACTTAAAGATTTAGCGGACAGTTGTTGCTTGTGGCAGAGCTGTGGACAGTTTACACAATCCAGCAAACTCCTAGTTTCTCTCTGCATCAAGGTGGAAAATGGGGGATGGTTGACTGTCAGGTAGGTTTTTTTGCGCAGTAGACATCACAAAGTTTTACCATCACTGCAGCAGATTGGGAACCTGAACAAAGCACAAATCAGTGTCAAGCCATTCATATTCTGGCTGACTGAAAATCTAGATAATGCACACCCTGTCTGTAAGTCTAAGGCAGATACTATCTGTAGTACTGTTCAAACAAGTAGCTTCCAGGTTTGGGGATCACTTTTAAAGGCCAAACTTCAAAGTATTGCATAATGTGAGGATTTAAGGTTTACTAAACCAGCCAAAATCTCCCAAAAAAATTTGAAAATTACTTCTTGGTATGTATAACGATTTATTTATATCATTTTTGCTTTCAAGAGCAATAAAGTGATACTTATTTTTCTTTTTATAGGGTCCATTAGAAGTGCATGTAAAGATGATGCAATAGAGCAAAAGAAAATTGAAGAAATGCAACAAAACATTTTAGAAAAAGAGGCAGAAATACTAGCATTACAGGAAAGAAGTGAATCCCTAGACTGTCAATTAGCTATACTTAAAGAAGAACTTACAAATGAAAAAAGGGAAAAAGAAGGGTTCAGTAGACAGATGGCAAACTTGTGCCTGGAGCTATCTTCTTCAAAAGAAAGGGCTTCTGGTTTAAGTGAGGAACTCCAGCAGTGTCAGGCTAGTTATGGGAAAATAGCTTCTGAATTAGACACACAAAAAGCTATAAATAAAGAGCAAGAGGAGAAGATTAAACAACTGACTAAAGAGGTAGAAGCCTCTAGTCAAAATATCATAGTCAAAGTGTCACAAATAAAAGCAATGCAGACAAAGATAGACGAGTTGCATAAACTTGATTTAGAATCTTGTACAGTAGATGTTGATCTGGTCAATCTAAAGGATTTTTTGGAAGATTCTCAAAAAGATAAACCAGGGAAAATTCAAATGCATTCCTTAAACACACAGTGCCAAACATCTAATATTGCAGATGTCAGGCGAGAGAGCTCTTTCCATTGCAGTATTGAAGGCATTTGGAAAGAGTGCAAGCAAATTATTAAGGCCTCTTCCCAAAAAAGTAATCGGATCCAAGAACTCCTTCAACAAGTTGAAAATTTACAAAAGAGCATCAGTGAGGCTGAGCGTGAGAACAAACAACTAAAAGTACAATTGGATGACATTACAAATCAGAGTAATTTGTCCATAAAGGAAAAGGAGAACCTTGTTAATCAGTTACAAGAACAATTACAGGAAAAAATTTGTGAGTCTGAAAAACGTGGGGCTGAAGATAGAAGAGCAATTACCCAACTAGAGAAACAAAGTGCCAGTCACAAGGAGAAAATAAAAGAACTTGAATGCCTCTTGGAGTCTAATAGGGCTAAAGATGACAATGCAGCCAGGTTAGAACAAATACTTAAGGAAAAAGACTCTATCATTTTAAAGATGGAAAGCAATGTAAAAGACCTTGAAAAGAAATATATGAATTCAGAAATAAAAATCCAAGATTTAAATGATCAAGAAACAGAACTGAAGGAGGAAGTCATACAATTGAAGAAAAACTTGAAAACTATTGAACATTCACTTCAGGAAAAGGAGAGAGAAGAAGAAGAATCAAAAAAAGTTACAGAACAGTAAGTACAGCATTGAATAGACACTTGATATGAAACCTAGTTTGAATGTGCACCCGCTCAGTTCTAAATAACACTCAGGTACTCATCCAGATTAAACTGCTAAGTGGTTTAGATACTAAAATTTCTCTTTGAAAATCACTTGTACACATTATTGGCTATTTTTTCACTTGTTTAATTGTATGTCTTGATAGTGTATAAAACCCAGTAAGTAAATTCCTGTCTGTAGCACCAATACATGGAAGGAAACATGAGTACAAATGTAGACGTTGCAATTAAACTTGTAATTAGCAGTAAAAGCAATCCATTTTACAAGGTAATACTCGTACCAAGTGTACTAACTTGTTTTCAATAGGGAACTATTTCTAACTTCTCCACATTTTCTACAATGTTCCTACCTTGTGTAGTAAATTAGGTTTTTGGGGTTGGGTTTTTATTGGGTTGCATTTTGGGTTGGTTCCCCTCTAAAAGTCACAGTAGAATGTCTGATCAGGTTTTTTGCACATTATGATAACGCATCTTTTTGCCCTAATTATAACAATTATTCTAACTATAAATTATATCTCCACTAGTGAAATGGACATAGATGCTTAATGATTTTTCAGGCTAAGTAAATATGGTACAATCATGAGTATTTATTTTATTCACTTTATCCACTGGATTCAAGTGTCTTCTAGAAAAGAGCTTGTGTTTAAGGCACTCTCAGAATGTAAATAAGGGGAGCCTGGTATGTTTAGGGTCTCCTGCATCAGTTTAACACCGTACAGTGGAGTATACCTAATTATTGTAGACTACGCTTGTGTGCAATCTTTCTGTGAACTAGTAGTTCCTGTATTAAAATGGTCTCTGCAGTTGGAGCTCTGTTAATATTCATCTACCATCTACTTCTTGTATGGAAACCATAGGCAAGAAAAACTTTTATATAAGCCTACCTGTTAGAAATCCTGATACTAAATAACCTTTTTGGAGTAGAAGGTGAAAATGTTGGAGCAGAAGCTTCATATAAGGCAATTTTTTTAAAGCAGGTAACTCTTGACCTAGGTCCAAAATATTAAAATGTTAATAATTGTTATATGATATTATATTTTTGGTAAACACTTGGATAACTTGGTGATGGATGGAGTATGAAAACTTAAACAGGAAATGAGTGTAGGAGAGTGGAACCAGCCTGAGGCATAATTGCACCCCCTTTACCTGACCCTGGAGGAGGAGAACAAAGGTAAAACAAGCTTATGATGATCCTCAGATGGCTGAGGCAGTGGTGCTATAAGGAAGGCTTTGGAATGTTTGACCACTGGGAGGTCTTCATGGACAAAGGACAGTTCTTTCCCACCTGAGTAGGGAGGGAAATAGACTTCAGGGATGGAGGTCAGCACAACTAATTAAAAGAGCTTTAAACTAGGAATCTGGGGGAGGTGGTTGGGAGATGCTCATGTAATCTCCACACCTGATTCTAATATTGACCGGAAGGAAAATCAAGAAACAGAATATAGCAATGGAGAAAAGAACAGCAGTGTCTAGGAGAATGGACATTAAGAGGAAAGATAGTTCCAATGAAGCTAACAGGTAGGCGATACTGGCAGTAGAATGACTACCTAATCGGATGAGGAATCTGGGTAAAGCCAAGCACACAAAACTGAGATGTTTGTACACCAATTCAAGGAGCCTGGGTAACAGAATGGAGGAACTAGAACTACTGGTGCAGAAAGTGAATCCAAATATTATAAAGATAATAGAAACATAGTGAAATAGTAGTCATGCCAGGAGTACAAGTATTGAAGGGTAGGTGCTATTCAGGAAAGATAGAAATAATGCTAACGGTGGTGGAGTAGCATTGTATATTAATGATGAAGTACACTAAAAAAATCAGAAGTGATGGAATGCATAAAGCAGTCTGTTTGGATCAAAATGACTTTGTTCAAGTGAACATGAGATAATTCAGTTTAAACTAAATAGAAGGATAAACAAAAATAGATCTACAACTGGGGTCTTGATTTCAAAAGGGTAAACTTTAAAAAATTAAGGGAATTAGTTAGGGAAGTGGACTGGAATAGAAGAACTCAAGGATCTGAAAGTGGAAGAGGCTTGGAATTATTCTGTCAAAGTTGCAGAAGCTATTTGAAGCCTGCATCCCCAAACAAGGGGAAAATATTTGTAGGGAAGGGTTGCAGACCACACTGGATGGGCAGGCATCTTAAACAGATTAATAAAAGAAAGCAGAAACCTACAAGGAATAGAAGATGGGATGGTTCAACAAGGAAAACTACCTCTTGTAGGTCAGACAGTGTAGGTGAAAAGTGAGAACTGCCAAAAGCCAAGCAGATTTGGACTTGCTAAGGACATTACAACCAATAGTAAAAGGTTCTATAGTCATATAAATAAAAAGAAAACAAGGAAAGAAGAAGTGGGACTGCTGAGCACTGAGGATGGGGTGGAGATTAAAGATAATTTAGTCATGGCCCAAAATCTAAACACATACTTTGCCTCAGTTTTTAATAAGGGTAATGAGGAGCTATGGGGATTGGCAAAGTGGCTAATAGAAATGAGGATATGGAAGTCAAACTCAAATATTTTAATGGGACCAAACTGGGGGGCCTGAATAATCTTCATCCGAGAATATTAAAGAAACTGGCACATGAAATTGCAAACCCAAGAGCAAGGATTTTTAATGAATCCTTAAACTTGGGGGTCATACCCTATGACTGAAGAATTGCTAATAGAGTACCTATTATTAAGAGAGGGGGAAAATGTAATCTGGGAAACTACAGACCTGTTAGTTTGACCTCAGTTGTATGCAAGATCTTGGAACAAATTTTGAAAGAGAAAATAGTTAAGGACATAGAGAGAAACAGTAATTGGGATAAAATACAACATGGTTTTACAAAAGAGAGATTGTGCTAGACCAACCTGATCTTTCTTGGAGAAGATAACTGATGGTTTTAGACAAAGGAAATGCAGTAGATCTAATCTACCTGGATTTCAGTAAGGCATTTGATACAGTTCCTAATGGGAAATTATTAATTGAAATGGAAAAGATGGGGACTAATATGAGAATTGAAAGATGGATAAGAAACTTGTAAAGAGGAGACTACAATGTGTCATACTGAAAGGTGAACTGTTAGGCTGGAGGGAGGTTACTAGTGAAGTTCCTTAGGGATCAGTCTTGGAACCAATCTCATTTAACAGTTTTATTAATGACCTTGGCACAAAAAGTGGGAGTGTGCTAATAAAATTTGCAGATGACACAAAGGTGGGAAGTCTTGCCAATATGGAGGAGGACCAGAATATCCTACAAGAAGATCTGGATCACCTTGAAAACTGGAGTAATAGAAATGGGATTAAGTTTAATAGTACAAAGTTTGGGGTCTTACACTTAGGGACTGACAACAAAGTGTTTTGCTATAAGCTTGGGACTTACCAGTTGGAAGCTCCAGAGGAGGAGAGAGACCTGGGTGTAACGGTTGATCACAGGATAACTATGAGCCGTCAATGTGAAAAAGGCTAATGCAATCCTAGGACACATCAGGTCAGGTATTTCCAATGGAGCCAGGGAAGTGTTAGTACCATTATACAAAGCGCTGATGAGACCTCATCTGGAATAGTATGTGTGCAATTGTCATCTCCCATGTTTAAGAAAGATGAATTCAAATTGGAACAGGTGCAGAAAAGGGCTACTAGGATGACTCGAGGAATGGAAAACCTACCTTATGAGAGGAGACTCAAAGAGCTTGGCTTGTTTAGCCTCACCAAAAGAAGGCTGAAGTGAGATATGATTGCTCTCTATAAATACATCAGAGAGAGAAATACCAGGGAGGGAGAGTAGTTATTTAAGTGAAACACCAGTGTGGACCCCAGAACAAATAGATATAAACTGTCCATCAACAAGTTTAGGCTTGAAATTAAACAAAAGTTTCTAACCATCAGACGAGTGAAGTTCTGGAACAGCTTTTCAAGGGGAGCAGTGGGGGCAAAAACCTAACTGGCTTCAAGACTTGAATTTGATAAATTTATAGAGGGGATGGAATGATGAGACTGCCTATAGTGGCATGTAGCTGATCTGTGACAGCTAATAGCAAATATCCCCAAAGGCTGGTGATGAGACACTGGATGGGGAGGGCTCTCAGTTATTGCAGAGAATTCTTTCCCAGGTGTTTGGCCATTGGTTCTTGCTGAAATGCTCATGGTCCAACTGACTGCCATATTTGGGGTCGGGAAGGAATTTCCTTTTGGTCAGATTGGCAGAGATCCTGGGGATTTTTCGCCTTCCGCTGCACTTGGGGCACTGGTCACTTGCAGGTTTAAACTAGAGTAAATGGTGGATTCTCTGTAACTTGATGTCTTTAAATCGTGATTTGAGGACTTCAGTAACTCAGCCAGCAGTTAGGGGTCTATTAAAGGAGAGGGTGTGTGAGGTTCTGTGACCTGCAAGGTACTGAAAGTCAGACTATGTGATCATGATGGTCCTATCTGGCCTTCAAGTCTAAGTCTACTCATGTTGAGTAAGTAGTACCTTACTGATCAAGTAGTCCCATTTAAATCAAAGGGGCTTATGAAGTATAAAGTACTACTTAAAGTAAGGATGACAGAATTGGGCCCTAAGTTTGTAAAATGCTGAAAGGCCTCTTCCCTAATTAAATCACAGGATAGAAGTTCCATTTTATATGTTTTTGTTTGCACTTATATTTATGGAACATTAAAGGAACTCTCTAAGGTAGCTTTGTTCCAAAGTTCAGGGCTTTTTGAGTTTAAAAAAAAAAGTGTAAAACCTAACAGAAATGTGTCCTTTAAAAAATAAACAAAAAACAAAGACACACACTGAAGATTTTAAATTAAACATTACTTTGCAGCTTACAACTCCTTCCTCTATAATAGTTTCTTTTAACTTCCTTAATGATATTTAATCCTTCCTTCTCTTTCCCACCTTCCACCCCCAGGTTAAATAAAGAACTCTCTGAGAGTTCTGCCTTCATACAGCGTCTAGAAATGGATTATCAGAGGAAAGATGAGGAGTATACAGATCTGAAAGAAAAGCTAGCTGATGCTAAGAAACAAATTGAGCAAGTACAGAAAGAGGTCTGTAATCATAAGAGAAAACCTGTTTCTTTTGCAGATTAAATGTAGGGCTCTGCTAATCAAATATTTGCTCTCAAATATCTTTGGTTATATGAATTGTTAAAGCATTTAATATTAAAACAATATTTTTAACGTCTTTAGATTTAGAATTCTGAACCTAGAGTAAAAGTGAACCTGAAAATGAAAAGGTAAAAATGAAGGTTACAAATTCCATTGATCTGTGAAAGGAAATGAAAGAGAATAACTTCTAGTTGTATTAGTGACTAATATGTAACTACCAAGCAGTAGCATAATTAAAATGGAATGCTTACTGCAAGCAAATAGCCATTTTGCATTTTAAATAGAGGCTAAAGTGTGGAGTCTTGCACTAGTGGTTAATTACATGTATTGCTGTCTGCCCAGGATAATAGCACTTCTTGTCCTTCATCTAACCAGCATCCTAAATATTTAATGCTGAACCACTTGTGAAGCGTCAGGAAAGGCCTGAGATCAAATGTCAACCAAAATTTCTTTTTAAAACTCTACCGTTTAAAATTAAAAGATTAGCTTCTTAGTTTTATACATATAGCTGAAATTTTTACTTGACAAAGCTACCTGCATTGATATCTGTTGAATACAGTAAATCTTCCCATGCAGTGATCAGACCTCTTTCTTAATTAAGATGAAAATGTAGTATATTGCACCTGCATTTTTCAGAATAATGGAGAATTGTCTAATTATTTGAAAGATTGTCATTGGTAAATACAATCCATTTATGCCATCTAAAAACCAAACAAACATAGGACAATTACTTGTGGACTTTTGTTTATCCTTTTATGACATGGACTGCTTTGCAGGTGTGCACAATGCGTTCAGAGGAGAAATTACTGAGAAGCAAAGTTAATGAACATGAGAAAACTAAAAACCAGTTTACTGAGGAACTAGATATAAAACAGCGGACAATCCAGCAACTTAAAAAGGTATTTTAAAAATTTCTTAAGTTTTATAAATGACTTGATATGCCCTCCACTTGTCATTTGCTAATTATCCGTTTCTAATGATATAAGAAGGTTTCTAAGCAGTAAGGCAGTCACCGGAAATAGGGTAAAATAGAACTAACCATGCTAAAATTAACTAATGGACAAGAACATTTTAAAAGATCTTCTCATAATAGTGCCTCATCAAATTGCCTTTTATAGAACTAAGTATCCAGTTTATATATAGATGAATGGGCAAGGACCTGATCTGCAAATGTTCTTATTCTGACTTGAAGCATCTGGATAAATAGTTGAAGTCCCTCAGTTTACACCTTCGCTTTTTCACCAGTAGACTGGCTGTGAGAATGCCCCTCTTTGGTAGATGGAAAAGCTACATATTCCAGATTTCTTCACTCTTAAGTATCAGCTCATTACTTAATAAAGCTCTGAGTGAGACTTTCCAGACTCTTACCAAATGCCAATGTGCATCTTTGTTTTCAAATGTATTAGTACTAATTTCCTTTTGATGTACTATTTAGGAACTGTTGGGTAATGAGCAGATAGAAGAAATCTCAAAACAATACCAGAATGTATGTAAAGGTAAGCAATAGCCACTTTTGTTCATATCCTGTCATGAAATGGCAGCATAATGGGTTCTTGTTGTGTAAATAATTTGCTTAAAGGGTTTTAATATATTCACATTTTAAAAATATTGTTTGGATAGAACAAATTTCAAATCTAGTATTTAAAACATTCAAGTAATGAGCTGCAGTTTTGTTTAGCCCATGTCAGTTGGTCTATTAGAAAGCAAGAAGATGATGCAAAGGATATGAATCCCAGACTCCTTTTTCATTTTATTTTTGGAGACAGATTGTGGGTTTGCTATAGTCACACTTATAACGTTTTAAAAGTCTGAGAAGGTATGAGAGCTCCCATTTTAATAAAATCTCAAAGATTAAAATGCTGACTGGTTAATGATCGTTAAGGCTGTGATTTAGTCACGGAGGTCACAGAATCCGTGTCTTCCAAAGACCTCAGTGACTTCATCCAGTGCCGTCTGGGAGCTGCAGGGTCCCCTGCCGCCTGCGGAGGCAGGGAGCTGTGGGGTATCCCCGCAACTCCGGGCCACTGTGGGTGGCAGGGAGGAGCCCCGCAGCTCCCCCGCCGCTCCTGGCCACCACGGGTGGCGGGGGGACCTGCGCCGCTCCCCACTGCCACAGGCAGCATGGGGGACCCTGTAGCAGGGGGACTGTCCGCAGCTCCCATGCACCGTGGGTGGTAGGGGGGATCCACAGAGCTCCCAGCCGCCACAGGTGGCAAGAGGGCCCCACCATTCCCAGCCACCGCCAGCTGCAGGCGGGATCCCCGCCACCATGGGAGGCAAGAGGGACCCCCGAAGCTCCCAGTTGCTGTGGGTGGTAGGAGGACCCCGGCAGCTCCCAGCCGCAGCGGGAGACCCTGGAGCTCCTAGTCTCCCTACCCCCCAGCTGCCCAGCCTACCCATTTTGTCTTGGGTATTTTTAGTAAAAGTCACGGACAGGTCAGGGCTTCTGTGAATTTTTCATTATTGCACGTGACCTGTCCCTGACTTTTACTAAAAATATCCGTGACAAAAACTTAGCCTTAATGATAGTTACGTGTTGCGGCCTTGATGAATGTACCTCAGTTGAACAGTGGTTCCCTTCTCATATAGTATTGGAAAAAGACACTCACAAGGAAACTTTCAAATGACTAAATGCTTTTCCTCCAAATCTCCTTTTGGAATAAGCCCTTTGCTGCTGGTGGATTGGATTTTAGTTTTTGTTACTCTTGTGGGTGAGGATACCCAAGTTTGAGAACTCTGGCCAGCAGAGTGTAAATGTGTTCTTGAACTTTGTAACAGAGCTTTGGATCCAGAGCTTTTAATGGGCACACTAAATTGGGGGAGAATGGTGGGGAGAAAAAGGAGCCTCCTTTTTAAATCTATTTTTAAATCTTCAGATCTGCGTGCAAAAGAGAAAATAATTGAAGACATGCGACTGACATTAGAGGAACAGGAACAGACTCAGCTGGAACAAGATCAAGTGCTAGAGGCCAAATTAGAAGAGACTGAGAGATTAGTTTCTGGTAAACTACCTATCTAGAATAGGAGCAAAAACATACTTTTTAGATGCTTAGGAACAATTCTCCATTTTTATCATTGAGTTTGTAACTATTATATTGGACCAAATCCATAACACCATTGGAGTTTTGTTTAAAGACTGCAGGATTTGGCCTAGTGATGGCATTTCTGCCATATCTTCGCTCCGGCAGTAGTTGTGACTGATAAATGTGGGAGCTGTACTACAAGAAGGGTGTGAATGTGGTAAGAAGTTTGAAATTGATGCAAACCATGTTATTTCTTCTTCTTGTATTCTGACTAGAATTGGAAGAATGGAAGCAGAAATATAAAGAGCTGGAGAAGAGTAATAGAGAGTGGCAACAAAAAATAAACAAACATGAGGACAAAAACATAGATGTAGTTAGTGGAGAACTAATCAGTCTGCAAGAAAGACTTAAGGTAAAATTTGGTGACTTAACTTTAAACACAGAGCATTCCGTTTAAAGCAGGCAAGTAGCTATATCACCTCTTTCTTGTTACACCGAAGAAGTAGGGCATGTTATAAAAGTGTGTGAGCGAACTGAGTTACACTAGTAAAGGAACTTCCTTCTGAAAGATGAAGTACCATTCCATAACTGCTAAGTACTGTGCAGCATATATGACATGTCTAACCAGTCCTTATCCTTTCTCCACAAAAGAGTCAGTTTCTCTTTGGGCTCTGGTCAAACCACTAAATCATTTGAACACTTTCTTCACTTTTCTGCCTGCCATTTTCTTCCATCAATTTGCCCACATCCTGTACATAATGTTTCTAATAACCACAACTATTTAGAAAATACAAAATCTAGCCTCTTAATAGATGATAACATTTAACACTTCATATATGAAACGTTCACAATCTGCAATTCTAACAGGGATGCAAGTGCAAAAAGGCTTAAGGCCATGGAAGGTGTCTATGCCAAACCTGCAGTTAGAACCTCTGCTCTGTCCCATGCTTAGTCCATCAGATTAGACTGTCTCTTATGATAATGAACTTTGCCTTCTGACCCTTAACTCCACCCCCTTGTGGTGATGACCTATGTTTGACTCCTTGGGCAAAGGAGCTGGTTCTGCACCAGGCAGCTCTCTGTGAAGGGAGTTTGAGGAAGATCAGGCAGCATGACCTCCCACAGCTGTAAATTGGTCTGGGCATGTCTGCAAAACTGGAAGTTCCCATTTCAGAGGTTCTTTAAGGCCAGACCATGGGACCACAAATCTGTGACATAAGAAAAAATCAGTAATAGACTTCCAGCCCATGTGTTACATCTTCAGTGCTGTCTTCACAAGGAGCCAGGAGTGGAAACTTCTTTTAAAAAAAAATTTACAGCAGAGAGGAATGGATTGCCAAAACCAGGTGAGTGACGAGGAAAGAGCCAGGGCCTTGGGCTTCCCATGCCTCAAAGGCTAGCTGTGCTGTGACAGCCAGGTAACCATACTGCACACTTGAGAAATGCAACCAGTTGCCTTGCTCTAGGATCCAGCTTGCATCCTGGCTTCTACAGATACCTTAGTTCTGAGGAAATTATATCTGGCAGGGAAGATAGAAATAGCAAACATGTGACTTTCTGAGAAATTAGTGGACCTGGGTTTCTGTAGTTACCTGGGTTGCTGGTTCAGTCCTGTCAGTTGCTGACCAGTTATATGGGAGAATGTCCTGCAAAGAGGTTTGTGGACAGTCATTTTGGTTCTTAGGGTAAAGGAGGCAAAGTTTATGTTGGCTGAAGTGATATTCTTCAAGTGAAACATGCTCATCACTTTCCCTCAATGCCTCTGCCTTTGTAGTCATATGGGGTAGTGTTCTTTGCCCTTCTGCCCTGGGGAAGCAGTAGTATGCATCTGCAGTTCACTCTGCGGCAGAGCAGGGAATTCAAGGGATAGGGACAGGAGAGGACAGGAACAAGCGTTCTTGCTAGCAAAATTTTTAGCACAAATTGATTGGTACCTGGGATTAAATAAAACCATTTTCCTCAGCCTCTCCTCATGAACTGAGGGAAGAGAAGAATGAGGGGGGGGGATTTGATAGCAGCCTTCAACTACCTGAAGGGGGGTTCCAAAGAGGATGGAGCTAGGCTGTTCTCAGTGGTGGCAGATGACAGAACAAAGAGCAATGGTCTCAAGTTGCAGTGGGGGAGGTCTAGGTTGGATATTAGGAAAAACTATTTCACTAGGAGTGTAGTGAAGCACTGGAAGGGTTACCTAGGGAGGTGGTGGAATCTCCATCCTTAAGAGGTTTTTATGGTCCAGCTTGACAAAGCCCTGGCTGGGATGATATAGTTGGGGTTGGTCCTGCTTTGAGCAGGAGGTTGGACTAGATGACCTCCTGAGGTCTCTTCCAATCCTAGTCTTTTATGATTCTATGATTAGCCAAAGTTATGTACACTGCTGTAGATCAAAACACGAATGTTTATCCCATAATACCATTCCAAAAGTCTTTTTTTAGAAACTTTGTGCTATTTTTATAAATAAAAGAAAAAGTTTATTTCAGGAATATGCTGGTATCCTGTTGGTGGGTTGATATTTCTTTGTTTTACTGTTAGGTTTGTCTGTCTTGTCCAAAAAAAAGTAACTGGGTGTCCTCCCTACAATACGCAAAGATTGTCAGTTTAACATCAGGCTAACCTTGGAGAGCCTTCTCCCTGGCTAAGAAAAGATTTATACCTGACTCTCTAAATTTTTGATTACTTAACACAGGAAATTGAAGAAAAGTGTAGAACTGATAGAAAGAAATGGGTGGAAGAAAAAATGGGGCTTATAACTCAAGTAAAAGAAGCTGAGAATCACCGAAACAGAGAGATGAGAAAATTTGCTGAAGATAGAGAACGTCACGTAAAGCAACAAACAGAAGTGGTGAGTAATAGACCATCCATTCTAATTTTCATGATGTTTTAAACAGGTTTCAAAGAAAATTAAAGGGCTTGATCCTGCAGAGTGCTTCCTGTGAGGTATCCTAACTCCTCTTGGAAGTTGAGGGTATTTGGAACTTCAGAGGACTGAGTTCTTCTTTTGTCATTTTACAGGAAAGTCAGGGATGGGAGGTGCTCAGTTTGCGGTGTTCTTTATCATACATAGGGTGGATTTGATTTAAATCATGATTTAAATCACTAGTCAGAAAGACTCGATTTAATCATGGTTTTCTACATAAAAGTGCATTCTTGTTGGTTTTTATAACCTTAATACATATTCTTCACAACTCAGAGATGTAGGTTTCATTTTTAGAAGGTACACAATATACATTTTTAAACGATTTATTTTGAAAACTTTTCAGATTAGTTTTACAGCTATATCAGAAAATGAATGATTGTTTGGTTATTTCATTTACCAAAGGTAATTGAAGCAGATATTTATGAAGTCATTGGGAGGTGAACTATCTCCAATTCAACAGGTTAATCATTAATATTTGGAGGATTTTCTTGCCATGCTGTATTAGGAGGAGAACATCACCAGACAGACATTTAAATTGTTTTATTTAACTAAAACAACAACGTTAAGTAGTCTGGATTTTTTTCTTCAACTACAAACATATAATATTTTAACAAAACAAGCATATGTCCCTCGCTTCTAAGATTTATCTCCAGACTTCTTCTCCTTGTCCAGATCTATTCCGCCCCCAACAATCTTCTATTCATTGAACTTTTTGAAACTTTGCACTTTTAGAGAGAGGTAAGGGGTTGACCATGTGTATACAAATTTGCAGAGGGACAATAGAGTTGAGGTCTGTTATTTCTCATCTCTATATATTATTTATTTATTTAAAAACATTTTTGTTGTTAACAAACATGTTACCTCTGGAGACACAAATCCACAGTTTGAGAACTGCAAAACTAAGCATCTCTGATGGTATCTTCTAGACTGAGCACTGAGTCCCATTGGGTAGATAGGAAGATTAACCTAAATAATCTATACAGCAGCCTGTGGAACCCCATAAGATTGGGTCCCTAATCCATGAACTATTGGAACTCATTTACAAAACTTTTCTTAAACATTACATGAATATATTGTCTCATACTATAGAATTAGAATTTATAATCCCTATTCCATGATGAGATATCTTTGAGCTATAATGTATCTTAATTAAAACTATCTTTAGATAGGTGTTTTCTTCAAAAAGCATTTTATCAAAAAAATCCAATTTAAATAAAAAAATCAGATTTTTATTTTTATTATTTTAAAAAAATCATTGATTTTTATCCACCCTGATCATACACTTACCATAACTATTAAGAAACATTTTAGGCATAACAGGAAATGAATCTATGTTGGTTCCTCCTATATTATTACCTCCCCAGTTACATATCTGAGAACAAGGAACACAAAGACTCAGAGCTGCACCTCTTGAGTTAAGTCCCAAAAGGAGTCCTTACTAAGAAAATGTACTGATTCCTCAACAGGGCTGAGGAGAACTCCCATTTAGGAAACAACTTTTCTAAAAGAAAATCAGTTATAAAGGGCATGGTGGGAGAGAGACAGTGGAAGGTTGAAGATAAGCTAATTTTTCAGCCTAGATTTGTAGCAAAATCTATATTATTTGGTTTAAAATGCAGTTTGTGATAGTGGGGGGAGGGTGGGGGGGAATCACTGTTTTCTCCATCCATACCACTTTCACAGCAGGGCTGTGGTACCCATTGTATAAATAAGCTCTAGTGATAAGGCTGATACTATTCCACAACGTGGGTGGCCACTCAGGCTAGCCACCTGACTATGTATTTAGGGGTTCGGGTGCAATAGTACTCAGGCAGCAGCCTGGGCTGCCATGGACACACCTGCTATTTTTAGATGATAGCTCAAGCGGAGTTGGGAATCACATCTCCCAGCTCAAATTTAGATGAACCCCTAGTTTACTCTTCAACTTTATGTTGGCTAGCTTGTAAAATACTCATGAGAAACAGTCAGGTTAGTTACATCAATAGTTGGAGGGGCTTTTTTTTACTGAAATGCTGCTCTTGAAAAGAGAATGCGAGAACAAGATTTATTATTTTTTATACACTGTTTTTTATAGTGTTTTTATACACTGTCAGTTATTGCAAATGAAACTAAGGGTACGTCTATACTTACCCGCTGGTTCGGCGGCAAGCAATCGATCTTCTGGGATCGATTTATCGTGTCTTGTCTAGACACTATAAATCGATCCCGGAAGTGCTCGCCGTCGACGCCAGTAATCCTGCTCCGCGAGAGGAGTAGGCGGAGTCGACGGGGGAGCCTGCCTGCCACGTGTGGACCCGCGGTAAGTACCTTTAAGTTCGAACTAAGATACTTCGACTTCAGCTACGTTATTCACGTAGCTGAAGTTGCGTATCTTAGTTCGAACTGGGGGCTTAGTGTGGACCAGCCCTAAATTACTTGTCTCCCTTTGTGAAATAGAATACTTACGTTGGCTTAATTTCCTAGATTACTAGGGTCTTCCTTTTTGAGCATAAATATAATAGTTAATCATTTTGAAACCACGTAGTCGGGACAGTTCAAATAGAAGGTGTTTCAGGGCTTTTCTAATCACTTTCCATTTTCTGTTTAGGAGAGGCTTACTGCACAGCTGGCAGAAAAGGATAATGACCTGCAAAAGTGGCGTAAAGAAAGAGATCAGCTAGTAGCAGCTTTGGAAGTACAGCTCAGTACTTTGGTTTCTAGCAACATTCAGAAAGAGAAAGAAATAGAGGAACTGAAACATACCACATTAACGGGTTCAGGAAAGGTCAGCCTAATCATCCTCCTCCTGTGCATTTTGATTTGTTATTTATTAGTTCTGCATAGTATTATCATATTGTTGCAGTTTTGGTTTCAGAGCTGTGCAAGCTTCAAATATTTTCAACATTTCAGTGTTTAAGAGTAAATTTAAAAAATAAAAACAGCCCCATAGCTTGCTTTGGAAATGAACTAGCATTAGTGGTGGGTGAACTTCCAAAAGGTTCAGTGGTTCAGAAAAGCATTTGACGTTTATTTGAACTCTGTGATAAAGAAACTGGACTGGAAATCTCAAACAGGCTTTCTTATGAAACTTCTAGTAATTTCTTGGACTAGCCACCCTGAAAATTCCATGAGAAATAGCCTTTGTTGGCTTTTCATTTCCATCTCTGGTCCAGGCCAAGACCAGGAGGCACAGTGGCATGACAAGGGGGGGGGAAGGCAAAAAACAAACGAAAGAGTTAACCTGAATTTCAAATTAAACTCAAAATAAAATTTTCAAACATTTTTGTTATTTCCTTCACTTTCCCAACTTCCTGTTTTGGCCAGTGTCAGAAACAGAACAAACCCTGTTACAATGCATTTGTAAGTCTTAAAAATTAATTGTGGGAACTAAATTAGTTGACATTTGATGGCTGTTTGGTGATTTATTAAATCAATTGATGGGTCTCAGTCCAGTTTCTTGAGGACAGGTATTCATGTCACAAACCACCAACACAATTATTACCTTTATTGGCAGTCCTGGCAGAGAGGTTATGAATGAATGGGTATGGGGACTGAACTCATTATACCTCAAGGGGGGAAACCTCTATCAATATTGAAGTGCATAGGCAGAATAGCATGAGAAAGATTAGGCTGCTTCTTTCCATGCTGTATGTGTTTTCTGGTACTGTGACAGTTCTCGAGTGCCCAGGACTGAATCACCTTGTTAACCACCCCTGTCTCTAGTAAGAGGAAGACTTGCTTGTGCTTAATTGGGTGTCTGCTCCCCGACACACCTCCAATCTGTTAGCCACCCAAACAATTTCCTCTGGGCTATGCCGGCCCTTACTTTGCCTTGCAGGTTAACAATAGGTGCACCCCAGTTCCTGAGCCCCTTTGAAGCATCCCCTCATAGTGTTCATCCCTTTATCCTCTGAACATTCACAGTACTACCAGGTCTGCAGTTCCCAAAGGAACAGGGTATTCACCAGCTTGTTTGATTCAATTCAGGATCAGCTCCTTATAACACTGAGTTATATTTGTAGTTAAAACAATCATAAGTTTCTTGATTTTTGATAATATTTAACAGATACTGAGTAAGGATAATGGAAACAGAAGGGTTACATATAAAACAAAATCAAAACTTGCTTTCTGGAGACTAACCTTAATTTAACAGCTAACCTCCTGTCTAAATCAGTCTTATCTTGCCCAAAGCCTTTTTTGCAGCACTTCCAACCAAGGCTGGTTGTAATACTGTTTTCATGAATGTAATCACGTGGCCCGATTACTTCCTAGGTGCAGGATAACAGGGTGCTTTCCTTGCCCCCTACTATAGTCCAGTGAACGTTTTGAAGTGTACTCCCAGATAACACCCTTTTCCCTGTGCTGTTTCTCTCTTCCTGTTAATTCTTACAGTCCTTCATCTGTGTCAAGTTGTCTAGAGCAGCTCACAAGCATGAGTGCTAACCGCAGGGTAGACTGTCAAGGAACAAGGCACAAACCCCAAACTGATTGTATATTCTATAATTAGATTTCACCGACCAAGTAAGAAGTGTGAACTCCTAAATAACTATAACAGCCTTAACATGAAGTCAAACAGTCCCCTTTGGCACTCTGGTCTATCTTGCCACCCAGGCAAGCCTGCCTTTGTGATAGATTGTCTCTTATGCCAAAAAAGACAGTAGTATTCAGGTTACTCTCAGTACAGCAGGTCAGTTGCACCTTAAATCTCTTATCAAAGACAACCCTTGAAATAAACTAACTAAAGATTTATTAACTAGGAAAAAGAAATAAGAGTTATTTACAAGGTTAAAGCAGGTAAACATACACACACAGATGAGTTAGTCTTAGGTTAAAAAAGTACTCCTGAGGGGATACTGCGCCAAAATATTCAAAATTTTGCATATTTAGTTTGTCAACTAATGCAATACAATCACACCAGTTTCAATTGTAGTTTAAAGAAATTACCAAAACAATACAATAGAGAAAAGTCACAATAACTATTCAGCATTTCCTAAACACATGAAAGTTAAGTTACAAACACCTGGTAACTAATACCCTGCATTCCAATTATAATCCTGGATTTTAATTTAAATTACATTATAGAACATCAAACAGCAAAAAAAATAAATAAAAAAAGAAATAAAAAGTAGAATGTCATTTTAAATTGCTCAGACTTTCACACATGAAAGTCATACAGTTTTCCTAACCATTGTCCTAAACTTGGCTGGATACTTTGGGAAGTGCTTGGTTCTGATTGTCCTGACATTTTATTGACTGCTTGGTAAATGTTTTATTTGCCCTCAAAGTCTTTCAATTAAAAAAAAAAAAATAAAAAAAAAAATGGTTAAGTAAAACAAATCCTGAGCTGTAATCCAACCCCATTGTGCCATTTTTGGCACAGGAAAAAAGTGAGAAAGCACATTGATCTTCCTAGCTGAGGATTCCCTTACTGTCATTTATAATAAGGCTCCTTTACATCACTCTGGCAATGTAGGGGCCTTAAAACTTTTACAGGTTTTATGTTCCTGGGGGAATTGACTGAGGATGGGAACAGTTAACTAACAACAGGAACATTAACAATGTTCCTACGGAGGCAGGCTGCTACATTTCTGCCTCCATGCCTGCCTTGTGTATAATAAAAAGCCCTACCCTTCCATGCCAGCAAGCTGTAGTAGCAAGCGAGAGGGACAGAGTGTCTCTCTCTCTCTCTCTCTCTCTCTCCCCCCCCCTCCCCCCAGCTTTTTTGGCATGCACGTACGCCCAGCGCCCCCAGCCCCCCTGACAGTGATCAGGCACGCATGCTCAGCTCCCCTCCTCCGTCTCTGGCTGCTCCAGGCACACTGGAACAGACGTGCTGCCTGGACTGCTGGGGAAGAGGCGCATGTCCCCCGGCAGATTTTTTTTTTGCATTTTTCTGCATGGGGGGCACAGAAATATGTGGGCCATATAAATTCTGTGCCCCCGCAGGGGCGCAGAATTCTGTCAGGAGTAAAAAAGGTAACAGGCACTGCTGTAATATGCAATAGGTCCTTTAGGGCTAACCCAAGCTAAGCAGCTTGGGGATCCTTTGCTTATGCTTAGAAACATTGCCCTCTCCACATTTCAAGCAGCATAGTGATCACAGTTACTTCTTGATAGGGATATTTATGCTCTTCCCCAGGCATTCAAGATGTGATGGGACAAGGGCTTGTGCACATACCCTCTTCATGGGTGAGGGGGAAGCAATCGGTCTTTTGTCCTCTCATGTTCCACAATGGTTTGTCTGGTGTTTATAGGTCTTCTTTTGTTGGGGAGGAGAGGAACCTCTCTGTTGTAAACTGGTAATGCTTCTTTCCTGTCTGTGGGGTTTTACAGTTTTAGCAAACACTTTATAGTTACAGAGCAAACAAATATTACCGTATAATGTGGGATATAGATATTATAACTAATATTAATACATGCCACATCCTACAAGCATTTCATAAGTGTAACCACTAAACACTTTCTTATAACTCTAATATCTATTTTGACAACACTAACGCACAGGTGAGTCAGACTGGTTTCCAGCTATGCATTTGTCAGTGTTCAGTGAGGCCCATGGGCCTTGGCATGAGCTGGCACCTGGTCTGCCATGTCACAATTCGTATTGAGTTCAGACTGGTGATTGTTAATGAGACAATACTCAATTTACATTTCAACAGATGGATAAACATTTCTGGTCTGACAGGAAAGCAGTTTTTCACCTCTTAATTGCAAACTATAAGAAAACATTTTCATTATATATACATAACTCTTTACAT
This sequence comes from Emys orbicularis, assembly GCF_028017835.1. NCBI lineage: Eukaryota > Metazoa > Chordata > Testudines > Emydidae > Emys > Emys orbicularis. The sequence continues at coordinate 34,707,517 of NC_088689.1, read as the reverse complement.
AGTAGCAGTACATACATATGATTATGATATTCATAATTAGTATCACATAAGCTGTTGTTAGAGACCTTACATGGCCCTCTTTGGTGAACTAGAATGTATATACCAAGCTTGGGAGATCCCTGTAACCTCTATGTATGCCCTCTGTGCCCCTTTGTCAGCTGGCATTGGTCACAGGTACTTTCTATGATTATCAAGTTAATACAGAGAATTAAGATGCCTTTTAAAAAAAAAATCATTTAATTGTTAAACATGTGAGTCCAGCCCATTTCTTTACTGTGTTTTGTTGTAAGTATGCCTGTCAAATTTGTATTTTTCCAGTGTATATAGTTAGATTTGTAACATGTTAAACAGGATTATGGAACTGCAATAGAAGAACTAAGGAGACAGTTGGCTGAAAAAGATGACACTATAAAGAAGCTAAAACAACTTTCTTGTCATGAAAATCCTAAAACTTTAAGGGTAACTGCATTAGCTGAAGAAGGAGAAAATAAAGGGAATGAATACCTCCATAGTAAACAGGTAACTTTATGTTTAGCAAACACTTTCTATAAATATCAGAAACTACTTACAAATCGTTTATTTTCTAATTTCACTGGCAACCATCCCAGTGGCTCTCGGTATCTCCCTAAATTTAACATGGGTAGAAAATCTTTTTTTTTTCTTTCAAATATACTTTAATTAACCAAATTTCTAAGTACAAATTCTTTTACTTCATAGATTTTCCCACTAAAATCAAAGACACTCTCTAGCCAATAAAATATCAACTTCTCCTCCACTTATGAAAACCCTATCTCTGTAAATGCCTCTGAGAAAAGTGGGGCTTCAGAACCTACCTAGATAGTTAACTAATAGAAACTCTGGAGGACCAAAAAAGGGAACCATATTCAAGAGCTGAGGAGACCAAATTCCCTCTCTACCAGCTTCTGTAGGTCTGTGTCAATGGAATTCCAACTCAAGCACCTCTGTCAGTCTGAACTCTAACAGTATGGTGCAGGGAGAGGCATGGTCCTACAGATCACTAGGTTCCAAAGCATACAGAATTTATAGGATAAAACCAGTACTTTAAATTCCACCTGGAAATTTACTGGACGAGTGTGCAACTTGCAGAGCATTAGTGTTGCATGACAACCTTGGGATTATGGACCCCCATCTGGAAAATGGAAAGTATCTCTAGCTCACACCCTGTGCTGTACAATTTTTCAGAGTCTGAGTGCATGCCCCTTTAGTTTACTTTGACACCTATATCAGTGGCATGGCTATAAAAGACCAGACCAGTGGTCCATCAAGTCCAGTATTCTCTCTTTGATGATGGCCAGCACCAGCTGCTTCAGAAGAAAGTGCAAGAAATGCAGTAGTGGGAATTTCAAAATAACTTGGCCACAGGGGAAGTTTCCTCTTACATCTACGTAACAGGTTTAGCAGCCACCCACGAGCACACTTGTGGCCTCGGTGCCTCTGCAGTGCTCTGCTAATAATTTCTCCCTCAAAGAGCTCCTTATACAGACTCGCTTTTTCTAAGGTCAAAATACCTCTCCAGATCTGGGCCAACTGGGCATCTAAAGAAGTGTAGTTCAGCAGGGATTCTCTCTGTCTTGTTGATACATTTTGGTATCCAGACAGAACTCAGCCAATAAATTTTCATTCATTGAACTGGTCAAATTTCTGGTGTGAAGGAAAGCAGTCAACTCTTTGTGTCAGAGAATGCCTCACATGTTTGTACAGTGTGCAGCAAAATGGGGCCTGGGCCGCAAGGTACCACTATAATACAAATAATTTACAATAATCACAAAATATCTTTGCTATGCTAGAGTTTTTCCAGGATGGCTGACTGGAACCCTACAACCAAGCACCTTTAGAAAAGTGGGTTGCATCCCTAGCAGCTTTCTTTTATGCAGGCACATTGGACTTCCCAACTGAGTACCCTTGGGTACCAAGATTTATCAGAACTCTCAGATTAGATAAACCTGGGGTCAGCTTTTCTAGTTGCCATTACTTCTAAAAGACAAATTTTGAAATTAGTTCCTCAGTCTATATAAGAACCACTCTATTAAGGAAAAGCTTATTCTGATAGCTACAGAAACCTTTGGCCCGGGGCAAGTTCTTCTTCCCACAATTCATAGGAAATATGAGTTCACCCATCATTTTGTTCCAATCTTGAACACCCCTTTTGAAGATTGTATCATAAGAAGGTATTCTTAGAGCTCTAAAGATGATATATCTCAGGCATGCGGGTACATATGCCAGTTGTACCCTTTTCATGATTATATCCAAAATGCCTTAGGACCTCAAAGTTGCCACAGGAAAAATGGTAAAATCCTGCACCAGTTGGCACGCTACTTATCTGGGAAACCATTCACTGAGGGAATCAAGGTTCCCTCCAGTTGCATTATGGGAAGAAAGTGTCTGAGCCTCACCTGAGGGAGACTTGCAAAGCAGGTTTCCATACCTCTGCAGAGGCATCCTTTGGTATGAAGGTGCTACTGGTTTGTTCCGAAATAATTCCTTAAGTTACAAAGCTTTCACTTTATATCATGGAAACTTCCTGTTCCTTCCTATTTCTGCCTACCATAACAACAATAGTTTAAATTCTGCTTTATCCTTCCACTCACTAACCCTCTCTAGTTCTGTGCATTGCTGCTTGCTACGGTCCATTTGGTTTAAATGAGGAGTGAAGCTGGGCAGCAGAATGAGAAATTTCTTACCTGATTATTTTCTTTCTGTTAGCAGCTTCTAGTTCATTGAACCCAATCTGGTAGTTCGGTAAATGATTGTAAAACAACTTGTAAAAATATTATTATTTTTTCTCTGAAGGGAGACTCTCACATACAGTTGCTCTAAGGTTGGTTTCAGTAATTTCAAGTTCTTGTCTTATTGCTATTAATTGGTTGCTGGCGTGAATCTACACCTTTGAAAGAACTTTTCTGGTAGCATGAGCTGAAAAGCAGGACTGAATCCTGGACCTTCCAGCAACAACATAAAACCACCTCCAAATTCCCCAGGTGGCAGTCCCATTTGTTATGAATGAGGGGAGAAGCTGCTAACAGAAAATTATCAGGTCTGAATATTTTCATGGTATAGTAACAGTGAAATGTTTCTTACAAAAATAAGTACCTTTAGATATTAACTGCATGGGTCTTTTGAAATGGTTTAATATTGTCTTCCTGCACAACATTCATGAACTTAAATGTATTGAGCTTTTATATTGGAACATGTAGGTAGCTCAAACATAATTTTGAAGCTTCCACTCTAGCATTGTTGTGACTCATTCTAAATCCTTTACAGTTTAAGGAAAAACAGAGAGAGAATGATCCTATAGCTGGACAAAGTATCCCAATAAGCTGCAATGAAGTTAAAGACAATCTATTATCAAAATGTCCAAGCACTGTGTCTTCATTAGATGAAACTGAGGTTGGTATATAACTTTCTTTTAGGTGATAATGTGATGATAAAGCTTTTGTCTAATGGACACAGTAAAGCTAAAGAAATTATCTGTACAGTTCTCAAACTGTAGTCCACAGGCCTCTTACTGGTGGCTTGCGGGAACTGACAGGTCACTTGGTGCTGGTTCTTTGTTTGTAGCTGCTTCAGAGGTATCCAGGCTTTTCACTAATGACTGTTGCTGTACTGGAAAAAGCAATAAAAAGAGCCATGCTAAAGGGAGGGAGAGATGTGGTGGTGGGCAGTCTCCCGGCTCTGCCACTGACTTGGTGAATCCCGTTACCCCTTTGCATGTCTATAAAAGAAGATCCTACTTCATGGGATCTAATTAAGGGCCAGCTGTGTTTGCAAAATGAGTGAGTCTTAGATGAGACTTTTTATTTTATTTTATTTTTTTTAAAGGCACTTTAAATGGGCTACCCTTAAGGCAAGTTTGATACGCCTTCTTCAGATCAGAGCTCCCTGTGAAGGTCTATAAGCTGGGCAAAGTCCCAACTCTCATTTAACTTGACCCTTTAAACTGCGAACTCTTTACTAACATGACATCTACATAATGAGTGATATCATTATAGATCCACCCCTAGCTTTGGAAATGAGAAGGTGCAGGGATTCTCACTAGACTACTGTTCCTGGATGTGTGCTCCATTTTCTATATCAGCTGTAAGTTAGGAATCCTAGTGGGAGCTGTTAGAAAGAAGGAGTTTTAACTGTCTTCCTTCTTTTCCTCAACCTCTGGGCTTTCTTGCTGCTGGAGTGGGAGCAAGGTCTCAGTACCCTTCACCTCTACCATCTTTGCTAATATAGAGGTGTGGAAGGGTCTGCTACTCTATCCCTTCTCTAGCCTGTTTTCAGCTTGTCCTATCCCTAAATAGCTCCTGTCCTTGGCTAATTTCCAAGTAGCAGTAGAGTGAAATTGATGTGATTCCAATGAGCTTTGCTGCTGCCCGCAGGATTCTGAGCAGCAGCAGCACAAACTTTCCAATGATATTACTTGCTCTCTACTGTTGCTTCGGAAAGCAATAAGCAGCTATAGAGCAAAGCTGGAGTTGTCTGTATCCCTGAGGAGATGACTCAGTAAGAAAGCACTGCATTGGGTTCACATTCGGAAATATATTCACAACCATGAAGGCTAGAAACTTAATTTTTTTTGTTTAAAAAAAAAAAAAAAAAAAAAAAAAGCTTACAGTTTACAACAGTTGAAGATGTAGGCTCCCTCACGTGCCATGGCAAGTTTCCCAAATGCCAATAGCTACTGAGTGTGTGGATTTTTTCAAGGGCTATGTTAATTTTTTAATTTTCATATCACAAAGTTATTTTAAAGCTTGTTCAACAATATTTTTGTTCTCTTTAATTCACCCCATGTGTCTTCAGGACCATTCAGACACTGTTCTGGACTCTTCTGAAGTATCTACAGAAAATGGGAGAGGTAGCAGGTTTCCTAAACCTGAGATGGAGATTCAGTTCACACCTCTGCATCCCAATAAAATGGAAGTGAAACACCAGGGCAGTGCCTTACCAGTGACTGTTAAAATGCCCAAGACAAGAAGGAAAAGGAAGAGTAATGAGCTAGATGAGGCAAGTCCTAAACTGAACACAAGCTTTTTAAAATTTACAGTACACAATTTGACCTATGACCGTGATCGGTTTTTGTGTACCTTACTGTACTGGCAGTGGAATCCTATCTTAAAACTGAAACACATTGTCCCTTGTGTATCTGATTCGTATTAGAGCCAGCTAAAAATATTCTTAATTGTATGTTTTGATATATTTAGCCCAAAACATGACTTTAAATGCATGTAACATGGTGTTAAAAATCTTTGTGTACTGTATAACTCCTATTAGCTATGCTGAGGCAGTTGAGGGTGGTATTTCTGTCTGGTGGGGAAGTGCAGTGGTGATTTAAACCTGTATGGTACACACGATTGGTGATTAAATGTGTGGTAAGGAGAGGTGCTACTGCTTTGGGTTGTGGTTTGTTTGTTTTTTGTTTGTTTGTTTTTTTTGTAGCTCCGATACTGCGGCTTTAAAAATATGTCAAGGGTATCTAGTGCTCTGGATGAGCATCCTTTGTGGCGGCTTATCTTTTAGGGTGGAACAAAAAATAAAAATGTTCTCCAGCTATGCAGATCAGCTACACAAAAATGTCCTTTATTTTGTATAAGTATTTGACTCTGTCCTTCATTTACTTAAGACCTGAGAGTTGTGGCTTGACCTGGCTTTCATTTCCTGAAACCAACCTGCCTTTTTCCTTTCCTACTTTAGTCAGAAGCAATTGTGAAATAATGCCAAAATGGAAGAGTCCGTCTGTTAAAGCTAGTGCCAGATTGTAATATGAGAGCCAGGCCACACACCCCTGGGGCAACATCCTGGTACCTGTCAGCCAGTGGCAGCCCTTTCTTGTGAGTTTGATGTAGGTCTATCTCAGCACTTCTAAAGAGTCCTGGGATTGACTGGTGGGCAGGAGGGGCACCACTCATAAAATATGGCTGTGGGTGGAAGCAGGCTTTTTTCCTGAAAAAAGAGAAAACTTTGTGCTTCATTAGAACCTTTCATCCAAGAATCTCAAAATGCTTGTTTCAGCACACTGAGAAGTAGGTAAGGAAAGTACTTCAGTTCAGTGACCTTGGAAATGGTATTAAAAATCACAATTTCTATATTTTGTTGTTTTCAAAACCTAAGTGCAAAAAGTAACTGTTGAAGACTGTATAACTGAACATTGAACAGGAATTCTGCATTATAAAGTATTTTGGGAAAGAGAATATCCACAATTGTCTATTAAAATGACTTCTGTTTCTTCAACCAATTTTCTTCAAGAGCGATATGCTTTCAAGCTGCTGGAAAAGCAGATGTAGAAATAAGCATACTTCTGAAGGCCTTGGTCAGGTATTGAACCTCTTTGTCTGGTATAGATGAGCAGGTTTCATCTAACATAGAGTTGTTTGTGCTGTAGATGAGTACTTTAGAGATACTTTTATACTGAAATACTCCCTCTTCATACCCCATTTAGCATTTAGAGAAGTCAAAATAACATTGCAATGCCACTGAACTAAAATTAGTACCTTCTAGGACTATTTTCTTATCTGAATTTTATTGTTACCTATTTTTTTTAGTCTGGACAATTTTCTATTCTAATATATTTCCAATTTTTTTCTAAATTGGACACAGACCAAAGAGGAAAACATAAAAAAAATAAAAAAAAATAAAAAAAATCAGTCTTCAACAAACCTGAATATCAGAGTTAAAAGTACTGAATTATTTTGTTTATATTTTTCTGAAACTTCCAAACTATGACCTTCAAGACACAAGGTTGAAATTAGTGGATAAATGTCAGGCATAACTGGTGGTAACATATTTTCAGCACTAAGACTAGAGGAGGAGAAGGAAAAAACGCCTTAGATACCTAAAAAGTGCATGTGTGAGGGTTGGTTTTAGTTGAGACTTATTTAGCAGGTTTAACATTTCAAATTAACAGTTTAACAGAGGCTTCCATGTTTAATTCAGCAACTTCGTTCTTCACCTTATTAGCCCTTCGTTCCCTGCACAATTAGGTTTGCTTGACAGCCCATGTACCTGAAATCACTCCTATGTGCTCTCTCTTTCTAAAAGAACCCAGCCACAAGTAAGTGTTATCAAAATCCCATGCCAGGATTTTCAACTAATATATTTGATTATATCTTTTGGTTGAACTGTCAGTGTGCAATCTTGCTTTACACAGATCTTGAAAGAAAAGTTTATTATACATGGAAGTGACCTCACATCCCAAAATAGAAGATGCCTTACACTGACAGCTCAACAATGGTAAAATGCTGAATTTACATCAGAAAGCTAAATTTACATTCATTTATTGAGTGACTTCCAACTTTAGTTTTAAGATATTTGACAAAAGAGCACCCATACAGATGAAATGGTGGAGAAGAAAAATAGCAAATGTCAGAATGGGATAACTACCATTATTTCCAGTTGCCTTTAATTCAGAAGATTTAGACTTTGATTTAGGTGTGAATAAATATCTCTATTATGTACCACTCAGGAAATGCTGGCTAGTAGCTCATTAATATCTGACTATAGCACTTCAGATGTTGGTTGCTTCTTTAATATGCATAACACTGCTACTTCTCCCAGAAGAAATTTTGTAACCTAGATACAAATTGCAGTTGAAGTTTACATATACTTCATTTTCTTAGGACTTTGTCAAGAGTGAAAACAAGAAAAATGCCACACCTACAGCTGATGTTAGTTCACCTATAAAGACCAGTTCTGCTAAAATCAACAAGAAGAAAATGGTTTGTTTTATTTTATTCTTCAAGTTGGTTTGGACATTTTTATGTGAATATAGATATATGCAAATAATTAAGGGGCTTTGAAAAGGAACTTTTTGGTTTTACTAAGCAGTATTTTCACTTTATGTATATACTTGTCTGGCCTCCCCATACCATCTTATGGTGCCATCCCATTAGATTCTGCAAGTTAGTCAAAGATGGTAAATCTGTATTAGGCAGGGAGATCTTTAAGGAATACCTGGATGCTACAGGTAGTGGTGTAGGTGATTCTGTTGCACAGCTTCTCTCATTCATTACTCGTGGGCTAATGCCCCTCACCTGTGGAACTTGGAGGTGGTCCAGTCTTGTTGCTGGAGGCTCCAGGACTAGGCTCTGCCCTTCAGCTCAGGCCCCTCCAGATTTTCTGCCTCCAATGGTGGCACAAGTTGGTGGTTCAGTTTCTCCCAGCCACTTGGTTTTAAAACCTTGGTTTTTATTCATTTTTGTGCAGTTGTGGTGATAATCTTCCTCCTCCTCCTTCCCTGGGTTGGGTAAATAGCAGCATAATGATTTCAAACACTTGGATCTGCAGCTGGAGCACCACCTTTTCAGACTCCTCTGCCCTCACTCAGGCATGGCAGAGCTGTCCTGCAAACATCTGACTTAAATCTAAGAAGTGCCCCTGACATGAGGCAGCACTTACAGGCTTTACAGAGGGTGAATTTGCCCTGCCTGTGGCCAGCCAGCTGACACATGCCCCTGAGTACCTCTGACAATTTTTGTGATTCTCCTATCAATTTTTTCTCTTTATAAAATGAGTTTCTCTCCACTGTTGCTGTGCTAAGAACTTTCATAAACAGAGGAAACTGGTTAGCTAAATTAGTAATGGTATTTGTAATGAAGTATCATCTACAGGCCCAAATCATGTCAAGCTAGGAGCATTTGAGGTAGGTGCTGTGCAAAGGCATAGTTATACACGGTCACACCTAGTCCTGGATTTGTGTAGACCAGGGGTCGGCAACCTACGGCACGCGTGCCAAACACGGCACGCGAGCCGATTCTGAGTGGCACGCTGCTGCCCACTGAGAGGAGGGGCGGAGGGGCCGGAAAGCGCCACGCTGGGGGAAGAAGGGGGAGGGGGAAGCTTGGCTGCCGCAGGATCAAGCTTCTGCCTCCTGCCCCCGCAGGGGAGAGCGGTGTGGGGGGGGTCCCGGCCCCCCACCGCACTCAGCCCCCCCGCCCACCGCTCTCCCCTGCGGGGGCAGGAGGCAGAAGCTTGGTCCTGCGGCAGCCACGCTCCCCCCCCCCCCCCCGTTTCTTCGCACAACATGGTGCATTCCAGCCCCTCCTCCTCCCAGAGGAGCAGAGCCGAGCGCAGCGTGCTGGCTGTTCCGTAGAGCAGGCAGAGCGAGGTAGGGAAGGGCCTGGGGGAAGGGGGTGGAACAGGTCATATCCCTCCCAGCCCCCTGCCATGAGCCGCTCAGGGCAGGGGGCTGGGAGCACCTCCACAAGCCGAGCACCCCAGCCTTCTGCCCTGAACCCCCCCACCCCAACACACACCCATCCCTCTGCCCTGCACCCCCACAGCCCCATTTCTCTGCCCTGCATCTCCACACACCCCAGCCCTCTGCCCTGAACCCCCCACACACCCAGCCTTGTGCCCTGCACCTCCACACACCCCAGCCCTCTGCCCTGATCTCGAGTCCCCCCCCGCACCCAGGCCTCTGCCCTGACCCCCCCCCCCCCCAGCCTTGTGCCCTGCACCTCCACACACCCCAGCCCTGTGCCCTGACCTCGAGTCCCGTCCCCCCCCCCGTCCTCCCCTCCCCAACACCCAGCCCTCTGCCCTGAACCCCCCACCCCCCACCCAGCGGGCTGAGCAGGCTGGCGGCGTAAGATCAGCATTTTAATTTAATTTTAAATGAAGCTTCTTAAACATTTTGAAAACCTTGTTTACTTTACATACAACAATAGTTTAGTTATATAATATACACTTAGAGAGAGACCCCTTCTAAAAAAACGTTAAAATGTATTACCGGCACGCGAAACCTTAAATTAAAGTGAATAAATGAAGACTCGGCACACCACTTCTGAAAGGTTGCCTACCCCTGGTGTAGACCAACCTTTGTAGCTACGTAGCAAGAGCCCCACTGATTTTAAAAGGGATCCCCATGGACACAAAGGTGTGCCTAAATGATCCTATAGAAGAATCCGGGCCTAAATTAAGTCAAGAAACAACAAATGGGAAAACAGGGGAATGTTCTGTTCAGGGGAAACCCTGAAACTAACTAGGCACGATGCTGCCTAATACCCAATAACAGTAAAATAGCAGACAAATAATTTCCTTGAATCTTTCAGTCATAGTAGAGCAGGTAATTCCAGACAAGTGTGATTTATTTATTTTAAGTTCTGCCTTACAATTGTTTAATGTTGCTGAGTGCTATTAAACTGCCACCATTTCCCACCATATATAAGGGTGAAACAATCCATGTATGTCCCAAAAATTGTTTGGAAGGTACTTTGAAATCCTCTGAAGTGCAACAAAATTGTGTGGTTTTAAAGCTTTCACAGAGTAAGTATCAACATGCACACAATACATGGAGTGAAATCCTGGCCCCCATGAAGTCAATGGGAATTTTGCCACTGATTTCAGTGAGGCCAGGACCCCTGGTTTTTGTAATGTTGTTTATACCTTGGTGGATTTTTGTGTTGCAAAACATTTGTTTTGTTAAACTCTGTTGCAGCCTGAATATTCAGATTGACTTTGCTATGCATATTAGTATATACACGAGTGTCCTTAGTCCTCAAAGAAAGGGTACAGAGTTAGGTATAAATTAATAACTGCAGTCCATATGTAATGTTAAAAAGTAAAAATGAGCCATCTGATTATCAAACTTAATTTGTGGACTAAAAGATAAGTGAAATTGTGGTTCTCTACTTAAAATATTAACTAGTATTTCTGTTTAGGTGGCCACTACACAATCATTTAGAAAGGAATACCCCTTAAGAAAACAAGTATCAACTTCAAGTACAAAGTCAACTCAGAAAAAAGATGGAACCCTACAAAAGCTTGGAGATTTCTTTCAAAGTTCTCCTACAATTATTCACTCCAAAGGTTTGTATAGAGCAAACTAGAAGACCTCTCTTTTTCTGTGATTCCTGTTAGAAAATGTAGAAAGAGGACAAGTGGCTAAAGTAATATATTGGCTTGCAAATGTGGCATAGTAACTGCTTCACAAATGCAATGTATAGCTGTTTGTTCTGCAGCCCAGGTTCTTCCACAATTCTGGACATCTGGGCCACGTTCCTCTCTCTCTGCAGCTCACAAAGGTTGAGCAACGTTTTGGGCATGGTCTGGCCATACCCCCTCTGCTCCTGCTTGCTGCCAGATTCTCTGCCGCCGCAGCAGTGGACAGTTTCTTTTGCTCTTGCCCTTACTTCTTCTAATTTAACTTTTCTGCCCAGATTTTTGGGCAGTGGGGAGCAGTTGTTCTCCCTCCTTGATATTCCTCCTTCTCCCTGGGTCAGTTAACCCTTCAGGGGTTTAACCCTCCCTGAGCCTCTGCTGCAGTGTCTCCCTTCTGGCTTCTCTGCCCCTCAGAGGCATGGCAGAGCAGCCAAGAAAGCACTGGGTTAAATCCTAGCGGTGCTCTATATGTGAGGAACCCTTCCCAGGCTTGGCAGAAACCAAATTGTGCCCAGCCTGCACTCAACCTTCTGTCCCTAACTCCGCTAGGTCCCAGGGCTGTGAGGCAGGCAGGCAGGTGGAGTCCCCTACACACCGAGGCAGCCGCCGTATACGGTCTTTCATAATGACAAGGTCCAGCTCCGCCCACACCCTGCATTCCTCCCGAAGGTGGTCTCCGCCTACCACATGGGTCAGGACATTTTTCTACCAGTCCTCTGCACCAAGCTTCATGCGACTAGTGAGGAGCGCCATCTCCACACACTCGATGTGAGGCGGGCTCTGGCTTTCTACCTCGAGCGGACCAAGCCGTTCAGAAAGTCCTCGCAACTGTTCGTCGCCTCGGCTGAGCGCGCGAGAGGCCCGTAGATTTCCACTCAGCGGCTTTCCAACTGGCTCACTTCGTGCATCTGCTCCTGTTATGAGCTGGCGGGTGTCCCCCCACCGCCCATTGTGAGGGCGCACTTGACCCCGGGCGCAGGCCTCGTCGGCTGCCTTCGTCGCCCACATCCCTATACAGGACATCTGTAGGGCTGCCACGTGGTCTTCGGTTCACACGTTCACCTCGCACTATACGATAGTCTCCCAAATCAGGGATGACGCCAGGTTCGGCAGGGCGGTACTTCGTCCCGAGAACTTGTGAACTCCTACCCACCTCCAGAAGGTATAGCTTGCAATCACCTATTGTGGAATACACATGAGCAATCACTCGAAGAAGAAAAGACAGTTACCTTTTTGTAACTGGTGTTCTTCGAGATGTGTTGCTCATGTCTATTCCACATCCTGCCCTCCTTCCCCTCTGTTGGAGTTGTCTGGCAAGAAGGAACTGAGGGTGGGGGGACCGCACAGCTCCCCTTATACCGCGCAGCTCCCCTTATACCGCGGCAGGCAGGCGCCACTCCAGGGGATGCGGGGGGCGCTCCCCCCTTACGGGTACTGCTAGGGGAAAAACTTCTGGCACCAGTGCACGTGGTGAGCACACACACCTATTGTGGCATAGACATGAGCAACACATCTCAAAGAACACCAGTTACGAAAAGGTAACTGTCCTATCTCAGGAAGTACGTCCCAGGGGACCCCTGCAGAATGAAGAGGGGAGGCTTGTGGAGCCACAACTCCCTCCCACCTCAAGTCTTAAAGTGGGTCCTGAGCATTCTGGGGAAAGAAACAGGTCTTTTAATCAACCTCCCTCCCAAGTCAGCCAGGATGGCTTGGATAATGAATTCCCATTCCCCTCCCAGCAGGAGAGGATTCTGAGACAAACCTCTTGAGAGGGCTCTAGGCCCTAAAGAAGGTAAGCCACAAGAGGCCTCACCAAAGCCACAGAGACCTTCTGCATTCCCAAAGCACGCAAATAAGATTATTAAAAACTAAAAAGGGAAAGCAAAAACCCAAATAATCCAGAGATATGAGTCCTTTGACTCCTCCCTCTCCTCTACTGAGGAAGGCAAGTTACCTGGCTCAGAAACCTGAACAGGCTTCTGTAAGCCTCAGTGTAAATTTCTCCTCTCAAAATCCTCCCCGAGGCTGCAGTATCCCTTCACTCCTCCTTCAAAGAACCAGCCGGATAAAGGCAAGCCTATTAACAAGAGCAATCTCAGGGTCTATAAAATTCAAGAACCGAAGAGCTCTATTGCTGAGACACCAAAGGTTGATGCTCCTATAGCATCCCTGACCAGGGACATGATTATTCCCTCTGAAGGGGAGTTCTACCCTAAGGAACCCATGGATAGAAAGATGAAGCCCACTCTCAAAAAGGGCTCTGAAGCCACCTTCACCACCCTCCTGTGTGTCCCTGGCAGCAACCTGCTTTGCAGAAGCTTCTCATTTCTGGCTAGAAGATCTCAAAGCCTTAGGGTGATCTTTCCTTAACTTCAGCTCCACTTTAAAGAGAGTCTCTCTAGCAACCACAGCATTTGTAGCTGAAGCCTCAATGGATGCAATGAGGTTCTCCGCCTGAGCCATGGCTTCCACCTCGTTAGCCAGGTGCCACCGATGGCTTTGACCTTGGAGTGTGGATATTCACTCTAAGCAGGTCCCAAGCTTGGCCAAGTTTACAGGCTCCCTCCTTTAGGGAAAAAGCTGGGATGCAGTGGTGGTTAACAATGCAGCAAATCCAGACAATCTCTCCCCTCCCCACTAAGCATCCTCGGGAGACACTATAGTCCAGCCTTCAAACAGAGGAGATCCTTCCCTTGTCAGCACAGAAGTGCCAGCAAAGGGGCAACAGATTTCCAAAGGGACAACAGTGGAATCACAGTCCAAGGGGAAAGTCCAGATGAACGTCCGCCACACATAAAATCCACTTTGACAGATCACATAGGCTTCCTCCCAGAGCTGAAGCTAAGGGGACGGATTTCCCATTTCCTAGCGGAATGGTTTTCATACACCACTGACAAGTGGGTCAGGGAGATAGTGAGCCAGGGATACTCCATCGAGCTGCAGGCTCCACTCCATCTTTTCCTTCTTGCAGTCACCCAGCTTCAACGACCCTGTAAAACACAATCTGATCCAGAACAAAATATATCCGCTTCTGGATATGGGAATTATAGTGTCCCTCAGAAGAAAGATTCCCCAGGTTCTACTCCATCTTCTTCATTGTACAGAAGTACAGGGGGTGGGGAGGTGTCAGAGCCATTCTCAACCTCAAAAGTCTCAAGTGGAGGAACAAAATAAAGTTTCAGATGGAGACCCTGGCTATGGTCTCATCCTTGTCCCAGGAGCACTTCTTGATTTCAGTAGATGTAACTGACGCATATCTGCATATCCCCATCAGACTGTGTCACCACAGATTTCTGAGGTTCGCCTGCAGCAGGAAATATTAACAGTACCGAGTACAGGCCAAGTAGGAGTGTTCGTCCCCCAGGGTTTTTTAAAAGGTGGGAGTGGGGGTGGCAATAGCGAGACTCAGGTTGCAGGGAATTCACCAGTACCCTCGATGACTACATGATCTGAGCTCCATCACAGTCAGCAGTACACAGGATTTTCCAGGAGCATGGCTTCGTCAGTGCCAACAGAAGTTCTCTGGTTCCATCCAGGAATTTGTTTTCTTACTCCCGAGCTGCAGGAGGCCTACTATAGCACTATTCCTCCAACTGCTATGATTCCTGGTGTCGTGCATAGGGACGCTCCATGGGCACAATCACGCATTAGTATGAATGCTTGAAAACTTCTAAAGATGTGGGACCACGCCCCAGAACATCAAGTACAGGTTCTAACACAGATGTTCGACTTCTTATAATGTTGGTCGCCCTATAACAGTGACTGTAAAAGCATGCCCATCTGCCTTCCAGATCCTTTAATCCTTGGAACCAATGCCAGCCTGGAGGGCTCGGGCGCTCATTTGGAGACCCAAACAGCCCAGGGCATCTAGAGTGAGGAGGAAAAGGCTCACAACATAAAGTTCCTAGAGCTGAGAGTAATTAAGCTAATTCTGCAAAGGTTCCAGCCCACCTTAATGGGGAACCATTACCTGATTCAATCAGACAATATGACTACGGTCACCTATTTAAATACCCAAGGAGGAACAAGGAGTCCAGCATTACACGCAGAAGCAATGGAAATTAATGGGGTGGGTGGAACAGTTCCTCCTTTCCCTCAGAGTGATCCACATCAAAGAAACCTGAACCAAAAGGCAGACTGGCTCTGCCAGCCCAGGATTAACAACTCCAAGTGGTGCCTGAATCAGGAGGTTTTCAATTTCATCGTTCAGATGTTCGGCCTCCCCAACCTGTTCGCAAACTGTATGAAATGCAAACAGGCCAAAATACTTCACAAGGGAGGCAGACCCCAGATCCATGGGGACAGATGCCTTACCACACAGTTGGCCACAGGTCACACTTTACACATTTTCACTCTTTTCCACTACTGGGAAAGGAAGTCCAAATATTAAAACAAGAACAGGCAACAGTAATACTGATAACTCTTCATTGGTCAAAGATCTTGGTTCTCAGACCTGATGGAGCTGAAACTCCACCTTCTGTGGAGATCACATGTCCTCTCATAAGGTCCTCTTCTTCATCCAAACTCAAAATGATTTCAACTAATAGCCTGGCTATTGAGAGGGAATCACTAGAAGGTCTCAGTCTGTCCTCCAGTGTCATTAAAATATTGCTTTAGTCTAGGAGAGTATCCACACTAAAAGCATACTCTTCTCTCTGGTCCAGATTCAACAACTGGTGCCAAGAGCACAATGCAAATCCCAGAAATCCAGGAATTCCAACCATTCTGGACATTCTCCAAGAAGGAATAGACAGAGGCCTTCAGCCCAGGACCATTGCGCATCAGATGTCTGCTCTTAGTAGTGTGTTATTTTCAGGATCCTCTGGCTCCCTGGCAAACAGTCCACAGGTAACCAGATTCCTTCAAGCAAAGTAGCCAGATCTGCAATGGGATCTTCTGCTAGCTTTGAGGGCCCTGACAAGCCATCCCTTCAAGCTTCTGACTTCAGTGTAGGCCTTTAATTTATCCATTAAGGCTGGTTTCTTAGTAGCTGTCCTGTCTGCCAGGCAAGAATTGGAGATGGCAGCCGTATCTATACAAGAACCTTACACATGTTCTATGAGTACAAGTGGTGCTTTTGACACCAGAATCCTTTCTTCTGAAGGTAAATTCCTCCATCCACACTTCTCAAGAAGTTGTGCTTCCGTTGTTCTGTCCAAAACCACAATATCCAACTGAAAAAGGCATGGCACACCTTAGATGTCAGAAGAATGTCGAAAGTCTATCTGAAGTAAACAGAATCCATGAGAAAATCAGGTTCCCTATTTGTGTCTTTCGATCCGAAATGCCAGGGACTCAGATTCTAAGTCCTATTGTGGAAGCCTACAAATCACTAGAGGCTTCTGTCCTAGCAAGGATCAAGGCACACTCCACAAGATCCTTAACAACCTCAAGAGCAGAACGAGCAAGTGTGTCACTTCAGAAATTTGAAAACTGCCACTTCGTCTCCAGCATTAAGAACTACAAGGTGGACCTTCTGTCTTCTACAGAGGCCTCCTTTGGCAGGAAGGTGCTGCAGGTGATGGCCCAGAAATAATACAGACTCTTGAACAAGCTGACAAAAAGGGGAGTATTTCTTTCCTACCAACTTTTGTTTCATAACCCTCCCTACATCTGTTTACTGCTTGCGACTCCCCAAACATCCAGAAGTGTGGGAGATGCTGGGGAGCAAAATAAAACATTTCTTCTTGATGATTTTCCATTCTGCTAGCAGCATCTTCCACAATACTGCCAACGCTGGACGGCTCATGAGTCAAGGGTGAGGTATTGGAAGGGTTACCATATGACCATCTTCTTTGGTCTAATGTACATAGTAGTTTTATCTCTGGAATATTTGTTAATGTTATGCAAATTTTATAGTTTGGGAATAACTCATCTGGCAGCAAACAGGAGCAGAGAAGGCATGGCCAGACCATGCAGTGCCAGAATGCTGATCTGCCTCTGTAAATTGCAGAGAAAGGAGAGCAGCCCAGACATCCAGAATTGTGGGAGACGCAGCTTGCAGAAAGGAAACTTTTGGTAGGAAATTTTCTGTTCTCTTGAGCATACTTTATCAGCCTCTCTTAAGTTTGGCTGTGTTGGATGTAAATGAAAAGCACAACTATTGTTTTATTTTAGCTTTTCTAATTTAAAAACAGAATTACTGCCCAATAAAGCATCGTAAGATGAATAAAGTATTTGCCATTCTTTATTGTTGTTTGTTTCTATAGTAGTTGTGATCAGCGCCTATTTTATTAGGCACTGTACAAACAAAAAAGACAGTCTCTGCCCCAGGGAACTCTCAATCTAAGATTCAGTAAAAATGTAACAGATAAACAGTGGGGTGGGGAGGACAAGATTATAACTAGGCTTGGAAGGATTAGATTTGTATCGATAAATGTCAGTAAACATTGATTTCACCGTACACATGCAAACAGACAAAATATTTCTTTTGCTGATAATCGAAATTTACAGATAGGCAAAATAAGAAAAATGCAGCTTGAGAACTTATTAGGGTTTGATTTTAAGGCTATTTACTTGGTTTATATTTTGATGTGTGATTTTGACAACTTGTGTTTGAACAGTTATAAACTTCTAACTTTTTGTACTCTAATGTCATTACATTATTGTCTGAGTCCTCTAAGGGATTTTTTTTTAAAGTGCTTTAAAAATTGATAGTCTACATTGGGGAAAAAAAAGAATTCTGCATGTGCATAAATTTTTCAAAACAATAATGCTCACCATTTTGAATTGAGTTTATAATAGGGCATGATTCTGAAATTTATTTCACCTGGATAGGTAAGAGTAATTTCAAGGAAGTCAGTGGGATTGCTGTACAATTGATAGTGGAATCAAACTCCAAATCTGTCCCTTCCTAGGAAGTGAAAAAATTACTTAATTTCTTAATTTGGCTTAATTTATTTGGCACACGCAGGTTTGCTGTAATCCATATTTTCTAAATCTCTTTTAAAAATCAAATGTGTCTGTATAGTAAAGCAAGGTTTTATTCAAACTATTTCGTCTTTAAAAACCTTTTCAGCTGTGATTAGAGGAATATATACAAGCTTTTTAAATATTCCCTTGATTCCTTCTAATAAATGCTCTTTTTGTTTAAAAATAATAAAATATTGATTAAAATAAAATGTCTTGTAGCAAAGAAGCTGATTGCAACAATAAGCTCCCCCAAAACTACAGAAGTGGAAACTCACAAAGCAAAGGAGCTCAAGCCGAAACGAACTAAGCGAAAGCTGTACTCAACTGACATTTCCTTTCCTTTAGACATTCCTGGTGATGTGGTAAGTGACATACTTTCCACACACGCTGCAGTGAGATAAGTTAAGATAAGTCAACCTGAGATATAGTCAATTTACAAAAATGAGTTAAAAATAGTGACATGTACTTCAGTTCCCCCAACTCCATTTTGCCAATCTTCATGGTTTTACAGATGCATCTTTTTTCTCCTCTTGACTCTCCTCTCTTTGCAGCTGTTTGTAAGACCTATATAAATGGGAGAAGCTGAGTTGCTCTACAGGGGATATAGTGAAAGTGCAGCCAAATGCACAAACTGACCCATTCCTTTCTCTAGTCATAATCATTTTGGTGTGGGGCAACAGAAATGTTTTCAGCTATTGTAGTTAACAAGAAGATATTTTTGTTTTCAGTTGACTGCATCAATTTAAATGTAAAAGGAAAATGATAAATGGAAATGGATACCTATATCACTAATTAATGAATAAGGAAAATGCTTGATTTAAACCCTGAGGATGAGATTCTGTGCTGCATCACTAAGACCACAGGCCTGTCCAAGCTATGGAAGTCTCCTGGAGCTCTGCCCTATGATTTGGAGCAATACCTAGAAGCTCCACAGCCTTGCATGCTGGGGCACCACACTGACACATCCCTCCTAGCACAGTCCCTGACATGTCCCATATGCCAAGGCTTGCAAGAGGGTCCTTGGAGGATAGCCATATGGCTCTCTGGAGTTCTTGCACTGGAGGAATGCTCTACCAGCTGGAAGCAGGGCTTTTAAGACCCCTTTATTCTGCTCTGGTCCTTTTCCCCATTGTGAAGGGGCCAGAGCAGGGAGTGAGGATCTCATTCTTATGTCTCAATCCTACAAATTCCTATGCAAATGAGTAATCCCATTAACTTTAGTGAGAGCAGTCTGAAGGGGGGGGGAGCGGGGCGCAGAAACCAGACTGCATAGGATCCAAGACACTGGACAAGCCAGGGAAGGTCAAGGGAAGATTAAACTTTTGTTTTTGTTTTGTTTTACATATTGTATGCAGTGGTGGTGTAGCCAAGTCAGTCCCAGGGTATTAGAGAGACAAGGTGGTTGGTAATACTTCACTCACCTCGTCTCACTTTTTTTTACTTTTTTACTTTTTATTTTGGTGAGTTAGTACTAGAAGTTTAGGAATGGAAATTGTTTCCAATCAGAATGGTTTCTATGGTTTTACAACTTATTCTCACATTAATTTCTATGCAAACATAGTCTGACACATCCTAGTCTTCGCTAGGATTTTTTTTTTTTTTCATGAAATTTATGTGGAGTTCTGTACATTGACCTAAGACTACTATGGATCCTTTAAAAAAAAAATTCAATAGCAATATTGTGCAATTTATTATGAATACAGCTCGGGGACACTAGAAAATTGGTGGGTGTTTTATGCAGCTAACTGCATAAATGACATTGACATACGATTCCATATTAAACATTTATCTGAGGAAAAGCAAAAATAACTTTCAAAATGTCTCATTTTTTTAGATTGTTATGGATCAAAAGGAAAAGGAAAGTGATCATCTAATCATCAAGCGACGACTGCGGTCAAAAACAGCAAGATAAATGGTCATGTAGAAGCATGTTTATATAATTCTTAATCAGGTCATATTTCTATTGTATTATTTTCAGTTGATTGTATATAATAAATTGTAGCTCCTTTATTATACTCCCATTCCCTCCGTATAGTTTTTCTTTTGTTTTAAACCTTCAGAAGTACTATATAAAATCGCAAATCCATTAAAGCTGAAATGTAGTTCAAAAAAGTTTTTACATCTGTGACTTGTTTTATAACTTGATGTCTTTTTAAAAGGGTCCAGGAAAGCCACTCTTAAGTGAACATAAGAACAGCCACACTGGGTCAGACCAATGGTCCATCTAGCCCAATATGCCGTCTTACGACAGTCACCAATGCCAGGTGCTTCAGAGAGAATGAACAGGCAATCATCAAGTAATCCTTCCCCAATCACCCATTCCCAGCTTCTGGGAAAGACAAGTTATATAGGGAGTATATCTGGTACTCAACCATGTAATCCCTCTATATATGTATGTGTGTGTATATATATATAATATATCTACACTACTGTATAAGGTATAAGCACAATACACTGAAGAATCTTTACTCTTTTCAGTCACTTAGGCAATTTTCAAAGTTTTACTGTTTGTGCCAAGATAGTGCTCAGTATGCTACAAATTAATTTTGCATACACCCAGCTCCATATGCCTTACTATTCACTAATTCATAACACAACATTTTCTCCTTATTCTGTTTTTTCCCTGCATTCTTAGCACATGCCAGAAGCCAGTAGAAGGTATTCTCAGACTTGGATGATAACCTTTTCCCTGACTCCTAAACCAAACTAGAGGAATCTCCTGGCCACATTGTGCCCATCCCAGAGCAACCACCTCCTTCACCACTCATCAGGACTAGGCTAGTATGTGGGGAGGAAGAGGTTGTTGGAAACTGGCTAGCAGCTCCTATGTATCCTAATTATTTCCATCGTTACATGTTACAATGATGTTACAAACACAGATTTATGGAGCAGGATCAAAGAGAATGGCCAAGTAAAATTGAAAACCAAATTTGAAAATCCCTTAGAAATATCAGAGATGTGGGGAAAATTCCTATAGCTCTTTCAAAAATTCCACATGGTCTGTTGTTCCTGGTCAAGGAGAAACCGGTCTGCATGATAAATAAAGCAAGAGAGGTTAGAAAGACACTCTGACAAGAGAGGTTTGAAAGACACTCTGACCTTTGTAGTACTCCATCTATAACCAACTGTATTAGCGGTGGCTCAACAAGAGAAAATTTGTTAATTACTGGTAAGTTCAGTGCTACAGGAGACACTAGTTTGACTTCCAAACTTGGGGTCTTATTGCTACTATGCTCATCTGTAGGTGAGGGGCCTGGGATTCAACAGATGCTGACCTGGGGATGTATGTGGGAGGAAATACCACAGAAGTGGCATTCTCCATCTCCTGTTCCCTGAATCCTTGAAAATCCTTCTGACTGATCCACAACATGGAGGATCTAGGGTTGGGAGCTGGAGGATGTCCACAGAGGAGGTGGTATGTCCTCCTGAATCTGAGTCATTTGGTAAATTACTCAAAAATAACAGGAGTACTTGTGGCACCTTAGAGACTAACAAATTTATTAGAGCATAAGCTTTCGTGGGCTACAACCCACTTCTTCGGATGCATATATATATGCATCCGAAGAAGTGGGTTGTAGCCCACGAAAGCTTATGCTCTAATACATTTGTTAGTCTCTAAGGTGCCACAAGTACTCCTGTTATTTTTGCGGATACAGACTAACACGGCTGCTACTCTGAAACCTGGTAAATTACTGTTGACTTGCCTATTTATCCCTCCACAGTTTGGCAAACTCCCAGTTCCTTCCTTGGGGGTAGCTGTGGAGGCCAATAGCAATGCAGAGACAAAAGGCCTTCATGTGGATGGCCTGTGGATCATCTAAGCTTCTTGGGCTTAAGGAGTAGAATACTTGGCCAACATTGTGGGGGATCAAATCCTTCCCAGGTCCACCCCTCCCCCGCCCCCTTTCTCAGTGGAAGAATTCCAGGAAAGCTTCACAAGATGCAGGAATAAGTTGACGAGGGGACTGCCTTGGTGTCTTGTTCTCAGCCTGAGACATGAGGGGTAGGCAATGTTTTAGAAGGTATCCTCTCAAATTCTAGCAGAGAAAGGAACATCTTGTCATTCAGATCACTGCTAGCCCATCAGAACAGTAACTAAGCTCTGAAGAGTGCAAGATTCAGACTTCCCAGCCAGATAACTTTTCTTCCTTTTTGAAGCTACATACTGTAATCTTACGGCCTTTCAAATGTGACTACTACTTTTATACATAACACTATCCTAATTCTTTCTCCCTTGTTACTATTTTGTCTTCTGTTGTATTAGCATAATAAACATCAGATGTGATGTCCAAGAGAATTTACATCTTTCAGTAAGCATTAGAGAGAAGATATTAAAAATCCAAGATCTTGAACATAAAATGTGACTTTCTAAATTATTGTTGCTATCTTTAATTGAAAAATATAATACATTGAAAATGCAATTTACCCAGATATGGCAGGCTCTGAAGGAAGAGAAAAAGGAATCTGTGTTTTGATTCTCCTAGCTCCTGACTGGCTAAAGCTGGTCTAATTTACATACCTACAGCTATCTCAACATTTTAGTCTCCACCTACCAGAAACCTCCTCATGGAACTGTGTGGGAATCTCTGCCCAGGTCCTTGTGGTGTTTGTCCCATTCCCAAAAGAAAGGAGATGTTTTTCTCGTTACACTGTGATCTATCTTTTAGTCTTGGCACAGATCCTACAGGAACTCAGACAGGAAATACATTATCCTCTCATTGTTAAATTATTCCAGGATGAGACTGAGAAAGGCCTCCATTTCCTTTAGGGTCGAGGGGTTGCCACTGGAGTTCCATCACCTCATAACTAGGTTCTTTAAAGCAATCTCTGTCCTTAAGCCTCCTGTTAAGTTTCATGCTCTCCCGAAGAGCAATTAGTCTCTGTTTGAACCTAAATGAAACCATCATCATTGTTCCATGTTCTTGTCTGTCCTGGATGAAAGGCGGCCACCACATTAGCTCGGGGACGTGGGAAACTCTCTGCCCTGACTTGACTCCCTTTTTTGTGAATAACTTTTTTTTTATTACAGGCATTTTTGAGAACTACTGTGTCCTTGAACAAAGGACTGGTCCTTGAGTGCATGCATGCATGCTCCCTGTGCGTCTGTCATAGATCCTGGCCTCTTAACATTGGAAGCTATAGTTGCAGGTCACATGACTAGGAGTTCACATGTGACTTAAAGGAAACCAGATCTAAGGTTTCCTGACTCTCAGGCAGAAGCAGCAGACAGGCCACCAGGCTCCAGGAAGGAGCTGGGCACGTGCTCTCTTTGGGGGCCAGGTGGATGGGCAGGGTGTCCAAGTAGTGAAGTCCCTGTTGTAGCCAGATAGACTGCTAGTGAATTATAGAGCCCAGAGAGTGGCTGCATTATGAACCCTAGGAAGAGGGTTGCAGAGAACTCTGTATCAGATGTTGAGAGCCTATTTGAGTCAAGCTTACCATAGAGCTGATGGTTTACAGAACGTGAGGGTGGAGGAGACTGTGACACTGCACTAGGTGAGAGAGAGACGGAGAGAGAACAGTTTATTGGGGGCTAGAGGTTCCTGAGACCATGGGAAAGAAAGGACTAAGCCTGTTGTCCAAGAAGAGGAACTGCTGGTACTTGGTCTGAAATGAACCAGACCTTAAGCAGGGGATGTTATTTAAACCAGGTGGGTGGGGGTACATTCATCATGGAGCCAAGAAGGGGAAATTTAGACAAGAGACATGACCCGGTGAAGTAAGATAACACTGCTCTACAGCCAAAATGCTTCTGAAATAAATGTAGTCAAACTTTACTAATTCTGGGTCACTGAGAACGAAAATGATGCTTAAAATTGTTGATTGGCTCTAGTTTTCAAGATGTGCTATTGGGTCAGTATATACGACCCTTGACTTGGGAATGGCAGAGGATAAGTGAGTTATAAAGGGAAGGGATCTCAATTTAAACCAGAAATGACTAAAATACATCTTTGACTGGATCTATGAATAAATCTATGACTGGGTTTGGACAGTGCTTGCTTTTTAGGCAAAACAATGAATGATGCAATCTGAAGCTGGTATTGCGTCATATATGATATGAATTGCATCATGTTATTCCTAGAAGTCATGGATGATGCAATCATAACGAAGCTTACATCACTGCTGAACAAATTGCCCTATATCAGCTCTAGAAATCATACAGTGTCGTGCTCTCTTATTTGTCAGTGTTTGATTTTGCAAAGGGACACATTTCTGTTTAGCCAAAGTGAACAGAGATGCCTCGTACTTGTGTGAACAGTGCAGATAACTTCTGCTATGTTTGTGGTGAAGTGACTTTTGCATCACAAAAGCATAGTATAACCACTATGGTTAAGAAAGCCTATCACCTTTATTTTGGCTGCAAAATTGGAGATCAGGACAAGAGGTGGGCCCCACACATATGCTGCAACACTTGTGTAACAAATCTTCGCCAGTGGTTGAACAGGAAAAGGAAATCTATGCCTTTTGCAGTGCCAATGATTTGGAGAGAGCCAACCGATCATACCAGCAATTGTTACTTCTGCATGGTGCCTCCAGTTGGGAAAGGTGTGTCAAAGAAGAAAAAGTGGACTGCATTATCCAAACATTCCATCAGCTATACGCCCAGTACCCCACGGAGAAGGACTGCCGGTTCCTGATGCACCAGAATCATTCTCACTTGAGTCAGACGAGGAAGAGGAAGAGGATGAAACTTCTGGTCCTGAACCATCAATGTCACAGGACCCACATTTTCTCCCATCCTCCTCCTCTGAACCACACCTCATAACACAAGGTGAACTGAATGACCTTGTCAGGGTTTTGGAACTACCCAAGAGTAAGGCAGAGCTGTTGGGCTCCAGACTACAGCAGTGGAATCTCCTGGCAGGTGATGTTAGGGTTTCCATGTTCCGTGACCGTCAAAAGGATCTTGTCCCATTCTTCATGGAAGGTGATCTTGTAGCCTGCAACAACATCGATGGTGTGATGGCAGCCCTCAACATCATTCACGATCCAGATGAGTGGAGACTGTTCATTGATTCATCAAAGACGAGTCTTAAAGCTGTTTTACTGCATAATGGCAATGTTTTGCCATCAATTCCAGTTGGTCATGCAGTCCATATGACGGAAACCTATGACAACCTGAAACAACTTTTGAGGTGCATAAACTATGACCAACATCAGTGGCAGCTTTGTGGCGATTTGAAGGTTGCTCTCTTGCTTGGTCTGCAGACTGGATACACAAAGTACTGCTGTTTTCTCTGCGAATGGGATAGTCGTGCAAGAGATTCCCACTACATCAAGAAAGATTGGCCACTCCGACAGTCATTGGAGCCTGGGAGGAAAGGTGTTCAGCATCCACCACTTGTTGAATCGAGGAAGATTTTGTTACCACCCTTACACATCAAGCTGGGTCTGATGAAGAACTTTGTCAAGGCCATTGACAAAACACAAGCAGCTTTCAAGTACCTCTGTGGAACATTTCCAAGGTTAAGTGAAGCTAAGATAAAGGAAGGTGTCTTTGTTGGTCCTCAGATTCGTGAACTTCTTCGAGATGATGCATTTGACCATGCACTGCGTGGCAAGGAAAAGACGGCATGGAAAGCCTTCCAGTTAGTGGCAATAAATTTTCTTGGAAACAACAAGGCAGACAACTACAGGTTGTTGGTGGAAAACCTCCTCAAGGCATACAAAAGCCTTGGTTGCAACATGTCACTAAAGATACATTTTTTGCACTCTCATCTAGATTTTTTTCCACCGAACTGCGGAGCAGTGAGTGACGAGCACGGCGAGCGATTTCACCAGGACATTGCAACAATGGAGAAACGCTATCAGGGCAAATGGAGCCCATCAATGCTTGCAGACTATTGCTGGACAGTGACAAGAGATGCTCCATTTAATGAATACAAGAGACAAGCCAAGAAGCGCCGAGTAGACACTGAATAGGACTAAACTATGTACAGAATATTTTTTTGCCTTTTGTTTCATAATAAATTTTATTTATATAACCCTTTTGCTGATTTTTAAAGTGTTACATAAACAGGACAGGTGAAATATTATCATGTAAAGCAACCATAAACACATGAAAAGACCTAGGTTTACAATTTATGATTAAAACTCTACTATCTACACAATATACATAGACATAAAATGTAAAAACTTAAATATCTTAGAAACAGTAGCCAATCAGTTGTTTTAATTGTCATATTTGAATTCAGCACATCAAAATACATAATAGCACATTTTATCTCTCAAGCAGACGACTTCTCAAAAATTGTAGACCAGTGTAATTAGTGCAGTGCCCTTGTGGTCTAAGCCTTCTACTTTAATCAGGAGATCTTGCTCCTCAGCTTTTACCCTAGCACCAAGGCCAGACTTAAGGCTCACTCTTCTTTCATGTATATCTGCTTATAATCTACCTACCCCAGACTAAACCCTTCCAAGTCTAGCCTCCATGTGAGTTATTTTAAGGGCCTTGCAATGGGAAGAATGTGTCCATATACATCCTTTCCAGGACTCTCCTGCTTAGAGAAGCTCACTCTAACCAAGTAGTAACTACTTCCTGAGCAGAGCATGGAAAGGCTCTGCCAGCCCATCACTTGGCAACTGGTCCAAACTTTGCAGCACTGTCAGCTGCATTTGAATATATCTCCTGATGCAACCTTTGGTTGACAAGTTCTTGGAAAGGTCTCTCTAGGGGAAGAGCTCAACAAGCCCTAAGCCAGGGGCGGGCAAACTTTTTGGCCTGAGGGCCTCATCGGGTTTCCGAAATTGTATGGAGGGCCAGTTAGGGGAGACTGTGCCTCCCCAAACAGCCAGGTGTGGCCCAGCCCTGCCCCCTATCTCACCCCCCCTGCTTTTCACCTCCTGATGGCCACCCCGGGACCCCTGACCGCCCCTGGACCCCTGCCCCTGAATGCCCCCCGCTGCCCCATTCAACCCCTCCTCTCATTCCTGACTGCCCTGACCCCTATTCACATCCCCGCCCCCTGACCACCACCCTGAACTCCCCTGCCCCCTCACCACAGTGCCTGGAGCACCGGTGGTGGACAGCGCTACAGCCACGCCGCCCAGAGCACCAGGACAGGCAGCTGCACCGCCCGGCTGGAGCCAGCCACGCCACCATGCAGCACAGAGACTGAATCAGGCCACGTCTCTGCAGCCGCGCTACCCAGCAAAGCTCGCAGCCCCGCCACCCAGAGCATTGCACCAGCGGCACAGTGAGCTGAGGCTGCGGGGGAGGGAGAACAGCAGGGGAGGGGCCGGGGGCTAGCTGCCAGAGGCTATGGGGCCGGGCAGGAGGGCCCCGCGGGCCAGCTGTAGCCCGCAGGCCATAGTTTGCCCACCTCTGCCCTAAGCTGTTCTCCTCTTCCAGTTCTTCAGCTTCACTCATCTTAGTTTTATCATAGTTACTACACCTCTACCTCGATATAACGCTGTCCTCGGGAGCCAAAAAATCTTACCGCGTTATAGGTGAAACCGCGTTATGTCGAACTTGCTTTGATCCACCGCAGTGCGCAGCCCCGCCTCCCCGGAGCACTGCTTTACCGCGTTATATCCGAATTCGTGTTTTATTGGGGTAGAGGTGTATTTCACTTCTTGGATCTGGTAACTGCTAGTCAGAGCCATTTGTTCATGCTAATTGTAAGAGAGGCAGGAAATTATGAGCAAGGTGACTAGAGAGGCAGGATAGTCCCATGATTAGGGCACAAGCCTAGCACTTGAGAGACCAGCGTTCCATTCCCTGCTCTGCCATAGACTTCATTTGTTAGCTTGGGCAAGTCATTTAGTCCTCTCTGTGCCTCAGTTTTCTATCTGTAAAGAGGGGATAATAGCCCTGCCCTTCCTTGTGGGTGTTGAGAATAAAAATACATGAAAGATTGAGGTGCTACAGTGCCAGGGGCCGTATAAATACCTTAGATAGATGCTAGTGGCAGCCATATCACAGAAAATCTAATTTGTCTTAACTCCCTGTCAATATGGGCACTTTGGATACTCTTCCAACACACCCAGTGGACAATCAGGCCTAGCCCAGTGACCAAATTGACCAGCTAGTGTAGACTACATCTAACTTTTTCCAACTCTGAAAAAGTTCTCAACTGGGGAAGTCTCCCCTGTGTGCTGTGAGGAGGAGAAACTCGGTGCAAAAACCCTGTTTCTAGATTGGCTACTCCCTGACTAACTGAGGAGGACTTACCATTTAGCCATACTAGAGTTGTTACATCATACAGTCAGGAAACAATTAGCAAGGTGAGAGACACTTATTTTACTGCATGACTTCTTTAATTCTGTCTTTTTTTTTTCTCGTTTAGAAATAAAATCTAGTGCAAGGACATAGTGCAGGAGAAGGTATTTTTCAAACATAAATCAAACCTCTTAAGCGCTTTTAATCTGTTTCATAATATTTCCAGATCCGATAGATATCGTGACACATTCTCAGCATGTATGACTTAAGTGTTTTAGGGTATAGTGTGCATGTATGTACCACACTGTGGAGTCCTGCCACACAGAGCTGTGACTCTCAAACTAAAGGTTCAACTGGCTACAGCATTCACCCATACATTCCTCTTGCAAACCTTGCCTGCATTGGGATGGTTTCTTTCCCTTTTAATTAGCTTCACATCTTTTGCCTTTTAATTTTATTGGATAGCTCTTTTCTATTATGAGAGTGAAATTAGGAGCAAAATGACCTTTTCTCTCACTTTCATTTTATAATTGAGATAAATCTTTCCCGTCACCTCTTATTTTTGTCTATGTTGTAAATCAAATAATCCTAATCATTCTAATTCCTCTCCATAAAATCTATCCTTACCTCTAAACAACTTCATCTTCATTCTCTAGACTTTTTCTGTTTCTGCTATATACTTTGCAAGATGGGATAACCACAAATGAACTTAGTGGGCTTCATCAGCTGGTGTAAGTGAAGTAAATGGCCCTACACAGATAATGCCATTCAAAGATCTGACCTCATACACCAGGAGAGGGGGTACTATATATATATATAGATAGATAGATAGATATAGATATATATAGATAGATAGTATAGTGTTTTCAGTATCATTTTCTAACATCTTGTTTGCTTTTTCACACCTCTTTTGCACGTTCAGCAGGTATTTTCATTCAGATGTCCACAATGACCCCTACGGTTTGTTTGTTTTTGAGTGCTTTCAGTTAATTTTTAGAATCAAGCACTGCATATGCTTAGTTCAAATTGTTCCTTCCATTGTGCATAACCTTGCACTTGACTACATTGAATTTCATATGCCATCATGCTGCTGTGAATGACAGTTTGATTGCTTATCATTAAATCATCAAATGGGCCTATGGCTCTTCTTCAAAATCATTTGCAAGGTAAATGCAGTATTGAAAAGATGCTGGATTACTTGATTGTTCTATGCTTGATTTCTTTGTGGATTCAAATGTATAGAAAATTATAGAAATGTCTCATACTTCAGCCATGTGACATTTTTGTTAAACTGCTGATTGATCAAGACCATTTAATCCACTCTCCCTCTTTAATATAAAATTTCAAAGTGAGTAACTAATGATACCATGAAAGAGTATTCGACTAAAGGGGGACAGCAACATGTGTGTTAAAGATTTTAATTTAATTCGTTGCTCAGTGGGGGCAAAATGACAATTTAGTTTTAGGTCAGTGCAAACCTGTATACAGTCAAGCTACTCAGCTGTATGTTATTCCATATTCCCAGCCTCTGATTTGAATGGTTAAAGCCTTTTCATATTTATGGCTAGAGTTCATCAGTTTTGTTCAATATATTTGGGACAGTATATGAAAAACGGTTCTTTCTGGAAATTGTTACTGTGGGTATTGCTGCTATCAGTACAACTCTCGAGAGGGGATTGCACACATCAGCAGTTGTATAGACTGCATTTTTCATTGACATTTGTTTTTCAAAGAAAAAATTCTAAACAATTTTTTTTAAATTTTTCCATTGTGTTGTGGTGGGGAAAAGATCCTGTCTTTTTATTTTAAAAAGGATGAGGAATTTTTTTTTAAGTGAAAGAAAATGGATTCCCCCCCCCCCCACCCCCCCATTTGAAACAAAAAAGAATATTTTTTGTAGAGATTTTGTTGCAAAATTTTATCAACAAATGAAAAATGTTTATGAAAATGAAAATTTTCTGTAAAAAAGTCATTGAAACCTCAGTTTTTGATGAAAGTGTTTTCATGAAAAAATCTTCAGCCAACTCTACTTCAAATATAAGAATAAAAATACAATAATTATCTTTTAAAAATTATATATATTATATATTGTTTGAAAAATAAATAGAAAAATATACTAAGTAAAGCAATAAGGCTTGTTGGTGCTTAAACTAATTTTTGTTTTGTTCCTCTATGCTTCAGAGGCTTTACAAAATGAGAGAGACTCATGATGATGGAGCCAAGCTGAGAAGGAATGGGGGGGAAGCCAGGAAGCCGGCAGCAGAAAGAGACTGCAGTGAGGGAGCCTGTAGCCTCTCTCGGACATCAGAGAGGGAAGGAAGGAAATCTGTGGGGAGAGGGTGGAGGAAAAGACTCAGGGAAATGGCAGCAAGGTTTAAGATGGTGCAGATGTTTAGCTGCTAATTAGGGTCCCTGAGCTGGAACTCAGAGTAGAGGGTGAGCCCAGGTTCCCTACCAGCCACTGGGAAAGTGTCACCATCTGGACAGTGACAGTTTCTAGAGAAAGTCTTTGATACCCCGAAAGGAGGAAAACTCGTAGTGACCTGGCCGGAGGGTCAACCCAGAGGGCCAACCCATGAAGAGAGAGAGAGGTGGCAGGGTATGTGAATGAGTGGCAGAAGGGGGCATCAGACCTGGAAAGAGCTAATCCCCAGAGCAGCCAGGAGGATGTGCCCTAGCAGTGACTGGACCCTGTGACAATTACTTTACACTTATCGATGTTGTATTTCATCTGCCATTTTGTTGTCCTCTCACCCAGTTTTGTGAGATCCCTTGGTAACTCTTCGCAATCAGCTTTGGACTTAACTATCTTGAGTAATTTTGAATCATCTGCAAATTCTGCCACCTCACAGTTCACCCCCTTTTCTAGAACATTAATGGATATGTTGAACAGCATAGGTTCCAGTACAGATCCTTGGGGAACCTTGTTATGTATCTCTCTCCATTATGAAAACTGACCAGTTATTCATACCCTCTGTTTCCTATCTTTTAACCAATTATTGATTCATGAGAGGACCTTCCCTCTTATCCTATGACTGCTTAACTAGTATCTCACCCTACTGTGACTGGGTTCTGTGCAGTGGTGACTATGGCTAATCTAGTACTCAATTACCTTGTGAGACCTCCATTCAAACCAATGGAACCATGTTCTCTGTTGCATTTATCTATGGCGATCGCTGTTTAGTATCCATTATGTCAACCCATAGAGTCTGGGAGATTGGAGCCTTGATGGTTGATCACCCCTTTATGGTGTTTTTTAAAGACAAGGTCTCTTTATGTCTACACCCTAAATACTTACGTAAGGTTCCTTCAGAGTTCCATCTTAATCAATCCATTCATCTACCAGTGTTTTTCCTGAAGCCACACAGTTCTCTACAGGAGTCCTGTTTACATACCCTGGATGTTAGAAGGGCTTTGACCTTCTATTTAGATAGGACTAATCAATTTAGGAAATCCCCTAGGCTCTTCATTTCTTTTGTGGATAGATCCTCAGGATCCTCAATCTCTACTCAGAGACCATTGCGATGCATATCTGGATGTATTAATCAATTTATGATGCTGTCTGCATTCATTACCACTCAAAGGGTGAAAGCTCTTTCAACCAGATCACAGCCACCATCTGTGGCATTACTGAAGAGTGTACCAGTATGTGAAATGTGTAGGGCTGCTAAATGGACTTTAATACACACGTTTTCATAGAATTGTAGGACCTCAAGATGTTATCTAGTCCAGTCCCCTGCACTCAAGGCAGGACTAAGTGTTATCTAGACCATCCCTGACAGGTGTTTGCCTAACCTGCTCTTAAAAATCTCCAACGATGGAGATTTCACAACCTCCCTGGGCAATTTATTCCAGTGTTTAACCACTCTGACAGGAAGTTTTTCCTAATGTCCAGCCTAAACCGCCCTTGCTGCAATTTAAACCCATTGCTTCTTGTCCTATCCTCAGAGGTAAGGAGAATAATTTTTCTCCCTCCTCCTTGTAACAACCTTTTATGTAGTTGAAAACTGTTCTCATGTCTCCTCTCAGTCTTCTCTTCTCCAGACTAAACAAACCCAATTTTTTCAGTCTTCCCTGATAGGTCATGTTTTCTAGACCTTTAATCATTTTTGTTGTTCTTCTCTGGACTTTCTGCAATTTCTCCACATTTTTCCTGAAATGTGGCACTCAGAATTGGACACAATACTCCAGCTGAGGCCTAATCAGCATGGACTAGAGCAGAAGAATTAATTTTCATGTCTTGCTTACAACACTCCTACTAATACATCCAAGAATGTTTGCTTTTTTGCAAGTATTATACCATTGACTCATATTTAGCGTGTGATCCACTATGACCCCAGATTCCTTTCCGCAGTACTCCTTCTTAGGCAGTCATTTCCCATTTTGTATGTATGCAACTGATTGCTCCTTCCTAAGTGGAGTACTTTGCATTTGTCCTTATTGAATTTCTTCCTATTTTCTTCAGACCATTTCTTTAGTTTGTCCAGATCATTTTGAATTTTAATCCCATCCTTCAAAGCACTTGCAGTCCCTCCCAGCTTGGTATCATCTGCAAACTTTACAAGTGTACTCTCTATGCCATTATCAAAATCATTGATGAAGATATTGAAGAAAACCAGACCCAGAACTGATCCCTGTGAGACCACACTCGCTATGTCCTTCCAGCATGACTGTGAATCACTGATAACTATTCTCTGGGAATGGTTTTCCAACCAGTTATGCCCTTACCTTATAGTCACTCCATCTAGGTTGTATTTCCCCAGTTGTTTATGAGAAGGTCAAGCCAAGATATACCACATCTACCTCTTCCACCCTATCCACAAGGCTTGTTACCATGGGCAGCGGGTGAACCCCTGCTTTGGGGAGGCAAGCTCACCGGCCCTGTCCCTTCCACCCAAGGCTCTGCCCCCCATATGCCAGAGCCCCGAACCCCCCCTCCCACGCTGTAAAAGGAGAAGCCCTGATTTTGAGGGGCCTCCGTGACCGGAGGAGCCCTGGCCTGCCCGCCCCAGCCACATCAGGCCAAGCGGCTGCCGATGGCCCCCTGACCCACTGCTCCCCCCGACTGCCAGCCTGAGCTACCAGCCCCCCCCCACCCCCCAACTGCCCTTGCACCTGCCAGAGTCGGGCCAAGCCTCAGGCCTCCCCAAGCACTGGGCTGAGCTGCCAGCCTCTCCCAGCACCGGGCAAGGCTGAGCCGCCGTCCTCCCTGAGCACTGAACCGAGCCACTGCCCACCCCCCCCCCCCACCGCCGGGCCGGCCCCAGCGCTGGGCTGCGCTGAGCCGCCGTCTTCCCCCAGCGCCAGACTGAGCCGCCAGCCCCCCTGGTCCATGAATGCCTGCCAGGCCGAGCCGCCAGCCCCCTAGCACCAGCCCGTCCTCCAGCGCCAGCCCTCCCGCCCCTGAAGGCCCCACCGAGCCGCCAGCCCCAACACCTGAGGAGAAGGGACGTGGCAAGCAGCGGGGACGGGGGTGTTTGGAGTGGAGGAGGTGGTGGGCGTCTTGGGGAAGGGCTGGGGCCACCATGGCCCAGGTGTCCAGCAGCGGTTCGGCGGCAGCACCAGGTCAGGCAAGGCCTTTCCTGGCCTATTGTACCCGCCGCCCATGCTTGTTACCCTGTCAAAGAAAGCTATTAGTTTGGTTTGACATGATTTGTTCTTGACAAGTCCATGCTGTTACTTATCACTTTAATATCTTTTAGGTGTCACAAATTGATTGCTTAATTATTTGCTCCATTATTTTTCTGGGTACTGAAATTAAACTGACTGGTCTGTAATTCTCCAGGTTGTCCTTATTTCCCTTTTTATAGATGGGCACTATATTTGCCCTTTTCCAGTCGAAACGTTACAATTACCTGATCCATGCTGTCACATCCAATGTGGCACTTGGTTCTGCATTACTATACTCAGTTCCAGACTCTATTCCAAAGCTCCCTCCTTCATCTGGAGATACTGCTTGGGTGCTCCTCTTTGGGAGACTTCCATAGGGATGCTACTCAAAGAAGAAGAGATTATTCACTTTGTGCAGTACCTGCAGTTCTTTGAGATGTGTCCTCCTTCCCCTCTGCTTCAGACTGTTCCTTACAGGACGTTTGTGTGGTGAAAGAACTGAGGTCAGTTCATCTGTACACCCCTATATAGCCTTGGTATTGAGCACAAGGAGGCACGAGGCGCATGCACAGGCTAAACAGATACTGCTAATGGAAAAATCTCCAATCAAGGGCTTGAGAGGTGCATGCGCATCTGAAGTGGATCACTCATAGGGACACACATCTTGAAGAACCAGTTACTGCACACAATGAGTAACCTCTTCTTCTTTTAAGGCACTTTAGTAAGTGGAAACAGTGAGGCGAATTAGGATCATGTGACCAGCTACCTCACCACAGACCACAAGAGAGTACTCCATAACTACAGTTTGAGAACTTCTGAGGGGGACAATGAGAGATGGGAGCAGAGTATTTGGGGGCATTTTTCACCAGAGGGAAAGTACAGAATGTTTTTTTTACTGATGAGAGCCATGTACATGCACTCTGGTCTTTCTGAAACCTGCTAGTTAAACTCATTCAATTTTTCTTCTTTCATGGGCTTAATGAAATGTACTTACTCAGGCTAATATAAATATTGCTAGCCCTCCAGACAACCTAGTCTATGTATGATCTTTTCAGGTATCAGTAAAGCCCCACAAGATGGCGCCTAAACACTTCTCCTTAACCACCAAATTATCCTGAGAGACATTAGTATCCTGAGAAACGAATATCTTTTTTTTGGATGATATTACAAGTTTGGTTGATAAAGGCAATACTGTTGCTGTGGTATACTTAAACTTCTGTAAGGTATTTGACTTGGCACTACATGACATTTTGATTAAAATCTAGAACAATATAAAATTAACATGTTGTTTGCAGTTTTGTAGTGATGTTGGACCCAGGATATTAGAGAGACAAGCTGTGTGAGGTAATATCATCATTGTTTGTTGGACCAACTTCTGTTAGTGAAAGAGACAAGGGTCAACAGTTCTTAAAAATGGTAACTCTGCTTTAGCATCTGTTAGTGCCTTGAAGCAGCAATATATCCAATTAGATAGTGTCTACATAAAACCAAATGATATTCAATTAACACCCTGACCCCAGCTCTTAAAACCATTCCACAATCCATAGCCAGCAAAGCAAATTGGATGATTGACATCTGGCAATGTGCTCCAACATAACATCTTGTCCAGCATCTCATATAGACGTAAACAATTGCTGAAAGGATGAAAACTTATAAAAAGCTAATCAAGTGAGTGTGGCTACATTAAAAATAGCCAGGTAGGACAGTTACAATTATACTTACTGGAGGAAGGCAAAGTATGGCGTTCATTGTAATACAAATACCTTTCACCCATCTAGTTACCAAAGACTCATGTCTCTGGACAAATTATTTGGGAAAAACATCAAAAGAAACACATGTCTAATTAAGTTTACATCTATTTTGTTAATTGTTTAGAATCTTAGACTTTAAAAAAAACTTCACAAATGCTTTCTATTCATCTTCAATGAGCTCTCTAGAAACTCTGGCCATCCTTTGGAAGTTTAAGTGCCTAAAATTAGCCAGCCCAATCCATATTTAGACATCTAAATGTGTGCACTTATTTTCAGAAGTGCTGAGCATTTGTAGCTCCCACCAAGGTCAGGCCACTTCTAAATATACAAGTTAGAGGGCTGACTTCCAGCCACCTGTGTTTGACCATATAGTCCTTACTGCTGGTTAGTCCCCTTCATACAAACTGTATGAATATACATTGTATGAACTAATTATTGTCAGAAATCAGTATTAGGCACTGCATCCATGATCTCCCCAGTTATGTTTCTGCAAAAATATTACAAAAAACAAGTGCTTAAATGCAGCTCTCCTACAGTATTAATGATAACTAGCATTCAGGTACCTTTTTGGGGAAGGAGTGGGGCATGTAACTGGCAAGGAAAGGGGTATGGATGTTCACGGTGGAGATGGCTGTATAAAGAGAGAGAAGAATCCAATCTAATAAGGTCTGCTCTCCCCTTCCAATGTCAATAGTGCATGCATCAAAAATAGAGCAGAATCCCTTGTGAACAGACTGCAAAAATAAAACAGAAAATAGTTTAAAACGTTGAGTGCACAAGTTGAAGCTGACCTTGAATAACTATAATTTGCAGAGGAGATATTGCCGTGCTAGAAGACTTGGTGATATTGACCCGTGTGCCATTAGAGGCAAGCGCATAGGAGGGAGGATGTTGCACAATTTGTCCAAGCAGGCATAAATGCAGTTTTCATCAAGCAAAAATACCTTTTCACAACACAAATGTTGTTACCTCTTGAAGTTACTCTTTTTAAAAGTAACTTGTCTTTTCATGACACCTATCTAATCATTGACTTTTTCTGTGAAGAAAAATGTACCAGTATGTTTACTATAACAATCTTAATATGGGTTACTGCTGCTGCAACACTGACATTTGGAAAATGTCACATGCAATGTTTGGATGGTCTTAGATTTGACTTATGTGTTTGCAGTTTCATAGTTCAGAATGTAATGTCAAGGAAAAAAAGATTCACTTCAAAAAAAGTAATTGAAACTTGTTAACATACATGACTTTTCAGTTTTTACAGCCTTTTTTTTTACCAGTTGTGACTTACAAGACTTCTGACAAAGTTATTGAGAATTCTTAAAGATTGACTTACAGATTTTAAAAAATACACAAAATTGTTCCATTACTACAATTATTGCTTTTTTTTATCTTAAGACATTTTGAACAAAAATTCTGAAGTAAACACTCTGAATAATATCTACCTAATCTTTTTAAGAACATAGTGCCAAATTAAGGGCTCAACATGCAAGATACTGCGTAGCCTCAGTTCCCACTGACTTCAGTTAAAGATGCTTAGCACCTTGCAAGACCCCGCCTTAAGACTGACTGTTGAGCTTCTTGGTTATGAAGAGGCAATTGACAATGTGCTTGAATCTATGGACCATCACTCAGGCACAACTACTGTTGAAGTCCAGTGAATTCTCCTTGAGTAAAAACTGAAGGATGGGGCCCAGTGTGTGTATGTGTTGGCACACAGTATTTCATGTGAGAGTTCTCTGTTAATAGCATATAAATGGTCAAAGAGGAAAGTTATCCTCATCTTAGCAAATTAAATTTCATAAACTTAGCCACAACTCAAATGAAGCAGATTACTTTCTAGCAGCCTGTCCAAAGTAGGGTTTTTTGACTACTCCACTAAGTAGAGCTTGTTGGGAAAACTTCAGCAGAACAATTTTTCATCAGATGCAATTTCATCAAAATTGAAATGCTTTGCAAAATCATGTTTGATTCCACTTTTGTTTCTGGGGGAGGGAGAGAGGGGAAAGACCATTTCAGCGTTTTTGGAATAAGATGTTTAGATGTCTCTTTGAAAAAACTTTTCATTACAATTATTTTTTAAAATTGTATAATATTCTATCGTATACAATTTTTAAAAAGTTGAAATAAGAATGGAACAACCCAAGAGGCCTAGGTGCACTTTTGATTTTGTCTAAACTTTTCAACTGATTTGAAATGAATTTTTTCAGAATTTTTGATCATAGAGAATTTCAAAATTTTCAGGTTTCATTTAGAATCAGAATGAAAACAAATGTACAAATCTCAAAATCCTCCTCAAAACAGAATTTCTGTTCTCCACATACCTCTAACACATAAAGCACAAGATAGAGTACTGTACTAGTTTTTGTCTGCTACAGGCCATCAAACCATAATAGGAACCAGAATGACTGGCTCCTTAAGCACCAATCATGTGTAGGAATAAAAGTGCAATATCAGAGTGAGGGGAAGAAAATATCACGGGGTTAATGTAATTTGGTCTGTGTTACATATAATGGAGGTCTCGTGCTGCCAGTACTGAAACATCCTTTGAATTTTTAAAAATTATAGATGTCAATTTCCTATCTAAACAAGTGTTGTATCCAACATGGTGGGAATTCTGAATTCTGGTCTCCATAGATCAAGACAAATAGATCACAAAACTAAAAATTAGCAGTTGCTTAGGTGAAAGTGATCATTCTTGTCTACATTTATTATGAGCAAACCGAATAAAGTCCAAACTAATAATATATACAATTAGTGTTTTAAAAGGGCCAACTTTACAAAGCTCTACAACTATAAGCCAAATCAGCTGGAAGAAAGAATTTAAACAGACTATGAATGATGACTGAGAACTATTAAGAACATTTTACTACATGTGTAAAAATCCTTGTGGAGAAAAGCACAACTGAAAAAGCAAGCAACTCTAGTTTGTTTTTGTTTGTTTTTAAACAGCATGAGTTAGAGGGGAAGTGAAAGCAGCTATTAAATGTATATAACAATTGGGGGAGGAGGGAGAAAGGGATGTTGATAGCAATAGATGTAAATTAGAAGCTAGGAATTGTAGAAAGTTGATATGGGAAGCAAAACAGCAACTGGACACTGAGGAATCTCTGGCCAGAAACTTAAGCACAATAAGGAGTTTTAAAGTATATTAAAAACAAAAGAAACCTTTACAATGATCCATTAGTGGATGGAAATGATAGAATGGTCAATAATAATGCAGAAAAGGCAAAAATGTTCAATAAATATTTCTAATCTGTATTTGGGAAAAAGACAAATCAGGTAACCATATCATACAATGATGATGATGAAATACTTTCCATTCCAACAGTAACTCAGAAGGATATTAAACAGCAGCTACTAAAGTTAGATATTTTAAATCAGCAGGTCCAGAGAACTAGTAGCCAACAATTTTAAAAGAGCTGACCAATCTGTCTAGATTGATAATGTTGGTTTTAAATAAATTTTGGATCACTGGGGAAGTTCCAAAGAACTGGAAGAAAGCTAATGTTGTATCAATATTTAACAAGGTTAAATGAGATGACCCAGGAAATTATAAGTCTCTCAGTCTGACATCAATCCTGGGCAAAACAGTGGAATGGCTGACTAAGGACATTAAAAATAAACAATGTAAGGAGGGTAATGTAATTAATGCTAATCAACATAGGTTTATGAAAAATAAATCTTGTCAAACTAACTTGATACACATTTTTTATGATATTACAAATGATATTCAGTTGATAATGGTAATAGTGCTAATATAATATACTTGGACTTCCATAAGGTATTTGATTTGTACCGCATGGTATTTTGATTAAGAAACTAGAACAATACAAAATCAACATGGCACACGTGCTTTTTTTATCTGACAACATTCCCTGATTTAATCCTTGCATTTCCAAATCAAATACAAATTTAATAGGAAAAGAGAATAGTGCAGAATTACCCCAAATAAACTAATTTCACAATACTTTTGGTTTAGAGAGAAAACACTTAAACACAGATCTTCTAAATAAAATTATTTAGGGATAAATTATGTTGGTAAAAGTTATAGGGATAAATTATGGCAAAAGTATGTGTGTGGTAGGGGGGAGGGGAATGCAAAAGTCCCCACCTTTCTTCCACTAGGCTGGTGGAAAGTAGAAGGCATGATCTTCCATGCATATTCTTGTCCAGTGCTGGTCATATGTGCCTAGTCGGCTGTGGTCCCTAGTTGGCTTGTGGGTCATACGAGATTTTTTTCCTCCTAGTTTTGCCTTCATCCTCCTTCTCTCTCCCTCACTTGGGCTCCTCCAGCTGAGCATCTGTCTGCCTGACAAATGAGGGCTGAGGTGACCCTAGACCTTTTACATTTCCCCACTGAAATGATTTTCCTAGTACACTGGCGTGGGGGGTGGGGAGGATATCACCCTCTCCCTGTGCTCTTGCTCTGTTCTATACATAGATACGTGCTCCTGTCTCTTACATAAATTGATAAATGTGTGTGTTACACACTACTGGAAATGAGAGAGAGAGAGAGAGAGAGAGAGAGAAGCTCTAGCTTGGTGTATTTGCATTGAAGCAGCATTTAAATGTTAAAATGTCCTCAGTTTGTCTTGAAGGAGACTTGGTTTCTTGGAATTAAAAGTTGCTGTTAACAAACGTCTATAGATAACAATTCACTCTCATGATAATAATGAGGTAGCTTAGCTAACCAGTGTTAATTTAATATATCTCATATTTTTTAAACTAAAATTTGGTCACTTGAACTCTTTCAGCTCTTTTGTTTGTCAGCAGGGCTTGCCTAGCTTTGATCAGGGTTATATTTATAGGTTTAAATTTTGTGTCGGCAGTTTTGCCTGTGTTGGCGGAGGCTTGCGTGGAGCTGAGGGCCTATCTCAGGCGTGGGCAAACTACGGCCTGTGAGCCAGATCCGGCCCCTCAGGGCTTTGGATCCAGCCTGTGGGATTGCCCCCCATGGCGCCGTGGGCCCCACGCTGCTTTCAGAAGCATCCGGCACCGGATGTGGTGCGTTGGCCTTGCCTCCAGGCACCACCCTCCGCAGCTCCCATTGGCTGGGAACAGGGAACCGCGGCCAATGGAAGCTTCGGGGGAGGTACCTGGAGGCGCGGCAAGGGCAGTGAACACAGAGCCCTCCGCCCCTCCTCCCCCAGGGGCCGCAGCGCTTCCTGGAGCGGCGCAGGGCTGGGGACAGGGCAGGCAGGGAGGTGCATGCCACTGCCACCCCGGAGCCACTTAAAGCGGCTCCAGGACCCAAACCCCTCCTGCACCTCGACCCCCAACTCCCTGCCCTAAGCCCCCTGCCTGCACCCTGCACCCTTCCTGCACCCCAACCCCCTGCCCTAAGCTCCCTGCTGCACCCTGCACCCCTCCTGCACCCCAACCCCCTGCCCTGAGGCCCCTCCCACAGTCCGCAACCCTCCTGCACCCCAACCCCCTGCCCTGAGCTCCCTGCTGCACCCTGCATCCCTGTACACCCCAACCCTGAGCCCCCTGCCGCACCCCTCCTGCAGCCCTGCGCTGAGCCGCCTCCTGTACTCCGCACCCCTCCTGCACCCCAACCCCTTTCCCTGAGCCCCCTCATACACCTCGCACCCCTCCTCTGCCCCAATCCCTTTCCCTGAGCCCCTTCCTGCACACCGCACCTCCTCCCACACCGCACACTCCCTCCCGCACCCCAACCCCCTGCCCCGGCCCTGCATACAATTTCCCCACCCAGATGTGGCTCTCGGCCCAAAAAGTTTGCCCACCCCTGGCCTATCTGCCAGGCTGATCCTTTCAGCGGAAGTGGATTCTTTACTCTGCTCCTCTCAGTAGAGGCTCCTTTAAAGCAGGTATGTTGTAAAGGGCCAATTTCTTGCATGCTGCTTAAAAAAAACCACATTTTTAAGTAATTCTCAAAATAAAGATTTAAATAAAGCTGGTGGAACTAATGTTTAAAACAATATTCATTAATTGCTTGTCTCCTTCACCAACAGAAGTTGATCCAATAAAAGATATTCTTCTTCGAGTGCTTGTTCACGTCCATTCCACATTAGGTGTACGCGCGCCGCGTGCACGAACGTCGGAAACTTTTTCCCTCAGCGGCTCCCGTCGGGCCCGCAGGGTCTCCCTTCCCGCCAGAGCGGCGCCCCGCCCCAGCGTATATATACCCCTGCTGGCCCGACCCTCCCTCAGTTCCTTCTTACCGCCCGTGGCGACGTTGGAACAGCTCTTCTCTCAACTCAAGAGTGTCCCTTAGCATAGTCATTAGCAGTAGTTATCAGTTCTTTGTTGTAGTAAGTGTTAGAGTTAAGTAGTTTTTTAGTTGTTACAAAGACCAACCAAACTCTTGGTGATAGGGGTTTGGTCAACCCCGGCACCGGCCCTGGGCGGCGGGGCATGCCGCACGCCCAAGGCTTCAAGGCTTGTGCCACGTGCCGCAGGCCCATGCCAGTGAGCGACCCGCACGAGTCGTGTCTCCGTTGCCTGGGGGAAGCTCACCAGAAGGAGCGCTGTAAGATTTGTAAGGCTTTCAAGCCCAGGACTCAAAAAGAGAGAGACTTTTGCCTGAAACAGCTCCTCATGGAGATGGCGTTACAGCCCTCCGCTCCCACGGCACCGTCGGCATCGGTGCGAAGTGCCCCGGCATCGGTCCGCGACCCAACGCAAGCGGTGCAGACTAAACCTGCGGTGCCGCCTCGGCGAGATCACGCCCGGCACCGGTCTGCTTCGCCGGCCAAGCCCAAGAGCCAGCCCAAGACCCGGGGTCGCTCCCCGCACAAGAAGGCGGCACCTGCGAAGACCACTAGTGCGCCCAAGGCCGTGCCGGCCCCGGCACAGGTCCCGGTACCAGTGGCTCCGGCGCCGAAAGGCCCGTCGAGCCCCGGGACAAGCGCGTCGAGTGAGGAGGAGGGGCTGGAGGAACTGTTGGAACAGCCCTCCACCCCGGACACATTTGAGGCGGCGAAGGACCTCATTGAATTGTCCTCCGTCAGCACACTCCGCGCCAAAGACATTCCGCTGAGACTGCCTTCCAAGGGCAAGCCGGCGATGATGCGCCCGTCGCGGTCGCCATCTCGGCACCGCTCCCGGCGCCGGTCCCGGTCGAGCTCCGCCTCGGTGGACTCCCGGCTTCCCGCCGCGCAACGGGCCTCCACGCAGACGGGCCCTGGCGCGAGCGAGGCACCGTCCCAGCAACCCGGCCCGAGCAGGCACCGGGGCGCTTCGACGGTGAGGACCCCAAGACCGTCCTCCCGCAGCCGTTCCCGGTCCCGCGGTCAACGGTACTGTTCCAGATCCAGATCGGTACGGCGCTACTCACGGTCCCGGTCCCGACGGCACCGCTCCCCGACACCGGATCGGCACCACTCCACGGCACCGCCGTGGCCCTCCAGGTCGCCGTCGCTTGCGTCGGAAGTGAGCTCGGGGCGGTCGAGATACGATCGCAGAGGGCATACCGCTACACGGCACGAGACCTCTTGGCAACCGCACTGGAGCCATCCGGGACAGTGGCCGTTCTGGACCCCGTGGGCCTATCACCAGCAAGGCCCGCCATCCAGAACTTCGAGGTCGGGCCCTTCGGGGGACCGGTCCCGCTCCCCACGGTACCGTCCCACCTCCCGTGCGGAGGCTACGGTCTCCAGACCACCTGAGGCCGAGAGGGCGGACTCGGCACCGAGCCAGGCACCGTCCGTGACCCAGGGCAGGGGACGCACCCCGGAGGGTCAGCCCGCTGAGGAGGACTTACAGGAGGAGGAGGACGCTCAAAAAGCCATGACCTCCTCCTCCTCACCAGATGAAGCCGTGGCGGGCACAACAGTGTCCGGCCCTCCCCCAATTGACCACCGGGCACACCAGGACCTGCTCCGCCGGGTGGCCCTCAACTTGGGGTTGCAGGCGGAGGAGACGGTCGAGCAGGAGGACCCCATGGTAGACATTCTCAGCCCGGAGGGTCCCTCCAGGATTGCTCTTCCATTGATAAAGACCGTTCAGTCGAACTATAAGACTGTGTGGCAGACGCCAGCCTCCTCTGCGCCGACCGCACGGGGCGTCGAGAGGAAGTACTTTGCCCCATCCAGGGGGTTTGACTTCCTCTTCTCCCATCCGGCCCCATGTTCGCTGGTAGTTTCGGCGGTCAACGAAAAGGAGCGGCATGGCCAGCAGGCCCCGGCCCCCAAGGCCAAGGAGGCGAAACGATTAGACCTCTTTGGCAGGAAGGTCTACTCGTCGGGAGGCCTCCAGTTGCGGATCGCGAACCAGCAGGCGATCCTCAACAGGCATAACTTTAACTCCTGGGCGTCAGTGTCCAAATTCAAGGAGGCCCTACCTCAGGGGTCGCAGCCCGAGTTTGCGGCCATTGTGGACGAGGGAAAGGCGGTGGCCAAGACTTCATTACAGGCCTCGCTCGACTCGGCCGATGCGGCTGCCAGGACTATCGCGTCCGGAGGGTGATGAGACGTTCAGCGTGGTTGCAAGCGTCTGGCCTTCCTCCAGAGGTGCAAAACACCCTCCAAGACCTTCCGTTTGAAGGGACGGGGTTGTTTTCGGAGCAGACTGATGTCAGGCTCCATGGCCTCAAGGATTCGCGGGCTACCCTCAAGTCCTTGGGGATGCATACCCCCGTGACGCAGAGGAAACCCTTTAAGCCACAGCCTCCACAGAGGCAGTACCAGCCTCGCCCTCGACACGAGCCTTACCGTAGGCGGGGCAGAGACAATAGGCGTAGGCGCAACAATACGCCTAACCAGGGTCAAGGCCAGGGCAATAACAACGGCAAGCCGCAGCCGGGCAATAAACAAGGATTTTGAAGACGCGATTGAGGACAGCGTACCGATCTCTTCCCCGGATCCTCCCCTGTGTTTCAGGGACCGCCTATCCCGTTTTTTCCGTGCCTGGTCCCAGATAACATCAGACCATTGGCTCTGCCGCACGGTAGAGTCAGGATATGCCCTCCAGTTTTCCTCGCCCCCCCCCCCACCCCCCCCGTCCCTCTTCAGGGACCCCTCTCACGAGCAACTCCTTATGCAGGAGGTACGGACCCTCCTCGCTGTAGGGGCGGTGGAAGAGGTTCCTCCAGACCTCAGAGGAAAAGGGTTCTATTCCAGATACTTTCTCATTCCCAAGGCAAAAGGGGGCCTCCGTCCTATCCTGGACCTTCGCAAGCTGAACAAGTACTTGCAAAAACCACGTTTCCGTATGGTCTCCCTCGGTACCATCATTCCTTCCCTGGATCCGGGGGATTGGTACGCTGCCCTCGATATGAAAGACGCGTACTTTCACATCGCTATCCGCCCGGCTCACCGGCGGTTCCTGCGCTTCACTATCCAGCAACGCCATTTTCAGTTTGCGGTCTTGCCCTTCGGCCTTGCAACGGCCCCACGTGTCTTCACGAAATGCATGTCAGTGGTGGCGGCCTTCCTTCGGAAGCGACGGATGCGCGTCTACCCATACCTAGACGACTGGCTCCTAGCGGGCCGGTCAGAGGCAGAGGTTCAC
Source organism: Emys orbicularis (assembly GCF_028017835.1). Classification (NCBI taxonomy): domain Eukaryota; kingdom Metazoa; phylum Chordata; order Testudines; family Emydidae; genus Emys; species Emys orbicularis. Next base: position 34,662,721 of record NC_088689.1, on the reverse strand, counting down.
GCCCACGTGACTTTGGCGCTACAAGTGTTCTGCGATCTCGGCCTGTTGGTCAATGTGCCCAAGTCCTCACTAGTCCCCACACAGAGACTGGAGTTCATAGGGGCAGTCCTGGACTCGGTGGCGGTGAGGGCGAGCCTTCCCGTGTCGCGTTTCCGGGCAATCCAGGAGGCCGTGACCTCCATCCAGAGATTCCCCACGACCACGGCCAGACGTTGCTTACAGCTCTTGGGGCACATGGCGGCATGCACCCACGTGGTTGGACACGCCCGCCTCCGGCTCCGGCCTCTGCAGCTGTGGTTGGCCCAAGTATATCGCCCCAACAGCGACCCATTAGACATGGTTGTCACGATCCCGGCTCCGGTATCGAACGCCCTCTGTTGGTGGCTCGACCAACAGCAGGTCTGTGCGGGGGTCCCGTTCGCCGCCCCACAACCAGTTCTGACGTTGGTGACAGACGCGTCGGACCTGGGTTGGGGGGCGCACCTAGGGGACCTACGCACTCAGGGCTTGTGGTCCAGGGAGGAACAGTCGCTTCACATCAACCTGAAGGAGCTGAGGGCGGTTCGCCTCGCCTGCCAGACCTTTCACGCCACCATAAGAGGGCACGGCGTGTCAGTTCTGACGGACAACACTACCGCTATGTTTTACATAAACAAGCAGGGCGGGTCCCGGTCCTCTCCCCTCTGTCGCGAGGCGCTCCTCCTCCTGGGACTTCTGCATAGCCCATTCAGTACACCTCCAGGCTGCGTATCTCCCCGGGGTCCAGAACGGATTGGCGGACCGTCTCAGCCGGTCCTACCTCACACACGAGTGGAGGCTGAGGCGGGACATCCTCCGTTCAATCTTCCTGAGGTGGGGGTTTCCCCAGGTGGATCTGTTTGCCACCATGGACAACAGCCAGTGCCCACAGTTTTGCTCCTTCCAGAACCGCAGTCCGGGCTCTCTGGCGGACGCCTTTGCAATCCCGTGGGGCGGGAGCCTGCGGTATGCCTTCCCCCCGTTCCCACTCATCCACAGGGTCCTTCTAAAGACCCGCAGGGACAGGGCGAAGGTCATTCTCATCGCCCCGGCGTGGCCATGTCAACACTGGTTCACAACTCTCTTAGAGCTGTCCGTGGCCTCTCCGATAACCCTCCCCCTCCATCACGACCTCATAACACAAGATCGAGGTCGCCTACTCCACCCGGACCTGCCATCGCTGCATCTCACGGCATGGCTGCTCTCTGGCTAAATGAGGCGGAGCACAGATGCTCCCAGGAGGTCCAGCAAATCCTCCTGGGTAGTAGGAAACCCTCCACAAGGGCAACCTACCTGGCCAAGTGGAAGCGCTTCTCCCTCTGGTGTGAGTCTCAGCGCGTCCAGCCCTTGCGGGCCTCGATACCGATGATCCTTGATTTCGTGCTGAGCCTTAGGCGCCAGGGCCTGGCCCCCGCTTCTATTAAAGTGCATCTAGCCGCCATATCGGCATTTCACCCGGAGGAATTGGGGCTGTCCGTGTTTTCCAACCCCACAGTGGTCCGATTCCTCAAGGGGCTGGATAGGATGTTCCCCTACACTCGCCCACCTATACCCCCGTGGGACCTCAACCTGGTCCTCACTAAACTCATGGGGCCCCCCTTTGAACCCCTGGCCTCTTGCTCCCTCATGCACCTTTCATGGAAGGTCGCGTTCCTCGTGGCTGTCACCTCGGCTAGGAGGGTGTCGGAGCTGAGGGCCCTCACCTCAGAACCTCCTTATACTGTTTTTTATAAGGATAAGGTGCAACTTAGGCCTCACCCTAAGTTCCTCCCTAAGGTGGTCACAAGTTTTCACATGGGGCAGGACATCTGTTTGCCGGTGTTCTTCCCCAAACCCCATACGGACCCTCGCCATCGTAGCCTGCATACCCTCGATGTGCGGCGGGCGTTGGCTTTCTATCTGGACCGTACCAGGCCTTTCCGCAAATCGACTCAGCTATTCGTGGCCATTGCGGAACGGGTGAAGGGCCAGCCTATTTCAACGCAACGCCTGTCGGCGTGGATCATGCTTTGCATACGCACGTGCTACGAGCTCGCCAACGTGCCTGCACCTCCGATCCGGGCTCACTCTACTAGGGCCCAAGCGTCCTCGACGGCCTTCTTGGCGCAGGTCCCGCTTCAGGAGATCTGCAAGGCAGCCACCTGGTCGTCGGTTCATACCTTCACAGCCCACTACGCGATCCACCATCAGACCAGAGATGACGCGATGGTCGGCAGGGCGGTGCTTCAATCAGTTATTCCTTGACTCCTACCCTCCTCCAATGGTAAGCTTGTGAGTCACCTAATGTGGAATGGACGTGAACAAGCACTCGAAGAAGAAAAGACGGTTACTTACCTTCTGTAACTGTTGTTCTTCGAGATGTGTTGTTCACGTCCATTCCACTTCCCACCCTCCTTCCCCTCTGTCAGAGTCACCGGCAAGAAGGAACTGAAGGAGGGTCGGGCCAGCAGGGGTATATATACGCTGGGGCGGGGCGCCGCTCTGGCGGGAAGGGAGACCCTGCGGGCCCGACGGGAGCCGCTGAGGGAAAAAGTTTCCGACGTTCGTGCACGCGGCGCGCGTACACCTAATGTGGAATGGACGTGAACAACACATCTCGAAGAACAACAGTTACAGAAGGTAAGTAACCGTCTTTTACCTCACCCACCTTGTCTCTCTAATATATTTAGTTGACTAATAGTATTGATGAATAATTTTCAGGCTTTGGGCTGTTTGCAAACTGCTCATGTTGATGATTCATTTTTCATATTTTTTTCTGATTAGTTACCTGAATCATATGGTATTGTTTCTCTATCCCAATTGGATGGCAAACATTTTGAACAGAAATATCACAAAGAACTTGAGAATTGCTGGTGCAATTTTTTGGATGAATACATATTTAATGTTTAAATTCATAACAAATTCCATAACCCATGAATGTTTTCCCTGGCACACAGCACACAATCAAATAGTTGGGAGTTATGTGACTCCACAAATTGTAGTGCAACTAACTCAATACTTTTATTACCGAGAAGAGCTGAGTGTTTGTTTTTCTTCAGCCAGCTTTAATTTTTAACAACTGAAAGGTTAGACATTGAGCCATCCTAATCTTCTAGTGACTTAAGCCCAGATCCTCAAAGATATTTAGGCATTTAACTCCGACCCTGTTGAAATCAGTGGGAGCTGGGCACCTAAATACCTTTGAGGATTTGGGCCTTAGTGTCATTGAACTGCACTCAAAGTTCACAGATGTGCTCTTTATATAAATGCACTCTGCTTTTAAAGCAGTTGGATAAGTATGAATACTTACAATAGTTGAAAGCTGCAAAACAGCCCCCTTCCTATTTTTTTCAACGCTTCAGCAGACTTTGAAGTTTTTTCCCCACTTTGCTAATAAAAAATGTTTAATGTTCATTATCTCAGAAAGCTTTATTTATCTATATATTTGGACCAAAATAAGGCTTGGAAAAAATCCCCTGATCCTGCTCACAGAGCGAAGTGTTTTGTAGTTCACCAGCTAAGGAGAGAGTGCTCCATTGTAGCGATAAACAAAAAGCGCTGTTATTTAAGGACCAGAATGTTGCTCCCAGGTGCCTGAAGCTGATGATAGCCTGACCCACTTTTCTGCCATACAATGTGAATTATATAGCAAATGCAGGAGAAAGAAATAGGCCTGTTCCTCCATAGTGAAAGGAGCAAAACTGCACAAATCAATCAGAACAAGAGAGAGGGTTTGTGGAGGAAGAAGAGGAGCCATAGCAAAGGGAAATGGCACCATGTGAGAATAAAAGCTAAATGAGGTGGAGGGTAATGCTTTTGGAAGGGGACTTCAGAAACCTAGCAGAATAAATAGTATATATTAAATTGAAGGTGCAATATGACTTGAATTTGATAGGTTAATTTGGGAAAGGTTATGTCACAGATATAAAAGTCTTAGGGAACAGGATTTACACAAACATTCCCCCCCCCCCCAACCATGGAAAAGAGGAGACAATTTAAAAAAACAATGCATTCAAACCCACATGCAGTTACATTGCTGTGAGGCATTTTGAAGTAGCTTAGTTGCTTATTTTTTTTTCTAACTAGTTAAATTGCCATTCTTGATTATCTGGGTCAGTGTGATATAAATAATGGATGAAAACTCCAACTGGGATAACACCACATTTAACAATGTTACATATAACTTTAAAATGCCTTTATTTTTGTGGGAAACTGTGGCTGCAGTTTTAAAGTGGATTTAAGTGGCTCAAGATCAGCCCTGAGATTTAGTATTTTATTTCCTTAAGACTTCTAAGGTCAGATCCTCAGCTGGTTTAATCAAAGTCAATGATACTGCCCCAGTTTACACCACATCAGACAGATTTACACATCTGGCCTATAGCATTTGATCTCTTGGCTGTGTTTCAGTCTCCAAGAAGTCAGTCCACTGGTCAAATACTGTTTGCAGCACTGTCTTGAATAACCAGGCTATGACTTGTGCTCAGAAATTCTGTCCACTTGCAGCAAGCAATAGCTACTATGGACTAAGGGCTGAAGTAGTCTCCATAACTGCTATGTCCCTTCTCCAAGTCAGGGCAAAGTCTGATTGAGCTGAATAACCATATATCCACTGGTCCTCCCCTGCCTAAATCTTCTCTGCACACTAATGAGCAGGGAGACCTCACCAAGCAAAAGCTCTAAGAGAGGTGTGTATTTGTATGTGTGTGTGTGTGTGTGTGTGTTTGAGGGGGGTGGGTTACAGACCTTTTTATGGGTATCCCAAATTCTGCCTCTCTCTATCCGTGCAGTAGGACCACTGGATTCACTGTGTTCAGGGCCCTTTATACCTGTTGATGGGGAGGAGGAATGGGAACATGCTGCATATACAATATTATTTCCTGCTGTCGTAGAAAGAGGGAGTGAGTGAGTAACCTCTGAAAAAAGAATAACTGGCAAATATTGGGAATTAATGTTAGTTGTCAGTTAGGCTAATTAACAATGAACAGTAAATGGAGAGAAACTATTTAGAATAAATATTGGTGTGATAGCAGCCCATTAATCCAGCCACACCCAAGACAACAATACATCTGCCCTACCTGTAGCTGGTTATTGAGGCACAAATCTGACCCTGCAACCTATCAACAGAACCACCAGTCAAGAAACCTGCATTCTTCAAAGTGATAACCATCAACAAGCAGAAAGGAGGGATAGGGGAAGAACAGAAAACTCCATAATATCCAGTAGGGAGCTTACCATGTAGAGCTGTTTTTCTGGAGAGAACTTAAGTGTAACGATGCTGCCTTTGGCGGGACACAACTGAGAGTATTAATTCAGGACAAATTGCTTAGAGCAGGGCAGTCACAGCCCCAGGCTGGTGGTTCTCCAACTCTGAGGCACATCAAACCAGCCAAACAGAGAGGACTTTGGTCTCACCCTGCTGGCTAACCATAAGTCATACAAGCAATTCCCTTAGACACTCCAATTTCCCAGTATCACCACCAGTGCCACTCGTTATGGGGATGACTGGTTATGAAAACTGATACCCCAGTGAAAGAAAAAAGTTTCTCCTGATCCCAAAGGACCAAGCCCCAGACCCAGGTCAAATGATAACTTAGATCTTACCCAAAATACATGCTTATTGCCAATTCTTAGTAACTAAACTAAAATTTATTAGAAAAGAAAAGAGATCAATATACATACAGACTTGAGTTCAATTTCTTGAGGTTCAGTTACATAGCAGAGATGGTGAGTTTGTAGTTGCCAAAAGTTCTTTTAGAAATAGTCCATAGGTTATAGTTCAATGTACATATTCAGGGTGACTCCAGTCAGTGACTGGAGATCTCAATTCTTATGGCTTAGGGTTTCTCCTTCTTGAAACCCAAAGCAGATCTGAGATGAAGAAGGATTGTGTCCCAAGGTTTTTATACATTTCCAGCAGCCTCTTGGCCTGAGAAAACAATAAGCCTTTTACAATATTCTCTTAAAGGCAGATATTCTTGATGTATATATGATTCATTGTCAAAATCAGGGCTGGCTCCAGGCACCAGCTAAAGAAGCAGGTGCTTGGGGCAGCCAATACCAAGGGGCGGCACTCCGGCCGCTATTGGGGCGGCACATCCAGGTCTTCGGCAATTCGGTGGCGGGTCCCTCACTCCTTCTCGGAACAAAGGACCTGCCGCCGAATTGCCATCGAAGAGTGGAGCGGCGCAATTGCGCTGCCGCGGCTTTTTTTTTTTTTTTTTGCCGCCTGGGGCGGCAGAAAACCTGGAGCCGGCCCTGGTCAAAATGTTGTTTATATAAACTGTAGATGGTTGTTAATGGGAGCCTACATAATAGTAAGACTAATTACAGCAAATTTGGAACAGTTCATGATACAATCAAACGTACTGAGAATCAAAAATATGTTTAAAAATAAGACATGCCGTAGAACATTGTGTACTTGGATTATTATACTGGAACATTAGAATTGCAGAAAGAATGCTGATTACAGGGTGTAACAATTATAAGTTCTGTACAACATAGTTATTTTTCATGACTTGAGGTTTGGCTTTCTAATACTGTGAATCATATATATATATATATACTAAAGACTTGAAGTGGAAAGAGAAGGTTACATCACTTTGATGTGAGTGCTAACTTATTGACAAAGAATTGTATTACAGCCTGAAGACAGATTTAGTTTGTAAACTGAATTGGAATAAACAGTGTTTGTATGATAAACAGAATGTGTTCCCTGCTGCTTTATGTATATTAGCTGCCAAATTACTCAAGTTGCACTAACAACTGCTATAATGATCAACACACAATAGACCAAAGTCTGTCCTCAAATGGAATTGCACAAGCTTGGTTTTCTTCAGTGGGAGTTGCATGTAGGGCAGAATTGGACCCTACAATTTCATAATTATTTGCATTCATAAGCAAAGTGATACTTCTTGGACTGCTGAAGGAGATGTGAACTACAGAAAGTTCTGTGTTGAAATTTAAGAAATTATATGTGGGTTTTGTGTTCTCTATCAGTAAAAATGTAAAGGTTAAACGCGCCACAAACATTTAAATGTCTGTATTTCTTTATTCCCCTCCGAACAGATATAGGTATTAAAACCAAAATGAATTAAACAAAACCATGACACAAAAGGAAAATAACCTCCTCCCTCATCTTCAGTATCCAAATAATGTACAACACAGTTCCACGATCTTGTGTCAACAAACTAGTGTTAACTTCATCTTATTCAAGGTTGTAGCATCAACCTATTTGGGAACAGAAGCCCAGAGCCACAAAGGTATTTAGCCACCTATCTCCCATTGAAATCAATGGGAATTAGGCACCTAAATACTTTTGAGGATCTGGACCCAAGCAACCACACAGAGCACCCAAACCACCTTATCTCTGCCCCTTCATTTATGTTACTATTCTAGGGCCTGAAGTTACTTCTGTTGAAGTTAATGGTAGCCTTTGACCCAGCCTAACAATGTAGCCCTGAGGTTGAACAAAGGAAAGTGGGGAAGGTTTGGTGCAGAGGGGAATGATCCAAGTCCCAGGCAGCGATTGGCTGAGCTAGCCCATCATCGAGAAGAATTTCTCATTTTTATTTAACTTCATATTTTTCTTAAAATAGCGATGGGAAATAATTTCCTCATTACAGCCTCTGCAGTCTCCCGCAGAGCACTTAGGTGTGACCCTCAATAGGAGTAGGATTACTGGAGCACAAAGAATAATGTATCATAGCTTAGGCTGGAGCTAACTTCCCTCTGTTAGCCTGCCTTTCAACCCATTTTCCTTCCTGCCCCCACAAATCGTCCCCCAAAACAACCAACCTTTCCTATGTTGTGTTTCAACCCAGGGTAGATATTTTGCTGTGACGCTTTGTACAAATCAGGAAACAACTTGGCTTAGAAACTCCACACTTGTTTTGGTGTTTGGGAAATGCCTCTTAGGGTATGTCTACACTGCAATTAAAAATCCATGGCTGCCCTGTGCCAGGTGACTCGGTTTGGGCTAAGGAGTTGTTAAATTGCAGTGTAGATGTTTGGGCTGAGGCTGCAGCCTGGGCTCTGGGAGCCTCCTCCCTAGTGACATCCCAGAGCTCTGGCTCCAGCCCGTGCCCAAACGACTACACTGCACTTAAACAGCCCTTTAGCCCGAGCCCCATGAAACCAAGTCAGCTGGTATTGGCCAGCCACGAGTGCAATGTAGACATACTCTTAGAGTGTATATGGGTGGGTGGGTAGGTGCACTAAGAAGCTGCAATTAGAATTAGAAATTAGAGCTATATAATGAAAAGACCAAACAGCTTGTGACACACCACAATAAGGTAGGCAGGGAAAGGGTTAACTAGGGGTGTAATTAAAGCAGGGTTATAAAAAGGAGCCAGTGGCATACAGAGGGAGGAGTCTTGATGGGAAAGGAAAGAAATTGCCTAGCCCAGGTAGAAGGGTATACATTTCCCTTTCCCTATTCAAGGATTTGCCTGCTCAGTTTTTATTCTAATCTTTGCATATATTTTTGCAAACTTCAAGGAGCAAAATTGTCTTTGCTGGGGTAATGTAAATTGGAATGGTAAGGCAGCATGAGGAGGAGATTGGATACCTTATAGCAGTTCATTTCCAAATGTTCTTCTGCTTGGAGCTTTAAAAAGTGTAGAAACTAGTATAAAGAGTTTAGTATAAAGAGTTTGGGGGTGATAGCTGGACCCTACTGAAACTGAAATGCACTTTCAACCTTATCTCTTCTTTAGCAAAGCTGTCTGCAAATTATTGCTTGTAAGCGATCCTTTCTACTCTGAGATTCATGGAGGATCTTGGTGTATTTTCCAGTTCTACATTAAACTGATTGAAAACAGAGGTTTTAATATTAATGTGAGTTTAACCTGCTATGTTTCCCCCTTCAAACTTAAATGAGTTCAAAAAGACTGAAAATATCTTGGCATTAAGGTGTGATGTTTATTAGGGATAATTAAACAAAATGGCACTTTTCCAAACTGTTGAGGCTTTAGATGTGATCCGTTAAGTTGTACGTCTTTGCGGAAGAAACTGTTAAAATGGGCTCTACATCAGAAATTGACTTCTTCTCTCACAAACTCCTTTTGGGGTGAGCGGTTGCTTACCTTTTCTACTGTGGAAAGATGTATCTTTACCTGAGGCGGCAAAAGGCCATGTTCATTTGCAAAAGAATACATGCTAAATTGAATCATGTAGGTGTTAAGCATCCTGAAAAAAATAAACGTCAAACAACTTTTAATTTTGTGCATGGTATCTCAATGAATCCCTAACAGAAATGCAATGGGAAAGGTGGAGATCAGATGACTGAAGCTGTCTTGGAAGATCATGGAGTTTCTTTGCTTCGTCCTTTGAGAGATATATGGCTCTAGTAATTCTGTCATAGTAGGAGATTCTGGAAGAGGGTGTAGTATTCTTGCAGCACAGCATATATTAGGAATGTTTTATATGCCTGTCTAAATTGGCTTTTGGAGAAAATTATTTTAATTGTGGAATAGATGAGGCTTCTTTAACAATAGAGGCCCTATACCAAGAGTGTCTTCTCCCTAAAAGGTGTGAGGAAGCTAGAACAAGCTAATGAAGGCATGAGGAGAATCGTATGATCTGAGGGTTGCCAGGCCTGGCTAACATGATTTTTTAAAGTTGGATAAGGTAACTTTTCTGCTTAATCAAAGCCTTTGATCTTTCAGTAGAAGTTTAAAAGTATTTCTCCGAGAGAAGTATTTCTTCTATGTAGTCTGAGTTTTATGTACTTATGAGGAAAAGTTCAGGGAAATAATGTTGATTCCAAATTCCCCTGTGATGTATAAAACACTACACATAATTTGTAAATGAGCATAAACAATCACTTGATCATGAGGTGAATTTCTCATTCTGTGTAAAACTAAATATAACTGTATATAAAAATAAAAATCCTTGCAAACTGTTTTAGTCAGTTGTCTAATGCTAGCAGATAAAACTTAAGATGAATGTTCATTTTAACAGAAAGTGATAAACATTCAGCAAACAGTGTGCCCACATGTTTTCTGACAACACATTGAACTTCCACTTCATTAACAGCAGTTCTGGCTAGTAGTGTTACTCACTTGAAAAATCTCAGTCAACAGCTTATGTACCATGTACGCAAAGAACAGCTTCTGATAAGAACTCAGATGCCTTCTTAATGGTGCATATCTCACAGGTTTATGTCCTGTCTTTGCTGTGGTATTCCAAAAGGAAGATATTTTGGAATAAAGATCTCATGGTGCCCTGACACTGCAATCTCTGAGTTCTGAATCTGAATTGCGCATGATTCTGTGATGGGGCACCTGCCCCACACCTGGCTCTAAGGGGTTAATAGAGCCTATGGAGGCAGCCAATCAGAGAAGGGCTGAGGGGAGCAGCCAATCAGGGCCCGGCAGGCTCCTATAAGAACAGCTGCAGGGGAAAGTAGCTTTAGTTACTCTCTGGAGCTTGAGGAAGGATGAGGATGGGCTGCCTGCCTGCCTGCTTGCTTTACAGGCTGAAGACCGCTAGCTCCCTGGACAGAGCAGTGCTGCAGGCGGAGACCTAGGGAGCTAATGGCAGTTCCTGGTGGGCTGCAGGGATCTGCAGGCTGAGGCAAGGGCAAAGAGGGTGTGGGGCAGTGGCCCAGGGAAATCTACTGAGAAGTCAGAGGGGGCGCAGCAAGCAGTGGCTTTCTACGTGGTCTCTCTCTTGCCACTGGGGAAGTGGCTAGACAGTAGATTGCAGTTGCCACTGAAAGAAGTGGCTGGACAGGGATTGCAGAGATGTCTCCTGGAAGGGGGGAGAGCACAGAGTGTGGCATGGCTGGAGGGCTGTGCCACTGAAGTGGATACCGTACTCCTTGGAGGGAGGTGGGTCCAGGAGTAGAAGACGTGATAGGTGGAGCTCCACCAGAGCAGGGCGCACTGGCTGCCAGAGCTAATTCCTGTATTGGCCATGGGGAGGCGCTGGAGTGGTGAGTGAATCCAATTACAGACCCCTTCTTCCTGCCCTCTACCCTCTCTTTGTTGGGTTTGAAGCCAGCAGAGTGGTACAGCTTCCCCCCCCCCCCCCCCCCTTGTTTCAGGACTGAATTTTCTCAATGGCAGGTCTCTTCCCCATTTCCTTGCTGGAACATTCAGAGGGGACTTAATGCAATTTCACAGCAGCTTACAGTGAACCCCCTCCTCTGTGGATCTTGAGATTTACCCCAAATGGAATTCTCCACCTCCCTGTGGGCTTGTCCTCAGCGGAAGAGAGGCTGATTAACAGGAGTTGGCAAAGCAAAAATGTCATACTTCAGCTGGGTAAAATGAGGGTCAAGACATGTAGAATCTTGTGCTCATTATAAAGCAGGCTTTGGGAGTTATGTGCTAGCTTATTCTTTAAAAGGATAAACCTTTCACTGTTCTCCTGTCATTGAGAATTGAGAGTAATATTGCTGAATGTCAGTGAACAATCCAGAGAACCAACATGGCCTAGCGGGTAGAACACTGGACTTAGACACGGGTGATGTGGCTTCTGTCCTCAGTTCTGTCACTGGATTGTTGAGTGACCTTGCAAAAGTGACTTCACCTCCCTATGCCTCAACTTCCTACTCTGTGAAAATGGGGATAATGATGCTTATCTCCTTTTGTAAAGTGCCATAAAATCTAGGGATGAAAAGTGGCATAGAAGAGCTAGGTTAAAAAATGCCACTCAGAATTGGTTTAAGAGTCTCTATCTGGCAGATGACCTCTGCCAATGGCCAGCACCAGATGTTGTAGAGGAAGGCTCTAAAAAAGCAATAGGCTGCCCATAGGCAAGGCCCCCATCTAATCTGTGGCCAACTGTCCCTGGATTTCTTTTCTGTCTTTGTACCTCTCTATCTCGGCATCTGAGATGACCTGCCACAGCAGTTTCTTTTAAAATGGAAAAAGAGAATAATGTAACCAATTTGAATATGGACATGCCAAGTACAATGAGTGCAGTAGCCCCAGTGTTACATATTCTGATGTTAATCTATTTTTTTGCTGTCCTAGCATGTTCAGTTTTCTGTATGCCTCAGATTTTTGTATAAATCAAACTGTGTCATGGGGCTGGCAGAGCAGAAACTGAGTTTTTGTTGCTGTGAAATGGACAGTTGTCTGTGGCGCTTCAGGAACCAGCGGGAGCAATTTGGGATTGTGGAACAAGAACATTAGCAGGATGTTTCTGCTAAACTGAGCAGCAGTGAAACAGCTACAGTGTTGCTACTTGAACTGTTAACTCTGAAACCTAAAGAGATAAATGGGGCAAGTCACATCTCTTAGAGCTGTTGCAGGCTGTCTGCAGACTCATGTAGACAACACAGCCTCAGTTTCTTAAAATGTAAATTGAGTGTAATCTTCATAATAAGGACCTGAAGCTTCATTATGAGGGGAGGTAGGTTCTGGAGCACAGACCTGTGGAAAGGGATAACTTTTATAATAAATTCCATGGCTGTGCAGTTGCAGAATACATAGGTCCTATGCATAGTTGGAAGAGTCTTTCTGAACCCAGGCAGTAGGTGGCTGGCTTATGCCCTGAAGAATGCAGATTTATATAGTTTCTCTCTGGTCCCTGACAAGGTGAAAGTTGATATAAACAATGTTGTGGAAACCGAATGAGCATGGAGGCCATGTCAACACCACCAGTCATGTCAGTATAGCTTATGTCACTCAGGGGTGTGAATAAGCCATCCCCCTGAACAACATAAGTTACACTGACCTAAGCACCAGTGTGGACAAGCCTATGTTAACGGGAGAGCTTCTCCCACCAACATAGCTGCTGCCACTCATTGAGAGTGGATACATTAAATCAACAGGAGAGCTCTCTCTAGTGTAGCTGCTTTAAGCTGACAGGAGAGCTTACAGCAGCACAGCTGCTCACCTTGCCACTGTAAGCTCTCTAGAGTAGCCATGTACTCTCGAATACTCATGTCTGAGTAACTAATAGTCTCTGAATAGTTACAGACACCCAAGGGACATTCTTCTTGATACAGTAAGTGGCAATTGCCTGTTTTCTAGTGTCTGGCTGACTGTGTATTTGGAATCTGACAAATGTGATTATATGCAGCATATTGGGGTTGAGTGGGGGTGGCTTTTGCTTGATTTACATTGGCCACAGCGTAAGAATGGTCTCTTGAGCCATCAAACTTGTGTGTGGGAAGAGGTGGATATCCTGTTGAGTTCTGCAAAGGATAACTCTTCAAGCTATTTTAAAATAACAGAACACAGTAGTGATATTGCTGACATCCTATGCAATAAAGGTCATGAGTGTGGTCATTTAATCAGTGTTTGGGGTTAGAAATACAAAATAACAATCTCTGCCCACTTACATTGGAGCACATCCCATTGGTTAAATGAAGTTGTATGAGTATACTGTAATCTAAGTCTGAATCTGGCCCACTTTCTCAAGTAATACTCTGCCAGAGATCATATGATACTTCCTTTATCTTAACTAGCTTGATTTCCCTTTCCCTGCACTGGCTGGTATAAAATAGGGTAATGGTACAAACAATTTTACCAGTCAATGTCTACTTTATCTCTGCCTTACAGCAAGATGGAGTCTGAGCCTTTTAGCTTCACTTTAACTCTAACTCAGTGCATACAAGCAGGGCCGCTGAGAGCGGGTTCAGGCCCCGGTGAAAATTTCTTTTCAAGCCCCCCAGCAAGGGCGGACCGGCTAAACAGGGCCAACGAGGGGGGGGGGGAAACCGGGCCTCGGGCCCCCTTCTGGACGGCCAGGCCCCGGTAACTTGTACCGGCTACCCCCCACCCCGTCAGCCCTGCATACAAGTTGGACATCTAGTGACTAGAAAACATAGAAAAATTCTACTTCTGTAACCAAACTCCTTCTAGTGTTTTTGTTTGGGGAGTGTTACAGGGGGTGCATCATGGCATGAAAGTGCCAGACTCAAAAGGATCTTGATCTTTATTAATTAGTTCATAGTTGCTTTATATGATACCTCCTGAGACCAGCTTTGAAGAGTCTGGGAGAATCCAAGTTGTGAGGTTTTTTTTTAATATCAATTCTGTGTTCTTCCTTTCACACTTGAAGATCTGAAAGCGAGGGAGGAAAGTTATTGCTGAAAATGTTAGTTCTCATAGTACTGAAGTTAGTTCTGAGAGCACGGCAATGGGTAGGGCCTTTAACAATGTGGTTTTTGTTTTGTTGTTTTTCTAAATATTTTATGGACTTCAGTTTTAGCATAGTTATGGCCTCAGTACTGAGTATATCAGGAAGTACACCTTGACTCAAGTGTCCAACATCCCTTTATCGTTCACTTGGCTTTAGGCCACCTCTCTGGTACCATGACTCTGGGGATATCTGACCTACCAGCATAACTTAGAGCAGCTTTAGGGCTGACCTAAATTATGCCTAGCTACCACCACCCCAGTAGGTGACGGCCAGTGGTGGTGGGGCTAAACTCACTTTCCCTTGGACATGCTGCCTACCAAGGCTGTGACTGGGGTGGGGCTCTACCAGCCCTATATCATCAAGGGATTTCCCTTCCCATTAGGAGGAATGGAAGGGAAGTGAAGGAACACCCAGGAGCCAGATCTGAGGCTCTAGTTCTGTTTTGCAATTTCCTTGGTTAAGAGGTTGATGATTATAGATATTCTTGCCAAGCTTCCTGCCCTTAACATCCATAACTTGTTTTCCTTAACCTCTATACCTCGTTATATACAGCATTGCACTGTTTGTTGCTGATTTTTGGCTCAGTTGGATCTAAGACAATATCTCTGGGTACAATTGGTCCTTTCCCTGCAAAATAACTTGAGATTGGTACCTGCTGCAGAAAAGGTGAGTCAAGTGGAGACCGGGTGAGTGTTTGTATAATATGCTCTGTGTGGGTTTCTGTTGGTTTTAATGTCAGATATACTCATTGTCCTGTGGAGCACACCTGGTAACAGTTGGCCAAAACTGAGTACAAAGGAGCCCATATCATGCAAAGCTGGCAGAGGAAGAATACAGATATTTCTTTTCATTCCATATAAAATGGCCTTTTGCAAATTGCATTTTTGCTCTCTGCACTGTCTGTCTCTGACAGAGTCTCTGTGCCATTGGAAATGCAGGTAACTGACTCAAACTAACCTTACTTCTAGTGCACTTTAAAAAGACAACTGGAAAAACAGAGGAAACTAAGCAGACAAACTCTTCAGAAATAAACATTTGAGGTCATAACCTGCATATACCTTGTTCCCATAACATGTAATTATTTGTGCTGTTTCTTTTCTATTGATTTTTAATGTTCTTTATTCTGGCTGGATAACCCTCCCTTTGTGTTCATTGTATCTTTTGCTAGAAAAATATGCTAAAAGTCTCAGATGACTATAATTTTCTTTGAAAGGCCCCCTGACGGAGTGTGCTCCCCACACTAGCCCTACAAGAGCTGAATTAGGCCAGGTGGACCCAATCCCCCAATTAGGCTGCAAAGGGGGGAGCCTTAGGCTGGAGGCAGCTAATTAGAGAGAGGTTCTCCTGTGAGGGACAGGCAGGGCTTCTACAAAAGTCAGGAAACTGGAAGAAGAGGAGGAGGAGGTGGTAGGAGACAGCTAGATTGTTTGAGGGACTGCAGCGACAAGTTGCTTAAAGTCCCTCCCAGGGAGGAGGGAGTGAAGAGACTGGCAAACCCAGAGGAGCGGGGGTGGCTGGGAGGTATGGAAGCAGGTCAGGGAAAAGCAGTAAGGTGCAGGGGATGGACTTTGCTGCTGTGTAGAGGGTCCCAGAGCCAGAACCCTGAGAAGAGAATGGGCCTGCTAGCCACTGTGGGAATGGCACTGTCCGGCTGTGAAGAGAAGACTCCCTGAGACCTGCTGGAGAGAAAGAACCTCTATGCACTCCACTCCCCCTCAGAAAGGGAGACCACAATGGTGACTTGGCTAGAGGGCTGCATCATGAAGAGGACAACTACAGCTCCTGTGTGAGAGAGAGAGAGAAACTACTGAAGAGAAACTGACAGGGTGTAAATGCTGGAAGGGGCACTGGCTTGACTGAGCTAATCCCAAGAATCATCAGGAGGCCGCACCATCTAGCGGTGAGTACAGCAACCTGTTAGGCCCACAGAAGATGTACAATTACGGCTGCTGTACAACTATGTGCTTTGCTATATGTGATGTGGCTCTTACCTTGTACTGTACCCCTGCCTACTTCCATCTCCTCCTTGGTCTTTTGCCTTTTGTCTGCCTGCCACAGCCCTTTGCATTAATACCTCATTGGGCAAGAACAGCTCTGCCCGTCCCCCATCCAGCTGTAATCTTGAGGGTGGGGGTGAGGCTTCAGCTCTCCTTTACTTTTGAATGTGTCTCTAGAGACAGATTCTTGTCTCTTCTGGGTGCTAAATACTAGTAAAATAAACGATCACATTCCCTCATCTGAATGCTTTGCAAAGCCCAGGGAGATAGGCTTTGTTAGCTTAGTTACAGAGGAAATAACCCTGCATCTAAAATCCACCTGGTGCCTCCTCTTATCACCCAGAATAAATTTGTCCCTCACCAACCTACTTATCAAGTCCAGTTGTTCATTATTGTATATGGGTGAGGTTACAGCAATACTTTCAGAGGATTATTTAATCAGGTATATTGTCTGGAGCAAATGCTATAATCTGTCCCCCATGCTGTTGTCCCACATCTACCCCATGGAGGCTTCCCCACTGTCCTGTCTCCAAATCTAGCTTTTTACAGGCCGTTTTGATCTCCACTTTCCTGGATGCCCCTCACTACTCAAGGTGACTGACCTTTGACTTGTACATCCATTGTTCTCAGGGCTGGCTCCAGGTTTTCTGCTGCCCCAAGCGCCGCCCCCCCCCCAAAAAGCCGTGGTAGCGCGATTGCACCGCTCCACTCTTCAGCGGCAGGTCCTTCGCTCCGAGAGGGACTGAGGGACCCGCCGCTGAAGACCCGGATGTACTGCCCCAATAGTGGCCGGAGTGCCGCCCCTTGGTATTGGCCGCCCCAAGCACCTGCTTCTTTAGCTGGTGCCTGGAGCTGGCCCTGATTGTTCTTAGCTATAAGCATGGTAGATCCATCAGATCTAAATCTTCCATTGCCAGGAAATATAAATTGTAAGAAAGGCCTGTGATCTGTCAATGTCTGCAGAACTCATAGTGTAATAGCAAAGCATAAGCTGTAGCTGAAGAGATAAGCGGTACTCAAACAGTGTGTAATTGTTGGGTTTATTACGTAAGGTGGTCTTAGGTCTGCTGTATGCATAAATCTACAAATGGGCTTATTCTGCACCCACATACTCTACTATATAATGGGACATCACCCTGAGAAGGAGACCTTCTTTTATGGAGTATAAAAGAGCTAGCGTGGTGGTGGTGGTTTTTTCCCCTTCCAGAGCCCCCTAACACTCTCTTGCATTTTGTTGTGCCAGGTAAAAAACTGTCTCCTGTCACTGTGGAAGCTGTCTGTGCTTTGTGTGGTGGGGTTTTTTTTTTTTTTTTTTTTTTAAATCTAGCCAAGGAATTTGGTTGGTAATTGAGTGTGTTAACCAAAGATGCATACCTTAACCTAAGAGGGGGAGGGATAGCTCAGTGGTTTGAGCATTGGCCTGCTAAACCCAGGGTTGTGAGTACCTTAACCTAAGTGAGAAGCATATGTTCTTAACTTGGACTCCTGACTTACTAATCAGCCTTAATATTCATAGCCAGAATGATTTATTCACTGCCTTACATCCTGTCCATGTGTTCAGCTGGCATTGTGTCCACTCACAAGTTGTTTGTTGCTTAGCACTTGTGATCTAATCAATGAAGTTAGAGGAGAAACCTGACAAAATGCATGACAGAGCTCTTGAAATTAGCCAGCCCTTAGATAACATTTTAGGAAATGGTTAGTTTCCTGAAGGTGAAGGGAATTATCAAGTGAACATACTGCACCACTGACCAAATTAAAGTAGTACTAAATCACATGTTAAATGGATTAAAAACTGGCTACACCATCTCAGAAAATGGCTATAAGTGGGGAATCAAATATGAAATGTTTCTCATGGGGTTCTGCAGGGATTGGTTCTAGTCTCAACATGATTCAATTTTTTTTATATCAATTTGCTGGGAAGTAATTATAAAATCACTGCTGTTAGACTTACAGATAGACAGAGTTTGGTGGAGTGGTAAATAGCAATGAGGTTAGGGCAATCTCAGTTGCTTGATAAACTGAGCCTATTCAAACAAAATGCATTTTAATCCATCCAACTACAAAGCTGTACATTTAGGAACAAGGAATCCAGGCCATACCTACAGAATGAGGGATAGCAGTGACTTTGAACAGGATTTCAATAATGGACACCACTCAACATGAGCTTTCAGTGCAGTGCTGTGGCACAAAAGGCTGATGTAAAGCTTCAATACATAAACAGGGGAATCGTATGCAGTATTCCAGCATTGTTCTCACCATTGCCATATGGTGAGTAGGAGTAAGGAGATTACCACTGCTATATACAGATGTTAGGCCAGTCACCTCCTTGCTCCTATTAACTATGTGGCATTGGTGAGACCAGTGCTGGAATACTGCAGAGAGTACTGGTATCCACATTCTCCAATTGCCACACCCTCCTGACATCCGTTTTAGAGTGCAGAGAAAAGCCACACACAATTCAAAGGCTGGAGAGTGAGCTTTGAAGAGTCAGTCTGTTTAGGTTATCAGAAGACCGTGAGGCTACTGTACAAGTACCTTCACAGGGAGCATCTACCAACGTGATATATGTCATCATGTGCCAGCAGTGCCCCTCTGCCATGTACATTGGCCAAACCGGACAGTCTCTACGCAAAAGAATTAATGGACACAAATCTGACATCAGGAATCATAATACTCAAAAACCAGTGGGAGAACACTTTAACCTGTCTGGCCATTCAATGACAGACCTGCGGGTGGCTATTTTACAACAGAAAAGCTTCAAAAACAGACTCCAAGGAGAAACTGCTGAACTCAAATTGATATGCAAATTAGACACAATCAATTTAGGTTTGAATAAAGACTGGGAATGGCAGATTCAATGTTTGTAATGGCTCAATCTCCCCATGTAAGTACTCTCACACTTCTTATCAACCTGTCTGTACTGGGCTATCTTGATTATCACTTCAAAAGTGGTTTGTTTGGTTGTCTTACTTAATTGGCCTCTCAGAGTTGGTAAGACAACGTGTGTGTGTGTGTGTGTGTGTGTGTGTGTGTGTGTTCCATTCTATGCATCCGAAGAAGTAGGATGTAGCCCACGAAAGCTTATGCTCAAATAAATTTGTTAGTCTCTAAGGTGCCACAAGTACTCCTTTTCTCTTCACAGGGAGAAAATTCTGGGGTCCACAGGGAAGCAATAGTATCTGTGGTAGCTCTAGTATGACTGAAATTGGATGTTGATTTAAGTACTAGTGTTTTGGAACAAGAAATGGTTAAGATTTACATATGTAGTGCATGATTAATTGGTTATTACAATTTCTATCTGTTTGGGTGGTACAAGAGGTTAGGATGAAATTAAGAAATGGGAAAACTTGCCCTGTCGCATAAATCTTTGACAGTGACATCTCTTACACTGGGGAACCTCCATCATGCTGGTCATTTAATACTAGACTGGACTTCTGCTCTCCAGCCTCAATTTAATACTAGTAATAGTTCCCTGTTGAACAATCTGGCATGGGTAGACAGGTCTACTGATCTGAAGAAACTCTTCTATATCTAACTCTTATGAGTCTGCGACTATCAAACCTCCATCTGATCTGAGCCCTCAGCAGCTTCTAAACAGCAACACTTGCCATATATTGCTCCTACACTTATTCCAAACCTTTTTTCCCCCAAGGATTTTGGTTTTCTTTTTTGATACTCCTCAGAACCTGGTTTGTACTGTGGCTGAATACAGCAGAAACTTGTATAGCTGATTTTAGTTGGAAAATCGCACTAATAGATACAAGTGTAAGGCCTTTATGCTTTTCTTGGGATGCATCATTGTTTGTTTTTTGAAACAGTCTGAATAAAAAATGTCTTGGTATTTGCTTGAAATAGAAGCTATTGTTTGGTAGATAACAATAGTTTTGGAGATACTTATGCTAATAACTTCAGGAAACTGTATAATTTTCTTCCCTGCTGTGACCAATGAATTACTATGTATTGTACTTGTAAAGACTTAATTTTACTATAAATCCAAGACTGACATGCGAGAGTTTTGGAAAGTACTATTTAAAGAGGTAATTTCTCATGGAAATCAGTTCACTGTCCATGTGAATTAATACATTATATTTTCTTTCTCTCTGCAGGGCTGGTGCAAGGAAGCTTCACGCCCTAGGCGAAACTTCCACCTTGCACCCCTCCCTCCCCCCCCAGTCCCACGGCAGCTCTCTGCCCTGAGGCGCCCCCCCCCCCCCCGCGGCAGCTCCTCCCCCCCCCCCCCCGGGGAGCCGTGCGGCAGCTCCCCACCCCAGCTCACTTCTGCTCCGCCTCCTCCCCGAGCACACTGCCCCCGCTCTAATTCTCCTCCCCCTCCCAGGCTTGTGGCACCAAACAGCTGATTGGCGCTGCAAGCCTGGGAGGCGGGAGAAGTGGAGCGGCCCAGGAACACTGTGTATTTAAAAAAAAAAAAAAAAATTGGGGCACCACTTTTTGGTGCCCCCAAATCTTGGCACCCTAGGCAACTGCCTAGTTTGCCTTAATGGTAGCACCGGCCTTGTCTCTCTGTAGTCTTCCCTATTTAAGGCAACATACAATTAGCATAACAGTCTTTTCATATCAAGTCGTCTTTTTAAAAAAATGTTTTAAAGCTTTTCCCTATAAACTGTTTCCCTTCTGTTACAAAAAGGGTTAAGGTGTAATTCTCCCACCTCCATGCCATGATTTTTCTTTTAGAGGCTTCCTTGTATTCTTTAGAGTTCTGAAGAGCCTCCCACTTAGACCCTGATTCAGCAAGGTACTTAAGCACATGCCTAACTTTAAGCAAGTAGATATATCCAATTGACTTTAATGGGACTGCACATGTGCACTAGAAATGTGCACAGTATCTTGCAGAATTAGGATCTTAATTGCCTTCCAAATATCCAGGTCTTACCTAGCAGCTGCCAAGCATCCAGGGTAGGAGACTGCATGTGACTTCTGAGGACACAATCACTATAACTCTTCATCTGGTTTTAGTCTCTATAGACTAATTCCCAAGCTGTGAGGTAAAATGTTGGGACTAGAAAGCCTTTTAGCATTCATTTGCTTTTAAAGGCAACTTATTCAAGTGGAATGTTCCACCTGTTAAAATTTAAACAACAAGCGTTTGACAGGCACTTACTTGCAAACCAACTCTATCATTTCACATCAGCACAATAGGTTCTCATTTGTCTGAAGCATTGAGAAGGGGAATAATTCAATAGAATTTAATGCTTCATCAAGAGCAATTTATTGAGGACTGAGGTATTGTGGTGGTATTTACAGACTGTCCAATTATAAGAGAAGGTGTATTAAAATGTTTATCTCCTTCCACTCCAATAACAGAATGAAAACAAAGCTTATCTTTGTCTTTCTGCTCCATGTATAAAGGACTCCATTATGGAGAAGACCAAGAAATTAGACACTGGGCGAGCTTCAGTGTAAAAATGCCATTGAAAATGACACACTCAATTTTTCTTCACTATAGTTTAAACATGTCACCTGGAACCCATTTTTTAAAAGGGGACATAATAAAGAACAGGGCTCAGTGGTGCAATAGGTTAATTCAAGAGTTTCTCACCTCTGGGGATGTGCAATCTGATGCTAGATTAAAATGACTTAGTAGGTCTCATCCTGGCTTCTGTTGGCATCATTTGCCATTATGGAAAATTTTAGTCCAAAAGTAGATGAATAGGGATCCTATAGGGCAGGGTTAAGGTACATTGGACAAGCACTGTGTAAGCTATTGCACTCATCTCTGCCAGACTTCTGCAGAACTGCCCCCAAAGTGCTGCTATTACTCTTTGAATTTCATGAACACCAATCTTATCCCCAGTTCTCAAAATGAATAGATTTTTATAGCATGGTTGGTGGTGCTTTTGTCAGCTCTTTCCCTTTGCCTGAAAATTAGGTTCCATTTATGAGCTAATAGCATTTTACAATGTCTTCACTGAGTGGAACAACTAGACACAGGGCAGTGTAATACGTGGAGCCTTTGAGGGCTTCTTCTGAAGGAAATAAAATCATGTGCAATTGCCTTTGTGTGATACAAACAAATAAATCAAAGTACAAAGGCTGATCCTGCAACTGGATCTATCTAGGCAGAGACCTGAGCCTAGGCCAAGCCCAAATGAAGTGAGTGGGGCACTGCATGGGCACTGGGGTCCACTTGTATCTAGGTTGTAAGATTGGGGTAGGGCTATTGGGAGTAAATAGCTAGAAATTAAAAATGATGTAGAGCCCAATTTTTAAACAGGGATATTCATATCCGAAGCTAGACCTGGAAGAAAAGGGTTTTAGCTGCTTCCACAAGCATTGATGAGCAGTAATGTGGGGTTTTGATGCCCTTTTAAAACACTCATAAACAGCACTCTTCCTATCTACAAGAGAAATGTACTGTTTATAGAAAAATCTTCCAAATATACATTGTCTGATCCTACAGACAACTTTTTTGTGCAGTTTCCTTTTACTAACATCCCCAAATATAAAAGATCCAATTCAAATTTTGCACTAAGGAATAAACTTCTAATGATATGCTGCAGTTTTAGCTGCATGGAATATTCTAGAGCTAGAGTTGGTCAGAGAAATTTTGCTGGAATACTATTCTATTGGAACAGAAGAATTTGTTGAAATCAAAATGCTTGTGAAACTGCATTGATTTTGATGGACTTAAGTTCTTGAAAATCTGTGTGTGTGGGGGGGGGGGGGGTGGGCTTCAATGATGTCAACCCTAAGGGGGGGAACCCTTCCTACAGGAACCCTAGCCCCAAATACCTTAGCCATGGGGACTTTAACCCTAGGGCAGGGAGCCCTAGCCACAGGGACACTAACCTGTCAAAATGTTCTGTCTGAACATTTTCAGAATAAAATGTGTTGGGTTTTTATTTATACAAAATCAAAAAGCTGATTAACCATAAACAGTGTATTCCAGAATTTTCCTTCATGGGAAATTTCAAAATGTTCAGTTCTCATTCCAGTTTGGAACGAATCCAAATATCAAAATCCTGACCTCCTTCATGAAACAGAACCTCCATCCTGTGGACAGCTCTAATTAGATTGTAACCATATAGGTATGGATCTGTAGTTAAGGTCTTTGACATATGAATTACCCCATATTGACTTTCTGGACTTGCATGTCATATGATTGTAATAACTAATCTTGCGATGGTAGATTTACATATGATTACTCTTCTAAAGCTGGACAGAACTGTGTAAACCCACTAGTAAAGGAAATAGCTTGCAAAAGGGTATCTTTTGCTACTTGCCCATCCTAAGGGCCTCTAGGTCACCTCTCTGGTGCTACTTGTGATGGGCCTTAATCCCCATTATCTAGATGGAAAAGGAGAGAACCTAATTAGTTATGCTCTGCACCTGGGTGGTGGAGTTATCCTATACAAGGAGCTGAGGGTGCTCCGTATAGGGGAAGAGACCCAAGAGAGGAGTTAGGCCTTTCCCAGAGAGAGGGAAAACTAACAGAAGGATCAGTAGTTGGGATTAGCTGTGCTCGAGGTGGAGCCCCAGGAGCAGGGTTAACTCCTGTGGTGGGGCTCTTGAGACCTGACCAAGGGTCTGTGAGGACCTGGGACTGAGGCAGAAGCCAGGAGGGGCAAAGGACTTATTGTTTGGAATCCAGTCCAGGATGCGTGAAAGACCTTTTTCTTTAGAGCTGTTTCCTGGAAGGGGACTGAACTGTTGTGTGACATGGCTGGAGGGCTGAGCCACAGAAGATGCAGTAAAGTAGTTCAAGAAGGCACCAGATGGGAGCAGTCACCAGAGGGAGTGCAAGAGGTGAAGTCCCCTGAAATGCTGCCTCTGGGCAGGAGTGGGTGCCCTAGAGATAAGGATGGATATTTACAAGTACTGTTGAATGCAGCACATTCTCAGCCCTGTTCCACTTTTTGTGCTGCTCCTACACCTGCCTCCCTGCAGCCTAGAAGCAGTGTAGGCCACAGGGAGAGGCATGTTGGGGTAGGAAGAATAATGGCTGAAGCATGATGCATTCCAGTAATCCTTAGACATCATATGGTCCCTTAAGGGCCCTATCCAGTTAGTGCAGATTAGAGCAGTCCCAGGCTGTGCTAACCTGAACTTGCCTGAAAGCCCCCTTACTAAACCCAGCAGAGAGTCTGGTCGTCTCCTCTGTTAAATGAACTGCAGCAAACCTGGTGTCTCTTGGGCTCTTGCCTTTACTGCTCTGCTTGTGGTCTGCAATGCACAGTATGCTGGCCCACAAAGCCAGTGCATGGTTAACTTGCTAGACAGTAAATTGTCCTAAAAGTATACCCTGCTTCCCTGGTACGTGGTGGTTCTACACACAGACTGGTTTTTCTGCTTTAATCTTAGTTTGGGATCTGGGGGAAAGGGTACAGAATCCTGCATCAGAGATAATTTCTTTCCTAATTCCTTGGCACTTACACGGTTGGAGATATGCGCCCCACACCCATGACATTGCTTACGTATCTTGTCTCTGCTGCCGGTTAGCTATATCTGCATACATGAATGATGATGCTAAGAACCAGTATTGATATGCCAGATGCTTCTCACTAGAGTTAATTTTACTGCTATATAAACTTCTGGCCCAGGGCAGTCCGTAATCTGTCCAAATATGCCTTGCTGAGACTGTTTAAGAAGAGCATCATTACAGTTTTGTTATTTCCAACATTACATGCAGACACAAAGCACATTGCTTGAATGTTTGTGAACAGTAAGATACATCATTTAGCATAACTGGATTAAATTTTTTTTACCAATCTGGTCTCTCTCTACAAGATGATGTAGTCTACCCCCTGAGGGATGACTGGATATTAAAATAACAAAGAATGTCATTAAGCACCTCCATTCTGAGTAGCTGTAAAATCTGCCTCTCTCTGCAGTTTCTTCTCCCTTCTAATCATCCTCCTCTGTTCCACCATCTTAGCTGCTGCTTCAGGGCATATTCAGGCATTTGGAACTTCTTTTCTTTAAAAAAAAAAAAAAAAAAAAAAAAAAAAAAATTCTATTGCTGTTCATGCATGTTCTTGTGTCCATGTTGGTTTTGGATTGTCAGGAGCAATTCTCAAGGAAGAGTTAGTAAAAAGGGCTGATTTTAATGCCAGTTTACAAAACCCCTTGCTTATGTGGGTGGGACTTTTTTGGGGGGAGGGGCATAATATTAGCATCCAAATAAAATAATAGTAACATGTTAGAGAAACTACATTCAAATTAGCATCCAATGTGAACAAACATGGCTGAGTTTCTATAGCCAGTGAGAAATCAGGGTCTTGTTAAATGACCCCTGAATAAAGGTGTTTAATGATCTTCTGAGAAACATTTTAGTATTGATCATATCTTGCCTTGGTTGTGAAGGGGTGTGCTTTTTGGTAGATGTACCCTGTCAAAGCATGCTCAAATTGATCTTCCTTCCCAAAGAACCCTTGACTCTGGATCTTGCTTCCATGTGCGTATAGAGTTTATTAATCATCTGCATGTGTTGCAAGGTCTAGCCATTTATTCAGGCTTCTTGGGGGCAATGGTATATGAGGGAATCAATTTTTCTGAGGGAGTGGCTGTGAAGGCCTTGTTTGTACTTAGCCTCCAGGCACATAAACACATACAGTGTGTGTTTATATATATTTTTTTTAAAAACGGTAAAAATATTAAAGTACTTCAAGTAGAAAATCTTAAACAGAATAACTTTTTTTTTTTTTTTTAAATCCCTTTTTAGGAGTTTATTTTGGCCAATCTTTGTCCTTCTACACTGAGTGCAGATGGGCAACAGTTGGCTCAAGGACAGATGGAGCCTCATGTTACCTTTCCACTTTGACCTTTTTAATCACATAGTGAGATGCGTGTAGTGAAATTTAGAGGTGAGAATAAAATGTTAACAGGAAACATTTCATTCATGTAGGGCATGGCTGGGATGAATAAATGGGATTGGGTTATAATCTATCCTGGCAAAGGATCTAAAGTGGGTCTAGAAAGTGACTAGCTGTTTGAATCTTAACACTGAAGAGTTGATCATTTGAATGGCTGTGATAAATGGAGTGATGTATTTAAACGCACTTTAAGTCCTGGTTTTGAAACAAAGCTATCTTCTTGCAGTTGCAAATAACTGTAGACATACAAGCTGCTATTCGCATGTTTAACTACATGATAGGAAATGAAACACCAAAATATTTGCAGTTGTGGCTATAACTATTGTGAACACAATTTTTGTCCCCACAAAAAATGGAAGTCTTTTCAAATTTGGACCCATGATATCAATAAGCTTCAGTATTTTTTCAGGTGATTAAGGTTTAATCATATGAGTGGCTTAATTTTTTCTCTTATAATTTCTAGCAACAGGTTAACTGTGAAAAGCTTTCAAAAGATAAGAATATAGTTTTGGTGTTCACCCCATTATAAAATTACCTGTTCTACCACATGTTTCTGTTATGTGAGAGTTTGACAAAATACTATGCTGAAGATCAGTTCAGTGTTGTGGTAAAGATAACTGGTGGTATGAAAGAAAAATCCACTTACAGGGTCAGCCTAGTGGCTCTGGGATTAACATTTTGTTTCTTTGATAGGAGAGATTTAAGTTCCCTTCCAAGACTTGGGTGCTTGTTCAATAAGACAAGGTTCTGGCCTTGTGTGGCTTACAATTACTATAGTTCTTACAGATGTGTAGTAATGCATGTCTTCTAACTCAATATTTCCTTCATTACACTTTCTCTGAAGACAGAGGTTGGAGACTGTCAAGGTGAGACATTGGTCTTACACAGTCACTTACATAACAGAAATTGGTCTAAATTTAAACCCTAGATTCAAACACCTACCAATGTTTCATTGGGGGTTAGATGTTGTGAATCCCCCACACAACTCCTACTTCTAACCAAACCTTGTTCCTAAGCACTTCCAAGGTCAGCTCCCACACTGCTGACCTGGGCAACACAGTATGGGGAGGAGGTGAGCAGCCCTCAGTGTTGAAATAACAGCTTAAGGACAAGTCCATGGGTCCACATTTAATGCATCCGAACGTGCTGATGGAATTGGCTGGTGTGATTGCAGAGCCATTGGCCCTTATCTTTGAAAACTCGTGGTGATCGGGGGAGGTCCCATACGGTTGGAAAGGCAAATATAGTGCCCATCTTTAAAAAGGGAACTACGGACTGATCAGCCTCACCTCAGTCCCTGGAAAAATCATGGAGCAGGTCCTCAAGGAAACCATTTTGAAGCACTTGGAGGATAGGAAGGTGATCAGGAACAGTCAAGGGCAAGTCATGCCTGATCAACCTGATTGTCTTCTATGATGAGAGAACTGGCTCTGTGGATATGGGGAAAGCAATGGATGTGATATCTTGACTTTAGCAAAGCTTTTGATACAGTCTCCCAAAGTATTCTTGCCAGCAAGTTTTAAAAAGTATGGATTGGATGAATGGACTATATAAGGTGGATAGAAAGCTAGCTAGATTGTTGGGCTCAAGGGGTAGTCATCAACCACTCAATGTCTAGTTGGCAGCCGTTATCAAGTGGAGTGCCCCAGGGGTTGGTCCTGGGGCCAGTTTTGTTCAACATCTTTATTAATAATCTGGATGATGGGATGGATTGCACCCTCAGCAAGTTCACAGACAACATGAAGATGTGGGGAGAGGTAGATACACTGGAGGGTAGGGATAGGGTCCAGAGTTACCTAGACAAATTGGAGAATTGGGCCAAAAGAAATCTGAGGTTCAACAAGGACCGTGCAGAGTTCTGCGCTTAGGATGGAAGAATCCCATGCACTGCTACAGGCTGGGGACCAACTGGCTAAGCAGGAGTTCTGCAGAAAAGGATCTGGGGATTACAGTGGATGAGAAGCTGGATATTAGTCAGCAGTGTACCCTTGTTGCCAAGAAAGCTAATGGCATATTGGGTTGCATTAGTAGGAGCATTGCCAGAAGATCGAGGGAAGTGATTATTCCCCTCTATTCGGCACTGGTGAGGCCACATCTGGAGTATTGTGTCCAGCTTTGGGCCCCCCACTACAGAAAGGATGTGGACAAAGTGGAGAGTCCAGCGGAGGGCAACAAAAATGATTAGGGGGCTGGGGCACATGACTTATGAGGTGAGGCTGAGGGAACTGGGCTTGTTCACCCTGCAAAAGAGAAGGGTGGAGGGGGTATTCCAAAGAGGATGGAGTTCGGCTATTCCCAGTGGTGGCAGATGACCGAACAAGAAGCAATGGTCTCTAGTTGCAGTGGGGGAGGTCTAGGTTGGATATTAGGAAACTCTATTTCACTAGGAGGGTGGTGAAGCACTGGAATGGGTTACCTAGGAAGGTGGTGGAATCTCCATCCTTAGAGGTTTTTAAGGCCTGGCTTGACAAAGCCCTGGCTGGGATGATTTAGATGGTGTTGGTCCTGGTTTGAGCAGGCGGTTGGACTAGATGACCTCCTGAGGTCTCTTCCAACCCTAATAATCTATGATCGGCTCTGGAGTGCATGGAATCTAGACCCAAACTTCATGCAGATTGTTAGCTAGTACATGATGTGCTAAGGTTCAGCCAGGATCAAGGCTTGTAACCAAATTAATAGCTGGAGTCTGTGGGCTATATTTTAAGATGAAATATATTTTAAAGGAGTTCAGAGGGACTTAAGCATATGCTTAAGTGTGTTACTAAATTAGGGATGAAACCTACCCTGAATGGATAGTACTATTCTACACTTCTGTTTTAGAGCTTTCAGTCAAGTGTGTAATTAATAAACACTGCTATAGTGAGCAGACAGAATAAAATCAATAATTCAATAGGAGCATCCCTGGTTCTTTTGTTGTTTGTGTTTTTTTTTTTTTTTTTTTTTAAGTTGTCTGTCCATTGGTCAAGAAGTCCTTTTAGTATAAGGCATTACCACAATATGGGTCAGTTCCAGCCTAGAGTAATCCAGTGCAAATCCATTTGCAGTTTCTGGGCCACATTCAGCAGTGATGGGGTAAGATTTAACTGGTCAGAAAGCAGGTGTCAGTAGCAAAATAACATAATCTGCACTCATGTTGGTATTTGGAGTGTGCAAAATGAATACATCTTACACCCTCAGGGTACAAACGTGGAAGGTGCTATTGGAAAGCAACAGGCCAGTATAAGGTAAACCTGTCCCCATCTCCCTATCTTAACCTAGTGTCAATAGAGCCAGTGGAAACTTTCTAGCTGAACGTGTTTTTCTGTCAGGAAAAACACATCAGTCAAAAGTGAAGTGTTTTTCTGGAAATGTCACCTCTGAAGAACACTTGTTTCTAAAGCAGAACTAGAAAAGAGTATTTTGATAAGGTTGACATATTCCACTCTGTTGGAAAGGAATTTTTTGTTTCAAAATGACTTTTTTTTTCTTTTCAACTTTTAAAACTTTACTTTCTAAAATGAAATTCAAAATTGGAATGAAATGTTTTGGTTAAAACAATGTTTCAGTTGACTGGAAATGCATTTTTTTTTTCTTGAATTTTGGTTTGCAGAAAATTTTGAAACTCTCTTTTTTGTTGAAGAGCAGGAAAATTCAAATAACTCCCCCCCAAAATGGAAAAAACTGGTTGCCGTGCAGCTGTAATCATCTGCACTTCTGGGGCCACATTTAGTCTCCTTGGTAAGCAAGCCAAACCACCATTGACTTAATCTAACAGTGAATGAGTTGGGTTCCTTTTCAGTCCTGTGCATCATCAAAAAATTATTTACTGTGTTCCAGTCAATTAAATGTGTAAGCCCATTGAAAGCAATGGAATTTCACAGGGCTCACTGAGGCGTACAGTTGGTCAAAATTTTTCCAACTAAACTGTTGCTTTGGAAAATGCCAATTCAGCAAGACCAAAATGTTTTGTGAAAACACCTCAGGCTTGACTAACTTTAGCAGCCTACCAGGAAACCAGCCTGGGATTCAATCAGGGTCCACAGCTTCAGTGTGGACCAGGGCCTCTGGTCTTTCCAAGCTCCCTGCTGTGGATCTAGGAGCCTGGATACCCTGAGCACCTTGGCTGTAACCTGGGCTTTGGCTTCAGGTGCTGCAGCAGGGTTGCCAGGGCTGGCTCCAGGTTTTTTGCCACCCAAAGCCCTGACACCCCCCCCCCCCCAAAGGGCCAGAATGCCACCCCTTGAAAAGTGCTGCCCCAAGCACATGCTTGGGACGCTGGTGCCTAGAGCAGGTGTGACGACACAAACAGCAACCCTCCCCTTTTGCAACTAGTTGTAGTTTCTGCCGTGCAAACATGACCATCGTGGCTACTGCTCAGGACTTGCTACCGCCTGGTCCAGGCAGGACCGGCTCCAGGCACCAGCAAAGGAAGCAGGTGCCTGGGGTGGCCAATAGAAAGGGGCAGCAGTCTGTCTGGTATTGGGGTGGCATGTCCGGGACTTCGGCAGCTGATCAAGCGCTCCGCCTTAGTCTTCGGCGGCGGGTCCTTCACTCCATCTCTTCTTCCTCAGCGGCACTTCGGCGGGAGCTCAATTGGCTTCCCCCCCACCCCCCACCGTAAAAAAGCTGGAGCCGGCCCTGGGTCCAGGAGTTGCAAATTAGCAGGCTCCCACCCCTCACCCCCGATTTTTTTTTTCCCCCCTCCAGCCCCTCTTCTGCCGCTACCTACAGTAGCTTGATACCCCCTAGCCAGTAAATATCTGCCCCCTGCTCAAACCCTGACACCCACCCACTACGATTTGCCCCCTTTGATCCTTTTTAAGCCCTCCAAAAAGCCGGCAGCAAACTAGGAGTAGAAGTAAGGGCACAGAGAGGGCAACTGCAACAGCGAAAGTTACTGGACATGCTCAGTTTGGGTGAGCATGCTCAGTGCACCCAAAGTAGGGAATTGGGAGAGGGAACTGTTTGTGTTGTCACACCGGCCCTGTCCAGGGCCCACAGCAGCCCCTGACCATGCAGACTGCCCTGGGCTAGAGACCCAGGGCTTTCACACCCCCAGATTCCTGGAGCCTGGTGAGCCAGCTGCCATGAGACCTGGGGAGCTAGCTGGCTTTGGGTGGTCAGCATGGCAGGACTGCCTTGGACTAGAGGCAAATTTTGAAACAAGGCATTTCCCATGAATCAGAAATTGAGTTTTGGCCAGCTCTACTGAGGGGATCTCAGCAACTTCTGTGCAGTTAACATTATTTGGCCTGTAAGACATCGACTACAGCTGATGACTTGCAAGAAGGTACCTACCAGCTGAGTTTGCAGGGCTGCGAATTAAAAAAACAAAGTATTTTTACTTCAAGACTGAACATATAAAAATCCTTGAATCTCAAACATGGAAACATTCAAAGCCAATTCTGCTGTCTCTCTTTTGACAGCAACCATGCTGTACCATAACGAATGGAACTGGAGAAAGCTTCAGGAGAGAAGTGAATTGGTAAAGCACTAGAGGCACTGGCTGAAAGGTTGGGGCTGCTCCTCTGTGGAGAACTGAGAGAACCAGCAGAGCTCCAGTGAGCAGGTACATAAAAATCAGGCATTGGGCATTGTGTAAGTTGTTGCCATCCTGTAGCTTGAGAAACTTGTGTAACCATACACTTTTAAAAAGAAGCTCAGATTGTTGATGATGACTTGCACCATAAGTTATACACACTTCTGCAGCTTGTTTGGGGAGGCATTGATGTGGTTTGTGATGTAGACTGTCTTGACTGGTGCATTATTAAGAGACAAGTACACATATATGGATGTTTGTTTTAGTCCAGTGATGCTTATTCAGTCCATACTTTGTTAAAAGCTCCACTTGACTTCACAGGGACTCCTGCCTGCATAAGAAATGCATAAGGCCTTGGACTAGAGGATTTGGCCCATGAGTAGTCTACTCTTTGGGGAAACTACATCTTGGAATCGAAACAAAGTGGCAGGATCAGGGAGAGAACATGACTCCTCTTACTTGGTGCTGAATAGGAAAGTTGGGGTCTCAAATATGACCAATGAATTAATTTAAAGAGTAGCTGCTTGTCTGTCTGAAAAATCTAATATTCTCCATTGTATATAGTATTTCATATCCAGATAAACAGAAGTAATTTGTTCCCTGAGACTTCATAAAAAAACAAGATATTGCTTCTAACAGCAAGTGAAATTTTAAATAAACTATTAGATGGATGGTACAATTCTGCTCCTACACAAAAGGAATGCACATAATTAAAAACTCAGATTAATGTCCAAGTACATTTCACTTTATTCCTAATGTACAGTATTGTTCATTAAAAGATTTAAAAAATTTCTCTTGCTGTTTCACAAGTCTATTATATAATTTGTGAGCATTGACTAAGATTATGTAACTCTTGGATGCACAAGTATTTCCTTTTTAGTTTATAAGAAATTAAAATTTCATATTCAACTAGATGATAGGAGTTGGGCCTGTTTTACATTGCACATGCACTACTGTAAACTGAGCTTGTGGTCCTCCAATTCATTAGAAATAGTTAGATGAATTTAGATTCTATGCTTAAGGGCAAAATAAAATTCATCTCCTTTAATGTTTAATCTATCAAGTGCAACTGTGGGGAAAAATGAAGACTAGAATAGGTCAAAGTGGTAAAATTCCCATCCAGATTTTTATCCTGCCTCTCCCTCTCCCAGACCACTAGATAAAGGTCAGTTGTTTAGCTTTGATTTTCCAGTTATTTTGGGTGATAGAACTTGGGTTATTTGGCAGTAGGTCATTGCTTCAGAGACTGAAACATCCATTTTAGTTGCAAGAGATCAGTTAGGTACAATTAAAGTATACTCAAACTCTCTCCTCATGGACTCATCAGTATGGTAAATCTTAAAGTGAACATTGTATAAATAACTTTAATTTTAAAAAACTGACAGTCTTGAAGTCTGTGGTAAACCCCATACACTACAATGGAATTGATTAAGTGTCTATATTTATAAGGTAATTTCCCATATTTGATTTGAATTGCACCTAGATGGACTGGTTTTCTGCTACAAAGTCAGGTTATTTTCCAAATGTAAGACTGAATTAAGTAGTCTCTAAATAGCTTTTGCTCGCTCTTACCAGTGTGAAAACTGATCTCATGAATATAGCAAACATATGCAAAGCCACTGTGTTTAAATAATAACCAAGTATCTATAATCCACTGTAGAAACAGAATGGAAACATTGAGCTTTCACACACTGCTGTTACCATAAAGTCTTAAGGTGATTGTTAGCAGATTCCTCAATGCCAGCTCTTATTAAAAACTTAAATTTTGTTGCTATTCACATGGCAGGAAGTGCTCCTTTCTGTGTACTTTCCAGACCAAGTGATATCCAATGCTTGCTCTTTACACTGAGCTTGTATTACCCCTCAGAATCCTGGAGCTGCCCATTTGTTAAAAAGCATAACCTGAGTTGTATCAGCTGCAAAGGCTCTGCCTTGAAGAGAATTGAGATGTTCTGAAGCTTCTCCTGGTTTGTACATCACAGATCACTGGTAATCCTAATCCTAATCATTTTAAAAAAAGAGATGATTGTTCTATTCCTGGTTATGAAGGCAAATGATCTGTGCCATCTCTGTTATGTTCAGGCAAAACTAAGGCCTATGTGACAGTCTGATAAAAGTTTGAGATCATGAAGGTTTTGTCAGTGATGTAGCTGGGGGGCATATATTGCTGTTCTGTATGTTTTGGAGAGGGAAGAGAATGCAGCATTTGTAGGCAAACACACTAACGCTACATCTACACCTGTGTGCACACTTGGTTGGTTCAGTGCATACATGCTTGCACATACTGTATTCCCCATGCCTGTGCCAAGTGTCTACATATGCTGTGCTGGAAAGGGGTATAAAGAACACTGTAGTCACATACCCATGTCCACATTGCCTTTTTTGTTTGTTTGTTTGATGTTAGTGCTAACATTTCAGGGGTGGGATATCAGGAGAGAGTGAGTGTGAGTGTGTGTGTGTGTGTGTGTGTGTGTGTGTGTGAGAGAGACAGACAGGTTGGACCCTCCCGTCTGGGAGGCCACCTGATGTACTGGGGTTTCACTGAGCCCCCTCCTGCTCCACCAGGCTGGATTCCCTCTCCCTGCTTTGCTGAATTAGGCTTTCCAGCTTCTTGCGGCGCGCGCGCACACACATGCCACAGCCAGCTGCAGACACAGACCGAAGTCAACTCTGTGAGAAGACTCACCCAGCACTCACATGCACACTCCTTTTGGGGGAGAAACCCAAAATAATACTGTCTTGCACTGTATAGAAAGATCTGCACAGCACAAACTCATAAAAATTCACCCTCTCAATGTTGAGAGATGTGCACAGCTTCTTGCCCCCCAGATATGAATTGCACAAACTGGGTTTTGTTATAAACAAGAAATTAAGTTTAACTACAAAAGGTAACTTTTAAGTGGTTATAAGGGATAGCAAGCAGATTACCTTACTAAATAAACTTCAAACTGAGCTTCAAACACTAGATAAGAGATAAATTAGCAAATTTCTCACCCTCTGTGATGAACAGGCTGGCAGATTCTTAAGGCACAAGTTGCCTTGGCTTTGCCAGGTTTTCATACACAGGCTAAAGAGCCTTCTAGCCTGGGACCTGCAGGACTTTTAGCAGCCCAAAGATCGTGAGGGGGCAGCCAAAGAGCCCGGCATTCTGGACAGAAATGTTAGACGGGCCAGATTTTGCTCACTCCTGTCCTAAGGCGATGCTGTGGTAAAAACAGCTAATATGATTCCCCTATTTGTGTCCCAGGATTGCAAATAGGAGTAGAGAAGCTATTTTTACCTCTGTAATTTGCACCGGTGTAACTGCAGTTCCAGTGCGAATATATTGGAGAGGGCTCAGAAGAGCCACCAGAATGATTAAAGGATTCGAAAACATGCCTTATAGTGATAGACTCCGGGAGTGCAATCTATTTAGCTCAGCAAACAGAAAGTTAAGGGGAGACTTGGCTCAGTGTCTGTCAGCCCAGCAGTGTCCCCCACCTGTCGGCGCCGCACGCTGCTGCCCCGGTCTCCAGCCCCAGTGCTAGCCCCACCCAGACCCACCTCCACGAGGCACACCCCCTGCGGGGCTAGTGCTGGATCCGGAGACTGGCAGCAGCGTGTGGCGCCGGTAGGAGGGGGACGCAGCCAGGCTGATAGATGCTGAGCCGGGGTTGGGAGTCCTAGCCTGTGGATTCTGGGGGCTCTGGCCCTGATTTGGGGCCTGGATGCTAAGTGGGTGGGCCATGGCTACGTCCCTGTGTTAGACATGTCTCACATGAGACTCCTCAAACTGCAGAAGAATCTACGCTGGTGAGTCCCATTTAGTCCTCAGTGTCAAAAAGAATGGTTGCCATAACAAGAAGCAACAGAGGGTCCTGTGGCACCTTTAAGACTAACAGAAGTATTGGGAGCATAAGCTTTCGTGGGTAAGAACCTCACTTCTTCAGATGCAAGTCCCTTGCATCTGAAGAAGTGAGGTTCTTACCCACGAAAGCTTATGCTCCCAATACTTCTGTTAGTCTTAAAGGTGCCACAGGACCCTCTGTTGCTTTTTACAGATTCAGACTAACACGGCTACCCCTCTGATACATAACAAGAAGGTTCAAGTGTTATAAAATTAAGGGGAAATGAGGATCATTAGGGTTCTAATAAGGGGTAGAAGATGGGGGAGAGGGTGGTGCAAGAGGAAGGATATGATATGTGGTGGTGTAGTGGAGTCCTGCTTTTGATTGTGCTCTTATCGCAGCTTAAGCCATGCATTATGTTCTAGTCTCCTCTTGATGCACAGAACTATCATTAGCATAAAAAAGAGCTTACCTGACCGGTCAAACAACTTGTAACTATTATATTCCAGATTTTACAGAAATTAACATTACAGAAATTAAATAAGGAAAAACTATTTTGTGACATGACACAAGTCATAGGCTGCGACTGGTTCTGAAGCAATAAAGAGCAATAGAGAAAGGATCCTTCCTGAATAACAAAAGTACTTGCCTGCATTTCAAATCTGGTGGACTATACAGGGGAGGGTTCTTTAGACTGAGGAAATAGATTGTACCTAGAGAGAGCAAACTGAATGGGTTGCACCATGAGTGGATGTATTTTACCTATTTAACCTTACATCAAGGTCCCTGTCCTAAAGAGCTTTATAATATTACATTACAATGTACAATGGGAGATAAGATGTAACATACACATCCCTTTTTTTGGTCCCTATAATATTGTCACTCATATTGGATCTTTAAAAGTTGGCAAGGGAATGGCTAACTGTTCTATCTCTAATTATACCCATTTTCCCTGACACACTCATACACAGTGTCTCTAACCCACTGATTTACTTACTTTTTTCCTCCATTCAAATTCTAATTGTAACTAGACTTCGCCCTGCCTTGTGAAAATCCACCCCAAACTGCTACTGTCACTGCATCTCTATCAACCACCTACACAGCAGCCTCCATTTGCTGTTTCAGCTGCCATTCCTATGTCTCATCAGACAACATTCCCATTCCCCTTCAGAAAAACA
The DNA here is from genome assembly GCF_028017835.1 of Emys orbicularis. Taxonomy (NCBI): domain Eukaryota; kingdom Metazoa; phylum Chordata; order Testudines; family Emydidae; genus Emys; species Emys orbicularis. Next base: position 34,626,271 of record NC_088689.1, on the reverse strand, counting down.
GCTGAAAGGAAATGGCTCTGTGGACATGAATAGGACTTGTGGGGTTCTGAAGGCCTACTGCTGTGCTCTACTGTTGCTTGCAGTGCCTCTAGCTCCTGAGGGTCTGAGCAAGCTCCCAGGAGGTGGTCCGGGGGTCCCTGACAAATAGGATCTGGCTGGGAAGTGCTAGGGAGCAGGCTATGTCTAGTTGGGGATGCAGCTGACCCCTGGTGAGGACATGGGCTTAATCTACAAGACTCAGATCTAGATTTCGAATACCTCAAGGGAGATTGGGTTTTGCCATCATAAAGACTTGTACCCACTTGCAAAATTCTTATCTGAACCTTTTGGTCAAATGTCAAAATTCAGTGGTGGTCAGATCCAGGGTTTTGATTTACGCTCATAAGAACAGATTTAAATGTTAAAAAATTATATAGTACACAGGTTAAGAAAAGAGTATCTGTACATTTGGGTATAGTGCTTAGATTATCCACAAATACAGAGTTTGTTTTTAAAATCATAAGATACATATAGTGCATAATCAGCAATAACCCAAATTTAGGTGAATAAATTTAAAAATACAGTTTAGATATTAGCATCCAAGTAGTCGGGTACATCCCTCATGAAAAGTTATACAGAGAGTTGTGGAAAACAAATACAGTATAGCAATGAGTGAAGATTGTCCCTCAGTAATTGAGAATTTAGGATAGGTTGTCCATTTAGAAAATACAATCCATACTAATAAGGACTGTATCCCTGAATACTATATGGCATTCAGTTAGAAATAAGGGCACAAGGTGAGATACTGTCTCCTCTCTTTTAAATTTAAGTGAGGACTCTGAGGCAGAGTGGCATTGGAAGGAGGCTCCAGATGGCTGGAATTAGCAGTCTTGCCTTTTGCACCAAGAATGGCAAGGTTGTGGATAGGTATGAGGGGATTGTGTTAAACAACCTGGGGTATTTTGGACAAGAATCTATTATATGTAGTCTCAGTAGAAGGTGAGTCCATGACAGGTGAAGAGTGAATGCTAAATATCTTATTACTACAAAGAAATCTAACACAAAGCTCATTTAAAATAGTTTAAATGTATTCCCTTTAGTAGCAGAAAGGTGACTACCAGCTAATTACGATGCCTGAAAAGAAGCAAATGGTTAGAAATTGGTAGGGACTTTTATGATCACTTGTGAAGGGCAGAGCTTAAAATCTAGACAACACATTTTTGCTCAAAGAATGCTGAAAGACCACTTTATTATTTGTGAGTTTCATGTAACTTAGTAATTTTGCCCTTCTATGGTACCCTCTATCAAAGGATCTCAAAGTGTGTGGCAACCACTAATGAACTGAGCCTCATATCCCTGCTGTGAGGAAGGTAAGCTCCACCATTTCTGAGATGTGGAATTGACACCGAAGCCTAAATGACTTTCCAGGACTATGGCAGAGCCAGCAATCGAACCCAGGTATCCTACCTCCAGGTCCTGAGCCTCAGCCGCAGCCTTTCTTCCTATTCCCTGTTCAAACCAAGGGGTCCAGAGTAGATATGCCTCAGCTGAAATGGGGCGTGGGGATTCAGAGTCAAAGTGTACTTAGATATGCTCAGATACTTAAGGTCTTTTGTCTAAATTATTAGAGTGACACATACATTAGAAAAAACGAGGAGTCCTTGTGGCACCTTAGAGACTAACAAATTAATTTTGTTAGTCTCTAAAGTGCCACAAGGACTCCTCGTTGTTTTTGCTGCTACAGACTAACACGGCTACCACTCTGAAACCTGACATACATTAGAAGTATCTTAAGAAGAAAACCTAGGAAATGGGCCTAAAATAGCTAAGAAAAAATAAATTGAAATAAATGTAGCATCTCCTATAGGCTGCAAGTGAAGGGCTCTGAATCCTAATACTCAAATCAAAGATACTTTTACTCCTGAGAACTAAGTTTCCCCCAGTGCAGACTTTTAACGTCAAACTGCTTTAAGGACAATTGCAATAACATACCCTCACTTCTTTATGAAAAGAAATCTGTGCAAATGCCTTTTCTATTTCCTTGATTTATGGACAAACAAAACAGTGAAACAGTCTCAAGTGCTCTGTCTCCAGAATGAGTCAACTTTTAATAATGCAGTATTTCAAAATAAAACCCAATAAATACCTGTCAGCTTCTCCATCCAGATAACACTTCTCAAAGGTAAATTCATTCTGTAGCAATTTCTCCATTTTAAACTGTCAAGCCAGAGCCTGTCTAATAAAGGGATTATTTCCTACCCAATTGGATCAGGGATAGTTAAGATCCCAGTCTGTCTTCTTAGTGGCAATGCAGTATATTGGCACTCTTGATAATGGCCCTATTTCCTTGAAGTTGCTTGACAAATGGGAAGGTGCCCAAACTTTGACAGAACGTGCTCTATATACAAGAGAGAGGATGCTATTTCCACAAGCTGCCAGTTTCATATCCTTCTCTAAGGATGTGAAAACTTCAAACAGCTAATTGAAAAGTCAATATAGATTTTCCCCATAAACTGTGAACTTTCTGACCCCGTTGGAAAAGGGGGAGCTGCAGTACCACTAGGAGAAGTGAGACGACAATGCGCTGGCAGTATTTCTATTTCATTAAAAGAGGACTAGTGAATAATCATTGGCGTATACCTCTTGGGAGTTACTAGAATTAGTCAGAAGGAGGGGACCAGCTTTATTAAAATCTGTTCCAGCTGTGATTTCCAGGAAGTCTTTACCCTGAGTTGCTGACTTTTCACATAACGTTTTGTAGGGACTGGGAAATCTACATGATGTAGGAAATGGCAAGTGATTTCAGCTATGCTTTAACTCTTATTTTCGAATGATCTGTTGGGTGAAGTAATGATGGCACGATGAATGGAGAGTGACATTCTGTAACTACTGTGGATGGGGTTGTCACATTATCTGGAGTGGCTTATGACCATGATTGCCAAGCTCAGGTTAGACTGTCAAAAAGCAGGGCAGAAACCCCAAACTGGTTGTATGTTCTATAATTAGATTTCACCAACCCAGTAACAAGTGTGAATTCCTAAAGCTCTATCTGATTTCTTGATAAGACTGTGATTGACTGGAACATCCAAGGAGACTATCTTGCCAAGCTGGACTATGCGACAGATGGTCACTTTACACCAAAAATCACAGCAATATTCAGGTTACTCCCACTCCACAAAGACCGTCGCTTACCCCAGATCAATTGTACTCTGATCTCAAACCAAAGACAATGCCTGCAGCCAATCCTGTAATTAACTAAAAAATGTATTAACTAAGAAAAGAAATAACTCTTATTTATAGGTTAAACCAAGAAACATACACACAGAAATAAGTTACAATCTTAGATTTAAAAAGGTAATAGAAGCTTCTATAATAAGCAGGATTAATACGTGCAGCATTCAACAAGCATTCCATAAACTCTAAACATCTTCTTATAACGCTAATATCTGTTTTAACTATACTAACCCACAGATGGGCCAGACTGGTTTCCAGTTACGTATTTGTCAGTGTTCAGTGAGGCTCTGGGCCTTTGGCATGAGCTGGCACCTGGTCCGCCAGCATCACAGGGGTATCACAAATCTTAATGTCAGTAACCCCCACTATGACTTTAGAACTGTTTCTCATTCTATATTACCTAGCTTCTTTTCATATGGGGATAAATTGTTACTTTTGAGGCCTCCATCGCTTTATCATGTTTTACTGCAGCAGTCTCTCTGTTGCTGTATGATTGGTCCTTTATCTTGAAGCCATATTCTTGCTTCCTACAACTGCTGACTGTGATCTATGCAGAAACAATTTGCTGTGCTTTAGATAAATAAAATACTAAAATATTGTTGAATACATATTCAATAAATACAGTAGTTCAGCACAGGGATTATGAACATGCAGCAGTTCTTTGGGTGTTGATGGAGAAATATGTGTTTTAAGATTAAACCAAAATATTCTATTGACTTTAATGGGAGCTGAATAAGGACAATAATGAGAAACACAAATGGTTAACTTGTACATAGAAACTTTATCAGATGGAAAGAGACACACTAATACCTTAAAGGCAGATGTTACTTGAGGCCTTCAGGGCTGACACTTGGGGGTAGAGGAGGAAGGCGGGGAGAGAGAGAGAGAATATCCTACTGAAAGGTCACTCAAAAAAAGAGCATTTCTGGTGAGCAAAGAATATCCTTCAAGTCTCCTGCTGTAAAACTTCCCTAGAAATCTTCTCAAGTAACACAAATCACTGAGTGGCACTCTTGGAAAATGCTTTAAAATATATATATATATATATATATTTAAATCCATAGCTTACATATGGGTAACAATTAGTAGGATATTTGTTTCCAAGAGATAAATGGACTGATGTGTCTAAAGCATTTTAGAATATGGAAATAGAATTCTATTTCATGGTGATTAGGTTCTACTCCCTCTGGAAATAGTCTTAATAATTATAATTGTGACGTTACTAAGAATAATCAAGGTTTAGAAGTACAGCCAAACAATAAAACTGATTATCCTAGATTTAGGATATATACAATAATTATCAAAATGGATCAGCTTAATCACACCTGCATGTTTGTTAGCCAAGATAGGCTTCCTCTTTCACCTAGGTTTGGTATAATATCAGATTTTTGTCAGCTCCTCTCTCCATTCCAGTGATGTCTGTTTCTCACACAAAACATAAATGCAACTCTGGGAACTCTAGTTCATTTGTTGAAACTTTAATGACTTGCAACACATTTGCAGTCCTACTCTACCATATAACTTGTCTATGAAACTCCCACTGGTTTCAGAGGGAATTGTTTTCATGGAAGGCAGAATTTGAACCCTATGAGTCTTATTGTTTAGTTTGGAAAATCATTGCAGACTTCCACCTTCTTTGCTGATGAATCATTTTTGTCATTTCAGTGCTAATAATACAATTTGCCCAGAGCCTTGCTTCATAAAATGGGGGAGTTGAGAACTGATTGGACGCTTGGAATGAAATCCTATCCCCATTTAAAATGAGTGGTAAAACTCTCATTGACTTTAATGGGGTCAGGATTTTACACAGGATTTCATTTGTAATAGCAGCAAAATTATCGTTAAGGTTACATTGAGACTTCCATTTTACACCCCCGCAATTTTTATGTGCATATAACTTCTTGCTTTGGGCTGAGAGACTTCCATGTGTAGACTGAGGTTGTGGCTTTGGGGTTTTTTTTTTGTTTCTTAATTTGAAAGCTTGTTGAGAGTTTAGGGTGTGATGGGGAGATATTCACATATTGAGCCATAGAACTGTGGAGAGAGAACATACTTCATTTTCAAAAAACATTTTTGGCTTTTTTGTTTTCAATTTATTGGTGAACAAAACACCCTGACTTCTCAAATTTGGCTACTCTTCCATGAAAAATAGGTTCGGGGAGAGAATAAGTTAAAAAAAATACTTAAGGTATATTTGGGGTGTTTGGGAAAGAACACAAAGTTTAGTGTTTAGTTTTTTAAACATCAGAATAAACTGACCTTTCTTCCCTCTAAAACAATGTTAAAACAGGGGGACAGTTCCCGGTACTGCCATGAAAAGGAATAGGCAGAATGGCTTGTTAACCCTGGGAAATTGACCTCAAGAGGATTTGACCACTGTCTTTTTGCATCCTTGCAAATTGTATTTTACTTCGGAGGGAATCAACAACTGTGATTTTCATGTAACTTCAAATTTATTTGCATTCCTGCTTGTTCAAAGCACCTGAGTCACTTCTGCAGCTTTCTCAACAATGAAGTTTTCCTTCTCCTTCACTAGAGTGAAATCCTGAATCTGTTTCAGTCAATTGGAGTGTTGCAACAGACTTCAATAAGGGCAGGATTTGACCCCTGGTCTCCATGATTATTCAATGTCATTTGGACTTTCTTATCTTAATCACACATTTCCATCTCTGAGACAGATGGGAACGAGAGTTAATGTGCAGTTTCTGAAAGCAATCTCAATGCAATGCAGTGGCAAAAAGGGCTAATGAGATCGTTGGATGTATAAACAGGGGACTAGTGAGGCATAGGTGATTTTTATCTCTGTACTGGGCATTTGGTGAGACCACTATTGGAATACTTCAGCTAGTTCTGGTGTCAACACTTTAACAAAGATGTTGGGAAAAATTAGAGGAGTGGGCAGGAAAGAACTACAAAATGATTCAAGGACTGGAGAAAATAACCGAGTGAGAGATTTAAACAGATTGTGAACTCTTGACTGTCTCAAAATGATATGAGAAGGGACTTGATTAGTGTAAAAGTACCTTTTTGGGGAGAATATACCAGGCACAACAGGCTTTCTAATGTCCCAGAGAAAGGTGTAACAGTGAAATCAGTGGCTGGAAGCTGAAAACAGACAAATTCAAATTAGAAATATAGCACAGATTTTTAAGTTAGGATTTTTAATGATTGAAACAAACTCAAACTACCAAGGGATGGCATAGATTCTCCATGTCTTGATGTCTTCAAATCAAGACTGTGGCTGACTTTCTGGAAGATTTTGTTTTATCCAAAGCACAAGTTATCCTTTTGGCAAACAAGTGATTAGTGTCTTGGGCCAGGTCTACACTAACCCCCCCACTTCGGACTAAGGTACGCAAATTCAGCTACGTTAATAACGTAGCTGAATTCGAAGTACCTTAGTCCGAAGTTACCGCGGTCCAGACGCGGCAGGAAGGCTCCCCCGTCGATGCTGTGTACTCCGCTCGCCGAGCTGGAGTACCAGCGTCGAAGGCGAGCACTTCTGGGATCGATCCGGGGCACTTCCGGGATCGATCCGGGATCGATTTATCGCGTCTTAACCAGACGCGATAAATCGAACTCAGAAAACCGATTGCTTACATCCGGACCCGGATGTAAGTGAAGACGTACCCTTCGACTTGGCTATGGGCAATCAAGCCTAATGATGGTGGGTGTGGGCTGGAGCCGGGCAGGAGCAAGCCTGGGAACAAGGCAGGCACAAGAACGATTGCAGCTGGGGCCATAAGCAGTGAGTAGCCACTGGCCATGTGCTGCTGCTGGTCTTAAGAGCAACACTGCTCAGCTAATCCAGAAATTTGGCTGATTAGGAGTTTCAGCTAGTCCCAGACCCAGCTGCAGCCCCTCATTCCTGACAACTGGGTTCAAGCAAGGGTTAACTAGGTGAAATGTAATGGCTTGTGTTACTTAGCTTCAGAAATGACTGCTGGTATTGGGGTCCCAGACTACCTCTCCTATCCCCCACTCAAGCTACAAATCTGAATCAATTTGAAAGTGACCCATCTCTTTCTGTCTCCTGTATAATGAGGCATCAAAAATGAAGTTTTCATTTAGGCATGACTTATTGTAAGGCTAGTGTTCACAGGAATTCCTCCCTTTAAAGTTTTATAGATAAGGCTGTTTATGTTCAGTAAAGACCTCCTACATCTCTCTCTTTTCTGCCTTATGCTTTAGGGGTGAAATCTTGATCCTACTGAAGTCAATTGAAGTTCTGAAATTGACTGAATTCAGTGGAACACAGATTTCACATCAGATGCCCAACTTGCAGATTGCTCAGGCAAACAAACCTACCTGTATGCACCAACAAATTGGGTGCACAGTTGTGTAAATATTATAGGTGTGTAGCTGCACACCTACACCTTCTTGAAGAATGTAAGTCCTCAATGTGTTGCATGGTCCAGTTAACTAAGAAGCTCTTCCCATAGCTTGAAAAATGATAAAATTCTAATTCCTGTTTTTAGTTTTGAATTTTACACATAATTTAACATTTTGTAAAGATTTATGCATAAGAAAATGTCATTTTAATCTTAAAAGGGCTCTGATAAAGTTGATTTGTTTTCAAGATGACCATTTCTTAACATTGAAATGCCTTAGTAGCATCTGATTACATCGGATTTTTAAACTAAATTAATTCTTGTTATTAACCAATCCACTTCCATCCCAAGTGCTCTTAAAAGACCCCGATTATACACTAATTTTATTTCTTATCCTTGTTTTTTCCCCAGTAAACCTGAGACACTGGGTGAACAAAATTCATTCTTCACTCTTAAACTGGTCTAGCAGGCTGAGACCAAAATAATTTGAACGTTAGTCATATTGCTGAATTGATGTCAGTGAACACTTTGACACCTGAGTCCAAACTGATCACTTATTTCTTTAGCATGGCTGATTCATGAAGCAGAGTTGTGTTGAAAAGTAGAGAGAGATTTGCTTACTTTGAAATAGCAAATGTCAGATTTCTATATTCTAATCCAAATCCAGTACTGGAAGCACTATCTTGATGACTCAGATTATTCTTTTTTTTAAGAAACCCAGATAACTTTCAAAGGGTGAGCTTTACTTTTGGTTCTAAAATTTGTCTCTTCATTTGGAGGAAGAATAAAACCTAGCTTACTGTGGTGTTTACTGAACTGACTACAAATGATAAGAACGGCCATACTGTGTCAGACCAAAGGTCCATCTAGCCCAGTCTTCTGACAGTGGCTAATGCCAGGTGCCCCAGAGGGAATGAACAGAACAGGTATTCATCAAGTGATCCATCCCCTGTCACCATTTCCCAGCTTTTGGCAAACAGAGGCTAGGGACACCATCCCTGACCATCCTGGCTAATAGCCATTGATAGACCTATCCTCCATGAACTAACCTAGTTCTTTTTTGAACCTTGTTATGGTCTTGGCCTTCATAACATTCTCTGGCAAGGCGTTCCACAGGTTGACTGTGCATTGTGTGGAAAAAATACTTCCTTTTTTGTTTATTTTAAGCCTGCTGCCTATTAATTTCATTCAGTGACCCCTATTTCTTGTGTTATGAGGAGTAAAGAACATTTCCTTGTTTACTTTCTGTACACCAGTCATGATTTTATAGTCTTCTATCATATCCCCCCTTAGTTGTCTCTTTTCCAAGCTGAAAAGTCCCAGTCTCTCCTCATATGGCAGCTGTTCCAAACCCATAATCATCATGATACCTGATGTCTGTAATGCTGCCTCTTATTACAAACATTTTGATTTTGATTTTGGTCAGTATTTTTATATAGTATTACATTTATCTTTGCATTATGATCAGTTGATCACTTTGCTTATATATATATATATATTGTCCCCCATCCCTCATCTCTTGTCTATTTAGATCATAAACTTTGTGGTAGGGACTGTCATCTTATATATAACAGTACTATTAGCATGCTGCAAATGTCAATTAGATTGACTCAGACATCATCCTTATTCCTCATTAAAATTATAGGGCAATCATACAAAAAATACTGAGAAATAGTAATTTGACTAACATCATACCATACATTGACCCCCCCACAACATCATGTAAATGAATACCAGCTAGCATAGCTGTGTGTTTCTTCTCTATTTCGTACTGGAATTCACATGTGGTGAAGAAAGAAAGATTACCCCGTATGCAGTACAAAAGTGCCCACTGGCACTGGCATTGCTTTGACATGAGGCAAAAATATGTGGCAGTGTGCTTGAGTACAAAATACCATAATGACTCCCCAATGGCTTCAGCAACAATACCGCTCTTAGTGTTGATACATAATAGAATATTATTAATGGATTTATTCCAGAGCACTGTTAGAAGTTATTGAAGATCTTCCACTAAGACTGTCCTTGTTGAAAGTATATTGAGAAGAGAGTGAATTTAAATGCCATCTTCAACAAAGCTAATTAAAATAACAGAAAAACACAATACCTATAATTGTTAGAGGTTCTGTGAAACCATTATGTAGGAACATAATGATTGTAGGTACAGAACATACGGGAACAATGTAGTAGTCTGGGACAAAGTCTTTAGAATGACAAATGGAATTTATGAGTACTAGAAAATTAATTTATAAAATTATGCTTCTGTTCTTTATTGACAAGATTGTCTGGAATTTGATAAATATATGTAAATAATGACAATGGTCTATGTGACTCAGTCAGTGGCTAAATCCAAAAGACATTGGGCCAAATCCTTCTTAGACCAGAAGAAAAATGTAGTATAGTATTTTCAGTCTTTTGTGTGATGCAGAGTGACAACATTACTAAATTTGTACAACTTGTCAATACTGATGCTTGTAACTTTCTGTTCAGGAGGTGATCAGTGCTGAATAATGAATGAGTGCCTTGGCTAAACATGTTGCATTATGAATTGAATCAAAGCCTACTGCATTCAATGGGAGTACTCCCATTGACTTCACTGGGTTTCGGATCAGGCCCTGCATCTGTTTCAAAGTGCTTCCCAAAAAAGTTACTAGCTGTAGCCCCAGTTTAGGGAAGTCATTGGTGCTTAAGCATGCACTTGAGTGCCTTTCTGAATTGGGGGTCTATCATGTGGACAGTACTCTAGTCTTTTTCATGAGCTTTGTTCCATCCAAGCCAATTTCTCTTGGTGCTAATGGAATTATACACAGGCAACACTGTTGATACTTGCCATTATTTAAGTGAAAAGTAAAACAAACTTGGATTCAGTAAGTCATACCCAGAATACAATACCCCAAATTACTGACTAGGAATAGTTCATGTAAACACTTAGAGCATTTCTTTTGTAAAATCTGAAACTGGATTCCAGATAAAAGCTGGGAGCATGACTAATAAATATGATCTAATCTTGTGCAGAAGGAGTAATTATGGAATTAGTTTCTGATATTAACCTAGTTGTGTCTGAGCTTCAGTAGAGTCTCATTTTGGAGGTGGGGGTGGGGGGAAGCTCTTATTGTAAATGACTTTCCTTTGGAGTCTTGTTAGCATGGTGAACTGTGGAGAAATCACAGGATTGTCTTCCACTTTCTACACATGCTGAAGGTCAAAGGCAGCTGCACTCCCACACCTGCCATGTAGAGCCCAAGTAGATTCCCTGTCAAAGGCCCTTCTAAGGTATAGAAGGGGAGGATAGTGAGGGGAAGGAAAAGAAGCTGCTAAGCTAGGCTGTACAGGTGGGGGGTCCTGCAAACCCCCATGTTAGTCTCAATTATGTGGCATGAATTGCCACTCCCTTGGCCTAACACACCTCCAACAAGCCAGAGAGCGAAGATCTGGCACACAAAATAAGCGATGATTCTACTGTCATTAGGACTTTCTTGGCCCGTGAGGGGAGCGCTCTTTGGATTTCTAGTTGTGCGGTAACTGACACATCTTTGAGTTCTAAGACTATTCCAACAGAAGGATTGTGTGGTGTGATATGATGACACACATCATGTCACCTTGGCACTCATCTCTTGCCTATCAAATACATTTGTAGATAGCATTATTGACACAAAAGACTATCAGTGACCATATATGACCTCAGCTAAAACTGACATGGTTATAGTTCAGCATTGTTGAGTAAGTACATCTCCCTAGAGAGAATAATTCTTGTTATGATTTCATGGTTCCATTTTCCCCCTTAATTCTTTGCCAAGAATTCTGAGAGTTAGTAGTATCAGAAAGCAGCCAGATACAACACAGGATAATATTTCAGTCTTTTTTTTCCCCCTGAGGAAGGGAAATACATGATGATGCCTATTAGCCAGGCTTTAGCCTATGGGGTGCTAGAAATAATAAAATAAACTAGTACAGCAAACACTAAAATGGGAGGCTGAGGTTGGGAGGCAAAGCTCTTATGCATGAAATAACGCAACCTGCCCAAATACTTACAGCATCCTCCGAAGTTGCTAGATCCATAATAAATGGAAGAAAATTGTTACACTACTAATGACTCTCAAGGCTTTGAGGCACTTTTGTGAATTGGGATTTCAGTCCTCCCCATGTATTAAGTATCCTCCCTTCAAAAATATCTAATCAATTCCACAACCAACAATTCATAAAAATTAACTTGACCGTGGGCAAGATTAGGGTAAAAATCTAATAGTTGCCTCTAACAGAAACTATCTAATGGAAATGAATTGCCTTCCTCAAGTCTTATGCCTAATGAAGACTATCAGGAATTCATAAGGAATCCCAAGTGGGATTCCAAAATTCAATCCTTTTACAACATAAAACTTTTCTTTGGGATATACAGACAATTCAGATATTGATTTATTTGCTCTCTGCCTTGGACAATTTCATAGAATCATAAAATGTAGAGTTGGAAGGGACCTGTAGAGAGCAACTTGTCCAGACCCCTGTACGGAGGCAGGACCAAATAAATAGACCATCCCTGACAGGTGTTTGTCCAGCCTGATCTTAAATCTCCAATAATGGGGATTCCACAACATCCCTTGGAAACTTTTTTCCAGTGCTTAACTATGCTAATAGTTAGAAAGTTCCTAATATCTAATCTAAATCTCCCTTGCTGCAGATTAAACAGATTACTTTTTGTCCAACCTTCAATGGACACGAAGAATAATTGATCAAAGTCCTCTTTATAACAGCCCTTAATATAAAGCTATTATTACATCCACCCTCAGTCTTTTCTCAAGATTAAACATGCCCAATCTTTAGCCTTTCTTCATAAATCAGGTGTTCTTAACCTCATATCATTTTTGTTGCTTTCTTCTGGATCCTCTCTAATTTGTCCACCTCTTCCTTTAACCTTCATTCACTTTGAAGGCTTCTGGCTGATGCATACAGAGCAAAAGGAAAGAATAAATAAATTATAGATACTCTTTTTAAAAAAAAACATGACTCTTCATATTTTAATATGAATTCACTTTTTGTCTTCACCTCCATTTTGGGTTTGGTTTTTACCATGCTCTTCACCAAACCAATTACTTTTTTTAAAGCAAAAGTTGTTGAATATGTGGAAAGTGAACTTCAGATTAATGAATGAACATTTGCAACAGAGCCCTGATTTGAAGAGTTATGCTCTTCCAAATTGGTCGGAGGGGAAGACCTATGTATCCAGACAAAAGAGCTCAACTTCTGAATATCAAACACACTCTAACAAGCTAAAGACCAGAAATGACTTCCAGAAATTTGTTCTGGGCTAGAGTGGAAGTTACTCTCAGCCTAAGTATGGAGGAGTATGTTTCTGCACCAGGAATTCTCCTGGGAAGGACATTGTAACAGCTCCTGCTCCAGCAGGGCAGTAACTTACTCCAGGCCTGAAAAGAGAGCTTCCTTACTCAGGTAGGGAGTTGGGACACATTTCTCTACTCCCTACCCATCCACTTGTTCACTGGGGGAGGAGAGGTGGGAGCAGTGGTCACACACAACCTGTTCCCCGTCCTGGACCTAGACTTGCAATTTGAGTAAGCGCTGTGTGGCTGCCCTGTGAGTGGGGAATGGCTGTAAGCCCCCAGATGTCCCTGCAAGGTTCTCCAGGGCCATATTACAGCCTAACCATCTTTGTTAAGGGAGACTGAAATAACTTTCAGACAATCTAACTAGAAGAGGTGATCAACTGAATATTCTAATTTACTCTTCTAACTCTAATAAAAACACATGGGAGTATAAATACTTTAACCCATATTTGCATTTGTGAGCTATCATTTAGAGTAACCTTCCAATTAAACCACACAAAGGCATTCAGGTGCAACTTCTGGCTACCAGAAATGGGAAAAATTATTATTGAATGGTATCTTAATTTTTTTTTTTAATTACAAACCGTATTTAAACTGTTACCAGCTAGCACAGATTGGAAATAGCCACAGACCTCAATTGAAATAGGATCCCAGGAAACACAGACACTTTCTATTATAAGCAGAGAGATCCACTGGGGACCCGGCATCCTTCATAGAATTTTCAATTTGCCTGTTTGATTTTACCAAAATCAGAAAAATTAAACTATACACTAGGCCAACAATACATTGAACGAATTTTGTTCTCCTAGTGATAAGACAAATCTGTTCAATAGCTCTGAACCTGCTTGAATATGTGTGGTCTCTGTATGCGCATAGTGTTTAATTTTTTAGAGCTACTGAAGATGAAATAGACCCAACCTCTTCCAAGCACTTATTTTTCTTAATTTCATTTAATTAGGGAAATGATGATGAGGTGTTATCATCTTGGGTAATACCACACAGTGTTAGCCAAGTCATGGCTCTTTGCTAATAATGGCAGGTCTTACGTGCTGAATTTCCAGTGATTGACACATGGGACGTGTATGTGATCAGTTTGCTAGTAAATGGGAGTTATCAGCAAAATAACCAAAAGGCAGACAGGTGTGGGCTGAACAGAGCAAGAGGGAAGGGCTCAAAATAGCTTTGAATTCTTTTTTGAGTGATGGATTCCAGACGTGGGTGTGTCTGCACCTGCATGCACCAGAGCCAGAATTGTTTGTATTACTGTTGGTTGACCCACACGTGCATGGTGCATCAGCCACATGGTGTGTCTGAGGCTGTGCGGGTCGACGCCACTCCAGTTCCCTCTTACCGCTGCATGGCCAGAGTCGGAACCCCTGTTCCTCTGTGCTCTTAGCTTGCTAAGAGAACTCTGTCTGTTCCTGCCATTGTACACGCTTTTATAGTTTTTCTAGTTGTCTATAGTTAGTTAGTTTTAGGTCTGCTCTCCTGTTAGACTTTGGTCCTGAGGAGTGACCCCTCCCACGACCCCTGGCCCTCCTGGGGACTATGGCCTAGCACGCCAGCTTCAAGAGCTGTGCTTTGTGCCTGCCGCCCTTCTCTGTGAGTGATGGGCACCAGTGTTGCCTCTATCACCTTGGCGAAGACCACATCATCACCCGCTGCTCCATCTGCCACTTGTTCCCGCCTTGCACTCAGGAAGCCAGAGAACTCCACCTCCACAAGTATCTGACGGAGGAAGCTATGCACCCACGTGCGCAGTTGGATCCAGGACCAGCAGATCCACTCGAGTGGCACCTGTCACCACCGGTGAGTGTCCCCACCCCCCCGTCTCCTTCTCATCTGCTGGTGCCTGAGCTACAATGGCAACCACAGAAGCACCATACGCATAAGAAGCACAGCCATGGGCATAAGGACTAGGGTGACCAGATAGCAAGTGTGAAAAATTGGGATGGGGGTGGAGGGTAATAGGTGCCTATATAAGAAAAAGCCCCCAAAATTGGGAATGTCCCTATAAAATCGGGACATCTGGTCACCCTAATAAGGACAGATCCCCAATGGGGACTGCCCCTAAGCACAGCGTTGCCTCCCCGAGTCGCATCAGGTCAGGTGAGAAGTCACACGCAGATTCGGCCCCTCCACCTCCCAAGAAGCCCCTCACTGAGCATAAGTAGAGGCACCACCGCAAGCCCTCTGTGCTGCCTCTAGCCACAACTGCCAGTCCACCACCTTCACCACTGGTGCTGTCCACGCCTCTGGGTCCCTTGGGACTCTCCCATCCACTTCCCTGGATGATGGGACGCCTGTCTCTGTGGCTGCCTTTGACTGAGATGATGATGCCGTACGCTGGCTCCCCACAGTGCCCTGGACGCCTGGAGGCTCCCCTCTCCGGCAGATGAAACTCTCCCAATCTCTGAGCAGCACCCTTCTCCACCGTGCCTCACACCACCAGTACCGACGGCCCCACCTCTGCCGGACCCATCCTCCAAGTCCAAGTGGGATTCTGATCCAGACCCCTCTTTTTCCCCTGCATGCTCGTACAGCCCAGATCCTTGGTACCATCTGCCCTACCCGCTGTATGGACCCTCCGCTGATGTGGGGTTCTGTTATTCCTGGGGGCCACCGATGCCCAGTGACCCGCCAGCTTGGGAACCTTACCAGGGCCACGAGGCGCTGACACTTCCATCTCACTGGCCGTCCCCCGCCTGCACCATGCCCCTCTTCATCTATGAGGAGCCTCAGGGTGCTCCCGTGCCACCAGTACCGCTGGTCCCCACCGAGGCCTCATCATCCCTGGACGACGCCTTCATTCTGCTCACTCTTTCTACTCCAGATGACCAGCAACAGTACCACGACTTGCTTCACAGAGTGGCGACGTCCCTCCTCCTCCTCGCGGAGGAAGTCCAGGATGCGCAAAAACAGTTCCTGGACATTCTCCAACTGTCCGGGCCCTCCTGAACCACCCTCCCAATTCACGAGGCCATCCTCCAACTGGCCCAGCTTCCAGTGTCCCCACCCCAAAGTTTGCTGAATGCCAATACTTCATCTCATCTAAGGGGATGGACTTCCTGTTCACCCACCCCCCTCCCAACTTGCTCGTAGTTCACACGGTGACCAAGCATGCCCGGCAGCAACACCTCAAGGCCACTCCTCCAGACCTGGCGGAGAAGAAGTTGGATCTTCTCGGGTGAAAGGTTTACACTTCTGCAGGCCTCCAGTTTCGTATTGCTAATTATTAGGCCATCTTGGCAAAATACAATTTCCTCTCCTATTCCAAGTTGGTGGAGTTCCAACTCTTCCGTTTGTCCACCAGAAGGGAGTTCCAGGTGCTTCTCAATGAGGGGAAGCTCCTCACTAAAGTGGCTCTTCAAGCTGTGGTCAACACCACTGACACTACATCCCTCACTCATGTCCAGCATCGTACTCTGCCAGAATTCCTGGCTCCAATCCTCCAGCTTCCCTAAGGAGGTCCAAACCACCCTGGATGACCTCCCCTTTGACAACCACAAGCTCTTCAGTGACAAGATGGATGAATCCCTTCACTCTCAAGTATTCCCTGCCATCCTGTGATTGCTTGGTATCTACACCCCAGCTCCTACCATCAGCAACAGAGATCATCTTTCCGCCCTGGAGCCACCTACCAGCCCTACTTCCAATGACCCCAGGAGCCCTCCCAACATTTCCCAGGTACTCAGCAACCCTGCTATCCTGCTGTTTCCACCTATGCCACCTCCGCCCTGCCTCACTGTCCCATCCAAGCAGCCATTTTGACTCCCCCCTTGAGGCCTGTGACTTACCTCGCACCTCTCTTGCGGTGTCCCAGATCATCTTCAGGAGCCATCGTGCCCTCTTTGCCCACAACTGGGGCAAGATCACCACTGATCAATGGGTGCTGGATGTCATCCATTGGGGTACTTGATAGAGTTCCTTTCATTTCCCCCCTCGTCGCCTGCCCTTTGGTGGTTGTGGAGATCCCTCCCACCATGAATTCTGCTATGGAAGGGTGCCATCAAATGCATCCCCTACCATTACCAGGGCTTTTAATTCCCTTATTTCCTTGTGCCAAAGAAGGGTGGTGGTGGCCACTGCCCCATTCTGGACCTCTGTGCGCTGAACAAATTTATACGCAAATTCCCATTCCAGATGGTCATGCTTCCTCTCATTCTCCCATCCACCCCCCGCGGGGTCTGGTTTGTGCCTACTTCCATGTCAACATCCACCTGGCTCATTGGAAGTTCCTCTGTTTTACAGTGAGGCACTCCCAATATCTGTTCCTGGCCCTCCCCTTTGGTATTGCCACTACTACGCATGTGTTCACGAAGGTCTTTGCCATCATCACAGCCCACCTGTGTTGCCTCAGCCACTCAGTGTTTCCCTACCTCGACGTCTGGTTCCTCATTGCACCATTGCGCACCCATCTCCTCTCCACTATCCAGACACTCTGCACTCTCCTCGCCAACCTGGGTATCTGCATCGATGAGGACAAGTCCATTATTGTCCCCACACGTATATTCACAGTTCATCGGGGCGCGCCTGGATTCTCTCGCAGGTTGCGCTTTTCTCCCAATGGACCATTTTTGTCACCCTCACCTGCCTTGTGCAGCTCTAATGCAACTCCACCACTGCCTTTCCCTCCTTGATCACATGGCAGCCTGCACCTCCTTCACTCCTCATACCCGTTCGCACTGCCTCTAGCTGTGGCTCAGGTTGATCTACAAGTTGCAGACGGACTGCTTGGGCAAGCCGGTTCTGCTTCCTCTGCTCTGTCCTGACTTTCCTCACCTTGTGGACCAACCCATCCAAGGTCTTGGCCGGCATCCGTTCGCTCTCCCCACACCACTCTCTCACCACAGATGCCTCCCTCATTGGGTGGGGACCTGGAGGGTCATATGGCCCAGGGTATCTGGATGCCGTGCCAGGTGTGAATGCACATCAGTATACTGGAGTTGTGGGCCACCTGTCTTGCCTGTCGGGCATTCCTGTCCTTTATCAAATACCACCACATTCAACTGCTGTCTGACAACATGACAGTGGGGCAGTGCTTGGTCCCCCTACCTCTGCACAGAGGCCATCCTCCTCTGGAAGTGGTGCCTCAGGCATGGGGTCACTCTCTACACTGTGCACCTCCCGGGCACCAGCAATTCTCTGGCAGACATGCTCAGCAGGTCTTTCCACATGAATCATGAGTGGGAGCTCCATGACCCCACACTCCACTCAGTCTTTTGCCAGTGGGCTGCTGTGAACAGCAAACTTTCTCTTTTCTGCTCCAGAGGAGCCCTCTGGCCAGGCTCACAGAGTGATGCCCTTCTCCTCCCCTGGACTTCCAGTATGCCTTCCCACCCGTTCCCTGCTTCCACAAGTCCTGTGCAAGGTGCGGTGGGATCGAGCGACACTCATTCTGATAGCCCCTCCTGGCCTCACCAGTACTGGTTCACTGATCTCCTCCACTTCTCTGCTTGCCCCCAATCTGCCTTCCCACCAACCCGGATCTCCTCTCACAGGCGCACAGCTGCCTGAGGCACCCCAACCCAGGACTGCTTCACCTCACAGCTTGGTATTTGGATGGGGCTTGCGTGTAGACAGGGAGTGCTCTGCCCCTGTGCGCAACATCCTCACACGCAGCCGACAACCATCTGCTAGGCCTGCTACCAAGCTAAATGGTGACACTTCACCACCTGGATGCACTGCCACTGCTACTCTCTGGACTCCATTTCCATTCCCATTTGACTCCCTTCTCCACCTCCGGCTATTGGGCCTTGCCCACTCCTCGGCCTGTGTCAACCTGGCGGTCCTCAGTGCCTTTCTTCCGCCTGTGGACAGTTCTTCTATCTTCACACATCTGATCATCTTCCCCTTCCTTCACAGCCTCCTCAATGCCCTTCCATCAGTATGGAATCTTACCTCCTTCTGGGACCTGACTCTCATTCTCTCGGCCCTCACTAAGCTGCCCTTCGAACCCCTCATGACCTGCTCCCCACCCCCCTCTCCATAAAGGTGATCTTTTTGGTGGCTATCACCTCGGCAAGACACATTAGCTAGATGATGGCCAACCCACCCTTTGCAGTCTTCCACAAGGACAAGGTCTCTCTGTAATTGTACCCTAAATTTCTCCCTAAGGTGGCCTCTCTGTTCTGCCTGAACTAGTGCATACAGCTCCGAATCTTCTACCCTAAACCACACGCCTCCCCCAGGGCGTGAATGGTGCACTCTTTCAATGTCTGACAGGCACTGGCCTCTTATCTTCAGTGCATCAGCACCTTCTGTGCCTCGCCCCACCTCTTCCTTGCCATTATGGAGTGCTTCTGGGACCATGAGCTTTCCTTGCAATGCCTCTCTAAATAGATCTCCCATTGTATTGCAGAATACCAATCCCTCTCTATCATATATATGTTCCTCAACCCCCAGGCATCTCTGCCCACTCCACGTGGGCACATGCCCATTTTGTCCTTCCTAGCAGATGTCCCATGGCAGGACATTTTTAGGGCAGCACTATGGTCCTCCATGCACACCTTTTCTGCTCACTATGCCATTGCCCCAGCAACTGTGACAGATGCGGCAGTCAGCTGTGCCATCCTGCAGACCAGGACTTCTTGCAACTCCTCCACACCGAGCACCGCTTGCTATTCTCCTATGTCTGGAATCCATATAGGTACCATCACCCAAAGAAGAGGAGGTTACTTACCATAACTGGAGGTTCTTCAAGATGTGTGGTCCCTATTTGGATTCCAATCCTGCCCTCCATCCCCTCTGCTGTGAACTCCATTGCTTGCCGGTAAGAGGGACCTGGAGTGGTGTCGACCCACACAGCCTCTTAAAGCCTTGGATGCCCCACGTGACCAACGCACGTCAATGGACGCTACTACGAACAGTTCAAGTGCATGCGCACCCATGTCTGGAATCCAAATAGAGACCACACATCTCAAAGAACCTCCAGTTACAGTAAGTAACCTCCTCTTACCTTCTGTTTGCATGGTACAGGGGACATAGGGATCAGGAATCAGGACTTTTTCACCTTAAAAATGCACCAACTTTGTGTTAATGTCCCAGTGTTACACTGCAAGCTCTCTTACTCCATTCATTATTCTCCAAAGTTCAGGGCCTGAATACTCTTAAGTAAAACAAGACCGCTATTGCGTTGAAACAGTCCATCACCTGATAAAAGGCAAAGGCATTCCAAAATCAGGCTGATCCTGCTTCCATTCCCAGTTATCAAAGAGCATGTTTTTCTTTTGGACCCTAACCTATTACCCTCTCTTATGCCCCCACGCACCACTTTTAAGTAGACGATTAGGCGTTTGTTCTAATTCTATGCTTTCCCATGTTTACAAGTGCTCTTTCATGTTTTTTCTAGCTTAGCTTTCATTGTGAGATGCCAGGGAAAGTTACATTTCTTCACTTGCCTGGCTTTACACGACATAATGAGAAATGACTCATGAAGTACAAGTGATTTATTCCAGGAAGCAGGTCAGCTGCAAATCTTTTTGGAAAAAACATTTAGTTCTCAGAAACATAATAAAGAAAATTTTGGTTTAGAGAAGTCAATCTCTTCTCATACTTGGAGCTCTTTATTTGTACCAGAGGGCTGTAAAATGTTAGGCACATAGCCAGAAATCTTCTCGCTAGTACACAGTCTGAGCAGCTGAGCTGCTCAATAGAGATTACAGGGATTGGAGTGGGAAAGCAATGAAGCACAATAACCTTGAAATGTGGGTGAGGGCCACAGAGATCACACAAGCCCAATGAGTGCAGTGAGAGAGAAGAAACTTTATAAAATGTGTGATAAAATTATTTCACTATATAGAAGAGATGAAAATTTCAAAGAATCAAATAATTCCCATCCTATAGGAGAAACAGTTTGATTTGCTTAATATTTTAGAAAATGAATTAATTTTCTATGTGACTGCATCCAGTGGGAGGGGAGCAGAGGCTATTGAGGGAAAATAGGTCCTTTTATTCAGTGGCAACAAATATTGACACTGTAGCTTCATAAATTGACTTCTCATATTTATTACAAGGGTCTAGTTATACTAAGAGGACAGTTGACATGTCCAGTCCAAAAAGGTTGAGAGAGCTGCATGTGTCTTCAGTGTGACATAAACAAAACTCAGCAAGAAAGTTGTTTTTAAAAAAAGAAAAGAAAAGAAATCATGACAACTGTTATCTTGCTGAGAGAGTAATGTTGTTAGTTCTCCTAAATGGTCTACTTGGACGTGCTCCCATGCTGCTAATGCCCTTTCAAGAGACTCTAGTGATGTGGTACTATTGCTATGTTACCTGGATTTGATATTCAGCAAGCAGAAATTTCAGTACTTCACCACTTTGTCAATATTTTCCATTCTTAGCCTTCCAACAAAATTTCCCCACCTCTGCTTCGTTTCTGCGTAGGAGATAATAACATTATGAGGCAACTCACATAATGATAACCTTTATATATGAACTTTTTTTTCTTTTTCTCTTAATTTATTGTAATGCTCTATAAATCAATCAATAAGTAGTAATACCAGGACCAAAAATACCCATAGGTATAAAATGACAGCTTCATAAAGAGTTAAGTGGTAGCCTAGTATTTTAATAAGCTCTAAAATATCATAAATTGTAATCATATCTCTTTGTGTGTTTGTCAAATGCCTTTGTTTCCCTTCCTCCATAGATCCCTCCTACACATTTTAAATCACAAACTCCTGCAGCTGGTATTAACTCCTTGATATGTCTGTCTTGATAGTTTGCAAGATAAAAGGAAAAAGCACTGGTAACTTGTGGCATGGGTAACAGGCAACAGATTTGGAAGAGACTGTAAAGTAACACAGCAATATAACAGTTTTAATAGCTTCAAAGACAAGTCAAAACCAATTACAACAATTGTCAGAAAAAAGTAATCACTTTCAGTGATGTTAGTAAACTGGAGACTGTTCAGCACAGCCCAAGCCACTTCTAGTTAGCTCTAATTTTTATTTGAACCCCAGTAGAAATAGGAGCAACACAGCATTGAAGGCTGAGGGATATCTTTTTTCCAGTGTTCTGCTAAAGGTTTAGCTCTTTAATTCTCATGTGAGGTTAATAGAAATAATATAATTTCATCTCTGCATGTTGTTGGAATGTATGTCCTCTGCCGTGTGAGAATGAATATATTGACCCCTTCACAGCACACAATGGAGACAGCAAAACAAGACAGTCATCTCTAAGGGTATGTCTACACTACGAGGCTAGTTCGATTTCTCTTAAATCGAAAATGTAGAATCGATATTGCAAAGTCGAACGTGTGTGTCCACACTAAGGACAGTAATTCGACTTTGTGAGTCCACACTAACGGGGAAAGCTTCGACATTGGAAGCGGTGCACTGTGGGCAGCTATCCCACAGTTCCCGCAATCCCCGCTGCCTATTGGAATTCTGGGTCGAGCCGCCAATGCCTTCTGGGTAAAAAAAAAAGGGTCGAGGGTGCTTTTGGGTAATTGTCGTCATCCGTCCGTCACTACCGCCCTCCCTCCCTCCCTGAAAGCGCCAGCGGGAAATCAGTTCGCGCACTTTTCTGGTCAGTGACAGCGCGGACGCCACAGCACTGCGAGCATGGATCCCGCTGCGACCATCGCTGCAGTTGTGGCCGTTGTCAACGCCTCACAGCTTATCATCCACCTTTCCCAGAGGCAGATGCAGATAAACCAGGCGAGGAGGCTACGGCACCGCGGTGAGGGCCTGAAGTCTGAGAGTAGCACAGGCCTGTCAGAAAGCACGGGACCCAGCGCCGAGGACATCACGGTGACAATGGGTCATGTGGATGTTGTGGAACGGCGATTCTGGGCACGGGAAACAAGCACGGACTGGTGGGACCGCATAGTGCTGCAGGTCTGGGACGAATCCCAGTGGCTGCGAAACTTTCGCATGCGGAAGGGGACTTTCCTTGAACTTTGTGAGTAGCTGTCCCCTGCCCTGAAGCGCAATGAAACCCGGATGCGAGCAGCCCTGACTGTCCAGAAGCGAGTGGCCATAGCCCTCTGGAAGCTTGCAACGCCGGACAGCTACCGGTCTGTCGCGAACCACTTTGGCGTGGGCAAATCTACCGTGGGGGTTGTTGTGATGCAAGTAGCCAACGCAATCGTTAAGGTACTGCTCTCAAAGGTAGTGACCCTGGGAAACGTGGAGGTCATCATAGATGGCTTCGCCGCGATGGGATTCCCAAACTGCGGTGGGGCTATAGATGGAACTCACATCCCTATCCTGGGACCGGAGCACCAGGCCAGCCAGTACATTAACCGAAAGGGCTACTTTTCAATGGTGCTGCAAGCACTGGTGGACCATCGGGGACGTTTTACAAACATCAACGTCGGATGGCCGGGCAAGGTTCATGACGCTCGCATCTTCAGGAACTCTGGTCTGTTTAGACGGCTGCAGGAAGGTATTTACTTCCCGGACCACAAAATAAGTCTTGGGGATGTGGAGATGCCTACAGTGATCCTTGGGGACCCAGCCTACCCGCTAATGCCCTGGCTCATGAAGCCCTATACTGGCGCCCTGGACACTGATAAAGAACTGTTCAACTACCGGCTGAGCAAGTGCAGAATGGTGGTGGAGTGTGCTTTTGGCCATCTCAAGGGGAGATGGAGAAGCTTACTGACTCGCTGTGATCTCAGCGAAACCAATATCCCCATTGTTATAGCAGCTTGCTGTGTGCTCCACAATCTCTGTGAGAGCAAGGGGGAGACCTTTATGGCGGGGTGGGAGGTTGAGGCAAATAGCCTGGCATCTGATTACGCCCAGCCAGACAGCCAGGCGATTAGAAGAGCCCAGCGGGACGCGCTGTGCATCCGGGAGGCTTTGAAAGCTAGGTTCCACAGTGAGCAGGGTAACCAGTGACTTAAGTTTCTGTACAGAGAAGCTGAACCTGCCACCGTTTC